>NC_091985.1:87353280-88553280 GCF_044704955.1 Pristiophorus japonicus
AATGCTGAACTTGTTCAAACAATGCAGAGCAGCAGTTAACAAAGCCAATAGAATGTTAAACTAAATTAGCAAAACTATAGAACATAAGTCAGAGGAAGTGATGATCAAACTGCGTATTGCTCTGGTCAGAACACACCTTGAATACTGCATCCTGTTCTGATCTCCAGGAAATATAGAGGGAAATATCAAGCTCAGTGTATAAAAGCCCAAACAAAACCAACAAAAGGAAAGAGAGTAGAGTAGCAGTCAGAAATTCCCGGGGAATAGATAGGCGTTTCTGCGGCCGCAACCGAGACTCCAAGATGGTATGTTGCCTCCCTGGTGCAAGGGTCAAGGATGTCTCGGAGCGGGTGCAGGACATTCTGAAAAGGGAGGGTGAACAGCCAGTTGACGTGGTGCACATTGGTACCAACGATATAGGTAAAAAACGGGATGAGATCCTACAAGACGAATTTAAGGAGCGAGGAGCTAAATTAAAAAGTAGGACCTCAAAAGTAGTAATCTCAGGATTGCTACCAGTGCCACATGCTAGTCAGAGTAGGAATCGCAGGAAAGCTCAGATGAATACGTGGCTTGAGCAGTGGTGCAGCAGGGAGGGATTCAAATTCCTGGGGCATTGGAACCGGTTCTGGGGGAGGTGGGACCAGTACAAACTGGACGGTCTGCACCTAGGCAGGACCGGAACCAATGTCCTAGGGGAAGTGTTTACTCGTGCTGTTGGGGAGGAGTTAAACTAATATGGCAGGGGGATGGGAACCAATGCAGGGAGACAGAGGGAAACAAAATGGAGACAGAAGCAAAAGACAGAAAGGAGATGAGTAAAAGTGGAGGGCAGAGAAACCAAAGGCAAAAAACAAAAAGGGCCACTTTACAACAAAATTCTAAAGGGTCAAAGCATGTTAAAAAGGCAAGCATGAAGGCTCTGTGCCTCAATGCAAGGAGTATTTGGAATAAGGTGGATGAATTAACTGTGCAGATAGCAGTTAACGGATACGATGTGGTTGGCATCACGGAGACATGGCTCCAGGGTGACCAAGGCTGGGAACTCAACATCCAAGGGTATTCAACATTTAGGAAAGACAGACAGAAAGGAAAAGGAGGCGGGGTGGTGTTGCTGGTTAAAGAGGAAATGAATGCAATTGTAAGGAAGGACATTAGTTTGGATGATGTGGAATCAGTATGGGTGGAGCAACGGAATACCAAAGGGCAGAAAACGCTAGTGGGAGTTGTGTACAGACCTCAAAACAGTAGTAGTGATGTTGGGGAGGGAATCAAACAGGAAATTAGGGGTGCATGTAATAAAGGTGCAGCAGTTATCATGGGTGACTTTAATATGCATATAGATTGGGCTAACCAAACTGGAAACAATACGGTGAAGGAGAATTTCCTGGAGTGCATAAGGAATGGTTTTCTAGACCAATATGTCAAGGAACCAACTAGGGGGGAGGCCATCTTAGACTGGGTGCTGTGTAATGAGAGAGGATTCATTAGCAATCTCGTTGTGCGAGGCCCCTTGGGGAAGAGTGACCATAATTCATACACAAGAGATTAATGTGCAAAGTTAAAGCACATGGGATTGGGGGTAGTGTGCTGATGTGGATTGAGAACTGGTTGGCAGACAGGAAGCAAAGAGTAGGAGTAAATGGGTACTTTTCAGAATGGCAGGCAGTGACTAGTGGGGTACCGCAAGGTTCTGTGCTGGGGCCCCAGCTGTTTACACTGTACATTAATGATTTAGACAAGGGGATTAAATGTAATATCTCCAAATTTGCGGATGACACTAAGTTGGGTGGCAGTGTGAGCTGCGAGGAGGATGCTATGAGGCTGCAGAGTGACTTGGATAGATTAGGTGAGTGGGCAAATGCATGGCAGATGAAGTATAATGTGGATAAATGTGAGGTTATCCACTTTGGTGGTAAAAACAGAGAGACAGACTATTATCTGAATGGTGACAGATTAGGAAAAGGGGAGGTGCAACGAGACCTGGGTGTCATGGCACGTCAGTCATTGAAGGTTGGCATGCAGGTACAGCAGGCGGTTAAGAAAGCAAATGGCATGTTGGCCTTCATAGCGAGGGGATTTGAGTACAGGGGCAGGGAGGTGTTACTACAGTTGTATAGGGCCTTGGTGAGGCCACACCTGGAGTATTGTGTACAGTTTTGGTCTCTTAACTTGAGGAAGGACATTCTTGCTATTGAGGGAGTGCAGCGAAGGTTCACCAGACTCATTCCCGGGATGGCGGGACTGACATATCAAGGAAGACTGGATCAACTGGGCTTGTATTCACTGGAGTTCAGAAGAATGAGAGGGGATCTCATAGAAACGTTTAAAATTCTGACGGGTTTAGACAGGTTAGATGCAGGAAGAATGTTCCCAATGTTGGGGAAGTGCAGAACCAGGGGTCACAGTCTAAGGATAAGGGGTAAGCCATTTAGGACCGAGATGCGGAGAAACTTCTTCACCCAGAGAGTGGTGAACCTCTGGAATTCTCTACCACGGAAAGTTGTTGAGGCCAATTCACTAAATATATTCAAAAAGGAGTTAGATGTAGTCCTTATTACTAGGGGGATGAAGGGGAATGGCGAGAAAGCAGGAATGGGATACTGGAGTTGCATGTTCAGCCATGAACTCATTGAAGGGCCGAATGGCCTACTCCTGCACCTATTTTCTATGTTTCTATGTTTCTATACTCTATCCCTCTTGCAATAAAGGCCAACATTCCATTTGCCTTTCTGATTACTTGCTGTACCTGCATACTAACTTTTTTGTGTTCCATGCACAACGACCCCCAGGGCCCTCTGTACTCCAGCATTTTGCAATTTTTCTCCATTTAACTTATAATTTGCTCTCCTATTTTTTCTGCCAACGTGGATAACCTCACATTTTCCCACATTATACTCCAACTGACACATTTTTGCCCACTCACTTAGCCTGTCCATATCCCTTTGCAGATTTTTTTGTGATTTCCTCACAATTTGCTTTCCCACCCATCTTTGTATCATCAACAAACTTGGCTACATTACACTTGATCCCTTCATCCAAGTCATTAATATAGATTGTATATTATTGAGGCCCCAGCAGTGATCCCTGCGGCATTCCACTAGTTACTGTTTGCCAACCGGAAAATGACCCATTTATCCCGACTCTCTGTATTCTGTTAGTTAGCCAATCCTTTATCCATGCTAATATATTACCCCAAACCCACCAGCTTTTATCTTGTGCAGTAACCTCTTATATGGCACCTTATCGAATGCCTTCTGGAAATCCAAATACACCACATCCACTGGTTCCCCCATATCCACCCTGCTCGTTACATCGTCAAAGAACTCAAAAATGACTTTCCTTTCATAAAACCATGCTGACTCTGCTTGATTGAATTGTGCCTTTCCAAATGTTTTGCTACTGCTTCCTTAATAATGGACACCAACATCTTCCCAACGACAGATATTAGGTTAGCAGGTCTATAGTTTCTTCCTTCCTGTCTGCCTCCTTTTTTGAATATGGGCTTTACATTTGTGGTTTTCCAGTCCGTTGGGATCTCCCCAGAATCCAGGGAATTTTGCTAGATTATAACCAATGCATCCACTATCTCTGCAGTCATTTCTTTTAGGACCCTAGGATCCTTTACTAGGAGATCGCTTATTAACCCTGTCTCATTACACATTACCAGATCTAAAATAGCCTGCTCCCTGGTTGGTTACACAATGTACTATTCAAGCAAACTATCCTGGATATACTCTACGAACACTTCCTCAAGGCTACCCTGGCCAATTTACTTTGTCCAATCAATATGAAGATTAAAATCACCCATGATTATTGCCATTCCTTTTTACAAGCTTCCGTTATTTCTTGTTTTGTACTACATCCAACAGTGTAGCTACTGTTAGGGGACCTATAGACTATGCTCACCAGTGACCTTTTCCCTTTATTATTCCTTATCTCCACCCAAACTGATTCAACATCTTGATCTTTTGAGCCAATTTCATTTCTCACTAATGCACTGATTTCATCCTTTATGAACAGTGCTACCCCACCTCCTTTTCCTTTCTGTCTGTCCTACAGAATTGTCAAATAACCCTGAATATTTAGTTCCCAGCCTTGGTCACCTTACAACCACGTCTCTGTAATGGCTATCAGATCATACCCATTTGTATCCCGGTAATCGGCACGGTCCCGGCCTGCAAGACCATCAGCAGGCCCAGGCCATTGGAGGGAGCAGCGTGCGGCATCATACCACTTCAGGGAGCAGCGCGTGCTGCTGCAGGAGGGTGACGGCTACAAAGCCAGGTTATTGATTGCAGTGCGGGCAGGCACAGCAGGAGGGGCGAAGGAGCGGCAAGAGTCCATAGAGAGAAGTGACCGGAGCCCAGGAGAGGCATGGATCTGGGGCCCAGGGGCAGCATGGGCCTGCCCACACTGCGATATGAGGAGAAACTTCCTCACTCAGAGAGTTGTCAATCTGTGGAATTCTCTACCACAGAAAGTTCATTGGATATATTCAAGAGGGAGTTAGATATGGCACTTACGGCTAAAGGGATCAAGGGATATGTGGAGAAAGCAGGAAAGGGGTACTGAGGTGAAAGATCAGCCATGATCTTATTGAATGGTGGTGCAGGCTCGAAGGGCTGAATGGCCTGCTCCTGCACCTATTTTCTATGTTTCATTGAGCCCAAATTTCCACCCTCTGGAAAAATGGCGCATATCCATAAGGTGCGCCGACTTTCTGGAATAAAAAGGGCACCTAAAACTTACCTTGTGATTCTCCGGTCTCCTCAGGACGTCTTCGTGCTCGGCGTGGCGCAGCACAAGGAGTCGGGGGCGGAGTCAGGTCCCGGCGCTGAAAACAATGCCGGGACCTCTGCATTTGCGCGCTATTGTGTGCGCACATGTGCAGTAGCTCCTCGTCCCCGAGGCTGCGTGGGAGGGGCCCGAACCTCGCCCTGGCCGAATAGGCTCCCTAGGCGAAGATCGAGACTTGGACCTCCCTCCCATTCAGCTCCCTCTCCCCGCCCCCTCCCTCCCCCATGTTTAGCCTCTCCCCCCACCCCTCCCATTCGGCCTTTCCACCACCCCCACCTCCTCGTCGCCAGCAGGGCCTGCCTGTCCGACACTGGGGGGGCCCTGTCCCAGCTTGCTGTTGGAGGGCTCCTGGTGCTGCAGTAGGTGAGTAGAAACTTAATTTTTTATTGATTGATTGATTTTTTATTTTTTATTTTTTTATTTTTTTTGATTGATTTATTGGTTGATTTATTGATTTATTTATCATTTATTATTGATGATGGCTCTTTATTTGTAAAAGTGAAGTGTTTAATGTTTGTAAACCCCCCTTCCACCCCCATCTCTCGTTCCCTACGCCTGATTTATAAGTGTAGGTAAGGTTTTTCTGAGCATACAAAAATCTACACTTACTTCATTCTAAGTTAGTTTGGAATAAGTTTTCGCTGCCTAAACTTGCAAAACAGGCGTAAGTGGCTGGACATGTCCCCTTTTGAAAAAAAAATCTGTTCTAAAATGAAACTATTCTAACTCACTAGAACTGGAGAAAACTGAATGCCAAGAATTGCAATTTCTAAGATGCTCCATTCTATACTAGTTGCTCCAAAAAAATAGGAGCAACTCAGGCCGAAACTTGAGCCCTATGTTTCTATGTTTCTATATGTGCACGCTCGGTCTGTGCAGCAGAGCTGGTCTCCAGTTAATCTTAGGTAATCCTTGCCACTGGACCAAGACCTAGCTCTGTCAAGCCCGTGTGGTGGCTGGTGTGCAATGCCCACCACACGTTAAAAAAATCCAAGCACAGTCATCTTCCTTCATGATTTAGTTCGGAATCTAGAATATTAGGTCCTTCATTCAAACACCTGTGAACTCATTCCTTTTTGGCGTGGAAGCAAGCCATCCTCGCTTCAAGGGACTGCCTATGATGATGATGATTTGTATCTATTTGTGCCATCAACTCATCTGTTTTGTTACGAATGCTGTGTGCATTCAGATAAAGAGATTTTAAATTAGTTTTTTTACCATTTTTCCCTGCTTTGACCCCACTTTCTGATTCACCTTTATATTTATACATTCTGTCCCTTCCTGGCACGCTCTGGTTTTCATTTCCCTCAGTGCTACCCTGTTCTATTGCCTTCTCCTTATTCTTTGACTTTTTACATTTCCACTCACCTGTACTCTCCCCCACCCACTAATTAGTTTAAAGCCCTCTCTACAGCCCTAGTTATTTGATTTGCCAAGACACTAGTCCCAGCATAGTCTAAGTGGAGCCCGTCCCAACGGAACAGCTCCCTCTTACCCCAGTACTGGTGCCAGTGTCCCATGAACCAAAACCCATTTCTCTCACACCAGTCTTTGGGCCACTCTCTGATTTTATTTACCCTATGCAAATTTGCTCGTGGCTCAGGTAGTAATCCAGAGATTATTACCTTTGTGGTTCTGCTTTTTAATTTGATCTCGAACTGCTCATACTCCCTCAGCAGGACCTCTTTCTTTGTCCTATCTATATCGTTGGTACCCATGTGGACCACGATAACTGGATCTTCCCCCTTCCACTCCAAGTTCCTCTCCAGCCCAGAGGAAATGTCCTTAACTCCGGCACTGGGCAGGTAACACAGCCTTCGGGACTCATGCTCTTGGCTGCATAGAACAGTATCTACCCCCTAATGTTTCCACTACAATGTTTCTTTTTACTCCCCCCACTTGGATGATTAAACCAGGACAGAAAAATAAGAAACATGTGAGTAAAACATTAGAGCTGAAGAACAGGCTTGGGTGTGTGACCTAAATAAGCATTCTTTATATAAATGCACAGAGTATAAGGAATAAATTGAATAAATCGCAGGCGCGAATTCAAATTGGAGGGTATGACATTGTAGCCATTACTGAGACAAGGCTGCAAGACAGTCAGGACTGGGAACTAAATATACCAGGTTGTACGGTTTATAGGAAAGTTCGTGAAAATGGCAGAGGGGAAGGAGTAGCCAAAATGATTAAGGATGAAATCACTTCAAAGATAAGAGGATATAAAAAGAGGTAAGCAGGCATTGAAGACTTTATGGGTAGAATTAAGACATAGGAAAGGATTTAAGACTGTAGTAGGAGTTGTGTATAGGCCCCCTAGTAGCAGCTGTGAAGTGCTAGATTGTGTAGCAAAGGCAGAGTGGCTTTAATGGGAGATTTTAAATTTCATATAGATTGGGATAAGCAGACTAGTATCTGTCAGAAATGTAGTGAATTTCTTGAGTGTGTCTGGAATAGCTTTCTACAACAATATGTCCTAGAGGTACAAGGGGGCAAGCCATATTCGATTTAGTAATAAGTAATGAGTCAGATTTAGTTAAAAGCTTAACTGTGCGTGGACATTTATCCAATAGCGATCATGACATGATCGAGTTCAACGTAGTGTTTGAAAGGGAAAAATGAGAAACAGCTACTAAGATTCCAGATTTAGGTAAGGCCAACTTCAGCAGGAGTACTCTATTAGCCCCTCGTGCTTGCTCTGCCATTTAATAAGATCATGGCTGATCTTTTATCTCAACTCCACCTTTCTGCACTATCCCCATATCCCTTGATTCCCTTAATATCCCCCCTAAAAAATAATGTAAGTATAGAGAAGAAGAATTAAGGACTTGATGACTGCTAATAGCGATCATAACATGATCGAGTTCAACATAGCGTTTGAAAGGTAGAAACGTGAAACAGCAACTAAAATTCTAGGTAAGGCCAACTTCAACGGGATGAGACAGAGACTGTCCACAGTAAACTGGGCAAATCTGTTAATAGGTAAAACAACAGGTGATCATTAGGAGACGTTTAAAAAATAAATTACTGTGATAGAGAACCAGTTTGTACCCATCAGGGGCAAGAGCTCTACTCGCCAAAAAAACAGCCATGGACAACTAAAGAGGTAAGGGAGAGCAGAAAACTAAAAGAAAAAGTATACAAAAAAGGAAAAGGTAGCACAGATCCTGGAGAATAGGCAAGACACAGCAAAGGGTCACTAAACATATAGTAAGATCTACAAAAATGGAGTATGAAAAAAAACTTGCAAGAGATTTCAAAATCAATATGAAGAATTTTTAATTATTTTGCATCAGTATTTAGAGTGGAGGAAATCCCAAGAAAACTAATATTGAATCAGGGACAGGGACTAAATAAAATTGACCTAAGTGAAATGTAAAATAACACTAATAATGAGAATAATGGCACTAAAAAGTGACGAATCCCCAGGGTCAGATAGTTTCTGTCTCAGGGTTTAAAGGAAGTAGGTGAGCACATTGCAGATGCCCTAACTATAATCTTCCAAAGTTCTCTAGATTCAGGAAACGTTCCTTTAGATTGGAAAATTGTGCCTGTTACTCAATTGTTTAAGAATAGCATGCGGGAAACCAAGGCCTTGTAGACCAGTTAGCCTAACATCTGTTATCAGGAAATTGCTAGGGGCCAAAATTGCCCACTGTCCGAAATGAGTCGCACCTACTGTTTTCAATGTGTTCTGTTTGCCCCAATGTATGGGGCGACCAATCAGGAGAAATTCAGCATTTTGTGCTTTTTTTTGAAGCGGTGCAGAAGTGTCCTCATCATTGGGACAGAAGTGGGGCGGGGCCGAGTGGCGACGCTGCAAGTCATCAGTACAGTGCTGATGACATCATCGCATTGGCGCATCATAAAGTCCCTCCCCTTCAGTTAAAACTCTATAGCCACTTTAGTGGCAAACACTGGGCCACCATGGAAGGTTTCGGCTGGGCCAGCGGTCTGGCACTCAAGAGCGGTGCCAGGCTGCCTGTTGACGGCCTGGCCGAACTCACGGCCAGAATTGTTGGCCCGACCTGGCAGGCGGCTGCCAAAAAAGACATGGAGTCGCCGGCAGTGCCACCTCTCCTTTAAGGGCGGCTATGCCGCTAAGCCACAGAAAGGATACCGACAGAAAAAGCCATCGGTCGCACTGACCAGCGGCGTCACTCCCACAGGGCAATTCCGGAAATGGGCAATTTCTTGTGAGGCAATTTCAGGAAGGGGTCGCCACCGTCGGTAAGGGGTCGGCGCGTGTACGAAGCGCAGAAAAATGGGCAGAGCGGTCCCCTACACCGGTCCAAAAGGATGGTAATATTCAAAATGGCGGCCGCTCTATGGCAACTGGGTGGCCAGTCCACACTGACCAGTAACTGTCGCTTTCCGGCGGCCATGGGCATTATAGAACGGGACAATTTCCGCCCACTAGAGTCTATAATTAAGGTGACAGAACACCTCGAAAATTTTCGGTTGATCAGAGAGAACCAACATGGATTTCTGATTGAATTTTTTGAAGAGTTGACTAAACTAGTGGACAGGGGATTATCTATGGATGTTATTTAGATGGACTTCCAGAAGGCATTTGATGAAGTCCCACATAAGAGACTGTTATTTAAGGTAGAAGCCCATGGAATTGAGGGCAAATTATTGGCCTGGCTAGGAGAGTGGCAGGAGACAGAGAGTAGGGATAATGGGAAGAATTTTCCAGGGGGTCAGTGGGGATTGGTGACAGGTCGCATGGGACCCTGCTGTCAACCCGCAGCCACACACCATTCCCAAATATCAGACCTGTCGGAGCTGAGCAAACCAGTCACGCAGCAGTGGGGGAGGCAATTGAAGTCATTAGTGGCTTGTTTACAGCCACTTAACAATGCTTGATTCCCAGATTTTTGAATTTGACAGGTCGCCGACCGATTTCCCTCTGTGCCTAGACCTCATCAGTGAAGCTGAGATAGGAGGTCACTGGCCATTGTTTCATCTGATGAGTTAACAGCTTCAAATGTCAAATCAAAGCTCCCAGCTGATTGAGAAATGCTCTCTTAGGCACTAGTTTCTCTAAACTGCATTTCCACTACAGATTCAGAATGCTACAAGTCTTGACACAAGTCTCCATCCAGTCTGGCCTCACTACGTCTCCCACCATTGACAGATCGGATCTGTCATCTCTAGTTCACCTGCTATTTATTCCATCAGCATCTGTGACCTTGAAACTATCTCACCTTGGTCCTCAGAACCCAACCACGAACAGCTCCAACACCAGCAGCACCAACGACAATACCAACCTTCTCTGCAATCACCTAATTCTGCACACGACCACATTGCTGCCCGGGAAGCCAGGGATGGCCTCACCATGGCCAGATTTACTTCACTTAATGCTGTACACGTGACGCACCAGGTTGTCACCATCCCACACCAGCACCATAAAGCATCCCTGCAATGCCCATGCCATTCGTTTCACACTCAGCAACACTGCAGGGGGTACCATTATGTCTCACCATTCACTGCAACTCACTATGCCACTTTCAAAGGTGCACACAAATCTGTCCAAGAATGCAAAGTGTTAAAAGTAAAGATTTCAATGTTTGACAACACATTAATAGAAACTTCACATGAATATTTTCTAAAACACAAGTGCCTACACTTGTTAGTTGGTATGATTGGACAAGGATGAGGGTGAGTGTGAGGGTTGGCAACTGAGATGGGGATGTGATAATGTAAATAGAGAGAGAGGGATGGTTAGAGGTGCAAGTTGGTGTGAGTAAGGATGTGCAGGGGTAGGGTAGGGAAGACAGAGTGATGGAGATGTGATGAGTGGCACTGCAAGATGAGGTTGAGTGTGGCTTTGCAGTAACGTTTTGTGATCTACAGAGATCATTGAAATATTTGCGCCACTGCAGCCTGGTCCTCCTGAGGACATCCCTGCTTGTGTCCTCCTGTGCAGTGTGTAACCAGGCTGTGTTGGTTTCCTGGGGCTGTCCCTTCTGCCCATTGGAAGGGAAGAGAACCACCTTGTATGCTGTGACTCCCTCCATAAGCATATGGAGGGAGTCATGGGAGAGCCTGGGTGCAGCCCTGCACCTCTGTGCAGTGCTTGTCAGTGTTTGCAGCACCTCAATGCTGTAGGATACTGACAGCACAAATGTCAAAATCAATTTGCACGGGGTCCCTTTAAGGAAACCAGCTCATGACACATCATCAAATGACGTAATCAGACCTGCTTCCTTCAATTTCTCAGCAAAGGCACTGGGCAGGCTTAACAAGCCCCATCACAGGAAAATAATTTTACACAGCGGGCTGGAGCCAGCAGCGAATTCAGGACCCGCAACGGATGTCGCCCACCACAGACCCACTGAGGTTGGTAAAATCAAGCCCCATTGGTAACTACTCAAATTGGCAGGGTGTGACTAGTGGTGTCCCGCAGGAATCTGTATTCGAGCCTCAACTACTCACAGTAATTATTAACCAATTAGACGATGGCATCGAAAGTCATTTAACCAAATTTGTTGATAACACAAAGATAGGCGACATTGTAGGCAGTGTAGATGAAAGCATAAAGTTAAAAGAGACATTAACATATTAAGTGAATGGACAAAACTGTGGCAAATGGATTTCAATTTAAGCAAATGTGAGATCATCCACTTTGGACCTAAAAAGGATAGAACAGAATAGTTTCTAAATGGGGAAAATCTAAAAACAGTGGATGTTCAAAGAGACTTGGGGGTCCAGATACATAGATCATTAAAATGTCATGAACAGGTACAGAAATTAATCAAAAAGTCGAATGGAATGTTGATCTTTATAGCTAGAGGACTAGAATACAAGGGGGTAGAAGTAATGCTGCAGCAAGACAAAACCCTGGTTAGGACACACCTGGAGTACTGGGAGCAGTCTGGGCACCACACCTTAGGAAGGATATATTGGCCTTGGAGGGAGTGCAGCTTGGGTTTACCAGAATACTACTCGAACTTCAAGGGTTAAGTTACGAGTAGAGATTACATTAATTAGAGTAGTATTCCCTAGAATTTAGAAGGTTACGGGCTGATCTGATCGAAGTTTTCAAGATATTAAAGGGAACAGATAAGGTAGATAGAGATAAATTATTTCTGCTGGTTGGGGAGTCTCGGACTAGGGGGACATCGGGCTAAAATTTCCAATATCATGCAGATCGCCCCAAAATGGGTGTTATTTCCAGCATTGGTGTTTATTATGGATTTTGAGATCGCCGGATTATCGCCAATTTTCAAACCCCCTAATTTCCACTTTATAAAATGGGCGTTGGCGGGAATGATGTGAAATGGGCGTTAGCGGTATTTTTTTTTCTGTCGTAAAATGTCGCCGTCCATAGCAACGCCATAGCAACGGTCTTTTCCCGCATTTTAGGAGATCAGGGATCATCAATACATGCTCAGAAGAGGAGAGTGAGAGAGAGCGCAGAGAGGAAGAGAAAGCTTATGTGGGCTTGTTGTGTAGGTGTTTGTGGTTTGTTTGGCAATTGTGGGAGGTTGGAAGGATTTTTATGAGGAGTACTCATTAAAAACAGCACTCTTTAGTTCTGTGAGACAGAAATACCTGTCACAAAAATATTTAAAAAATGGAAGGCATGGAAGAGGCAAGAGAGCACAATGTGGAGGTGGAGGAGGCTGGTGAGGGCAGTTAGGTTGGAGAGGAATTGGAGATGGGAGGTCGAAAAAGAGCGAGGAGATTCTCGGACGAGGCAAATGCTGCCCTCCTGCAGGAGGTTGAGTCACATTGGAGTCAATTTACCCGGGGTGGGCATGGGAAGCCTACCCCAAAGGTTTATCAGAAGATTTGGGCCAAAATCGCTGAGGTGGTCTCGTTGGTGACGCACGAGGTGCGTGAGGGCAATCAGTGCCGCAAGCGCTGGAACGACCTTGTCAGCTCCGGCAGAGAAAGTATTACATTTATTTACATTTACTTATATGTTTATATAATTGGAATTGTGAGTGTATTGAGTACACTTCAGATCTGATGTATTACAGTTAGACCTGTAATGTTTTACTCAAATCCTACATTTACGGTGTACATGTTTAGGTTAATAATGATGATAATAATAACATCTGTCGGTTATGTGTTGGATCAGTATCTGTGACAGTACCTAGCAATTATCTTACACAATGATCTTATGCCATGTCGTGCTGTTGTTACCTTTTGTAGAAGAAGCTTTCAAAGAATAGGGCCGAGCAGTGGCGCAGGGGTGGCGGCCCGCCAGTGATCAGTGAGCTGACGGACATTGAGGAGCGGGTGCTGACACTAGTGGGGATCCACAACCGGTCATCTACCCGTGCAGCAGCAGAACCTGACGTTATACCACGTGAGTAAAGTATACACCATTGCGTGATGTAAAGACAATAGATGCTACACCCACACATATCCGTACAATATATGATAGATGATTGATGAAAGTGTTATGTAATTAATGATGGGCTCATGAAAATCATTGTAATGCATGTTCATTAAATGTGATGTCTGTGATTATTCTGATAGCAGTAGTGCTGTGCTGTTCTCATGCATATGCTGTGTGTAACGTTTGATCACTATGTGAACCTAGCACCCCCTTCTCCTCTAATTAACTAATTTATGTTTTCCAGCTCAACCAAGAGCGCAGTCACTGCCAACAGCGCCGAGGCAAGGTGATGATCCTGCAGCGCCGCCTGCGGTGGATTGTGCTTCTGTGGTGAGGAGCCGCGAATATCGCCCATTGAGCTGGAGATTGGCCTCTCCACTGACGACAGTGAGGAGTTAGAGGAACCTGCAGCAACAACCTCAAGATCAAGCACACCAATTACATTTAGTGCTCCTGCAGCTACGTCCTCCTCCACCCTGGAAGTAGCTGGCCCAAGCACCTTGCCGCAGTTCACCCCAAGTGTCTCCATGCCGGCGCTGACCCCGCGGAGGTTGTTTCGACGCAGCGGGATCGCTCCATGATCAGCAGATCTCAGTGTAGACATGGTACATTTGTCCAGGAGGAGTGTTGACATAGATCAGCAGATCCTCTAGGCAATGGGGGGCATATCCCAACAGATGGTCACCATATCCGCAAACATGACCGAGAACATGTCATGGATGGCAGTGGCCCTGGAGGTAATAGTCAGGAATTCTGGTGCCAGAGGGCTACCAGTGTTCCCAGAATGCGACACTGAACCCCAAGGTACTGCACCCCCATTGCCAATGACACATGAGAGCCAGAAGGAAGCTCTTGTTTCTGGCTCGGAGGAAGTTCTCTCCTTGGGAACGCCCTCTCCAGCATCCGGCCAAACAGCTATTCTACCGTCATCCCCCCCAATGAAGCAACGCCTGAGGAGCACTGTGGCAATGTGGCTCGGAGTCAGGAGGGGAAGGGGAAGGGATAGAGGTGGTGAGAAGATTCCGGGGGGGGGAAAGGTAACTGAGGTGCATGGCCACAGGAGTTGGAGTTCTAATAGTATTGTTGTTGTTGTTGTTGCTAGTTCATGAATGTTGGGAGGTTTGGAGGAAGGGGAGAGGGGAGGGGGGTTCGTTGTTGTATTTGCATTTGTGTTATTTGTGTTATTAGTCTTATTGGAAATGTAAAAAAAATTATAAATATTATACATTTGCTGTGGGGTGGGTTGGGATGGAGTGTTTTTTAGAGTAATAATAATGAATTAATTCAAATGGTTTCATTAAGAAATTTTAATTTAACATAACACTGTTGCACATTTTCTCAGATAGCTGTAACGTTAAACACTGGTGATTCCTTAACATGAAAGGGGATAATTTAACGTAACTTGAATCAACTTTAACTGTAACTGTCACCAAGGTAATACACACCATTCATGTATGAGCTGCAGACACAGCAGTCATGCAGCTTTGTAAATACCACCAATGTTATTTCAAGTAAAGCGATCATTTATGAGCTGCTGATGTAAGAGTCTTGCAGCTATGTAGCCACCACGGGCCCTTTCCTATGGTCTACAGAGGGGTGGGAGCATGGTTTCATCATCAGCCTGCTTTTCTGCCCTGAAGTCATTGTCCACCTCCTCATCCTCCTCTTCCTCTCTCTCCTGAAGTGGACCGGCAGTCCCTTCTGGCAATTCTTGTCGCCTCCTGAAAGCCAAGTTGTGCAGCATGCAGCACACCACCTCGAATAGAGCTACCTGCTTAGAGTGCTATTGTAACTTGCCTCCTGAGTGGTTCAGGCATCCAAAGCACTGCTTAAGCACTCCAATTATCTTTTCGACGATATTGCGTATGGCTTTCGTTGTATCGCTTATCGGCTTCTGTCTGGGTCTTATGCAGGGGGGTCATCAGCCAGGTGGCGAGATCATATCCTTTGTCACTAAGCATCAGCATTGACCTTGTGGCTGACTGGCAAACATGTCAGATACAGCGCTCTCATGCAGGATGTGAGCATCATGGATGCTACCCGGAAATTTGGCATTTACTGCCATTATAATTTTCTTGTGGTTGACAACGAGTTGCACATTCAGGGAGTGGAATCTCTTTCGGTTCTGAAAAACCAATGCATCCTGAAAAGGTGCCCGCATGCCGATGTGCGTACAGTCTATTGCTCCCTGCACCTTGGGGAAGTTTGCTATTCTAGAGAATCCTAGATGGGAGAAGGTATATTGAAGAGCATATGTGCCTCCCTGGTCATAGGGAAGCTGATAAAGTCCATCCTGCGTGTGTAAAGGGCTTCAGTCACCTGTTGAATGCAGCAATGTGTGGCATACTAAGATATAGCGCAAATGTCGCCAGCTGAGGCCTGAAAGGAACCTGATGCATAGAAAGAAAGTGCCGCAGTTACCTTGACCTCAACGGACAGTACGGTCCTGATGGTGCTAGTAGGCTGCAGATCTCTCCTAATGAGCTGGCATATCTCACTGATGACTTCTTTCCGGAAGCGCAGTCTCCTAAGGCACATGTTATTGGAAAAGTTCAGGTACGACCGCTTCTCCCTGTAAATGCGTCGGGTGTAAGTTCTCGTCCTCCTCCTCAGTCTGCCATCTCTTTGATTGGGCACATAATGCTATTCACTATACCTTCTCCCATCTCTAGTCGGCAGCATATGCGTAGTCATCAAGACAGGCTGAGAAATTACAGGCCCCATTACAATAACTATCAGTATTATACCTACTGTTCACAAACAATAAATTTATCTACTAAAACAAATAAAATTAATTCAATTCGTCCACAGTATGATAAGATGTTTGTTCAGATTTTCAAATCACCTTAAAATAACTCCAGATTTTATCAAAACTCCCCAGAAGTTGAAGCAGCCTTTTATATGAAAAGTCCTCTGATTTACAAAATGGCGTCCATGCCGCTGGGTTAAGGTCAGGTGATTGCAACTTTTTTTCAGCGTTTTTTTCGGCGAGCGATATTTTCAGTGATATGTGGGCGAGATGCTGAAAGTAACGCTCAGCGATATTATGGGCGTCAGTTTTGTCTATTCTGACCTTTACGGCAAAATAAAATGGGCGGGCAGTATTATTAATTCCTGGCGTTAACTAAATGCCGAAAGTAACGCTGGGCGATAAGTGAGCGATAAATGGGCTTTAGGTTTCATTTTTTTGTGAAATGGGCGATATCTGGTTGTTATACCTCATCTCAGCATTAAAATGGACGTTAAGTGGGTGGTAGCGATGCAAAACTTATGGAAAATGGATGTTAAGTGGGCGTTAAGCATGCAAAAAAAGTGGAGGTTTTTTTGCATGCTTAATGCCCACTTAACACCCATTTTACTGCTGAAATTATATATAACACCCAGATATCGCCCATTTAGCCACAAAATGGAAACTGATGAGCATTTTTCGGAAACATCGCTGAGTGTTACTTTCCCCATGTGCTTAACGGCAGGAAAAAATTGGGTGGAATCATCAGAATGGACAAAATCAATGCCCATAATATTGGCCAGCGTTAATTTCCGCACTGATTTAACGCCGAGATTCAATAATAATGCCCGCCCACTTTTCTTTGTTGTAAGGAGCATATTTATCGAAACTAGTGGCCATGAGATCACTGAGCGTCAATTTTAGCACCTTGCACACATATCGCCCACAATATCGCTCGCCCAAAAAAACGCCCAGAAAAAGTGGAACTAACCGGAACTAATCACAGTGTTTTGGACACTATGTTCTACATCATATGTTGCATCCTTTAAAAGGCTGCTGTGCTTCAACCTCTCGGGAGTTTGGATGTACTCTGGAGGTTGTTGGAGTTGATGTGAACATCTCTACAAACATCTTGACCATACGGTGACCGATTGGAATTGAATAGGTGTTTTCATTGGGACGTTCATTGTTTGTGACCAATCGGTGGAGAATAGAGAGCTACTGCAATGGGGCCTGTCCTTTCTCACCCTCTCTTGATGACTAATTACATGCAGCAAACTCGAGATCTCCAAAGGTACACTCCACAGCATCATGTACCCAATGTAAGACGTGCCAGACTGATGAGGAGGACCAGATGTTACACCCCCCTGCAAGTACAGGGAGAAGCAGTCTTACCTTGACTTGCCCGACACCACCTGCCTTCGGAGACTGAGATCTGCAGCCTGCCAGCACCATCAGTACTGCACTGTCTGTTGAGGTCAAAGTCACCGCGGCACTGTCATTCTATGCCTCGGGTTCTTTTCAGGCCACAGCTGGCAACATTTGCGGACTTTCTCAGCATGCCACACACTGCTGCATTAGACAGGTCACTGAAGCCCTGTATGTGTGCAGAAGGGCCTTGATCAACTTCCCTATGACCAGGGAGGCACTGTGAGAGGACTCTAGGATTCTCCAGAAATGCAAACTTCCCCAAGGTGCAGGGAGCAATAGACTATATGCACATCGTGATGCGGGCACCTTTTCAGGATACAGAGGTTTTCAGGAACCGCAAGGGATTCCACTCCCTGAATGTCCAACTCGCTGTCGACCACCAGCAAATTATACTGGCAGTGAATGCTCAATTTCCGGGCAGCATCCATGATGCTCACATCCTGCGTGAGAGCACTGTGTCTGACTTGTTTAATAATCAACCACAAGGTCAATGCTGGATGCTTGGTGACAAAGGATATGGCCTCGCCACCTGGCTGATGACCCCCGCTGTGTGACACCCACACCAAAGTCAAGAGGCGATACAACGAGAGCCACAGAGTCACTCGCAATATTGTGGAGAAAACCATTGGAGTGCTTAAGCAGTGCTTTGATGTCTGGACCACTCAGGAGGCGACCTCCAATATCACCCTGAGCAGGTAGCTCAATTCATGCTGGTGTGCTCCATGCTGCACAACTTGGCTATCAGGAGGGGACAAGAATTGCCTGATGAGTCTGACAGTCCACCTCACCAGAAAGAGGAAGAGGAGGATGAGGAGGCAGACGCTGACATCAGCCCAGACAATCAGGCTGACGCTGAAGCCATGCCCCTGCCCCCCTGTAGACCGCAGGAAAGGGCCTGTGGTGGCATGATAGCTGCAAGAGCCTTATGTCAGGAGCTCATCAATGATCGCTTTGGCCGAAAGAATGTTGGTGTTATTTACAAAGCTGACACACTGCTGGGTGTGCAGGTTATACATCAATGGTGTGCATCACCTTGGTGACAGTTAAAGTTTAAGTTGATTGAAGTTAAGTGTCTATACCCTTTGATGTTAAGGAATCACCAGCGTGTAACGGTGCAGCTATCTGAGCCAATGTACAACAAGGTTTTGTTAAATAAAAAACATTTAAGCCGAACATTTGTCTGAAATCATCAGTATTTCTGTAAAAACCAACCCTTCTCCAACCCCCCACCCCACTTCTCCTCCCCACCTCTACCCCTTCCCCTTCCCCTCCTGACTCCAAGCCGCCCGTGAAGAACTCCTCAGGCGATGTTTCATTTTGGGGGGGTGGGGGATGACGGCCAAAATGCTGCTTGGACAGATACCGGAGAAGACAGTCCCGAGGTGGGAATGTGCTCCGAGCCAGAAGCAAGATGTTCCTCCTGGCTCTCATGTGTGGGTGGCAATTGGGGTGCGACACCTTGGGGTGCAGTGCTGCGCTCCGGGACCACTGGGAGCTCTCTTCCACCAGTGTTCCTGGCTAACAGCTCCAGGGCCTCCACCATCCCTTCCATGTTATATCTTATTTGTTGGACAAAAACTCGGTGCCAATGATATTCTTGGTGCTTAGTAGGCTTTTTGCTGCTGGTGAATCTCCCTCGTGCCTCCCACAACAGCTAAACAAGCACACACCACAGCCGCACACACCTTCAGTCCCTCTCAGCTCCCTCTCTCTGTCTCCTCTTCTGCGCTGTCATGATGACCCTTGACCTCCTGAATCACGGGAATCGAGCGTTGCTATGCCATTGCTAAGGACGGCGACACTTTATGGCAGAAGGTCAGCGAGATTTAATGCTACTGCCCATTTCATATCGCTCGCAGTAATACCCATTTTTAAAAATGGAGACCAGGTGCTTTGAAAATGGGCGAGAAGCCGGCGATCTGAAAAGCCTTTTTTACTACCCACGCCGGAAATTAGGCCCATTTATGGGCGAAAATCTAGCCCATACTCACCAAACTCTTCTGCAACCTGATGAATGCATTGGTGCACAGAATAATGGCATAACTCTATTAGATCCACTCCTGATGTCCGAAAGCTACAAGGAGCATATACAGTAAATGCTAATGTGACCTTCACCAGCAGAGAGTGATGCTCACAGGTGATTGCCTGCAGGTTGTTTTGCAGAAGGCATAAGAGTTTTGTGAGCACCTCCTTGGAAAGCCTCAACCTCAAATGTATTGCTCTTCCATTAGATCGAGATAGGTAGTCCTGGCCTTATCCACATAGTCCCGAGATAGTTGGCACTAAATGACTGAATGATTCATCACTTTTCTCTACCTCCTTTGGACTCATGCAATGGTTCAGTTCATAAATTGTGACAGGTATCGCTTTAATTGAGCAACCACTCTGTTCAGATACTATTGGCATTAAGCTATGCAGCACTGTGACCACATGAGTCTTTTTAGCTTCCAGTGGCAGACGTTTGAAACTGAATCGCCTAACGAGTTATTGATGCAGATTTCAATTTTATTCAAGGCAGAAACAGATTAATGCTAATCACAGCAACCAACATGACTAAGGTATTACTCATAGGTTTCTGCTACTTGTAGCAACTATAGTTTACACAGCAAACTACTTTCCCAAAATATTATGCCTATTTTTCTCTGATGTAAATCATTGTAAAAACCCGTAAGGTGAAAACTGTTGTGAATCTGATCATTTTTGTAAATTTCTTTTGAATCGCATTATTCTTGCTTTAAAGTGATTAATCCCCATGTGTAATGTGCTGATGTGCATAAGATCCTAAGAAATAGGAACAGGAGTAATCTATTCAGCCCCTCAAGCCTGCTCCGCCATTTAATGAGATCATGGCTGATCGTCGACCTCATCTCCACCTTCCTGCACTATCCCCATATATCTTGATTCCCTTAATATCCCAAAAGATAAATAGGGGTAGAAATTCATGTCCGCCCGAAATGGGGCGCACCTACCGCTTTCTGGCTTCCATTACTGCCACAACCCATTCGATCGAAATTCAGCGATTTAAGAAGAAGAGCGGCAGTGGTATTGTCCGGCGGGAATCAGCAGTTTGCAGCAGTATTGGTGGGGAGCGGAGATTGGACGGGCAAATTCACCCTCTGATGATTTGGTATTAATGAACCAGTTGATCTCCGGCCTTCTTAAAGACCAGGGTTTGTAGCTAGGCCCTGAGGTGGGGAGGCCTTTCAATGAAGGCCGTGGCTGCTGCACCTGTAGCAAGGAGGGCAACCTGTTTCTCGGATGCCGAGCTGGAGACACTGATGCAGGCTGTGGAGGGAAGGAGGCGAGTCCTGTACCCCGATGCAGCCAGACCGACTCGGAAAGTGTTTGCAAATACATGGAGAGAGATGGCTGTGGAGGTCTCAAGGACCTCCATTCATGAGTGCACCATCAGCCAATGCTGGAAAAGGATGAACAACATCTTTCATTTGATGAAAGTGAATACCTCTTCCACCAACTGCTAACCTTCCATCTGCGAGCATCTCCTCCACTATATAGTCACTGAAGCAGCATTTCATTGCTCAGGCCTCTATATATGTGCAAGTATTCTCGCAATGGAGGCTCCCTTTCATGCCACAGTTACAGCTGCATGTCAGGGACATACACGTGCACTCATTTCTGGTACCTCATGAAATTGCTACTCAGCAACCATTATTTGTTTTGCAGGCCAAGGTTGCGCACAACTGAACGGAGGGCTGGTTCAGCTTCACATTCTTACACCTCTGGAGGAGAGGGTGAGGACACTAGTGGGCAGACATGCTGCCTTCCCTGTGGCCTCCAGTACTGCCAATCCCACTTGTGCGCAGCATGGGTAATGAAGGCCCTCCTTTAATGCTATCTCTCCCTGAAAACGCCTGTGCCTACTGTGCCTTTCCTTCTGAAAGTGTGCAAGTTGCAGCCTCCATGCATCAATTCCCTACCTCCCCCTCACAGCAACCCTTGTGCCACTAATGCTTGCAGATGAGAGGCCGAGTGAGAGCCACGGTGAGGGTCCTAGCACTGGTGCGAGTGGGAGGGCAAGGCAGGACGACAGTCTTGAGGGCCGTGGCAGCCGAGGCTAGGGAGAGGTTGATAGTGAGACTGAGAGGCAAGGCCTGGAGGACAGCCTGCTGGAGCATGGAGGCCACTCCATCAGTTGATGCCATCTCAGATGAGGCAGAGGAAGAGGGGGACAATGCTGTCGGCACCGCATCACTGCTGCTCACGGTCACATGTGCCAGTTCAGATACTGGGAGTACGTGGTCCGATCTATTCGACAGAACAGAGCAGTGGGTGTTGCACCGGGGCCTAGCAGGCTGCAGCATGGTGACGAGCATAGGGTATCTCTGGTGCCATCTCTCCGGGGGGCGAGTGAGCACGGGAGTTCTGCTGAAGAGACTCAGACGAGCCGATCGATGTTGGGGCTTATGAAAGCTGCGTGGAGGCCATGCATTCCCAGATGTTGGTGGCAGTGGCAAGGGTGCCGGATAGGCTGTCGGAAGTGGTCAGCAGTGCGGACGTGTCTGCCTCCCGCATTGTTGACAGCTCTACGCACACCATGGAGCCCATCATTTCCACTGTGCAGGCGATGGTGGGCTCCCAGAGTGACCATATGGATCCAGCTGTAATGCCGCGACTTGTTGACGATGTGGCAGCCGCCATTTCAACACAGGCACAAGTGAACGAGCGTATCGGTGCTACTTTGGAGAGGATAGCCGTGGCCCTGGAAGCTCAGAATGCTCTTGTGTACTCTGGGCAACGGGCCACGAAGCGTCTTACTGCTGTCATCTCTGGTGGCTTTGAGACTGTGGCTGCTCTCATACATTCTCACCTGACCTCTCAGTGTTGCTTTCGCAGCTGGGTCCATCACATGCCACGGGGGACCTTTCGGTGTGGCGCCACAGCACCGACCTTAGCTCCCTCACATTGGTGCCGGTGGTCATATGCCGCCCCCAGGAGTGATGCAGGCTCTTCGGACCAGGGTCCTGATGATGTGCTCTCTCAGGATCACATCATTCCTGACCGCAGACCTGTCACTCTGCCATTGCCTGCAAACGTGGAGTCGCCCGAGCCAAGCCCGACTGAACCCCGACCAGTCTGCAGCTGACCCTCCCTGGGCCAGAGCTGGTCGAGGACGTCCTAGAAGGACATCCGTAGTTTCCACACAGGAAACATAGCAGCCTTCCCAGACCCATGATGCAGCCACGGGGGAGACACTGCAGATTAGTAGTGGGATAGGTTTGCATAAGAGAGATTATAAGGAGGTGCATAAGGGAGAGAAATTATTTTGTGTATGTTTTTTGCACCTTTCATTATTATGTAATAAAGCTTTATTTTGTGTTCCTATATATGGGCATGTGTATCTTTTGACAGGGGCCAATAATGTATGAAAGGATTCATTGGGATGGCCATGGAAAAGCAAAGATGAAGGGTGATGTGGGCATTAACTCATCAGAAACGAGCAGCGATGAAATGGGTCAGCACTTCCCTTGCAGGGTTGGCATGGCGACGCTGGGTGGCTAGTGACACGCATCCTGGTCCTCCTCTTCCTCCTCCTCGTGCGCGTCGTGCTGCTGCTGTGCCTTCTCCTGAGTTGCTACTGATGGATTGACCTCCAGCGGCTGGACCCTCATGACTGCCAGGTTGTGAAGCATGCAGCAGATGACCATGAATAGGGAGACCTGTTCAGGTGAGTACTGCAACACCCAACCAGAACGGTCTAGGCAATGGAACCTCTGCTTAAGGATCCCGATGCAGTGCTCAATTATGCACCTGGTGGCAGAATGAGAGTCGAGGTAGGCATGTTCGGCAGAATCCTGGGGTTGCGAAGGGGAGTCAGCAGCCAAGTGCACAGGGGATATTCCTTGTCGCCTAGCAGCCATCCACAATCTTGATTTGGGCCCGAGAACACGGCGGGCACACTGCTCTGGTGCCCGATGAAGGCATCGTGGCTGCTGCCTGGAAACTGGGCATCAACTGCCATGATCCTGCACCGGTGGTCGCACGCCAGCTAGACATTGAGGGAGTGGAATCCCTTTTCTGTTGATAAACACCTCAGCATGGATTTGTGGCACCCTCAGTCCGACATGTGTGCAGTCGATGGCGCCCTGCACCCCGCAATCCGCACAAATCCCGTCTGCCACTCCATCTGCTTCTCCCTGATCATCGGGAAAGAAATGTATTGCAATCTTCTCCTGTAGAGAGCATCTGTGACTTGACAGATGGGCAGAGAAGTGAGAGATGTTAGATATGTCTGCAAGTACAGACTGGAAAGAGCCAGTTGTGTAAAAGTTGAGTGCAATGGTCAGTTCGGTTTCAACGCTCAGAGCTGACCTCAGCCTTGTCTGACGCTGCAGATTGCAAAGCTCCCTGAGGATGTCCTTCCTGAATCGAAGCCTTCACAGACATTGCTCATCATTTAGCTCCATGAAGGAACACTGCTGGCGGTACATTCTTGCACGGTAGGGCCTTCTTTCCCCTACTCTATGCTGGGCCCCTCCTTTGGCAACTGACTGATTGCCTTCTCCCTCATCCTCTTGATGCTCCTCAGCCTCTGTCTCATCGTCCACTATATGGGTGCGGGGGGTCAGCATACCTGACCCTCCTCCTCATGCCAGCTCCTTCCTGGCCAACCTCCCTGCCTTCAGCTCTATGCCCATGTCAATGCCCATCTCTATGTTGGGCAGCCGTGTCTGCTACGTCCCTTGCCCGCTGCCTCTGGACCTGTTGCTGAGGGCGCTGCCGTCTCCAGCTTGCCTCCCAACCATGCACAATGTGCACAAGGTATTCCCCTGCTAGCATTAAGTCCGGTATGGTCATAATAAAATAATGTAACTGAGTACTGTAGACGTGAGTAAGTGTGACCTTAGTTCCTTTCGTCTAACTCCAGAGTGCAAGTACAGCATGGGAGGCCTGCTTATATACAGTGCTCCCAAGGGACTCCAACAGTTACACCCTCTGGTGGCAGTATAAAACTAGTTACATAGGGTTGCATACATAACATCACTCCCACCCAAAGTCAATAGTACACTTATTTACAGGGTGAGACGATCTGGGGCCTTTCGCTCCCTAGTCGATCGTCTCGGTACAAATGCAGGTGTAGGTGAGTTGGTTGGACCTTCGCTGGGCTGCTGTACAGCTGGCCTTGTGGGCTACTGGGGATGGTGAGTTCAGCTTCGAGATCAACCGTGATGTCGGTTGCCACTTGTGTGTGTGTTGGGGGGTCGAAGTTGATGGTGTCCTTTTCGGGTTGCTCGTAGCTGTCTGTGAATCGCAGTTTGGTTTGGTCCAAATGCTTTCTGCAAGTTAGTCCATTTGCAAGTTTGACCTGAAACACCTTACTTTCTTCTTTGACTATGACAATGCCAGCAAGCCATTTGGGACCATGTCCATAGTTGAGTACAAATACAGGGTTATTGACTTCAATATCACATGACAAGTTTATGCCATCATGGTACATGCTTTGTTGATGCCACCTGTCCTTGACGTGATCATGGAGATCAGGGTGGACAAGAAAGAGCCTTGTTTTGAGCGCCCTTTTCATGAGTTGCTCCGCTGGGGGATCCCCGGTGAGTGAGTGGGATCTGGTGAGGTAGCTGAGCAGGACTCGGGACAGGCAAGTCTTCAGGCAGCCTTCCGACACATGTTTCAAGCTTTGTTTAATGGTTTGTATTGTGTTCCTAACACAGATGAGGCTGCACACAGAGAGGTTAAAGTAACAGTGATTTCAGTCTTCATGAAGACACTCCAGAGTGAGGAACAGGCCTTAGGGGCCGGCTTATGTACAGTGCTCCCGGATGTTGGGATCCCTTGGGACTTCAGGGGATGCAGGCCCTGGTGGCAGTACATGCTTTACAGAGACACAACATCACTCTCCCCCAAAGTCAAAGTGAAAACTATTTACAAGGTGAGGCAGTCTGGAGCCTTTCTTTCCCTGATGGACCGCCTCGGTACAAATGTCTGTTCTGGCGTGTTGGCTGTGCCCTCGCTGGGCTGGCGTGTTGTTGGCCCTGCAGGGCTGCTAGGTGAGCCTGGCCTTGCTGGGCTGTTGAGCATGATGGGTTCAATTTCCTTGGCCGGGGTGGTGTCGCTGATCCTTTGGCTGTGTGTTGTGGGCTCGAAAAAGGCGGTGTCTGCTGTGGGTTGTTCAGGGCAGTCTGTGAACTGCAGCCTCGTTTGGTCCAGGTGCTTTCTGCAAATTTGTCCATTGTCTCGTCAGACTACAAACATCCAACTCCCTTCTTTAGCTATCACCGTGCCCTTGAGCTACTTGAGACCATGTCCATAGTTTAGCACATACACAGGGTCATTCAGATCAATTTCCCGTGACACATTGGCGCGACTATCGTTTACATTTTGTTGCTGCTGCCTGCTCTCTACCTGATCATGCAGGTTGGGGTGAACCAGCGAGAGTCTGGTTTTAAGTGTCCTTTTCATGAGTAGCTCAGCCAGAAGCACCCTTGTGAGCGAGTGGGGTCTTGTGCGATAGCTGAGCAGTACTCGGGACAGGAGGGTTTGGAGTGAGCCTTCTGTGACTCGTTTAAGGCTCTGTTTGATTGTTTGTACTGCCCGCTCTGCCTGCCCATTGGAGGCTGGTTTAAACGGGGCCGAGGTGACATGTTTGATCCCATTGCGGGTCATGAATTCTTTAAATTCGGCACTGATGAAACATGGCCCGTTGTCACTGACCAGTATGTCAGGCAGGCCGTGGGTAGCAAACATGGTCCTCAGGCTTTCAATGGTGGCGGTGGCAGTGCTTCCGGACATTATTTCACATTCAATCCATTTTGAAAAAGCATCCACCACCACCAGGAACATTTTACCGAGAAATGGGCCTGCATAGTCGACATGGATCCTTGACCATGGTCTGGAGGGCCAAGACCATGAACTTAGTGGTACCTCTCTGGGCGCGTTGCTCAATTGAGCACACACGCTGCATTGCTGTACACAGGATTCTAAGTCAGAGTCGATACCGGGCCACCACACGTGGGATCTGGCTATCGCTTTCATCATTACTATACCCGAGTGTGTGCTGTGGAGATCCGAGATGAACGTCTCCCTGCCCTTTTTGGATAGCACTATGCGGTTACCCCACAACAAGCAGTCTGCCTGAATGGACAGATCGTCCTTTCGCCGCTGGAAAGGCTTAATTAGCTCTTGCATTTCAACGTAGATGCTGGCCTAGCTCCCATGCAGTACACAGTTTTTTACTAGGGACAGCAGAGGATCTTGGCTGGTCCAAGTCCTAATCTGGCGGGCCATGACAGGTGATTTATCATTTTCAAACGCTTCCATGACCATCAACAAGTCTGCGGGCTGTGCCACCATCAACAAGTTTGTAGGCTGCGCCATTTCCACCTCCGTGGAGAGCATCTGCACAGTTCTTGGTGCCAGGCCTGTGGTGGATGGTATAATTATACGCTGATAGCGCGAGTGCCCACATTTCTATGCGGGCTGAGGCATTAGTATTTATCCCCTTGTTTTCAGCGAACAGGGATGCGAGGGGCTAGTGATCGGTTTCCAGCTCAAATTTGAGGCCAAACAGGTACTGATGCATTTTATTTACCCCGAACACACACGCTAATGCCTCTTTCTCAATCATGCTGTAGACCCTCTCGGCCTTAGACAAGCTCCTGGAGGCATAAGCGACAGGTTGCAACTTCCCCTCAATGTTAACTTGTTGTAATACACACCCGACTCCATACGACGACGCATCACATGCTAGCACAAGTCTTTTACACAGGTTATACAATATAAACAACTTGTTGGAGCATAAAATGTTTCTGGCCTTCTCAAAGGCAATTACTTGTTTTTTTCCCCATTCCCGGTTCTCTATTTACACAATAATATATGTAAGGGCTTTAAGAGGGTGCTTAACCTTGGTAGGAAGTTACCAAAATAGTTGAGGAGTCCCAGGAATGACTGCAGCTCCATGACATCTGTGGCCTGGGCGCGTTCCTGATAGCCTCTGTCTTTGCGTCTGTGGGCTGAATGCCGTCCGCCGCAATCTTTCTCCCCAAAAGCTCCACTTCTGTTGCCATGAAGACGCATTTCGACCTCTTCAGCCGCAGCCCTATGCGATCCAGTCGCTGGAGGACCTCCTCCAGGTTTTGTAGGTGCTCGACGGTGACCCGACCCGTGATCAGTATGTCGTCCTGAAAAACCACCGACTTGAGTAGGCTCTCCATGTTTCTCTGGAAGATCGCTGCAGCCTACCGAATTCCAAATGGGCATCTGTTGTAGATGAACAGTCCCTTGTGCGTGTTGATGCAGGTGAGGCCCTTCGAAGACTCCTCCAGCTCCTGCGTCATGTAGGCCGAACTCAGGTCAAGCTTGGTGAACGTCTTGCCTCCTGCCAGCGTCGCAAGTAGGTCGTCTGCCTTAGGTGGCGGGTATTGGACCTGTAGCAAGAAACGATTAATAGTTACTTTATAATCGCCGCAAATCCTGACCGTGCCATCACTTTTGAGTACTGGAATAATAGGACTGGCCCACTCACTGAATTCCACTGGGGAGATGATGCCCTCGCCTTGCAGCCTGTCCAGCTCAATTTCCACCCTCTCCCTCATCATGTGAGGTACCGCTCGAGTATTGTGGAGAATGGATCGTGCCTCCCGAACCAAATGGATCCGCATCTTCGACCAGGAAAAGTTTCCAATGCCTGGCTCAAAAAGGGAAGGAAATTTGTTAAGAACCTGGGTACATGAGGCCTCATCGACATGTGATAGTGCTCGGATGTCATCCCAGTTGCAGCGGATTTTGAGCAGCCAGCTCCTTCCAAGCAGTGTGGGGCCATCGTCCTGGACAATCCATAGTGGCAGTTCATGCACCGTGCCCTTGTAGATGACCTTGACCATGGCGCTGCCCAAGACAGTGATGAGCTTTTTGGTGTACATTTTCAGTTTCGTGTGGATGGGGCTCAGGGCTGGTCTGAGTGCCTTGTTGCACCACAGTCTCTCAAACATCTTTTTACTCATGATGGATTGGCTAGCGTCAGTGTCCACTTCCATGGCTACGGGTAAGCCATTCAATTTTACATTTCGCATTATAGGTGGACATTTCGTCGAAAATGTGTGCACCCCATTTACTTCAGCATCTGCCTCCTCTCTCTAAGGCTCGAAATTGCTTTGATCCACCATGGATCGATTTTCCTCTGCCACGTGGTGGTTAGCAGGTTTTGCAGAGCTTGCAGCTCGCCTGCAAATGAATGGGCTGAATGGAAGCCTCCACAACGCCAACAAGGTGTGAATTGCCTTGCATTCATCCTTTGTTGAGGACTCTGAGTCATCTGGGTCACCTGAGGCCTGCTGGCAGTTGCAGAATTGTGGTTTCTGCCCTGTCCATTTCTGTTCGCAAAGACAGTTCCAGTTAATTAATGAACATTGCTGGCACTTGTGTGCTGAGAGATTTGTTTGGTGTTATCACTGGTGGACATAAATGCCTGTGCTATCGCAATGGCCTTACTGAGGGTCAGTGTCTCTACAGTCAAAAGTTTTCATAGGATGGTCTCGTGGCCAATGCCCAGTACCAAAAAGGCTCTGAGCATTTGCTCCAGGTATCCATCAAACTCACATTGTCCTCCAAGTCGCCTTAGTTCAGCGACGAAGCTCGCCATTTCCTGACCACTGGCACGTGTAGAACCGATACCTCGCCACCAGTTCGCTCTCCCTCAGGTTAAGATGCTCTCGAACAAGTGTACACAGCTCCTCATACAACTTGTCTGTGTGTTTCACCAGTGCCAGAAGATTCTTAATGAGGCTGTAGGTCCGTGCCCCGCAGACCGCGAGGGCGATCGCTCTCCTTTTTGCAGCGCTTCCTTCTCCCTCCAGCTCATTGGCTACAAGTACTGGTCTAGCCGTTCGACATAGGCTTCCCAGTCCTCACCCTCCAAGAACTTCTCCAGGATGCCCACAGTTTGCTGCATCTTTGCATTGGATTCGTATACTCGTCGACAGTTATTGTGTTCCTAACACAACTGAGACTGCACACGGGGAGGTTAAAGCAACAATGACCTCAGTCTTTATTAAGACACTCCAGAGTGAGGAACAGGCATTTGGGGCCGGCTTATATACAGTGCTCCCAAGGTATGCTGGGATCCCTTGGGACTTCAGGGGATGCGCTCCCTGGTAGCGGAACATGGGAGTGCATGCTTTACAGATGCACAACTGGTTGGACTGCCCGTCCTGCCTGGCCGTTGGTTGCGGGCTTGAACGGGGCAGATGTGACGTGCTTGATCCCATTGTGGGTCATAAATTCCTTGAATTCAGCACTGGTGAAGCACGACTCATTGTCGCTAACAAGGACATCAGGCAGGCCGTGCGTGACGAAAATGGTTCATAGGCTTTCGATGGTGGCAGTGGACGTGCTTACAGACAATATTATACACTCAATCCATTTTGAATAAGCATTCACAACAACCAAAAATATTTTGCCTAGAAACAGGCCAACAAAGTCAAATTGGATCCTCGACCATGGTTTGGAGGGCCATTACCACAAACTTAGCGGTGCCTCCCTGGGTGCATTGCTCAGTTGAGACCAAGTGTTGCATTGGCACACGCAAGACTCCAAATCTGAGTCGATGCCGGCCTACCACACATGGGATCTGGCTATAGCTTTCATCATTACTCTGCCTAGGTGGGTACTGGGTCGGTCGCTTATGAACGTTTCCCTGCCTTTCTTAGGCAAAACCACGTGATTACCCCACAAAAGACAGTCCGCCTGTAGGGAAATTTCGTCTTTGCTCCGCTGGAACGGCTTGATCTCTTCATGCATCTCCGCTGGGACGCTGGACCCAAGTAAAGGATCCTGGCTGGTCCAGGTCCTGATCTGGCGGGCTGTAACGGGTGACTTTTCATGTTCAAATGCATCCATCCCCAAGAGCAAGTCTGCAGGCTGTGCCATTTCCATCCCAGTGGTGGACAGTAGTAGCCGACAGGGCATCAGTGCAGTTCTCTGTGCCTGGTCTGTGGTGGATTACATAGTTATATGCAGAAATCATGAGCGCCCATCTTTGGATGCGAGCAGAGGCATTGGTATCAATCCCTTTGCACTCTGAAAATAGCAATATGAGCAGCTTATGCTCAGTTTCTAACTCAAACTTAAGACCAAACAGTTTTTGGTGCATTTTTTTTACCCTGTAAACACTTGCCAGAGCTTCTTTTTCAATCATGCTGTAGGCCCTTTTGGCCTTGGACAAACTCCTGAATGCATAGGCGACCGGTTGCAATTTTCCCGATTTGTTAGCTTGTTGTAACACACACCTGACCCCGTACAAAGACACATCGCAAGCTAGCACTAAACGTTTACTTGGGTTATACAGAACAAGCAGTTTGTTGGAACTTAATAGATTTCTGGCTTTCTCAAAAGCAGCCTCTTGTGATTTCCCCCATACCCAGCCATCTCCCTTGCGTAGTAACACATGTAGAGGTTCTAGCAAGGTGCTTAACCCGGGTAGGAAATTACCAAAATAATTGAGGAGTCCCAGGAACGACCGCAGCTCCGTCACGTTCTGTGGTCTCAGTGCGTTCTTGATGGCCTCCGTCTTGGCGTCGGTGGGTCTGATGCCTTCTGCCACGATTCTTCTCCCTAAAAACTCGACCTCTGGCGCCAGGAAAACACACTTCGAGCATTTTAACCTGAGTCCTACCCGATCTCGCCGACTTAGAACCTTTTCCAGGTTCTGCAAGTGTTCGATGGTGTCCCGACCTTTGATCAATATGTCGACCTGGAAAACTATGGTGCGTGGAACCGACGTTAACAGACTCTCCATGTTGCTTTGAAAAATAGCCACGGCCGATCGAATCCCAAATGGGCATCTATTGTAGATGAATCCCAAACGGGCATTTATTGTAGATGAACAGACCTTTGTGTGTGTTGATGCAGGTGAGGCCTTTCAAAGATTCTGTCAGCTCCTGCATCATGTAGGCCGAGGTCAGGTCCAACTTGGTGAATGTCTTTCCTCCTGCCAGGGTCGCAAATAGGTCGTCTGCCTTGGGTAGCGGGTACTGGTCCTGCAGCGAAAAACAGTTAATCGTTACTTTATAGTCCCCACAAATTCTGATTGTGCCATCGTCCTTGAGGACCTGAACAATCAGACTGGCCCACTCATTGAACTCCACCAGCGCAATGATGCCTTTTCGCTGCTTCCTGAATGGAAGCCTCCACAACGCCAACAAGGTGTGAATTGCCTTGCATTCATCCTTTGTTGCGGACTCTGAATCATCTGGGTCACCTGAGGCCTGCTGGCAGTTGCAGACTTGTGGTTTCTGCCCTGTACATTTCTGCTCGCAAACACAGTTCCAGTTAATTTATGAACATTGCTAGCACTTGTGTGCTGAGAGATCTCTACTTTCTCTCGCATCATATATGGCACAGCCCATGCCTTGTGGTGGATGGATTGTGTACCGCGAACCAAATGGATCTGCATGTTTGCCCCAGAGAAACTTACGATGCCTGGCTCAAACAATGACGGAAACTTGCTGAGAACCTGGGCATATGAGGCGTCATCGACGGACGTGAGCACTCGGATGTCGTCCCAGTTCCAGCGGATTTTTCCCAGCCAGCTTCTGCCGAACAATGTGGGGCCATCTCCTGGTACAATCTATAGTGGGAGTTTGTGCACTGCTCCATCATAGGAGACTTTTACTGCTGCGATGCCTATTGCAGGGATCAGCTCTTTGGTGTAAGTTCTCAGCTTGGTATGAATGGGACTAAGCTCGGCTTTTGTGCCCTGTTGCACCACAGCCTGTCGAAGGCCTTTTTGCTCAAGAGAGACTGACTGGCACCATGTCCAATTCCATGAATACTGGAATTCTGTCCAGTTCGACTTTTAACATGATCGGTGGACATTTCGTGGTGAAGATGTGTAGCCTGTATACTTCTGCCTCCTTGGTTCAAGTCTCTAGTCCAGTTTGATCCGCCATGGATCAATCTTCCTCTGTAACATGGTGGTTTGCAGGGTTTGCAGCTTGTCTGCACGTTCACTGGAGGTGTCCCATTGTTCCACAGCCTTTGCATGCATAGTGTTTGAAGCGGCATTGATGGGCTCGATGATCACCTCCGCAGCACCAACAAGGTGTTAACTGCCTTGCATTAATGTTTAATGGCGGACTCTGGATCATCTGAGGTTATGCAGCTGCAGGTGTGTACATTCTGCCATATGCATTCCTGCTTGAAAACGATGTTACTTTGTGTACAGTACTTGCTGAAACCTCTTTATGCTGCAAAATTTATTTGGTGTTATCGCTGATAGATATAAATGCCTAGGATATCGTTATGGCTTTGCTCAGGTTCGGTTAATCAACAGTTAATAGTTTGCAAAGGATAACCTCATGGCCAATGCCAAGCACAAAAAAGTCTCTCAGCGTTTGTTCCAGGAATCCATCGAATTCGCAATGTCCTGCAAGGCGCCTTAGTTTGGCGAGAGAGCTTGCCACTTCCTGGCCTTCAGACCTTTGACAGGTGAAAAATCGATACCTTGCCATCAGGACGCAAATCTTTATTTGATTTGGTTGTTGGTTTCACCGGAGCAAGAAGATTCTTCATGAGGCCATAGGTTGTTGCCCCGCAGACGGCAAGGAGGATCGCCCTTCGTTTGGCAGTGTTCTCATCCTCTTCCAGCTCGTTGGCCATGAAGTATTGGTCGAGTCGCTCCACGAAGGCCTCCCAATTGTCCCCTTCTGAGAATTTCTCCAGAATACCAACGGTTCTCTGCATTTTCGCATGATGGTTCGTTATCTCATCGCCAATTGTTATGTTCATAATAAAATAATGTAACTGAGTACTGTAGACGTGAGTAAGTGTGACCTTAGTTCCTTTATTCTAATTTCAGAGTGCTGGTACAGCATGGGAGGCCTGCTTATATACAGTGCTCCCAAGGGATGCTGGGATCCCTTGGGACTCCAACAGGTACGCCCTCTGGGGGCGGTATAATACTGGTTACTTAGGGTTGCATACATAACAGAGCCCATTGCATCTGCAGGCTCAACCCTCACTATGAGGCCTCTGTGGAGTACAGATTGACGCCCCCAGGCCATGAGTAATCACTGCCGATATCAAAAGGGCGCGTGAGAAACTTTTCACAATTCCGCAAAAGTTTTCCCAAATCTGAAAAAGTTTGGTCCCAAAAAATGCCGATTCAACCAACACTGCTTTCACCTCCGCTGGTGATCTCGAGCCAAAACAAAAAGCTGTCGGGGCAGCAGGTTGCATTTTTTATACTGAATATAGCTTCCAGAGCAGCTGTGCGTACTCTGATTCCGTAGTTATGGCCGCATCCACAATACCGCGGTGGACGTGGGGGGAGCGGGGCGGAAGTTAGCACTGCTGCAAAAACCCCCAAGGAAAATTTCGCTGGTGGCGACCATTGGACCGCAAGTCGGTGGCCACTTGACTCTGTCGCTTGGCTGCCGCTTTCCAGCGGTAAGAGGCCTTTTCAAGAGGCTGAATTTTGGCCCCATAATGTAAGTACAGATAAGAAGAATTAAGGACTTGATGACTGCTAATAGCGACCACAACATGATCGAGTTCAACGTAGCGTTTGAAAGGGAGAAATGCGAAACAGCTACTCAGATTCGAGATGAAGGTAAGGCCGACTTCAACAGGATGCGACAGACACTGTCCACAGTAAACTGGGTAAATCTGTTATTGGGCAAAATGACAGAAGATCAGTGGGAGATGTTCAAAAAATAATTGAATGTGATACAGAACCAGTTCATACCTCTGAGGGGCAACTATTCTACTTGCCAAAAAAAAAGCCATGGCCGACGAAAGAAGGAAGAGGGAGCGTAACGCGAAAAGAAAAAGCATACAAAAATGCAACAAAATGCACAGATCCTAGTGAATGGGAAAGATACAAAGAGGACTGGGAGAAATTTAGAATTCAGCAGAGGAGAGCAAAAGATCTAATTAGGAGGGGGAGAATAGAGTATGAGAGGAAGCTTGCAGAGAACATAAAAACTGACTGCAAAAGCTTCTATACATATTTGAAGAGAAAAAAATTAGTGAAGACCAATGTAGGTCCTTTGCAGTCAGAATCAGGTGAATTTATAATGGGGAACAAAGAAATGGCAGACCAATTGAACAAATGCTTTGGCTCTGTCTTCACTAAGGAAGACACAAATAACCTTCCGGAAATACTAGGGGTTCGAGAGTCTAGCGAAAAGGAGGAACTGAAGGAAATCCTTATTAGTCAGGAAATTGTGTTAGAGAAATTGATGTGATTGAAGGCCGATAAATCCCGAGGGCCTGATCATCTGCATCCCAGAGTACTTAAGGAAGTGGCCCTAGAAATAGTGAATGAATTGGTGATCATTTTCCAACATTCTATGGACTCTGGATCAGTTCCAATGGACTGGAGGGTAGCTAATGTAACACCACATTTAAAAAAAGGAGGGAGAGAGAAAACAGGGAATTATAAACCGGTTAGCCTGACATCGATGGTGGAGAAAATGTTGGAAGCAATTATTAAAGATGAAATAGCAGCACATTTGGTAAGCAGTGACAAGTCAGCATGGATTTATGAAAGCAAAATCATGCTTGACAAATCTTCTAGAATTTTTTGAGGATGTAACTAGTAAAGTGGACAAGGGAGAACCAGTGGAAGTGGTATATTTGGACTTTCAAAAGGCTTTTGACAAGGTCCCACACAAGAGATTAGTGTGCAAAATTAAAGCACATGGTATTGGGGGCAATGTATTGACGTGGATAGAGAACTGGTTGGCAGACAGGAAACAGAGAGTCAGAATAAATGGGTTCTTTTCAGAATGGCAGGCAGTGACCAGTGGGGTGCCGCAGGGCTCAGTGCTGGTACCCCAGCTATTTATAATATACATCAATGATTTAGATGAAGGAAATGAGTGTAATATCTCCAAGTTTGCAGATGACACTAAGCTGGGTGGCGGTGTGAGCTGTGAGGAGGATATGAAGAGGCTGCAGGGTGACTTGGGCAGGTTAGGTGAGTGAGCAAATGCATGGCAGATGCAGTATAATCTGGATAAATGTGAGGGTATCCACGTTGGTGGCAAAAACAGGAAGACAGAATATTATCTGAATGGTGACAGATTCGGAAAAGGGTTTGTGCAACGGGACCTGGGTGTCATGGTACATCAGTCATTGAAGCTGGTATGCAGGTACAGCAGGCAGTGAAGAAGGCAAATGGCATGTTGGCCTTCATAGAAACATAGAAAATAGGTGCAGGAGTAGGCCATTCGCCCTTTGAGCCTGCACCACCATTCAATAAGATCATGGCTGATCATTCACCTCAGTACCCCTTTCCCGCTTTCTCTCCATACCCCTTGATCCCGTTAGCCGTAAAGGCCATATCTAACTCCCTCTTGAATATATCCAATGAACTGGCATCAACAACTCTCTGCAGTAGGGAATTCCACAGGTTAACAACTCTGAGTGAAGAAATTTCTCCTCATCTCAGTCCTAAATGGCTTACCCCTTATCCTTAGATTTTCTCCCCTGGGTCCTGGACTTCCCCAACATCGGGAACATTCTTCCTGCATCTAACCTGTCCAGTCCGTCAGAATTTTATATGTACCACGACACCCAGGTCTCGTTGCACTTTCCCTTTTCCTAATCTGCCGCCATTCAGATAATATTCTGCCTTCGTGCTTTTGCCACCAAAGTGGATAACCTCACATTACATAAGAAGATAAGAACATAAGAATTTGGAACAGGAGTAGGCGATCTAGCCCCTCGAGCCTGCTCCACCATTCAACAAGATCATGGCTGATCTGGCCTTGGACTCAGCTCCACTTACCCGCCCGCTCTCCATAACCCTTAATTCCCTTATTGGTTAAAAATCTATCTATCTGTGATTTGAATACATTCAATGAGCTTGCCTCAACTGCTTCCTTGGGCAGAGAATTCCACAGAATCGCAACCCTCTGGGAGAAGAAATTCCTTCTCAACTCAGTTTTAAATTGGCTCCCCCGTATTTTGAGGCTGTGCCCCCTAGTTCTAGTCTCCCCGACCAGTGGAAACAACCTCTCTGCCTCTATCTTGTCTATCCCTTTCATTATTTTAAATGTTTCTATAAGATCACCCCTCATCCTTCTGAAATCCATCGAGTAAAGATCCAGTCTACTCAATCTATCATCATAAGGTAACCCCTCATTATCCACATTATAATGCATCCGCCACGAGTTTGCCCACTCACCAATACCCTGTCCAAGTCACCTTGCAGCCTTTTAGCGTACTTCTCACAGTTCACACCGCCACCCATCTTAGTGTCATCTGCAAACTTGGAGACATTACACTCAATTCCCTCATCCAAATCATTAATGTATATTGTAAATAGCTGGGCTCCCAGCACTGAGCCCTGCGGCATCCCACTAGTCACTGCCTGCCATTCTGAAAAGGACCAGTTTAACCCGACTCTCTGTTTCTTGTCTGTCAACCAGTTCTCTATCCACGTCAGTACATTACCCCAATACCATGTGCTTTAATTTTGCACACCAATCTCTTGTGTGGGATCTTGTCAAAAGCCTTTTGAAAGTCCAAATATACCACATCCACTGGTTCTCCCTTGTCTACTCTACCAGTTACATCCTCAAAAATTTCTAGAAGATTTGTCAAGCATGATTTCCCTTTCATAAATCCATGCTGACTTGGACTGCTTTCCAAATGTGCTGCTATTTCATCTTTAATAATTGATTCCAACATTTAACCCACTACTGATGTCAGGCTAACTGGTCTATAATTACCTGTTTTCTCTCTCCCTCCTTTTTAAAAAAGTGGTGTTACATTAGCTTCCCTCCAGTCCATAGGTGCCGATCCAGAGTCAATAGACTATTGGAAAATGATCACCAATGCATCCACTATTTCTAGGGCTACTTCCTTAAATACTCTGGGATGCAGACTATCAGGCCCTGGGCATTTATTGGCCTTCAATCCCATCAATTTCCCTAACTGTTAGCGTGAATGTTTTCCTGGAAGAATCACTCACCACTCTGGGCCAGTTCCAATTTCAAAACGGTCTTTATTACGCGGGCAGGAAGGAAGACTCTAGGTTACTCCAGGCACTTCTCTCCGCCGAACAAAGGAATGCATCGATACTTATATGTTTTACAACAGTTTGCTACAGTTACACAGCCTACTTCAGCTGGGCACAATCCAATCATAATGAGTATAGATTACTAATCGATTCCTCTGGACCAATGGAGTTGGCCCCGCAGTCACCAGGGGACTTTGTGATCATCTCATGTCCTCGTGATGTTCTCCAGACCCCTTGTCTCTACTGTGCTTGGGTTCTGCCTGAGCCTAGCTTTCTTATCTTAATACAATTAGCGAGTTCCATTCTGTACCATTGGGCAGAGACATCTGGTCTGGGCTTCGGGATGTGCTGATTTGGACTTAATTGTGTGTGCCTGTGTGAGAAACACAGTTGTATCAGTTACCTAGGAATGTGGCCAGATCAGCCAGTTGAGTTCCCCTGATGCTTTGCAAAATCTCAGGCAGCCATTTTATATCTAGCAGCCACATATACATACATATGCCCTGCAGGTGCCTTTGCCTTCGGAAGCACTCTACAACAGTCAAGCAGGATTTCCCTTTCATAAATCCATGCTGACTTGGACTGATCCCATCACTGCTTTCCAAATGTGCTGCTATTTCTTCTTTATTAATTGATTCCAACATTTTCCCCACTACTGATGTCAGGCTAACCTGTCTATAATGACCCATTTTCTCTCTCCCTCCTTTCTTAAAAAATGGTGTTACATTAGCTACCCTCCAGTCCGTAGGAACCGATCCAGAGTTGATAGACGGTAGGAAAATGATCACCAATGCACCCACTATTTCTAGGGCTACTTCCTTAAGTATTCTGGGATGCAGACTATCAGGCCCCAGGGATTTATTGGCCTTCAATCCCATCAATTTCCCTCACACAATTTCCCGCCTAATAAGGATTTCCTTCAGTTCCTCCTTCCCACCAGACCCTCAGTTCCCTAGTATTTCCAGAAGGTTATTCATGTCTTCCTTCGTGAAGACAGAACCAAAGTATTTGTTTAACTGGTCCGCCATTTCTTTGTTCCCCATTATAAATTCACCTGAATCTGACTGCAAGGGACCTATGTTTGTTTTCACTAATCTTTTTCTCTTTACATATCTATAGAAGCTTTTGCAGTCAGTTTTTATGTTGCCAGCAAGCTTCCTCTTATACTCTATTTTCCCCTTCTTAATTAAACCCTTTGTTCTCCTTTGCTGTATTACAAAATTCTCCCAGTCCTCAGGTTTGCTGCTTTTTCTGGCCAATTTATATGCCTCTTCCTTGGCTTTAGAACTATCCTTAATTTCCCTGTTAGCCACGGTTGAGCCACCTTCCCTGTTTTATTTTTACTCCAGACAGGGATGTACAATTGTTGAAGTTCATCCATGTGATCTTTAAATGTTTGCCATTGCCTATCCACCATCAACCCTTTAAGTATCACTCGCTAGTCTATCCTAGCCAATTCACGTCTCATCCCATCAAAGTTACCTTTCCTTAAGTTCAGGACCCTAGTCTCTGAATTAACTGTGTCACTCTCTATTTTAATAAAGAATTCTACCATATTATGGTCACTTTTCCCCAAGGGGCCTTACACAACAAGATTGTTAATTAGTCCTTTCTCATTACACATCACCCAGCCCAGGATGGCCAGTCCTCTCATTGGTTCCTCGACATATTGGTCTCGGAAACCATCTCTAATATGCTCCAGGAAATCCTCCTCCACTGCATTGCTACCAGTTTGGTTAGTCCAATCTATATGTAGAGTAAAGTCGCCCATGATAACTGCTGTACCTTTATTGCATGTATCCCTAATTTCTTGTTTGATGCTGTCCCCAACCTCACTACTACTGTTTGGTGGTCTGTACACAACTCCCATTTGCGTTTTCTGCCCTTTGGTATTCCGTAGCTCCACCCATACCAATTCCACATCATCCAAGCTAATGTCCTTCCTTACTATTGCATTAATTTCCTCTTTAACCAGCAATGCCATCCCACCTCCTTTTCCTTTCTGTCTGTCCTTCATAGCTAGAGGATTTGAGTATAGGAGCAGGGAGGTCTTACTGCAGTTGTACAGAGCCTCAGTGAGGCCACACCTGGAATATTGTGTTATGTTTTGGTCTCCTAATCTGAGGAAGGACATTCTTGCTCTTGAGGGAGTACAGCGAAGACCACCAGATTGATTCCTGGGATTGCAGGACTGACATATGAGGAGAGACTGGATCAACTGTACTTGTATCCACTGGAGTTTAGAAGAATGAGAGGGGATCTCATAGAAACATATAAAATTCTGACGGGATTGGACTGGTTAGAGGCAGGAAGAATGTTCCCATTGCTGGGGAGTTCCAGAACCAGGGATCACAGTCTAAGAATAAGGGGTAAGCTATTTAGGACCGAGATGAGGAGAAACTTCTTCACTCAGAGAGTGGTTAACCTGTGGAATTTTCTACCGCAGTAAATTGTTGAGGCCAGTTCGTTAGATATATTCTAAAGGGAGTTAGATATGGCCCTTACGACCAAAGGGATCAAGGGGTATGGAGAGAAAGCAGGAAAGGGGTACTGAGGTTGAATGATCAGCCATGATCTTATTGAATGGCGGTGCAGGCTCGAGGGGCCGAATGGTCTACTCTTGCACCTACTTTCCATGTTTCTATGTTTCTATGTGGTAAGATCTACAAAAAGGGAATCTGAAAAGAAACTTGCAATGGATATAAAAATCAACAGAACATTTTTTTACAATTATATTAGAAAAAAGAGGGTGGTCAGGAGCAATGTTGGCCTCTTGAAAACGCATATTGGTGATATTGTTATTGGTAAGGAACTGGCCGGCATGTTGAATAATTATTTTGTGTCAGTATTTACAGTACAGGAAGAGGATAGCAAGCTGGAAACCCCAAGGGAACTAATATTCAATCAGGGACAGGGACTCAATAAAATTAATGTAAGAAAAATAGCAATAATGAAGAAAATAATGGCATTAAAGAGTGACAAATACCCAGGACCAGATGGTTTCCATCCCAGGAATTTAAAGGATGTGAGCACATTGCATATGTCCTAACTATAATTTTCCAAAGTTCTCTCAATTCAGGAACCATCCCTTCGGATTGGAAAATTGTGCATTTCACGTTGATTTTTACAAATGGTGAGGGAGAGAAACCTGGGAATGATAAATCAGTTAGCCTAACGTCTGTTGTTGAGAAATTATTAGAGTCTATAATTAGGATGGGGTGACTGACACCTTGAAAATTTTCAGCTGATCAGAGGGAGCCAGCATGGATTTGTGAAAGGTAGGTTATCCCTGACCAACCTGATTGAATTTTTTGAAGAGGTGAGTAAAGTGGTGGACAGGGGAATGTCTATGGATGTTATTTATATGGACTTTCAGGAGGCATTTGATAAAGTCCTGCATAAGAGACTGTTACTGAAGTTGAAGCCCAAGGAATTGAAGGCAAATGATTGATCTGGTTAGGAAATTGGCTGAGTGGCAGGAGACAGAGAGTAGGGATAATGGGCAGGTACTCAAATTGTCAGGATGTGACTCGTGGGGCTTCAACTATTCACAGTATTTATTAATGACTTGGATTTTGGCATAGGCAGCCACATATTCAAATTTGCCGATGACACAAAGATAGGTGGCATTGTAGGCAGTGTAGATGAAAGCATAAAATTATAAAGGGATATTGATAGATTAATTGAATGGGAAAAAGTGTGGCAAATAGATTTCAATGCAGGCAAATGTGAGGTCATCCGCTTTGGAGCTAAATAGGATAGAACAGGGCACTTTCTAAATGGTGAAAAGCCAAAAACAAAGAGCTCCAAAGAGACTTGGTGGTTCAGGTACATAGATCATTAAAATGTCATGAACAGGTATAGAAAATAATCAAAAAGGTTAATGGAATGCTGGTCTTTATATCTGGAGGATGAGAATACAAGGGGGTAGAAGGCATGCTGCAGCTGTACAAAATCCTGGTTAGACCACACCTGGAATATTGTGAGCAGTCTGGGCACTACACCTCAGGAAGGATATATTGGCCTTGTTGGAGTGCAGTGTAGGTTTACCAGAATAATACCCGACTGCAATGTTTAAACTTCGAGGAGAGATTACACGAATTAGGGTTGTATTCCCTAGAATTTAGAAGGTAAAGGGGTGATTTAATCGAAATGTTCAAGATATTAAATAAAACAGATCGGGTAGATAGTGAGAAACTATTTCCGTTGATTGGTGAGTCTAGGATTAGGGGACATAGTCTAAAAATTAGAGCCAGACCTTTCAGCAGTGAGATTAGGAAACACTTCTACACAGAAAGGGCAGCATTTTACCAACCTCAGTGGGTCCGGGGCACGTGATGTCCTCAATGAGTCTTGACCCCACAGCTGTGTCGATCTGGGCCTCCCACATGATTTTACCTTGATGGAGGTTATTTAACCCATGCTGCAAGGTCCCCAGCCAATTAAAAGGAAGTGGGTCTGATGATGTCATCTGATGATGCGTCATCAGCCAGTTTCCTTAAAGGAACCATGTCCACATACATTTTGGCAGTTATGCTGTCAGTGTTCTACAGCATTGAGGTGCTGCAAACACTGACAAGCACTGCAAAAAGGTGCATGGCAGCATCCAGGCTCTCCCATGACTCCCTCCATATGCTTATGGAAGGAGTCACAGCACGCAGATAGGTTCTCTTCCCTTCCAATGGGCGGAAGAGACCTCCCCAGGACACCAACACAGGAATGTCATCAGGAGGATCTGGCTGCAGTGGCGCAAACCTTTCATTTATCTGACGAGGTTATTGCTAAACCACACTCAACATCATACTGCTGTGCCACTCATGACAGCCCCATCGCTCTGCCTTCTCTACCCTTCTCCTGCACATCTTTACTCACACCAACATACCTTGCACCTCAACCCATCCCTCTCTCTCGATCTACATTATCACGTCCCCATCTCATTAGCCACCCCTCACAGTCACCCTCATCCTAGTCCAATCATATCTACTAACAACACACAAGGGTAGGCTACCAGACCATCCCGCTCCCAGTCTGTCGGGAAGTAAAAGATCCCCCCCATATCACTGACAGCTTATGTGCAGAATGATTTCGTGCAAAGTGGGGGAATATCTGTGCAAAGAAGTATCAGAGTGATCTTCAATTGGGAGCCTTGGTACCTGTGGAGGAGAGCTCAATGTCAGTAAGTAATGGAGTTGATTTTGTTAACAAAGCATAACTATGCTGGTTGCACCCATCAGGCAGTCAGCTTGGATCTTAGCTGAAGGTCTCCCTTATAACCTGTGTCCACAGCTATCTGGCAGTTTTCATAACTCAGTTGCTGCCTTATGAAGAAGGTGCAGCTTTCTGAAGCATCGCTGAGGGTTCACGGTTATATAGCCCTGTCTGGATTAGCATACAAGGAAGCATAGGTAACAGCATACAGAAGCCACAGGACATATACTGTACCTATGCAGCCTGGCATCTCTGCAGTGATCCCCCTCTTCCTCCTCACAGCACAGAAACAGGTGGAGGCCCAAGAAAGATCGCATCGGGCCCTGAGATTTAAAAATATTCTTTAAATAAAGAGCCTTTAAAATTATTTAAAGAAACTTGAAAATTAAAAACTTTAAAAATCTTTACACTTAAATATACTTTTAAAAAACACTTACTTTCAGATTGCTGTCGGTCCCTTGTGGCCATAGATGACAATGCCACCTTCAAGCAGGGCTCCAATACATTGTTCCTGGCAGCAGTCATGATTCATTCATCCTGCGCCAGTCCTTTGTGCCTTCTTTATTCCAATCAGGCCATCAAGTTACAGGCTGGCTATTGGGTGACAAGGGCTATCATCTCCAGTCATGGCATTTGACTCCTGGCCTACAACAAGAGCCAAAATAGGATAAGGTATGAAGAAACCCCATGCGACGTCTCCTTCAGCGTGGCCAGTCGCCATGGCTGTGACTCTACCCCTGCCTATGTTGGCCAAGACACTTTATTTGAGGGCAAAAGGGTGTGATGGTGGACTCAGCCTCCTACATTTTCTCCTCCAAGAAGAAGGGAGTGCGTTAGCGACAATCTTCTGAATGTTTAGAGAATGTGCTTATCATGGTAGAGTGGCTGATATGCACTGTGTCAGATGTGAAGTGTGTCAATTATGGTGAGTGTGCGAGTCTGAGTTAAAGGACATGTAGTGAAGTGTGGTGCAATGATTGTTGGTGAGTGAAGGGGAGCAGGACAGAGGATTAATGGGAGTATTGTGAGTAGTGGGGCTGGAGGTGGTGGCGGGTGCGATTAGAGAATAGGAGAGCAGCATGCATATCTTGACAACTAATACAAAAGCAAAATACTCTGGATGCTGGAATCTGGAAATCTCAGCAGGTCAGGCAGCATCTGTGGAGAGAAAACAGAGTTAACATTTCGGGTCAACCCTTCGTCAGAACTAGAGAGTATTCGAAAAGAACAGAATCTTCACAAGCACTGAAAGGGGGAGGAGAAGAAAGAACAAAAGGGAAAGTCTGTAATAGGTTGGAAGACAAGCGAGATTAGAGAGACAAAAGAGATGATGGCCCAAGTTCAAATGGTAATGCCAGGAGTTAGAAAAACATTAAAGATAGGGTGTGAATGATGGGATAATGACCAACTGCCACTAGAGACAAGAAGAAAAATAGAAAGAAAGAAACAGATTCTGAAGGTGGCGGGGGAGGCAGGGGGTGAGGGTGGGGGGGCGGGGGAGGGGGCCAAAAATTGGCAGCAGTTACGCTCTGAATTTTTGAATTCAATGTTGAGTCCAGAAGGCTGTAAAGTGCCTAAATGAAAGATGAGGTGCTGTTCCTCAAGCTTGCGTTGCGCTTTGTTGGAACAGTGTAGGAGACCGAGGATGGAGAGGTCAGAGTGGGAATGCACTGGAAATTTAAAGTGACAGGCGACCGGAAGTTCAAGGTCACACTTACAGACTGAATGGAGGTGGTCCGCTATGCGGTCACCCAATCTATGCTTGGTCTCCCCAATGTAGAGGAGACTACATCGTGAGCAGCGAATACAGTATCTGTACTAAATTTAAAGATGTACAAATAAATCGCTGTTTCACCTGGAAGGAGTATTTGGGGCCCTGGATAGTGGGAAGGGAGGAGGTAAAAGGGCTGATGTTGCATCTCCTGCGCTTGCACGGAAAGGTGCCGTGGGAAGGGGAGGGGATGCTGAGGGTGACTGCGGAAAGGACCAGGGTGTCTCGGGGGAATGGTCCCTTCAGAATGCTGAGAGGGGAGAGGAGGGTAAGATGTGATTGGTGGTGGGATCACGCTGGAGGTGGCGGAGGATGATCTGTTGAATGTGGAGGTGGTGGGGTGAAAGGTGAGGACAAGGGGAACCCTGTCATGGTTCTGAGAGGGAGGAGAAGGGGTGAGAGCAGAGGTGTGGGAAATAGAACGGACACGGTCTAGGGCCATGTTAACCACAGCGGAGGGGAATCCTCAGTTGAGGAAAATGGAAGACATGTCAGAGGCACTTGTGTGAAAGGTGGCATCGTCAGAACAGATGCGACGGAGACGGAGAAACTGGGAGAATGGAATAGGGTCCTTACAGGATACGGGGTGGGAGGAAGTGTAGTCCAGGTAGCTGTGGGAATCAGTGGGCTTATAGTGGATACTGGTTGAAAGCCTATCCCCAGAGATGGAGACGGAGAAGTTGAGGAAAGGAAGGGAAGAGTCGGAGATGGAACATGTGAAGGTGAGGGAAGGGTGAAAATTGGATACAAAGTAAATTAAATTTCTTGAATGATATCTTGACAACTGTTATGAGGTCTTTGAACTACTATAAACATTGCATCCATATCCTGGAAGCTAAGCTCCTGGTGTTGACCTCCTCTTCACATTGGCAGCAGAGGTATTGCCTTGGAGGGCTTTTGCCCCATTGGGGGCAAAGGATCTTTCTACTTCTGCACATTTCTTACACCGGGGCTCCAATGCAGCATCATAATACCTTGGTGCCTGCACAGTACTAGCTGAAACTATTTCTGAGTCCACAACTGTCTCCTTGTTGTCTGTAGTCAGAGTCCACCGTCCCTTTAAGAGGTGTTTGCTGTCTTTAAGTGGTGTCAGAAATGCCAATATCTGGCCACCCAAACAGACATGCAGCCAATGAACAGCACGGGTAATTCAGGCTGCATGCCTGAGTCAGGGTAATAAACAGGGAGCACGGATATTATGCACTGCACATTTCATCCCCTGCGCGCCCATTTTTGGGTGTGATCAAATTTCTAGATCGTTGTGTTTTTGGTCACACCATAAATAGATCCCCTAATAAGAAATCTGATCAGGAAGTGTGCAATGCCCTCATTCATGTGGTCAGTAGTTTGGAATGTTAGCTGTGGCCAACCTCAAATCTATGATAACATTCTGTTATGTGTCATTAACAAGCAAATCTCCTGTACTGTTGCACATGGGAAGTCGAGATTAAGTGCAGTACTCAGGTCACGCAGGGTTCGAGGCTTGGGGGATAATTGGTCCCAGGCAGGCAAGGAGGAAAAGGGGAAGGAAGCAGATAGAGGGGAGAGGGAAAAAGAGAAAAGGTGGAGAAAAGAGGAATAGGAGTGGATAAAAGAGAGGAAAGAGGAGAGAAGGAGAATGGGGCAAGAGGGTAGGGGATGGGAATGTGGGAAGGGGACAGAGAGTAAGAGAGAGGACACTTACCTCAACAGGGAGGGATGGCCCAAATTTTAATGAGTGGAGGGGGAGGTAGCTAAACCTCCCCTTCCCCACGGCTAAAAACATTCTTTCAGCAGGGGGAGAGAATTCTGCAAAATGTTTCCTTCCTGAAATTCCTATTGATGAACAGAGTGGTGGGTGAGCTAAAGTCCTGTGTCCCCCCCACCCCTGCAACCCCCTGCTCCCCTCCCCACCCAGTGCACAACATTCCTCTCAATTGGGGAGGACTCAATCTTCACTGCTCACAGACGACGGATTTCAGTAAGGGAACTGAAAAGCTTCTCTCCTTCCTCTCACCAATAGGCCCTGAAGTTCTTCTTGGTTGGGGAGAAGTTTGAGGTAGCCTAACTTTTCATTCCTCCTGACCCTGAAATTCGCTTCAGCATTTCTATGACTTTCAGCTCCCTTAGAACATAAGAACATAAGAACATAAGAATTTGGAACAGGAGTAGGCCATCTAGCCCCTCGAGCCTACTTCGCCATTCAACACGATCTTTGCTGATCTGGCCGTGGATTCAGCTCCACTTACCCGCCCGCTCCCCATAACCTTTAATTCCCTTATTGGTTAAAAATCTATCTATCTGTGACTTGAATACATTCAATGAGCTAGCCTCAACTGCTTCCCTGGGCAGAGAATTCCACAGATTCACAACCCTCTGGGAGAAGAAATTCCTTCTCAACTCGGTTTTAAATTGGCTCCCCCGTATTTTGAGGCTGTGGCCCCTAGTTCTAGTCTCCCCGATCAGTGGAAACAACCTCTCTGCTTCTATCTTGTCTATCCCTTTCATGATTTTAAATGTTTCTATAAGATCACCCCTCATCCTTCTGAACTCCAACGAGTAAAGACCCAGTCAACTCAATCTATCATCATAAGGTAACCCCCTCATCTCCGGAATCAGCCTAGTGAATCGTCTCTGTACCCCCTCCAAAGCTAGTATATCCTTCCTTAAGTAAGGTGACCAAAACTGCACGCAGTACTCCAGGTGCGACCTCACCAATACCCTGCACAGTTGCAGCAGGACCTCCCTGCTTTTGTACTCCATCCCTCTCGCAATGAAGACCAACATTTCATTCGCCTTCCTGATTACCTGCTTACCTGCAAACGACAGGCTCCAAATGTTCTCTCTGTGAAAGAAGCCTAAAGAAGACTAAATGTTCACTCACTCACCACTCTATAATTCTGTTGTGTGGGGCAGTAGGGGTTGTTGGGGAGCACTACATCCATGATGGCAGGGGAGGTACTTTCTTAGTAAACTATCATTTTGTTGTATAAAGCAGTTAGACTGGAAGTAAGGTTTAACGAGCTGAATGGATTCAAATTCTTTGTATTTATCGGGAGCAGACGTTTCAACGGATGTTGTAAGGTGATGTGCTTATGTTTGTGAGGTGGGCAGATAGAAACATTGAAACATAGAAACATAGAAAATAGGTGCAGGAGTAGGCCATTCGGCCCTTCGAGCCTGCACCACCATTCAATAAGATCATGGCTAATCCTTCACCTCAGTAGGAAAAGATTAGGAAAAGGGGAGGTGCAACGAGACCTGGGTGTCATGGTACATCAGTCATTGAAGGTAGACATGCAGGTACAGCAGGCAGTTAAGAAAGCAAATGGCATGTTGGCCTTCATAGCAAGGGGATTTGAGTACAGGGGCAGGGAGGTGTTACTACAGTTGTGCAGGGCCTTGGTGAGGCCATACCTGGAGTATTGTGTACAGTTTTGGTCTCCCAACTTGAGGAAGGACATTCTTGCTATTGAGGGAGTGCAATGTAGGTTCACCAAACTGATTCTAGGGATGCCGGGACTAACATATCAAGAAAGACTGGATCAACTGGGCTTGTATTCACTGGAGTTCAGAAGAATGAGAGGGGATCTCATAGAAACGTTTAAAATTCTGATGGGTTTAGACAGGTTAGATGCAGGAAGAATGTTCCCAATGTTGGGGAAGTGCAGAACCAGGGGTCACAGTCTAAGGATAAGGGGTAAGCCATTTAGGACCGAGATGAGGAGAAACTTCTTCACCCAGAGAGTGGTGAACCTGTGGAATTATCTACCACAGAAAGCTGTTGAGGCCAATTCACTAAATATATTCAAAAAGGAGCTAGATGTAGTCCTTACTACTCGGGGGATCAAGGGGTATGGTGAGAAAGCAGGAATGGGGTACTGAAGTTGCATGTTCAGCCATGAACTAATTGATTGGCGGTGCAGGCTCGAAGGGCCGAATGACCTACTCCTGCACCTATTTTCTATGTTTCTATGTTTCTAGTACCCCTTTCCCGCTTTCTCTCCATACCCCTTGATCCCTTTAGCCGTAACGGCCATATTTAACTCTCTCTTGAATACATCCAATGAACTGGCATCAACAACTCTCTGTGGCAGAGAATTCCACAGGTTAACAACTCTTTGAGTGAAGAAGTTTCTCCTCATCTCAGTCCTAAATGGCCTACCCCTTATCCCAAGACTGTGTCCCCTGGTTCTGGACTTCCCCAACATCGGGAACATTTTTCCCGCATCTAACCTGTCCCGTCCCGTCAGAATCTTATACGTTTCTATGAGATCCCTTCTCATCTTTTTAAACTCCAGTGTTTCAAGGCCCAGTTGATCCAGTCTCTCCTCATATGTCAGTCCAGCCATCCCTGGAATCAGTCTGGTGAACCTTCACTGCACTCCCTAAATAGCAAGAATGTCCTTCCTCAGATCAGGAGACCAAAACTGAACACAATATTCCAGGTGAAGCCTCACCAAGGCCCTGTACAACCGCAGTAAATCCTCCCTGCTCCTATACTCAAATCCCCTAGCTATGAAGGCCAAAATGCCATTTGCATTCTTCACCGTCTGCTGTACCTGCATGCCAACTTTCAATGTCAAAGTGTTCAGATATGCCATTTGAAGTTGGGATTTTGATGGCTGCTGCTTCTGCTGGTCATAAAAGGCTGTTAGGGTTTTACCAGATGGCCAGTATCTGGAAATTGTTGGATAATTCATTACAATTAATTTACTCTATCAAATCCTGTTTTTTGAGCTCGCATCACCAGGACAGATTTACAATGGAAAATGGACATTTAAAGCACCACCATCAAGCATGCCTGATACTGCTTTGCTTTTTTAACAGACAATGCATGTTTCAGCATTGTTAGTAAAATGAAAACAGACCATGCTGGGAATATACAGCAGGTTCATCAGCATCTGTCATAAGGCTTAACAACATGTTATTTAAGGTTGGAATTAGCAAAGTCCTGATCCACTTGCCTATATTTGCCCATCTTCTGTGAAATAATTAATGTCTATAATATGTTCTCTGTAAAAGCATAATATATTTGTAGTGAACCAAGGCACAACAACATAACAGTCATCTTACCATGAAAATGTTTTGAGTCCATATAATTGAAGGCTCCCTTTTTACTTTGTGATTGATCCAGCAGCCAACAGTCAGCTTGCAGAATGAGAGTGAACGAGAAGCCATGACAATAACCAGCGTGAGGTTCGGTAAACTGGGAGTAGGAGGTTGAAGTAACAGTGACGGGGAAAAGGTTCTAACTTGAGCTGTAGCAGCAGGAGGAGCATGTCCAACTGTGACTTCCAAGCAGGAAGATGATGAACATCAAAGACCCACATTCCAGGCCCAAATAACCCATGAGCAAAGTAACAGGAGATCTCCTAGTAACATAAATGTGCGAGATTTATTTTGAATGACTATATTCATTATGTGAATTTAATAGTAAACTTTAATCCAAACAAACTTGACCAAAGAGGTATATATTTTCTGACCAAGTCTCACAAACAGTAAATAAATATATTTGACAGCCTCTCCACAATGGCTCAGCTGGTATATATAGCATTAAACTAATCAGGCCGGAAAGAAAGAAAAGAAAGGACTTGCATTTACATAGCACCTTTCACAACCTCGCATCAACTGGGCCGCCATCGTGCAGCCCGGCACTCTGTTTTGGGTGCCAGGCTGCTGGCCCGGTCGATCGCGTCGCTGGTGGCCCAGTGGCGGCCACCAAAGGGCCTGAAGAGTGTGCATTGGCCCTCCCTTTTAGTAATCTCAGGATTGCTACCAGTGCCACGTGCTAGTCAGAGTAGGAATTGCAGGATAGTTCAGAAGAATATGTGGCTTGAGAAATGGTGCAGCAGGGAGGGATTCAAATTCCTGGGGCATTGGAACCGGTTCTGGGGGAGGTGGGACCAGTACAAACCGGACGGTCTGCACCTGGGCAGGACCGGAACCTATGTCCCAGGCGCAGTGTTTGCTATTGCTGTTGGAGAGGGGTTAAACTAATATGACAGGGGAATGGGAACCTATACAGGGAGGCAGAGGGAAGTAAAAAGGGGGCAGAAGCAAAAGGTAGGAAGGAGAAAAGCAAGAGTGGAGGGCAGAGAAATCAAGGGCAAAAATCAAAGCGGGCCACATTACAACATAATTCTAAAAGCACAAAGAGTGTTAAAACAACAAGCCTGAAGGCTCTGAGTCTCAATGCGAGGAGCATTCGTAATAAGGTGGACAAATTAACTGCGCAGATAGCTGTTAATGGGCATGATGTCATTGGGATTACAAAGACATGAGTCCAGGATAACCAAGGCTGGGAACTCAACATCCAGGAGTATTCAATATTCAGGAAGGATAGACAGGAAGGAAAAGGAGGTTGGATAGCGTTAATGGTTAAAAAGGAGGTTAACGCAATAGTAAGGAAGGACATTACCTTGGATGATGTGGAATCTATATGGGTATGAGAAACAGCAAAGGGCAGAAAACATTAGTGGGATTTGTGTACAGACCACCTGTAAAGTCCTTATTCTATAGTATGAAACCACACAAGGCACAGTCTGGGGACAAGGTCACTCTGTGACCTTAACTCTTTATTCACAGGACTCCAAAGACAATGACCCTGCATGGGACCTTCCTTTTAATACCTGTGTGATCAGGTAAGGAGTGTCTCCCTTGTGGTCAAGGTGTGCATCTAGATTGAATGTATACAGTAATACAGTGGTGTTACATTGTGGTTATATACATGACATCAACTCCTGCCCCCCCGCCCGAAAGTCTTATTGGGATCATAGGTTTAGTCTTTCAGGTGGTCTACGCTCCCTCGTGGAGCGCCGCAGTTGGGGCTCTGGGTTTTGCACACTGATGTGAGTGTCTGTCACCTGTGGTGATTCCGGCCTGTCCAGGCTGACCGCAGGGACTGTGCATTCTTCCGATTGCTCTTGTTGCTCGTTCACTGGTGGTGTTGTGAGCTCCATCTCATGGTCTTCTTCAGGTTCCCCCGTGTCGATGCTGAACCTTTTTTTTTCTTGGTCCGGATGCTTACAGCATATCTGACCATTGTTGAATTTTACCATGATGAACCTATTCCCCTCTTAGTCAATTACAGTGCCCTGAAGCCATTTGGGCCCCATGGCGTGATTGAGGACGAATACAGGATCATTTATTTCTATACATCTCCCTCTCGCATTACGGTCATGGTACTCGTTTTGTGACTTGCGTTTGCCCTCAACTACATCGGTCAGCACTGGGTGAATGAGGGACAACCGAGTTTTGAGTGTCCGTTTCATTAGTAGCTCTGCGGGCAGGAACCTCGTGAGTGAGTGCCGTCGGGATCTATAGGCCAGCAGGAGACTCGATAGGCGGCATTGTAGGGAGGGTCCTTGAATCCTGAGCATACCTTGCTTAATGATTTGGACTGCATGTTCCGCCTGGCCATTGGAGGCCGGTTTAAACGGCGTAGTCCTGATGTGGTTGTTGCCATTACCCAACATAAACTCTTGGAACTCGTAGCTTGTGAAACATGGGCCATTATTACTAACCAGGACGTTTGTCAAGCCATGGGTTGCAAAGATCGCACATAGGCTTTCCACGGTGGCGGATGACGTGCATGAATTCAGAATGATGCACTCGATCTATTTCGAGTACACATCTACCACAATAAGGAACATATTACCCATGAACGGGCCCGTGTAGTCAACATGAATGCGTGATCATGGCCTGGTGTGCCAGGGCCACAGGCTGAGCAGGGCCTCCCTGGGGGCATTACCCAGCTGGGCACATTTCATGCACCTGCAAACACAGTGTTCCAGGTCTGAATCAATTCCAGGCCACCAAACGTGTGACTGGGCAATGGCCTTCATCAGCACAATGCCTGGGTGCTCGTTGTAGAGTTCCCTGATGAATGCCTCCCTGCCCTTCTGGGGCATAACTACCCAGCTGCCCCATAGTAGGCAGTCGGCTTGGATGGAGAGCTCATCCATCTGTCTGTGGAACGGTCTGAACTCCTCAGGGCATGCTCCGTGTGCAAGCACCCAATCCCCAGTCAGGACACATTTCTTAATCAGGGATAGGAGGGGATCTCTGTTCATCCACATTTTGATCTGGCGGGCTGTGATGGGAGAGCCTGCACTGTCAAAAGTATCGACAGCCATGACCATCTCGGCGCTTTGCTCCACTGCCCCCTCAGTGGTGGCCAGTGGAAGCCTGCTGAGTGCGTCAGCGCAATTTTCAGTGCCAGGCCAGTGCCGAATGGAGTAGCCATAAACAGCCAGCTTGAGAGCCCATCGCTGTATGCGAGCTGATGCGTTGGCATTGATAGCCTTGCTGTCTGATGTTAATGGCTTGTGGTCCGTCTCTGATTCAAACTTCCTACCAAACAGGTACTGATGCATTTTTTTTACACCATAGACACAGGCAAGCGCTTCCTTCACGACCATCCCATATCCCCGTTCTGCTTGAGAGAGCGACCTGGAGGCATAAGCCACAGGTTGTAGTTGACCCTCAGCATTGCCCTGTTGCAACACGCACCCAACCCCATAGGACGATGCATCACATGTCAGAACCAATTTTTTACAGGGGTCGTATAGGGTCAGTAACTTGTTTGAACAAAGTAGGTTTCGCGCCTGATCAAAAGCCCGTTCCTGACAATCCCCCCAAAACCAATCACGACCCTTACGCAGGAGCACATGTAGCGGCTCCAACAACGTGCTCAAGTTTGGCAGAAAGTTCCCGAAATAGTTCAACAGTCCCAGGAATGAATGCAACTCCCATGTGTTGCAGCGCCTGGGTGCTCGTCGAACCACCTCTGTTTTGGATTCGGTGGGCCGAATCCCATCTGCAGCAATCCTCCTGTCCAGAAACTCAACCTCAGGAGCTAAGAACACACATTTAAACTCCTTGAGTCGCAGGCCTACCCGGTCCAGTCAGTGTAGCACCTCCTCCAGGTTGTGGAGGTGTTCCTCGGTGTTTTGACCCGTGATGAGGATGTCGTCCTGGAATACGATCATTCCAGGAATGGATTTAAGCAGGTTTTCCATGTTTCATTGAAAAATCGCGGCCGCGGAATGAATGCCAAATGGGCACCTGTTATAAACGAACAGTCCCTTGTGCGTGGTGATGGTGGTCAGTAGTTTAGATTCGTCGGCCAGTTCCTGGGTCATATAGGCTGAAGTGAGGTCCAACTTGGTGAACAGCTTGCCACCTGCCAGCGTGGCGAAGAGGTCCTCCGCTCTCGGGAGCGGGTATTGATCTTGTAGGGTCACCCGATTGATGGTGGCCTTGCAGTCGCCACAGATCCTGGCAGAGCCATCCGCTTTTAGGACGGGAATGATGGGGCTCGCCCAGTCGCTGAATTCAACAGGCGAGATGATGCCCTCTCTCAACAGCCGGTCCAATTCGCTCTCGATCTTTTTCCACATCTGGCTTTGTGGTGCACTGACCTGGCGTCCGGGGTGATGTGTATCACTGCTTTCGTGCCTTTGAAAGTCCCGACGCCAGGTTGGAACAGTGAATCGAATTGTTGTAGGACTTGTGAGCACGAACTTCGCTCCACAGATGACATTGCGTGCACATCCCCCCATTTCCAGTTCATCTCGGTTAACCAGCTCCTCCCCAACAGTGTGGGACCATTGCCCGGGACAATCCAGAGCGGCAGCCGATTCACTATCCCATTTTGTGTGACAGCCAACATTGCACTGCCTAGCACCGGAATGATTTCTTTTATGTAAGTCCGTAATTGTGTCTCAATACGTATTAATTTGGGTCTACTGGCTTTAAACGGCCATAGCTTCTCAAATTGCTGAACGCCCATGCGTGACTGGCTGGTCCCAGTGTCCAGCTCCATGTTTACAGGGATACCGTTTAATAAACCCTCATCATCATTGGTGGCGTTCTGGTGTATGAACTCTGAATATTCGCCACATGGACTCGCTGAACCTCGGCATCCATCGATTTGCCCCAAACGTCATCCTGCCTCAAAGAACCCTTGTCTGGTCTAAGCGTCTCATATATTAGTCTGGTTGCAGACTTCCTGCACATTCGAGCTTAGTGGCCACTGAGATTGCAGTTCCTGCAGACAAACTGTTGAAATCTGCAAGATCTAGCTGAGTGTTTTCCAACACACCTCCAGCATGAGTTAAAGTTTCCATTGTTGGGAACAAAGGGACTATGGGCAGGCATTCCGCACTGACTGTCCCTTTGACTTCTCTTAAGTACTCTGTTAGTGGGTGACAATGGCCCCATCCCGGGCCGCATTGTCCACTGTGATGGCGTGAATGTCCGTTCAGCCTGCCATTGTCTCTGTTGAAGCCCTACTCGAGGGTCTATTGGCTGCCTGGGGAGTGTCAGACTGCCCCTGCCTGCCTGCGGGGCTCTGAGTCGCATTGATGATGTTGACTCCCTGATCCATCGCCGCGTTAGGGGCAAAATTGCGCGCCTATATTATTTTCATCTCTTCCTCCCCCGCCATGAAAGTTTGAGCTATCAACACCGCTGCTTCCAAGGTCAAATCCATGGTCTCAATTAATTTGCGGAAAATTCTCGCATGACTGTTGCCCTCGATAAAGAAGTCCCTTAGCATCTCCCCGCTGCAGGCATCTGTGAACATATAGAGGCTGGCAAAACGCCGGAGGTCCGCTACAAAGTCCGGTATGCTCTGTCCTTCATGACGTCGGTGGGTGTAGAATCTGTGCCGGGCCATATGTCTGCTACTCGCTGGTTTGAGGTGTTCCCCGATTTGCGAAGTTCTTCAAAGGTTTTGTCTGCCAGCTTTTCGGGTGCTAATAAGTCCTTCATGAGCGTGTAAGTATTTGGTCCGCAGCTGGTCAAAAGATGAGCCCTTCGCTTGTCGGCTGCTGCATCCCCCAGCCATTCTTTTGTAACAAAGCTTTGCTGAAGCCTCTCGAAAAAATCGTCCCAGTCTTCCCCAACACAGTACCATTCCTCTGTGCTATCAGTGGCCATTCTCGTGGGTCATGAATTCCTGTTTCTCGTCGCCAATGTAAAGTCCTTATTCTACAGTATGAAACCACACGAGGCACGTTCTGCGGACAAGGTCACTCTGTGACCTTAACTCTTTATTCACAGGACTCCAAAGACGAAGACCCTGTGTGGGACCTCCCTTTTTATACCTGTGTGATCAGGTAAGGAGTGTCTCCCACAAGTTCACCACTTGTGGCCAAGGTGTGCATCTAGGTTGAGTGTATATTGTAATACAGTGGTGTTACATTGTGGTTACATACATGACACCACCAAACAGTAGTAGCGAGGTTGGGGATGGCATCAAACTGGAAATTAGGGACGCGTGCAATAAGGGTTCAGCAGTTATCATGGGTTACTTTAACCTACATATTGATTGGGCTAACCAAACTGGTAGCAATACTGTGGAAGAGGATTTCCTGGAGTGCATAAGGGATGGCTTTCTAGACCAATATATCGAGGAACCAACTAGAGAGCAGGCCATCCTGGACTAGGTGTTGTGTAACGAGAGAGGATTAATGAGCAATCTAGCTGTGCATGGCCCCTTGGGGAAGAGTGACCATAATATGGTAGAATTCTTCATTAAGATGGAGAGCGACACAGTTAATTCAGAGACTCGGGTCCTAAACGTAAAGAAAGGAAACTTCGATGGTATGAGGCTAGGATAGATTGGCGAATGATACTTAAAGGGTTGACGGTGGATAGGCAATGGCAGACATTTAAAGATCACATGGATGAATTACAACTTGTACATCCCTGTCTGGCATAAAAATAAAACAGGGAAGGTGGCTCAACCATGGCTGACAAGAGAGATTCGGGATAGTGTTAAATCCAAGGAAGAGGCATATAAATTGGCCAGAAAAAGCAGCAAACCTGAGGACTGGGAGAAATTTGTAATACAGCAGAGGAGGACAAAGGGTTTAATTAGGAGGGGGGAAATAGAGAATGAGAGTAAGCTTGCAGGGAACATAAAAACTGACTGCAAAAGCTTCTATAGATATGTAAAGAGAAAAAGATTAGTGAAAACAAACATAGGTCCCTTGCAGTCAGATTCAGGTGAATTTATAATAGGGAACAAAGAAATGGCGGACCAGTTAAACAAATACTTTGGTTCTGTCTTCATGAAGGAAGACATGAATAACCTTCCGGAAATACTAGGGGACTGAGGGTCTAGTGGGAAAGAGGAACTGAAGGAAATCCTTATTAGGCGGGAAATTGTGTTAGGGAAATTGATGGGATTGAAGGCTGATAAATCCCCGGGGCCTGATAGTCTGCATCCCAGAGTACTTAAGGAAGTAGCCCTAGAAATAGTGGGTGCATTGGTGATCATTTTCCAACAGTCTATCGACTCTGGATTGGTTCCTATGGACTGGAGTGTAGCTAATGTAACACCATTTTTTAAGAAAGGAGGGAGAGAGAAAATGGGTAATTATAGACTGGTTAGTCTGACATCAGTAGTGGGGAAAATGTTGGAATCAATTATTAAAGAAGAAATAGCAGCACATTTGGAAAGCAGTGATGGGATCGGTCCAAATCAGCGTGGATTTATGAAAGGGAAATCCTGCTTGACTGTTGGAGGGCGCTTCTGAAGGCAAAGGCACCTGCAGGGCATATGTATGTACATGTGTATAAAATGGCTGCTAGATATAAAATGGCTGCCTGAGATTTTGCAAAGCATCAGGGGAACTCAACTGGCTAATCTGGCCACATTCCGAGGTAACTGATACAACTGTGTTTCTCACACAGGCACACACAATTAAGTCCAAATCAGCACACTCCAAAGCCCAGACCAGATGTCTCTGCCCAATGGTACAGAATGGAACTCTCTAATTGTATTAAGATAAGAAAGTTAGGCTCAGGCAGAACCCAAGCACAGTAGAGACAAGGGGTCTGGAGAACATCACGAGGACATGAGATGATCACCCAGTCCCCTGGTGACTACGGGGCCAACTCCATTGGTCCAGAGGAATCGGTTTGTAATCTATACTCATTATGATTGGATTGTGCCCAGCTGAAGTAAGCTGTCTAACTGCAACAAACTGTTGTAAAACATATAAGTATTGATGCATTCCTTTGTTCGGTGGAGAGAAGTGCCTGGAGTAACCCAGAGGCTTCCTCCCCGCCGGTATAATAAAGACGGTTTTGAAATTGGAACCGACCCAGAGTGGTGAGTGATTCTTCCAGGAAAACATTTGCGCTAACAGTTAGGGAAATTGATGGGATTGAAGGCCAATAAATCCCCAGGGCCTGATATTCTGCATCCCAGAGTATTTAAGGAAGTAGCCCTAGAAATAGTGGATGCATTGGTGATCATTTTCCAACAGTCTATCGACTCTGGATTGATTCCTATGGACTGGAGGGAAGCTAATGTAACACCACTTTTTAAGAAAGGAGAGCGAGAGAAAACGAGTAATTATAGACCGGTTAGCCTGACATCAATAGTGGAGAAAATGTTGGGATCAATTATTAAAGATGAAATAGCAGCACATTTGGAAAGCAGTGACGGGATCGGTCCAAGTCAGCATGGATTTATGAAAGGGAAACCATGCTTGACAAATCTTCTAGAATTTTTTGAGGATGTAACTGTTAGAGTAGACAAGGGAGAGCCAGTGGATATGATGTATTTGGACTTTCAAAAGGCTTTTGACAAGGTCCCTCACAATAGATTGGTGTGCAAAATCAAAGCACATGAAATTGGGGGTAATGTACTGACGTGGATAGAGAACTGGTTGGCAGACAGGACGCAGAGAATCGGGATAAACGGGTCCTTTTCAGAATGGCAGGCAGTGAGTAGTGGGGTGCCGCAGGGCTCAGTGCTAGGAGCCCAACTATTTATAATATACATTAATGATTTGAATGAGGGAATTGAGTGTAATATCTCCAAGTTTGCAGATGACACTAAGCTGGGTGGCGGTGTGAGCTGTGAGGAGGATGCTTAAAGGCTGCAGGGTGACTTGGACTGGTTAGGTGAATTGGCAAACGCGTGGCGGATGCAGTATAATGTGAATAAGTATGAGGTTATCCACTTTGGTGGCAAAAGCACGAAGGCAGAATATTATCTGAATGGCGGCAGATTAGGAAAAGGGGAGATGCAATGAGACCTGGGTGTCATGGTACATCAGTCATTGAAAGTTGGCATGCAGGTACAGCAGGTGGTGAAGAAGGCAAATGGTTCACAGAAACATGGAAAATAGGTGCAGGAGTAGTCCAGTTGGCCCCTGCAGCAGTTTGCAATTTTTCTCCATTTAAATAATAACTCGCTCTTCGATTTTTTCTGCAAACATTATACTCCATCTGCAAAATTCTTGCCCACTCACCTAGCCTGTCTATGTCCTTTTGCAGTTTTTTTGTGTCCTCCTCACGCATTGCTTTTCCTCCCATTTTTGTATCATCATCAAACTTGGCTACATTACACTGGGTCTCTTCATCCATGTCGCTGATATAGATTCTAAATAATTGGGGTCCCAGAACTTATTCCTGCAGCACCCCACTAGTTACTGATTGTCAACCCGAGAAAGAACCATTTATCCCGACTCTCTGTTTTCTTTTAGTTAGCCAATCCTCTATCCATGTTAATATATTACCCCCAACCCCGTGAACTTTTATCTTATGCAGTGACCTTGTCAAATGCCTTCTGGAAGTCCAAATGCTCTACATCCACTGGTTCCCCTTTATCCACCCTGTTCGTTCCATCCTCAAAGAATTCCAGCAAATTTGTCAGACATGACTTCCCCTTCATAAATCCATTCTGATTCTGCCTGACCGAATTATGCTTTTCCAAATGTCCTGCTACTGCTTCTTTAATAATTGACTCCAACATTTTCCCAACCACAGATGTTAGGCTAACTGGTCTAAAGTATCCTGGTTTTTGTCTGCCTCCTTTTTTAAATAGGGGCATTTGCAGTTTTCCAATCTGCTCGGATCTCTGCAGAATCCAAGGAATTTTGGTAAATTATAACCAATGCATCCACTATCCCTGCCGCTACTTCTCTTAAGACCCTAGGATGCAAGCCATCAGGTCCAGGGGATTTATCCGCCTTTAGTTCAATTTTCTTACTGAGTACCACCTCCTAAGTGATTGTGATTGTGTTAAGTTGCTCCCCCCCCCCCCCGATAGCGCCTTGCCTATCCACTGTTGGTATATTTTAAGGGTCCTCTACCATAAATACTAATGCAAATATTTGTTCAGAGTTTCTGCCATCTCCATGTTCCCCATTACTAATTACCCGGTCTCGTCCTCTAAGGGACCAACATTTACTTTAGCCACTCTTTTCCTTTTTATATACCTGTAGAAACTCTTGCTATCTGTTTTTATATTTTGTGCGAGTTTACTTTCATTGTCTATCTTCCCTTTCTGAATCATTTTTTTAGTCATCCTTTGCTGGCTTTTAAAAGCTTCCCAGTCTTCTGTCCTCTCACTACTGTTGGCCACTTTATATGCCCTTGTTTTTAATTGGATACCGTCCTTTATTTCTTTAGTTAGCCATGGATCTTTTCTTTTACACTCTTTCCTGCTCAGTGGAATATATTTTTCTTGAGAGTCATGAAATATGTCCTGAAATGTACGCCACTGTTCATCAACCGTCCTACATTTTAATCTATTTTCCCAGTCCACTTTAGCCAGCGCTGCCCTCAAACCTTAGTCGTCTCCTTTATTTAAGCTTAGTACACTGGTTTGAGATCCAAATTTCTCGCCCTCCATCTGAATTTGAAATTCAACTATGCTCTGATCACTCATTCCAAGGGGATCCTTTGCTAGGAGATTGTTTATTAATCCTGTCTCATTACACAGGACCAGATCTAAGACAGCCTGCCCCCTGGTTGGTTCCGTTACATACTATTCAAGGAACCCATCCCTTATGCACTCCATGAACTCTTCCTCAAGGCAACCCTGACCAATTTGATTTGTCCAATCGATATGGAGGTTAAAATCACCCATGATTATTGCTGTTCCCTTTTTACAAGGCCCTACTATTTCTTGGTTTAATATCCGACCAACAGAGTTGCGAGTGTTCGGGGGGCCTATAGACTATGCCCACCAGTGACTTTTTCCCCTTATTATTCCTTATCTCCACCCAAACTGTTTCAAAATCCTGATCATTTGAGCCAATATCGTTTCTCACTATTGCAGTGATTCCATCCTTTATCAACAGAGCTACCCCACCTCCTTTTCATTTATGTCTGTTCTTCCGAATTGTCAAGTACCCCTGACTGTTTAGTTCCCAGTCTTGGTCACCTTGCAACCACATCTCTGTTATGGCTACCGGATCATAACCATTTGTAACTATTTGTGCCGACAGCTCATTTAATTTGTTACGAATGCTGCGTGCATTCAGATAAAGAGCTTTTAAATGTGTTTTCTTACCATTTTCTCCTGCTATGGCCCCAGTTTCTGATACACTCTTATGTTTATAGATTCTGTCTCTTCCAGTCATGTTCTGATTTTCATTTGCCCCCAATGCTACTGTCATGTATTCAACTATCATTGTAACCCATGTATAAGCTAACCTAAGTTGTATACCTTGAGAACATTGACCACAAGGGGGTGAACTTGTGGGAGACACTCCTAACCTGGACTTTCAGGTATAAAAGGGGAAGCTCCGCCCAATTTCATCACTAGAGGTCTTGATAATAATTATAACTGGTCACAGAGTGACCTTCTCTCAAGTATTGGCCTTGTGTGCATTTATACTGTATAGTAAGGACATATCATTGGCGACGAGAAACTGGGATTTAAACCACGCGAGCATGGCCACTAGCAGCACAGAATAGAGGTACTGTTGTGGTGATGATTGGGATGACTTTATTGAGAGACTACAGCAAAGTTTTGTCACTAAGGAATGGTTGGGACAGGATTCGGCCGACAAACGCAGGGCTCATCTCCTGACGGTTTATGGATCCAGAACGTACTCCCTGATGAAGGACCTTCTAGCACCAGAGAAGCCGGCGGAAAAGACATTCGAAGAGCTCAGTAAGTTGATCGGAAAATACCTTAAACCGGCGATCAGCATGCACATGGTAAGACACCGGTTTTACACGCATCGGCAGCGAGAAGGGCAAAACATTCCAGACTTCGTGGCAGATCTCCGGCGACTGGCGAGCCTATGTACATTCCCAGATGCTTGCAGAACGGAGATGCTGCGAGACTTTTTTATTGAGGGCATCGGGCACACTTGGGTTTTCAGGAAACTGATTGAGACCAAAGACTTGACCTTGGAAGCGGCGGCTCTGATAGCCCAGACATTTATCTCAGGGGAGGAAGAGACCAGACTGATGTATGACAAAAACCTTGGCTCAAATGCAGCAAATGACCAGGGAGTCAACATTGTTAATGCGGCACACAGTTCTCTAGGCAGACAAGGGCAATTAGACATGCTCCAGCATGTAGTCGAACCCAAAGAGGGAATTCAACAGAGACAATGGCTAGCTGAACGGCGATTCATGCCATCGCAATGGACAATGCGGCCAGTAATGGGGCCATCAACACCTGTTAATGGTGTGCTTTAGGACAGTTACAGAGACAGTCAGGGACGTTCGACTGGTAATGGGCCTTTTGTTTCCAACAATGGGGCCTCCAGCTCATGCTGGAGGTGTGAAGGCAAACACCCAGCCAAAACTTGCAGGTATCAGCAATATACCTGCAGAAACTGCAACGTCAGCGGTCACTTGGCGCATTTGTGCAGGAAACCTGCAGCCAGGTTGATGTACGAGGAGGATGGGCCCGATGTAAGCCCTACAAGGCCAAATGAATACGGGGGGAAATCGCTGGAAGCTGAAGTTCAGCGAGTTCATGCGGAGCACATATACAGTTCATATACGAGGACGCCACTGATAATGATGAAAGTGCTCCTTAATGGCATCCCATTATTAATGGAGCTAGACACGGGGGCCAGCCAGTCCCTGATGAGTATCAAACAGTTCAAAAGGTTGTGGGTGTCCAAGGCCAGGAGGCCAAAATTATTGACGATTGACGCACAGCTATGGACATATACAAAGGAGATAATTCCAGTGATAGGCAGCGCCATGGTAGTCGTGACCTCCAAAGATTTGGAGAACGGGTTGCCACTCTGGATTGTCCTGGGGGACGGTCCTGCACTACTGGGGAGGAGTTGGCTAGCAGTCATGAACTGGAAATGGGGCAATGTCAATGCAATTTCTTCTGTGGAGCAAGTATCATGCTCACAGACCCTGGACAAATTTGACTCATTATTTCATTGGCACTTTCATGAGGGCCAAGGTAGTGAGTCACAGAAACCCGGACGCCAGGCCAGTACACCACAAGGCGACCTTTGATGCGGGAAAAGATAGAATGCGAATTGGACCGCCTGCTGAGGGAAGGCATCATCTCGCCAATCGAATTCAGTGACTGGGCGATCCCGATTGTGCCGGTGCTCAAGGCGGATGGGTCGGTCAGGATATGTGGCGATTACAAGGCCACCATCAATCGGGTGTCACTCCAAGACCAGTACCCACTACTGAGAGCGGAGGACCTCTTTGCGATGCTATCCAGTGGCACACTTTTATCAAAATTGGACCTGACCTCAGCTAACATGACCCAGGAGCTGGCGAGTGAGTCGAAGAAGCTGACTACCATCACGACACACAAGAGGTTATTTGAGTATAACAGATGTCCGTTTGGGATTCATTCGGCCGCCGCGATCTTTCAGCAAAATATGGAAAGCCTCCTCAAGTCGATTCCAAGGACGGTAGTTTTTCAGGATGACATCCTCGTCACGGGTCGTGATACTGAAGAACACCTCCACAACGTGGAGGAGGTGCTACGCAGACTGGACCGGGTAGGACTGCGACTGAAAAAGGCGAAGTGCGTCTTCTTAGCTCCAGAGGTAGAACTCCTGGGGAGAGGGGAGCAGCAAACGGGATCAGACCCACTGTGTCCAAAATGGAAGCGATCCAGAGAGCACCCAGATCCCGTAACACGATGGAGCTGCATTCGTTCCTGGGGCTCCTGAACTATTTTGGTAACTTTCTTCCCAAATTGAGCATGCTGTCAGAGCCACTACATGTGCTCCTATGCAAAGGTCGTGATTGGGTCTGGGGGGGACAGCCAGGAAAGGGCTTTTGATAGAGCACGCAACTTGTTATGCTCCAACAAACTGTTAACGTTATATGACCTGTGTAAGAAACTTGTTGTAACGTGCGATGCGTTGTCCTATGGGGTCGGGTGTGTGTTGCAGCATGTGAATGCCAATAGTCAGTTACAGCCGGTAGCTTATGCCTCCAGAAGTCTGTCCCAGGCAGAAAGGGGCTACGGGATGGTAGAAAAGGAAGCGTTGGCATGTGTATATGCAGTAAAAAAAATGCACCAGTACCTGTTTGGCAGGAAATTTGAGCTGGAGACAGATCACAAACCCCTAACGTCCCTTTTGACCGACAACAAGGCCATAAATGCGAATGCATCGGCCCGCATACAGAGGTGGGCACTTACATTAGCCGCCTATGACTACACAATTTGGCACAGACCAGGCACTGAAAACTGTGCTGATGCACTCAGCAGGCTCCAACTAGCCACCACTGAGGGCACAACTGAGCATGATGCTGAGATGGTCATGGCTGTTGAAGCTTTCGAAAGCGAAGGCTCACCTGTGACAGCCCGTCAGATTAAAGTCTGGACAAATAAAGACCCGCTACTGTCTTTAGTTAAGAAATGTGTCCTGAATGGGGACTGGGCAGCCATGTTCGGGGCATGCCCTGAGGAATTTAAACCGTTTCATAGGTGCAAGGATGAACTCTCGGTTCAGGCCGATTGCCTACTGTGGGGAAACTGAATAGTCATGCCCCAGAGAGGCAGATAGGTGTTTATCAGAGAACTTCACAATGAGCACCCGGACATTGTCACGATGAAGGCAATTGCCAGGTAACACGTTTGGTGGCCAGGGATAGATGCAGACCTGGAACTTTGTGTTCGCAGGTGCAACACGTGTGCTCAGCTGGGCAATGCACCCAGGGAAGCCCCCTTTAGCCCTTGGTCCTGGCCCGCCAAGCCATGGTCATGCATCCATGTGGACTGCGCAGGTCCTTTCATGAGAAAAATATTTTTGGTTGTAATAAACGCCTACTCCAAATGGATTGATGTGCCATTTTCAATTCAAGCACATCCTCTGCCACGGCAGAAAGTCTACGGGCAATGTTCGCCGCCCATGGTCTACCGGACGTCTTGGTCAGCGACAATGGCCCGTGCTTCACAACTACTGAATTCCAGGACTTCATGGCAGGCAATGGAATCAACCATATCAGAATGGCATCGTTCAAGCCGGCCTCAAACAGCCAGGCGGAACGAGCAGTGCAGATAATCAAACAGGGGATGCTCAGAATCCAATGGGTTCCCTATAAAGCCGCTTATCACGCCTCCTGTTCGTCAATAGATCCCGACCACACTCACTCACAGGGGTTCCACCCGCAGAGCTGCTAATGAAAAGGCTGCTCAAAACCAGGTTATCCCTTATATACCCTACTATGAAAGAAATTGTTGAGAGCAGGCGTCAGTCACAATGTGACTACCATGACAGGAATGCGAGGGCGCGATGTATTGATGTCAATGATCTTGTTTTTGTCCTTAATTACACAGCAGGGCCCAAATAGCTTGCAGGCACTGTGATTGCCAAAGAGGGGAATAGGATTTTGGTAGTTAAACTTACTAATGGACAAATCTGCCGCAAACATGTGGATCAAACTAAAAGGAGGTTCAGCAACCCCATAGAAGAAGCAGAGGAAGAACACGACATAGAGTTTACTCCACCACAGGTGACCGAACACCGGAACCAAGTGGAGGAAAGCCCAGTCACTCTGGGCAGTCCGGACAGGCCTGAGGCACCACAAACAGCAGACACTCAGGCCAGCGCCCAACAACCGGAGCCCCAACTCAGGCGCTCTACAAGGGAGCGTAAACCACCAGAGAGACTTAACCTGTGATCCCAATAAGACTTTGCCGGGGAGGTGATGTCATGTATTCAACTATCATTGTAACCCATGTATAAGCTAACCTAAGTTGTACACCTTGAGAACATTGACCACAAGGGGGTGACTTTGTGGGAGACACTCCTAACCTGGACTTTCAAGTATAAAAGGGGAAGCTCCACCCACCTTCATCACTTGAGGTCTTGGTAATAAAGGTAACTGGTCACAGAGTGACCCTCTCTCAAGTATGCATTTTCCTGTACAATAAGGACATATCACCTACATTGCTCTGTTGCCTTCACCTTGTTTTTTGAACTTTTAGTTTCTGCTCACCTGAACCCTCCCCCTCACTAATTAGTTTAAAGCTCTCTCTGCAGCCCTAGTTATTCGGTTTGCCAGGACCCTAGTCCCAGCACGTTCCAAGTGCCAAGTGGAGTAGATCTCGACGGAACAGCTCCCTCTTAGCCCAGTACTGGTGCCACTGCCCCAGGAACCAAAACCCATTTCTCCCAACTCAGCCTTTGAGCCATGAGTTTAGCTCTCTGATCGTATTCAACCTACGTAACTTTGCTTGTGACTCGGGTCGTAATCCAGAGATTATTAGGTCAGCCCTCAGCCTTCTTTTTTCAAGTGAAAAGAGACCCAACCTGTTCATCCTTTCCTGATATGTATACCCTCACATTTCTGGTATACATAAGAACATAAGAATTAGGAACAGGTGTAGGCCATCTAGCCCCTCGAGCCTGCTCCGCCATTGAACAAGATCATGGCTGATCTGGCCGTGGACTCAGCTCCACTTACCCGCCTGCTCCCCATAACCCTTAATTCCCTTATTGGTTAAAAATCTATCTATCTGTGACTTGAATACATTCAATGAGCTAGCCTCACCTGCTTCCTTGGGCAGAGAATTCCACAGATTCACAACGCTCTGGGAGAAGAAATTCCTTCTCAACTCGGTTTTAAATTGGCTCCCCCGTATTTTGAGGCTGTGCCCCCTAGTTCTAGTCTCCCTGACCAGTGGAACCAACCTCTCTGCCTCTATCTTGTCTGTCCCTTTCATTATTTTAAATGTTTCTATAAGATCACCCCTCATCCTTCTGAACTCCAACGAGTAAAGACCCAGTCTATTCAATCTATCCTCATAAGGTTATCCCCTCATCTCCGGAATCAGCCTAGTGAATCGTCTCTTTACCCCCTCCAAAGCCAGTATATCCTTCCTTAAGTAAGGTGACCAAAACTGCTTGTAAATCTTCACTGCACCCTCTCCAGTGCCTCCATATCCTTTTTTATAATAAGGCAACCAGAAATGCACACAGTATTCTAAGGGGCCAAAATTCAGCCTCTTGAAAAGGTCTGTTACTGCTGGAAAGCAGCGGCCAAGCAGCGGAGTCGAAATTGTCCTTGAGGGTTTTTCCAGTGGTGGTCACTCCGTTTTTCAGTTATTTACACGTACACAACGTTAGGCAGAGGTTCAGTTGCCTGGACCACTTTGCAGTACTCGCCTGAACGGGTATCCCTATTCATGGTCGTCTGCTGTGACGCCACACCAGAAGGACCCCTGTGGCCCGTGATGGACCCAGCTGTGAAGGAAACACTGAGGTGTCGGGTGAGAATGTATGAGAGCAGCCACAGTCTCAAAACCATCACAGATGACAGCAGCAAGATGCTCCGTGGCCTTTTGCCCAGAGTGCATAAGAGCACTTTGAGCTTCCAGGGCAGCGATCATCCTCTCCAAAGCAGCATTCAGACGCATGTTCACTTGCGCCTGTGTTAAAGTGGCAGCTGCCACATCACCTACGAGTCGCGGCATCACAGTTGGATCGGCAGTCTATCTGGGAGTCCACCATCACCTGCACACTGGCAATGATGGGCTCCATGGTGTGCGCAGAGATGTCGACAAAGCGTGAGGTGAACTCCTCCACGCTCCTGACCACTTCCGACAGCCTATCCGGCACCCTTGCCACTGCCCCCAACATCTGGGAATGCATGATCTCCACCTTTCTTTCATAAGCCCCAACATCGATGGACTCATCTGAGTCCTCTTCAGCAGAACTCCCATGCTCACTTGTCCCCCGGAGAGATGGCACCAGAGTTTCCTTATGGCCGTCAATGTTGAGTCCTTAACTCTTAAACATAATCACACGAGGCACGTACTGCAGACACAGTCACTCTGTGACCTTCACCTTTATTACCTGGACCAAGGAGTGCTAGCCCTGCGAGGGACCTCCCCTTATATTCATGAATCTCCAGGTAAGGAGTGTCTCCCACAAGTATACCCCCTGTGGTCAAGGTGTGCATTTCTCGTAAGTATGTACAGTATGTAGTGGTTACATGAGGGTTACAATTGTATAAGGTTTACAGTAGTATGCTGGTTACATACATGACATCACCTCCCCCCTCACGTCTTTTTGACTCAAAGGTTAAGTCTATCAGGTGGTTGACGCTCTCTCGTGAAGCGCCCCAGTTGAGGTTCTGGTGGCTGAGCCTTGGCATGCGTTTCTGTCACCTGAGGTGATTCCGGCCTGTCTGGGCTGGCTGCAGGGACTGTGCATGCTGGTGATTGTCCTTGTTGCTCGTCCACTGGCAGTGGTGTGGTTGATATCTCATGCTCTTCTTCATGTTCATCAGTGTCTATGCTGAACCTTTTCTTTACTTGGTCCAAGTGTTTGTGGCATATCTGCCCATTATTGAGTCTGATCACTATGATCCTGTTTCCAATTATCGTGCGCTCCAGCCACTTGGGTCCCAATGCATGGTTAAGTACAAATACCGGATCATCCATTTCTATACACCTCTCCCTTGAGTTACAATCGTGGCACTTGGTTTGGGACTGGCGCTTGCCCTCAACAATGTCTGCCAGTGTTGGGTGGATGAGGGACAGCCGCGTTTTGAGCGTACGTTTCATGAGTAGTTCCGCTCGGAACTCCCGTGAGTGAGTGCGGCTAGGACCTATAGGCCAGCAGGAGGCGTGATAGGCGGTACTGCAGAGAGGGTCCTTGGATGAGGAGCATGCCTTGCTTTATGACTTGGACCGCACGCTCTGCCTGGCCTTTGGAAGCCGGCTTGAACGATGCCGTCCGGACATGTTTGATGCCATTACCCGACATAAGCTCCTGGAATTCATGGCTGGTGAAACACGGGCTATTGTCGCTGACCAGAATGTCCGGTAAGCCGTGGGTCGCGAAAACCATGCGCAGGCTTTCCACGGTGATGGATGTCGTGCACGAGTTTAATATGATGCACTCGATCCATTTCGAGTATGCATCGACAATTATCAAAAACATTTTTCCCATGAATGGGCCCACATAGTCCACATGAATGCGTGATCAAAGGGTTGGTGGGCCAGGGCCACGGGCTGAGCGGGGCCTCCCTGGGGGCATTGCCAACTGGGCACACGTCGTGCACCTGACAACCCAGTGTTCCAGGTCTGAGTCAATCCCCGGCCACCATACATGTGACCAGGCAATGGCCTTCATTAACACGATGCCAGGGTGCTTGCTGTGGAGTTCCCTGATGAATGCTTCCCTCCCCTTCTGAGGCATGACCACTCGGCTGCCCCATAGTAGGCAGTCGGCTTGGATGGAGAGCTCATCCATCCATCTCTGAAACGGTCTGACCTCCTCGGGGCACGCCCTGTGCGTGGGCGCCCAATCCCCCATTAGGACACATTTCTTTATCATGGATAGGAGGGGGTCCCTGTTGGTCCAGAGTTTGATCTGGCGGGCTGTGATGGGGGAGCCTGCGGTGTCAAAAGCCTCAACGGCCATGACCATCTCAATGCTTTGCTCCGCCGACCCTCGGTGGTGGCCAGGGAAGCCTGCTGAGCGCGTCAGCGCAGTTTTCGGTGCCTGGCCGGTGCCGTATGGTGTAGTCATACGCAACCAGCGTGAGAGCCCATCGCTGTATGCGAGCTGACGCATTTGCATTGACCGCCTTGCTGTCAGACAACAGAGAAGTTAACGGCTTGTGGTCTATTTCTAGCTCGAACGGTCTTCAGAAAAGATATTGATGCATTTTTTTCACACCATAAACGCAAGCGAGTGCTTCCTTTTCGACCATGCCGTACCCACGCTCTGCCTGGGAGAGTAACCTGGAGACATAAGCCATCAGTTGGAGTTGTCCGCCTCCATTACCCTGCTGCGACACACACCCAACCCCGTATGATGATACATCGCATGTTGAAACTAGTTTTTTACAGGGGTCATACAACGTTAACAGTTTGTTAGAACAAAGCAAGTTCCGCGCCCTGTTGAAAGCCCGTTCTTGACAGTCCCCCCAAAACCATTCGCAATCCTTACGCAGGAGCACGTGTAACAGTTCCAACAATGTGCTTAAGTTCAGCAGGAAGTTCCCGAAATAGTTCAAAAGTCCCAGGAACGATCGCAACTCCGATGTGTTGCCGGGGCGGGGCGCACGACGGATCGCCTCCGTTTTGGATTCGGTAGGCATGATCCCATCTGCGGTAACTCTCCTGCCCAAAAACTCGACCTCTAGGGCCAAAAATACACACTTGGCCTTCTTCAGTCGCAGGCCTACCCGGTCCAGTCGGCGTAGCACCTCCTCCAAGTTGTGGAGGTGTTCCTCGGTGTCTCGACCCGTTATTAGGATGTCGTCCTGGAATACGATTGTGCCGGGAATGGATTTGAGCAAGCTTTCCATGTTTCTCTGAAAGATGGCGGCCACTGAACGGATGCCAAAAGGACACCTGTTGTAGATGAATAAACCCTTGTGCGTCGTGATGGTGGTCAGAAGCTTGGATTCTTCAGCCAGTTCCTGAGTCATGTAGGCCGAAGTGAGGTCCAATTTAATGAACAGCTTGCCACCTGCCAATGTGGCAAAAAGGTCCTCCGCCCTCGGGAGCGGGTATTGGTCCTGCAGGGACACCTGGTTGATGGTGGCTTTGTCGTCACCGCAGATCCTAACCGAGCCATACGCTTTAAGGACAGGAACAATGGGAATTGTCCAGTCACTGAATTCAACGGGCGAAATTATGCCCTCTCTGAGCAGCCTGTCCAGTTCACTCTCTATTTTCTCATGCATCACGTACAGCACTGCTCTGGCTTTGTGGTGCACTGGTCTGGCATCCAGGTGATGCGTATAACTACTTTTGTGCCCTTGAACGTTCCGACACCGGGTTGAAACAGTGACCCGAATTTTTGTAGTACCTGTGAGCATGAGCTTCGCTCCACAGATGAAATGGTGTGCACATCCCCCCATTTCCAGTTCATCTCAGCTAGCCAGCTCCTTCCCTAAAGCACGGGGCCATTTCCCGGAACAATCCAGAGTGGCAGCCGGTTCTGTGACCCATTGTGTATTACAACCACGTTTGCACTGCCTAGCGCTGGAATGATCTCTTGGGTGTATGTCCGTATCTGCGTATTAATTCGTTCCAGTTTGGACCTGCTCACTCTGTGTGGCCATAGTTTCTCAAATTGTTGTACACTCATGAGGGACTGGCTAGCTCCCGTGTCCAGCTCCATGCGCACCGGGATGCCATTCAATAAAACTTTCATTATTATGGGTGGCGTTTTGGTGTATGAGCTGTGGACATCAGCCACATGAACACGCTGAACTTCAGCATCCATGGCTTTACCCCAGGCATTGTCCTGCACTGGAAGCCCCTCACCTGATTCCTCTGTTTCATAGATTAGCCTCGCTACCGGCTGTTTGCAAACCCTAGCCAAATGTCCTCTGGCATTACAATTCCTACAGACGAACTGCTGAAATTTGCAACTTTTCGCATAATGTCTGCCCCCGCATCTCCAGCATTGGCTGAGATCGTTGTTCACAAAAGGACTGTTAGCAGGTATTCCTCGCTGATTGTTCCCTTGGTTGTTTCTAAACACTCTGATGGTGGGTGTTAATGGTCCCCTTGATGGCGTGAATTGCCGTTCCCCTCTCCATTGTCCCTGTCGGGGGCCCACCTTAGATTCGGTTTCAGCTTGGGCAGTTACAAAATGCCTTTGTCTGACTGCTGCAGTTTCAAAATGCCTTTGCCTGACTGCGAGATCTTGAGCCGCGTTTATCAAGTTAATTCCTTGGTCCGTCGCCACGTTGGACCCAGGACTACTTGCGTAAATTAGCTTGGTCTCTTCTTCCCCGACTATGAAAGTTTGAGCTATCAATGCTGCCCCTTCTAGAGTTAAGTCCTTGGCCTCTTTGAGCTTCCTGAAGATCCCAGCACGGCTAATGCCCTCAATGAAAAAGTCCCTTAACATCTCCCCCCACAGGCGTCTGAGAACATACAGAGGCTGGCCAAGCGCCGCAAGTCTGCCACGAAGTCCGAGATGTTTTGCCCTTCCCGACGTCGGTGTGTGTAGAACCGGTGCTCGGCCATGTGTATGCTGCTCACCTATTTTAAGTGTTCGGTGATCAGCTGGCTGAGCTCTTCAAAAGACTTGTTGGCCAGTTTGTGGGGTGCGAGCAGGTCCTTCATCAGCGCATACGTTTTTGTCCCGCAGCTTGTTAGTAGATGCACCCTCCGCTTGTCAGCCACATCCTCTCCCAGCCAGTCCTTCATGACAAAGGTCTGCTGGAGTCTCTCCACAAAATCGTCCCAGTCTTCACCCACACAGCAACGCTCCTCTGAGCTACCGGTGGCCATCCTCTGGGTTCAGTGATTCCCGTTTCCAGTCGTCAGGTGTTGAGTCCTTAACTCTTAAACATAATCACATGAGGCACGTACTGCAGAGACAGTCACTTTGTGACCTTCATCTTTATTACCTGGACCAAGGAGTGCTGGCCCTACGAGGGACCTCCCCTTATATACCTGAATCTCCAGGTAAGGAGTGTCTCCCACAAGTACACCCCCTGTGGTCAAGGTGTGCATTTCTAGTAAGTATGTACAGTATGTAGTGGTTACATGAGGGTTACAATTGTATAAGGTTTACAGTCGTATGCTGGTTACATACATGACAGTCATCATGCTGTAGCCCACTAGGCCCCGGTGCAACACCCAGTGCAGACTCCTCTGATAGGTCTATTAGATCTGTACGCCTACTCCCAGTATCTGAACTGGCACATGTGACCGTGAGCAGCAGTGATGCGGTGCTGACAGCAATGTCCCCCTCATCCTCTGCCTCTTCTGAGATGGCATCAACTGATGGAGTGGCCTCCAGGCTCCAGCCCCCAATGTCCTTCAGGGTGTCAGGATCGCCATGGCTATCATTGCCCTGTTGGCTGTCCTCCAGGCCTTGCCTCTCAGTCTCACTATCAGCCTCTCCCTGGTCTCAGCTGCCATGGCCCTCAAGATTGTCGTCCAGCCTTGCCCTCTCACTTGCACCAGTGCTAGGACACTCACCTTGGCTCTCACTCAGCCTGTCATCTGCAAGCATAAATGGCACAAGGGCTGCCGTGAGGGGGAGGTAGGGAATTGACGCATGGAGGCTGCAACTTGCACACTTTCAGATGGAAAGGCACAGTAGGTGCTGCCGCTTTCAGGATGAGATAGCATTAAAGGAGGACCGTTACTTATCGACACTGGCCACAAGCAGGATCGGCAGTACCAGAGGCCACAGGGAAGGCAGCATGTCTGCCCACTAGCGCCCCCACCCTCTCCTCCCACACAAGAGATTGGTGTGCAAAATTAAAGCACATGGTATTGGGGGTAATGTACCGACGTGGATAGAGAATTGTTTGGCAGACAGGAAGCAGAGAGTCGGGATTAACAGGTCCTTTTCAGAATGGCAGGCAATGATTAGTGGGGTGCCGCAGGGCTCAGTGCTGAGACCCCAGTTATTTACAATATACATTAATGATTTGGATGAGGAAATTGAGTGTAATATCTCTAAGTTTACAGATGACACTAAGCTGGGTGGCAGTGTGAGCTGTGAGGAGGATGCTAATAGGCTGCAGTGACTTGGACAGGTTAGGTGAGTGGGCAAACATGTGGCAGATGCAGTATAATGTGGATAAATGTGAGGTTATCCACTTTGGTGGCATAAACACAAAGGCAGAATATTATCTGAATGGTGACAGATTAGGAAAAGGGGAGGTGCAACGAGAACTGGGTGTCATGGGACATCAATCATTGAAAGTTGGCATGCAGGTACAGCAGGCGGTGAAGAAGGCAAATGGTATGTTACCCTTCATAGCTAGGAGGTTTGAGTATCGGAGCAGGGAGGTCTTACTGCAGTTGTACAAGGCCTTTAGTGAGTCCTCATCTGGAATATTGTGTTCAGTTTTGGTCTCCTAATCTGAGGAAGGACGTTCTTGCTATTGAGGGAGTGCAGCGAAGGTTCACCAGAATAATTCCCGGGATGGCAGGACTGACATATGAGGAGAGACTGGATGGACTGGGCCTGTATTCATTGGAGTTTAGAAGGATGAGAGTGGATCTCATAGAAACATATAAAATTCTGACAGGACTGGATAGGCTAAATGCAGGAAGAATGTTCCCAATGTTGGGGGAGTCCAGAAGGAGGGGACATAGTCTAAGGATAAGGGGTAAGCCATTTAGGACTGAGATGAGGAGAAACAACTTCACTCAGAGAGTTATTAACCTGTGGAATTCCCTACCGCGGAGAGTTGTTGATGCCAGTTCATTGGATATATTCAAGACAGAGTTAGATATGGCCCTTACGGCTAAAGGGATCAAGAGTTATGGAGAAAAAGCAGGAAAAGGGTACTGAGGTGAATGATCAGCCATGATCTTATTGAATGGTAGTGCAGGCTCGAAGGGCCGAATGGCCTACTCCTGCACCTATTTTCTATGTTTCTATGTTTCCAGAAGTATCAGGAACTGAAGCTGAGCCTCACCACTACCAGTCCTCCTTTGCACCGTTCAGTTGTGCGCAACCTTGGCCTGCAAAACAAATAATGGTTGCTGAGTAGCAATTTCATGAAGCATCAAAAATGAGTGCAAAAGTGTGTGTCCCTGACATGCAGCTGTAAGTGTGATATAAATGGGAGCCTCCATTGTGAGAACACCCACACATATATGTATATATATATAGAGGCCTCAACAATGAAATGCTGCTTCAGCGACTATATAGTGAAGGCGGGAAATGAGAGAAGGATGAAGGAGAGGCTCGCAGATGGAAGGTTAGCAGTTGGTGTGATGTTGATCCTTTTTTTGCATTGGGTGGCGGTCCGATCATGAATGGAGGTCCCTGAGACCTGAAAGGTCAAAATTCACGGGAACCCCCCTCCCCACCTCCCACTGTTTTGGCTCATTGGAAAGGAAATTTAATTTGGGATTATCTATCGGAAAGTTTGAAATCCTAAAGTGCTTATGGAAGAAACTACGAACTTTAATCGAATTTTGGACTTTTACAAGACAAATTCAAGTCTGTGGGCGGGCCTAAGGAACTAAAGAAGCCCCCTTGATTATTGGAATTGTCTGGGTGTTGGGACTAAGGTAAATTGTTTGGAGAAAACCCTTCTCCACAACAGACATTAACATTACAACAATGACTCAGAGATGGCCAGCCATCAGACTGAACCAAGAAAAGCCATCTTCAACATTAATAAGAACAAAGGGGTCCACTACAGCCTGTATGCAAAAACCAAGCACAAAAGGACATTGCGATTACCAAACTAATATTTCCATCAGGAAACAGGTTTAGAAGAGCAACTCACCCAAGACATATTAACTTTTAATGAGCCCGCCAAAATATTACAAAGAAATGTCAAGCCCGCCAAATTTAAACAAAGAATTCTGGACTGACTTGGCACAAATATTAGAACAACTCAAACCGTATAACTGGCCCCCTGTTTTAACAGAGGGTATGCCATACAACCGAGGGTATGCCATACTACGCCTAGCACCATACAACGCTGATGAAATCAAGAAGGTAGAGAAACCAATGCGACAGTTGTAAACTAACTTCTCTAGCCTCAAAGTCTTGAAGTCCTGAAGGAAGGAAGAACATCACCATCACGGCAGCAACCGACCACAGCCAACGTGGTACCAATGAAAAACCACCGCGGAACAAACGCGAAGCAAAACTCCAACAGAAAGAAACTGAAGAATCAAAAGTTTCCACTCTACAATCTAAGGCCTGACTACCAACAGGTGAAAACATTACCTAAAGAGACTTTGAACCTATTTCTAATGAAGGAAACTGGGTACTTACCCCATAGATCCAAAGCACGCCTTATCGCATCAGTGGACTCAACCCAACTGAAGATTGTGCAGTAAGAAGTCTTCTCCGATGTTCGGGGTACGTCAAGCAGAACCTACAGAATTCAATGAACACCGAAATCGTGAACTACCGCTAACTGACCATAAAGGATTGGTAAGCATAGTTCCTGCCTGCCCTGGAGTCTAACCTAGCTAGAGTTAGGTATTGGGAGGTGGGAGGTGTAATTTTTACTGTAACCCCCTTTGAATGTGTAATGTATTGTTCTTTAATTGAGTGATTATAAGTTTGACATTGTATTTTCTTGTCTGTAATAAAATCAAAGTTCCTTTGCATCAAACCAGTTGTCCTTTGCACTTTATCACACCCCCCAAATAAACCCAGAGTCTAGAACCCAAGAGAGTGGGTGCGATTCGAACCGCTCAAGTAGGTCAGAGGTGAACCTGACCCTCCGGACCACCCCTTACAGACCTCCACACCTATCTCTCTCCAGGCATTGTTAAAAACCTCCCCAGTAGGTCTCCCTGCATCGGGGTACAAGACTCGCCTCCTTCCCTCCACAGCCTGCATCAGTGTCTTGAGTTCTGCATTGGAAAAACGGGTTGCCCTCCTTGGTACAGGTACAGCAGCCATGTCCTTCACTGAAATGCCTTCCCTGCTCAGGGCCTAACTGCAAACTCTTGCTCGGTAAGGCCAAATCAGCAGATGCTGAGTTTCCCCATGCAATCTCCGCCCCAACCTCCCCACCCATACCACTCCAAAGTGCCGATTCTCATCGGCCAATACCGCTGGGCGCCATTTTTTTTAAAATCCGTTTTTATCGATCCATTGGCTGCCACAACCATTGCGGTGGTAATGGAGGCCAAAAAACAGCGTCCTGTTTCGGGCGGACCGAATTTCGACCCCTCAGGGTGGTCCAGAGTCTAACTGTAAGTTAGGGTGACACCTTCTGTTTTATTAATGTTAAAATATAGAGCGGTTAAGGCTGGATCTGGGTGTTCCCGCCTGTGCTTTGAAACTGTGTAGCGTTCTGTATACAGCATAGCAGCCCCTCCCTCCGGAAGGGGAGAGCTTCCAATAACCTTCTTCCAGGTAAGACGACCCCACCTTTCAGATTGTTCCATTGGCTTAGACTGGCAGTCAGGGAATGATATGCTCACCCCTCCCTTGAAATTGGAAGAGACCTCTCAGGGATGCAGCAGAGGGGTATAAAAATCCTTCCCACAGGTTTGAAAATGGAAAAAAGGCTGATCTTTCTTACAGAAGTAAGTCTATGGGATAGCATGTTAAGCAGGCCTTCTAAAAAAATGGTAATTCCATTTCCCTTGGGCATGCAGCAGGTCTGTGCATTTATTTGTACCTGAAATTTAGGTTAAGAAAATAAATACTTATTGTAAATAAAACCAGTAATTTTAAGAAAATCCATATCTGCACCATCTGAGCTGAGATTATTGTGAAGCTGGCCCCACCTCTCTCTCTGGAAAGTTCACCGCTTCCCTTTACATAACAGCATGCTGCTACTCTTTATGTGTATTGACGTCACCCTGCTTTATCTCTCCAACTTTTCCATCAATCCCCAGGCTGCTGCTGCATTCTCCAACTGCTGTCAGTCATGAAGAAACAAATTAGACAAAATGTCCTCCAGCATGCTGTTAGCAGATTCAAAGCCACCTTTTTTATTTCCCAACAGCAACTCTGTGTTTCTGGCCTTGGCTAGCACCTCAGGCGTAACCCAGAGCTGTGAAACCTTGGCATACTGCTCAATCCCAAGCTGAGCTTCCTTCCCCATATCCATTCCATTACCAAGATTGTTTTCTTCCACCTGTGTATCATTCTACCTGTCCCAACCATTCTCAAAACCCTAATGTGTGCCTTTATTACCTTGAGGCATGGTTTCTCTAATTTCCTGCAAACATCCCACTTGTGCCCACTGTTGTGTATGCGTAAATAACTGACAAACTGAGCCAGCAGTAATGTAACTTAACTTAACTGTGCTTTTATACAACACAAAATGGAATCCCCAAACCGGCATGAACCAGCATGAATACTGTTATATATGTAAACCTATATATACCTTGTGTAGCCACCAGAGGGCTCATCCCCTGGAATCCCAAGGGATCCCAAAATCCCTTGGGAGCACCTGTACTTAAGGAAGCCTCACAGGCTGGAGAGGCACTCTGGAGACCTACAATAAAAGACTAAGGTCACACTTTACTTTGAGCTCACAGTATCTCGTCAGACTCTTTATTCATACATAATAACTGGTGACGAGATACAGATGATGAACCTAACGATGCAGAGAACAGTGGGCATCCTGGAGAAATTTTCAGCAGGAGATGATTGGGAAACCTTCGTGGAGCGACTTGACCAATACTTCGTGGCCAATGAACTGGCAGGAGAAACGAATGCTGCCAAACGAAGGGCGATTCTCCTCAGCATCTGCGGGGCCCCATCGTATGGCCCCATGAAAAATCTGCTTGCTCCAGCGAAACCCACAGAGAAAACGTACAATGATTTGTACACACTGGTCCGGGAGCATCTGAACTTGAAGAAAAGCGTTCTGATGGCGAGGTACCGGTTCGACACCTACAAAAGGTCTGAAGGCCAAGAAGTGGCGAGCTATGTCACCGAGCTGAGACACCTTGCAGGAGATTGCGAATTTGAAGGACATTGGGAGCACATGCTCAGAGACTTCTTCGTACTTGGTATGGGCCCTGAAGTGATACTTCGCAAGCTTTTGACTGTAGAGACCCCAACCTTGAGTAAAGTCATAGAGACAGCCCAGGCGTTCATTGCCACCAGTGACAATACGAAGCAAATCTCTCAGCATACGAGTGCTGCTATAAGTACTGTGAACAAAGTGATGTTGTTTTCAAATCGCAACGTACAGGGCAGGCCCCACATGCCTGCAGCTGCACGTCCGCAGATGTCTCAGAGTCCACCATCAAGGGTGATGAATGCAAGGCCATTAACATCTTGTTGGCGCTGCGGGGGTGATCATCGTTTCCATTCATGCCGATTCAAAGGATACGTTTGCAAGGGCTGTGGAACAATGGGACACCTCCAACGTATGTGCAGGCCAGCTGCAAACCGTGCTAATCCTGCAAAGCACCATGTTGCAGAGGAGGACAGATCCACGGCAGATCACGACGAACCAGAGCCTCAGACCGAGGAGGCAGAGGTATATGGGGTGCACACATTTACCACAAAGTGTCCCCCGATAATGCTGAAGGTTGAATTAAATGAACTCCCGGTGTCAATGGAGCTGGACACGGGCGCGAGCCATTCCATTATGAGCAAAAAGCCTTTCGATATATTCTGGTGCAGCAAGGCCTCAAGGCCAGTTGTGTCTCCCATTCGCACTAAACTGAGAACTTACATAAAGGAACTGATTCTCATAATCGGCAGTGCTACTGTAAGGTTTCCTACAATGGAGCGGTACAAAAGCTACCATTCAGGGTGGTACCGGGCGATGGTCCCACGCTGCTCGGCAGGAGCTGGCTGGGAAAGATATGCTGGAACTAGGATGATGTCCGAGCGCTCTCATCCGTTGACGACACTTTGTGTGCCCAGGTCTTAAACAAGTTCCCCTTGCTGTTCGAACCAGGCATCGGGAAGTTCCACGGAGCAAAAGTGCAGATTCACCTAATTCCGGGGGGGCGACCCATCCATCACAAGGCGAGAGCAGTACCGTCCATGATGAGAAAGAGTGTGGAGATCGAGCTGGACCGGCTGCAATGAGAGAGCATCATTTCGCCGATCGAATTCAACGAGTGGGCTAGTCCGATTGTTCCAGTCCTCAAGGGAGATGGCACCGTCAGAATCTGTGGTGATGACAAAGTAACTATCAATCGTTTCTCCCTGCAAGATCAATACCCACTACCTTTTTGCAACGCTGGCGGGAGGAAAGACGTTTACGAAGCTGGACTTGACCTCGGCCTACATGACGCAGGAGCTGGAGGAATCATCGAAGGGCCTCACCTGCATCAACACGCACAAAGGTCTCTTCATTTACAACAGATGCCTGTTTGGAATTCGATCAGCTGCAGCGATATTCCAGAGAAACATGGAAAGCTTACTGAAGTCAGTCCTGCACACGGTAGTCTTCCAGGACGACATCTTGGTTACAGGTCGGGACACAGTCGAGCATCTGCAGAACCTGGAGGAGGTTCTTAGTCGACTCAACCGAATGGGGCTCAGGTTAAAATACTCGAAGTGCGTTTTACTGGCGCCTGAAGTGGAGTTCCTGTGGAGAAGAATCGCGGTGGATGGCATCAGGCCCACCGATTCGAAGACGGAGGCAATCGAGAACACATCAAGGCCACAGAATGTGATGGAGCTGCGATCGTTTCTAGGACTCCTGAACTACTTTGGTAACTTCTTACCGGGTCTCAGCACACTGTTAGAACCATTGCACGCCTTACTGCGTAAAGGAGACAAATGGGTATGGGGTAAAAGCCAAGAAAATGCCTTTGTAAAAGCTAGAAAATTGTTATGCTCAAACAAATTGTTTGTGTTGTATGATCCATGTAAGTGTTTGGTACTAGCATGTGATGCGTCATCATATGGTGTCGGGTGTGTATTGCAACAAGCTAATGAATCTGGGAAATTGCAACCGGTTGCTTATGCATCCAGAAGTTTGTCTAAGGCTGAGAGAGCCTACAGCATGATTGAAAAAGAAGCGTTAGCGTGTGTTTGTGGGGTGAAGAAAATGCATCAATATCTGTTTGGGCTCAAATTTGAATTGGAAACTCACCATAAGCCACTGATATCCCTTTTTTCCGAAAGTAAGGGGATAAATACGAATGCATCGGCCTGCATCCAGAGATGGGCGCTCACGTTGTCCGCATACAACTACGCCATCCATCACAGGCCAGGCACAGAAAGCTGTGCTGATGCTCTCAGTACGCTGCCATTGCCTACCACGGGGGTGGAAATGGCACAGCCCACAGATTTAGTCATGGTAATGGAAGCATTCGAGAGTGAGCAATCACCTGTCACAGCCCAACAGATTAGAACCTGGATGAGCCAGGACCCCTTACTCTCCCTGGTAAAAAATTGTGTGCTTCATGGGAGCTGGTCCAGTGTCCCAGTGGAAATGCAGAAAGAGATAAAGCCGTACCAGCGGCGCAAAAATAAAATGTCTATACAGGCAGCGTGCCTTCTGTGGGGCAATTGGATAGTGGTCCCCATGAAGGCCAGTAACACTTTCATCAGTGATCTCCACTGTACTCACCCAGGCATTGTAATGATGAAAGCAATAACCAGATCCCACGTGTGGTGGCCCGGTATCGATGCGGACTTAGAGTCCTGCATGCACAAATGTAATACATGCTCGCAGTTAAGCAATGCACCCAGGGAGGCACCACTTAGTTTATGGTCTTGGCCCTCCAAACAGTAGTCCAGGGTCCATGTCGACCATGCAGGCCTGTTTTTGGGTAAAATGTTCCTCGTGGTTGTAGATGCATACTCCAAATGGATTGAATGTGAGATAATGTTGGCAAGCACGTTCGCTGCCACTACTGAAAGCCTGCGGGTCATGTTTGCCATGCATGGCCTGCCTGATGTCATTGTGAGCTACAACGGGCCATGTTTAACCAGTGCTGAGTTCAAAGAGTTCATGACATGTAATGGGATCAAACATGTTACATCTGCCCCGTTCAAACCAGCATCCAATGGTCAGGCAGAAAGAGCAGTGCAAACCATCAAGCAGAGCTTGAAGAGGGTAACTGAAGGCTCACTGCACAGTCCCCTAGCCTGAGTCCTGCTTAGCTACCGCACGAGACCTCACTCGCTCACTGGGATTCCACCCACTGAACTGCTCATGAAAAGGGTACTTAAGACAAGGCTCTCATTCCACGCTAATCTACATGAACAGGTTGAGAGCAGGCGGCTTCAACAAAGTACTTATCATGATAGCGCAAATGCGTCACACGAAATTGAAATCAATGATCCTGTATTTATGTTGAACTATGGACAACGTCCCAAGCGGCTTCCCGGCACTGTTGTGGCCAAAGAGGGGAGTTTCGGGTCAAACTTTCAAATGGACTCATCCACCGGAAACACTTGGACCAAATCAAACTCAGATTCATGAACTACCCTGAGCAACCCACATTGGACCCTACCTTTTTTGACCCCCCAACACCAACATACACACCAATGGCAACTGACACCGTGATTGATCACGAAGCAGAACCCATCACCTGCAGCAGCCCAGCAGGACTCACCACGCCAGGCAGCCCAGCAAGGCCAGCTGCACAGCAGCCCAATGAGGGCCCAACAAACGATTCACCAAAACTAGCATTTGAACCGAGACGATCAACCAGGGAAAGAAAGGCCTCAGATCGACTCACCTTGTAAATAGTTACACTATTGACTTTGGGGGGAGTGTTGTTATATATGTAAACCTATATATACCTTGTGTAGCCACCAGATGGCTCATCCCCTGGAGTCCTAAGGGATTCCATAATCCCTTGGGAGCATCTGTACTTAAGGAGGCCTCACAGGCTGGAGGCCTGTAATAAAAGACTAAGCTCAAACTTTACATTGAACTCACAGTATCTAGTCAGACTCTTTATTCATACATAATAAATACAACAAATGTGAATAGCTCCTGTAGGATCCTAATGCCTGTCCAGTGAGCTGTAACAAATAAATAGAGTATGAACTCAACATTTTGAACGCGTCGTTTTGTTTCAGTGTACGACTTCACTTTTCCTTCGAGTTCTGAAATCTGGGATGTGGGTGTGGTTATCTTCATGCTAGGTTTGGCTGGGGGTTTGAGAATGTCCAGTAGCCAGCGAAGATTCCGCTCAATCATGAGCTCAGCGGGTGTCTTCCCCATTAGTGAGTGCTTTGTCGAATGGTATGTGCGGAGAATGGTTTGAAACGCTTCATCGAATGTTTGGCCTGCTGTCGGTTTGGCTTTCAAACCCTTTTTGATGACACAGTTAAATTGCTCAACACCTCCGTTGCTTTGAGGATTGTACCGAGCTGTAAGGCGATGCTCACTAACATGATGAATGAGGAAATCCACAAACTGGTCGGACACAAACTGTGGTCCATTGTCAGTGATTATGACCTCAGGGAGGCCCTACTTCGTGAACATACGCTGCAGAATAGTGACGATCGTTGATGAGGTCATTGAACTTGTTGTAGCGATTTCTGGCCATTTGGGATGCAGATCCTTTACTACAACAAGGAAATGCTGGTGTTATGGAGCTGCTTCAACTGGACCAAAGATATCCAACTGAAGTTGTTGCCATGGTCTTTGTAGCCATGGAATGGGCTTCATTGGTGCTGGTCGGATGTTTGTGGCCTTTTCGCTCAGACTGCATGCTTCGCAGTGTGAGACAAACTCCTCTATGCGAGTGTCAATCCCAGACCACCATACTGAATCGTGACATCTCTGCTTCTTGCGGACAATGCCAGGCTGTTCATCGTGTGCCAATGAGAGAACGCGCTGTTGAGTGACTTGGGAATTACTGCTCTATCACCACGAGCTAGGCAGGCATCGTTCCAAACAGAAAATTCATCATGAAGTCTGTGGAAGGTATTCAGCTCTTCTGGAATTTGCTAAGGTCACTCAGTCTAGAGGAAATTGTACACGTGCCTGAGCCTGTGATTTGGTTTTGAGTTCATCGCAGGCGACAAGGTTTCTGATGGACTGAGTGATGATTGACGTGACATATGTGTCGTCATCTGTGAACATGTCAGCACCAGAGTCCGAAGCAGGTGTCGAGCGGCTCAGCGTGTCAGCTATGTAGTTGCGACAGCCAGCGATGTACTGTACATCAAAGTTATACTGATGAAGGTGATCTTACCATCGGCTGATTCGGAGTGATCTGTGCCCAAACCCAGTTGTAGCGAGTAGCATAGTTCGTGCTTGGTGATCCGTATGGAGGGGAGGGTATATTTCCTGCCATAGAGGTAGATGTGCCAGCGTTCACATGCATAGATGCAAGTGAGTGCTTCACGTTCCCCTGTCGAGTATTTACGTTCTGCAGATGAGAGCGTGTGAGAGGCGAAGGCGACTGGGTGTTTTAGGCCATCAATCCATTGTGAGAGCACAGCACCCATGGCGGTGCCTGATGCATCCGTGGTGACGTACATAGTGGCATTCGGATCAAAGTACATGAGGATAGGAGGGGTTGTGATATTCTCCTTAAGTGTGGTAAATGCCTGAGCCTGGGATCTGTCCATTCCTAAGGGACGTCCTTGCGCATCAACTTGCGAAGTGGTTCAGCAATGTGCGCGTAGTGCAGAACGAACTTCAGATAGAAGTTGCAAGTGCCAAAGAATGATGAAAGTTCTTTGACATTAGTAGCCTCCTGCATTCGCTGGATCGCATCAATGTTGTCAAACATCGGCTTGACTCCTTATGCTGTGACTCTGTAGCTCAGAAAGTTTATTTCTCCAGCAACGAATGTACACTTATCGGCATTAAGTGTGATGTTATGTGTAGCAAGTCTAGCCATAACTGCGTGAAATCGCTGGTCATGTTCTTCCATTGTCCATCCATGGATGACAATATCGTCAAGCAGATTGAGGGCTCCCTCTATGCCTGCTAGCATAGTAGTGACAATCTTCTGAAATCCATTTGGTGCAGAAGATAGTAAGTAGGGCATGCGTCGATACTGATACAGACCATCAAGCATTGTGAATACCGTGAGCGGTTTGCTGTCCTCCGCTCGGGGTATTTGCAGCTAACTGCGGCGTATGTCGAGTTTCGTAAAGACTATTGAGCCGTGGAATTCTGAAGATAGATCATCGATGGTAGGAAGAGGGTACTTGTCGGGGATGATGGCATTGTTGACTTCTTTCAGGTCACTTTCCATCCCAGCTTGTGTGTGAGTAAATGAACGTGCACAGATAGGGTAGTTGTACAGTAAACTTATTTTGTGGAGCCACCTTGCCAAATGGTCATGCAGTGACAGTTCTATCTTGAAGTGGCAGCTATGTAGAGATCAGTGACAAATTATCACATTTGTTGCTTCCTTAACATATTTGGGACTATGCTTCACGACTCATTGTGATGCTCTATTATTGAGGTTATCAATAAATGCAGAGCCTAAATGGTAAACTGGTCTTTACTCAATTGATATTAAGCCTTTATCCACAAATATTGCACAATACAGAGCTGCATTTTAACATTTATACCAATTAAGTGGCTCAATTGCGACTGTTGAAGTGTTGTATATCATTATTTCAGAAGCGTATCATTACTGCTTTTTTTTGATTACCACTAATGGAGCCAGTGCTTCATGGATGCAGCATGTATTGTCTCATCATCATTATCATCATAGGCAGTCCCTCAAAATCAAGGAAGACTTGCTTCCATTCTAAAAGTGAGTTCTCAGGCGACTGTACAGTCCAATACAGGAATTACAGTCTCTGTCACAGATGGGATAGACAGTTGTTGAAGGAAGGGGTGGGTGGGGAGCCTGGTTTGCCGCACGCTCCTTCCGCTGACTGTGCTTGGTTTTTGCATGGTCTCGGCAACGAGACTCGAGGTGCTCAACGCTCTCCCGGATGCTCTTCCTCCACTTAGGGCAGTCTTGGGCCAGGGATTCCCAGGTGCCGGTACTATCGACAGAATACACTGCAACAACTCACCAAGCTTACTGGAGCAGCACCCTCGTCTCTTATGCCGTTGACCACTGAGCAGGACAACAGCAACAACGTGATGGGAACACTGTTACTTCCAAATCTCCCACCTCGCTCCCCCAAATCTGACTTCATTTATCACTGAGACAAAGTCTCCCTTCATTTATCACTGAGACAAAGTCCTGGAACTTCCTAATTAACATCATTGTGGGAGCAACATCACCACAAGCACTGCAGCGGTTCAAGGAGCAGCCCACAAACACCTTCTCAGGGCAACTAGAGATGGACAATCAATCTGGCCTTGCCAATGTCGACCACTTCCTGACAACTAAAAAAAATAAATCACATTCTCAGATGAAAAATGGAAAACTTTCCAGTCTAGCCCAATGATTACTGAAGTAAGGCTAATGTATAACATGTTGCGTTAAATTGGTTTATGCTAAACCTTAAATAAATTAACATGGAAATGCAATCTGAAGTTGTCTGTACTCAATTGACTGCAGTTTCCAGCAAGCAATATGTTTTTCACCCTACGAGATTTCCAAGCTGATAGCAGCAATAAAAATACTGAAATGGAAAAAAATGAAACCCAGTAGTCCGGAAAATTAAATTAGAGCATTTGTGATTCGGTTACAGAGAAATGAGCCCTATTGTGAATAGTTACCTGTTGTAATAGTATTTCGAGTCTTCAGGTATTATATAAAGAACATTTCTACTCTCAACTGGATAAATAGAAAACATTTGTATTTCTAATCAAATACATGATTTTTTTTGATCTGCAAGTAGAGGTTTCAGCATTTAAATGACAGAATTAATTAAACTCTGCATTCAGATGGCAAAATCAGTTCTGCAACATGACGACGAAGATTATCATGAGCCCCTTGCCTGCAGGACAAAATAGCGCACAGGTTAGAATTTAAATCAGAGACAGTACGAACAGGCCATGCTGGACATGATGGGACCTGAGAATATAGAGGAAGTGGGTAATAGCTAGCGACAACCTCGAAGCTGAATGCTTGTACCATTATTTTCTTATTATTCTTGGTTCACTCACTCATTCACTCACTCACACACACATTGCAGCAAACCACCATGATACACGTTAGCAAAACATAGAAACATAGAAAATAGGTGCAGGAGTAGGCCATTCAGCCCTTCGAGCCTGCACCACCATTCAATAAGATCATGGCTGATCATTCCCTCAGTACCTCTTTCCTGCTTTCTCTCCATACCCCTTGATCTCTTTAGCCGCAAAGGCCATATCTAACTCACTCTTGAATATATCCAATGAACTGGCATCAACAGCTCTCTGCGGCAGGGAATTCCACAGGTTAACAACTCTCTGAATGAAGAAGTTTCTCCTCATCTCAGTCCTAAATGGCCTACCCCTTATCCCAAGACTGTGTCCCCTGGTTCTGGACTTCCCCATCATCGGGAACATTCTTCTCGCATCTAACCTGTCCAGTCCCGTCAGAATCTTGTAAGTTTCTATGAGATCCCCTCTCATCCTTCTAAACTCCAGTGTATAAAGGCCCAGTTGATCCAGTCTCTCCTCATATGTCAGTCCCGCCATCCCGGGAATCAGTCTGGTGAACCTTCGCTGCAATCACTCAATAGCAAGAATGTCCTTCCTCAGATCAGGAGAACAAAACTGAACACAATATTCCAGGTGAGGCCTCACCAAGGCCCTGTACAATTGCAATAAGACCTCCCTGCTCCAATACTCAAATCCCCTAGCTATGAAGGCCAACATACCATTTGCCTTCTTCACCGCCTGCTGTACCTGCATGCCAACTTCCAATGACTGATGAACCATGACACCCAGGTCTTGTTACACCTCCCCCTTTTCTAATCTGCCGTCATTCAGTTAGTATTCTGCCTTCATGTTTTTGCCCGCAAAAGGGATAACCTCACATTTATCCACATTAGACTGCATCTGCCATGCATTTGCCCACTCACCTAACCTGTCCAAGTCACCCTGCAGCCTTTTAGCGTTCTCCTCACAGCACACACCGCCACCCAGCTTAGTGTCGTCTGCAATTACACTCATTTCCTTCATCTACATCATTAATATATATTGTAAATAGCTGGGATCCCAGCACTGAGTCCTGCGGTACTCCACTAATCACTGCCTGCCATTCTGAAAAGGACCCGTTTATCCCGACTCTCTGCTTCCTGTCTGCCAACCAGTTCTCTATCCACATCAGTACATTACCCCCAATACCATGTGCTTTGATTTTGCACACCAATCTCTCGTGTGGGACCTTGTTAAAAGCCTTTTGAAAGTCTAAATACACCACATCCACTGGTTCTCCCTTGTCCACTCTACCAGTTAGATCCTCAAAAATTTCTCGAATATTTGTCAAGCATGATTTCCCTTTCATAAATCCATGCTGACTTGGGCCAATCCTGTCACTACTTCACAAATGTGCTGCTATTTCATCTTTAATAATTGATTCCAACATTTTCCCCACTACTGATGTCAGGCTAACCGTTTTCTCTCTCCCTCCTTTTTTAAACAGTGGTGTTACATTAGCTATCCTCCAGTCCATAGGAACTGATCCAGAGTCGATAGACTGTTGAAAAATGATCACCAATGCATCCACTATTTCTATGGCCACTTCCTAAAATACTCTGGGATGCAGACTATCAGGCCCTGGGGATTTATTAGCCTTCAATCCCATCAATTTCCCTTACACAATTTCCCGCTTTATAAGGATATCCTTCAGTTCCTCCTTCTCACTAAACTCTCGGTCCCCTAGTATTTCCGGATGGTTATTTGTTTCTTCCTTCGTGAAAACAGAACCAAAGTATTTGTTTAACTGGTCCGCCATTTCTTTGTTCTCTATTATAAATTCACCTGATCTGACTGCAAGGGACTTACGTTTGTTTTCACTAATCATTTTCTCTTCACATATCTATAGAAGATTTTACAGTCGGTTTTTATGTTCCAAGCAAGCTTTCTCTCATACTCTATTTTCCCCCTCCTAATTAAACCCTTTGTCCTCCTCTGCTGTATTACAAAATTCTCCCAGTCCTCAGGTTTGCTGCTTTATCTGGCCAATTTATATGCCTCTTCCTTGGATTTAACACTATCCTTAATTTCCCTTGTTAATCACGATTGAGCCAACTTCCCCGTTTTATTTTTACTCCAGACAGGGATGTACAATTGTCGAAGTTCATCCATGTGATCTTTAAATGTTTGCCATTGCCTATCCACCGTCAACCCTTTAAGTATCACTCACCAGTCTGTTCTAGCCAAGTCACGTCTCATACCATCGAAGTTACCTTTCACCAAGTTCAGGACCCTAGTCTCTGAATTAATTGTGTCACTCTCCATCTTAATAAAGAATTCTACCATATTATGGTCACTCTTCCCTTAGGGGCCTCGCACAACAAGATTGTTCATTAGTCCTTTCTCATTACACATCACCCAGTCGCGGATAGTCAGCCCTCTAGTTGGTTCCTCGACATATTGGGCTAGAAAACCATCCCTAATACACTCCAGGAAATCCTCTTCCACCGCATTGCTACCAGTTTGGTTAGCCCCGTCAATATGTAGATTAAAGTTGCCCATGATAGCTGCTGTACCTTTATTGCACATTTGATGCTTTCCCCATCCTCATTACTACTGTTTGGTGGTCTATACACAACTCCCATTAGCATTTTCTACCCTCTGGTATTCCGTAGCTCCACCCATACAGATTCCACATCATCCAAGCTAATGTCATTCCTTACTCTTGCATTAATTTCCTCTTTAACCAGCAATGCCACCCCACCTCCTTTTCCTTTCTGTCTATCCTTCCTAAATATTGAATACCCCTGGATGTTGAGTTCCCAGCCTTGGTCACGCTGGAGCCATGGCTCCGTGATGCCAATTACATCATATCTGCGCAGTTAATTGTTCCACCTTATTCTGAACACTCCTCGCATTGAGGCACTGAGCCTTCAGGCTTGTCTTTTTAACATCCTTTGCCCCTTTAAGATTTTGCTGTAATGTGGCCCTTCTTGCTTTTTGCCTTGGATGATTTAGGGATGCCTGAGGTTCATTGGGTTGATTCCGAAGATGAGGGGGTTGACTTATGAGGACAGGTTGACTAGGTTGAGCCAATATACATTGGATTTCAGAAGAATGAGAGGTGATCTTATTGAAACATAAGGAAATGAGGGAGGTCGACAAGATGGATGCAGAGAGGATATTTCCACTTAAAGTGGAAACTAAAACTAGGGGACATAGTCTTAGAATAAGGGGCTGCCCATTTAAAACTGAGATAAGGAGAAATTTCTTCTCAGAGGGTTGTAAATTTATGGAATTCTCTGCTCCAGAGAGCTCTGGAGGCTGGGTCATTGAATATATTTAAGGTGGAGATAGACAGATTTTTTAGCGATAAGGGAGTAAAGGGTTATGAGGAGCAGGCAGGGAAGTAGAGCTGAGTCCATGATCAGATCAGCCATGATCGTTTGAATGGCGGAGCAGGCTTGAGGTGCCAATTGGCCTATTCCTGCTCCTTCTTAGGTTCTTATATTTCAGCCACTATTCCAACATATCTATAGTCATTCTTAAATGAAAGCTACAGATCCCAGCGGTGTCCACGAATCTAGCACCTCACAGCACTCAGCTCCACTCACTCCCTCCCTCTCTATCAGCACAGGTACACTGGGTGATCTAGGCAGTTTTAGATGGGCACAATGGGTACATTAATGATACTTAAAGGGTTGACAGTGGATAGGCAATGGCGGATATTTATAGATTACATGGATGAACTTCAAAAATTGTACATCCCTGTCTGGAGTAAAAATAAAAAGGGGAAGGTAGTTCATCCGTGGCTAACAAGGGAAATTAGGGATAGTGTTAAATCCAAGGAAGAGGCATATAAATTGGCCAAAAAAAGCATTAAACCTGAGGACTGGGAGAAATTTAGATTTCAGCAGAGGAGGACAAAGGGTCTAATTAGGAGGGGGAAAATAAAGTATGAGAGTAAGGTCGCAGGGAACATAAAAACTGACTGCAAAATCTTCTATAGATATGTGAAGAGAAAAAGATTAGTGAAGACAAACGTAGGTCCCTTGCAGTCAGAATCAGGTGAATTTATAATGGGGAGCAAAGAAATGGCGGACCAGTTAAACAAATACTTTGGTTCTGTCTTCATGAAGGAAGACACAAATAACTTTCTGGAAATACTAGGGGACCGAGGGTCTAGCGAAAATGAGGAACTGAAGGATATCCTTATTAGTCAGGAAATTGTGTTAGGAAAATTGATGGGATTGAAGGCTGATAAATCTCCAGGGCCTGATAGGCTGCATCCCAGAGTACTTAAGGAATTGACCCTAGAAATAGTAGCTGCATTGGTGATCATTTTCCAACATTCTATTGACTCTGGATCAGTTCTTATGGACTGGAGGGTAGCTAATGTAAGACCACTTTTTAAAAAAGGAGGGAGAGAGAAAACAGGGAATTATGGACCGGTTAGCCTGACATCGGTGGTGGGGAAAATGTTGGAATAAATTATTAAAGATGAAATAGCAGCGCATTTGGAAAGCAGTGACAGGATCGGTCCAAGTGAGCATGGATTTAAGAAAGGGAAATCATGCTTGACAAATCTTCCAGAATTTTTTGAAGATGTATCTAGTAGATTGGACAAGGGAGAACCAGTGGATGTGGTGTATTTGGATTTTCAAAAGGCTTTTGACAAGATCACACACAAGAGATTAGTGTGCAAAATTAAAGCACATGGTATTGGTGGTAATGTATTGACGTGGATAGAAAACTGGTTGGCAGACAGGAAGCAGAAAGTCGGAATAAACGGGTCCTTTTCAGAATGGCAGGCAGTGACCAGTGGGGTGCCGCAGGGTTCAGTGCTGGGACCCCAGCTATTTACAATATACATTAATGATTTAGATGAAGGAATTGAATGTAATATCTCCAAGTTTGCAGATGACACTAAGCTGGGTGGTGGTGTGAGTTGTGAGGAGGATGCTAAGAGGCTGCAGGTGATTTGGACAGGTTAGGTGATTGGGCAAATGCATGGCAGATGCAGTATAATGTGGATAAATGTGAATTTATCCACTTTGGTGGCAAAAACAGGAAGACAGACTATTATCTGAATGGTGACAGATTAGGAAAAGAGGAGGTGCAACGAGACCTGGGTGTCATGGTACATCAGTCATTGTACTTTGGCATGCAGGTACAGCAGGCGGTGAAGAAGGCAAATGGCATGTTGGTCTTCATAGCTAGAGGATTTGAGTATAGGAGCAGGGAGGTCTTACTGCAATTGTACAGAGCCTTGGTGAGGCCACACCTGGAATATTGTGTTCAGTTTTGGTCTCCTAATTTGAGGAAGGACGTTCTTGCTATTGAGGGAGTGCAGCGAAGGTTCACTAGACTGATTCCTGGGATGGCTGGACTGACGTATCAAGAAAGACTGGATCAACTGGGCTTGTATTCACTGGAGTTCAGAAGAATGAGAGGAGATCTCATAGAAACATATAAAATTCTGATGGGATTGGACAGGTTAGAGGCAGGAAGAATGTTCCCGTTGGTGGGGAGTTCCAGAACCAGGGGTCACAGTCTAAGAATAAGGGGTAAGCCATTTAGGACCGAGATGAGGAGAAACTTCTTCACTCAAAGAGTTGTTAACCTGTGGAATTCTCTACCGCAGAAAGTTATTGGACCCAGTTCGTTAGATATATTCAAAAGGGAGTTAGATATGGCCCTTACAGCCAAAGGGATCAAGGGTTATGGAGAAAAAGCAGGAAAGGGATACTGAGGTTGAATGTTCAGCCATGATCTTATTAAATGGCGGTGCATCTCAAAGGGCCAAATGGCCTGCTCCTGCACCTAATCTCTATGTTTCTCTGTTTCTATGTTTGTCTTACAAAGCACAGATGAACAAGAGCAGATGATGGAGACCGAGGTGGAGCAGGCACCCGTTGTGGATTGAGGATCAGCTTACATCCTTCAGCATCTGCGGAGCCCTGATCTCACGGGGCCTCTAATAAAAAGAAGGATTCTACATGCACACCAATGATTTATTCCATCATTATATAATCCGCCAAGCACCCTGCAGTGTCTGGTGGCAACTGTGTAAGATTTCACTGCTCAAATACATAACAGTTTAACAGAGCTTCAGTTCAACGTGGAGTTCATGACAATTCCAGGATCAGCTGCAGCGGAGTGCCCAGTGATAGAACCCTATCAAGCCCAGTCAAAGTATCTTTTTTGAATCCTTAGACTGGGGCAGTCTCCATGGTGTCTGGTTTCAGCATCCTAATGGATAGAATGGAAACATTAATTGCACAGAACTTCACTGCTGTCGAGCAGGTTGCTCCCATGCAAAACACATGCTGAAAGAGTGCACAATAGCAGGAGCATGTCTGAAATAGTCATGGATAGATCACTGTCATTCAGAACAGTGCATCATCTGATCGTCCAGAAGTCCACCTCTGATCCAATATGATGTGCCTCACATCCTTCCTTTCATCTTCTTCGTCCTTCTCCAAATAACCAAAAGATGAGGATTAACCTTTGGAATATCCATTTTCACAAATCTAAACACAATAACTAAAAATGTGTCAGCCAGAACTTTTGGCCAATAATTTCAAAAATAAATAGAGAAACATTACTACTGAAAATAATACCGAGCAGAATGCTGAATAAAGATCCGACTTTCTGAGATCCTTCACCATTTAATTGCTAATTTCCTGTCAGTTCATGTTCCCATTCCGTGTTCCCATTGCATGTTCTAGATGTCTTTACAAAAGAAGTGGATGATGTGAAGGTTACACTAAAAGAGGAGAGGGAAGTTATGGACAGGATAATATTAGACAGAGAAGGCAAATTAACATTACTGAAAGTTGGTAGCAGAGGCATTGGTCACAATCTTTCAATCCTCACTGGATACAGGAATAGTGCTGGAGGACTGGAGGGTTGTAATATTATATCACTATTCAAGAAAGGGGAGAGGGATAAATCAGGAAACTACAGGCCAGTCAGCCTAACATTGATGGTGGGGAAGTTATTGGAAACCACTATCAGGGACAAAATAAGCTTCCATTTGGAAAAGAATGGGTTAATCAAGGAGAACCAGCATGGATTTGTTAAAGGTATATCCTGTCTGATTCAACTTAATTGAATTATTTGATTAGGTAACAGAGAAAGTTGATCAAGATAGTGCAGTAGATGTTGTATATATGGACTTTTGGGAGGCATTTAACAAAGTGCCACACAGGAGGCTTGTTAAGAACGTGGAAGCCCAGTGGAATTAAGGGGAGAGTGGTGGCATGGATACAAAATTGGCTCAGTGACAGGATAAAAGGGTGGTGGTGGATGGATGTTTTTCAGACTTGGAGGTGTTTTGCAGTGGTGTTCCCCAAGGGTCAGTTTTGGGTCCATTACTCATTGCAATTTTTATAAACGACTAGACTCAGGTGTTGGGAGCAGCATTATAAAGTTTGCAGAGCAGTAGATCATGATGAGGATAGTTATAGGTTTCAGAAGGGGGAAATGGTAGATGGTAGATGGAGTTCAATGTGGAAAAATGTGAAGTGATGCAATTTTGGAGGATTAATATGGAAAGACAATATACTATAAATTGCACGATTGGGTACCGCATGTTTGGGGGCGGTACCAGATGCGAGACGGGACTTCCTGCACCATGCGCTGATGTACCGCCCCGGCAGCTAAATTGGGCTTAGCGCCTCCAAGAGTAGGTGGAGCACAATGTAGCATGCTCCATTTCCTCTTGGGGGTGGGACAGAGGCATTAATATCGGGAATTTTGCAGCATTGCATGGAGAGGCGCGTAGCACTGGTGTGAGCACAGGGCCCTCCCCTTCCAGTAAAGGGGAGGGTACGCTGCGGACTCTGCATTGGGAAGAAGGGGTCACCATGATACCACTGGGGAATGGGGTGCTGTGGCAACAGTCTGGCACAGAAGCGGAATGATCGGTTACAACATTGCGGCACAGACCCCGCGATTTCAAGATTGCAAGGCCGTGACCAGTAAGTCGGCCACTTTAGAAAATGTTGGCGCTGCACCTCCCCTTTAATTTTCGCCTCGTAAGTGGACTGAAGCCTGGTTCGCGACCCGCGAAGCTGGTGTGGACATTGTCCGTGGCAGCGTCACGGAGGCCTACTGGATTTTCGCTCCAGGGCAACAACATGTCGCTGTGGTGGCACAAGCTGATTCCATAAATAATTTTGAAAGGGAGTTGGACAGATACTTGAGGGTGAGGAGCTTACAATGTTATGGACAAAAAGCGGGGATGTGGGACTAAGCACGACTGCTCTTTCAAAGAGCCAGCACAAGCATGAGGGCCTGAATGGCCTCCTTCTGTGCTGTAAGTTTCTATGATGCCAACTTTAACTTGCAAGAATCAGCATTAATGGAATGATAACAACTTCATGATGGGGTTAGTGGACTTACTGCCCCATTAGCGCCAATGCTCTAGCTCACGTCATATTTACAGAGGCCTACCACTGGGCAGCCGAAGCACTCGCCTGTTATAGTATGGAAATCAAGGTCTATGATTATGAATAGCACCAATTGTATTTAGAACAGAACTGATCAGAGCATGTAATGTGCACACTCCGACCAGTTTTACTGGCGGTCCAGTTGAAGAGATACCAAAAAAGTAAAATTTACATAATCTTCGGGCTGTCCGATATTGCACCTGAATCTGGCCTGTTTAGCATCATAGCTGGCCTGCTCAATTTAAATCGGGCCTGGGCCTCAAAAATGGCTTTGATGTCTTTGCTACTGGAACAGGAGGTGCAGGCGGAAGGGTTGGGCAACGCACTCTACCAGTCAACAACCTAAAGTTAAAATCTATCCCTCTGGATGTACTTAGCACATTGCTGACACGAATCTTGGAAATTTGTATGTGAGCTGATCCTGTGAGATCAATCTTCATCTATGTTTCCAACATCTCGGTACCTGTCCTGCTCCAGCGCCAGCAGCAATGGTGACCAGTCGATATATCCTCATATTCCTTTATGTATTCAGAATGCTGAACCACACACATCAATTGAGGAGCAATAGGTTATGTAGGAGTAAGTAATACCATTGAAAAGCATCTATTTATGCAAATTATTTCTCTTTAGTTTTACATGGAAAATACTTCATTTTACAAATTAGTTGCAGGATTCTGCTTTCATTGATCGTCTGACTACAGACTGTCACAATGTTTGCACAGCTCATAAATGTATAGTGAAAGCGACATTTAGTGTTGATTTTTTATTGCCCTTTGCAATAAAATACGTAGCTGGGTAGCTAACATGAAACTCCACAGGCAGCAGATCTGAAGAGTAACCACTGAAATCCCAATCCAAAAAGTAAGGATATATTATCAGTATCTATATAAAAAAAGGATGTCATATTACAGCACAATTCTAGATGGAAATATAAATATTAAAGTAGGTTGTAGTCTTCCTGTCTAAATAGAGGGAGAAAAAAATTCATCATTGAAGGAAACTACAGAATTTCAAGACCTCACGCCCAGTGAAAACAGGGCAGTGATGCCCCAGAAAGCGCAGGCAAAGACTTACTGTCCCAATTCATCTGTTGTTATGGCTGTGCCTACTGCTGGATGGCTAGAGGATCCCCCGAGTCAGGTGGTGGACCCATTTAAAATGCAAATCGAGTTCATATGACGTCCGTTCAGCCCTGGTTACCATTTTTGAAGAGTACTGGGTGGAATATGCACCACGCATGTCCACAGGTAAATCTGAGTTTATTTTTGTGGGGCCAGGAGGAGCAGGAATGTTCCTCTGGGCCCCACTAAAATACTGTGGACTGTCGCCGGCCTTATCCCCTCAACTTTGTCCCCATACCAGAACCCCCACCCCAAGGACCTACTGCAGCTACTGCCAGCTGTCATTCTGACAAACTAAGCTGGTTGGCCGCCTAAAAATCCCCCAGGTTTCTTCATTGGTTCCAAAGGTCATGAACTCACAAATCAACACATAAGAGACCCAAATAAGGTTCACATCTGCTCCTTCCTTGTGTTGAAATGATGTTGTCCATGTGCAGATAAAATATTCCAATGTACACAAATGTTATTTATTTTTCTTCTCCTGTAAGGGCTGGTATTGCCTGTCATCTATGGTTGTGACGCAGCAACAAAGGTAAATTAGTGTCCAACCATGCAAGAAAAATTCTGGACTGAACACTGGAAGACTAGTGGAAAGCGTTTAATTCCTGAATCTTGTAGAACCATCCAAATTTTAATGGTTTAGTAAGAGGTGTCCCCTAGAAAGCGGTGGCCATGGGGTGGCGCGGAATGGGTGTCGATTTTCCGTGGAGGGGCCGCCATTTAAAAAATTGCCCTTCCTCAGGAGCGGAGCAGTGTCCGGGACCACTCCACCCGTTTTCCCGCTGTGGCTTGCATGCGCCCACCCCTTACCATCTGGTGGGACCCCCCCCGCGAAATTGCCCTCGGAAAATTGCCCCTTACCCAAAATTGCCCCGGCGGAGCAGCGCCGCCACAGGCCGGTGCCCCCAACAGCTTTTGCTGCATTCTATGTGAAATGGTGGCATGGCCACCCTTAAAGGGGAAATGGCGCTGCCGACGATGCAATGTTATTTTTTTTTGTCATGTGCCTGCCAGGTCGGCCCGACAATTATGCCCCAGGGTTCGGCCAGGCAGCCTGGCACCCCCTCCTGGCCGAAACCCTCCCTGGTGGTCCAGTGGACCTAACTTAAATGAATGCACAATTTGCAGCGGCTCTCCCCTTTAACTGACCCCTTGCCGTCTGGCAGGACAGCCCCGTGAAATTGCCCTCACCCACTGCGCTCTGCTCCCACTTCCACCCCGATGATGATCCACGCATGAAAAAAAAACTCCGAGGAGCTGAATTTCGGCAGATAGACTGCCCCATCCATTACGGCAGCCAGAACACTTCAAAAACGGTAGGTGTGGCCCGTTTCCGGTCGAGGGCAATTTCTTCTCCTGGTTGACGAAGTGTCTAATCACTTTTATTTTCTTTATTTAAGAAAAAAAATGTGTGAATGAAAGCAGGAAGTTACAAAGGAACATAGAAAGATTAAGCGTGTGGCCAACAGTATGGCAGATGGAGTTCAATGTGGAGAAAGCCTTTCCACCATCTACAAGGCACAAGTCAGGAGTGGTTGGAATGCTCTCCACTTACCTGGATGAGTGCTGCTTCAACAACACTCAAGAACCTCAACACCATCCAGGACAAAGCAGCCACTTGATTGGCACCCCATCCACCACCTTAAACATTCATTCCCTCCACCACTGGCGTACCGTGGCTGCAGTGTGTACCATCTGCAAGATGCACTGTAGTAACTCACCAAGGCTTCTTCAGTGGCAGCTCCCAACCACGCGACTTCTACCACCTAGAAAGACAAGGGCAGCAGACATGTGGGAACACCATCATCTGCAACTTCCCTTCCAAGTCACACACTATCCTGACTTGGAAATATATCGCTGTTCCTTCATAGTTGCTGCGTCAAAATCCTGGAACTCCCTCCCTAACAGCGCTGTGGGAATACCTTCACCATAGGGACTGCAGCAGTTCAAGAAGCTGGCTCACCTCCACCTTTTTGAAGACAATTAGGGATGGGCAATACATCCTGGCCTTGCCAGCGATGCCCACATTCCAGGAACCCATTAAAAAAAAAAAGATCATCCACTTGGGATCCAAAGAAGTGTGCCACCATCTGTTCTTCATGGTGAAAGATTAGGAGCTGTGGACGACCAAAGGGATTTAGGTGTCCATGTTCCAAAATCGCTGAAAGCACAGGTATAAAATGTAATTTAAAAGGCTAATCGAGGTGCTTAAAATGAGATAGGGATTCAGTAGGATTATCCAGAACAATCTTAAAATTAGAGCTGCGCCATTTAGAAGTGAAATCAGGAGAGTAAAGTAACAAGAGGTGAGCAGAAATCTGGAACTTCCTCCCACAACTGTGAGGCCGAAATTCAGCCTCCCGAAAAGACCTCTCACCGTTGGAAAGTGGTGGCCACGTGGCGGAGTTGAATGGCCGCTGATTTGTGGTCGAATGGCTGCCACTCGCAAAATTCTTCTCAGTAATTTTTCTGGCGGTCCCCACTTCTGCCCCGCTGCTGCCAACCCCTCCTAAGTGCATAATCAAAGCGCGCACCTCCGATCTCCCGCACCTCCATATAAATTCACCAGGAAAAATCTTCGTCCCGACGCGCAGTGCCCCCGACAGCTTTTTCTGTCGGTGCACTGTGTTGGAAGTGTGTGGGACATGGCTGTACGGTGCTCATTCAAGGAGAGGGTGCACTGCCATGGCTGCCATGTTTTTTTTTGTCGACTGACTGCCAGGTCAGGCCTGGACCACCAATCACTATCTAGTATTCTCATTGATAATAATGGGTGCTCTGATTTTACGAGAGGCTCACAGAATTTTGCCATTTCTTGCAACTAGACCTGCAGCCTCACTCCAGGATAAGGACAGCGCTGCCAGTGGCTGCAAAAGTGACCGTGGCCTTAAATTTCTTTGCGTCGGAATCATTCCAGGCTGGAGCAGGCGATATCTGTGACATCTCCCTGTTCGCCATCCACTGCTGCACAAGAGAGGTGACAGACACTCTTTATGCCAGGAGAGGGGAGTTCACTGTCTTCTCTCTGACCAGAGAATAGCAGGCAGAGTGTGCACGTGGCTTTGCCAGGATAGTGGGCTTTCCTATGGTGCCATCGACTGCACTCATAAGGCTTTCCGAGCAATGTATCTAAATGCTGAGATGTACTGCAACTGCAAAGGTTATAACTTGCTGAATGTGCACTTGGTGTGCGACCATGCTCAGCCCATCATGATGGTTAAAGCCCAGAATCCTGGCAACAGTCATGATGCTTTTATTCTGCGCCAGTCCACTGTTCCCTCAGGCTTTGAGCCACCAAGACAAACCAGAGGCTGGGTTCTGGGCGACAAGGGCTATCCCTGGACCACCTGGCTCATGACTCCGCTCCGCAACCCAACCATATGTATGCACCGTACAATGAGAGCTATGTTGCTGCACAGAATCTCATAGAGCAGGCCCTTGACGTCCTTAAACAAATCTTCGCTGCCTGGACCGCTCTGGGCGAGCCCTGCAGTACTCACCAGAACGCATCTCAAAATTCATCGCAGTCTGTTGCATGATCTGCAACCTCGCTTTCATAAGGGCCCAGCCCTTTCCAGGCATAGGGCGGCCAGCTAAGGAGGAGGAGGAAGTGGAAGAGCAGGAGAAGGCAGAAGAGGAAGCAACCCAGTCAGCCTTTTCTGCCTTGGCTGTCCCGAATCAACTCATACAACTGTAATATGAGTGATCGCAACCCCAATTCCCCAATCAACAATAGTCCCACACCTTAACTTCCCTCTGTTATTGACCATCACAGCGTCCTCCTGGTCATAATGCTGAAATGAAAACCACCATAAAGAAACACTGCATCCAACTTTATCCATCATTCCATTCAATATAACTGAACAAAGTCAACTAATCATCTTCTTACATTCCCTTAGTGCCTGCCTTCAGTGAACCTTTGCCTGTTTTAGTGCGCCTAATTAGTGCTACCCCAGTGGCTGCAGCATGACTGGTGGAAGGCTGCTGACTTGCAGTGGGGGAAACTGCAGATGGACTTGTAGGATGACCTCGAGCACCTCTGGGCCGAGAAGGCCCAGCTGCGAACTGCACCACCTCAGCATTTGTGACAGCATTCTTGGCTGGCTGGCAGGCAACAGCAAAGGCACTGGCAGAGTGGCAGTGGTGCGAGGATGAATGCTGTCAGAGAATGTGGAGTCAGGGTACAAGTAGCAGAATGGATAGCTAGCTGGCTTCAAGACAGAAAGCAGAGGGTAGTGGTAAAAAGTGGCAGAAGGTGGGTAGTGGTGTTCCACAAAGATCAGTGCTGGGACCACTGTTGTTCACAATTTACATTAACGATTTAGACTTTGGAATCAAAAACACAATTTCTAAATTTGCGGATGACACCCAATTGGGGAGATAGTCAATACTGAGGAGGACTGCAATCAATCACAGGAGGACATTAATACATTTGCAGAATGGGTATATAGTTGGCAAATGAAGTTCAACACAGATAACCCCAAGAGGGGGTGCCAGGCTGCCTGTTTGTGGCCCGGCCGAACCTGCGGGTATAATTGTCTGCTGGACCTGGCAGTCGGCCGACAATAAAAAAATAACATGGCGTCGACGTCAGCGCCACCTCCCTTTTAAGGGCGGTCATGCCGCCATGCCATAGAAAGTGTACCGACAGCAAAAGCTGTTAGTGGCATCAACCAGCGGCGGGGCCACTCCCGTGGGGCAATTCCGGGAAAGGGGCAATTTCCCAAGGGTCAATTTCGGGAAGGAGTTCCCGCCAATCGGTCAGGGGTCGGCGCGTGCACGCTGCGGTGGGAAAACGCGAGGAGCAGTTCCGGACACCGTTCCAAATCTGAGGAAGCACAATTTTAAAAATGGCGGCTCCTCCGCAGGGACTCAGCAGCATTCCGCACCGACCCGTGGCTGCTGCTTTCAGGCAGCCAGAGGCCTTATAGAAAGGAGCAATTTCAGCCCCTTAGAGTACTGCGTACAGTTCTGGTCACCATATTATAAAAAGGATATAAAGGCACTGGGGAGGTTGCAGTTAAGATTTACAAGGGTGATACCAGAAATGCGAGGGTATGCATATCAGGAAAGGATGAACAGGCTGCGTTTCTTTTCTCTTAAAAGATGAAGGCTGAGGGGCGACCTAATAGAGGTCTTTAAAATTATGAAAGGTTTTGATAGAGCGGATACAGAAATAATGTTTCTATTTGTCGGGAAACGCATAACTATAATAGTCAACAAGAAATCCAATAGGGAATTCAGAAGAAATTCCTTTATGCTAAGAATGGTGAGAATGTGAAATTCATTACCACAGGGAGTGGATGAAGTGAATAGTATAGGTGCATGTAAGGGGAGGCTAGATAAGCAAATGAGGGAAAAGGGACTAGAGGGTTATGCTGAAAGTTAGATGAGGAAAGATGGAAGGAGGCACAAGTGGAGCATAAACGCCAGCATGGACTGGTTGGGCCAAATGGCCTGTTTCTGTGCTCGACATCCTATGTAATCCCATGTAACCCTGAGCGAGGACAGAAGATTCATCTTCCATAGAGCCACTGCCTATCCCCCAGAAAGGTGCCTCAGCATTCCTAGCTGAACGGGTTAAAAATCATTAGTATTTCTAAAAAGTTTGTGGCTAAGCTTAAGTTGAGCATGCGACCATAAAGTATAACTCTTGAGAAGGGAGAATTTGGCAGATGTCATAGCATTGACAGAATTACACGAGATAATGATAAACATCCCAGCTTTGTCTGTCTATTAACAGAAGATTTAATCAAGGAAAATAGGTCTGGGAAAAAGTACTTTCACAGGAATTGCTTAACCATAGAAAAGTAATGATGTAGCATGTAACTGATCAGATAAAAGGTGCACAGGGGAGATTGATATTTGTAATCATAGTAGTTAGATGAAACTTTGTGACGCAGCAGGGAAACAACAAATGGAAAGGTTCCATGCGGAACTTCAAGATTTTGTATGTATTTTGACTGCATAAAAATAGTAACCCGCTGATTGTTCGATGAGAATGGCTGGTTTGGGTCACTAAGTTACTGAACTCGTGTAGAAGCCAGGTCTCCCTTGATCGATCAAACAAAATAAACAACTCTTTTCTCCACATACAGACTTGTGTCGAGTGTTATTTAAATACTCCACAACAATTGGCGCTGCGAGCAGGGTACCTACAGGGAACAGACAGACGGGCATATTACAGGGCATCACAAGTGAGTATATTTAATCTACATATAATCTGATGTAAGCTGTTACGAAATGTGTCTGTTGCCTGGGGTACTTGAATCTGTGAAAAGTCTGTTATGGTGCAAAAGATTTGGGGGTAATTTAAATGTGTTGTATATAAGTCAAAGTGAGAAACTGGTAGTGATTGCAGACTCTAGGTTTAAGGAACCAGATCAGGGAGGCAATCAGTATTGTTCATCCAACTGGATGTTAAAGGTGTCCAATGGCTTGGAGACAGTTCACAGAATCTGGTGAAGGGGTAGACGTGCACAAACATGAGATTATAAGGTATCGATGGGATTGTAGACTCTAGGGAGGGACAATCAATATTTAAGAATACAGTTTAAATCGATAAGAAAATATCGGTGGGGCCATTGACTCTAGGTTTAAGGGAAACCAAGCAGAGAGATGGGTAATATCTGATACAGTGAAACCGATGAATAATGACTATGTTAAGTTCGGGTGGGATCCTAAAATAGAGCCGACCAAACAGAAATTATAGTGGGAGAAACAGAAAAGTAAGAAAACAGCCAAAGCAGAATTAATGGTAATAATTCAGTGCCTACAATTATGGACATTAAGAGTAGAAATGAATAGTTTGAGAATGACACCCACCGGATGGCTGGGACAGAGACTGACGAAGTAAAACAAGGGAACCAGGTAAGAAAAAAGAAAATAAGCTTTGTTGAATGAAAAATTGGTGTGAATGTCTGTCTTTAAATGAAAGTACTTGTGTGGAAGTTTTGTTCACTGTGGTTTAGCTCCACCCACTTTTTCAGACAGCGAGTTGAAAGTTTTTAATGCTTTGTAGCTTTGTCCTAGATGTGGGAAGTTTTAAGAAAGTGTGAACCTAGAATTGAATTACGTTTTAAGTTAGAAATGCAGTTGTGGATTTATTTTGATTATGATTTATGGAGTGATGAAATGCACAAAGGATGGGTTTGCTTAACAAAAGATAAAACCTTCAGCCTTGCTAAAAAATATATTTAAACAAAAGAGAAAACAGAACCGACACAGAAGCTTCAGCTCTTATGCTGAGAAATTTGGACGTTCTAATTGGATTACAGTAAAAAAAAATGCATAGTCTCGTGTTTAAAAAAAAATTTCTGACACGCTCATTTACTTGTCAAAAGAAAACACGTAATCAGTGATTACATTGAGTTGAAAGAAAATAAATTTAGTCGAGGAATGAGATAAAGAAAGGAGAAGGGAGAGTGTAATGTCTTTTAAAAAAAAGCCTGCATCGGTTTCTCGAGGCTACGGGCTGGGGGAAGCTATGCCCTCGTTTCTAGCTCAGTAAAAGAGATTTAAATAAAAGACTGGCAGTACAGTATTTGAATTGTAATTTTGAGATAGTTCAGATGATTCTCCTTGATAAACATTTTGGTTGTATTGGAAAATCTTGGGTTGGGAAACCTTTTTAAAAAGAAATAATAGAAGTACACATCTGTGTAACTTTACCTCAACTACTATGTCAGAAGCTGAAGCTTAAAAAGATGCAATTTATGAGGTACTTTATCACAAAATATATCTTGAAGTTACAGAGCAAAAGATTTCTACTTTTGCTATTCCTACTTGGGTTGGAGTTGGAGTTTTTTTTTAACGTTCAACTTCTAAAACAGAAGTTATGCACATCATTATAAAACAAGTACTTTGCATTCTGTGATCTGTGAATCACTTAGACATAATAAGTTTAAACTATAAGCATAAATGAGAATTCCAATATTTAAAAAACAGTATTACCATATTTGACATTTTTAATTCAAAAATAAATACAAATACTACAAAAGGGGAGCACCAATTAGGATGGGAACAGTGAAGAGTTCATTTTGTTGTAAAGGTTTCAATTACCACTGGTTAAAAGGCACAACAAAATACTGAGATACATTTAAGTTGAGCCTCTTTCGAACTATTTTGGTGTTTGAGATTTTTTTGTGTGTGTTGATCTGACAGAGATCTATTGAAAGAATGTTTTTCATCAAAAGGAGGCGCTAAATAAAACTAAAATGTTTGGAAACAATCTAAAAATGCCATTTTCTCTGAAAGACAGAAATGTCATTTGAGGGAGACGAGATAAGATGTGGAAGTAGCCTTGGAAATGGTTTGCGAGAACTTCAATTGCGAGCACTTGTATGTTAAGATAGTTTATAAACTTCACTTGTTTTTGAAAACAGGAAACTAAACAAACCTGGCCAGAATTACTACCCATGATATGAATGAGGTTAGACACCACACCAAATCGAACGACAGGATTAACCCCCTATGAGCTATGACTGGCTGAGTAATGAAGCTACCCGAAGGGATAGTTACAGGAGGGATAGAATTAGTACCATTATAAGATAGAATTAGGAAGTATGTGGTGAAATTGAGTGAGCATATGAAAGGTATGCGACAGGAGGTCCGAGAAAGACAGAGAGAGGAGGACGAAGACAATGGGACAAATACCTCAGCTATAATCCCCGAGGTGGGGGCTAAGGTAATGGTTAAGGAATTGGCAGATAAACCAGGATTCGCACCCAGGTGGATCAGACCATATGAAGTGGTGATCAATGGTGACACATGTGCGTGTATAAATATGAAAGGTGGGGGCCGATGGAAACATTCGTCTCAGCTGAAAGAATATAAGTGTATGGCTGATGGCGGAACCTAACATACTCCCGGTAATCTACTCCTTAAAATATGCCTTAGCATATAAGGAGTGGAGGGATACATTGATAGATGGACTTTTCGGGGGACTAGGATTAATATTTGCAATACGAGGGGTAGTTGCCATAATGAAATGGATCTGGGAAAGGTCACATGTCCAGAGAAATGGTGCAAATGATCCAGTAGAATAGAAATGATAAGAATTTAACTAAACGCCTGGAATATCCAGGATGTGTTTTATCAACAGAATGTATATAAACATGATCACCACCACCCTTATGATTCTACAAGGACAAGCTACAAGGCTGCCCCTAGGGGGCCCAGAAGCATATACTCACACCGGAGGGTACAATAACTATGTAAAGTAGCCCCTAGGGGGCGGCATCCGAGTGTCAGGAGCATTTATCTTACAGCCACAAGATAAGTGGGTAACAAAATGTTACCTGAATATTGTAAACCAGGGGAATTATCCTCGGGAAAGCCCGTGGTAGTTAAACGTGGAACAGAAGTAATAGTACATTGTCTGGACCCAGAGAGGCACACAGTCTTAGAGCCGGCCTCGTTAAAAGCGATAGAATGGGTCATATGTCAGGAAAAGAGAAAGTGTTCAGGTCCAGCAGTGATGATTTATTGGCAAAAACCTATAGTCACGACCCCAGGACCAACAAAACTACCACCAATTACTTGCCCCCTCCTTACGGAAAGTCCGACCAGCGGGTTGGTGACGAGATCAGAGGGAATATTGTTATATGACAATGTGTGCATGAAATGTTACCTGTGATCATAAATTTAACAGCCCGAAACCTGTCAGAAAAGTTTAGCCTCAAGACTAAAGCGTTGTACACATGGTTGCTAGACACAATCCTGAGAAAAGCTAGTGCTGCATCAGGAGCAAGGGAGTATCACAAACAGCTGAGACACAAAGGAGGAAGACAGAGGAGATCGATAGGGAATGACATATTAACTGGAGTAAGTACAGGGACCTCTCTAGTAGATGCACTAGATATACAGGCGATCCAAGCAGGAGTAGGTAGTTTGAGGGGAACGATGGAGATACTAATGAGGAAACAGGCCGGGATAGGGATAGAATCTTAAGAGTAAGGATCTAAAACATCCAAAATGCTGCTAGAGGGTATATCCGTATTGGAAGACCATGCACGAACAATTAACGAGCTAAATAAGCAGGAACGAAAGGACAATGCCGAGGACAGGAAAAGAGACACATGTCATGTCTATGGGAGATGGATCATCCGTCAGGTGAGGCACAATATGGATCAGATACAAACTGGGCGAGTTCCAGATTGGATAAATAGCACCCAGTTGAAAGAAATGGCACAGCACACTGGGCCATTAGACCCTCTGGGGATCAGGCACCTGCGCTACCCTTTTACCCCTGCCCTCACTGCAGCCCACTTGTGCACCACATGCAGATCCCACCTCTCAGCTACCCTCTAAAATTCATGCAGTGCAAGTATCTGAGCTGGTGGCTGCGAGTGTCAGATTGGTGTTTCTTCTTCTTCATCACTCTCCTCTCCTTTTACAATCACTGGCTAGGCAGGTTGGATTTCGTGGGTATCTGGAATAAGAAAGGCACAAGGGTAGAGTTGTGGTGAAGGCAGTGGAGGAAAACAAGAGCTGCATGTTTGTAAAGCAGAAGAGATTGTGGGATGAGGGGGAAGTGATGAGAAGTAAGAAAGAGGATAACATATGAGGATATTCTTTCAGCCCGACCGCTGGCCAAGGGCTGATCTATGTCCCTGCCACAAATGGCCAGCACCATCTCTCCAAGGGGATGAGGTGATGCAGGCACGCCTGCCTCCCACCAGTTAAGGGAAGTGTGTCAGTGAGTGTGGTGCAGTGTGTTTGGATGATGTGCCTGCTATCGTTGAATAGCTGGCACTGTGTGGATGTGATGAGATGTGGGTGTGAGGCTTGCAGCATTGGTAAGTGTGTGAGGGTGAGGTGAAGCTATGAAGGTGAGGTATGAGTTGTGTTTGGTAGAAATTGTTGGTCGGTGAGTGATGGGGGTGTGGTGCATTGAGTAGTTTTTGAGGCTGCCAGTGCAGGTGGTAGGATATGGCATTTGAAGATGAATTCAATGACCATCATTAAACTTCTTCCTGCACTGAGTCCATGTCCTCAAGGCAACACTGCTGGCATTCATCACATTGGCTATCTGCTCTCATTGAATCTTTGGCTGTTGCCTGGAGGGCCTCCTGACCCTCCGGTGGAAAGAAGGCCTCTCTCGTCAAATTGATTTCCTGCATCAAAGTTCCAGTACTGCATCAGTGAACCTTGGTGTATGCTCTCTCCCATGTTGTGCCATCAATTAATAGATTTTTATCACTCTCTTCCCCAGCCAGCTCAATGATCTGCTGCAGAAAGAATACACCTCCCCATTAAGAGGTGCAGACTACCTTTAAGAAATGCAGACTAGCTTTGATTGGTGCTAGCCTCGCACAAACTTGGGCCCCCTGCTGAAGGTTCAACCACTCAGCATTGCGTTTTGTGCTGGGCTGAACACAACAATCGTGCAAATGAGTAGGTAGCACAAAGTTCGCATGCAGCTTGCAGTCCCCCGCACAGGCACGGGTTTCTCGCGCATCGCGATCCCTGTGCCCGTTTTCAGGGGCAAACTAATTTCTAGGCCCAACACCCCAAGGAGAAAGTTTAAGAAAAGTCTGAAGAATGTAGATTCCCAGAAAAGTCAGGTGGAATATACTGCAGAGAAATTAAATAAACATGGAACCCCAGGTGATGCAAGTTTAAGAAGATGCTAGTATGGATTGGTGGTAGACGAGAATCAATTGCAACATCAAGAAGGTCAGAGACTAGGCAGTTTAACATTTCACAAATCAAGTTAATCAGTTGAAACACTAATCATCCTATTCCTGTGAACGCCCCCACCTCCCCCCCCCCCCCCAACTCAACCCCAGAAATTCATGTTGCCCCTTTATATAATTATCTTTTCCCATGTTTGGGTATTGCTGTTCTTATCCTTAATTACACAAAGTAATAAAGCTGATTCTTATGTCAAGTTACTGTAGCTCCAGTATAGCACAGACGGCCAGTGTTTTATTCATTTCTGAATTTTCTGAACAGCTATATTTAAAATGGGTTCACAATGAGCAACTGCCAAACCACAATTAATTACAGGTAAATATTAATTAATGAAATAACAAATGTAGGTATATTCAGCTGATTAATATTATTATTTTATGTTCAAATTACTCAGATCTTTAGGCAACTGATCTGTATGTAAAAATAGGTGTTCATCACAACTTGTGTAGAGTCATTAAAGTTTTTACCGGAATCCTGATTATAAGAAGGATTTCAAATATAGCAATTCAAAAGCTATAAATTATTATCACAGGTGAGTTTACTGTAGTTTATTAGTATAGACTGAGCACTCCTCAGTTTTAGGTCTCTCTCAGGAAATGTTAAACCGAGGCAGATAGAAGAGCAGGGAATTCTCCCAGTGCTTTTGTTCAACATTTCTCCCTCAAGCAACACCATCAAAAATTATGTATCTGGTCATTCATTCATTTATTCATGTGCTACTTGTGGGACCTTGCCCTGTTTCCCTCCATTACAACATTTACTATGCGCCAAAAAAAGACTTCATTGACAGTGAACATTTTAAAATCCTGAGGTACTTTATAAATACAAGTTAATTCTTTCTTATCAGAATAGGTCATATATGATCATGGTGGAAATACTTGGTGACAAAAGATATGTGCCTAAATTTCTCTGCATACTCCAAGAACGGACATTACCGGTTGAGGCAGCAATGCTGTAGAAGTTCAGGTAACAAAAAGTTGTATTGTAGCCACCATGATGTCCGACAGATTATGCTGAAGCATTACATTGCCCTTGCACAGTTCATTCTCAATGCATACCATTCTTCTTTTTGGAGGATAAGGAGATGGTCAATTGGCAAGAGTACAGCCATTACTTTCGAGGGAGCAGTCGTGGAGATCATCAGCAAGATGATAGTTAGGGAGCATCTACATGCTGCCCCTCGGCGACAACATCTGAAAACACAGCGTCAGTTTCCACATGTACGCTGACAACACTCAGCTCTACCTCATCACCGCTTCTCTCTAAATTGCCAAACTGCTTGTCCGACATCCAGTTCTGGACGAGCAAAAATTTCCTCCAAATAAATATTGGGAAGACCAAGCCATTGGCTCTGAAGTCCCGGACTCCCCGGGTCCGTATGGAGTGTGTACAGACCCGGGAAGATATTGTAAAAGCCAATTTTTGGCACGCAATACACATGCAGCAAAAAACGGATTTTCCGATCTGTCAAGCTCTGGCTTGACAGATCGCATGCATCTTAGCAGCAAGGACATTCGCATGGGCAAGATTGCACTATTTGCCCATCTCTTGCCCTGTGAATGTCCTTAAAACTCTTGTGCCTGATAAAAGCAGGCAGATAGCTTACTTTTACCAGCGTAAGAGTTTTAAAACATACAAAAACATATAAAAATAAAATTTTAAAATACATATTTTAATGTTAAAAACCCTGCCCACTAAGGTAAGTTTATTTTGAACCATAATTATTTTTTTTTTAAATTGGAAAAATATATATTTTTTCTAAGACATTTATTAACTTTAATTTAAATTAATGTTAAACATGTGATTTTTTTCCTATTTTTTTATTGGTGTTTTTGCTTTGGGGTGGGTGTTTCTCAATCATAATAATGAGAACTCCTACTTACGGAGTTCCATTATTATGAATGAGAAAATACTTTACCTGGATTGGCTGCCCCGTGCCACATGACTCCAGCTCTACATCCGTCCAGACGTGCACGCGCCCCGATGCACAGGGAGCGGAGGCCTCAGAACTGGGATCTCTGGTGGGCGCAAAAGGTAAGTGCGCATCTTTTCTCTTGGATTGAGTCGAACACCCGCGAGAAGAAGGAACCGGGATTTCAGGGGCATTGTCTTCAGTCCGCGTCACAAACCCCGTTTCCAAGCCACCGACTCCCGAGCATCTGTCGAGATTGAATCAGACTGTTCGCAACCTTGATGTCATATTTAACCCTGACATGAGCTTCCAACCATATATCTGCGCCCTAACTAAGACCGCATATTTCCATCTCCATAATATCACCCAACTCTATCTCTGCTTCAGCTCATCTGCCGCTGAAACCCTCATCCATGCCTTTGTTTCCTCTAGACTTGACTATTCCAATGCATCCCTGGTCAGCTTCTCATGTTCCACCCTACACAAATCTGAGGTCATCTCTGCTGCCCGTGTCCTAACTCGTTCCATGTCCCACTCACCCATCACGCCTGTGCTTGCTGACCAACATTGGCTCCTGGTTAAGCAAGAGCTTGATTTTAAAATTCTCATCCTTGTTTTCAAATCCCTCCATTATCTCTGTAACCTCCTCCAGCCCCACAATCCTCCGAGATATCTGCACTCCTCTAATTCTGGCCTCTTGAGCATCCCTGATTTTAATCGCTCAACAATTGGCAACTGTGCCTTCAGCTAGGTCCTAAGCTCTGGAACTCCCTCCCTAAACCTCTCCGCCTCTCTACATCTCTTTCCTGCTTTAAGACGCTCCTTAAAACTTACCTCTTTGAACAAGCTTCTGATCACCTGTCCTCATTTTTCCTTACATGGCTCAGTGTCAAATTTTGTTTTATCATGCTTCTGTGAAGCGCCATGGGAAATTTTACTATGTTAAAGGCGCTATATAAATGCAAGTTGTTGTTCTGCATGCAGCCAGCATGAACTGCACTGTTCATTGTCTGCATGCATCAGCAGGTGGCCCAAAATTGTAACTTCCTCATACCAATTAAAGCTAGCATGCACAGCTGAAAGTGGGGTGGGTGGGTGCATTTTGGCTGCAGCAAGTGCTGGGAGTCGTGCAGGAAGTGAATCTGTCCTCGGAAAAAGTAAGGAATGGCACAAAATTGGGGAGAAAGCAGGTTCCAAGGTTTTCGAATGCTGCACTAGAAATCTTGATGGAGGAGGTAAAAAGGAGGAGAGATGCCCTGGGGGCAGGTGATCCTCCAGACACGTGGTTAAAAGGTAGTTGGAGCAAAGAGCCATCTAGGTCAATGCCAGTAGTCAAGCCCCGAGGACCTGGATGAAGTAACACAAGCGGTTCAATGACCTCACACGAGTGGTCAAGGCAAATGCCAAATTCTACCAACTGCATCACTAGCCTCAGCTACTGCTCAATTCACTACGCACCCATCACTCACCTATCAACAATCTCTATCATTCAGGACTCATACATAAATTTCATATGCTTCACCTCATCCTCTACACTGAGCACTGCTGCAAGCCTCACAACTACATCGTACAGCTTGCACACACTGATAGCTATTCAATCATGGCAGCCACATCACCCAAACAGATTGCACAACACTCACTGACACACTTCCCTCGCTCTTACAGGTCAAGGTTGTGCACAACTGAAGACAGCTGGAGCTAACTGGAGTGGGACAAGCCTGCATATCCTAACCCCCATGGGGGAGATGGTGCTGGCCATTATTGGAATAGCCAATGATGAGGCTATGGCCAGCGGTGGGGTTGAAACTATAGAAGATGATGGTATCCTCATACCTAATCATCCTTCTCACATCCCACTTCTGACTCATCCCACAATTTCTTCTGATTTACAAGAAGCAGATGGTGTGTGCATGCATCTGTAGCTTCCCTCCTCCCCTCAGCACAACCTTATCCTTGAACCTGTTTCCTTTCACCCAAGTGGTGAATCCTGGCCAGGAAGTGGAGGAAGACCAAAAAGAGAGTGACGATGACAACATTGCACCATTCCTTGATTTCACTCTCACAGCCATCAGCTCAGATACGGACACAGTACGTATCATAGAGCATAGAATAGAGGCAGTATCTGCATACAGTGAGACACTGTGCATGGGTGGCCTGTAGCCAGGGCAGGGGGCAAGAATAGCGCAGGTGCCAGCTCACCGGAGGGTGAAGTCGCACACAGGTTCCACTGCAAAGAACTCAGGTGAGGACTTCAATGGGGCGAGCTATAGAAGAAGACCGATGTGTAAAATGCTTGAGGCATTGGGAAGCCTGCCAGAAACCTTGTGTTCAATGTCAAGGTGCATGGAGGAGTCCAGCACCAACTTGGCACAGGGCTTTGTGCAGTGCTTGGAGACCATCTTTTCCAGCATGGAAGTGGTGGCCAACTCCATTTGCACACTTGTAGACCCAACCAGTGTCTGATGGCCAATGTCGCAACTTCCATTGCAGCACAAACAGAAACCACCTAATGTCTGAGTTCTGCAGTGGAAGCTCAGACTTCTGTCATCATGGCTGTGGATTACAGTATTTAAAGAGGCTTGCAGGATGTCACAGTAGTCCTGCAATCTGTCCTCCAACAGATTACCAGGATTGCTGAGGTGCTGCCCTGAGATAGTAACTCCATGGAGCAGAAACCTGTTGTCCTCGCTCAGAATTGCAGCATTGGTCCTCCCATCCCTGCTACTAGGTCAGTGCCATTGCTGTTGCCTGTCAGCCAGCCAGCCCAGATTGTTGCCTTCCATGCTGAGATGGTGCATTCCACAGCCGGGCCTTCTAGGCCCAGAGCTGCTCGAGATCATCCTCCAAGGTCATCTGCAGCCTCCTCCACTGAAAGTCAGCAGCCTTCCACCAACCATGGCGCAGCCATTGGGATAGCACTGCATAGGAGCACTGGGGCAGGCAGAATTTCACAGAAGACAGACACTAAGGGAATGTACAAGGGTAATTATTTTTGGATAGAAATTGGCCTCATGTGTGCCTCCCGTTAGCGTCTCCGGGGGGATAATAGGGTGCTACCGGCTCTGCGACCGGGCGCGGCGAGAGTACCGATGCCCGTGAACTTGCCATGGAGGTTTACGGCAGTGGTAACCCCGAGCACCACAATCTCCTTCATCACGGAGATTGTGACATCATCCGGCTGCGCAGCACCCCAGATGCTACCTTCGGTTCTGCCTCCTGCAGCATTGCCGGGCGCCAACATTGGCATTTGCAGGAGGTGTTGTTAGGGAGGCCGGTCACTTGGGGAGCACTATTTAAAGGTAATACCGCATGGGTACATTAAAAATTAGTTTTGAGCCTTTTGGTAATTTTTTTAACACTTTGCTCTGCTGTGTTTGATCAGCCTTGCACTCTGTTAGAGTGCTGGGGCTGATCATCGCACATCGTGGCTGCCATCGGCGAGCAGGTGTGTAGATTTATTGTGGAGCCTGCATCAATGGCCCTTCCCTTTGGAGAGGGAAGGAGCCTCGGATCCCGGTAGCATTGCACTGGACATTGTGCAACGCTGCACTGCTACCGCCCTTCTTGCCTGGTTTAGTGCTCCAAGTGAAGTGGTAGCACTTAATTTAGTGCTCCACTTCCTTCCTGGAGCACTAAACCGGAAGTTCGCATCAGCTTCACTTGTGTAGCGCTCGGCGATACTTTTGCATCACCGCAATAGTTATCGCCCCCAATGGGACGCTACGCAATTTCTAGCCGAATATACTTGTATGCAATTTAGCATAATTTAATTTTAAATTTGATTTAGATTTTTAATTTACAGTGACATTTATTTTTGCATTGTGGCCAAACAGTGCTGTCATGGTCAGTGATAGAGGAAAGGGAATGTGTGGGACTATTGGTGAATGGGGAATTGGGGTTGTGGTTACTGGTATCACACTCAAATTAATTCTTCACGGACAGTCTGGGCGAAAAGAGGCTGTGTAGGCCTCTGCCTCGCTGGTGGCAAGTGCTGTGCCCTCATGATGACCAGGTTGTACAACATGCAGCAGACCACCACGAATCTTGACACACGCTCTGCCGAGTATTGCAGGGCTCCTGCAGAGCAGCCCAGGCAGCAGAAGCATTGCTTCAGCACGCCAATGGTCTGCTCTAACATATTTTGTGTAACAGTATGGCTTTCACTGTATGCATGCTGCGCACATGTTACGCATCGGAATCATGAGCCATCTCGTCGGCAGATATTCCTCGTCACCCAGTAGCCACCATGTGGTTTGCAATGGTGGCTCAAGTGCAGATCGGAAAGCTTACTGCCACAAAATGAAGGCATCACGACTGCTGCCAGGATACAGGGCATTGCCCTGCAAAATTTGCTGCCTACGGTTGCACACCAGCTGAACGTTGTGGGAATGGAATCCCTTTCTGTTCCAGTACATGGCTGAGCTAACATGCGGCCCCCACAAAGCGATGTGCATGTAGTCAATAGTACCCTGCACCATGGGCAAGCCTGCAATCCTAGCAAAGCCACCTGCTTGCTCTGCCTGCTGGTCTCTTACAAGAGAGAATAAAATGTTGTCAGCTCTCTTTGAATCGGGAGCTTCAATGACCTCCTTTATGCAACACTGGATGGCAAACTGCGAGATGTTGCAAATATCTCCAGCTCCAGCCTGTAAGGAGCCCGACGCATAAAAGTTCATCCCCACAATCACCTTCACAACCACTGTTCTTGCCCTGCTCTCAGGTTGCAGTTGTGGCTGCAGCAAGTGGCAGAGGATGTCCTTATTGAAGCGTAGATCTCTCACACATTGTTCCTCACTGAGGTCCAGGTAGGAGAATTGCTCCCTGAAAACTCTTTGCAGATATAGCCTCCTAACAGCCCTCCTCCTTCTCCCTCTTCCAGCAGCTTGTGCTGCTCTGCGTGGCATCAGCTCATTCTCCCAGTCATGCTGTACTGCATGATGAATGCCTACTAGTGCACCCAAGCCTTCAAGTCAGCAAAAGGTCCGTCAGCACCTGCCACACCACTCCTTGTATGCTTTTGCAACTTGAAAGAATGATGGAAAGCACCAAATACTTGTAGAATTGTAGCAACAGCCAGAAAAAATCAATCAGCAATTAACCTGCAAGTTATTGGTGACCCCTTTAAATAGTGCGGATGGGGGGGGGGGTTCCTTCCTGCTGCTTATTGCATGTTCAGCTGTGCGAGGTTAAGAGCGAGTGTTGGCTGGAGAGTTGAGCTCCAAAATGGCACTACTGGCTTCAAATCAACATTGGACACTGATTGTTGCCATGATCTACCAGCTCGGCATACTTCCGGTGGACGTTATTTGTGCACCTGCGACAATGCCCTCACCAAGATGGGGTCCGGCACAGTTTGTGGTATAATTGTGCGCAGATCGGATGCTATTTTGGTCCCCGAATGGCACCGAGCCCAATTTCGCGCTCACTGTATTTTACTTTTTAGAAATATTTATATCTGTCTTAGTATTATATAGCATATGCTTGGATTACCTCTGTGAAGGGCAGTGTGATTTATTGCAAAGACACTCATTTTTTAAACAGCTTTAAAATGTAATTGTAAACTGTAGTGTATGGAGAAAGAGTCAGACTGAACACTGTGAGCTCAAAGTAAAATGTGACCTTAGTCTTTTATTGCAGGTCTCCAGATTGCCTCTCCAACCTGTGAAGCCTCCTTAAATACCTGTGCTCCCAAGGGATTATGGGATCCCTTGGGACTCCAGGGGATGAGCCCTATGGTGGCTGTATAGAGTAAATACAAGTCCACATATATAACATAAACATGAATTAATATGATTTAAATAGATCTGAATTAAGTTGCCCAGTTTGGTAAATTGATTTTGCATTGATAATTAAATGTCAGTTCCAACATGAAAATGTCTGCATTGTACATTTATAGATTTAGTCACTCAAGGGAATGAGCTGACAGATCAGTTGCACTGACTGAACTTGCTGTGCTCTTGTTAGATTTTTCATGATCAATGGGAATTGAAGTGATCAATTATAAATCTGTATAAGTTTCAGACATGATTGCATAATCTATCAATATGGTATTGTTGTACCATGATAATGTGGTCAGAGAATCTTACATTTGCTTTTCTTTGATACAGTGTATATAGACAGCTCCTCGTTAACTATCCACCCTCAACCTCCTCTCTTTTTTTGAGAATTTTTTGAGGATGCAACTAGTGGAGTGGACAAGGGAGAACCAGTGGATGTGGTGTATTTGGACTTTCAAAAGGCTTTTAACAATGTCCCACACAAGAGATTAGTGTGCAAAATTAAAGCATATGGTATTGGGGATAATGTTTTGACGTGGATAGAGAACTGATAGGTAGACTGGAAGCAAAGTGTGGGAATAAAAGGATCCTTTTCAGAATGACACGCAGTGACTAGTGGGGTACTGCAAGGTTCAGTGCTGGGACCCCAGCTATTTACAATGTACATTAATGATTTAGATGAAGGAATTGAATGTAATGTCTCCAAGTTTGCAGTTTGGCGCGACCTGGGCCTCCCGGCTGGACCTCCTGCGGTGAATCAACATGATCTGGGCCTCCGGTTGGACCTCCTGCGGTGACTGGGCGGCTGGATCTTGCTATTGTGCACCCCCCGCCCCAATCTGGACCTCTCTTTCCCCACTAATGGCCTGGCCTCCTCTCCTCCTCCAGCACATGGTGAGTACAATGGCTGTGACCCCCCCCTGCCCCCCCATTCTGATCCCCAGTGCATCACTGGCCCCCCAATGCCTGCCCCCCAACCAAGCCTTGGACCACCTACCATCAATGGCGCTACCCAGCGCCGAGCCTGCGGCCAACATCTCACCATAAGCAACGAGGCCCATTAAGCAGTGCCTGGTCTCCAGTCGTCTTGGACCCCCTTGCCACTGGACCAGGACCTTGCTCAGCTTCGCATGTATGGTAGCCAGTGTGCAACAATCACCCCATGTTAAAATAAATCACACACAGGCATCTTCCATTCCTCTAACATGAAGTTCAGGATCTGGAACATCAGGACCCTCATGGACAACTTCAACAGTGACAGACCGGAATGCTGCACTGCCATAGTTGCCCGGGAACTTAGACGCTTTGATGTTGACATCGCTGCTCTAAGCAAGACCCGTTGGACAGGGGAAGGCCAGCTGAAGGAACAAGGTGGAAAGGGAAACCAGAGGAAGAACGCCGCCTGAACGGAGTCGACTTCGCCATCAAAAACGAGCTGGTCGACCACCTCAAAGACTCCCCCTGCGGGGCTAATGAACATCTCATGACGCTCCACTGGGCAGGCCACATAGTTCGCATGCCAGACATGAGACTCCCAAAGTAAACGCGCTACTTGGAATTTGTCCACGGCAAACGAGCCAAAGGTGGGCAGTGGAAATATTACAAGGACACCCTCAAAGCCTCCCTGATAAAGTGCGACATCCCCACTGACACCTGGGAGGCCCTGGTCATAGACCGCCCTAAGTGGAAGAAGTGCATCCGGGAGGGCGCTGAGCTCCTCGAGTCTTGTCGCCGAGAGCATGCAGAAATCAATCACAGGCAGCGGAAGGAGCGTGTGGCAAACCAGGCTCCCCGCCCACCCTTCCCTTCAACGACTGTCTGTCCCACCTCTGACAGAGACTGTGGTTCTCATATTGGACTGTACAGCCACCTAAGAACTCATGCTAAGAGTGGAAGTAAGTCTTCCTCGATTCCAAGGGACTGCCTATGATGATGGTATATAGTCACCTTATTAAAATGGCAGCATATTAACAGTACATCTTCTGAGGAGAAGATATTAACAGTGTCAGCTGTGGCTCAGTGGGTAGCACTCTTTAGGTGGGAGGGGCTAGGAGTGAGCAGGTGCTGCTGATTACTGCAGGAGTTGGAGTGAGTTTGTAAAAAGTTGTTGGTGGGTTTTTGGGTTGCTTTTCTTCCAAATTTTAGGGCCTTTTTGGCCTATAGACATCATTCAGATTGCTGCTCAGGGTCCTGGAGTGACGGGCCCCTCAGAGGACAATGCTCCCAGTATGAATTGAACCAGGGGAGAGAATATCTTGAGAAGGGATAATAAAAGGCCCAAAGATTTGGGCCAGGAACCTAGAAGGTTTGGAAAAGAAAACACCATTGTGGTTCTCTGCCAGGATAAGGAGAAGCGAGCTTTGGATATCATCCAGGCAGTACATGAGGACTGCGCTGAGGGAAGTTGCTTTGCTTGCCGACCAAAGCCGAATGTTGAATTCGAAGTGGCGGTCAATGGCCGAGAGGAGGTGGAAAGACTTTTACTGAGCCTGAAGGTTGGTGATAAGTACTTAGATGTATCTTTGCTGTAATCTGAAGAGGTGGTGGTTTCATTCTCAAACTTGCCTGTTTATGTTGAGGATGATGTGCTGATAAAAATGTTGGAATAATAGGTCATTAAACTTTGCTCCATAATAAAGACGACATACTATCCAGGAATGCGGGTAACCGATGGAACCCGTTATGTAGAAGTGCGGTTCCCAGAGGGGTCGAATTCATTACCCGACAGTATGAAATTCGAGACAATTGAAGGAGTGCAGTACTTCCGGGTTCTGCATGATAACTCCCCAGCATGCCTGTCTCCCGGGTCTTCCCGCACCATGTGGGTAGGACCGGAGAAAATCCAGCCCAATGTAGAGAAAATCTCCGGGGAGAGATTTTAACTGCCAGTGGGTTTCCGGCAGGAACCTTCTAGTTTCAGTTAGATTCTTGCCTGCAGCAGCATAAGAACTCATGAACATGCCACTGGCCCACTGTCTGCATGCAAAGTGGGCAGGAAGCAGTACTAATCTGTGGAGATCAGTCTGTCGGCACTCATGCCAGTATGGAGACTAAGGTTCCAGGGGGGTTGCTGCAGGGAATCGATGCGGGGTGGTGGTGGGGGAGGCCTAATCTTTCCTTGTGTGACCCAGAGGAGCACTCCTTCATCTTCATGCCCCACAAAGAGAATTAAAAATAACCTTAAATGGCCTCTTCAGCTTCCAATCCTCCTCCGACTGGCAGCAAACTCAGTCAGAGTTAAAATAATGGTTGTGGCCTGATGATGTCATCAGACCCCGATTTACATATTTAAAGAAGGATCCTGCCAGCTGCAGGCAATTGCTTTAGTCACCTGCTCAGGAGAGCAGGTTAAGCTAGAAGATGGTGGGACCCAGGTGGGTCATTGGTGGGTAAGTTACCTGGTCAGTTTTAACTGTCTACCCATCTGTTGGGTGAGTAGGGTTAAAATTGACACCATCCTCTCGAGCTCTCAGACAATGCAAAGTATACACCAAAAAATGTTAGATTCTCTATGATATTTCTTAATACATAAGAACATAAGAAATAGGAGCAGGAATGGTCACTTAAACTTAAACCTTTGTGAATTTGACTTAATTACAGCTTCAATTAAATCACAATATCATCCAACTGATTTTTGGATTTGAAAACTAAAATTTGAGTAATTGGGCTAACGATGCTAATAATGAAGAAATACATTATCTTGTTCGTTGGCAGAGCCCTAGAAGGGGGGAGGGGGGTGGTCTCTATGAGGGGGTCAGGTTCCCTTCTGACTAACTTGAGCCGTTCGAATCGCTCCCACTCCCTTGGGTTCTGTACATTGGATTTATTTGGAGGGTGTGACAAAAGTTCAAAGGACACTGGTTTGATGCAAAGAACTTGGTTTTATTACAGTCAAGGCAATACAGGCTTATTAATCTAGTAAGAAAATACAAGGCCAAATTTACAATCACTCTAATAAAGAACAATACAAAGAAAGGTACAAAGTTAAACTTAAAATCACTCTAATAAAGAACTATGCACTACACATTCAAAGGGGGTTACAGTAAATTATACCTCCCACCTCCCAGTACCTAATTCTAGTTAGGTTGGATTCCAGGGCATGCAGGGACTATGCTTCACAATCCTTTTGATAATTAACGGTAGATTGCGGTTATTTTTCCCTTGATACCACGTTGACTGTGGTCGGTTGCTGCTGCGATGGTGAGGTTCTTCCTTCCTTCAGGACTTCAGGACTTCGAGGCTGGAGAAGTTAGTTTACAACTGTCGCGTTGGTTTCTCTCCTTGTCTTGATGACACAGCGTAGTGTGATACTAGTCTGTCAGTCAAAGTGTCATCTGAGGTGGTAGCAGCCTTATAGCTACCTAGCAACCACCCAACCTCTGTTGAAAATAGGGGTCAGTTATACGATTTCAGTGTTCTAATCTTATCACCAAATCTGTTCAAAATCCTCTGTATAATTTTGGTGGACTTGGTTCTTCTTTGTAATGTTTTGTCTGGCTCGTTAAAAGTTGACATGTCTTGGGTGATTTGATGTTCGAAAACTGTTTCCTGATGGAAATATTAGTTTGGTAATTGCAATGTCCTTTTGTGCTTAGTCTTTTGCATACAGGCCGGATTGGGCTTCTTTGTGATGTATATGCTGAAATGGTTGTCCAGACACATGTTGATGGGTAGCTACCGCTGGGTGATTTTGTGATGTTAATGTCTCTTGTGGGGAAAGGATTTTTGAATACTCATTCTTCCAGATAGGTTAACTCAGTCCTCACACCCAGGTAGGTTTACGTAATTAGATTGTGTCTTGCTGGTTCCGTAGGTCCGCCCGCAGCCTTGAGTTTGTCTTTTAAAATCCAAAATTCTATTAAAGTTCGTAGTTTCTTCCATAAGCACTTTAGAGTTCCAAACTTTTCGGTAGGTAGTCCCAAATTGAATTTCCTTTCGAATGAGCCCAAACACACGGGGGGTTTCTTGTGAATTTTGCATTCCTTCAGCCCGGAGAACCTCCGTAAAGCCTAAAGAAAGAAAAAAGTTGGCATTTATATTGCACCTCATCATGTCCTTGGGATGTTCAAAAACATTTCACAGCTAGAAAATTATTTTTAAAGTGTAGTTACTATTGTTACGTAGGCAAGCGCAGCAATCAATTTCTACATGGCCATGTCCCACAAGCAGAAAATGGATGACTGACCATATAAGCTGTTTTTGGTGATGGTTGAGCGAGCAATGTTGGCCAGGACACCGAGAGAATTCCCTGCTCCTCTTTTAATTCTGCCATGTGACTATCTTTCGTCCAGTTAAGTAGGCCATTTAGGCCTTGATTTAACGAGCATCTCTGAAATAGAAACATAGAAAATAGGTGCAGGAGTAGGCCGTTCGGCCCTTCTAGCCTGCACCGCCATTCAATAAGTTCATGGCTGAACATGCAACTTCAGTACCCCCTTCCTGCTTTCTCACCATACCCCTTGATCCCCCTAGTAGTAAGGACGACATCTAACTCCTTTTTGAATATATTTAGTGAATTGGCCTCAACAACTTTCTGTGGTAGAGAATTCCACAGGTTCACCACTCTCTGGGTGAAGAAGTTTCTCCTCATCTTGGTCCTAAATGGCTTACCACTTATCCTTCGACTGTGACCCCTGGTTCTGGACTTCCCCAACATTGGGAACATTCTTCCTGCATCTAACCTGTCTAAACCCGTCAGAATTTTAAACGTTTCTATGAGATCCCCTCTCATTCTTCTGAACTCCAGTGAATACAAGCCCAGTTGATCCAGTCTTTCTTGATATGTCCGTCCCGCCATCCCAGGAATCAGTCTGGTGAACCTTCGATGCACTCCCTCAATAGCAAGAATGTTCTTCCTCAAGTTAGGAGACCAAAACTGTACACAATACTCCAGGTGTGGCCTCACCAAGGCCCTGTACAACTGTAGTAACACCTCCCTGTCCCTGTACTCAAATCCCCTCACTATGAAGGCCAACATGCCATTTGCTTTCTTAACCGCCTGCTGTACCTGCATGCCAACCTTCAATGACTGATGTACCATGACACCCAGGTCTCATTGCACCTCCCCTTTTCCTAATCTGTCACCATTCAGATAATATGCAAATTGAAATGCAACACCCTGTTAGTCCTGTTCTGACTTTTCAAACTAGATTATGTGCTCAAGAGGCAATTCTCAATGTTAAAGGTCCTTTTACCATTTTGGATCATGGATAGAATTGCATTTGTGTTGGAATGCATTTTATTTTATTGACCGTGTCAGTATATTTCCTTTACCACATATGTATGCAAATTATGTGTGAAAGATATACATAGTAGAAATAAACCAAGATGTATGGTACTGATGCACACAATGAAACAAAGGGTGGAGTAGAAGTTCCACAATAGATTAGCACGCTCACCTTTAATCTGGGACCAGGGTTTGAGCCCCCCAGACTATTGGGGGATGCTAAATGTAAATAATCTCAAGTGAAATGAGTTTGAGCAGTCTCGACCCAATTCATAATGGACCTCAAGCATACAATTACCATTTGATATTAAATTGCTACAAAGGGATTGAATCTTCAGTAGCATTTACAACAGTGATTTCACTTCAAAAGCACTTCATTGGTTGTGTGACAACCTGAGATGGTGAAAGACGCTAAATAAATGTGTCTTTATTTTTCTTTCACTGGGTAAGAAATATGTCATGTAAAGATGATATTCCTTATCTCATCACGGGTCAAATAGCATGCAAGTAGTCCAGCTAAATCTCCAAAATCCAGTTTATCAGATGAATTGATAAAATTATTGTGACATCTATGATTCCTGAGGGATGCATGCCTTTCTGCAATATGAGCTTGCCTGTGCTACCAATACCTATCCGTCACCACAAAATTGACAAAACAATGTGAAAACATCAAGCAGTTATATTCTCTGCCATCAATTACACCACTATAGAACAGATTAAACAATGACAGCATGGATGGAATTATGGCTCATTCAGATATGTGCAAAGTGTACAGATGCACAAACATGCTTTAAAGACTGAAAAAAAAAGACAAATTCAAACACTGACACATGGCATTGCATGCTTTAAATGAAGGTGCACAATTGTGTTCTGTGTAGACAGCGACATGCAGAAAATAGAGCAATTTTTATTTCTAATCACATTTCTCTTACACTCCTTGGCATATCTCCATTTGATTTTCATAATTGGCTGATGCCCTTAGCTATTACATTGACAATGCAACTTTAATTTACAGCAATGTAATGTTTATATCAATTCCCTTTGCAGCAAATCATTGAATTTGGCAAAATGAAGCTGCTGCATTTTGACTTCTAATTTGAAAATTAATGATATAAACAAAATTAAAACTTAATTAAAGATACCAGCCTAGGAAATCAATGGAGTTATTCCCAACAATTACACTAGTGTCATACCAACTGTAGAGCTCTGCTGCTAACCTTGCCAAAATTTGCAAGATCATGCAAAGGGGCCTCGTGGAGTGGGGCTTCAGCGATTTGGATGGATATTTCTGTTGCTTCCCCCCTACCAAAGACCCTGCTAAGACTGCTGAAGCTCACTGGTCTGGGAGGAGTGCTGTTTTACCCCTGCCAGAATAAGCAGGCTGCCCCCACGGTCCACTTAGAAAGTAGGCCATTTTAAAACGTAAAAAAAAAACCTAGGCCGGAATTTTCTGATGTCCGTGCAGGTGGGAATGGAGGTGGGTTGGGAGGGAAATTTGAAGAAGGTTAAGCCCTCACGCGCCTTTCCCTTAGGCGCATTTGCCAGCGAACGGCAGAGGCAGCCAAGCTAATTCAAATGATTATTGAGTACTTATCAGACCTTTAAGAGTATTGTTAACCCAACCTTTCAAATTTCCCTAGATGGCCATAGGAATCACGCAGCTCGGGAACCACATCAATGATCCTGAGGTGGAAGTTCATTGGTGTCACCAAGCTCATTAGTCATCATCATCATCATCATCATCATCATGACTAAGTGCCCAGCATGGAAAGCACAATAAATACTCCCACCTGACACCTTGTTACTTTGTTCAGGCAGATGCTGTTGCTGAATGCATTATCAGCACAGATTTAGTTTTCTCGAGGTTGCAAGTTTTTTTCAGTGAAGTCGGGATCCACTGTCGCCTCATTGGTACCACCTATCGCACCATTGACAGATTGCTTCTGTCATCTCTACTTGGCCTGCCGTCTACTACATAAGCATGGTGCCGTTTATACTGTCTCATCTTGGTCCTCAGAATTGAACCACAATCAGCCCCAACACCAGCAGCACCAGGCACACCAGCAGCACCAACAACAACACCAACCTTCTCCGCAATGCCCCAATGCTGCACAGGACAGTGGGCATCAGCACAAGGCTGCACCATCCTGGAGGCAATGCCCTCAACACAGGGTATACAGGCAGAGGATGAGCTTCCTCAACATGATGGAGCAGCAGTGCCAAAGGAGGTTCAGACTATCACGCCAGATCGTCGCTGACATTTGCAGATTGCTGGAGCAAGACCTGCAGCCCAGAGCAGTGGGTGGACACGTCTTACCAGTGCCTTTCAAAGTCACCACCATCCTCAACTTCTTCACCTCAGGCTCCTTCCAACCATCTGCAGCAGACATTTGTGCGATATCCCAGTTGGCCGCCCACAGATGAATCATACAGGTCACCAACCTGATTGGGTGCCTTGTTTGACAAGTCAGCCAATTATATCAACTTTTCCACTGATTAAGCCAGTGTTACTGAGCGGATGCTCAGCTTTGCCGCTCTGACAGGCTTCCCACATGTACAGGGTGTCATCAACTGCACACATGTGCTCATCAGGGCACCCAGTCATCACTCAGGAATCTTTTCCAACTGCAAGAGCTTCCACTCACTGAATGTGCAGCTCTTCTCCAACCATAGGAAGATCATCATGCATGTGTGTGGCAAATTCCACGGACCCCCGAAATTCACCGTCCGCGAAGGAACAGCAACCGCGGAGTTTAGGCGGTCCATCGATCGGCCGCCGCAGTCGGGTACTTTTCCCTCCCCGAGCCATATTCAGCTCGGGGAGGATTTCAGCAGTGTTCATTTCCGCTGGAAACAGCACGGTAAAGCTGCTGTAAAGAATAGCTTCCAGCGGAGAGGGAAGCAGCATGCGAGCCACTGGAAAGCCACCAGGACAGCGAAATTCACCGAGGAAAAGGTAGGATGTTTCCGGCTGTGCCCCGCGAGGTTTTCAATATGGTGCTCGAACATGACACCACTGAGGTCCTTTGGTAGGTAAATAGTTTTATTATTTATTATTGTTTTTATTTCATTTTCCAACATGCATCCGCAGTATTTATCTTTTCATGTAATTTTATTAATTGTTTTGGTTCTATTAAACCTGCTCAGTGCTGCTCAGAGGTTTGCACATACCCCTGTACTTTTGTACAACTTTCAGGTCTGATTCTTTAGTGGAGTCCTAAGGGCTGCAGAGACCAGCTTGGCAGGGTTTACCCTGAGGATGGGAGGAGTGTTAGGAGGGCAACACCTGGTACACCTGGTCAGGAGCAGGGTGGCACGTAGGAGAAGGCGTCGTCATCAGCACCGTGCAGACAGGCAGTGGGCAAGGGAGGCAGTTGCCGTGATTCATTCATTCTGCGCCACAATGTGCCCGCCATCTTCACCGGCCTGAATCAGGATTGCGGTTGGCTGCTTGGGGACAGGGGATATCCCCTGTCCACTTGGCTGCTCACACCTCTGTGGAACCCCAGGACAATGTCAAAACATGCATACAATGATGCTCATTGTGCCACCAGGTACATCATCAATCAGTGCATAGGCATCCTTAAGCAGAGATTCCGTTGTATAAAGGCCCAGTTGATCCAGTCTCTCCTCATATGTCAGTCCTGCCATCCCGGGAATCAGTCTGGTGAACCTTCGCTGCACTCCCTCAATAGCAAGAACGTCCTTCCTCAGATTAGGAGAACAAAACTGAACACAATATTCCAGCTGTGGCCTCACCAAAGCCCTGTACAACTGCAGTAAGACCGCCCTGCTCCTATACTCAAATCCCCTCGCTATGAAGGCCAACATACCATTTGCCTTCTTCACCGCCTGCTGTACCTGTATGCCAACTTTCAATGACTGATGAACCATGACACCCAGGTCTCGTTGCACCTCCCCTTTTCCGAATCTGCCGCCATTCAGATAATATTCTGTCTTTGTGTTTTTGCCCTCAAAGTGGATAACCTCACATTTATCCACATTAGACTGCATCTGCCATGCATTTGCCCACTTACCTAACCTGTCCAAGTCACCCTGCAGCCTCCTAGCATCCCCCTCACAGCTCACACTGCCACCCAGTGTAATGTCAACTGCAAACTTGGAGATATTACACTCAATCCTTCATCCAAATCATTGATGTATATTGAAAAGAGCTGGGGTCCCAGCTCTGAGCCCTGCAGCACTCCACTAGTCACTGCCTGCCATTCTGAAAAGGACCCGTTTATCCCGACTCGCTGCTTCCTGTCTGCCAACTAGTTCTCTATCCACATCAGTATATTACCACCAATACCATGTGCTTTGATTTTGAACACCAATCTCTTGTGTGGGACCTTGTCAAAAGCCTTTTGAAAGTCCAAATACACCACACCCACTGGTTCTCCCTTGTCCACTCTACTAGTTATATCCACAAAAAATTCCAGAAGATTTGTCACGCATGATTTCCCCTTAATAAATCCATGCTGACTTGGACTGATCCTTTCACTGCTTTCCAAATGCGCTGCTATTTCATCCTTAATAATTGATTCCAACATTTTCCCCACTGCTGATGTCAGGCTAACCGATCTATAATTACCCGCTTTCTCTCTCCCTCCCTTTTTAAAAAGTGGTGTTATATTAGCTACCCTCCAGTCTATAGGAACTGATCCAGAGTCAATAGATTGTTGGAAAATGATCGCCAATACATCCACTATTTCTAGGGCCACTTCCTTAAGTACTCTGGGATGCAGACTATCAGGCCCTGGGGATTTATCTGCCTTCAGTCCCATCAATTTCCCTAACACAATTTCCCGCCTAATAAGGATATCCTTCAGTTCCTCCATCTCACTAGACCCTCGGTCCCCTAGTATTTCCGGAAAGTTATTTGTGTCTTCCTTCGTGAAGACAGAACCAAAGTATTTGTCAATTGGTCTGCCATTTCTTTGTTCCCCATTATAAATTCACCTGAATCCGACTGCAAGGGACCTACATTTGTCTGCAGTAATCTTTTTCTCTTCACATATCTATTGAAGCTTTTGCAGTCAGTTTTTATGTTCCCGACAAGCTTCTTCTCCTACTCTATTTTCCCCCTCTTACTTAAACCCTTTGTCCTCCTCTGCTGAATTCTAAATTTCTCCCAGTCCTCAGGTTTGTTGCTTTTTCTGGCCAATTTATATGCCTCTTCCTTGGATTTAACACTATCCTTAATTTCCCTTGTTAGCCACGGTTGAGCCACCTTCTCCGTTTTATTTTTACTCCAGACAGGGATGTACAATTGCCAAAGTTCATCCAGGTGATCTTTAAATGTTTGCCATTGCCTATCCACCGTCAACCCTTTAAGTATCATTTACCAGTCTATTCTAGCCAATTCACGCATCAAACCATCGAAGTTACCTTTCCTTAAGTTCATGACCCTAGTTTCTGAATTAACTGTGTCACTCTCCATCTTAATAAAGAATTCTACCATGTTATGGTCACTCTTCCCCAAGGGGCCTCGCACAACAAGATTGCTAATTAGTCCTTTCTCATTACACATCACCCAGTCTAGAATGGTCAGCTCCCTAGTTGGTTCCTCGACATATTGGTCTAGAAAACCATCCCTAATACACTCCAGGAAATCCTCCTCCACTGCATTGCTACCAGTTTGTTTAGCCCAATCAATATGTAGATTAAAGTCGCCCATGATAACTGCTGTACCTGTATTGCATGCATCCCTAATTTCTTGTTTGATGCTGTCCCCAACCTTACTACTACTGTTTGGTGGCCTGTACACAACTCCCACTAGTGTTTTCTGCCCCTTGGTATTCTGCAGCTCCACCCATACCGATTCCACATCATCCAAGCTAATGTCCTTTCTTACTATTGCATTAATTTCCTCTTTAACCAACAATGCCACCCCATCTCCTTTTCCTTTCTGCCTATCCTTCCTAAATATTGAATACCCCTGGATGTTGAGTTCCCAGCCTTGGTCACCCTGGAGCCATGTCTCCTTGATGTCAATTCCATCATACCCCTTAACTGCTATCTGCGCAGTTAATTCATCCACCTTATTCCAAATACTCCTCACATTGAGGCACAGAGCCTTCAGGCTTGTCTTTCTAACACATTTTTCCCCTTTAGAATTTTGCTGTAATGTGGCCCTTTTTACTTTTTGCCTTAGGTGCCCTCCACTTTTACTTTTCTTCTTTCTATCTTTTGCTTCTGCCTCCATTCGACTTCCCCCTGTCTCCCTGCATAGGTTCCCATCCCCCTGCCATATTAGTTTAACTCCTCCCCAACCTGAAGTTAAGTCAATTTAGCCATGATGAGACCATTCTGGCCTCCCGGGCAGAAATGTGCTCGGGTGTTGATGGCAGATGGACTGCAGGTTCCTGCGCTTCTTGCTACGCATCCACGATCGCTCTCTTTCTGGATGGCTCCCAAGGCTCAGCGCCTGCATGCAGTTGAGCAGAACTGGGAGCTTACTGCGTCCTTTGGCGAGGAATCTCCACTGTTGTTCCTGTCTCCATCATCTCCTCTTGCTCACTTCTGACTTGTGACACACCAGGTGACAACATTACTCTATCTTGTGTGGCACCCACCGAGGTTTGTGTATCTACATTGGTGCTGGGTGCACTTATGTCTGGTGACAGTGCGTTCTCAGAGGCTGGAGACTCCTCTGAGGAGTCGTCTTCCTCCTTCTCCTGCACTGCGTTTGGTGGACCTGTGGGGGATTATAGAGATGAGTTTCATATGTCATATCAAGAATGGGCACAGATACCATTTTGCACATGATGAACATTCACTGGCTGCTGACATCAGTCCTCATATGAGTGACTGTTGTATGCCTTGTGGTGGTATGAGATGTAATTCTGTCACCAGGTTGCTGAGGTGTCCCCCTCTCTCCATTTCCCACCTTTAGCTACTCTGCGACTCCTGACACCTCATCTGCTGCTGTTAAGGTGGCCAATTATGGAGGGCCAATTCTGGTTCTCTCCATCTCCCTCTTATTTTGGGCTTGCTTCTCCTGCAAGGAGGGAAAGAAGAGATATTTGAGTGAGAGTTATGGCATGAGTGTAAGGAATGTATGGGTTCATCTTTCGAGGGTGACTATAATGGACTGGGGTGCCAATGCCAAATGGCATCCTTGTGTGTTAGTTGGTACGATTGCATTAGGATGAGGGTAAGTGTGAGGGGTGGTTAGGCAGATGGGGATGTGAAAATGTACATAGAGAGAGAGGGATGGGTGGACATACAAGGTATGTTGGTGTGAGTAATGGTATGCAGGAGTAGGATTGGGAAGGCAGAGTGATGGGGATGTGATGAGACGCACAGAAAAATGAAATTGCCATGACCTTTCCTCCTAACAGCATTCCTGATAGCTGTCATCTGCTACCTCCAGCCAGGCTCCTTTGAACTGCTGACGATGTGTAAGCGGTTTTGATCTTAGCCCAATTGTGAGATGGACGGTTCGAATCGCCCCCGCCTTACAAAAATTCTATACCCGGGGATTATTATTCGGAGTGTAAATGGAATAAGTCACGGACAGGAATGCTTCGATGAAAAATCGTACTTATATTTATTTAATCGAACATACACTGGCTAAAACATGCACTACTAAACGAAAATCACTGTCTCTTTGAAGAATAAAATCTAGGTTACAAATAACATAGATACAGTACAAAACTGAGGATCGGTAACATGCAGTAATTCCCTTGTTGCTATGGTGGATTCTAACTCCACCCCTACCAACAAATTACCTAGTCGCAGCCCCTTCGCCCGGCTAAACCAAACGAAGCTTCCTCCCAGAATAGCCCCGAAAAACCTCACTTTTGAGAAAACCCCGAGTCCTTACATCTCACCCAGCTCGCCTGGGATATCTGGTTATTGACTTGGGACACTCGCGACCATGCTCACCATCTACACACAGTTGGTCTCGATCGCTCAGCTCAGCTGTGAGAAGTCACTGCCTGGAGTCCGTATCCTGTGAGGGGTATGCGGTTCTCTGTCTCAGCGACTTCTTCTGCAGAACTGCGGCTTCCTCCTCTGGTACTTCTTCTTGTTACATGGAGAGCGAGAGGGAGAATGAGGTAGTGAAATGATGGAAAAGAGTCTATCTTTATAGGAGTCTTGCTACCCCTATCTTTCCCGCCAATCTTTAAAACCCTTTTGTTTCTAAGCACTCCGGTGCTTAGTCAGGGACGGGCCATCATCAGACCCATGTGTATTCCATGATAGGACTAATGACCGAGTCTGGGACATATCTTGGTCTTTGTGTTGGGAAAAAAAAACTGGCTCCTCTTTGGCTGGCCAGGCTAGTGGGTTCATTGTTCTGCTTCTCTTCTGAGATGGAGGTGAGAAGTGTTTTTGCATATGGCCCCTCCCTTTAGCTAGGACTGGCGGGCGAACCCGTATATTCTGGATGACTGACAGTTCTTTTGTCACAGCTAACTGCCAAGCGGTCTCTCTGCACAGGGTGATCCCAGCACAGGGAAAAATACCCTCAGAAAAATCCCATGAAGTGCACAAAATATTCTCGATTGAGTCCATTCTTTAAACAGAGACTTTGCGATCTCTTCAGTCCCCCGTTTGATGCTTTTTCTTTCCATAAAGCATCACTCGACGAGAGAGCAAAGGCCAAAGTCTCCCACAAGCTGTCCCCCTGATTTTATGTTTTAAAACCCCGGAACTGTACCCCTTACATGCCTGTCACAGTTCTCTTCTACAGAGTAAATACATCAGCGAAAACGGCTTCTTCACACATTCAAACGGCTTGGGCTAATCCAAAAGGCGTTATCAAAAAGTCACTGCGCATAGCACACAGTACAGCATTGACAGGTGGTAAAACATTACAAAAATCCCAACAGCGCACATCGCACAATACAGAGTGTAAAACTATAACCAGAATATAATACACTTGCTTACAGAACTTTGATATGTTACAAGTTTTAGCAGAGAGAAACCATCATCGCCATAAATCAATTACACCTCTCCGGGTCGATCTAACACCCTTTGCCACTGCACTCAAAGCATCTGGTTCCGTCGCCTGTAGCTGGTGTAAAACAAGTAGCCTACAAGCAACAATTGTATGATAACGAATGCATGGGAACAGACGCGGATCCAGGGAGGAATCTCTACACTCAGACCGATGTCCCACCACGGTGGCGAGACAGTCCCCTTGATCTCCTCCCCCACTTCTACTGTCTTTTGCTCTAAAGTGTAAAAATATTTCTGGGACAGCTCAACAGTCTTTATTAACTCAGTGAGGTGTTCCAGCAGAAAAGGAATCGGGTACCCGAAATGCTCCACATAGTCCTGGAGATGGTGAAGGTGTTGTTCACAGTGAGGTGAATGGTCGAAGGTTCGGGGACGGGTGTAATTCGCTCTTGTGCTACTTGAACCTCAGACTTGGCTTTGAAACAAAAACTGCTGTCGCTCACCGGACACCACATGTCCTGGCTGTACCGGCAGCAGAGCGCACTTGTGGTGGCACGGTATGTCCCACTCCTCACGTATGCTACCTGTGGAGGTACGTGATTTGGTGCCATCACTTCCATGGTGCAATTGATAGGTTCCGCGCCTGCAGAAGCAAACCTTCATGCTGATCGAGCGAAAGCAGTCAAGTGCTCGGGACACAGTATTATGTGTGCACCCTGGCTCCGGCATCTGGAGAGGTCAGTGCCTATCATAACATGCTCCCACTTTATGACATATGGCGGGACCTCTTTAAAACGAACATGCACTCCTCCTGAATGACCCCGATATTCTCAACCCTGTATACTGGTGCCGGGATGACCCACCCATTACTGGCATCCTCACTACAATTCCCATTAATGTATGGTTGGACCACTCGCAATCTACAGGGACAGGGTAGGCTTCAGAGGCTAAACGAATCACTATACGGATTCAGCGCGGCGAGATGTCTGTTGCTTAACCATGAAGGGACGCGACCTTGCCTCAGGTCCTCCAGGTTACTGGAGCATGGCCTAGCAACCAAGCTCCATATAACACGTACACCTCATTCCATGCAGCCTGCTCTGAGTCGTTCCTGTCCTCCTGTATCAAATCATTAACAGTTTTAGCATGCCTCTCTAACTCTTCAATGACCTCCTTTAACTGAACGATCATTGCCTGGTCCTCATGAAGCTGTGAACTCACCATTGTGTTCTCTTCCCTTAGAATCTTACGCAGTTGGTTCTTTAACCCAGTGATTGCATCTGGAGTTGTACATCATCCATGCGATTAACAATACCCGTTCCTATACTGAATGCTGTGGCTACATCATTCCAGGTCCCTCTTCTCTGCTTCCCAGACCCCACACTATTCCCAACATTGAGATCATAAAGCCGTTCTTTATCTACATTTCCATAGTCCAGTTCTTAAATTCCTGAAACATCACTTTTAACAGAGCTTCATAAAGCTTCTCTGTCTTCTTCAGGCACCACACAGGCAGGTGGACTTCAGTCAGATTCAGGATCACGATTGCCACGGTGTAGTGCACATTCTGAAACAAAACTTTGTCAGTAGGGATTAACACCAATCCATTCCCTGGACCTCTAGTGGTGGTGGGACACCTATCTACAGTTGTCTGTACCGTCAGGGCTCTGGGCGGGGGCTTCCTGGTGTATGAGATGAGCTCTGCGGGGTTGATGGTGTTCGGGGGATTTGGGATCACACAGGAGTCCACACTCCGATCCCAACCGATCCCATCCCCGGTGTCTTGCCATCTCCTGCTAAACGCGATCGACACACCAGTTGGGCAGATCTTTTCCGACCCCCCACATATATACATAAATCCCTTCCTCGGATTCCCACCACTTATCCCAACACACATTCACTCCTCCCTGAGAACCCGTCATCGTCTGGTACGTGTCGTTACTTAGTCATTCCCAGTCAGCTGTCCAGTCCCCTGTGTCCACACTCAGTTTCCTGAGCCACCACCACCTTCTCAGTGGAATGTGTCCCCCACAGCTAAGGCACACCCGTTTATCCTCCGTTACCCTAACCCGGGAGGTGGTAACCCCTATTCTTGGGCATGGGATGGACGCTTCACCATAGGTGAACTTGTCATGGCTGGAATACTGGGTGGAATTTGACCCCAGCCATCCCGGCCATCTTCCCTCGTGGAGATAAACGCTCACCCCATCCTTTGAGCCACCTCCAGTGGTCACGGTAGGTCCGTCTCCGCCGGTGCAGCCGAAGACAACCGATTCCTCGGTGTCGCCCCTGCGACTTGTGCTGGCTTCAATCATGGCGATCAGGATTAATATGGTTGACTTCATCCTGTTCTTAGGCGTTCCCTGAAAGACACACAGAATGCAACGTTGGCCTTGGGGTGATGCCTCACCTTTCTAGACGCAGCTACACATAATTATCTTTGGTAACCGGAACATATGTAAATTACAAGCTTTACAGACAAGCTAAGGCAACAGATAGGACAGAAAGAAGTTAGGTACAGCGCCACCCGTCTCCGGGTAGCCACATTAGGTCTCCTCGATCCTGGACCTCTTACGACTCCAGATTCCTTTGTTCACCGGTGTGTAATGAAGTGTCCACAGCGCCCTGGACCATGGGATCCTGGCACTCCTTCTCACTCCAGCCCCCACAGGCGTAACGGCTGGTCCCTCTGTGGGCTCCTCACAGTCCAAAATTTTGGACTGGAGACCCACACCTGTAGCGCAGCTCACCACTCCCTGCTGTTTCCTCCTCTTAACAGTTTTTTCCCCAGGGTTGAAAAGCTTGCACTGATTGATATGGAACCACTTAGTGCGTCGGGGCATTTTGACCGCATAACCATCAGACTTGTCTTATCCACGATATTGTACGGTCCCATGTATAGCAGTTCAAAAGTCCCTACCCTGGCGAAGTTTCTGACCATTACTTGATCTCCGAACTTCCACTCGTGATGATTCTGAGGCTCAAGCAATAAACAATTTCTGCGATATTGCTTCCCCATGTTACAGGCAGCCTGCCAATGGATCTGTTTGAGATGCTCAAACAGATTCTTAACAAACCTTTCCCGGTTCACCTCTCTCAACTGACCTTCCATGAGAACCGGTGCCAGTACATGGCTGGACGTTCTCATAAACGTGCCAGTCATGAGCTCATGTGGGGAATACCCTGTGCTTCTAGAGGGGCTGGCTCGGACCCCCATCAGAACTAATGGCAAAACCTCCACCCATTTTCTAGGCGAGTCTCCCGTATCCTTCCGTAACCTTTCCTTGATGGTCCTAGTCATCCGCTCCACAATCCCTGATGACTGCAGGTTTTGGGCGACTTGCCATTTACCCTCTACATCTAGCATCTTCAGAGTTGCCTGCATGACGGCCCCTGTGAAGTGACTCTCCTGATCGGACTCTACATACTGTGGTGGCCCCACCTAGAGAACAAGGTCCCACACAAGAGATTGGTGTGCAAAATTAAAGCACATGATATTGGGGGTAATGTACTGACGTGGATAGAGAACTGGTTGGTAGACAGGAAGCAGAGAGTCAGGATAAATGGGTCCTTTTCAGAATGGCAGGCAATGACTAGTGGGGTGCCGCAGGGCTCAGTGCTGGGAACCCAGCTATTTACAATATACATCAATGATTTAGATGAAGGAATTGAATGTAATATCTCCAAGTTTGCAGATGACACCAAGCTGGGTGGTGGTGTGAGTTGTGAGGAGGATGCTAAGAGGCTGCAGGGTGACTTAGACAGGTTAGGTGAGTGGGCAAATGCATGGCAGATGCAGCATAACGTGGATAAATGTGAGATTATCCACTTTGGTGACAAAAACGTGAAGGCAGAATATTATCTGAATGGCGGCAGATTAGGAAAAGGGGAGGTGCAACGAGACCTGGGTGTCATGGTACATCAGTCATTGAAAGTTGGCATGCAGGTACATACAGCAGGTGGTGAAGAAGGCAAATGACATGTTGGCCTTCATAGCTAGGGGATTTGAGTATAGGAGTAGGGAGGTCTTACTGCAGTTGTACAGGGCCTTGGTGAGGCCACAGCTGGAATATTGTGTTCAGTTTTGGTCTCCTAATCTGAGGAAGGACGTTCTTGCTATTGAGGGAGTGCAGCGAAGGTTCACCAGACTGATTCCCGAGATGGCAGGACTGACATATGAGGAGAGACTGGATCGACTGGGCCTGTATTCACTGGAGTTTAGAAGAATGAGAGGGGATCTCATAGAAACATATAAAATTATGATGGGACTGGACAGGTTAGATGCAGGAAAAATGTTCCCGATATTGGGGAAGTCCAGAACCGGGGGTCACAGTCTAAGGATAAGGGGTAAGCCACTTAGGACTGAGGTGAGGAGAAACTTCTCCACTCAGAGAGTTGTTAAGCTGTGGAATTCTCTACCACAGAGAGCTGTTGATGCCAGTTCGTTAGATATATTCAAGAGAATATATGGCCCTTATGGCTAAGGGGAACAAGGGGTATGGAGGGAAAGTTGGAAAGGAGTACTGAGGTGAATGATCAGCCATGATCTTATTGAATGGTGGTACAGGCTCGAAGGGCTGAATGGCCTACTCCTGCACCTATTTTCTATGTTCTATGTTTCTATGTTTCTCTCACTAGAATCCTTGCAGTCCCCACAGCTGTGGCTGTTCGGCATGGGAAGGCTTCTTCCCATTTAGAGAACACATCTGCCAGGACCAGGCAGTACTTGTAACCCCCTGCGCGGTGGGCAGTGGTCCGATATAATCCACCTGTATGGACTGTCATGGTTCCCCCACTCTCCTAGAATGTCCCATGGATACTTTCCTTTTCTGGGGGGGTCAGAGTTGTTTGCAGCACATACCAAGCAATCCGCGCAGAAGTCGCGGACGTCCTCCCTCAGTTGCGGCCACCACCCTGCCTGTTCCACCCGTTGCCAGGTGGTCTCTGGCCCAGGGTAAGCCCTGCTCCTGGACCCTCATGGGCCAACTGAAGGAATTCTCTCCGGTGCTGCTGCGGAACTACCCACTGTTCCCCTCTGAAAACCATCCCTTCCTTTACCGTAATACTTGCCACTCCGTATGGACCCTCTACCCTCTCCCTTAGCCAGCGTCTGCAGAACAGTCTTTAGGATGGGAGCCTGTGCCTGGAACATCTTTAGGTCTTGGGCCAATGCTACCCCTGCACTCTCTTGAGTCCCACCTCTGTCTCTAATCGCTGCTACCGGACTCGACCCATATGAACCCCAAAACGTGCCCGTTCGAGCACCTTCTTTGGCCAGTACGTCGGCCTGCTGATTGTCCTCCACACAGGGTTCTGTCTTGGAATGGGCCTTGACTTTGTGGATATAGAATTCCCCCTGGGTTCCTATCAATGTTATGATCTGTCGCAACAATGGCTTGGTTGTTCGGGGTTTCCCGTCTGCAGATGTGAACTCAAGGCGAGACCAAATGGCTAAATATTCTGTACACGATTTGCAAGTGAACACGCTGTACGAGCAAATCATGTAGGGTGTAGGGAACTCTTCGGGGTGAGTAACCACATATACCACTGCCGACAGTTCCGCGTGCTGGGCGCTCATGGTGCTCGGGAGTTTAATGGCCTTGGCAATGCCTACCTTTGGGTCAAAAATCCCGCATCCAGTGAGTCGCTCCCCTGCCACCACTGTACTGGACCCGTCTACATAGATCTTGCAGCCCGTGGGATGGATCCCAGCCCGAAACCTTATGTCTACGTCCCATACTTCTTCAACAGAACATGTGTGAGCCACTCCTGAGTAGATCAAATTTGCGGTGAGCTTGGACTCACAGAGGCCTTTCACACTCAAATTTGTCCAGCGAGCAATGCATGCCATCCTTTATCCTCCCATCCAGAAGCATCTGAGTGGGCGTATGATGAGTTAAGAGAGTTATTGGGGACGCCCCCGTGAAGATTTGTTATCTCTTCACGGCCCAATTGTGGCAAGCAGGTGCCTCTCACAATTGGAGCAGCCCCTCTCTACACCTGTGAGGATTCTTGCTGAGTATACCACAGGCCTCAGCTTGCCGTGCCACTCCTGGAGCAGCACTGCGCTTAAACTGTCCCCTGTGGCAGCTACCTCCAAAAAGAACTCCTCTCCTCCATCAATCGCTCCTAAAGTCGGTGCAGTCTGCAGATCTCTCTTCAGATGACTAAAAGCTGTCATGCCATCCTCATCCCAATCCCAGCCCACTCACTCCCTTGTGGAGGAGCTGGAGTCAACATAGGCGATCCCTCGAGCGAGGATGACTTGCTTCCACAAGAGTTCAATGAAGGACCCGATGTTCCAGTCCTGAACTCCAATTGAAGGATGGAAAATGCCTGTGCGTGGATTTTTTTTAACGTGCGGTGACCGTTGCACACCAGCCATCACACGGGCTTGACAGAGCTAGGCCTTTATCCAGTGGCAAGAGTTAACCAGGACGATTGGAGACCTCCTTTGCTGCACGGACCTAGTGCGCACACATATCGCAGTGTGGGCAGGCCCGTGCTGCCCCTGGGCCCACGGCTCTGTGGACAGTCTCTGTCTCATCCCATCCCGTTGAAGTTGGCTTTACCTAAATCTAGAATCTTAGTAGCTGTTTTGTATTTGAAACAACTGACTGCTTAAATACATCGCACTTAATTCACTGTCTCTGTGAAGAATAAAATCTAGGTTACAAACAACATACATACAGTACAAAACTGAGGATCGGTAACATGCAGTAATTCTATTGTTGCTATGGTGGATTCTAACTCCACCCCTACCAACGAATTACCCAGTTGCAGCCCCTTCGCCCGGCTAAACCAAACGAAGCTTCCTCCCCAGAATAGCCCCGAAAAACCTAACTTCTGAGAAAACCCCGAGTCCTTACATCTCACCCAGCTCGCCTGGGATATCTGGTTATTGACTTGGGACACTCGCGACCATGCTCACCACCACACACAGTCGGTCTCGATCGCTCAGCTCAGCTGTGGGAAGTCACTGCCCGGAGTCCGTATCCTGTGAGGGGTATGCGGTTCTCTGTCTCAGCGGCTTCTTCTGCAGAACTGCGGCTTCCTCCTCTGGTACTTCTTCTTGTTACGTCGCGAGCGAGAGGGAGAAGGAGGTAGTGAAATGGTGGAAAAGAGTGTATCTTTATAGGAGTCATGTTATCCCTATCTTTCCCGCCAATCTTTAAAACCCTTTTGTTTCTAAGCACTCCGGTGCTTAGTCAGGGACGGGCCATCATCAGACCCATGTGTATTTGATGATAGGACTAATGACCGAGTCTGGGACATATCTCGGCCTTTTGTTGGGAAAAAAAACTGGCTCCTCTTTGGCAGGCCAGGTTAGTGGGTTCATTGTTCTGCTTCTCTTCTGAGATGGAGGTGAGAAGTGTTTTTGCATATGGCCCCTCCCTTTAGCTAGGACTGGCGGGTGAACCCGTACATTCTGGATGACTGACAGTTCTTTTGTCACAGCTAATTGCCAAGCGGTCTCTCTGCACAGGGTGATCCCATCACAGGGAAAAATACTGTCAGAAAAATCCTATGAAGTCCATAAAATATTCTCGATTGAGTCTATTCTTTAAACAGAGACTTTGCGATCTCTTCCGAGGTCTCTTCCACCTATCAGAATAGAAGAGGTCTGCCTGACGTGCTCTCACCCTCTCCACAGCATATAGAGCGAGTCATCTGAGAACCTGGGTGCAGCCCTCTGCCTCTGTGCAGTCATGTTTGCTAATCTTTCCAATGCTCCAATGGTCCAGTGCAGTGCCTTCACAATCCTAAATGAACCTTCAAATGCAATGTGGCCAGGCTCCTTTAAAAATCCAGGCTGAAAACGCACCATCGATTACTTCATCAGACCCGCATCATTTAATAGGACCAGGTAATGCATAGGTTGCCTTAATAGGCGCCATTAACAGAAAGTCGATCTCAGGAGCGGGATGGAATGAGGAGCGGGATCGCGATCCACCAAAGCGACCGCCTACACCCAACCCGCCCAGGTACAGAAAATTCTGGCCCTAAATTCTGCCCATTCACCATCATGGGTCTAGGCCCCAATCCTGGCCTAGATCTTCAGATGGGCCGCACTTTGCCAGTATCGGCAAAAGTGGACCTAACATCCTTGCACTGATGCTACGCTGGGTCCCAGATGAGAACTGGGAGGTGTGAACTCCCAGCCAAGGGAATACCTGCCCCACACCCCCTTGTGTTCACAACCTTCCATCTCTATAAGACCATACAGAAAACTCTGCCTTACGGCTGGGATCCAGCATATCTGGCTCCTGGCTGAGTTTGTAACTGTTGTGGCAGATTCCCACCAAACTTTCAAGAACTTCAGTGTAGTACTGAGGGAAAGCTGCAATGTCAGAGGTGCTGTCTTTCAGATGAGACAGTAAACTGAGGCCCTGTCTACCCTTTCAAGTGGACATTAAAGATCCTGGAACGCTATTCGAAGAACAGTAGGGGAGTTCCCTCAGCATCCTGGCCAATATTTATCCCTCAATCTCATCAAACAGATTAGCGGGTCACTTGTTTCACTGCTGTTTGTGGGAGCTTGCTGTGCACAAATGAGCAGCTGCATTTTCCTGCATTACAGCAGTGACTACACTTCAAAAGTACTTCATTGGCTGTAAAATGCTTTGGGACAAACGGAAGTTGTGAACGGCACTATAGAAATGCAAGTCCTTTCCTTGGAACAGTCTACTAGAGCTAATGATGGCCCCCAGTGGAGCCCATTGGTACACAGTCTTGTGCCCAAGACTCTCCATTTGATGAGTTCATCATCTTATTTAAGTCTATAGGGTTTTATTGAATGCAGGGGAGGAGCTTTCCTACAGGAAGGGAAGATCATTTACACATACATAACGAGTAAATCAAAAGTGAAAAAACTTAACTTAAGCAACACAACACAGGAAAATCCAATTTGCCATCAAATGTCTGGGGCATGTTTCCCCCAGAGAATTTTGAGTTTTGGCACGGTCAGAGAAAATTGCTCCAGTTGCTGTTTGTAGGAATATTGTAAATGCATTCAAAAATAACCTGCTTAAGATTCTGGTGCACAATTGGATAAGGAAGATTAATACTTTTGTATACACTGTACATATTTGTTTTAAGGAAAACACTTGTATTTAATTGACAAAGCAGATTGATTTAAATTGCCACATTAATTTTAATAGTTTGCAACCAAAGGGAACCCTTTTAAAAAAAAACTAAATAAATCCTGTCTATCTTATTTTGTTGATTCTAGTCTGAAATGAATAATTGTATCAGATGATTTTGATAGAATGCCTTTGATGCTATATAGCTCTGAATTTTAATCATTCTGCTTTACACTTGTTTGCTCAGTAAGTCATAATTATTCACTTATGCAATTTTAAATTTAAAAGGAACATTAGAAGGAAATAGAAAAATATGGTTGACTTGGTATGTGCAGTTTTAGGCCACAAAACAATTAATTTACATTTGAATAGAACCTCGTTGTAATCCTGTGTGCCCTGAAGCTTTTAAGGATCTGACTCTTAGGTTGGATTACTTTAAAACAGGCATCAAAAATTACTCCAAGTAAAATCATTCAATAGGGTGATACAGTAGTCGGCTTTAAAATATGTGCCCTTATTTGCCAATTCCTCGATAGCCTCATTCCACCCAATGGGGGTAATTTTAACTTACTTCAGTTACATATTTAAGAGGTCAATTCCTGTTTTAGGTGTTTGTCCAGGACTCCTAAATAAAAGGGCTACAAATTTAGCAGTGGGACTAACACTGCAAAATTTGGGCGCATGCCATCCCAGTGCTAAATTGGTGCATTTTGCATCTGTTTTATGGGAATATTGCATACTATTTTCCACCCTATATTTCAGCTGTTTCATTATGCTAAAGAGTAAGTTGAATTTCATATTCCATATTTAATAATTACTAAGGGACCAACTGGAAAATTGTAGATATTCGGGCATCAAGCAAGGACAGGTAAAGTTTGATGTCCTCCACGGTGAAATAGCCTGTCAACAATATCGCAAAATAGATTTGGACAAAGAAGGCCTCTCACTGCATTTGATCTCATCCTTTCAAAATATCACATCCAATATGTTGTCATTACAGTATCTTGTTTGTAAAATGAGTCCAGTGTCCTTAACCTCAGCCAACCTTCCTAGCAAACCATTCCAGGTGTGTAAAGAAATACGCCATGGTGCCCTAAACACTCACGGGTCCAACTCATACATCAAGAATGGCCACCAAGGTGACCAGAACTGGAAAAAGTCATCCTAAAAGGTTGGAGGAAAATGGGAACAAATGGGCTTAAATTTTGATCTGCAATTTTGGTCTCAAAAGGAAAGACTCAGGAGTTGAGACTTGAAGGCATAACAGGATAGGACAAGTACTCAGGATTTTCCTGTAGAAGCTGTTGTTTCAAGTGCAGTGTTGTCTCTTGGAATCAATGCAAATGATTGAATGCTACGTCAATTTTGCTGATCATATTTATAAACTGAAAGATTAAAGAGCACTGATTGATAATCTGAACGTGTGCATCAGTCAAGGAGGTTCTAATCACTATCATCATATGGTGGGGTTAATGGTTATCATCAACTCCCAGCAACCTAGTAACAGTGGAGTTTATGATCACAATTGTTACAAATCCTGGCAGTGCTTCTTGATCAGATTTTAGTAAGTAGGTTTTACCTAGCTTTATGATTGTTGGCAACTGTGATATCTTTATACAGACACTAACACAAGCACTCTCTAAAAGATGGCTCCTTAACAGAAACTGTCATCATGTGACTTTGCCACATGACCTTTTATTAATAATAAATCAGTAGTTCAGTAGTTGTATTACATCAGTTGTCCACTAGGTGGAGCTCTCTAAAACTTCTCCCTCCTTATTGAAGAAGTAATGATAACAAAATAATCATTATACAAAAAGATATGAACTTATTTTCCAATATTTACAAATCAAACTTAACCACTGGTTTTCTGTTTTGATGTGGATACCTTTGTTTTTGAATAGAACTTTCCAATCTTATTGCAGAACTTAGACTCATTCTAGGCTGAGCCTGAGGAGAGTTTTTTTCCAAGGGCAACCCTTGATCTACATTTGGACTCTCTACAACTTCAGACTGTTTGTCTGCCTGACTCAGACTCAGACTAAAATTCTGACTTTCTTGTGGACTTGTTTCTAGTACATCTGATGTAGGATTTGCTACTGGTACACTACTTATAACAAGACCATCTGATTCATGAGAAATAATTGAATCATTCCAACTTTCAACTCCTTCCACATCTGTAGTTAAAATATGATCAATGTGAACAAACCTAACCTGTCCATGATCAAATGTCTTGACCAAATATGTGCAAGGTAACCACTTTAACCATTTATGGTGATTGTTCTTCACTCTAACCATCTGATTCAATTTCACACTTCTCTCTCTTACTCTACCTCTATCATGACTCTCTTTTTGTCTTGATTGTTTCTCTTCTACTGACTGTGCCAAGTTTGGCTTTAACAAAGAGAACCTAGTTTGTGGCTGTCGTTTGAGAAACAACTCTGCTGGTGTTCTAACGGTACTTGTCTGAGGAGTATTATGATAAGTAATCAGAAAATTTGCTAGTTTGTGGTCCAACAACAACTGTAATTTCTTTGGATTTGGATCCAACATTTGCTTGATGAAGGCACATTTTACAACTTTTACTGTGTGCTCCTCTGCACCATTTGAAACGGGGTGGTATGGTGGAAATTTGGTATGTTTCACACTGTTTCTGCTCATGAACTGTGCAAATTCTTGTGAACAAAATTGCAGCCCATTATCAGAAGGATTTTTTTCTGGGAGGTCATCTGAAAAAAACAATCTTCGCAAATTGTGTAGTGTTTTACTTGTTATTTTCCACATCGGAAACACCTCTACCCACTTTGAATGTTTATCTATCACTATGAACAATTATTGTCCTTCTAGCTCAGCAAAATCTACATGTAACCTTAGCCACATCCTGGAAGGCCATTTCCATGGCTGGAAGGCCATTTCCATGGCTGTAATGGTTCTGATGGTGGTTTCTTGCTTAACGATTGACATGTTGTACACTGACCAACGATGTACTCTATATCTTTATCTAAACCTGACCACAATAAGTAACTGCGTGCAAAACTCTTGGTCAAGCACATTCCCAGGAGCTGGTCATGACGATCTCCTAACAACTTGGACCTAAACTTATTTGGGATAACCACTTTTGCAGCCCATATGGTACAATCTTTATCCACTGACAATTCATTCCTACGAACAAAGTACAAATGAATATATTCCTCTGATACCTGGTTTGGCCATCCATTTTCTATGTAATCATGCACCTTTGACATAACTGGGTCACCTGTGACTGGCAGCTCATAAATACATGAAAATAGAACACTTCTTCCCAAATGGGTGTAACTTGTGATGAGGATGGCAACCTGGACATAGCATCAGCATTACTATGATCAGCTGATTGTCTGTACTAAATGTCATACGTATATGCTGACAAAATCAAAGCCCATCTCTGCATTTGGGCTGCAGCTAAGGTTGAAACTGGGAACTTCAGATGGAGGATTGCTGTCAGGGGATTATGGTCAGCAATAATGGTAAACTTAAGACCAAACAGTATTGTGGAACTTCTTCACCCCAAAAATCAAAGCCAAAACTTTCCTTTTGATCTGTCCATAGTTCCGCTCACTGGTACTGAGAGTAAGTGAAGCAAAAGCAATTGGTCTCTCCTCTCCACGATCTAATACATGAGAGATCACTGCCGCAACTCCATACTGAGAGGCGACATATGTTAGCTTGATCTCCTTAGATACATCATAGTGAACTAACATGTTACTCTCTACTAATTGGCTTTTACACTGTTTGAATGCTGTGTCACATTCTTCTGACCAGTTGCAATGGATCTGTTTTTTCAACAGCTCATTCAGTGCAGTCAAATTCAGTAGGAACTTCCTATAATAGTTCAAAAGACCCAAAAATGATCAAATTTCAGTGACATTCTTGGGAGTGGTTGCATTTCTTGATTGGATGTCAACCATCTTTGTCTACTCTGTGCCCTGAGCATGCCACTGAAATTTAAAATAACTTAGAATTGTGAGCAGTCACTTGTACTCTGTGCTTCTCTAACCATTTGAGCACTTCATTCCACATGTTATTATGGGTTTGCCTGTTTGGTGCTGAAAGGAGTATGTCATCTAAATAATATACTACCCTTCAATGCCTTGCAGAATCTAGTTCATCACCCTTTGGAATATGGCAAGGACAGAAGATGCTCTAAATGGTAGCCTAGTAAACTAATATAGGCCGAGATGAGTATTTATAGTCAAGCACGATTTGGGCTCCTCATCTCGTTCAAGTTGTAAGTAGGCATTTGTGAGATCTAACTTTGAGAAGATCTGGCCACCTGTCAGCGATGTGAACAAATCTTCTACATTTGGCAATGTATTGTTTAGATTACCCTCGAGAACCTAGTTTATGGTTACTTTATAATCACCACACAACCTTACCCTACCATCTGACTTAGGTACAACAATAATGGGTGTAGCCCATAGATCTACCTTAAAGATAATGAGCTCAATTTTCCTGGGTCATTTGCGCCGTTTTTTTGGCGTGCACCGTTTTTTCTGGCGTAATTATTTAATTCAAAGTTTCCCCCTGGAATCTGCGCCAGCGTAACTGCTTTAGTTACGATTTTTCTACGTTTTTTTTTAACATCATGTCTGCGCCAGTTTTCAGTATTTTTCGCAGTCTGCCTAAAAATATTTTATCCTAGGTCAGCGTATCTGGCCACTCCCGAAAACCTTCTGGTGAGTTAACAGAAAGCAGCACTTTGAAAAACGCCAGTGTTTTTGTATCAAACTTTAAAGTTTTCAGTTATGATCACTTACAAACTCTAAGTTCACTTACAAACTCTAAGGTCACTTAAAAACTTTAAGATCACTTACTAACTTTTAAACTTAGAAATTTACATAACTTATAAAAATCTTTTAATTTGAGAACAACAATTACAACAGTAACAATAATAATAACAACAGCAGCAGTAGTAAAGAAAGGCTGCAGCCATCTCTCCTCCACCTTGTGCTAAGACCACCTGCCGCGCTTGTTCTTGGTGACTCCACCACCCCTGCCCGTAGGAGGTGGCGCAGTGTTTCTGGCGTTGGTACCAAGCTTATTCTTTCTAAGATCTCGGGTAGTGTGCACCTGTTGAGGGGAGAGGGTGCAGGCGACAATGTGGAGGGTCCGGCTTGGGGCTCCTCAGAGGCTGTTGTGGGGATTGGAGTGGGAGTCGCGGTTGATTCTGTCAATGAGCGCAGGGTCTGGGTGTGTTCCCTTATTGCAGCAGCTAACTCCAACATGCCATCCCTCATACACCCTGACAGTGTCTCAACTACCTGCAACATTCCCTCCCTCATGGTCAGTGATAGTATTTGCACCATCTCTGACATTCCCTCCCTGATGTTCACTGACAGCGCATCACCTACTTGTGACATTCCCTCCTCTATGGTCACTGACATCAATCCCGTTTCTCTTGAGATTGCTGTTAATTCTTCTGACAGTCCCGCTACCTCATCACCCACCCCATTGATGGTGTCCAGGAGTGATCGCGTAAGGTCAATGCTCTCCCCACTTATTGCCACCATCTGAACCACATCTGTTAGATCCTGCATCTCAGGAGAGTGCGGTCGAGCTCCCCTTCCCCTCCTCCCCACGGCTTGCACCCCACCACTGGGATACGCAACCTCGGAAGGTGGGGCCCTGGGTGTGTACCACACCACTGGAAAGCGCAACCTCGAAGGTGGGGCCTTGGGTGTCCTTCACTGCACCCCGCCACTGGGACCCACAGCCTCGGACGTTAGGAAATCATGGAATGTCCCACCAACACTCAAACCACTAGTCACGGAAGGGATTGACACCTCAATGGGTGGCATCTGCACCTCCACCAAAGTCAGTAAAACAGTGGGGGCTTCATCCATCTCCATCCCCTCCCCCTCCCCCTCACCTCCATGCTCTTGGTCAGTAGGGTGGGATTGGAAGATGTTCTCCTCTTCAGGCTCGTCCTCGTCTGAATCTTCTTCTGCATCGTCAGGGTTGGCCTCAAGTTCTTCAAAATATAACAGAACGCTGACAAATGATTAGCATCAGAGGAGGTGGCAGGTTGGGTAGCATGAGTAGGTTCACACAGTGCAAGCAGCAGGCTGATTTAAAGGACCACGATGAATGATAGCACATTACATCAACCGAAATGTACCTGACAGAGACATCCTCAGGAACCAAAGCATGGCTAGTCCGCGCAGTACTTAACATTTAGCAAAGCCAGACTGTGGAATTTGCAGGACTTACCCTCTCCCTCGAGTGTGGGCCCAGCTTGTGCAGTACTGATTGCTTTTCTCCAGGCAGGATCCATCAAAGCAGCGACCCTCTCTTCCAAGGGTGTCAGTGGGTGCAGATTTGCCAGGCCTCCTCCTGTTCGAGTTCTTTCCCTTTTATTGTGTGCCACCTTCCTCTGCAAAGATGAAAATGAAACTTTTTAGAGAGGGTGTCTTTCTGCTGGGTGGGACATATACAACTGGTCACATTTACAATTGCAATTCCATTGAATAAATGAAAATATTACTTACATTAACTACTTGACCAAGGTCCTGCCATTTCTTTTTACACTGGCCTCCAGATCTCATGGTGGTCACCATTGCACAGTTATCTTCTGCAACTTGGTTCCAGCATTTCTTAATTTCTTTGGGTAGAACTTTTATGTGAAATCTGCTGGTGTCCAGCTCCTGCCATCTGCTCTCAATCACAGCAACTGGTGCCTCCACTTCATCCTGTAAATATATTCTTGGTCCTTGTACCGCGTTGCATCTTGTATGGTTGCAGATCTGATTTTTCCAATGCTCTCACAAATCACTCCTTGTCACACAACTGGCTCTTTAAAAATGGCTGATTGCCAACCCGGAGTTGTACTGCGCATGCGCGTCCATTGAAATGACATCAAAAAGGTCACTTTATTTTCACGCATGCGCAGAAGGTATGGCATTGTTTTTTCGGCGCCGATAGCAGGTTCCACCCCCCGAGGCAACTGGACACGCTGCCGCCGCCAAATTTGAATTGTACATCGGGGAAACTTTGACAAAATATTTCTCCCACATTTCTGGCTTAAAAAAATGGGTTTGGGCAAAATTGAGCCCAGTGTTCTCAGTTTCTCGTCTTTTGTGTTTTTGCTCAACGTTCTCCTTGAGTGTGTATGGTACAGGACGTGGCTTGCAGTTAACTGGTCTTGCGTCCTTCTGCATTCTGACACTCGCCTTGAAGTGTTGGATCGGACTGCCTGTTTTGACAACTACTTTTGTATACTGCTTGATGTCATCTTTTGATGCAAATTTCATTTCCACACGAAAAATCTAACTCCAATCCAGCTTCACTGATCCCAACCAATTTCTACCTATCAAGGCAGGCTTGTCTCCTGCCACTACTATGAGAGGCAAGCTCTGAAACTGATCCTTGTATTTCACCGGTACGGTGATACATCCTACCACAGGGATTTGCTCTCCTGAGCAGCCTCGCAGCTCTATCTTCGATTTCTCCAGTCGAAAATCATGCAACTTGTCGAGATATATCAAATCTGTTACTACACTCATGGATGCACCAGTGCCAATTTCCATGGATATCCTGCTTCCTGCAATGTCTATTTGGATGACGATACATCGGGAATCGTTGTTAGATACCATTGTGCACCTGATGATGTGTATCTCCAGAATCTCCTCATCCTGTTGCTTCTCTTCAATGCTATGTAGTCTCTGTGATTTCTATTTCCAGCATTGAAATTCTGTTTACTCTTTAGTCGACACGCCTTCGCAAGATGCCCAATTTTCTTGCAGAAGGAACACTCTGCCTTCACATATGGACAGCTTTGAGCAACATATTGTCCCAGGCACTGACAGCATGACTTCAATGCTCTGTTACCTTGGCCAGTTGCTGAGGCCATGGAGCCCAACTGCCTTTTACTTTTAGCCTGCAGGTGCCTGACGGTTGGAAATGGCACGAAAATCTTGGGTGTATTGGTCGACCATATCCATCGACATAGCTGTTTGACAAGCTAAATCGAAAGTCAAGTTAGCAGTTGTCAACAATTTCTTCTGATTGCTTCATTTTTCTACTCAAACAAAGCGGTTACGCAATGCTCGGTCCTGAAAGTTTCCAAAATGACAGTGAATAGATTGCTTCTTCAAAACTACAATGTACACACAGATACCCTTGTCATGAAATTTATTTTGTGTTCGAAAATGATAACTTTCAGCAATTTCCAGGGGCTCAGGGCTGTAGTGCTGTACTAACTTGGTCAAAATCTCCATCAGTGTGGTGTCCTTTGGTTTGATGGGAACAAGCTCATTTTTCAGGGTTTCATACCCATTGGGGCCTGCTTCAGTCAAGAAAATAGCCTGTTTCCTTTCTAAAACCACCCGGTTACGGTTTACACCATCCGGGACTTCGACAATACTATTTGCGGTGAAAAACATTTCGAGCCACTCCACATACGTACCAAAAGTCTCTCGGTCATGACAGAACTCACCCAAGTACCCTATTATTCCCATAGGCATGGCAACGTCAATAGTTCAGCCAAGTTTGCTTGAAATTTACCTTCGATTTTTAGTTGTTCTGCAAAATGAAGAATCTCTCAAGACAGGGAGGGAGAACAGCCAGTTGTCGTGGTACATATAGGTACCAACGATATAGGTAAAAAACAGGATGAGGTCTTACGAGACAAATTTGGGGAGCTAGGAGTTAAATTAAAAAGTAGGACCTCAAAAGTAGTAATCTCAGGATTGCTACCAGTGCCACGTGCTAGTCAGAGTAGGAATCGCAGGGTAGCTCAGATAAATACGTAGCTTGAGCAGTGGTGCAGCAGGGAGGGATTCAAATTCCTGGGGCATTGGAACCGGTTCTGGGGGAGGTGGGACCAGTACAAACCAGACGGTCTGCACCTAGGCAGGACCAGAACCAATATCCGAGGGGGAGTGTTTGCTAGTGCTGTTGGGGAGGAGTTAAACTAATTTGGCAGGGGGATGGGAACCAATGCAGGGAGACAGAGGGGAATAAAATGGAGACAGAAGCAAAAGATAGAACGGAGAATAGTAAAAGTGGAGGGCAGAGAAACCCAAGGCACAAAACAAAAATGGCCAATTTACAGCAGAATTCTAAAGGGTCCAAGTGTGTTAAAAAGACAAGTCTGAAGGCTCTGTGCCTCAATGCGAGGAACATTCGGAATACGGTGGACGAATTAACTGTGCAGATAGCAGTTAACGGATATGATGTGATTGGCATCACGGAGACATGGCTCCAGGGTGACCAAGGCTGGGAACTCAACATCCAAGGGTATTCAGCAATTAGGAAGGATAGACAGAAAGGAAAAGGAGGCAGGGTGGCGTTGCTGGGTAAAGAGGGAATTAATGCAATTGTAAGGAAGGACATTAGCTTGGATGATGTGGAATCGGTTTGGTTGGAGCTACAGAATACCAAAGGGCAGAAAACACTAGTGTGAATTGTGTGCAGGCCACCAAACAGTAGTAGTAGGTTGGGGACAGCATCAAACAAGAAATACGGGATGTGTGCAATAAAGGCACTGCAGTAATCATGGGCAACTTTAATCTATATATTGATTGGGCTAACCAAACTGATAGAAATGTGGTGGAGGAGGATTTCCTGGAATGTATTAGGGATGGTTTTCTAGACCAATATTGCGAGGAACCAGCCAGAGAGCTGGGCATCCTAGACTGGGTGATATGTAATGAGAAGAGACTAATTAGCAATCTTGTTGTGCGAGGCCCCTTGGGGAAGAGTGACCATAATATGGTAGAATTCTTTATTAAGATGGAGAGTGACAAAGTTAATTCAGAAACTAGGGTCCTGAACTTAAGGAAAGGTAACTTTGATGGTATGAGGTGCAAATTGGCTAGGATAGACTGGCAAATGATACTTAAAGGGTTAACGGTGGATAGGCAATGGCAAACCTTTAACGATCATATGGATGAACTTCACCAATTGTACATCCCTGTCTGGAGTAAAAATAAAACGGGGAAGGTGGCTCAACCGTGGCTAACAAAGGAAATTGAGGATAGTGCTAAATCCAAGGAAGAGGCATACAAATTAGCCAGAAAAACCAGCAAACCGGAGGACTGGGAGAAATTTAGAGTACAGCAGAGGAGGACAAAGGGTTTAATTAAGAGGGGGAAAATAGAGTACGAGAGGAAGCTTGCCGGAAACATAAAAAATGACTGCTAAAGCTTCTATAGATATGTGAAGAGAAAAAGATTAGTAAAGACAAACGTAGGGCCCTTGCAGTCGGATTCAGGTGAATTTATAATGTGGAACAAAGAAATGGCAGACCAATTGAACAAGTACTTTGGTTCTGTCTTCACAAAGGAAGACACAAATAACCTTCTGGATGTACTCAGGGACCGAAGGTCGAGTGAGGAGGAGGAACTGAAAGATATCCTTATTAGGAGGAAAATTGTGTTAGGGAAATTGATGGGATTGAAGGCCGATAAATCCCCAGGGCCTGATAGTCTATATCCCAGAGTACTTAAGGAAGTGGCCCTAGAAATAGTGGATGCATTGGTGATCATTTTCCAACAGTATATCGACTCTGGATCAGTTCCTATGGACTGGAGGGTTGCTCTTGTAAAACCACTTTTTTAAAAAGGGGGGAGAGAGAAAACGGGTAATTATAGACCGGTTAACCTGACATCCGTAGTGGGGAAAATGTTGGAATCAATTATTAAGGATGAAGTAGCAGCACATTTGGAAAGCAGTGATATGATTGGTCCAAGTCAGCATGGATTTATGAAGGGGAAATCATGCTTAACAAATCTTCTGGAATTTTTTGAGGATGTATCTAGCAGAGTGGACAGAGGAGAACCAGTGGATGTGGTGTATTTGGACTTTCAAAAGGCTTTTGACAAGGTCCCACACAAGAGATTGGTGTGCAAAATCAAAGCACATGGTATTGGGGGTAATGTACTGACGTGGATAGGGAACTGGTTGGCAGACAGGAAACAGAGATTTGGGATAAACGGATCCTTTTCAGAATGGCAGGCAGTGACTAGTGGAGTGCCGCAGGGCTCAGTGCTGGGACCCCAGCTCTTTACAATATATATTAATGATTTAGATGGTGGAATTGAGTGTAATATCTTCAAGTTTGCAGATGACACTAAACTGAGTGGCGGTGTGAGCTGTGAGGAGGACGCTAAGAGGCTGCAGGGTGATTTGGACAGGTTAGGCGAGTGGGCAAATACATGGCAGATGCAGTATAATGTGGATAAATTTGAGGTTATCCACTTTGGGAGCAAAAACATGAAGGCAGAATATTATCTGAATGGCAGCAGATTAGGAAAAGGGGAGGTGCAGCGAGACCTTGGTGTCATGGTTCATCAGTCATTGAAGGTTGGCATGCAGGTACAACAGGCAGTGAAGAAGGCAAACGGTATGTTGGCCTTCATAGCAAGGGGATTTGAGTGTAGAAGCAGGGAAGTCTTACTGCAGTTGTACAGGGCCTTGGTGAGGCCCCACCTGGAATATTGTGTTCAGTTTTGGTCTCCTAATCTGAGGAAGGACGTTCTTGCTATTGAGGGAGTGCAGCGAAGGTTCACCAGACTGATTCACGGGGTGGCTGGACTGACATATGAGGAGAGACTGGATCAACTGAGCCTTGATACATTGGAGTTTAGAAGGATGAGAGGGGATCTCATAGATACATATAAGATTCTGACTGAACTGGACATGTTAGATGTGGGAAGAATGTTTCCGATGTTGGGGAAGTCCAGAATCAGGGGGCACAGTCTTAGGATAAGGGGCAGGCCATTTAGGACTGAGATGAAGAGAAACTTCTTCAGTCAGAGAGTTGTTAACCTGTGGAATTCCTTGCCGCAGAGAGTTGTTGATGCCAGTTCATTGGATATATTCAAGAGGGAGTTAGATATGGCCCTTGCAGCTAAAGGGATCAAGCGGTATAGAGAGAAAGCAAGAAAGGGGTACTGAAGGAATAATCAGCCATGATCTTATTGAATGATGGTGCAGGCTCGAAGGGCCAGATGGCCTACTCCTGCACTATTTTCGATGTTTCTTATTTTTCAGCAGGCTACCAGGTAGAGCGCTATAACAGCAACATCAGTGGATTTCACCACTAAATTTGGAGGGAGAAATTAGCCTGGTTTGCACCTCCCGTTAGCGCCTTTGGCAGGAACAGAACACTAAGGGATTACCGATCAGGTATAGTGAAATAACGATGCCCGAGGACTTCTTTGGTGATTTTGCTCTGGTGCTAACACTTACTATCTTGCTCTGTAGTTCCCCATAGATCGTGACATAAACCAGTATGCAGTGCCCCGTTACTGCCCTGGATGCAATATTCATTCCCGCCCCCTGCAACAATAGCAACTGCAGGAGGCATTGTCTCCTCAGCTGGCCGCTTGCAGAGCACTATTTAAAAGCAATGGTGGTCAGGTAGGGCAAAATGTAATAATCTCCCCAGACTGGTGTCTTTTGGTTTTGTGGACCCTGCAATTCGTCATCCCTGCACTCTCTTCGAGTGCTTTGGGCTTTTATTCACCTAGCACAGGTCTCATGGCCCCACAGAGAAATGAAGATTGAATGAAACCAACATTGGCCCTTCCCTTTAAGAAAGGGGAGCAGCCTCCAAAATGGCAGCGCTGCATGGAATATCTCTGCCACTACTGCCCCTCTCACTCCCTTTAATGCTCTAAGGGAAGTGATAGCGCTGGATTTAGTGCTCCACTTCGCTCTTGAAGCATTAAAACCCATCAGCTGCAAAGCTTTTTTGCCCGCCAATACTTTTACACTCTCGCAAAAGTTATCGCCCCAAATAGGGCACTGTGTAATTTCTAGCCCTTAATCTCTAAAACAGACAACCATGACTCTACTAAATCAGTATAAGTGCATTGAAAGTTTTTTTTAAATTAATTTGCTATCCAGACCGATTCCTGAAATCCACTGATTCTTCTAAACAGTTTGGTATTCTATATTTAATTATTTTCTGCCAGTCATGGTACAAATGACAAGGCTGATGCATTCATAACCGCCTTCAGCCAGAAATACCAAACAGATGATCCATCTCGGCCTCCTCCTGAGGTCCCCACTATCACAGATGCCAGTCTTCAGCCAATTTTATTAACTTCACGTGCCATCAAGAAATGGTTGAGTGCACTGGACACAGCAAAGGCTATGTGATACAACAATATCCCGGCTGTAGTGCTGAGGACTAGAAGTGTCCTTAGCTAAGCTGTTTCCAGTACAAACTAGCAAATTGGCATCTACTCGGCAAACTGGAAAACTGCCCAGCTAGATCCTGTTCACAAAAAGTAGGACAGATGCGACCGAGCCAATTACCATCCCATCAGCCTACTCCCAATCATCAGCAAAGTGATTAAAGGATTTGTCAACAGTGCTATCAAGTGACACTTATCAATAACCTGCTCACTGATGGGAAGCCGGGACACTGAATAAATTTAAGACAGAGTTAGACAGTTTCTTAACCGATAAGGGATTAAGGGATTAAGGGGTTATGGGGAGCGGGCAGGGAAGTGGACCTGAGTCCATGATCTGATCAGCCATGATCGTATTAAATGGCGGAACAGGCTCGTGGGGCCATATGGCCTACTCCTACTCCTATTTCTTACGTTCTTATGATGCTCAGTTTTAACTTCCCACTTGCCTGGTTTCTGCCAGATGGGCCGGGTTAAAATCACGCTTTTTGTTTCTGGTCACTCGCAACCTTTTCCTTTGCAGGGAAATTACACAATGATGAAGTAATCTGATTATCAATTATACTTTTCGTCACCCAGGATCCATCCCTCAATTGTACTGCTCTCAGTGCAGGCTCCAATTGAATATCTCTCCTTTAAGATTAACACAAGCCCTAATGAGAGCTCACATTATGGTTTGGAGTTAATATGGTGCATTATTGATTCGAACTGTTCACTCATCTCAGTCAGGTAATGAGACTGAGCAGGCATGAGCGGTAAGGAGGTGAAGCATGCCTCCATCATTCCTACAGATTACACATGGGAAACAGTGCCTTCACTTACCTTGGCCAATCGTGTAAGGTCATTAACCTTCTTCCTGCACTGTGGCATGGGGTGGTGGAGGTGGCACTCACTGCCTGTGCCGGCTTCCTCCAAAAATTCTGGACTATCTTTATGTGGCTTCCTGTTCTTAGTTTCTCTTACATAAGAACATAAGAAATTGGAGCAGGAGTAGGCTATATGGGCCCTCGAGCCTGCTCTGCCATTCAGTGAGATCATGGCTGATCTTCTACCTCAACTCCACTTTCCTGCGCTGTCCCCATATCCCTTGATTCCCTTAATATCTTATTTCCCTTATCACTGTTAGTAGGACATCACTTAGTGCATCAATAAATTTGTGGAAGCTATTTGTGCTGCCGACCTCCATCCCCCAAGGTAGCTCCTTTCTCATTTATTCTTGCACTTTTCTCTTGCTTTCTTTAGTCAGCAAAACGGGTTTAATTGCTGCAGCGCCACGGAATTTCACTCCCGTTTAGTGATGGTAGACCAATAAGCAGCATGTTCAACACTATAAATCCGCCCTGCATACCTCATGAGAATCACTTCATGCAACATCAGTGGGTTAACAGCGGGGTTACCTGGGTGGCCAGAAGTCATGGCCCTGCACCCCCCACCAACCCCCACCACATTCTGCTTTTCCACCATTTAATGGGAATTCCATTCTGGGGTTGGCCTTTCCTAAAGACGAGAAAAAAACAGAATTGTATGATGGGTAGAATTAACATTGAGAGAGAAAAAAAAGCCATACTTACAATTCAATTCATGATGTATCCGCATAATCCAATTAATTCCCCTCGGAAATATACATTAGTTCCCATTTATAGGAGATTATGAGGAACAGCCAACCATTAAATGAAAGTCAAATAAACATTACTTTCACAGGTGACAACAGACTTTATCGTAAACCTCAAATATTCTTCTATTCTGGCAAACATGAAATGAAAACAACAAATGGCTGTGCTATTTTCTACCGAAAACCAAGTGGAGTTTCTGAGTGGCACTGCATAGTCTTTTATGCTGATAGTATAAATCCCAGAATTAAACTGATGTTATGATGGGATTAATCATTTAACATAGATACACTCCCCCTCTTCAATTGCAAAAACTGACAATGTTCCAACTGCGATTAGAAGTAATTCTCAAAGAATTTGAAGGAGGAAATCTATCAATCCTTTCATATCTCCAGCACAAGATGTTCCTGGCTCACTTTAATATGAATGTGTGAATGTGGATCGACCTCTTTTGATCTGGCTGACATTTTTAGATCTTAATCTTTCTGATCTGTTCACTTTCTTTAATTTTAAATGTTTTTAATCGCCAGTTTAGCTCAGTATTTTTTCAAATATTTTTCTTATAATACTCCTGTGAAACGCCTTCGGACGTTTTACTACATTAAAGGTGCTGTGCTATATAAATACAAGTTATTACAAATTTGGGTCTGCCACAGGTATTCACTTGGGATCGGCGCTGTCATTTGCATCCCCAAGCATTCTGGTTGCCTGCTTTTTTATGGAACTTGACTTCACAAGAACATAAGAAATAGGAGCAGGAGTAGGCCATTTGGCCCCTCATCCCTGTTTCAATAAGATCATGGCTGACCTGATCCTGGTCTCAGCTCCACTTCCCCGCCCACTCCCCATAACCCTTGACTCCCTTATCGTTCAAAAATTTGTTTATTTCCACCTTAAATACATTCAATGACCCAGCCTCCACAGCTCTCTGGGGCAGAGAATTCCAAAGATTCATGACCCTCTGAGAGAATAAATTCCTCCTCATTTCCGTTTTAAATGGGCGACCCGTTATAATGAAACTATATCCCCTAGTTCTAGATTCTCCCACGAGTGGAAATATCTTCTCTGCATCTACACTGTCAAGCCCCCTTAGAGTCTTATACATTTCAATGAGATCAACTCTCATTCTTCTAGTCAGCAATGAGTATAGGCCCAACCTGCTCAACCTTTCTTCATATGACAACTCCTTCATCTCAGGAATCAACCTCGTGAACCTTCGCTGAACTGCCTCCAATTCAAGTATATTCTTCCTTAAATAAGGGGACCAAAACTGTACGCAATACTCCAGGTGTGGTCTTACCAAAACCCTATACAGTTGTAGAGGGAATTGCCTTCTTTTATATTCCATCCCCCTTGCAATAAAGGCTAACTTTCAACTTGCCTTCCTAATTACTTGCTGTACCTGCATGTTAAATTTTTGTGTTTCAGTTACAAGGTCCCCCAGATCACTCTGTACCGCAGCATTTTATAATCTCTCCCCATTTAAAAAATAATTAGCTTTTTTATTTTTCCTACCAAAGTGAATAAGCTCACATTTTCCCACATTATACTCTATCTGCTACATTTTTGCTCACTCACATAGCCTATCTATATCCCTTTTCAGATTATTTGTGTCTTCCTCGCAATTGCTTTCCCACTTATCTTTGTATCATCAGCAAATTTGGCTGCATTACACTCAGTCCCTTCATCCAAGTCATTGATATAAATTGTAAATAGTTGAGGCCCCAGCACTGATCCCTGTGGCATCCCACTAGTTACAGTTTACCAACCTGAAAATGACCTTTCCCGTTATCCCGACTTTCTGTTTTCTGTTAGTTAGCCAATCCTCTATCAATATTACCCCCAATCCCGTGAGATCTTATCTTGTGCAGTAACATTTTATGTGGCACCTTATCGAATGCTTTCTGGAAATCCAAATACGCCACATCCACTGGTTCCCCTTTATCCATCCTGCTCGTTACATCCTCAAAGAACTCCAGCAAATTTGTCAAACATGATTTCCCTTTCATAAAACCATGCTGACTCTGTTTGACTGCATTATGATTTTCTAAATGTTCAGCTACTACTTCCTTAATGATGGTCTCCAGCATTTTTCCAATGACAGATGTTAGGCTGACTGGTCTATACTTTTCTGCTTTCAATCTCCCTCCTTTCTTAAATAGGGCTGTTACATTTGTGGTTTACTAGTCCATTGGAACCTCACCAGAATCCAGGGAATTTTGGTAGATTCCAACCAATGCATCCACTATCTCTGCAGCCACCTCTTTGAAGACCCTGGGGATGCAGGCCTCCGGGTCCACCTTTAGTCCCATTAATTTGTCTAGTACTTTTTCTCTAATGATAATGATTGTTTTAAGTTCCCCCCCGCTCCCAATAGCTCCTTGATTTTCAATTATTGGGATGCTTTTAATGTCTTCTACCGTGAAGACCGAAACAAAATATTTGTTCAAAGTCCCTGCCATTTCCCTGTTTCCCATTATTAATTCCCCAGTCTCATCCTCTAAAGGACCAACATTTACTTTAGCTACTCTCTTCCTTGTTATATACCTGTAAAAAGGTTACTTTCACTGTCCTGTGTTGCTAGTACGGTAGCAGGATCCAGGACTGGCAGAATCAGTAAAATTTGTGTGTGCATACTGTTCCGTGAATAGAAAGAATATGCATTCCACTAGCCTACTATGAGGAATCTTGTCTTAATATAAAAAGGATACCTTATCAGTCTGCTACTTTTCCTAACAAACAGGGCAGAGGTCTATTCTCCGAGACACCCTTCCTGCTGTCTACATTGAACTTTGTATGTTTGAACCAATTGGAAAATTGGGTAGGCTGGATAACGGGCAGCTAGCTCATAAATAGCTGTTTTCTACCTGCGCCCAACATGCAAATAACTGCCCCCACACCCACACTCCCCTCTCTGGTGTCACGGTTGATTTTTAAAATCATTTTTAAATCTTGAAAGACTAGCAGAGATCAAATAAATTTGTCAACAACAAGCTACTAGATGAATCCTGAATAATCAAACATAGCTGACTCTTAAAAACAATGTCCCATCTTGCATTTAAAATACCTTTGCAATTTGCCTCTGGATTGGCAACTCAGCATAGGACTGTCTGGAGCAAGCTTTTGTTTAAAATATTTGAACACAGCTCATGTATTTGTCATATTTGTGGAAACAATGGCCACAGAATCATGACTTATGGCAATGATTAATCTAATAACTCTGTTTATCCTGAGTCAGTCTATTTCAAATATTTTGCAAATTAATTTTTGCAATAATATTGGAATCAAGTATAAGTTTTTTCATAACCTCCACCATACCACACATTGATTCTAGTGTCTAGAAGGCTGCCTTGCATAGTGATGCAGAATAATATTTAGCACACACTGTAGAAGTTCCAAAATATGAGTCCAGCGTGGATTTGTTTAGGGAATGAATTTAACTATTCATGACATTAAATATTTACTTGTTCAACATTATTACTTTTGGATTGTGGCATTATTCAAGACTTTCAGTATCTTGGTTTATTTTGTATATGCAGAATTGTTTTTTCTTTATTGCCCATCACTAATTGCCCCCGAGAAGGTGCTGATGAGCCACTTTCTTGAATATAACAGAGTGGCTTGCTGGGCCATTTCAAAGGCGCAGTTAAAGAGTCAAGCACATTGCTGTGGGTCTGCAGTCAGACCGGATAAGGACAGCAGATTTCCTTCCCTGAAGGACATTAGTGAACCAGATGAGTTTTTGCGATAATCCGGTATTATTGAAATTTCCCAAAGTGTTTCATAGCCAATGAAATAGTTCTCGCGAATCGTCACTGTCATTAGGTAGACAAATATGACAACCACATTTGCACAGCAAGGACCCACACACAACAATGAGATAAATCTGTTTTGGTGGTGTTAGTTGAGAGAAAAATATTGGTTAGGCTTGCAGTTCTTTAACTTGTGTCCAGCTGAACAGACAGTTAGGACCTCAGTTTCACGTCCCATCCCCAACATTGCAGCACTTCCACTATACCACACTGAAATGTCAGCTTAGACTATATGCTCAAGTGCCTGGAGTAGGGCCTGAACTCATAACTTTCTCATCAGAGACAAGAGTGCTACCTTGAGTCAAACTGAAACATGAACTGAAATATGTATTAACTGATGCAAATTTTTGGGTTATGCACTGAATATTTTCTTGGGTTAAGCAGCTCTAGTCACTCTTGTAAATCACCTCACATTCTCGATAAACCAGAGTGTAGCTTTGACATATATAGTAAGTGATAATCTGATTATAACATCGAACTCTTGTATGCTTGTCAAGTATAATAGGGGCCGAAATTCAGGGTCCACATAAGGACCATGTGGCAGAATCGAGTGGTCGGCGTGTTCCAGTCGATTGGCCGCCGTGACCCATATTAAGTGCGGAAGTTTTTGGGTTTCCGCTCCAAACCCCAGACTTCCGCTGCGGTATGGGTCCTGCGGCCATAATGATGCCATTAAAGTGCGCACCGTTGCCGTGCAGTCACGCCACCTATTTGCACTATAAAAATGCCTGCTTTTTTTGTGACAGTGACCTCGCCAGCTCTTTGGATTGGTGCACTTTGCCGGGCTGCTCGAGAGCGTCAGAGGAGGAGAAGGGACATTTGGTGCGATTAGATATTTTGTGGGCAAACTTTATCCGAATTTTCTGTGGGTATTTGGTAAACCTGCAGTGGGCTTTTGAGAACTATTTGAGAGTTGACAACACTTTTTCACTCTCACTGAATAGTCATGGCCTGTGGACCTCATTTTCTGCTACACACAAGAGGGTTGAGCCTGCAGACAGAATGGGCTCAGTGTTTGCAGGGGAATACCTTGTGTGTTATGTATGTAATAACTCGATAGACTGAATACTGTTAACCTACACAGGTACAAACCTGGCTCTGCTTCTCTCTACCTTTCTCAGGCATAACAACACAATTACTCCACAGTAAACAATCTGACTGAATGGATAGTTCGTCTTTGCGATGGTTGTAAGGTTTGGTCTAATCACCCATTTGTTTGGGTATAGCAGACCAATCACCACTAAAGACACGTTTCACAACCGATAATATCGTGTCCTGGCTGGTCCAGGTCTTAACTTGTTGAGCCATGACAGGGGTTCCTTCACTTTCAAAAGCATCCATAACTAACAGTAGGTCTGCAGGTTGTGGCGTCTCCACCTCCGGTGTGGGCAACGGCAGACGGCTCAGTGCATCGGTACAATTCTCGGTGCCAGATCTATGGCGAATGACATAATCATAGGCAGATAATGTCAGCATCCACCTTTGGATGCGGGACGATGCATTGGTATTGATACCTTTGTTTTCCAAAAACAATGAAATTAGTGGCTTGTGATTTGTTTCCAGTTCAAACCGAAGACCAAACAGGTACTGATGCATCTTTTTAACCCTATACACACAGGTTTTTTTTTCTACCATGCTGAAGGCTCTTTCCGCCTTTGACAAAATTTTAGAAGCATACACAACAGGTTGTAGTTTACCTGACTCATTAGCTTGTTGGAGCATGCAACCAACTCCATATGACGAAGCATCACAGGCCAATAGTAGACGCTTACACGAATCATAATGTACCAGCTTGTTAGAGCTTGTTAGAGCAAAGCAGATTAGTAGCGGTGTCACGACCTGTGACCAGTATGTCATCTTGGAACATGACAGTTCGAGGGATGGACTTCAGTAGACTCTCTATGATGCTCAGAAATGTGGCTGTAGCCGAGCGAATTCCGAAAGGACGCCTGTTGTAGATAAACAGTCCTTTATGAGTGTTGATGCATGTAAGTTTCTTCGACGTCTCGACCAGCTCCTGTGTCATGTAGGCTGATGTCAGATCCAGTTTAGTGAACTACTTTCCCCCGGCTAGTGTTGCAAACAGGTCATTAGCCTTCGGTAATGGGTATTGATCCTGTTTCAAAACTCAGTTGATTATAACCTTGTAATCGCCACAAATCTTGACAGTGCCATCATTCTTCAACACAGGAACAATGGGACTGGCCCATTCATTACATTTGACCGGTGATATGACCCCTTTACGCTGAAGTCTGTCCAGTTTGATTTCGACCTTATCCCTCATCATGTACGGAACCGCCCGAGCTTTATGATGGATGGGTCTTGCATCCGAGTCCACGTGGATCTGCACCTTGACTCCCGTGAATTTGCCGATGCCTGTTTCAAACAGCAAGGGGAACTTGCTCAGCACTTGAGCACATGGAGTATCATTCTCCGACGATAACGCTTTGATATTGTTCCAATTCCATTTGTTTTTTTCCAGCTAATTCCTGTCAAATAGCGTTGGACCATTGCCTGGAACAATCCATAGTGGTAAATCATGAACCGCACCATCAGACGACATCTTGACTACTGCACTGCCAATCACCGTTATGAGTTCTTAAGTGTGCGTATGCAACTTGGCATTGACTGGACTCAGCTTAGGCCTCACAGCCTTTGTGTCCCACAGCTTGTTGAATGTCCTCCAGCTCATTATTGATTGACTTGCACCCGTGTCCAATTCCATCGGTACCGGCACACCGTTAAGTTTCACATTAATCATTATCGGTTGGCTCTTTGTCAGGAACGAATACAGTCCATACACTTCCTCCTCTGGTATCTCGGATTGCATATCTGGATCCGTGCTATACTGATCATCATCCTCCACATGGTGTGTCGCAGCACGCTTGCTCAGTTGCGGACACATGCGCTGGAGATGCCCCAGTCTTGAACAGCCTTTACAAATGCACTGTTTAAACCGACACTGATGAGGCCGATGATTGCCCCCACAATGCCAACACGGTGAAATCGGATTAATTCCCGTTGGCGGACTTTGGGCAGCCACAGGTTTTGCATATGCAGTCGACGAAGCCCTGCCATACACAGCTCTGCCAAACGACGATACAATCTTGTTTACAGTACTTGCCGAGTTCCGATTTTTCGATGATATCTGCTTTATGTTTTTGTCCATCGTCATGCATGCCTGGGCAATCGTGATGGCCTTGCTCAAATCCAGTGTCTCTGCCGCCAGTAGCTTACGCAGGATCATCTCGTGGTTGATGCCATTTACAAAGAAGTCCTGCAGCATGTCTCCCAATGCATTTTCGAACTTACACGGTCCAGCTAGATGTCTTAGGTCGGCAACGAATTCCAACATATCTTGGCCCTCATAACGAACATGCTTGTAGAATCGATATCGTGAGATGATGATGCCTTCTTCTGGTTTGAGATGGTCACATACCAGAGCACATAATTCCTCATAGTCCTTGTCCATTGGACTTGCAGGTGAGAGAAGATTCTTTATGAGTCCATAGATTTTCGGACCACAAACCAGGAGGAGGACCGCCCTGCGCCTAACTGCATAGTAGGCTCCTCCATTTTGTTGGTCACGAAGTACTGGTCCAGGCAAGCTACAAAATCTGCCCAATCCTCTCCCTCCAGGACTCTCCAGAATTTCAATTGTGCTCATTTTTGCATGCGAAGGTTCTTCAAATGTTAGGTATATAATAAGTCGATAAACTGAATACTGTAAACTAACACAGGTACAAACCTGGTTCTGCTTTATTCAGGCCCAAAGTGAATATATTACATGATGGCTTGCCTTTTATACATGGGCCGCACACACGTGCGTACAGCCCAATGAACTCTGACAGTCGCGCCAACTGGTGGCGAGTAACCCCAAGCATACATATATGACATTGTGCATATTGCGAGAGGCATGGCGGCATGCAGGAGAAGCTGGTGCCATCAGCAATGGGTACAGAGGCAGCAGGCAAGGGAGGCAGCAGTCATCGCTGCCCAACATAGAGAAGAGCCTGCAGAAGACTGCAGACCTCCACGTAGAGAGGGTGGCCAGGAGAGGTGGCATGAGGAGGAGGATCAGTTCCTCTGACCCTCCACACCATATACTGGGCCAGGAGCCTTGCCAGTAGCAATCAGCGGAGGCTGAGGAACATCAGCAAGAAGAGGGAGAAGAGGATCAGCCAGATGCCATCGGAGGGGCCCAGCACAGACCTGGGGGAAGGAGGCCCGACTTTCAAAGGATGTACCGACAACAGTTTTCCTTCCTGGAGCTCAGTGATGGGCAATATTTGCAAAGGCTGTGATTTAGAAAGGACATACTGAGGGAGCTGTGCAATGTCCTGCGGCCAGATCTGCAGCCTCACACAGGGCTGAGGACAGCTCTCACCGTTGAGACCAAGGTCACCATAGCTCTCTATTTTTAAGCGACGGACTCATTCCAATCTGCTACTGCAGACATATCGAACATCTCCCAATTCTCTGCCCATCGCTCCATCTGGCAGGCCCTGTATAAGAGAAGACTCCAATATATCTCCTTCCCGATGACCAGGGAGAAGCAGGTGGAGTGGCCGGCCAGATGTTTCAGGATTGCAGGGTTCCTCAGGGTGCAGGGTGCCATCGACTGCACACACTTTGGCCTGAGGGCCCCACTGAACCATGCTGAACTCTTTATGAACTGAAAGGGACTCCACTCCCTGAATGTGCAGCTGGTGTGTGAGCACTAGTGTAAGATCCTGGCAGTCGATGCCAGGTACCCAGGTAGCAGCAACGATTCCTTCATCCTGCACCAGAGCAGTGTGCCTGCTATCTTCACCGGGCCAAAAGGGATATGCCCTGTCCGCCTGGCTGCTGACTCCACGTCAGAATCCCAGGAATGCCATCGAACATGCTTACAATGATGCTCATTCTGCCACCAGATGCATCATCAAGCACTGCATCGGGATCCTCAAACAGAGGTTCCGTTACCTGGACCGCTCTGGTGGTGCTTTGCAGTACTCTCCTGAACGAGTCTCCATATTCATGGTGGTCTGCTGCATGCTGCACAACCTGGCTCTCATGAGGGGCCAGCCGCTGGAGGTAGAGCCAGCAGTATGACCTGAAGAGGTACAGGAGGAGGAGGAGGAGGCGCAGGAGGAGGAGGAGCAGCAGGAGGAGGAGGACCAGGATCCCTGTCGCCACCCACCCAGGAGGGGCCGTCGCCATCCCAACCCTGCAAGGGAAGTGCAGAGATGTGTGATTGCTGCTCAATTCAGATAACTTCATCCCCACATGACCCTTCAGCTTCTATTTTCCATGGTAATCCCAATGAGTGTCTTCATAAGTAATTGCCCACTCTGAAATGATACACCTGCCCAGATTTAGATGCAAAAGATAAAGATTTATCATATCATCCAAATCAGTGCAAAAAACTAACAGAACAAAAAACAGTTCAAAAAACTTACACAACAATATTATTTTTCACCCTTGTGCATTTCCTTATAATCCCTCTTACACATGCCTAATCTATTACTATGCCTCAGTGTCTCCCCTGTGGCTGTCTCATGGGTCTGGGAAGGCTGCTGTGTTTCCTGTGTAGAAGCTACCGATGTCCTTGTTGGACGCCCTCGACCAGCTTTGGGCCTGGAAGGGCCGGCTGCAGACTGATCAGCACCCTCCTGGGAGGGTTCAGTCTGGCTTGGCTCGGGTGAGGCCATGCGTGGAGGCACTGGCGGAGTGACAGGTCTGGGGACAGGAATGCTGCAATCCTGAGGGAGTTCATCATCCATATCCTGGCCGAGGAGCCTGTGTCACTCACCGGGGCGGCACGTTACCACCTACACCAACCGGAGGGAACTCAGGTCGGGGTTGTGGCGCAAGACTGGAAGGTCTCCTGTAGCCCGTGGTGGACCCAGTCATGAAGGCAACACAGAGATGTCAGGTGGTATCGAGCTGAGACTGCGTGAGAGCAGCGAAAGTCTCAAAACCGGCAGAAATAGCAGCAGTTTGACGCTCCGTGACCTGCTGCCCAAAGTGCATAAGAGCATTCTGAGCTTCCAGGGCCATGGCCAGCCTCTCCAATCCAGCACCGATGTGCTCGTTCCCTTGCACTTGTGCTGAAATGTCAGCTGCCACATCACCTACAGGTTGTGGCCTCACAGCTGGATCCACACCGATAATCTGGGAATCCACCATTGCTTGTACATGGAGTGCGCAGAGCTGTCGAGTTCTGACAGATTCTCTGGCAACCTTGCCAGTACCCCCAACATCTGGGAATGCATGGCCTCCATCCTTCTCTCATAAGCCGCTACATCGATGGACCCGTCTGAGTCCTCCTCAGCAGAACTCCGGTTAGAACTCCCTCCCCGGAGAGATGGCACCTGATGTTGCCCAGCCCCGTCACCATGCTGCAGCCCTCTAGGCCCCGGTGCAACACTCACTGCAGACCCCTGTACTATCTGAACTAGATCAGAAGATGCACTCCCAGTATCTGAGCTGGCGTGTGTGGGTAGAAGCAGTAACATGGTGCTACCAGCAATTTCCTCCTCTTCCTCTTCCTCATCACTGAGGTCCTCAAAAGATGGAGTGTGCTCCAGGATGTCAGCAAGGCTGGAGCCCTCAATGTCCTCTATGCTGTCATTAGGCATATTGGAACTGATGTCCTCAAGGGTGTCATTGAGACCCGGCACTGGTCTGACAAGTGCTGGCTCTCTCTGTCCTGTACTGCCTCTTGATTCCAGGGTTGTCTGCAGGCCTGATGCTGGTCTCACAGGTGCTGCCTCTCTGTGTCCTCGACTGTCACTCGGTCTCTCATCTGCAAGCATTATTGGGAGAAGGGCTGCCATGAGGGGAAGATAGAGGATTGATGCAAGGAGGCTGCAACTAGCAGACTTTCAGAGGGAAAGGCACAGTAGGCGCTGGAGTATTCAGAGAGAGATAGCATTAAAGGAGGGCCTTCGCTTACTCACTTTGACATTGGCAGGAGCGGTGCCCACACGGAAGGCAGCATGTCTGCCGATAAGCGCCTCAACCATCTCCTCCAAGGAGGATTTGGACATCTGGCTCACCACCACAAGTCCTCCTTTGCTCCATCCTGTTGTGTGCAATTTTGGCCTGCAAAACATAGAATGGTTGGAGAGTGCAAGTTGAACCTCCCTTATCTGGAACCCTCGGGACCTGGCCTGTTCTGTTAAGGGACTTTTCCAGACGAGGGGTGGTCACGTTAAATTGGATGGTACAGGTACTGAGCAAGGGGATATCGGGGCTGGTTGGCTTGGGGCTGGGAGTGCGGCAGAGAGATCATGGGGGGGGAGGTGGGGCGGGGGCGGTGTATCGCGGGGTCAGGCCAGCGATTGCAAGAGTCGACAGTGAGGAATTCTGTGTATGTGCCATCCGGTGGCCAGCAATGGTTCTGGACGAGGGGTGGTTCTGGATAAAGGAGTTCTGGATAAGGGAGGTTCAACCTGTACCACTGTGATGACGCATCAGAGAGCGGCTCACAGATGGAAGGCCAGCAGTTGGTGGAACAGGTACTCACTTTCATCAGATGGATGATGTCGTTCAACCATTTTCTGCACTGCGTGGCTATGAATGGAGGTCCCTGAGATCTCCACAGCAATCTCCTTTCAGGCGATTGGGTCTTCTCACATCTGGGTAAAGGACTCGCCTCCGTCACTCCACAGCCTGCATCAGGGTGTCCAACTCGGCGTCCGAAAATCGGCTTTCCCTTCTTGGTCCAGCTGCATTAGACACCCTTCAGCAGAACTCCTTCCCTCCTCAGGGCCTAGCTGCAAACTCTGACCTTCAAGAAGGCGAGTGAGCAACTGGCTCGTTAGCTGTACATGACCAGAAGGCTGAATTTCCCCGTGGTTATTCCCCTCCAATCAACCCACCCACACCGCTGCAAACTCCCAATTCCCGTCGGTCATTACTGCCGGAGCCCATTTGTTAAAAATTGTTGAAAATGGATCGAGTGGCTGCCGCAAACATAGCGGCGTTAATGACGCCAAAACAACAGTAGGTGCGCCAGGTTTCTGGTGGGCCTGAATTTCGGCCCCATAATCTTTCAAGTGCTGCCATGTGTAATCTAAAAGCAACTTAGCAAGATGAGCCGCATTGTAAACCAACCAATTGGTTTATTAACATGCATGAATGAAATATAGTGAAATATATAGTGCAGGGGAGTTATCCCCGATGTCCTGGCCAATATTTAACCCTCAATCAAAAAGATTATCTGGTCATTATCATATTGCTGTTTGTGGGAGCTTGCTTGTGCTCAAATTGGCTGTCACGTTTAATTGGCTGTAATACGCTTTGAGACGTCCGGTGGTTGTGAAAGGCGCTATATAAATCCAAGTCTTTCTTTCTTTCTATATAAAAGCAGATGATTTATTTTATTTCTAGGTGAAAATTCACTTTCAAGCTATCTAATCTAAGTCAACTGGTTCTGGTATTATGGTTACAAGCTACAGAAGTTTACATGCTCAGGCTGGTGTGCTTTAGGGAGAAAAACATCTGTTGTTGGGAAATTGCTAGAGTCTATATTTAATGTTAGGGTGACTGAACACCTCAAAAATTTTCAGTTGATCAGCATGGATTTGTGAAAGGTCGGCCATGCCTGACGAACCTGATTACATTTTTGAAAAGGTGTCTAAAGTAGAGGACAGGGGAATGTCTATGGATATTATTTATATGGACTTCCAGAAGGCATTTGATAAAGTTTCTCACAAGAGACTGTTAACGAAGGTAGAAACCCATGGAATCGAGGGCAAATGATTGACCTGGTTAGGAAATTGGCTGAGCAGCAGGAGACAGGAAGTAGTGATAATGAGGAGGTAATGAAAGGGAAGAGAGTAGAGTAGCAGTCAGAAATGTAACTTTCGGCACTACAGGTAAAGGCAAAACTAAAAGATGTAAAGTGATTAAGAGAGAGAAATAAGAAACATATAAATAAACCATCAGAGCTGAAGGACAGGCTAGGATGTGTGGACCAAATAAGTTCTTTATACAAGCGCACGGAGTATAAGGGATAGATTGAATGAACTGCAGACACGAATTCAAATTGGAAGGTATGACATGGTAGCCATTATTGAGACATGATTGTTAGACAGTCAGGACTGGGAACTAAATATAGCAGATTATATGGTTTACAGGACAGATAGGGAAAATGGCAGAGGGGGAGGAATAGCTGTAGTGATTATGGATGAAATCACTTCAATGATAAAAAAGGATTTAAAAAGAGGTAAGCAGCCAATGAAGACCTTATAGATTGAATTAAAAAATAGGAAAGGATCTAAGACTGTAGTGGGAGTTATGAAAGACTCGCTGGTACAGCTCTGAAGTACTAGATTGTATAAATGTAGAGATTAGACAAGCATGTAATAAAGACAGAGTGGTTTTAATGGGGGATTTTAACTTTCATATAGATTGGGAAAAGCAGACTAGCACCTGTCAGAAAGGTAGTGAATGTCTTCAGTGTGTTCAGGATAGTTTTTTAATACAATATGTCCTAGAGGCAACAAGGGGGCATATTAGATTTCATAATCAGTAATGAGCCAGATTTAGTTAACAGCCTAAGGGTGCGTGAACATTTATCCAATAGCGATCGTAATATGATCGAGTTCAACGTAGCGTTTGACAGGGAGAAATGCGAAACAACTACTAAGGATGAGACAGAGAGCCTGAAATTCAGTACCACTGGAAAGCCGGTGCTCCCCTCCACCTTTTTATGGCCATTAGCGCCAAAATTTTTTCGTGGCTGGGCCACCCATATTCTGCTCCAAAAGTGAACAGCGCTAATGAACAATTCCAAAGTGGATTTTTCAGCGGTGTGGCTGTCTTAATTTGAGCGCTACCACTGAGAAATTCAGCATGCAGGTAAGGGTTTCCAATGAGCCAGCAGCTCCCCGGCCTTTTTAAAGGCTAGGGTTTGCAGCAAGGCCATGAGGGGGGAAGGAGGTTGGAAGGATGGCTGGTGTAAGAGGTGTAACAAGAGCCAACAGGTTCACTGATATGGAGCTGGAGACACTGATGGACGGTATGGAGGACAAAAGAAGAATACATGTTTCCTGACATGGGGATACCTGGCAGACAGGTAGTACAGAAAGCATGGAGGGAGATTGCAGGAGAGGTGTCAGGCACCTCTATATATGTGAGGACGCACCCTCCTAGGAAGGTGCTGGCCAGTCTGCACCCGGCCCTTCCAGGGTGGCGATGGTCAACGCCTCCTAGCTCTGCGGCGCTGGGGATCCTCCTCCTCCTGCACCTCCTCCTCCTCCTACACCTCCTCCTCCTCAGGTGGCATTGCTGGTTCGACCTCCAGTGGCTGTCCCATGATGGCCAGGTTATGCAGCATGCAGCAGACCACGACAATTATGTAGAACCAAGGTGCCATCAGGCACCATAATCTCTGCTTAAGGATGCCTATGCACTGTGCGATGACGCACCTGGTGGCACAATGAGCATCATTGTATGCATGCTCTGGCGCTGTCCTGGGGTTCCACAGAGGAGTGAGCAGCCAAGTGAACAGGGGATTTCCCTTGTCCCCAGGCAGCCAACCGCAATCCTGATTTGGGCCAGTGAAGACGGCGGGCACACTGGTCTGGTGCAGAATGAACAAATCATGACTGCTGCCTCCCTTACCCACTGCCTGTCTGCACAGTGCTGATGGCGACGCCTTCTCCTGCGTGCCGCCCTGCTTCTGAGCAGGTGTACCAGGTGTCGCCCTCCTAACACTGCTCCCATCCTCAGGGTGAACCCTGCCAAGCTGGTCTCTGCAGCCCACTAAAGAGTCAGACCTGAAAGTTGTACAAAAGTACAGGGGTATGTGCAAATCTCTGAGAAGCACTCAGCAGGTTTAATGGAGCCAAAACAATTAATAAAATTATTTCAAGAGATAAATAACGCAGACCATGGGAAATGAAATAAAAACACTAATAATTAATAAAACTATATCAAGACATAAATACTGCAGTTGCATACTGAAAAATGAAATTAAAACAATAATATAATAAACTTTTTCAAAAGATTACTACTGTGGATGCATGCTGAAAAATGAAATTAAAAACAATAATAAGTAATAAAAAATTTTACTTACCAAAGGGCCCCAGCGGTGTTGCGTTCAAGCACTGCATTGAAAATCTCGCGGGGCACTGCTTGGAGAAGTCCTAGCTGTTCCTCGGATTTCGCTGTGGTAGTCCCTTTCCAGTGGCCCACATGCTGCAGAGCTCACCGCTGGAAACCCTCCTTTACAGCGGCTTCACCGCGCCGTTTCCGGCAGAAGCGAACATCGCTGAAATCCTCCCCGAGCTGAATATGGCTCGGGGAGAGAAAAGTACCTGATCATGGCGGCCGATCGATCATTTCGATCGATCGCCAAACACCATGGTAGCCGTCCCTTTGGGAACGGTGAATTTCTGCCCCAGAGATTGTCCACAGTAAACTGGGGAAATCTGTTAATGGGTAAAATGACAGAAGATCAGTGGGAGATGTTTAAAAACAACTTTAACGTGATACAGAACCAGTTTATACCCCTGGAGGGCAAGAGGTCTACTTGCCAAAAAAACTGTCCGGGATCTCTAAAGAGATAAGGGACAGCATAAAAAAAAAGGAAAAACATACAAAAATACAAAAAAATAGCACTGATCTTTGAAAGGTCAGCAAAGGGTCACAAAAAAGATAGTAAGATCAACAAAAAGGGAGTAGGAAAAGAAACTTGCAAGGGATATCAAAATCAATATGAAGAATTGTTATAGTTACATTAGGAAATAGAGGGTAGTCAGGAGAAATGTTGGCCCCTTAAAAACTGAAAATGTTGATAATGTCAATGACAATGGGGAAATGACGGACATGTTGAATAATTACTTTGTATCAGTATTTATAGTAGAAGTAGAGGATAGCATGCCAGAAATCCCAAAGAAACTATTATTGAATCGTGGACTTGGACGCAATAAAATTTAACAAAAGTAAAATAACAGTAATAAAAAAAATAATGGCACTAAAGAGTGACAAATCCCCAGAACCAGATGGTTTATAACCCAGGGATTTAACGGGAGTAGGTGAGCACATTGCAGATGCCCTAACTATAATCTTCCAAAGCTTTCTAGATTCAGGAGTCTTCCCTTTAGATTGGAAACTTGCGCATGTCACTCCACTTTTTAAGAATGGCGAGAGAGGGAAATGAGGGAATTATAGATCAGTCAGCCTAACATCTGTTGTGAGGAAATTGCTAGAGTCGATAATTAAGGAGCAGTTGACTGAACACCTCGAATACTTTTAGTTGATCAGAGAGAGCCAGCATGGATTTGTGAAAGGTAGGTCATGCCTGACAAAAGCCAGATTGAATTTTTTTGAAGAGGTTGCTAAAGTAGTGGACAGGAGAATGTCTACAGATGTTATTTATATAAACTTCCATAAGGCATTTGATAAAGTCCCACATAAGAGACTTTTAGCTATGGTTGAAGCCCATGGAGTTGAGGGAAAATTATTGATCTGATTAGGAAATTGGCTGAGCAGCAGGAGACCGGTAACAGGGATAATGGGTAGGTACTCAAATTGTCAGGATGTGACTAGTGGTGTCCCACAGGGATCTATGTTGGGGCCTCAACTATTCACAATATTTATTAACGACTTAGATGATGGCATAGGAAGTGATGAATCCAAACTTACCGACGTCACAAAGATAGGTGGTATTGCAGACAGGGTAGATGAAAGCATTAAATTATAAAGGGATATTGATAGATTAAGTGAATGGACAAAACTGTGGCAAATGGATTTCAATTTAAGCAAATGTGAGGTCATCCACTTTGGATCTAAAAAGGATAGAACAGGGTACGTTCTAAATGGGAAAAAAATTAAAAACAGTGGATGTCCAAAGAGACTTGGTGGTTCAGGTACATAGATCATTATAATGTTATGAACAGGCACAGAAAATAATCAAAAAGGATAAAGGAATGCTGACCTTTATATCTAGAGGATTAGAGTACATCGGGGCAGAGTCTATGCTGCAGCTATACAAAACCCTGGTTAGACCACACCTGGAGTACTGTGAGCAGTTCCAGACACCATACCTTAGAAAGGATATATTGGCATTGGAGGGTGTGCAGCTTGGGTTTACCAGGATGATACCCAGACTTCAAGGGGTTAAGTTACGAGGAGAGATTACACAAATTAGGGTTGTAGTCCCTAGAACTTAGAAGGTTAAGGGACAATCTGATTGAAGTTTTCAGGATATTGAGGGGAACAGATAGGGTAGATAGAGAGAAACTATTTCTGCTGGTTGGGAATTCTCGAACTAGGAAGGCATAGTCTAAAAATTAGAGCCAGGCCTTTCAGGAGTGAAATTAGGAAACACTTCTACGCACAAAGGGTGGTAGAAATTTGGAACTGTCTTCTACAAATGGCAATTGATGCTAGATCAATTGTTAAATTTAAATTGATGATTGTTAGCTTTTTGCTAACCAAAGGTATTAAGGGATAGGTACCAAAGGCGGGTATATGGAGTTAGGTCGCAGGTCAGCCATTATCTCATTGAATGGTGGAACAGGCTCGAGGAGCTCAATAGCCTAATCCTGTTCCTGTGTAAAGAGAGAGGGAGAGAACAAATGGTCCTCTGATCCTTCCTTAACCCTGAGTGTTAAAGGGATTGGCTTGTTGAGCTGTCAAATCAAAGTTGCTTGCTTCTTATTTAAAATGCCTCTATTTTGATACGGGAATGTTTGTTTAGCTAACCCCCTGCTTGATGCATTGAATGAACTGATACCTGGTCATTTCACTATCATAAAGTAACTATTTCACCAAAATGGTATGAGACGCTTAAAATTCAACATAATGACCCTCATTGGTTCCTAAATAACATTAATGATTACTACAGCAATGGCCAGATTTCATGTTTGCTGGTCAATGTGAGTCAGAAAAGATTGAATTTTCTTGGAAATTAACCCCTTATGATCTGAATATAACAGTAAAAGAAAATCATAACAGCATTTCGAAAAAAATACCTCTATGGGCAATACAGATGAAAATACAAAATGTTACATCAGCAAATTGACTGCTTTCCTGGGCGAAATGGTCCTGTAAGTTTTTACTTCACATAATGTGACACTGAACTAAACACTAATATTCCAGTAATAATGCAATTAAACGGTAATGAGTAGTTTTATTACAAAAGTAACTATAAACTATGAGGATAAATATTAAAACAAACTTAATTAAAAATAAAGAACGAAACACTTTGGCCTGAACCGTAACTCCTAAGAATGGATAGATTGGGATCGGGTCAGAGATTAAAATGCAAAAAATCTGAAACAGGAACCCAACCTGCCTCGAACTCGTCCACTTCCCGTTTTAAAAGAGGCGGGTTGAGGGGCAAGCAACCAATCCGTTCGCGGGAAGTGGGTTGGTCATTTAAATATTATAACGAGGCTGCCTACTTTCATTTTAACTGTCATTCTATTTTGTACTCATTTCGGCTGGGTTTCGCAGGCCTCGGGAAACCCAGCAGCTGCAAAGAGGCGAGAAGGGCTGAATCCATAAGCCATTACTTGTGGGCCAGGGGGAGGAGGAGTGTTTCCTATAGCCCAACAAACTATCCAGCAAAGCCACTCACCCCCCAAAATTAATTTGCTCCCCCCCGACCACCAGCGGACTCCACGGACCACCATTTTAGAATTATGATCTCCCTCACTCCTCCAATACACCTGCCTGTTCTCGTAGGCTTCAACATTATGAAGCAGGCTTCCCGCCTGAAAGGACTCCAGCCAGCCTCTTGGTGGGATTACGACAGAAACAAATTTAAAGAAACCCTGTCATTAAAAACTGCAGGACATTCGGGAAACCCATTCTTTCGTTTTTCCGAACTCAGCACAGCAACCCCTGCACGTAACTCCAGCCCTTTAATTCTGCACAATCTGTTGTCATTTTTATCCCATTCTCCTTTCCCATTTTACAAAGAAACATAGAAACATAGAAAATAGGTGCAGGAGTAGGCCATTTGGTCCTTCGAGCCTGCACCACCATTCAATATGATCATTGTTGTAGGCATTAGGCACCTGCTAAATATATCTAAACTCATATAGGTTTAAAGTGGCCACATATAAAATGGCTGCCCAAGCATGATGGGAACTCAGTTAGTCAAGCAATAAACTATTGACTGAGGCTGACCGAGCAATGACCTAGTGAGGCCCACTACCAGGAATGCCTTGGATCATCCACTTGAGACAAGATAACTATAACGAACTATTATAGTACCTGGTGTGGAATATCCTGAATTAAGAACTTCGCACAGCAAAGCCCCGAGAAACAGAGATAAGGAAAGGCCTACCTCACATAACGAGGTCATTAATCAGCCCGAGCTGACAAAAAACGAACATACAGCCCCTGAGGTATCAGGGGAATTCTATTGGGTTAAAGAAACCAATATGTAATCTATAATCGTTATGATTGGATTGTGTCCAGCCGAAGTGGGCTGAGTAACTGTAATGAACTATTGTAAAACATATAAATATCGATGAATTTCTTTGTTCAGCGGAGAGAGGTGCCTGGATCTCGACCAGAGGCTTCTTCCCCGGCAGCGTAATAAAAGCCGTTTTGGCATTGGAACCGACTCTGAGTGTTGAGTGATTCTTCCAAGAAAACATTCACGCTAACAATCATGGCTGATCATGCAACTTTAGTACCCCTGTAAAGTCCTGTCCCCTCAGTACAGATTCACACGAGGCATGTAGTGAAGTCAAGGTCACTCTGGACCTGCACCTTTATTTCACAGCTCTGGAATGCTCCACTTGCCTGAGACCTGTCCTTAGAAACCTGTCTCTTGCAAGTGCACCCCTGGTGGTAAGGTGTGCTGGTGGTTACAGGTCATATCTTATTACAGTCATGTATAGCATGTTAGGATACAGTTATATGTAATAATGTAAGATACATGACATCACCCTCCCCCAAGATCTTATTGTCTTTAAAGGTTCAGTCTCTCAGGTGGTCTACGCTCTCGCGTGGAGCGTCTGAGTTGTGGTTCAGTTGTTTGCCTTGGTGTCTGTTTTTCTTTGGGTGTGGTTGCTGGTATCTCGCCTGGGCTGTCTGTTTCGATTGGTGTGATTGTTGTTGACTCGCCTGGGCTGTCTGTTGGGATTGCCCTTTCCTCAGGTTGTTCCCTCTGTCTGTCCATCAGGTATGGTGCGAGTTCCACATTGTAGTCTGCCTCTGGTTCCGCAGTGTTGTTGGTAAATCTGCTTTTGACTTGGTCTACATGCCTCCAGCAGGTTTTGCCATTGTCCATTTGTACTACCAGTAGCCTGTTTCCTTCCTTGTCCGTTACTGACCCTGCAAGCCATTTGGGACCCCTGCCATAGTTTAGTACAAACATTTTGTCCCCGATCTCATTCCATCTCCCCCTCGAATTTCTGTCATGGTACTCAGTCAGCTTACGGCGTTTTGCCTCAACGATTTTGTGCATGTCTGGGAGGATTAATGAGAGCCTTGTTTTTATAGTCCTTTTCATCAACAGTTGCGTGGGGGGGTTCCCAGTCAATGAGTGCGGACGAGATCTGTATGCCAGCAGCAGTCGCGACAGGTGACCCTGCAGCGTGGGACCTTGGATTTTAAGCATGCCTTGTTTAATGATTTGCATTGTTCTCTCCGCCTGGCCGTTGGAGGCCGGCTTGAACGGTGCCGTCTTGACGTGATTTATGCCGTGGTCAATTATGAAGTCTTGGAATTCTGCGTTGGTGAAGCACGGACCATTGTCACAGACCAATATGTCAGGTATTCCGTGCGTTGCAAACATGGTTGCGAGGCTCTCCACAGTGGTGGAGGTTGTGCTCGAGTTTAAAATGGTGCATTCGATCCACTTTGAAAATGCATCTACAACTACGAGGAACATTTTGCCCATGAATGGGCCCGCATAGTCGACGTGCACCCGCGACCACGGTTTGGTAGGCCAGGGCCAGGGGCTCAGTGGAGCCTCCCTGGGGCATTGCTGAGTTGGTCACAAATGGTGCACCTTCGGACGCAGAGCTCCAAGTCCGCGTCAATACCAAGCCACCAGACGTGGGATCTGGCTATAGCCTTCATGAGAACGATCCCCGGGTGCTCGCGGTGGAGCTCCCGGACAAATGCCTCTCTGCCTCGCAGAGGCATGACTACTCGGCTGCCCCACATCAGGCAGTCTGCTTGTAGTGATAGCTCATACATGCGCCTGTGAAAGGGTTTTAATTCCTCAGGGCAGGCATCACGAGCCTCTGCCCAGTCACCGGTTAGGACACATCTTTTTACTAAGGATAACGTGGGGTTGCTGGCCGTCCAGGCTCTGATTTGGCGAGCCGTCATGGGCGAAACTGTGGACTCAAAGGCATTGATTGCCATGACTATCTCACAGTCCTGTTCATCAGACCCTTCCGTGGTCACCAGGGGTAGCCTGCTGAGCGCGTCGGCACAGTTGTCTGTACCTTATGGTATAGTCGTAGGACGCCAGCATGAGTGCCCACCGTTGAATCGAGGCTTGGTATTGACGCAGACTTGGAGCTCTGCGTCCGAAGGTGCACCATTTGTGCACCATTTGTGCCCAACTCAGCAATGCCCCAGGGAGGCTCCACTGAGCCCCTGGCCCTGGCCTACCAAACCGTGGTCGCGGGTGCACGTCGACTATGCGGGCCCATTCAAGGGCAAAATGTTCCTCGTAGTTGGCGTTGGCGTTTATTGCCTTGCTCTCGGATCGGAGGGATGTGAGGGGCTTGTGGTCGGTTTCTAACGTGAACTTGGCCCCGAAAAGGCATTGGTGCATCTTTTTGACACCGTACACGCACGCGAGTGCCTCTTTCTCTACCATTCCGTACTCACGCTCTGCCCGCGAAAGTGACCTGGAGGCATAAGCTATGGGTTATAATTTGCCCGCACTATTGACATGTTGCAAAACGCACCCGACCCCATACGCTGACGCATCGCATGTGAGAACTAGCTTTTTACCTGGATCAAAGAAAGTCAAAGCACTGTTGGAACACAGAAGGTTGCGTGCCTTATTGAAGGCGCGTTCCATGGGCGTCCCCCCAAAACCAAACGCACCCCTTACTGAGTAGCACGTGGAGAGGCTCCAGCAGTGTGCTTAAGTTCTGCACAAAGTTCCCAAAGTAATTGAGTAGCCCGAGAAAGGCGCGCAGTTCTGAGACATTCCGGGGCCTGGGTGCCAGGCGAATTGCTTCTGTTTTGGACTCTGTTGGGAGGATTCCATCAGCGGCAATCCTTCTGCCCAAAAATTCAACCTCGGGTGCGAGAAACAGGCACTTGGATTTCTTGACTCGGAGGCCTACCCGATCCAACCGCTTTAGTACTTCCTCCAAATTACGGAGATGGGAGTCGGTGTCCCTGCCCGTGATAAGTATGTCGTCTTGAAATACAACCGCCCCCGGGATGGACTTGAGCAGACTCTCCATGTTGCGCTGGAATATGGCAGCTGCCGACCTGATGCCGAATGGGCATCGATTGTACATGAAAAGGCCTCGATGTGTGTTGATGGTGGTGAGTAGCTTGGATTCCTCGGTCAATTCTTGCATCATATACGCAGATGTGAGGTCTAATTTTGAGAAAAGTTTACCTCCAGCCAATGTGGCAAATAAGTCCTCTGCTCTGGGCAGCGGGTACTTGTCCAGTAGGGAGACTCTGTTTATGGTAGATTTGTAGTCCCCACAGATTCGCATGGATCCATCAGGCTTCATGACTGGGACGATGGGACTTGCCCAGTCACTAAATTCCACAGGTGATATAATGCCTTCCCGCAGAAGCCTGTCGAGTTCGTGTTCAATCTTTTCCCTCATCACATAGGGTACAGCTCTGGCCTTGTGATGGACCAGTCTAGCATCCTGTGTGATGTAGATTTGGACTTTGGCCCCTTTGAAAATGCCCACACCTGGCTGAAAGAGATGTTCAAATCACTTTATAACTGTTGAGCAGGAGGTCCATTCCTCTAATGACATGGCATGGACATCATCCCATTTCCAGTTTAGTTTTGCCAGCCAGCTTCTCCCCAGCAGTCCTGGGGGGTCTCCGGGGACAATCCACAGGGGAAGTCGGTTCACTGTCCCTTTGTATGTGACAGAGAGCATGGCGCTGCCGAGGACTGGTACGATTTCTTTGGTATAGGTCCTTAGTTTGGTGTCGACCCTTGTGAGTTTTGGTCTGTCTCTTTTATGCGGCCACAGTTGTTCAAATTGTTGAGCGCCCATGAGAGATTGACTTGCTCCCGTATCCAGCTCCGTGTTGACAGATATCCCGTTGAGTAGGACCCTCATCATTATAGGAGGCGTCCTGTTGTAGGAGCAGCGGCCATTGATCGTGTTGACCCGCTGTACATCGGTGTCCCGGGTATTATCCACACCATCTTCTGGTCCGCTTTCCGACCCATCCGATTCGTATACCAGCCGAGCTGCCGTTTTTTTGCACATGCGGGCCAAATGCCCTGTATATTCACAATTTCTGCAAACAGCCTGCTGAAATCGACACCCCCGTGACGAGTGCCCAGCCTCACACCTCCAGCACAGACCTGTTCCATTGTTCAAAGTGTTCCCAAAGAATGAGCTGCGTCTGGCTGATCTCTCTTGAGCTTCTCTCAGTTTGTAGTTGATTGCTCGCATTGTGGGTTGATGAGGTGTGAACGGCCGCTCTGGTGGCCCCTGCTGTCAAGAGCCTGTTCTCCCGGTTTTGTCTGTGTGTGGGGGTAGCAGCTTGTTTCGTGCTGTGAACTTCTTGTTCCGATATTTCGTTAGTTGTCGTACCTGCATTGTAAATCAACCTCGTTTCTTCTTCCCTTACCAAGAATGTCTGTGCAACCAGTGCTGCTGCCTCTAAGGTCAGGTTCTTGGTCTCTATGAGCTTTCGGAAAACGCCTGCGTGGCCTATTACTTCAATGAAAACGTCTCTCAGCATTTCTCTCCTCAGTTCATCGGAGAACTCACATAAACTAGCCAACCTCCGAAGTTCCGCCACAAAGTCGGGTATGCTCTGGCCTACACAGCATCTGTACTTGTAGAACCTGTGTCTGGCCATGTGTAGGCTGCTCGCTGGCTTCAGGTGGTCTCTTACCAGTGTGCACAATTCTTCAAATGACTTGTTTGCTGGTTTCTCGGGTGCCAACTGATCCTTCATTAAAGTGCATGTTTTTGAGCCACAGCTGGTCAAGAGATGGGCTCTTCTCTTGTCTGCCTTATCATCGCCTAACCAGTCCTTGGTTACAAAGCTTTGCTGGAGCCTTTCTATAAAGTCCTCCCAATTGTCTCCTACATTGTACTTTTCATCTGATCCGTTGTTCGCCATTCTGTGGATTCTGTAATCCCGTAACTCGTCGCCACTGTGAACTCCTGTCCCCTCAGTACAGATTCACACAAGGCATGTAGTGAAGTCACGGTCACTCTGGACCTGCACCTTTATTTCACAACTCTGGAATGCTCCACTTGCCTGAGACCTGTCCTTATATACCTGTCTCTTGCAAGTGCACCCCTGGTGGTAAGGTATGCTGGTGGTTACAGGTCATTTCTTATTACAGTCATGGAAAGCATGTGAGGATATAGTTATATATAATAATGTAAGATACATGACAACCCCATTCCTGCTTTCTCTCCATACCCCTTGATCCCTTTAGCCATAAGGGTCAATCTAATTTCCTTTTGAATATATCTAACGAACTGGCCTCAACAACTTTCTGTGGTGGAGAATTCCACTGGTTCACAATTCTCTGAGTGAAGAAGTTTCTCCTCATCTCTGTCCTAAATGGCTTACCCCTTATCCTTAGACTGTGACCCCTGGTTCTGGACTTCCCCAACATCAGGAACATTCTTCCTGCATCTAACCTGTCCAATCCCGTCAGAATTTTACTTGTTTCAATGAGATCGCCTCTCATTCTGCTAAATTTCAGTAAATATAAGCCTAATTGATCCAGTCTTTCTTCATATGTCAGTCCTGCCATCCGGGAATCAATCTGGTGAACCTTCGCTGCACTCCCTCAATAGCAAGAATGTCCTTCCTCAAATTAGGAGACCAAAACTGTACACAATATTCAAGGTTTGGCCTCACCAAGGCCCTGTACAACTGCAGTAAGACCTCTCTGCTCCTATACTCAAATCCTCTCGCTATGAAGACATAACATGCCATTTGCCGCCTTCACCGCCTGCTGTACCTGCATGTCAACTTTCAATGACTGATGTACCATGACACCCAGGTCTCATTGCACCTCCCCTTTTCCTAATCTGTCACTATTCAGATAATATTCTGTCTTCCTGTTTTTGCCACCAAAGTGGATAACTCAAATTTATCTACATTTTATTGCATCTGCTATGCATTTTCCCACTCACCTAACCTGTCCAAGTCACCCTGTAGCCTCTTGGCATCCTCCTCACAGCTCACACTGCCACCCAGCTTAGTGTCATCTGCAAACTTGGAGGTATTACATTCAATTCCTTCATCTAAATCATTAATGTATGTTGTAAATAGCTGGTGTCCCAGCACTGAACCTTGCGGTACCCCAGTAGTCACTGCCTGCCATTCTAAAAAGGACCCGTTTATTCCTGCTCTTTGCTTCCTGCCTGCCAACCAGTTCTCTATCCATTTTCTCAGCCATTTTTCTTTTTCTTCTTTTTACAAATGTATAACAAAATGTCTCCTCCATAACATATAAGGTACATTTTTATGTGTCCCATTTCACTGGCTGGGGCATCAAATGCAACTTGATCACATGGAAAAATAATGGGCAGTGGCCTCATGATTCTCCAACATGTGACCGCATGTGAGGCTCTGCTGGAGGCATGAAGCATTGTAACATTTATCCTTGTGTTTCTCGAAGACTATTATTAAAAGTATTTTCTTCGGTATTTTCTTCTGTTTATTTTCCATTTTGGAGGTGAAGGCAAATTTAAAAGAACTTGGTTAATGAGCTAAAGATAACTTCAAAGGTGATTTCATTTTTAGTCTGGCCAATCAAACGCTGATGTGTTAGAACAGAAAGGGGCTATTAATGGCTAAGTGTAGTCAAACACATGGACATGAAAACTCAGCTGTGGTGGAAAGGAATACAACATTCTTGAAAGTTTATTTAATCAGCAACCACTGGTGAGAGATTTTGTGTTCTATTAGCTGGGGCCACTCCCCTTATATCGAGTCTTCCAATGGAATGGTTCCAACAACTAGCAGTTTAGCTTCTCTAATCAGTAAGGGCAGATATTACAAGGGATTACAGACTGCTTTCAGCATTGATATCCTGTGCAAGGATATAAAGTCTAATTTGGTGTTAAAATTTTAATCAAATAACAATAACAATATTTCAAAACTGTGGAACCTTACCTACCGCCCTCAGAGTTCTTTTCTTTCAATAATCTACAGGGTTTTAAAATTTAGTGTCAACGGCTCACTATTCCTTGATTTGTTTTGTGTTCTATTTCACACTTGAGCATCTCAAGAGTCCTTGTCTGAGCCACAGCAGCCATTCTCCTCCCATGCTGAAGCCACTGGGGCAGCACTTCACGGGTGCATAGAGTAGTTAAGGGATCATTTAAGAAATGGCACAACAACTTCATACCATGGTGATAATTACAAGCACTAGATTAAGTAAGAGAGAACTTGTGACTGGCGCTGTGGACTCATACCATGGCAATAATTAATGTGTAGGCATTTCTGTCAGTCAGTAAAATCATTAGGCTTTTTGAAGTCATTGGGCGGGCTTTTAACGAACGGGGCATATAACAGGAGGGTGATTTGATATTGAAGGGGGCAAAATTTGTGGGAAACCACGCCGCCCCCCCCCCCCCCGCCCCTCTGTGTTTGGACACATTGGAAAGGAAATTTAATTTGGAACTATCGACCAGAAAGTTTGAAAATCTAAAGTACACATGGAAGAAATACGAACTTTAATCGAATTTGGGATTTTACGAGACAAATTTTGTCTGTGTGGGCAGGGCTAGAGAACTAAAGGATGGCTATCCTACAGTTTGAGTATCGAAGATGTCTGGGTATTGAAACAAAAGTAAATTGTCTGGAGAATTATGGATACTCGAAAATCCTTCTCCACAGGAGACATTAACATAGCAACAATTAACCCCCAGAGATAGCTAACCATCAGCCTGAATCTGGAAAGCCATTTCAGCATATGCATAACAAACAAAGGCCCATCCAGCCCGCATGAAAAAACCCAAGCACAAACAGACATTGCAAATACCAAGCTAATATTTCCATCCAGAAACAGATTTAGAAGATCAACACACCCGAGACAAGTTAACATTTTAATGAGCCCGCCAAAAATTAAACAAAGAATCCGGGCTGATTGAGCGCGAAGATTAGAACAGCTCCAACAGTATAACTGTGCCCTGTTTTAACAAAGGGTATGCAATGCAGTTGCTACTGCCTCAGAAGACACTGCTAGGGACGCTTAGAATCAAGAAGGGAGAGAGACCACCGCAGCAGTTGTGATTAACTTCTCCAGCCTTGAAGTCCTGAAATCGGAACAGGAAGGAAGAACATCACCATCGCGGCACCAACCGACCACAGCCAACGTGGTACCACCAAAACCACCGCGATCGACCAAATTCGAAACATAACTCCACAAGGAGGAAACCGAAGAATCAAAAGTTTCCACTCTACAACCTAAGTCCTGACTACCAACAGGTGAAAACATTATCTCAAGAGACTTTAAACCGATTTCTAATGAAAGAAAACGGGTAAAAACAGAGAAACATAGAAACATAGAAAATAGGTGCAGGAGTAGGCCATTCGGCCCTTCGAGCCTGCACCGCCATTCAATGAGTTCATGGCTGAACATGCAACTTCAGTACCCCATTCCTGCTTTCTCACCATACCCCTTGATCCCCCTAGTAGTAAGAACTACATCTAACTCCTTTTTGAATATATTTAGTGAATTGGCCTCAACAACTTTCTGTGGTAGAGAATTCCACAGGTTCACCACTTTCTCTGGGTGAAGGAGTTTCTCCTCATCTCGGTCCTAAATGGCTTACCACTTATCTTTAGACTGTGACCCCTGGTTCTAGACTTCCCCAACATTGGGAACATTCTTCCTGCATCTAACCTGTCTGAACCCATCAGAATTTTAAACGTTTCTATGAGATCCCCTCTCATTCTTCTGAACTCCACTGAATACAAGCCCAGTTGATCCAGTCTTTCTTGATATGTCAGTCCCACCATCCCGGGAATCAGTCTGGTGAACCTTCGCTGCACTCCCTCAATAGCAAGAATGTCCTTCCTCAAGTTAGGAGATCAAAACTGTAACACAATACTCCAGGTCTGGCCTCACCAAGGCCCTGTACAACTGTAGCAACACCTCCCTGCCCCTGTACTCAAATCCCCTCGCTATGAAGGCCAACATGCCATTTGCTTTCTTAACCGCCTGCTGTACCTGCATGCCAACCTTCAATGACTGATGTACCATGGCACCCAAGTTTCGTTGCACCTCCCCTTTTCCTAATCTGTCACCATTCAGATGTCTCTTTGTTTTTACCATCAAAGTGGATAACCTCACATTTATCCACATTATACTTCATCTGCCATGCATTTGCCCACTCATTTAACTTATCCAAATCACTCTGCAGCCTCATAGCATCCTCCTCGCAGCTCACACTGCCACCCAACTTAGTGTCATCCGCAAATTTGGAGATACTACATTTAATCCCCTCGTCTAAATCATTAATGTACAGTGTAAACAGCTGGGGCCCCAGCACAGAACCTTGCGGTACCCCACTAGTCACTGCCTGCCATTCTGAAAAGTACCCATTTACTCCTACTCTTTGCTTCCTGTCTGCCAACCAGTTCTCAATCCACGTCAGCACACTACCCCCAATCCCATGTGCATTAACTTTACACATTAATCTCTTGTGTGGACCTTGTCGAAAGCCTTCTGAAAGTCCAAATACACCACACCAACGGGTTCTCCCTTGTCCACTCTACTGGAAACATCCTCAAAAAATTCCAGAAGATTTGTCAAGCATGATTTCCCTTTCACAAATCCATGCTGACTTGGACCTATCATGTCATCTCTTTCCAAATGCGCTGCTATGACATCCTTAATAATTGATTCCATCATTTTACCCACTACCGATGTCAGGCTGACAGGTCTATAATTCCCTGTTTTCTCTCTCCCTCCTTTTTTAAAAAGTGGGGTTACCCCATAAGTCCAAAATGTGCCCTACCGCATCAGCTGACACCACCCAACTGAAGATTGTGCAGCAAGAAGTCTTCTTCGACATTCGGGGTACGACAAGCAGAACCTACAGAATCCAGCGAACCCTGAAATCGCGAACTACCGCCAACTGACCATAAAGGATTGGTAAGCATAGTCCCTGTTTGCCCTGGAGTCTAATCTAGTCAGTGTTAGGTATTGGGAGGTGGGAGGTGTATTATTCATTGTAACCCCTTTGAATGTGTGATGTACTGTTCTTTATTAGAGTAATTATAAGTTTGACATTGCATTTTCTTGTCTTTAATAAAATCACAGTTCTTTTGCACCAAACCAGTTGTCTCTTGCACTTTATCACATCCCCCAAATAAATCCAGAGTCTAGAACCCAAGGGAGTGGGAGCGATTCGAACTGCTCAGAAGGTCAGAGGTAAACCTGACTCCCGAGATCACCCCTTACATAATGGTGACCGCGGCAGGACTCTGGTACACGGGGTGTGATGTAGAGAGTGCTGGTTTGGGAGAAAGAACCAAGATGGAAGAGAGGATTTCCTCCTATGTGTATAAGAAAGTGAATGTCACTAAAGAATGGGTGCTTGGTCGATTGCACGCTGAGCGTCTGGGAGACGCTGTAGCCCAGTGGACAGCGAGCAAAGACCAGAAAGAATCAGTAGAAAAGGCAATTTGGTTGGTCTGTCTACAATGACAGGTCCAACTTCTAGACAAAACCATTGAGTCACTACAGGCAGAATTATGGGAATGCGCAGAGACATCACAGGAAAGAGCTATGGCAGAAGAAAGGTTATGGGGAGACCTCCGTAAGCTAAAACAGGTAAAGGCCCAACTAATGGAAAGGTTTAAGAACAGTCAAGACTATTTTCAATGTCAGGTTACCGAGGCTAAAAATAATGAAAACATACTGCGGGAGGAAAGCACTCGCCTCACCCTTCAAGTAAAAGAGTTGGAGGAGAAATTAAGAGATGTACAGGCAGCATATAAACTAATGGGTTTGAGTCAGGAGACCACGGTACCTGCCAGCAACAAATCAAAAGTTTAACCCTTGCTCTGTCCAAGGCAAAAGGCATGGTATGCCTAATAAACCCGGGTATGGCCCAGGTAAACCTGGAAGAGAAAGAGGAAACTGTTCAACTACCACCTGTGGTGCCGGTGACTACACCGGTTCAGCAGCAGGAGGGGCAAATGAGTTACAGGGCGGACAGGGATAGCAGACCACCACCACCTGTGGTGCCGAGTTTCAGCTCGGCTTGGCAGCAAGGGGAAAGGATAGGCGAGCCAGAACAGGAAGAGACAGAACCAGGGCCAATGTGCCCAGTCCGGCACAATAGTTTGGCCTGCCCATCGGTCCTGGGGGTCTGGGGCCCCTGTGAAGTCAATTTGTGGTTCCCCACACTACCCAGCAGCTTAGGGCTATGATAAGTCACCTGGGAAAGCTCACTCCAAAGGGAGAACCCTCGGTTCACTTTATGGAAGTGGAACAGCAAGGGGATATTAACGGGTGCGATGATGCCGAGAGAGCAAAGATGCTCCTCCTCTCACTGCCGAGAGCAAAAGGGGGCAGAGGACATGTGCCACCGTCCAGGAAGACATTCTAGAAGCCATGGGCTGTAATGACGGGAGTCCCTTCTCCAGAGTAGAGAAAACAGTGCAGCTCACAGGGGAAACCCCACAGGCTTTCGCAGACAGACTGTGGCCTGTGTACCAGAGCACCTGTAGAAGGGACCGAAACCAAAATCACCTAAGCCAGGATGAGAGAGCCCACTGGCTCCGAAGCCTGGTGGCAAACAGTTTACCATGAATAAGAACAGTGGAAATCCCACAGGGGATGTGGCAGACCCTCAGACTGTATCTAAAAGGGCGGTGGACCATGTTACTGGAGGAGCTATCCCCCCAATCATTTGGGACTCGGGTGCACCCCTCATAGCCGGAGCTCTAAGAAGGACTCTCAGCACGCCATGGCCGAAGACACTGTGGTCACCAGCACCACAATTTAAGTGGTTCAGCCCGGGGAGAAGGAACAGCCACGAAAGGGTACCTAAAATCAGGGACCAGCCTGCGAGCAGGGACCCCCAGCCGGTAGCCTCAGGTGCCAAGGGACCCCCAGAAGAGATAGTGGTGGACCAGCCACCAATTGGGAGTCCCCAGCCTGCAGGCCTTGACGAGGCAGAACCCCCCCAGGGGACAAGATGAACCGGGCAGCCACCCCCAAAGGAGCAGTCTGCTGCAGCACCAGAGGGAACGTTCCCTCAATAGTGTGGGACTCAGACCCACCTCCGGTCAGGACACTCCGGGTCCTGAGGTACAGGCCAACTTACTACCCACCCCGCTGGAAACCCAGAGGCCAGAGAAGAAAGGATAAGAACAGGAATTAACCTGGCCACCCGGAGACAGGTGACAGATGTACATGTATAGCACGATATGAATTTAAGTATGTTTAGTAAGGATCTAGCGTAGTGTAGGATTATCTATGGAATGATAGTGACATATGTAATAGTTATTGGGCAAAATGTGTAAAAGCCCTTCCAGGGGTAAGAAAAAGAATCCACCTGTGCAACTATTAAAAAAGGCACAGGCTGGGTAACACCCAGGAGTAGGAAGAATCTACCGGTATAGCTATTAAAGGAAGCACTGGTAAGATAAGAGTAAAACGGCTGTAAGACAAAAGGAACTGAATAAGACAGCCGGTCGATTAAAGACTGTGTTGTGTGTCTGAGAAGAAATTAGCCCAAATTGGAATTCGGTCATCTTTGTCAAGCCAGAGAGCTTCTCTCAGGACTGGACAATCTGTTTTATGTGCCCCTACAGGAAGGAGAACAACATGAGGAGGGTCCTGTTCCTGCTCACCCTGATAAGGATGAGTAGCGGCGGCCGAGGAGACGTGGAAGAATCCCTCATTTATGGGTGCTCGGGAGAGAGAGCGCCAATTGTGACTGCAGGGGGTGGCACACCGGGTGTGGAAGAGCTTGCCATTTATGCCCACGAAGGAAGGTGGCCAGGGTGGCTGGGATCTAACTCCACCCGCTACTCCAGCCAGGAAGGATTTACCTACGAAGAGGCATCCGTTCCATGCCCCAGGATACGGGTCGTTGCTGCGCGGGTCAGTGTTACGGAGGGAAAACGGGTGTGTTTGACTTGTAATGGAAAGATTCCCCTGGGTAGATGGTAGTGGCTCAGAAAGCTGAGCAAGGATACGGGGGACCAGGAATCTGACTGGGAAAGACTCGGTAATGACACGTACCGTACCATCACGGGGACACGGGGAGGAGTGAAGGTGTGTTGGAACAAGTGGTGGGAGTCAGAACAGGGAATTTATGCTTGTATGTGGGGGTCAGAGGATATCTGTCCCACAGGCATATCAATCGCCTTCGTCAGGCAATGGCAAGATGAGGGGGAAGGGATAGAGTGGGATTCTAGCCGACACAGGTGTGCGGTCCCACACTCCCCACTCCCAATTAACGCCACCGAACCTAGAGCACACATTAAGAAACCGCTGCCCATGACCACGTCAATATGCACAGTAATAGAAAGGTGTCCTACCACCACCAAGGAACCAGGGAACGGATTAGTATTGTTACCGACCGAAAAGGTGTTATACCAGGGGGTATACTATGCAGTAGCTTCAGTTATTTTAAACCTTACCGAAGTGCACTTACCTGCATGGTGCCCGAAGGAAACAGAGCAGATATACCAGGCCCGACTTAGAGAAATGTTCAAAAAATTTTACGAGTTAGACTTTGGCAATGTAGACAAAGCAGATCTATATATCCTATACGCTAGGGACACCATGGGCACGGGGGAACTAGAAGGGGAATCTTGAACGACATTTTTACTGCATATAATACAGGGTCCTCTGTAATAAATAGCCTAGATGATATAGCACTGCAAATGCAGATAAATGATTTAAAGAACCAACTGAGAAAGATCCTGAAAGAGGAAAACACAGTAGTAGGCTCAGAGCTACACGAGGACCAGGCTATGATGGTCCATTTAAAAGAAGTTGTGGCTGAGCTGGAAAAACATGCACAGACAGTGAATGCACTCATACGGGAGGATAGAAATGCTTCCGGCCAGGCTACACAGAACAAGGTGTGCGTGCTTTATGGGGCATGGTTGTTGGGCGAGGGCCGCAACAACCTGGAGGATTTTAAACAAGGTTTAGTCCCCTCCTGGGTCAGTAACAAGCACCTCGCAGCCCTCCACCCATACAGTAATTCACTAAGCCTGTGCCAGCTCCGCCTAGCCTCTGAAGCCTACCCTGTCCCAGTAGATTGTGGGAAATCTAACCACACCATCATGGGGATAGTACTAAAGATGCCAGGCATGGGTAGGACAGCCCGACCCGCACTGGTATACAGGGTGGAGAACATTGGGGTCACTCAAGGAGGTCTAGAAACATAGAAACATAGAACATAGAAAATAGGTGCAGGAGTAGGCCATTCGGCCCTTCTAGCCTGCACCGCCATTCAATGAGTTCATGGCTACACGTTCATTTCGCAGCGGTCCCAACCTATGTCATAAAGTGGGAGCACACTATGACGGGTACTGACCTCTCTGGGTGCCGGAGCCAGGGTGCACACATAATACTGTGCCCCCAGCACTTGAATGCCAATTCTAAACCACAGTGTGGGTTTAAAGCTGCTGGTGCACAGCCTATTAACTGCACCATGGAAGTAATGACACAAGACCATGTCCCTCCACAGGTAACATACATAGGGGCTGGGACATATTGTGTCACCACCAGTGCGCCCCACTACCAGCATGGACACTTCTGGTGTCCGGTGAGTGACAGCAGTTTTTGCTTTAAACCCGAGGCATCAGTTCAAGTGGCCCAAGAACGGATTGTCCCCATTCCTGAACCCTCCACTGTTCACCTCACTGTGAAGGAAAACACCACAAATCTGCAGGATTATGTTGTACATTTTGGCGATGCAATTTCTCCTCTACCCGAACATTTTACCGGTCTGCTAGCAGCTGTAGTAATCTCACAAAAACATTTCTATACTCTAGAACAGAAAACCATTGAGATAGGGAGAAAGATTCTCGAGATCACAATTCCGCCTTGGTGGGACATTTTCAGAAATATAGAAGTTCCAGCCGGGATCAGAATAGCTTCCCACATTTTGGTTGTCTGTCAACTCGCGATTATTCTTTACTTATGGCGTCTCACTTGCCAGGTGAAACGCAGAGGCCATCAGGTCAGGCTCCAAAGGATGCTGCACACTCCCTGGCCAAACTTGAGAATCGCACAGGGACGAGTGACACCATGTTACCATGTTTGATTTGTTTTAAGTTTACCTGCTGTAAAACGCCAAAATCGAGTGTTGCAAGAATGTTACTTAAAATTGTGTTTGACTATGTACCCTTATTTTATAAAAATGTGTTTTACTCAAAAATGACTGTATTTGCCTGCAAACTGCATTGCATTTCAAAGGGGGATGCACATTAAAGTTTTAGCTAGGTAAATACAGGGAAGGTTGGCTCTCGGGAAATCAGGAATTTTGCTCGCCTAGCATGACACTCAAGTATCTAGAGTGTCACAGGGAGGATGGAAGGGGGCAAAATTCATGGGAAATCACCCCTCCGCCCCCCCCGCCGTGTTTGGACTCATTGGAAAAGAAATTTAATTTGGAACTATCTACCAGAAAGTTTGAAATCCTAAAGTACACATGGAAGAAACTACGAACTTTAATCAAATTTTGGATTTTACGAGACAAATTTTGTCTGTGTGGGCAGGGCTAGATAACTAAAGGATGGCTATCCTACAAAGAAACCAGTTTGAGTATTGAAGCTGTCTGTGTATTGAAACGAAAGTCTGGAGAATTATGGATACTCGAAAATCCTTCTCCACAGGAGACATTAACATAGCAACAATTAACTCCCAGAGATAGCTAACCATCAGCCTGAATCTGGAAAGCCATTTCAGCATATGCATAACAGAGGGACCTGGAGGTCCTTGTGCATGAATCCCAAAAAGTTAGTTTGCAGGTGCAGCAGGTAATCAGGAAGGCGAATGGAATGTTGGCCTTCATTGCGAGAGGGATGGAGTACAAAAGCAGGGAGGTCCTGCTGCAACTATACAGGGTATTGGTGAGGCCACACCTGGAGTACTGCGTGCAATTTTGGTCACCTTACTTAAGGAAGGATATACTAGCCTTGGAGGGGGTACAGAGACGATTCACTAGGCTGATTCCGGAGATGAGGGGGTTACCTTATGATGATAGATTGAGTAGACTTGGTCTTTACTTGTTGGAGTTCAGAAGGATGAGGGATGATCTTGTAGAAACATTTAAAATAATGAAAGGGACAGACAAGATACAGGCAGAGAGGTTGTTTCCACTGGTTGGAGAGACTAGAACTAGGAGGCACAGCCTCAAAATACGGGGGAGCCAATTTAAAACCGAGTTGAGAAGGAATTTCTTCTCCCAGAGGGTTGTGAATCTGTGGAATTCTCTGCCCGAGGAAGCAGTTGAGACTAGCTCATTGAATGTATTCAAATCACAGATAGATAGATTTTTAACCAATAAGGGAATTAAGGGTTATGGGGAGCAGGCGGGTAAGTGGAGCTGAGTCCACGGCCAGATCAGCCATGATCTTTTGAATGGCGGCGCAGGCTCGAGGGGCTAGATGGCCTACTCCTGTTCCTAATTCTTATGTTCTTATGTTCTTATAAACAAAGGCCCATCCAGTCCGCATGAAAAAACCCAAGCACAAACAGACATTGCAAATACCAAGCTAATATTTCCATCAAGAAACAGATTTAGAAAATCAACACACCCGAGACAAGTTAACATTTTAATGAGCCCATCAAAAATTAAACAAAGAATCCGGGCTGATTTGGTGCGAAGATTAGAACAGCTCCAACAGTATAACTGGGCCCTGTTTTAACAAAGGGTATGCTGTGCAGTTGCTACTGCCTCAGAAGACACTGCGAGGGATGCTTAGAATCAAGAAGGGAGAGAGACCACCGCAGCAGTTGTAACTAACTTCTCCAGCCTCGACATCCTGAAATCGGAACAGGAAGGAAGAACATCACCATCGCGGCACCAACTGACCACAGCCAAAGTGGTACCACCAAAACCACCACGATCGACCAAATTCGAAACAAAACTCCACAAGGAGGAAACCGAAGAATCAAAAGTTTCCACTCTACAACCTAAGTCCTGACTACCAACAGGTGAAAACATTACCTAAAGAGACTTTGAACCTATTTCTAACGAAAGAAAACGGGTACTTACCCCATAAGTCCAAAATGTGCCCTACCGCATCAGCTGACACCACCCAACTGAAGATTGCACAGCAAGAAGTCTTCTCCGACATTCGGGGGTACGGCAAGCAGAACCGAGAGAATCCAGCGAACCCCGAAACCATGAACTACCGCCAACTGACCATAAAGGATTGGTAAGCATAGTCCTGGAGTCTAATCTAGTCAGTGTTAGGTATTGGGAGGTGAGAGTTGTATTATTCACTGAAACCCCTTTGAATGTGTGATGTACTTTTCTTTATTAGAGTAATTATAAGTTTGACATTGTATTTTCTTGTCTTTAATAAAATCACAGTTCTTTTGCACCAAACCAGTTGTCTCTTGCATTATATCACATCCCCCAAATAAATCCAGAATCTAGAACCCAAGGGAGTGGGAGCGATTCGAACCACTTAGAAGGTCAGAGGTGAACCTGACCCTCGAGACCACTCCTTACAATATTGGCCTTTTAACATTTCCGCTGAAGTTGATCCTTCTGGCAGAATGTTCCTGTCGTTGTTGGTGATACTGAACTTTTAGTTGACATGAATATCAATGACGGTCTTTGGGCAGATGAAGTTTATTTGAGAGATGCTGTACATTAATGTCAATGCTCTCTGCCTCTCCCTCATCCTTTAAGATGCTCCTTAAAACCTATCTCTTTACCAAGTGTTTGGTCACCTGTCTTAAAGTCTCCTTAGAATCATAGAAATTTACAGCATGTGTCCACGCCGGCTGACAAAGAGCCATCCAGTCTAATTCCACTTTCCAGCTCTTGGGCTGTAGCCCTGTAGGTTACGGCACTTCAAGTGCACATCCAAGTACTTTTTAAATGTGGTGAGAGTTTATGTCTCTACCACCCTTTCAGGCAGTGAGTTCCAGACCCCCACCACGCTCTGGGTGAAGAAATTTCCCCTCAATTCCCCACTAAACCTCCTACCAATTACTTTAAATCTATGCCCCCTGGTTGTTGACCCTTCTGCTAAAGGATTTTGAGTGGCTTTCCATTGAAGCAGAGTTGGAAGAATTCCACTATTTCCCCCACCCCCCGCCCCCCGCCGCCCCCTCCACTTCCCAGTGACTGATCTACCCCTCCAGGTCACACCAGTCAGCCATCAGCAGCCCTATGGAGCCCCGCAGAAGTATCTGGTTCAGGTGTCGATTACAGAATCGGTCTTGGAGGGCTGACCGTCGCAATCTGTTATGCGATATACGGAAAGAAACCATCTACCCGATCGTCCGTTAACTCTCGCTCTCCACCTAGGGTAGTGTAATCCTGTGGTCCAAGTTCCTCGGGAAACCCAATAATTAAGGGAATGAACGTGTTGAGGGTTGGTCTGATTGGAGTTATTTATAATAAAGGGAAGGTGTAGTTGGAGAACCACTCTCTCCTCTAATAGCTCCAATCCAGAACAATGGCCAGAGAACGTCCTTCTTTAGCTTGTGTCAATTTTTGATTGATAATGCTCCCGTGAAGCGCTTTGGGACGCTTTACTACGTTAAAGATGAAATATAAATGCAAGTTATTGTTGGAGTAACACAAGCAGAGATGCATATAAAGTTGAGGTTTTACCTGTGTCGTTTGACGATATGTATAACTATACGCATGTATGAGTCTCCTGCCTGTCTCTGACTGAGACTACATCAGAACATTTTGGATGTTCTTTATTTTTTGGGTGTTTGCGAGATGACAATACCACCATCCTTCCCCTCCACCACTGTTGTCCCCATTGCTGCTTCGTACATTCAGATTAGAAATGACTGAGAACATACAAAAATCAACCCCGTATTTGATTCTGCATTGCTTATACAGGTACTCGGATATTTGTTTTATTTTGAGACAACAGATGTTAACTGAAACTGTGACAGACACAATTGTATAAAATTGGAGTGAGAGAGAGATACAAATGGAAGGTTGTTTCCCTCTCGTAACCAGAGTCAAGTGTCAGGAATTTGCCTTGTGGAATAAAAATGTAATTGAAATAGAAAAACTTAGCAGACAAACATCTCTGCATTTTTATACAATTACTACAACATAAGTGCAAGATAAAGATTAGATTTAAGTATTCAGATACAATTATTTCAAATGTGTTTGAATATATTTACACAACATTTGTTGTGCTCATTACTTAGGCTTTTGTTGCAAGACATCCAACTGTAATAGATCCTAATCCCTAATGATTTCTGCTAATCCAACATGCTAAGAGACTTCACTGGCTCTAAACTCTTTACCTAAACAGTAACACACATCTGCTTACGCTGTCTCATTTTTAGCCTCCGGGTCTGTTATAGTCTTCCTGTGGACATATTATGCAGAGTGAAAGCTGTAGTTATATCAGCTGTCCATTGTGAAAACCAAATGCCAGTCCCAACTGTACACAAATTATACAGGTTCGAAACTACATCGGCAGGCTACTTGAAATGAATATCACAGCTTCTAATATTTTCTGTGTCAACTTTAGAAATTCCATAATTACTTTTGCTTTCTGACCAGTGTGTGAGAGAGACAGAAATGTCTGTCTTTACTGCACAAGTGACAAAAGTGGGGTTGCACTCGCCATCAGTGGGAAGGGTTAGCCTTGCCATATTTGACAATGTAAGCCTTTTCCTTTTACTTCCTTACATTCCTTGTACATGGAATATGTGTACAGAGAGGCAGGCCTACATTTTGGATGCGTTGGATTCATAAAAGTGGCAAGCCACTTCATAAAAGGAAAGTTCTCTATTTTTCTGCCTTATGTTGAAGAGCAGTGTAAAAGTACTGTATTTAGGGAAAGAAATGTGCGCAAAAAGGGGTGCATTAGACACCCCTTATTATAGTAATAACTCCTTGGAGGTCTTGCTGCAAGAGATACAGCAAAAGATGGTGACACTCACTTGCTAAAGCCTCAATAACAACTTGCATTTAGATAGAACTAGCTCCAGAACTAGCTGCGCCTCTAGCCAAGCTGTTCTGGCACAGCTACAACACTGGCATCTACCTGACAATGTGGAAAACTGCCCAGGTATGTCCTGTCCACAAAAACCAGGACAAATCCAATCCAGCCAATTACCGGCCCACCAGGCTACTCTCAATCATCAGCAAAGTGATGGAAGTTGTCGTCAAAAGTGCTATCAAGTAGCACGTACTCACCAATAACCTGCTCACCGATGCTCAGTTTCGGTTCCGCCTGGACCACTCGGCTCCAGACCTCATTACAGCCTTGGTTCAAACATGCACAAAAGAGCTGAATTCCAGAGGTGAGGTGAAGGTGACTGCCCTTGGCATCAAGGCAGCATTAGACCGAGTGTGGCATCAAGAAGCCCTAGTAAAATTGAAGTCAATGGGAATCAGGGTTCAAGAAGGCAGCTCATCAGTATCTTCTCAAGGGCAATAAATGTTGGCCTTGCCAGCAAGGCCCACATTCCAGGAATGAATAAAAATATATAGCACCTTTAACATAGTAAAATATCCCAAGGCACTTCACAGGAGTATTATCAAACCAAATTTGACACCAAGCTACATAAGATGATATTAGGACAGATGGACCAAAAGCTTGGTCAAAGGGGGATCTTAAAGCAGGGCAGAGATGTAGAGAGGCGGCGAGGTTTAGGGAGGGAATTCCAGAGCTTAGGGCCTAGGCAGCTGAAGATCTGGCCGTCAATGGCAGAGCGATTAAAATCAGGGATGCACAAGAGGTCAGAAATGGAGTAGCATAGAGACATCAGAGGGTTGTAGGGCTGGAGAAGGGTACAGAGATGGGGAGGGGCGAGGTCATGGAGGGACTTGAAAATAAGGATGAGAATTTTAAAAGCACGCTGCAACAACTTGCCAAGGCTTCTTTAACAGCATCTCATAAACCCACAACCGTCACTGACTAGAATGGCAAAGGCAGCAAATACATGGGAACACCATCACCTTCAAGTTCCCCTCCAAGTCACCAACCATCCTGACTTGGACATATATTGCCGCTCCTTCATCTAGGATCAAAATCCTAGAACTCTGTACCTAACAGCATTGTAGAAGTGCCTTTATCACATGGAATGCAGCAGTTCAAGAAGAAGGTTCACCAACATCTTCTCAAGGGCAACTAGGGATGGACAATAAATATGGGCTTTTCTAGGGTTCCCATATCTTGAGAATGAATAAAAAAACACTACAAGCTGCATAGATAGAGCTTAGCAAAACCAATGAATGCATGCCCCAGATCCATTGCAACTAGGCATAACTATGTAAGAAGTGCAGTGGTGCCAGGAGGAGTGCCAAGGTAAGTGTACTGTCTTTTCTTTATTCATTCACAGCATGTGTGTGATGCTTGCAAGGACAGCCTTTATTGAATACTGGTTGGTCCTCTGAATTGATGGTAATGATAGAGTGAGGAATATAGGCCATCAGGCCATGAGGTTACAGATTGTGGTGGAATACAATTCTGCTGCTGCTGATGGCCCACAGATGCCCAGTTTTCAGATCTGTTCTGAATCTATCCCATTTAGCATGGTGGTAGTGCCATACTGATTTATCAGCTGAGGAAAGGTTTTAGGTGGTAATCAGCAGGAAATTTCCTTGTCCATGTTTGACCGGATGCCATGAGACTTCATGGGGTGCAAAGTCAATGTTCAGGACTGACAGGGCCTCTCCCTCCCAACTGTATACCACTATGCCACCATCTCTGGTGGGCATACCCTGGGACGGTGATGGAAGAGTCTAGGACATGGGCTGAAAGGTATGATTCTGTGAGTATGACTATGTCAGGTGGTTGCTTGACTAGTCTGTGGGAATGCTCTCCCAATTTTGGCACAGGTTCCCAGATCTTAGTGAGGAGGATTTTGCAGGGTGTGCCTTTGTTGTGGCCAATTTCGGTGCCTAAGTCGATGCTGGGTGGTCCGTCCAGTTTTATTATTGTTTTTTTAGCGGTTTGTTACAATTGAGTGGCTTGCTAGGCCATTTCAGAGGGCAATTAAGATCCAATCACATTGTTGTCGGTTTGGACGCACATATAGGCCAGACCAGGCAAGGACAGCAGATTTCATTCCCCAAAGGACATGAGTGACCAGATGGGTTTTTACAACAATCTGGTAGTTTCATGGTCACAATTACTGATACTAGATTTTTATTAACTGAATTTAAATTCCTCAGCTACCATGGTGGGATTTGAACTCATGTATTTGAATCATTAGTCCAGACCTCTGGATTACAAGTCCAGTAACATAACCACTGTGCTACCATACCCCCACCAAATTTTGAATATATGCTTGCTTTTTGTCCATAGAAGGATCCATTGATGGTAATGGTAGAGTGAGGAATATGTGGGCCATGAGGTTACAGATTGTTGTTGAATACAATTATGCTGCTGCCATTAAATTTCTCATTCTTGTTTTCAACTCCCTCCATAGCCTCGCCCCTCCCTATCTCTGTAACCTCCTCCAGTCCTACAACTATTTTTGTAGAAAACAATACATTACATGCCTCCTGATTAAAGGGGGGGGGGGACACACCAAACATTTTCAAACAAGTGCCCTCTTGTTTTTTTTTTGAGGGCACTGAAACACAAATTATACAAGTGCCCCCTGTCTAAAAAGTGAGGTGGGGGGAGGGGGCTCCTGTCCTACAACCCTCCATAGCCTTGCCCCTCCCTATCTCTATAACCTCCTCCAGTCCTACAACCTTCCATAGCCTTGCCCCTCCCTATCTCTATAACCTCCTCCAATCCTAAAACCCTCCATAGCCTCGCCCCTCCCTATCTCTGTAACCTCCTCCAATCCTACAACCCTCCGAGGTATGCTGATCAAATTCTGACCTCTTGCGCATCCTGGATTTTAATCGCTCCACCATTGGCGACTGTACTTTCAGCTGCCTAGAACATAAGCTCTGGAGTTCCCTCTCTAAACCTGTCTACCTCTCTACCTCTCTTTCCTCCTTTAAGATGCTCCTTAAAACTTAATATCCCCTTATGTGGCTTGGTGTCAAATTTAGTTTGAAAACGCCCATCTGAAGTGCACTGGGACATTTTACTCCATTAAAGGCACTATATAAATGCAAGATATTATTGGATTGGATGTTTATTTTTTCCTTTTTGGCTGGTTGCAATTCTACTGCTGATCCCTATCATTCAAAGCACTTTGCCAGACGTTGGCTATCTTGCCTGTCTTCTGGATATTTGCAGTCTCCGGCTACATCTCAGCTCAAAACAAAGCAGAAAATACCCAATTTCAAACTTTGCTGCCAACAGAAGCATCCCCTTTAAATAAGAAACTGCAACAGCACATTCCTGCTCCCTCCCAGGAAATCCCGATGTCTATGTTCCCAGTATGTGATGGAGGACCAGATGCATTTAAATGAGGGGCTAGCAAGGAGTTCCTGTCTGCGCACCAGCAGCGCAAAATGCTGCAGGTAATTTGCACACAAGGCAGAATTTTAGCCTCATTGTTAACTGCAACTAGACGTCAGAAATGCATTGCTTAGAAAACAGATGGCTTTAGCCAAAAGGGATAAATTCACAGGGGAAAAGGAAATGCACACGGGATTTAAAGTGAGAGTAGATAAATGCTCACTACAAAGAAAAACTACACTTCAATATTGACTTAAAACCAGTGACCAATATTAGCTAAATTATGTGTATCAAGTTCTGCATTCTGTTCTGTTTACAGAAAGGGTAGTGTGTATCTCTTTAAGAAAATAGAACATCACTGCACCTTTACCATTTGAGGCACTGACTAGTCTGCTGCAAGGAATTCACGTTCCCCATCATTCCCTTCCTGGGGCCTGCCTTTCTGCAGCTGTTTTTCCTGAAATATGCATATGCATCATTTTGCAGCATATAACAAATCAACATTATTTTGCCAACTTTCTCAGGCTGATACTGTGCTTGACACCACCGTTGCCGTCAGTAAACATCAGAAACAGTTTGGGAGACTGAGGTCTGCCTAATTATATTTCTGTCTTGCAAACGTGCGTCACAGGTTTTTGTGAGTTTAGAGTGGGAAACCCCCTACCTTTCAAAAACCTGCTTTGCTCCTATCTTGAATAGCTGTGGAGCTATTGATTGCTTCAAGATATGTGCAATCTAACCACTCCCTACAAAATGAGCACTAACTTGCATCATTTTTTGCTGGTGGTCTCATACCATCTGAACATTGAGGGAGCAGTGACTCTTCAGGTAATTGATGGGCGCCAATTACTTGCAGGTTCATAAATGGCGACATGCATTTCATCATAAGTTCCTTGTCCTCAGGAAAACCACACAGCTGGAAAAATTATGTTAGCTTCTCCAGCTCGTTCTGTAGAATTTACCAATATCTCGCAAAGATTCTAGGTACCTTTCCCCTGCAGAGGAGAAGAATCCCTTTCTGGGCTTTTAAAATGAGTTTAAAGGGGCAGACGAAGCCTGCGGGGGATAAAAGGGGATGTATTCATGGAGACCCACCCCCCCCCCCCACCCCAGTGTTTGGACTCATAGGAAATGGAATTCAAAATGGACCTAAATTACAGAAGCTTGAGATCCCCTAAACATCTATGGGAAGGAGCATATCAATTTTAAGATTCTACAACATTTTGGCTGCGAAAAAGAGTTACCAAATACAGGAGGTGGGGCCAAATTCGTGCATGAAGGACCCCAGGCTATTCACCCTCTCAGAGATAATCGAATTACCCAATCAAGCACAATGGAAATCATGGTCAAGAAACTGGACAATCCTAAAACAATGCAAAACCAGTGATAGCACATTCTCACACTCTAATCGAGTTACTGCTGACAAAGGAAACATTTGAAAATCAATGGACAGAACAGTTTAAACAGAGCCCAAGAGATTTGATGGGAGATTACGGAGCCTTTTTTTTCAGATATATCTATCCCCCAGTTTTTACAAGGAAAGGCTAGCAGAATACAGAAACTAGCAGAACACAGACTGTAACTCGCACAGACTCCAGCAGAACACAGACTGTAACTCGCACAGACTCTAGCAGAACACAGACAGTAACTCGCACAGACTCTAGCAGAACACAGACTGTAACTCGCACAGACTCGAACAGAACACAGACTCGAAAGGAACACAGACAGACACAAGCAGCCGGAGTGAAGAAATGGAGTCGTGAAGGAACTTACAAGAAATCGTCAAGGATCAACTGAGCACGAGGCCCACAAAATGGAAGGTTGTCAGCAACCAAATTGACAAACCCAGGCTACCACAACCAGCGAAACGACCAACCAAAACCAACTCAGCAAAAACCGAAGAATCGACATTTATTTCCACTCTACAATCTACTTCTGAACGGTCAACGGGTGAGAAATTACCTAAAGGGACTAACTAAAACCAAAGAAAGTGGGTACTTATCCCATACATCCGAAACGCAACTTACCGCATCAACGGACGCACCCCAACTGAAGACTACGCAGTCCGAAGTCCTCTCCTCCGTCCGGGGTACGGCTCGCCTAGAAGGCCAAGTGCAGCAAACCCCGAAACCGCGATTCACCGGCAACTGTCCAAAGGGATTGGTGAGCATAGCCCCTGAACCCTCAGAGCTATAACTTAGTTAGTTAGGGGAATTGGAAGGGGGGAGGCTGGGATAACTTGTGTAAATGTATCTGCATTCTCCTCTTTACCCCATTTAGAGTTTAAGCTGTATTCTTTTCCCCACAGGCTGTAATTTGACATTTTATTCAATGTGTATTGGTCTGTGTGTGTTATTAAAGGTGTGCCTTTTACTTATTTTTAAACACAATAAAGCCATACCTGCTTCCTACCTTGAAACCGATTGTCTGTCCAAGTCTGTCACAGTCCCTTCATAATTCCAGTGTCTAGAACCAAGGATGTGGGAGCGATTCGGAACCGCTCATATAAGGTCAGAAGGGAAAGCTGACCCCCTGCAAACCACCCCTTACACATTCTGCATGCTGTTGTTGAACTTAATTTATGCCAACGTGTGGCAATGTGTTATAGCTGTTACCTCAGTGTTGCTGCAATGAGCTGTATATTCGCTGAGCCGAGCGATGCATGCTTTCGGTGCCGAGAAACGCCCAGTGGCATAGTTAAGTGTGGAAGTTATTTTCATTTCCACTTTGATTGATTTCTGTCTGGATGTTTTAACATCACTACAATTCTGACTCCCGGAGCTGACAGAGTTTTAAAATCGTGCATCTGTCCAGAAGCAGTCTCCTTGCATAGTCGGGCTGATTGTACAATCTTGCCAAAATCAATGCTGGTACCATTGGGAACGCACCAGGTTTGGGCCAGTAGCATGGAAGACTGCCTCACTTGGCTTTACAAGGCCATCTTCTGTCACCAATGGGAATAATTGTAACCTAACCTATCTGCTGGGAAAGTGATGGGATGCCTATTTTATGTCCAATATGATTTTACTTTCAATTGCTGTCATTGACAGTAATATCAGGCGAGGTGTAAAACGGGCAGACGATCCATCATTTTCCCACTGGGCCGTTTCGGTTAAACTTATCCCCGTGTTATTGCAAGAAGTATGGTGATTGGCTGAGGGGTGGGAAATCTGATATGGCAGTAATTCTTAAAGGGATGCTACTTGTAATTAAAGGCAATGATAATTTGCTAAGCTCAGAAAGTAAATCATGTTAAGATATGAATGCGGGGAGAAATGCAAAGAAAAATCGCTGTATGACAGGGGGTTTTGGAGGTCCTACTAAGGGAGATGCAGCAAAGAATGATGCTCATTTTTGGTGGAGAATTATATCCCCCTGCAAAGATAGATGGAACTAATGGAGAAGTGAATCTCTGATCCTCCAGATGGCCTAGGAGCAAATGCACAAGTTTTCAGGAATTATGAGAAGTGCAAGGATGAGCCTATCCAAGTTTGATAGGTTACTACTGGTCTGTAGCATGCAATGCTACTTTTAATTTGGTTCACCCAAAACAAAACAACTTTTTCACATATGCTTTCATGTCAAGAAAGCTGCAGGGTACATTTTGTTTGTGGCAGCATTCCAGTAGCTTGTAATGTCACACATAAATTGTTAAGTTTGCCCTAAACCAACACTGCCAGCAGAAACTACATGTATGTTGCATTATAACGGACTCACTCAAGGAGGGATACAGGATGGTGCAGGTGTCCCATGGCCTTTCCAAAGTCAAACATCTGGATGCTTTCAGAAGAAGTCAACTCAGGCTGGAAAGGGACTTTCTAACCTTGGGCCACCTCCCATTTCGAATAGAATGCCATCAAAATTTCTGGTCCCAATCGTTTAAAGGAATAGGAAAAGGAAAGTTTGATAGATGATGCCAGCACAAAGCATATATTTTCTCTTTACTGGTCTGCTTATTTTCTGCTCGCTCATTTAATAGCATAGAGGCATATTTTGCATAACATCAACATGGCAAACATTGTCTTGGTATCTTATATCTGTCAAAAGACATTACCTCCTGATACCATTGTAATACAGAATCTTTTATTTTTCTGTAGGGGCTTCCCAAGATGAGGAGGCAGGCCCCAGTGGTTCTGAGGAAGTTTGAATTTTGCAAAATGCTGTGTCACACACCCCACTTAGTGAAAGTACCAAGGTATAAGCATCCCAAGGCATTTTGACTGTGAGTTTGAGGAGGAACCACTGCATGAAGCACATAGAACAAGTAAGGAGCAGCAAGTCGAGGCGGTGGTAGAGAACAAATAATATTCATGGATGGCAGCTGGGAGTTAGGGAGTTAAATATGGCCCTTACAGCTAAAGGGATCAAGGGGTATGGAGAGAAAGCAGGAAAGGGGTATTGAGGTGAAGGATCAGCCATGATCTTATGAATGGTGGTGCAGGCTCGAAGGGCCGAATGGCCTACTCCTGCACCTATTTTTCTATGTTTCTATATTTCTATATTGCCAGCCATGCACATTCCCCAGCTATATGGATCAGAGATTGATACCCCACTTCAGAGGGGAGTTTTTGGATGAAGCAATGCTCTGTAGATTTCTGAGAATATGCAGAACATTCTGCCAAGATTTGGGAGTGCATGCAGCAGCTCAGCTCTTGCATCTCTAGAATAATGCATAAGGAATTTACACATCTGCAGTGCAATGTGGAGAATGTGGCATCTATATGGTCATCTACAGGTAAGTCCCCAGGGACAGAGGACCTGAGCCCAGGCACATTCTGTCTTATGAATGCTGTGACTGGGACTACTGAGGTCCAACTTATAGGAGCCTCTTTGCACTGAACTGGGCACGCTGGGGAATTGGCTTTAGAGAATCTTGAAAGTAGGCTTCATGCTCATCAATGGTTCTCTGTGGTCTGTTACCATGTAGATCTCGGGTCATCTTGAAGGAGTGACTAATGGCTGGAGCATAGCAGGAGGAGGGACAGATGAAGCTGCTTCCTCTCAGAGTGAGAGCACATCCATCCAACATAGGCACATCCTTCCAATGACTGATGTGCCAGGTAATAGGCATGCACAATTCATATGTGGTATGATACCAGCAGAGCCATTTCATGATTCAGCATCAAAATCTTGGCCAGCTCCATCCCATGAACAGAATACTAGCAGCCTGCTAGCTCACTTGCTGAAGTAACACTGAGATTCAGCTCAAGGTTAGAATCCACTAGTCTCACATCTTAAGGGTCACACAAGGAAGCACTGTGGCTATCATTAGTTTGCCATTCACATTTTGTTTGCAGGACAATAATGTTGGTGTACTTTATTTCATCTTCATCCAAACAATTTATTTGAGAAGGCCTATAATAAGATGGGAAGTTGGGCAACCATGGTATTTCAGGTACTTTTGAAGAGAATGGATGATATAGTGTTTATTGGCCACTATGTTCATAAATTGTGTGACAATGAATATTTATATAGCAAAAAAGAACATTTAAACAATGAAACTTTTTTTTGGAGGGGTTGGAGGAGAAAAAAATAATTAAAACATTTATTTTCTCTTTCAGGAAATTTACCATACTGATCTCATCAATTCAGAAATACTTTTCCTATATCCATTCTTTCTGGCTGCACATCTCTTTTATTCCTTCTTCCTCTTCCTTATCATCCTCCTCTTGAAATGATTCAGCCTGAGCCTCCTCTTCATAGTCACTCCTCTTTGTGCAACATGCAGCGGATATTGATAATTTTTGAGACATTTGTAGGACTACCCCTATTATTTTCAAGCAACTAAATCTTTGCTTGAAAATGCTATGCTATTCTAGTTGAGGCTTGTAACTTGTTTTACTTCCATTCAGCTCTGGAATTTGTCAGGGGAGTGAGGTGTCTGAATGGTGATTTTGGTGCTATCTACAATGCCCTGCACTCTTGGGAACTCTGCCACCTCATAAAGGTTCTATACCCCATCAAACCGATGCCCCCTTTCTGTAGGGAAAGTGATAAAGGTGTTGCCCCTTGTAAATATGGGCCCTGACATTCCAAGGGGATCTCTACCAGTTTTCTACCCGAGTTTTGACAATGAAATCCTGTAAGTCTATCTACTATACCCTTTAAATTCCTGGAGTGTATTTTCCTGCTTTTCCTTCTCCTCCTCCATCATTGAGGAAGTATTGTGAAATTTATGCTCCAAAGTCCACCAAAAGATTCCACCTTTAGGGAATGGGGGAAGAAAATCAACCAAAGTCTGCCTGTTTTGCACTAAATGAGGCCAAATTTTGTGTGGTGATGTCTCACGCACAATGTGCATTGGAGGTGTGCCAGGCACATATTAAGTTGGGTGCGTTTTAGTTATTCAGATTGCTCACCTGAAACTTTCTCTTGCAACATGCATGTGTGCTGCTCAGCCTGCCATTATGGCTGGAGGATGAGGTGGAAGAGCAGCAAGAGTGGAGACCTGCAGTTGCTGGGAGAAGGGGCGAAAGAAGGGAGGGTGGAGGAAATCTTAGGTAGCGAGGTTGCAGGACCAGAACATCTTACTTCCAATTAAGTGAGGAGTAGTGTGCCCAATGGCTCTGCTTCACCAGGGAAGCTGTTACAGAGCTATGCCACCTGTTGCAGCACCAACTGCAGTCCACACCAAGTCACACATTCCATTGCATGTTGCTCTGAATGTGACTGTGGCCCTGAATTCCTATGCTTCAGGGCGATTCCAGGCTGCAGTAGTCAATTTGCAGTGCATCGTTGCATCATGCAGGTCTCGGGTACTTACAAAATGTGGCTAGTACAAACAGCTGACGAACAAAGATTTTTGAGCAATTTTATTCAAACAGAAATCAGTTTCTAACTGTCCCCGCACACACGCACGCACACACACACCAGCCACAGTATTTGATTTTTCTGGAGTATAGAAATAAGTCCAGCTCATTTGAAAACTTTTATGATAATTTTTCATGCAAGGGTAATATAATCCTGAATCAACTTCAAAACTTTTATTCTCATTAACTGCTCAGCTTTAATCACATCATTACCATAAAGTACTAAGGTATTAAATAATGTTCAGAAACCAGCAACAACAGCTGCTTGCTAAGCGAGCTGCTGAATACAATTATCTCTCAAAGGTTCTTACAAAAACCAACATATACTGAAAGAAGTTTATTAACCATGACTTGCATTGGAGAGGGACCCATAGGTAATGCAATTGACATATAGTCAACACCAAGCTTCACATAACCAGCTGCCACAGATACCTTTTCTGCAGTATCTCACGGGACTGGAATTCCTATTTTATTTAAGAAAATTGACAAAGTACAGATACTTGTTAATTTTGCTTTTTAAAAAGCAAGAATTCCAATCCCATGAGATTATCTGGTGAGATAAATTAAATAGCAAGATCACCTGTTTTGAAGTATGGACTATCTGAGAATGAGATTTTCTTAATCGTTATGAAAAAAGGCAAATCTAGAGAAGACTTTGATGGCATGTCTAGAGGGAGTGAGTTCCATATTGGACCTTAAGAAGGCCCCAAACTTTAGAAGGAGGAAAGGTAATTGAGCCTTGAGGGGATCAATTGTGTGATGAAGGCCAATGTTGTGCCCCTGTTGAGAATAAATAATTTCTACATACTTTAACCTTTAGCCCATTAACAGCCTCCATGAGAGTGCCAGGGCACATCATCAGGATAGATACCTCTGCAGTATCTCTATAGGCAACGTCCATCTGCCCTGAATGTTTAAGTGACCCCATACTTATAGCAGCGGAGCAGTTACCCCAGAATTTCAAGGACCGTGATGTCTATTTATATTGCCTCTGCCACTCTTTAGATAAACATAGATAGCATCCATAACGTTTTCCCCATATTAAGGTTACTTTTCTGTAACTCGTAGGATTATACATCAATTCTTTTTTGAATATCATAACACTTGCTAACTTCTAGCCCTCATGGATAGTTCCTGTACTTATAGAATTTAAAAAAAATTTAAATCAGAGTGCCATCTTTGGCCATATTCTTTCATTTTTAGCATTCTTGAATCTATGCCATATGGCCCATGAGGCTGTGTGACAAGTGAGAGATTTCAGTGCCATATTTTATATGACTTTGAATAGACAGGACTGTCCACCATATTGGTAAATGTGGAGGTGGAGATAGACAGATTTTTGAATGACAAAGGTGTCAAGGTTTCTGGGGAGGGGGCAGGGAAGTGGAGTTGAGGCCAAGATCAGATCAACCATGATCTTATTGAATGGCGGAGCAGGCTCAAGGGGCCAAATGGCCTACTCCTGCTCCTATTTCTTATGTTCTTATGTTCTTAAAGGCAGAAAAAGAAACATCCAAGGCATTGGGCCCTTTGCAGGTGAAAATAAGGGGCCAAACATGTGTGTGAGGCCCACTTTGCAAAATTGGGCTGCCCTCCATGTATCCAATACCATGCCGGCTGTATTTAGGAAAAAATGGTCGACATGCAGCTTGACCAGTGGTCTTTAAAGGGATTATTGGAGACCACCACCAAAAAGATAAATTAGTTAAAAGATACTTTTCTGAATGTGGAGTCGAGAGGAGCAAGCATGTCCTCCCAGGTCCACTACAGTAATGTTGCCGGATCTCGCTCGGCCCCCTCACAATTGCCGACCCCACTCGATCGTTTCCCTCCCTCCCCATCCCCCCTTCCCTGTCAATAATCCCCCCCTCTCCCAATTGCCACCCTCCCCTCCCAGTATCTACCTGAGGAATAACATAAGAACATAAGAACATAAGAATTAGGAACAGGAGTAGGCCACATGGCCCCACGAGCTTGCTCCGCCATTCAATAAAATCATGGCTGGTCTCATCATGGACTCAGCTCCACTTCCCCGCCCACTCCCCATAACCCCTTATCCCCTTATCGTTTAAGAAACTTTCTATTTTTGTCTTAAATGTATTCAATGTCCCAGCTTCCACAGCTCTCTGAGGCAGCAAATTCTACATATTTACAACCATCCGAGAGAAGAAATTCCTCCTCATCCCTGTTTTAAATGGGTAGCTCCTTATTCTAAGATCATGCCCTCCAGTTCTAGGCCTCACCCATCATAGAAACATAGAAACATAGAAACATAGAAAATAGGTGCAGCCGTAGGCCATTCGGCCCTTCGAGCCTGCACCACCATTCAATAAGATCATAGCTGATCATTCCCTCAGTACCCCTTTCCTGCTTTCTCTCCATACCCCTTGATCCCCTTAGCCGCAAGGGCCATATCTCACTCCCTCTTGAATATATCCAATGAACTGGCATCAACAACTCTCTGCGGCATGGAATTCCACAGGTTAACAACTCTGAGTGAAGAAGTTTCTCCTCATCTCAGTCAGAAATGGCCTATCCCTTATTCTTAGACTGTGTCCCCTGGTTCTGGACTTCCCCAACATTGGGAACAATCTACCTGAATCGAACCTGTCCCGCAGCGTCAGAATCTTGTATGTTTCTATGAGATCTCCTCTCATCCTTGTAAACTCCAATGTATAAAGGCCCAGTTGATCCAGTCTCTTCTCATATGTCAGTCCTACCATCCCGGGAATCAGTCTGGTGAACCTTTGTTGCACTCCCTCAACAACAAGAACGTCCTTCTTCAGATTAGGAGACCAAAACTGAACACAATATTCCAGGTGAGGCCTCACCAAGGCCCTGTACAACTGCAGTAAGACCTCCCTGCTCCTTTACTCAAATCCCCTCGCTATGAAGGCCAACATACTATTTGTCTTCTTTACCGCCTGCTGTACCTGTATGCAAACTTTCAATGACTGATGAATCATGACACCCAGGTCTCATTGCACCTCCCCTTTTCCTAATCTGCTGCCATTCAGATAATATTCTGTCTCTGCGTTTTTGCCCCCAAAGTGGATACCCTCACATTTATTCACATTATACTGCATCTGCCATGCATTTGCCCACTTACCTAACCTGTCTAAGTCACCCTGCAGCCTCTTAGCGTCCCCCTCACAGCTCACACCGCCACCCAGTTTAGTGTCATCTGCAAACTTGGAGATATTACACTCAATTCCTTCATCCAAATCATTGATGTATATTGTAAAGAGTTGGGGTACCAGCACTGAGCCCTGCGGCACCCCACTAGTCACTGCCTGCCATTCTGAAAAGGACCCGTTTATCCCAACTCTCTGCGCAAAACATAAAAACGGATAGTAAAAGCTTTTACAGATATATAAAACAGAAAAGAGTGACTACAGTAAATATTGGTCCCTTAGAAGATGAGAAGGGGGATTTAATAATGGGAAATGTGGAAATGGCTGAGACCTTAAACAATTATTTTGCTTCGGTCGTCACAGTGGAAGATACAAAAACCATGCCAGAAATTGCTGGTCACAGGAATGTGGGAAGGGAGGACCTTGAGACAATCACTATCACTAGGGGGGTAGTGCTGGACAGGCTAATGGGACTCAAGGTAGACAAGTCCCCTGGTCCTGATGAAATGCATCCCAGGGTATTAAAAGAGATGGCGGAAGTTATAGCAGATGCATTCGTTATAATCTACCAAAATTCTCTGGACTCTGGGGAGGTACCAGCGGATTGGAAAGCAGCTAATGTAACGCCTCTGTTTAAAAAAAGGGGCAGGCAAAAGGCAGGTAACTATAGGCCGGTTAGTTTAACATCTGTAGTGGGGAAAATGCTTGAAACTATCATTAAGGAAGAAATAGCGGGACATCTAGATATGAATAGTGCAATCAAGCAGATGCAGCATGGATTCATGAAGGGGAAATCATGTTTAACTCATTGACTGGAATTCTTTGAGGATATAACGTGCATGGTGGATAGAGGTGTACCGATGGATGTGGTGTATTTAGATTTTCAAAAGTCATTCGATAAGTTGCCACACAAAAGGTTACTGCAGAAGATAAAGGTACGCGGAGTCAGTGGAAATGTATTAGCATGGATAGAGAATTGGCTAGCTAACAGAAAGCAGAGAGTCGGGATAAATGGGTCCTTTTCGGGTTGGAAATCGGTGGTTAGTGGTGTGCCACAGGATCAGTGCTGGGACCACAACTGTTTACAATATACATAGATGACCTGGAAGAGGGGACAGAGTGTAGTGCAACAAAATTTGTAGATGATACAAAGATTAGTGGGAAAGCAGGTTGTGCAGAGGACACAGAGAGGCTGCAAAGAGATTTAGATAGGTTAAGCGAATGGGCTAAGGTTTGGCAGATGGAATACAATGTCGGAAAGTGTGAGGTCATCCACCTTGGGAAAAAAAATCAGTAAAAGGGAATATTATTTGAATGGGGAGAAATTACAACATGCTGCGGTGCAGAGGGACCTGGGGGTCCTTGTGCATGAAACTCTTTTTGGAGTTTACCTGCAAGACAAAAACATTAATCGGTGCCACCTGCCCTGGATGACACACCAGACATTTACAAAGCCCTCTTTTTTTCCTTTTTTTGGTTTTTTTTTTTGGGCACTAAAATCAAATTTTCCTTTTTCCAGTGCCCCCTATAAAAGGGGAGGGGGACACTAAAAGCACCGGCAATTAAAACAAATTAAACTTTAAAACGTAAAATCAAATTAAAATTTGGTTGCCGGGCGTGATGATGCACTCCAGTCCCTCCGGTGCCCACCTCTCGCGGAAGGCCGCGAGCGTACCGGTGGACACCGCGTGCTCCATCTCCAAGGACACCCTGGACCGGATGTAAGAGCGGAAGAGAGGCAGGCAGTCAGGTTGAACGACCCCCTCGACCGCCCGCTGCCTGGACCGGCTGATGGCTCCCTTGGCCGTGCCCAGGAGCAGTCCGATGAGGAGGCCTTCGGACCTACCCGCTCCCCTCCGCACAAGGTGCCCAAAGATCAGGAGAGTGGGACTGAAGTGCAGCCAGAATTTCAGGAGCAGCCCCTTCAAATAATGGAACAGGGGCTGCAACCTTGTGCACTCAATAAAAACATGGAACACGGACTCCTCCAGACCGCAGAAATTGCAGGCGGCCTGGGAGTCCGTGAACCGGCTTAAAAATTTATTGCACGGCACTGCTCCGTGCACCACCCTCCAGGCCAAGTCCCCGATGAATAGTGGGAGCACCCCTGCGTAGAGTGCCCTCCATCGGGGACCCCCGCCTCCTCCGGACGGCAGGATGGTACGCCATGGCGTGTCAGGACGGCACGCGAGGATGGCAAAGTTGAGAGTGTGCAGGAGCAGCCCGTACAGGAAACCCCTCCGCGCGGAACTGAAAGGCACGAAGGGGATTTCCCCGAGATGGCTCAAGTTGTGAGGCGCCGGCCCCCGAGGGAGGTTCCGGGGTTTGGCGCCGATGAGGAATTCCGTCCGGACGGGGGTCAGTTCGGACGGGATCTCCCCACGTGCTTGAGCCTCCTCGATGCACCTAACGGAGTCAGGGCCCAAAGCTGTTTTTAGCGACTCGATGGCTTCGGCCGCGTGGCGGACGTCGGCTGAATTTAGGCGCTGCGCCAGCATGCCTGGCGCCATCCAGCCCGCTCCTCCGCCATCGAGCAGGTCCCTGACCCTGGTCACCTCACCAGCCACAGCCCTCTCTTCCGACCGCCACATAAAACCTCGGTCATGGAGGTACGGATTCCCGAGCAGCGGCTCCTGCAGGACAGCCGCCACTCCAGCCGGCGGAGAGCTGCGCTTGGTGGAGACTTTGTTCCAGACCCTGATGAGGTCCCTGTAAAAGACAGGCAGCTCCCGGAGGGCGGTCCTGACACCACCCAAGTTCACAAACAGAGCTGCGTGTCGTAGTTGAGGTCGTGCTGCTGGCGGAAGAAATACGTCGCCAGAACGCACCACCTAGGAGGGGGCTCGACGTAAAGGTATCTCTGCAGGGTCTGAAGACAGAAAGTCGCAAGCTGGGCACTGACGCACACCAACGACTGACCGCCCTCCTCAAGCGGGAGACTCAAGACCGCGGCAGAGACCCAGTGCTTCCTGTTGTTCCAGAAGAAGTCCACCAGCTTCTTCTGTATCTTGGCGACAAACGCAGGGGGAGGGGTCAAAGTGACCAGCCGGTACCACAACATTGCGGCCACCAGCTGGTTTATGACTAGCGCTCGACCCCTGTAGGACAGCACTCGGAGCAGTCCTGTCCAGCGCCCCAGGCGAGCGGCGACCTTGGCCTCCAGCTCCTGCCAGTTCGCCGGCCAGGCTCCCTCGTCGGGGCTAAGGTAGACTCCCAGATAGAGGAGATGGGTCGTGCTCCAGGCAAAAGGCCTGAGCTCTTCCGGCAGGGAGTCCACCTGCCACTGACCCACCAGGAGTCCGGAACATTTCTCCCAGTTGATCCTGGCGGAGGACGCGGCCGAGTAAATCTCCTGGCACTCACGCATCCTCCGCAGGTCAGCGGGATCCTCTACCGCGAGGAGCACGTCATCGGCATAAGCCGAGAGGACGACCTCCACGCCTGGCCCTTGCAGAGCCAGTCCCGTCAACCTCGTCCGCAAGAGGCGCAGGAAAGGCTCCACGCAAACGGCGTAAAACTGGCCGGACATGGGGCATCCCTGGCGCACCCCTCTCCTAAAGCGAAGGGGCGCCATCAAGGACCCGTTAACTTTAATCAGACACTCCGCAGCAGCGTACAAAAGTCGGATCCGGGCGACGAAATGCGTCCCGAACCCGAAAGCGCGCAGAGTTCCGAGCAGATAGTCGTGATCCACCCTGTAGAACGCCTTCTCTTGGACGAGGGATAGGAAGGCGACCGACAGACCAGCCTCCTGGGAACAATGGATGAGGTCCCGGACCAGATGGATGTTATCGTGGATTGTCCGGCCCGGGACCGTGTAGGACTGGTCGGGGTGGATCATGTGGTCCAGCACGGCACCAAGGCGAGCAGACATCGCCCTGGCGAAGATTTTGTAGTCTGTGCTGAGGAGGGAGACCGGGCGCCAGTTCTTAAGGAGGCGGAGATCGTCCTTCTTAGGCAGCAGGACGGTGACTGCCCTGCGCCAAGAGAGGGGCATCTTCCCGGTCGTCAGACTTTCCCCCAGGACCCGCGCGTTGTCGCTCCCCAGGACGTCCCAGAACGCCCTGTGGAACTCCACGGTCAGCCCGTCCAGCCCCGGGGTTTTTCCCCTCGAGAGCCGGGCGAGGGCACCGGTCAGCTCCGCCAGGCTTAGCGGAGCTTCCAAATTTTCACCGGTTTCCGGGCTGACCTTCGGCAGGTCCTCCCACAAAACTCCTCGCTGGACGGATCCGGAGAGAACAAAACCCCGTCATATTCACGGGCCCTGTTGTTGACACCCTCCGGATCCGAGACGAGAGAGCCGTCGTCGGCCAGCAGCGTCAAGAGCTGCTTACGGACACTCTGCCTTTTTTCCAGCGAGTAAAAGAAGGGTGAGCCGCGGTCCAGATCCAGCAGGAACCGGATCCGCGACCTCACGAACGCGCCTCGGGACCCGACGAGCTGCAGGTCCTTCAGCGCGGCCTTCTTCGCTTCGTACACCGTCCGCAGGGCCGGATCCTGGACGACTTGACCGAGACGGGATTCCTGGTCGAGCACCTCTTTTTCTAGGCGCCCGACCCTGGCCGCCCGCGTCTTGGTCGACCCCCTCGCGTACTCTTGACAGAAGACGCGGACGTGAGCCTTGCCCACGTCCCACCATAGCCTCAAGGAGGGGAAGCCCCCCTGCTTCCTTCTGCAGTCGGACCAGAATCGACGGAACGAGTCCTGGAACCGCACGTCCTCCAGCAGCCGGTTGTTAAAGTGCCAGTACGCGGACCCCGTCCTCGCACGGAGCGAAGCGAGCTCCGCCCACACCAGGTGGTGGTCCAAACACGGCACCGGCCGCATGGAGGCCGCCGGGACGCAGGAAACGTACGCCCGAGACACGTAAAGGCGGTCGACTCTGGACCATCCTACTCCAGGCCTCACCCAAGTAAAGGCGCTGGAGTCGGGGTGGAGATTTCGCCAGACGTCCACCAAGTCGAATGACCCGACCAGGTCCCTCAACTTCTCCATCGCCGTCATGCACTGCGGGGCACCGGAGCGGTCCCTCGCCTCGAGGGTGCAGTTAAAATCCCCCCCGAGGACAATGCAGTCGCCGACGTCGACGGAGCCAAGAAGAGCGGACACCTCATCAAAGAAGCGCGTCTGCTGCGGGCCGGGCTGAGGGGCGTACACGTTCACGGGATGGAGCGGCACGTCCCCCAGGTGAACCGTTACGTGCAGCAAGCGGCCTGGCACGGGCTCCTCGACCCCCAAGATCTCCGGCTGAAAATGCGGGCCCAGCTTAGATGGCCACCCCACTAGAAGTGGCGGTGAGGTGGCTCATGCGGACCTCTCCTTGCTATTCCAGGAGCCACGTGGCTTCGTCTCCCGGAACGGTGTGGTTTCTTGCAGGAAGCACACCGCAGATTTCCCCGCCCGCAGGAGCGAAAAATTGTCAAATCTACGGCGTGCCCCTCTGCCGCCGTTGATGTTGAGGCTGGCTATGGTTATCTTCATGGCAAAAGCATAGTGCAACCTCTACCTTAACCTATTGTGGGGGAGGGAGCGGAGTCTTTTGTTGAACTCCACTCCCTCCGCAGCCCAGCGAGGAGTACCTCGAACTCGCGCTGCTCAAGGTGTTGCGCCTTTGTCAAGGGCCCGCCCGCGGCCAAGGTTTTAGCGGCGGCGCGGACGGACCCCTTGATCAGCTCTGGCTCGGACCATTTTTCCAGGGCCAGTCGGGCTTGGTCGCAGCGACCCCGGCTCTGGGCCAAAATGTCCCGGAGTTCCTTTGCAGGAATGAGGAGGGTCTCAGCGGCGGCCGCGAGCAGACCCACCGCCTCCCTGGCGGTGGTCTCTAGTACTTCTCCCGCGTCCCCCACCGTATCCCCGTCCTCCTCCGGGAGGTGGCCGCCAGCAGCCGGCCCATCGACCGCACAAGGTACGGCAAATGACCCGGCCGCTCCATCCGGCCCTGGCTCTGCCCCGATCCCACCCCCAGGATCGTCGGCAGAGGAGTCCCCACTGGGCTCTTTTAAAAATGGTGCTGGGTCGGGAAACGACAGCGGAAGGGGTTCCCCCTCCGCCCCAGGAACCGGGGAACAAGGAGAGACCCGGCCATAGGAAATCCCCAGGCTCCCCAAGTGCTCCAGCTCCAAAGTAAGGGGCGAGGGTGGGTGTTCCTCCCCCTCCCCGCTGCCACCCCCCGGCCCAGCATTTACAGTTTCATTAAAATTCTTAATAATTTCGGTTTCTGCCGGGTCGAGCGACTCCCGGGGGAAGTTGTGTATTGGCTGGGCGGGCTCAGGTTCGGCCTTTTCGGCCCCGCCCGCCTCAGTCACCGGGACGCCCGGCCCGGCGGCAATGCATTCCTCCGCGATCCCCACGCCCCCCACGACAGGCAGATCTTCCACGCCATCCATGGTAGGCAGAGGCTGGGCAGCCTCGACTGTCTCACCCTCCCCGGGGACAGACTCCTCCCGCCTACGGCGCTGCTTGGGGGCGCTGGTGGGGGACGCGGGACACGGGGCGGGCACCGACTCCTCCGCGGAGGGATGTTGTTCCCTCTCCGCCTCAACGGAGCGGCGCCTCCTTTTGATGCTGGGGGTGCGCTGAGGCAGGGAGACCTCCATGTCTGCCGAGGCCTCCCGCTCCGCTCCCCCCTTTTCCTTTTCCTTTTCTTGCCCGTGCCCGGGCCCCTCTGTGGTGTTGTTCAAGGGCTCGGGCACGGGCTCAGGGCACCCCGCGCTCGCCGGTGACTGGGTTGGGCCGAGCGCGGTGGTCAAACTTTCTGGCGCACTGAGGGGACCCGCCTCTAGATGTTTCGCCTTGTTCCGCGCCTTCTTTCCGGTCGGACACTCTCCCTCCCCCCCGCCGGAGGCCCTGAAAACAAAGGCCTCCGACGATGCCCGCGCACCTACGGCTCCCGGCACGCAGACGCAACTAGGGGGAGGGGTGGCGGCGGCGCCAGCCTTGGCCGCCTTCGGTGGTTTGGCGGCCTTGGAGGCGGGGCAGTTCTTACGAACGTGCCCCACCTCCCTACAGGCATGGCACTGCACGCCATCCGACGTCCAGAAGACGCGGTAGGCAGTCCCCTCGTTCACCACATTAAAATGCCCTTCCGTCGTGTCCTCCCGCGACAGCCGGACAAAGAGCTGGCGGCGGAAGGAGAACAGGTGGCGCAGGCTGCTCTCCCTGAGGCCGAGCGGTATGTGGTTGATCCCCGACCTTACCTCCCCCAGTTGGTGTAGGTGAGGGAGGAGGAGCTCAGCGGGAACAAAGGGCGGGACGTTTGACACGATGACCCTCTGTGCGGTGGCCTCGAAAGGGTCCACCGGCAGGAACGTCCCGCCCACCGTGAGCCCCTTTTCGAGGGCCAGGGACACCGCCTGCTCCGACCCCAGGAAGAACATGGCCTTCCCAGACATCTTGAAGGCTGCGACAATGGCCGAGGGGCCGAATACCCCAGCCATCGCCCGCACGCACTCCTCGATGTTCATTGTGGGGTGAGTGTAGCTCTTGACCCCGTGTTTCTTCGTAATTAGTGTAAAAGGTGGCAGGGCAGCGGGTGGCGCAGGAGGTGCCGTGGAAGCGGTTGCCACCTGCGCATATGTCTTCGCTGGCCCTGCCACCGGCGTGGATGGGGTCGCCATCACGGGGTCCCTTTAAGGGCTACACCCACCCCAAAGTCACAGGCCTTAATGGTCTTAATTGGCCTCTTATCTAAAAGACTGAGCAGAGGAGCTCTTAACGAGGCACCTCTCCCCTAGTTGGCAATTGGGGAGGGGCCTTGTTCCCTCTGCTCAGTTGTCCCAATTGTTTTGTTTTTTTTCCAATTTGGGAGGAAGGGCTCTCAGAGAGAGAGGGGAGAAACAGAGAGTAACAGAGAAAGAGAGAGGGGGGTGGGAAGGGGGAGGAACTGCGAGGGCAGGTCTCCCCTCGCAGCTGTGGGTGGGTGCAATCCCCAGATGGCAAAACACAAATAGTCTTTGGGGTGGTCTTCGGGTGAAGGGAGAAGATGTCTTCACCTGGGGCAGCTAGAGCCACCCAGGCACACACTCCCAACGATGTTTAACGGGTGATTGAAGAAATCTTCAGCCTGGTAGCTCCAGCTACCCCAGGCTAGGCAATGGGGGGGGGTTCAATTGTGTGTGGGGCCTAGTTATAAGCAAGGCCCCCACACACACTATCCACACGCACACACCCCCCGCGATGTTCCGGCCCTCAGTGGTCTTCTTTCCTCCCCCCACCGATACAACAAAGTCTATTGGGGACTGCACCAATACACCCACCTGTAGAATGGTAGAGTCTCCCTCCTTCCACACTGGATGTTATTGTTGGTATTTCCCCCTCTCTCCAACTCTTTGTAGAATGGAAAAAGATGTTGAAAGATTTCTGCTTTCCTCCTCTCCCTCTGGGTGAAAGTTGGTGGTGAAGCCCTTTCCTTCCTTCTCTTCCTGGGCTGTTCTCAGGGCTCTCCAGGCCTTCCAGGCAAGAGCAAAAGTTGATAGCTGCTCCTCTCACTGCAGCTCAGCTCCAACTGTGCAGGACACGCCTCCACTGCTCCACCATTGGTGCATGAAACTCTTTTGAGTTTACCTGAAAATAAACATAAACATTAAACCGTGCCACCCGCCTGGGTGACACAGCAGACATTTTCAAGGCCCCTTTTGTTTTTCTTTTTTTTTTTGGTTTTTTTTTTGGGGCGCTAAAATCATATTTTTCCAGTGCCCCCTATAAAAGGGGAGGGGGACACTAAAAGCACCGGCAATTAAAACAAATTAAACTTAAAAACGTAAAATCAAATTAAAATTTGGTTGCCGGGCGTGATGATGCACTCCAGTCCCTCCGGTGCCCACCTCTCGCGGAAGGCCGCGAGCGTACCGGTGGACACCGCGTGCTCCATCTCCAAGGACACCCTGGACCGGATGTAAGAGCGGAAGAGAGGCAGGCAGTCAGGTTGAACGACCCCCTCGACCGCCCGCTGCCTGGACCGGCTGATGGCACCCTTGGCCGTGCCCAGGAGCAGTCCTACGAGGAGGCCTTCGGACCTACCCGCTCCCCTCCGCACAGGGTGCCCAAAGATCAGGAGAGTGGGACTGAAGTGCAGCCAGAATTTCAGGAGCAGCCCCTTCAAATAATGGAACAGGGGCTGCAACCTCGTGCACTCCATAAAAACATGGAACACGGACTCCTCCAGACCGCAGAAATTGCAGGCGGCCTGGGAGTCCGTGAACCGGCTTAAAAATTTATTGCACGGCACTGCTCCGTGCACCACCCTCCAGGCCAAGTCCCCGATGAATAGTGGGAGGACCCCTGTGTAGAGTGCCCTCCATCGGGGACCCCCGCCTCCTCCGGACGGCAAGATGGTACGCCATGGCGTGTCCGGACGGTCGGCGAGGATGGCAAAGTTGAGAGTGTGCAGGAGCAGCCCGTACAGGAAACCCCTCCGCGCGGAACTGAAAGGCACGGAGGGGATTTCCCCGAGGCGGCTCAAGTTGTGAGGCGCCGGCCCCCGAGGGAGGTTCCGGGGTTTGGCGCCGATGAGGAATTCCGTCCGGACGGGGGTCAGTTCGGACGGGATCTCCCCACGTGCTTGAGCCTCCTCGATGCACCTAACGGAGTCAGGGCCCAGAGCTGTTTTTAGCGACTCGATGGCATCGGCCGCGTGGCGGACGTTGGCAGAGTTTAGGCGCCGCGCCAGCGTGTCTGGCGCCATCCAGCCCGCTCCTCCGCCATCGAGCAGGTCCCTGACCCTGGTCACCTCACCAGCCACAGCCCTCTCTTCCGACCGCCACATAAAACCTCGGTCGTGGAGGTACGGATTCCCGAGCAGCGGCTCCTGCAGGACGGCCGCCACTCCAGCCGGCGGAGAGCTGCGCTTGGTGGAGACTTTGTTCCAGACCCTGATGAGTTCCCTGTAAAAGACAGGCAGCTCCCGGAGGGCGGTCCTGGCACCCCCCAAGTTCACAAACAGGAGCTGCGTGTCATAATTGAGGTCGCGCTGCTGGCGGAAGAAATACCTCACCAGAGCACACCACCTAGGAGGGGGCTCGACGTAAAGGTATCTCTGCAGGGTCTGAAGATGGAAAGTCGCGAGCTGGGCGCTGACGCACACCAACGACTGACCGCCCTCCTCAAGCGGGAGACTCAAGACCGCAGCAGAGACCCAGTGCTTCCTGTTGTTCCAGAAGAAGTCCACCAGCTTCTTCTGTATCTTGGTGACAAACGCAGGGGGAGGGGTCAAAGTGACCAGCCGGTACCACAACATTGCGGCCACCAGCTGGTTTATGACTAGCGCTCGACCCCTGTAGGACAACACTCGGAGCAGTCCTGTCCAGCGCCCTAGGCGAGCGGCGACCTTGGCCTCCAGCTCCTACCAGTTCGCCGGCCAGGCTCCCTCGTCGGGGCTAAGGTAGACTCCCAGATAGAGGAGATGGGTCGTGCTCCAGGCAAAAGGCCTGAGCTCCTCCGGCAGGGAGTCCACCCGCCACTGACCCACCAGGAGTCCGGAACATTTCTCCCAGTTGATCCTGGCGGAGGACGCGGCCGAGTAAGTCTCCTGGCACTCACGCATCCTCCGCAGGTCAGCGGGATCCTCTACCGCGAGGAGCACATCATCGGCGTAAGCCGAGAGGACGACCTCCACGCCCGGCCCTTGCAGAGCCAGTCCCGTCAACCTCGTCCGCAAGAGGCGCAGGAAAGGCTCCACGCAAACGGCATATAACTGGCCGGACATGGGGCATCCCTGGCGCACCCCTCTCCTAAAGCGAAGGGGCGCCGTCAAGGACCCGTTAACCTTAATCAGACACTCCGCGGCGGCGTACAAAAGTCGGATCCGGGCGACGAAATGCGTCCCGAACCCGAAAGCGCGCAGAGTTCCGAGCAGATAGTCGTGATCCACCCTGTCGAACGCCCTCTCTTGGTCGAGGGATAGGAAGGCGACCGACAGACCAGCCTCCTGGGAACAATGGATGAGGTCCCAGACCAGATGGATGTTATCGTGGATTGTCCGGCCCGGGACCGTGTAGGACTGGTCGGGGTGGATCATGTGGTCCAGCACGGCACCAAGGCGAGCAGACATCGCCCTGGCGAAGATTTTGTAGTCCGTGCTGAGGAGGGAGACCGGGCGCCAGTTCTTAAGGAGGCGGAGATCGCCCTTCTTAGGCAGCAGGACGATGACTGCCCTGCGCCAAGAGAGGGGCATCTCCCCGGTCGCCAGACTTTCCCCCAGGACCCGCGCGTAGTCGCCCCCCAGGACGTCCCAGAACGCCCTGTGGAACTCCACGGTCAGCCCGTCCAGCCCCGGGGATTTTCCCCTCGAGAGCCGGTCGAGGGCACCGGTCAGCTCCGCCAGGCTTAGCGGAGCTTCCAGATTTTCGGCGCCCTCCGGGCTGACCTTCGGCAGGTCCTCCCACAAAACTCTACGCGCTTCCTCGCTGGACGGATCCGGAGAGAACAGAGCCCCGTAATATTCACGGGCCCTGTTGTTGACGCCCTCCGGATCCGAGACAAGAGAGCCGTCGTCGGCCAGCAGCGTCAAGAGCTGCTTACGGACACTCTGCCTTTTTTCCAGCGAGTAGAAGAAGGGGGAGCCGCGGTCCAGATCCCGCAGGAACCGGATCCGCGACCTCACGAACGCGCCTCGGGACCCGACGAGCTGCAGGTCCTTCAGCGCGGCCTTCTTCGCTTCGTACACCGTCCGCAGGGCCGGGTCCTGGACGACTTGACCGAGACGGGCTTCCAGGTCGAGCACCTCTTTTTCTAGGCGCCCGACTCTGGCCGCCCGCCTCTTGGTCGACCCCCTCGCGTACTCTTGACAGAAGACGCGGACGTGAGCCTTGCCCACGTCCCACCATAGCCTCAAGGAGGGGAAGTCCCCCTGCTTCCTTCTCCAGTCGGACCAGAATCGACGGAACGAGTCCTGGAACCGCACGTCCTCCAGCAGCCGGTTGTTAAAGTGCCAGTACGCGGACCCTGTCCTCACGCGGAGCGAAGCGAGCTCCGCCCACACCAGGTGGTGGTCCGAACACGGCACACGGCCGCATGGAGGCCGCCGGGACGCAGGAAACGTATGCCCGAGACACGTAAAGGCGGTCGACTCTAGACCATCCTACTCCAGGCCTCACCCAAGTAAAGGCACTGGAGTCGGGGTGGAGATTTCGCCAGACGTCCACCAAGTCGAAGGACCCGACCAGGTCCCTCAACTTCTCCATCGCCGTCATGCACTGCGGGGCACCGGAGCGGTCCCTCGCCTCGAGGGTGCAGTTAAAATCCCCCCCGAGGACAATGCAGTCGCCGACGTCGACGGAGCCAAGAAGAGCGGACACCTCTTCAAAGAAGCGCGTTTGCTGCGGGCCGGGCTGAGGGGCGTACACGTTCACGAGATGGAGCGGCACGTCCCCCAGGCGAACCGTTACTTGCAGCAAGCGGCCTGGCATGGGCTCCTCGACCCCCAAGATCTCCGGCTGAAATTGCGGGCCCAGCTAGATGGCCACCCCACTAGAAATGGCGGTGAGGTGGCTCATGCGGACCTCTCCTTGCCATTCCAGGAGCCACGTGGCTTCGTCTCCCGGAACGGTGTGGGTTTCTTGCAGGAAGCACACCGCATATTTCCCCTCCTGCAGGAGCGAAAAATTGTCAAATCTACGGCGTGCCCCTCTGCCGCTGTTGATGTTGAGGCTGGCTATGGTTATCTTCATGGCAAAAGCATAGTGCAACCTCTACCTTAACCTATTGTGGGGGAGGGAGCGGAGTCTTTTGTTGAACTCCGCTCCCTCCGCAGCCCAGCGAGGAGTCCCTCAAGCTCGCGCAGCTCAAGGTGTTGCGCCTTTGTCAACGGCCCGCCCGCGGCCAAGGTTTTAACGGCGGCGCGGACGGACCCCTTGATCAGCTCTGGCTCGGACCATTTTTCCAGGGCCAGTCGGGCTTGGTTGCAGCAACCCCGGCTCTGGGCCAAAAAGTCCCGGAGTTCCTTTGCAGGAATGAGGATGGTCTCGGCGGCGGCCGCGAGCAGATCCACCGCCTCGCTGGCGGTGGTCTCTAGGTTTTCACCCGCGTCCCCCACTGAGTCCCCGTCCTCCTCCGGGAGGTGGCCGCCAGCAGCCGGCCCATCGACCGCACAAGGTACGGCAAATGACCCGGCCGCTCCAACCGGCCCTGGCTCTGCCCCGATCCCACCCCCAGGATCGTCGGCAGAGGAGTCCCGACGGGTTCTTTTAAAAATGGTGCTGTGTCGGGAAATGACAGCGGAAGGGGTTCCCCCTCCGCCCCAGGAACCGGGGAACAAGGAGAGACCCAGCCATAGGAAATCTCCAGGCTCCCCAAGTGCTCCAGCTCCAAAGCAAGGGGCGAGGGTGGGTGTTCCTCCCCCTCCCCGCTGCCACCCCCCGGCCCAGCATCTACAGTGTCATAAAAAACATTTGTTTCGGTTTCTGCCGGGTCGAGCGACTCCCGGGGGAAGTTGGGTATTGGCTGGGCGGGCTCAGGTTCGGCCTTTTCGGCCCCGCCCGCCTCAGTCCCCGGGACGCCCGGCCCGGCGGCAATGCATTCCTCCGCGGTCCCCACGCCCCCCACGACAGGCAGATCTTCCACGCCATCCCCGGGAGGCAGAGGCTGGGCAGCCTTGACTGTCTCACCCTGCCCGAGGACAGACTCCTCCCGCCTACGGCGCTGCTTGGGGGCGCTGGTGGGGGACGCGGGACATGCGGCGGGCACCGACTCCTCCGCGGAGGGATGTTGTTCCCCCTCCGCCTCAACGGAGCGGCGCCTCCTTTTGTTGCTGGAGGTGCGCTGAGGCAGGGAGACCTCCATTACTGCCGAGGCCTCCCGCTCCGCCCCCCCTTTTTCTTTTCTTGCCCGCGCCCAGGCCCCTCTGCGGTGTTGTTCAAGGGCTCGGGCACGGGCTCAGGGCACCCCGCGCTCGCCGGTGGCTGGGTTGGGCCGAGCGCGGTGGTCAATCTTTCTGGCGCACTGAGGGGACCCGCCTCTAGATGTTTCTCCTTGTTCCGCGCCTTCTTTCCGTTCGGACGCTCTCCCTCCTCCCCGCCGGAGGCCCTGAAAACAAAGGCCTCCGACGCTGCCCGCGCACCTACGGCTCCCGGCACACGGACGCAACTCGGGGGAGGGGTGGCGGCGGCGCCAGCCTTGGCCGCCTTCGGTGGTTTGGCGGCCTTGGAGGCGGGGCAGTTCTTGCGAACGTGCCCCACCTCCCTGCAGGCATGGCACCGCACGCCGTCCGACGTCCAAAAGACGCGGTAGGCAGTCCCCTCGTGCACCACATTAAAGTTCCCCTCCGTCGTCTCCTCCCGCGCCAGCCGGACAAAGAGCTGGCGGCGGAAGGAGAACACGTGGCGCAGGCTGTTCTCCCTGAGGCCGAGCGGTATGGGGTTGATCCCCGACCTTACCTCCCCCAGTTGGTGTAGGTGAGGGAGGAGGAGCTCAGCGGGAACAAAGGGCGGGACGTTTGAAACGATGATCCTCTGCGCGGTGGCCTCGAGAGGGTCCATCGGCAGGAACGTCCCGCCCACCGTGAGCCCCTTTTCGAGGGCCAGGGACACCGCCCGCTCTGACCCCAGGAAGAAAACAGCCTTCCCAGACATCTTGGAGGCCGCGACAATGGCCGAGGGGCCGACTACCCCAGCCATCGCCCGCACGCACTCCTCAATGCTCATTGTGGGGTGAGTGTAGCTCTTGACCCCGTGTTTTCTGGTAATTAATCTGAAAGGTGGCAGGGCAGCGGGTGGCGCAGGAGGTGCCGTGGAAGCGGTTGCCGCCTGCGCATACGTCTTCGCTGGCCCTGCCACCGCCGTGGATGGGGTCGCCATCACGGGGTCCCTTTAAGGGCTACACCCACCCCAAAGTCACAGGCCTTAATGGTCTTAATTGGCCTCTTATCTAAAAGACTGAGCAGAGGAGCTCTTAACGAGGCACCTCTCCCCTAGTTGGCAATTGGGGAGGGGCCTTGCTCCCTCTGCTCAGTTGTCTCAATTGTTTTGTTGGGTTTTTTTTAATTTAGGAGGAAGGGGTCTCAGAGAGAGAGGGGAGAAACAGAGAGTAACAGAGAAAGAGAGAGGGGGTTGGGAAGCGGGGTTGAACTGCGAGGGCAGGTCTCCCCTCGCAGCTGTGGGTGGGTGCAAACCCCAGATGGCAAAACACAAATAGTCTTTGGGGTGGTCTTCGGGTGAGGGGAGAAGATGTCTTCACCTGGGGCAGCTAGAGCCACCCAGGCACACACTCCCAACGATGCTTAACGGGTGATTGAAGAAATCTTCAGCCTGGTAGCTCCAGTTATCCCAGGCTAGGCAATGGGGGGGGGGGTTCAATTGTGTGTGGGGCCTAGTTATAAGCAAGGCCCCCACACACACTATCCACACGCACACACCCCCCGCGATGTTCCAGCCCTCAGTGTTCTTCTTTCCTCCCCCCACCGATACAACAAAGTCTATTGGGGACTGCACCAATACACCCACCTGTAGAATAGTAGAGTCTCCCTCCTTCCACACTGGATGTTGTTGTTGGTATTTCCCCCTCTCTCCAACTCTTTGTAGAATGGAAAAAGATGTTGAAAGATTTCTGCTTTCCTCCTCTCCCTCTGGGTGAAAGTTGGTGGTGAAGCCCTTTCCTTCCTTCTCTTCCTGGGCTGTTCTCAGGGCTCTCCAGGCCTTCCAGGCAAGAGCAAAAGTTGATAGCTGCTCCTCTCACTGCAGCTCAGCTCCAACTGTGCAGGACACGCCTCCACTGTTCCACCATTGGTGCATGAATCCCAAAAAGTTAGTTTGCAGGTGCAGCAGGTAATCAGGAAGGCGAATGGAATGTTGGCCTTCATTGCGAGAGGGATGGAGTACAAAAGCAGGGAGGTCCTTCTGCAACTGTATAGGGTATTGGTGAGGCCGCATCTGGAGTACTGCATGCAGTTTTGGTCACCTTACTTAAGGAAGGATATACTAGCTTTGGAGTGGGTACAGAGATGTTTCACTAGGCTGATTCCGGAGATAAGGGGGTTACTTATGATGATAGCTTGAGTAGACTGGGTCTTTACTCGTTGGAGTTCAGAAGGATGAGGGGCGATCTTATAGAAACATTTAAAATAATGAAAGGGATCGACAAGATCGAGGCAGAGTGGTTGTTTCCACTGTTCGGGGAGACTAGAACTAGGGGGCACAGCCTCAAAATACGGGGGAGCCAATTTAAAACCGAGTTGAGAAGGAATTTCTTCTCCCAGAGGGTTGTGAATCTGTGGAATTCTCTGCCCAAGGAAGCAGTTGAGGCAAGCTCATTGAATGTATTCAAGTCACAGATAGATAGATTTTTAACCAATGAGGGAATTAAGGGTTATGGGGAGCGGGCGGGTAATTGGAACTGAGTCCACGGCCAGATCAGCCATGATCTTGTTGAATGGCGGAGGTGGCTCGAGTGGCTAGATGCCCTACTCCTGTTCCTAATTCTTATTTTCTTATGTTCTTATGTTCTATGTTCTTCCTGTCTGCCAAGCAGTTCTCTATCAACGTCAGTCTATTACCCCCATTACCATGTGCTTTGATTTTGCACACCAATCTCTTGTGTGGGACCTTGTCAAAAGCCTTTTGAAAGTCCAAATACACCACATCCACTGGTTTTCCCTTGTCCACTCTGCTGGAAACATCCTCGAAAAATTCCAGAAGATTTGTCAAGCATGATTTCCCTTCATAAATCTATGTTGACTTGGACCGATCCTGTCACTGCTTTCCAAATGCGCAGCTATTTCATCCTTATTAATTGATTCCAACATTTTCCCCACCACTGATGTCAGGCTAACCGGTCTATAATTACTCACTTTCTCTCTCCCTCTTTTTTAAAAAAGTGGTGTTACATTAGCAACCTTCCAGTCCATAGGAACTGATCCAGAGTCGATAGACTGTTGGAAAATGATCACCAATGCATTCACTATTTCCAGGGCCACTTCCTTAAGGACTCTGGGATGCTGACTATCAGGTCCTGGGGATTTATCGGCCTTCAATCCCATCAATTTCCCTAACACAATTTCCCGCCTCATAAGGATATCCTTCACTTCCTCCTTCTCACTAGACCCTCGGTCCCCTAGTACTTCTGGGAGGTTATCTGGAAGTTCAGTGGAAACAACCTCTCTGCATCCACTTTGTCAAGCTTCCTCATAATCTTATATGTTTCGATAAGATCACCTCTCATTCTTGTGAATTCCAATGAGTAGAGGCCCAACCTACTCAACCTTTCCTCATAAGTCAACCCTCTCATCCTCGAAATCAACCTAGTGAACCTTCTCTGAACTGCCTCCAAAACAAGTATATCCTTTCGTAAATATGGAAACCAAAACTGCATGCAGTATTCCAGGTGAGGCCTCACCAATACCTTATATAGCTGTAGCAAAGACTTCCCTGCTTTTATACTCCATCCCTTTGCAATAAATGCCAAGATACCATTGGCCTTCCTGATCACTTGCTGTACCTGCATTCTATCCTTTTGTGTTTCATGCACAAGTACTTCCAGGTCCCGCTGTACTGTGGCATTTTGCAATTTTTCTCCATTTAAATAATAACTTGCTCTTTGATTTTTTTCTGTCAAAGTGTATGACCTCACTCTTTCTAACATAATACTCCATCTGCCAAATTTTTGCCCACTCACTTAGCCTGTCTATGTCCTTTTGCAGATTTTTTGTGTTCTCCTCACACATTGCTTTTCCTCCCAGCTTTGTGTTGTCAACAAATTTGGCTATGTTACACTCAGTCCCTTCTTCCAAGTTGTTAATGTAGATTGTAAATAGTTGTGGTCCCAGCACTGATCCCTGCGGCACCCCACTAGTTCTTGGTTGCCAACTCGAGAATGAACCATTTATCCCAACTCTCTATTCTCTGTTATTTAGCCAATCCTCTATTCATGCTAATATATTACATCCAACCCCATGAACTTTTCTCTTGTGCAGTAACCTTTTATGTGGCACCTTGTCAAATGCCTTCTGTAAGTCCAAATACACCACATCCACTGGTCCCCCTTTATCCACCCTGTTCGTTACATCCTCAAAGAACTCCAGCAAATTTGTCAAACATGACTTCCCCTTCATAAATCCATGCTGACTCTACCTGACCGAATTTTGCTTATCCAAATGTCCTGCTACTGCTTCTTTAAAAATGGACTCCAACATTTTCCCAACCACAGATGTCAGGCTAACTGGTCTATAGTTTCCTGCCTTTTGTCTGCCTCCTTTTTTAAATAGGGGCATACATTTGCAGTTTTCCAATCTGCTGGGACCTCCCCAGAATCCAGGGAATTTTGGTAAAGTGCAATCAATGCATCCATAATCCCTGCCACTACTTCTCTTAAGACCCAAGGATGCAAGCTATCAGCTCCAGGGGATTTATCTGCCTTTAGTCCCATTATCTTACTGAGTACCACCTCCTTAGTGATTTTGATTGTGTTAAGTTCCTCCCCCACTATAGCCCCTTGACTATCCACTGCTGGAATATTGTTAGTGCCCTCTACCGTAAAGACTGATACAAAATATTTGTTCAGAGTTTCTGCCATCTCCATGTTCCCCATTACTAGTTTCCCGGTCTCGTCCTCTAAGGGACCAACATTTACTTTAGCCACCCTTTTCCTTTTTATATACTTATAGAAACTCTTGCTAACTGTTTTTATATTTTGTGTTAGTTTACTTTCATAGTCTATCTTCCCTCTCTTAATCATTTTTTTTTTTGTCGTTCTTTGCTGGCTTTTAAAAGCTTCCCAGTCTTCTGTCCTCCTACTAGTTTTGGCCACTTTGTATGCCAGTGTTGCCGACGACGCAGTGGTCCAAAATCCAATGCCGATTCGCTGGTTTCATTGAAATGAGGCTCAAGGCAGAATCGTTCCCTGCTGCCTGCCGGCGTGAACCGACTTCTATCTTAGCTTAACATCTCTGAGGCTGCAAGAGACTGTTATCTCATACCAATCTTGTTAATATAGGACATGATAGAGCAATGAGAATGAGACTTTTAGTTTCTTTGTACACTCTTTAATATTTTAGCGTATATCCCAAGACAAACAGATCTCCATTTCCCTGTCTCTAGTGTTTTTAGTTTGTCAGTTTATTTTGCATTTGAAGCTATTGCCTCTCCATTTCAGAGTGAACTCATATTACAAGTGGCAGTTTGGATCTCGGTGAAAACTATGATTTGCTCTTTCTATGATCTGATTAGTAGGGAATTGTCCATTTATCACAGGGCACATTTAGAAGAAACTTATGCATCTTGGATGTGGTAGGGCACTGTAGGGTTCGGTCAAATCCCTGAATTATCTGCCTCAGCAGCCACAAATGTTGATTCATAAAAGAATCACAATGTCAACACAATATATTTGTTTCCCTAACTATTAGTTCTCTCCCACAGCTGTGGAAGGGATAATTAATTCATATATGTGAGCACAGAAAGCTAGTGGATAGGCCAGATCAATATGACCTGTCTTATATGTGGTGGAACATGTACCCCTTCACGACAGTGTTCCTATCTATGTGGGGAAAGTTGTGCTTTACAGATAAAGACCAATGTTCCCATTAAGCTGTGTGGCCGTAAAACAGTCTTGAGATCCCGCACAGGCCATTCACCGGCTTTACAAAGCAAATAGCCGCGCATGCACAAAGAATTCAATGGGCTGCGCAGCCAGTTAAAGGACCCGTGCACCTACAAAATAAATTACAGGGAACATTGGTAAAGACCATTAAATCCTTTCGGGTGGGATAATATCCCCCTCATATGTTGCCTCACAGCCTTTCCTTCATCTTCTGCTGCTGGGCCTCCTTCTCCATAATACAGGTAATGGCAAACAAAAAAAGTCCATTGGGAACCCAATATCATTTCCTCAGAACCCCTCACACTCTTGGAGGGAGCAAAAATATCCCAGTGGTCTCACAGACCAACTTGCAGTCAGAGGCTATTCCGGTACTTTTGAAACAAAAAAGCTCCGAAACACATTCCACGCTCCAGAAATCTGTATTCAAAGTTTCTGCACCCTGTAAGCTTAATGTTTCCTCACTTCTGCCCAACACAGCCGTTACAGGCAACAGGTATGTCTCATACATCCGTTCTAAATGGCCTCTGGTACATTGCGAGTTGAACTCTTGGAATTTCAGCCAGTGGCATTGTCCTTCGTTAAACTTCAATTTAAATCACTCACCGGGCACTCAGCAGGCGTATTGTGGAGACCTAAAAACCATCATTGGAAATTTGGACGTGCCAATTTTGGGGTGATAAAAACAGCGGAAATGGTTTCCGCCTCAACTTGTAGCCAGAAAATTGTGCCGTGCCAATTCTGCACCCCAGAAATGCTAAATTCAGTGAGGACTTTTGTGGCCTTAAATATATTAAAAGAGGATTTTCCTGGATCTGCGCCCATACATACTGGATCACCTGGGTGTAATGAACAAATCGTGGAGGATGATGGAGAATGCACACCTGTAAAGGAAGCCGCCTGATCTTCCTTCCATTCATTTAATTGGTAGGAAAATTGAGTAGATTCCTTTACAGGCACCTGCTCAAGCTGCCCAATTTTCCGATGCCCGAGTGCAGACACAGGAAAATCTCCCTCTGTGCATGTGTGTGCAACTAGCTTTTAAAAAATAATTTTTATATTATTTTCTTTTAAAAAGATTTTGGCTGCAAAGTTTGGCCCCTTTTCTCGGTGCTACGGGTGTTGTTTTGGATCAAAAATGGCGTCCGCAGAACGTAGGCACATTTCTGATGTGAGTCGCGCCATTTTGGTGAGAGTGTTAACGTGGGCACAGTGAACCTCTGCTGGAAGTATGTAGAATAGGCAGATCTTAATGTCAATCAGTGCCAGCCCTGGCATTGTGGAGCACATCGCTCCAGCTAATGCCCAGTCTTAAACACGCACAGCTGCACAAGTGTTCAGCAGCAGGACGGACCCCCCCTCCCCGACCCCAACAGTGGTAATTCAAGGGATCATCAACTACTTGTGCAGGTAAGTTGCTGATTGATTTCTGCTGGCTGTTGCTATGTCTGTACAAGTGTTTGATGCTTTGTGCAGTTATTTAAAGTTCCTAAAGTCAACAGGGAGTGGTGTGACAGGTACTGAATGCTATTGTCTTGACTTCAAGGATTCTGCACAGACCTCTTGCTGCCAGACAAGGGTGCACTAGTTGGTATTCCACTTGGCCTACAACATGACAGGGCGAATGAGTAGAGGCGACACAGAGCAGGACAAACTGCAGCAAGAGGGAGGGGAGAAGTGCTCTCAGCAGGAGACCATATCCGCCCAGGGTGTTCAGGGAGAAATACTCCAACCTGAACCTCAGCGAGGAACAGTGTGTCAGATGTCTGCGCTTCACCAAGGATGTTCTCACTGAAATCTGCCACTTGCTGCAGTCACAACTGCAACCTCAGAGCAGGGTGAGGTCCGCATTGCCAGGGGCTGTGAAGGTCATGATGGCCATGAACTTTTAGGCGTCGGGCTCCTTCCGACCTGGAGCTGGAGATATTTGCAACATCTCCCAGTTTGCTGCCCACTGTTGCATGAGGGAGATAACTGAGGCTCTGTATTCTAAGAGAGCTGAATACATTTTATTCTTTCTGGCGGAACGAGCACACAGCTTTCCGAGCATTGCACACGCTGGTTGCTTTGCGTGTGCCGCATGTAATCTCTGCGATGTATCACAACTGAAATTAGTTCTGTCATGTATCTTACATTATTATATATAACTGTATCCTAACATGCTATACATGACTGTAATAAGATATGACCTGTAACCACCAGCATACCTTACCACCAGGGGTGCACTTGCAAGAGACAGGTAGATAAGAACAGGTCTCAGGCAAGTGCAGCATTCTAGAGCTGTGAAATAAAGGTGCAGATCCAGAGTGACCTTGACTTCACTACATGCCTCGTGTGAATCTGTATTAAGGGGACAGGACTTTACAGTGGCGACGAGGATGGGATCCGCCCAATAGAGTCCAAAACAGAAGCAATTCGCCTGGCACCCAGGCCCCGGAATGTCTCAGAACTGCACGCCTTTCTCGGTCTACTAAATTACTTTGGGAACTTTATGCAGAATTAAAGCACGCTGCTGGAGCCTCTCCACGTGCTACTCAGGAAGGGGTGCGATTGGTTTTGGGGGGACGCCCAGGAACGCGCCTTCAATAAGCCTCGAAACCTTCTGTGTTCCAACAGTGTTTTGACTTTCTTTGATCCAGGTAAAAAGCTAGTTCTCACATGCGATGCGTCAGCGTATGGGGTCGGGTGCAACATGTCAATAGTGCGGGCAAATTATAACCCATAGCTTATGCCTCCAGGTCACTTTCGCGGGCGGAGCGCAGGTACGGAATGGTAGAGAAGAAGGCGCTCGCGTGCATGTACGGTGTCAAAAAGATGCACCAATACCTTTTCGGGGCCAAGTTAGCATTAAAAACCAACCACAAGCCCCTCACGTCCCTCCTATCTGAGAGCAAGGCAATAAACGCCACGCCTTGGCGCAAATTCAACGGTGGGCACTCATGCTGGCGTCCTACGACTATACCATAAGGCACAGACCAGGCACAGGCTACCCCTGGCGACCACGGAAGGGTCTGACGAACAGGACTGTGAGATAGTCATGGCAATCAATGCTTTTGAGTCCACAGGTTCGCCCATGACGGCTCGCCAAATCAGAGCCTGGACGGCCAGCGACCCCACATTATCCTTAGTAAAAAGATGTGTCCGAACCGGTGACTGGGCAGAGGTTCGCGATGCCTGCCCCGAGGAATTAAAACCCTTTCACAGGCGCATGCATGAGCTATCACTATAAGCAGACTGCCTGATGTGGGGCAGCCGAGTAGTCATGCCTCTGCGAGGCAGAGAGGCATTTGTCCGGGAGCTCCACCACGAGCACCCGGGCTTCGTTCTCATGAAGGCCATAGCCAGATCCCACGTCTGGTGGCCTGGTATTGATGCGGACTTGGAGCTCTGCGTCCGAAGGTGCACCATTTGTGCCCAACTCAGCAATGCCCCCAGGGAGGCTCCCCTGAGCCCCTGGCCCTGGCCTACCAAACTGTGGTCGTGGGTGCACGTAGACTATGCGGGCCCATTCATGGGAAAAATGTTCCTCGTAGTTGTAGATGCATTTTCAAAGTGGATCGAATGCACCATTTTAAACTCGAGCACAACCTCCACCACTGTGGAGAGCCTCGCAACCATGTTTGCAACACACGGAATCCCTGACATATTAGTCAGTGACAATGGTCCGTGCTTCACCAGCGCATAATTCCAAGATTTTATAATTGACCACGGCATAAATCACGTTAAGACGGCACCGTTCAAGCCGGCCTCCAACGGCTAGGCGGAGAGAGCAGTGCAAATCATTAAACAAGGCATGCTTAAAATGTAAGGTCCAAGGTCCCACGCTGCAGGCCTGTCGCGACTGCTGCTGGCATACAGATCTCGTCCGCACTCATTGACTGGGATCCCCCCCGCGCAACTGTTGATGAAAAGGACTTTAAAAACAAGGCTCTCATTAATCCTCCCAGACATGCACGAAATCGTTGAGGCAAAGCGCCGTAAGCTGACCGAGTAGCATGACAGAAATTCGAGGGGGAGATGGAATGAGATAGGGGACACAGTGTTTGTACTAAACTATGGCAGGAGTCCCAAATGGCTTGCAGGGACAGTAACGGACAAGGAAGGAAACAGGCTACTGGTAGTACAAATGGACAATGGCAAAACCTGCCGGAGGCATGTAGACCAAGTGAAAAGCAGATTTACCAACAACACTGCAGAACCAGAGGCAGACTACAATGTGGAACTCGCACCACACCTGGTGGACAGACAGAGGGAACAACCTGAGGAAAGGGCAATCCCAACAGACAGCCCAGGCGAGTCAACAACAATCACACCAATCGAAACAGACAGCCCAGGCGAGTTACCAGCAACCACACCCAAAGAAAAACAGACACCAAGGCAAACAACTGAACCACAACTTAGACGCTCCACGCGAGAGCGTAGACCACCTTAGAGACTGAACCTATAAAGACAATAAGACCTTGGGGGAGGGTGATGTCATGTATCTTACATTATTATATATAACTGTATCCTAACATACTATACATGACTGTAATAAGATATGACCTGTAAACACCAGCATACCTTACCACCAGGGGTGCACTTGCAAGAGACAGGTATATAAGGACAGGTCTCAGGCAAATGCAGCATTCCAGAGCTGTGAAATAAAGGTGCAGGTCCAGAGTGACCTTGACATCACTAAATGCCTCGTGTGAATCTGTACTGACGGGACAGGACTTTACAAGTTCCTCTCCCTCAATGTCCAGCTAATGTGTGACCATACTCAGCAAATCATATTTACAGTACTTGCCAAATTTTGATTTTTCACTGATATCTGCTTTAGACTTCTATCGGTCATAGAAACATAGAAACATAGCAACATAGAAATTAGGTGCAGGAGAAGGTCATTTGGCCCTTCGAGCCTGCACCGCCATTCAATAAGATCATGGCTGATCATTCAACCTCAGTACCCCTTTCCTGCTTTCTCTCCATATCCCTTGATCTCTTTGGCCGTAAGGGTCATATCTAACTCCCTTTTGAATCTATCTAACGAACTGGCCTCAACAACTTTCTGCGGTAGAGAATTCCACAGGTTCACCACTCTCTGAGTGAAGAAGTTTCTCCGCATCTCAGTCCTAAACGGCTTACCCATTATTCTTAGACTGTGACTCTTGGTTGTGGAACTCCCCAGCAACGGGAACATTCTTGCTGCCTCTGACCTATCCCGTCAGAATTTTATATGTTTCTATGAGATCCCCTCTCATTCTTCTAAACTCCAGTGGATAGAAGCCCAGTTGATCCAGTCTCTCCTCATATGTCAGTCCTGCCATCCCGAGAATCAATCTGGCGAACCTTCGCTGTACTCCCTCAATAGCAAGAACGTCCTTCCTCAGATTAGGGAACCAAAACTGAACACAATATTCCAGGTGTGGCCTCACCAAGGCTCTGTACAACTGCAGTAAGACATCCCTGATCCTATACTCAAATCCTCTAGCTATGAAGGCCAACATACCATTTGCCTTCTTCACCGCCTGCTGTACCTGCATGCCAACTTTCAATGAATGATGTACCATGACACCCAGGTCTCGTTGCACCTCCCCTTTTCCTAATCTGTCACCATTTAGATAATATTCTGTCTTCCTGTTTTTGCCACCAAAGTGGATAACCTCACATTTATCCACATTATACTGCATCTGCCATTCATTTGCTCACTCACCTATTCTGTCCAAGTCACCCTGCAGTCTCTTAGCATCCTCCTCACAGCTCACATCATGCATGACTGAGTAATCGTGATGGCCCGGTTCAATTCCAACGTCTCCACTGCCAGTAGTTTACAGAGGATCACCTTGTGGTTGATGCCGATTACAAAGAAGTCCCGCAGCATGTCTGGCAACACAGCCCTGAACTTACACGTTCCCACTAGACGTCTCAGGTCAGCAACAAATTCTGCTGCATTCTGGCCCTCTGAGCGAACATGCGTGTAAAATCTGTATCTCGAGATGATGATGCCTTCGTCTGGCTTAAGGTGGCCCTGCACCAGTGTACACAATTCTTCATACGTCTTCTCTGTTGGACTCACAGGCAGGAGTAGACTCTTTATCAGACTATAAATTTTTGGACGGCAAACCTTGAGGAACACGACCCCTCGAGCCTGCTTTGCCATTTAATACGATCATAGTTGATCCTCCGATCATGGATTCAGGTCCACTTGTCTGCCTGCTCCCCATAATCCTTTCTTCACTTATCAGTTAAGAAACTGTCTATCTCTGCCTTAAATTTATTCAATGACCCAGCTTCCACAGCTCTCTGAGGCAGTGAATTCTACAGATTTACAATCTTCTGAGAGAAGAAATTCCTCCTCATCTCAGTTTTAAATGGGCGGTCCCCTTATTCTAAGTTTATGCCCCCTAGTTCTAGTCTCCCCTATCAATGGAAATATCCTCTCTATATCCACCTTGTTAAGCCCCCTCATAATCTTATACGTTTTGATAAGATCACCTCTCATTTTTCTGAATTCCAAAGAGTAAAGGCCCAACCTACTCAACCTTTCCTCATAAGTCAACCCCCTCATCCCCGGAATCAACCTACTGAACCTTCTCTGAACTGCCTCCAAAGCAAGTATATCCTTTCTTAAATATGGAAAACAAAACTGCATGCAGTATTCCAGGTGTGGCCTCACCAATACCCTGTACAACTGTGGCAAGACTTCCCTGCTTTTATAATCCTTCCCCTTTGTAATAAAGGCCAAGATAACATTGACCTTCCTGATCACTTGCTGTACCTGCATAATATCCTTTTGTGTTTCATGCACTAGGACCCCCAGTTCCCGCTGTACTGCAGCACTTTGCAATTTTTCTCCATTTAAATAATAACTTGCTCTTCGATTTTTTTTCTGCCAAAGTGCATAACCTCACACTTTCCAACGTTATACTCCATCTGTCAAATTTTTGCCCATTCACTTAGCTTGTCTATGTGTTTTTGCAGGTTTTTTGTGTCCTCCTCAGAAATTGCTTTTCCTCCCATCTTTGTATCGTCAGCAAACTTGGCTACGTTACACTCGGTCCCTTCATCTAAGTCGTTAATGTAGATTGTAAATAGTTGGGGTCCTAGCACTGATCTTTGCGGTACCCCAACCAGAGAATGAACCATTTATCCCACTCACTGTTTTCTGTTAGTTTGCCAATCCTCTATCCATGCTAATATATTGCCACCAACCCTGTGAACTTTTATCTTGTACAGTAACCTTTTATGTGGCACCTTGTCAAATGCCTTCTGGAAGTCCAAATACAACATATCCAATGGTTTCCCCTTTATCCACCCTGTTCTTTACATCCTCAAAGCACTCCAGCAAATTAATCAAACATGACTTCCCCTTCATAAATCCATGTTAACTCTGCCTGACTGAATTATGCTTTTCCAAATGTCCTGCTAATGCTTCTTTAATAATGGACTCCAACATTTTCCCAACCACAGATGTCAGGCTAACTGGTCTATAATTTCCTGCTTTTTGTCTGCCTCCTTTTTTAAATAGGGGCATTACATTTGCAGTTTTCCAATCTGCTGAGACCTCCCCAGAATTCAGGAAATTTTGGTAAATTACAATCAATGCATCCACAATCCCTGCCGCTACTTCTCTTAAGACCCTAGGATGCAAGCCATCAGGTCCAAGGGATTTATCTGCCTTTAGTCCCATTAACTTACTGAGTACCACCTCCTTAGTTATTGTAATTGTGATTGTGTTAAGTTCCTTCCCCCCCCCCCACATAGCCCCTTGACTATCCACTGTTGGGATATTTTTAGTGTCCTCTACCGTAAAGACTGATAGAAAATATTTGTTCAGAGTTTTTGTCATCTCCATGTTCCCCATCACTAATTTCCCAGTCTTGTCCTCTAAGGGACTAACATTTACTTTAGTCACTCTTTTCCTTTTTATATACCTGTAGAAACTCTTGCTACCTGTTTTTATATTTTGTGTTAGTTTACTTTCATAGGGCTCAATTTTCCCCAGTGATTTGCACCATTTTTTTGACGGAGGCTGCTTTTTTTGGCCTAAGTTAAAAATCCCCAGTTTCCCGAATCAATTTGCATCAGCGTGACTCAGTTAGTTATGATTTTTTAGGTAAGTTTTCTTTTCAGCCAAAGGGGGCGTAATCTGCCACCCGCGCCAATTCTGGCCATTTATGCAAGTTTGGCCAGCTGAAAGTTACTCCAGTTCTGCTTAGGCCAGCGCATGTTTCCTCTGCAGAAAAACCTTCTGGAGAGTTAAAGACATCGGCGCAGGTAAGGAAATCGGCGCAATTAGTGCAGCAGATACCCGGACAGCAGCAGCAGGAAAAGTAAGAGAGAGGGGGAGAGCGAGGTGGGGGGGGGGGGGGGGGTGGGGAGAAAGAGAGGTGGGGCGGGAAGGAGGTGTGTGGGGGTGGGGGGAAAGCCTTTCGGGTGTAGTTAAATGTGGGGATTGGGAGGGAGGAGGCCATTCGGCCTGGAATAGGGGCATGGGTGCGGACCGGCAAGCCTTCTGCTTGGGCTAGGAGCGGGGGACCGGGATCAGTAAGGCACTCGGGGCCAGGGTCGGGTGGGGGATTGGACCGACAAGACCTTCGGACAGGGCTAGGAGTGAGGGACCAGGACCGGCAAGGCACTCGGGGCTTGGGTGGCGGGTGGGGGAGCTGGATCTGGACTGGCACAGGCAAGGGGCTCGGGGTGGGCTAGGCTAGCAGATTGGCAAGCCCTTCAGCCAGGGCTAGGGACGGGGAGCAGGACCGGCTTTAATAATTGGAGGTAAGTTGCTGCAATATATTTTAATATGTTTTTAAGTTGATGCAATGTGTTGTAATGTGTTGTGAGCTGGCTGCATGTTTCACTTTGCAGCCTCAACTTGCATTGTGTCCCTGGTTACCGTGGCAACCCTATCTTTTTGGTGCAGATCAAGACTCCACCCCCAAAACTAATGGACAGGTTAGGCCACGCCAAAATGCAGCAATCCAACGGGGAAACTTAGAACATTTTTTTTTGCCGTTCTTGGGCCCCAAAAAAACAGGCGTAATTCTTCAATTACGCCAAAAAAAAGCTTTGTGGAAAATTGAGTCCATAATCTATCTTCCCTTTCTTAATCATTTTTGTAATCATTCTTTGCTGCCTTTCCTACCTCAACTCCACTTTCCCAACTGATCTTCATATTCCTTGATTCCCTTAATATCCAAAAATCTATCAATCTCATTATATGTTTTGTGCATTGGCTAGAATAGACTGGCAAATGATACTTAGAGGGTTGACGATGGATAAGCAATGGCAAATATTTAAATATCACTTGGATGAACTTCAACAATTGTACATCCCTGTCTGGAGTAAAAATAAAACGGGGAAGGTAGCTCAAATGTGGCTAACAAGGGAAATTAAGGATAGTGTTAAATCCAAGGAAGAGGCATATAAATTGGCTAGAAAAAGTAGCAAACCTGAGGACTTGGAGAAATTTAGAATTCAGCAGAGGAGGAAAAGGGTTTAATTAGGAGGGGGAAAAAAGGGTATGAGAGGAAGCTTGCCGGGAACATAAAAACTGACTGCAAAAACATCTATAGATATATAAAGAGAAAAAGATTAGTGAAGACAAATGTAGGTCCCTTGCAGTCAGATTAATGTGAATTTATTATGGGGAACAAAGAAATGGCAGACCAGTTGAACAAATACTTTGGTTTTGTCTTCACGAAGGAAGAGACAAATAACTTTCCGGAAATACAAGGGGACCAAGGGTCTAGTGAGAAGGAAGAACTGAAGGATATCCTTATTAGGCAGGAAATTGTGTTAGAGAAATTGATGGGATTGAAGGCCGATAAATCCATGGGGCCTGATAGTCTGCATCCCAGAGTTCTTAAGTAAGTGGCCCTAGAAATAGTGGATCATTTTCCAACAGTCTATCAACTGTTCCTATGGATCAGTTCCTATGGACGGGAAGATAGCTAATGTAACACCACTTTTCAAAAAAGGAGGGAGAGAAAAAACAGATAATTATAGACCGGTTAGCCTGATATCAGTAGTGGGGAAAATGTTGGAATCAATTATTAAAGATGAAATAACAGCGCATTTGGAAAAGCAGTTTCAGGATCGGTCCAAGTCAACATAGATTTATGAAAAGGAAATCATGCTTAAAAAATCTTCTCGAATTTTTTGAGGATGTAACTAGTAGAGTGGACAAGGGAGAACCAGTGGATGTGGTGTATTTGGACTTTCAAAAGTGTGGCAAGTCCCCACACAAGAGATTGGTGTGCAAAATTAAAGCACATGGTATTGGGGGTAATGTACTGACGTGGATAGAGAACTGGTTGGCAGATAGGAAGCAGAGATCGGGATAAACGGGTCCTTTTCCAAATGGCAGGCAGTGAGTAGTGGGGTGCCGCAGGGTTCAGTGCTGGGACCCCAGCTATTTACAATATACATTAATGATTTAGATGGAATTGAATGTAATATCTCCAAGTTTGCAGATGACACTAAACTGTGTGGCGATGTGACCTGTGAGGAGGACGCTAAGAGGCTGCAAGGTGACTTGAACAGGTTAGGTGAGTGGGCAAATGCATGGCAGATGGAATATAATGTGGATAAATGTGAGGTTATCCACTTTGGGGCAAAAACACAAAGGTAGAATATTATCTGAATGGCGGCAGATTAGGAAAAGGGGAGGTGCAACGAGACCTGGGTGTCATGGTACATCAATCATTGAAAGTTGGCATGCAGGTACAGCAGGCGGTGAAGAAGGCAAATGGTATGTTGGCCTTCATAGCTAGGGGTTTTGAGTATAGGAGCAGGGAGGTCTTATTGCAGTTGTACAGGGCCTTGGTGAGGCTACACCTGGAATATCGTGTTCAGTTTTGCTCTCCTAATCTGAGGAAAGATGTTCTTGCTATTGAGGGAGTACAGTGAAGGTTCACCAGACTGATTCCCGGGATGGCTGGACTGACATATTCGGAGAGACTGTATCGACTGGGCCTTTATTCACTGGAGTTGAAAAGGATCAGAGGGAATCTCATAGAAACATATAAAATTACGATGGGACTGGACAGGTTTGATGCATAAAGAATGTTCCCGATGTTGGGGAAGTCCAGAACCAGGGACACAATCTAAGTATAAAGGGGTAAGCCATTTACGACTGAGATGAGGAGAAACTTCTTTACTCAGAGAGTTGTTAACCTGTGGAATTCCCTACCGCAGAGAGTTGTTGATGCCAGTTCGTTGGATATATTCAAGAAGGAGTTAGATATGGCCCTTACTGCTAAAGGGATCAAGGGGTATGGAGAGAAAGCAGGAAAGCGGTACTGAGATGAATGATCAGCCATGATCTTATTGAATGGTGATGCAGGCTCGAAGGACCGAATGGCCTACTTCTGCACTTATTTTCTATGTTTCTATGTTTCTATGTTAGGTATGTAAACCTGTAAATACCATGGCTTATCCCCTGGAGTCCCAAGGGATCCCACAATCCCTTGGGAGTACCTCTATATAAGGAGTTCTCACAGGCTGGAGAGGCAATCTCAGATCTGTAATAAAGGACTATGGTCACACCTTACTTTGAGCTTGCAGTATCTAGTTTGACTCTTTATTCAAAACATAACAACTGGTGACGAGATACAGATGACGAACACCACCACAACAATGCAGAGAACTGTGGGCATCCTGGAGAAATTTTCGGAGGGGGATGATTGGGAAAGCTTCGTGGAGCGACTCGACCAATACCTCGTGGCCAACAAGTTGGAAGCAAAAGTGAACGCTGCCAAACGAAGGGCGATCCTCCTCACCGTTTGCGGGGCATCAGCGTATGGCCTCATGAAAAACCTGCTCGCTCCAGCGAAACCCACAGACAAGTCATACGATGAGTTGTGCACACTGGTCCGGGAGCATCTAAACCGTAAGGAAAGCATTCTGATGGCGAGGTATTGGTTCTACACGTACAAGAGGTCTGAAGGCCAGGAAGTGGCGAGCTACTTTGCCGAACTAAGGTGCCTTGCAGAACATTGCGAATTTGAAGGACATTTGGAGCACATACTCAGGGACTTCTTTGTACTTGGCATTGGCTATGAAGTAATACTTCAAAAACTTTTGACTGTAGAGACCCCAACCTTGTGTAAAGCCATAGCGATAGCCCAGGTGTTTATCGCCACCAGTGACAATACCAAACAAATTTCTCAGCACACAAATGCTGCTATAAGTACTGTGAACAAAGTGATGTTGTTTTCGAATCGAAATGTACAGGGCAGGACTTACACACCTGCAACTGCATGTCCGCAGATGACTCAGAGTCCGCCATCAAGGATGGTGAATACAAGGCCATTAACACCTTCTTGACGCTGTGGGGGTGATCATCGTTTCCATTCATGCAGCTTCAAAGGATACGTTTGCAAGGACTGTGGAATAATGGGATACCTCCAACGTATGTGCAGGTGAGCTGCAAACCCTGCTAATCCTGCAAACCACCATGTTGCAGACGAGGACAGATCCATGATGGATCACGACGAACCAGAGCCTCAGACCGAGGAGGCAGAGGTATATGGGGTGCATACATTTACCACAAAGTGTCCCCCGATAATGCTGAAGGTTGAATTAACTGGACTCCCAGTGTCCATGGAATTGGACACGGGCGCAAGCCAGTCCACAATGAGCAAACAGACTTTCGATAAATTGTGGTGCAGCAAGGCTTCAAGGCCAGTCCTGACCCCCATTCATATTAAACTGAGAACATACACAAAGGAACTGATTCCCGTATTCGGCAGTGCTACCGTAAAGGTCTCCTACAATGGAGTGGTGCATGAGTTACCACTCTGGGTGGTACCGGGCGATGGCCCCACGCTGTTCGGCAGGAGCTAGCTGGGAAAGATACGCTGGAACTGGGACGGCGTTCGAGTGCTTTTGTCCGTCAACGACACCTCATGTGCCCAGGTCCTAAGCAAGTTCCCCTCGCTGTTCGTACTAGGCATCAGGAAGTTCCAAGGAGCAAAAGTGCAGATCCATTTGATTCCGGGGGCACGACCCATCCATCACAAGGCAAGAGCGGTACCATACATAATGAGAGAGGGTGGAAATCGATCTGGACAGGCTACAATGTGAGGGCATCATTTTGCCGATCGAATTCAATGAGTGGGCCAGTCCAATTGTCCAAGTCCTCAAGGGAGACAGCACCATCAGAATCTGTGGTGATTACAAAGTAACTATCAATCATTTCTCACTGCAGGATCAATACCCGCTACCAAAGGCAGACGACCTATTTGCAACGCTGGCGGGAGGGAAAACGTTCACGAAGCTGGCCTTGACCTCGGCCTACATGACGCAGGAGCTGGAGGAATCATCGAAAGGCCTCACCTGCATCAACACGCACAAAGGTCTCTTCATTTACAACAGATGCTCGTTTGGGATTCGATCTGCCGTGACGATATTCCAGATGAATATGGAAAGCTTGCTGAAGTCGGTCCCGCGCACCGTGGTCTTCCAGGACGACATCTTGGTTACAGGTCGGGACACCGTCGAGCACCTGCAGAACCTGGAGGAGGTTCTTAGTCGACTTAATCATGTGGGGCTCAGGCTAAAACGCTCGAAGTGCATTTTCCTGGCGCCTGAAGTGGAGTTCCTGGCAATAAGAATCGCGGAGGACGGCATCAGGCTCACCGATTCGAAGATGGAGGCAATCAAGAATGCACCGAGACCACAGAACGTGATGGAGCTGAGGTCATTTCTAGGACTCCTGAACTATTTTGATAACTTCTTACCGGGTCTGAGCACATTGTTGGATCCCCTGCGCTCTTTACTGCATAAAGGAGATGAATGGATATGGGATAAAAGCCAAGAAAATGAGAAAGGTAAGAAGCTGTTACATTCAAAGAAATTGCTTGTGTTGTACGATCCATGTAAGTGTTTGGTACTAGCATGTGATGCGTCGTCGTATGGGGTCGGGTGTGTATTGCAACAAGCTAATGAATTTGGGAAATTGCAACCAGTTGCTTATGCATCGAGAAGTCTATCTAAGTCTGAGAGGGCCGACAGTATGATCAAAAAAGAAGCGTTAGCGTGTGTTTACGAGGTAAAGAAAATGCATCAATATCTGTTCAGGCTCAAAGTTGAATTGGAAACCGACCATAAACCACTTATATCCCTCTTTTCTGAAAGTAAGGGGATAAATACGAATGCATCGGCCCGCATCCAGAGATGGGCGCTCATGGTGTCCGCATACAACTACGCCATCCACCACAGGCCAGACAAAGAAAACTGTGCCGATGCTCTGAATAGGCTGCCATTGCCCACCACGGGGGTGGAGATGGCACAGCCCGCAGATTTAGTTATAGTAATGGAAGCATTCGAGAGTGAGCAATCACCTGTTACCATCCGACAGATTAGAACCTGGACGAGCCAGGACCCTTTACTGTCCTTAGAAAAAGACTGTGTGCTCCACGGGAGTTGGTCTAGTGTCCCGTTCGAGATGCAGGAAGAAATAAAGCCGTACCAGCGGCGCAAAGGTGAAATATCTATATAGGCAGACTGCCTCCTATGGGGTAATCGGGTAGTTGTGCCAAAAAAGGGCATGGACACCTTCATTAGTGATCTCCACAGTACCCACCCAGGCATCGTAATGGTGAAAGCGATAGCCAGATCACACGTGTGGTGGCCCGGTATCGATGCAGACTCAGAGTCCTGCGTGCACAAATGTAATACATGTTCACAGTTAAGCAATGCACCCAGGGAGACGTCACTAAGTTTATGGTCCTGGCCCCCCAAACCGTGGTCTAGGGTCCATGTCGAGTATGCAGGCTCATTCTTGGGAAAAATGCTTTTAGTGGTTGTTGATGCGTATTCCAAATGGATTGAATGTGCAAGCTCGTCTGCTGCCTTGAAAGCCGACGGGCCATGTATGCCACATACGGCAAACCTGATATCCTTGTAAGTGACAATGGGCCGTGCGTTACCAGTGCCGAATTCAAGAGGTTCATGACCCACAATGGGATCAAACATGTCACGACTGCCCCGCTTAAACCAGCGTCCAATGGTCAGGCAGAACGAGCAGTTCAAACAATCAAGCAGAGCTTGAAAAGTGTAACAGAATGCTCACTCCAAACTCACTTATCCTGAGTCCTGCTTAGTTACCGCACAAAACCACACTCGCTCACTGAAGTTCCTCCCACTGAGCTGCTCATGAAAAGGGCACTTAAGACAAGGCTCTCGTTAGTCCACCCTGATCTACACGAACAGGTAGAGAACAGGCGGCTTCAACAGAATACATATCATGATTGCGCAAATGTGTCACGCAAAATTGAAATAATTGATCCTGTATTTGTGTTGAAATATGGACGAGGTCCCAAGTGGCTTGCTTGCACTGTTTTGACCAAAGAGGGGAGTAGGGTGTTTGTGGTCAAACTCGCAAATGGACTCACCTGCAGGAAACACTTGGACCAAACCAAACTCAGATTTACGGACTATCCAGAACAACCCACAATAGACTCTACATTTTTCGACCCTCCAACACAAACACAAGTGGCAACCGATCCAGCGGTTGACCACGAAACAGAACCTATCACCCGCAGCAGCCCAGCAAGACTCAGCACACCCAGCAGCCCAGCAAGGCCAGCTGCACAGCAGCCCAGCGAAGGCCCAACCAACGACTCACCAACACCAGCATTTTCACCGAGGCGATCAACCAGGGAAAGGAAGGCCCCAGATCAAATCACATTGTAAATAGTTACACTATTGACTTTGGGGGGCGGGGGGGAGTGTTTTTATGTATGTAAACCTGTAAATACCATGTCTAACCACCAGAGGGCTTATCCCCTGGAGTCCCAAGGGATTCCACAATCACTTGGGAGCACCTGTATATAAGGAGGCCTCACAGGCTGGAGAGGCACTCTCAGACCTGTAATAAAGTACAACAGTCACACCTTATTTTGAACTTGCAGTATCTAGTCTGTCTCTTTATTCAAGACATAACATTATATATACTCAAAGACTGAGCATCCACAACCCTCTAGGGTAGGGAATTCCAAAGATTCACAACTCTCTGAGTGAAGAAATTTCTCCTCACCTCAGTCTTAAATTGCCTACACCTTATCCTGAGACTATGCCCCCTAGTATTAGACTCCCCTGTTGGGGAAAACAGCCTCTAAGCGTCAACCTTATCAATCACCTCTCATCCTTCTGAACTCCAAGCCCATTCTACTCAATCTCTCCTCATAGGACAACCCTCTCATCCCAGGAATCAATCTAGTTGCACCACCTCGAAGGCAAGTGTATCTTTCCTTAGGTCTGGAAGCCAAAACTGTGCACAGTGCTCCAGGTGTGGTCTCACTAAAGGCCTGTACAACTGTAGCAAGACGTCCTTACTCTTGTACTCCAATCCCCTTGAGATAAAGCTAACATAACATTTGCCTTCCGAATTGCTTGCTGTACCTGCATGTTAACTTTGTATGATCCTGTACAAGGACCCCCAAAACCCTCTGAACACCAACATTTAATTGCCTCTCACCATTTAAAATGATTCTGCTTTTCTATTCTTTTGACCAAAGTGAATAACCTCACATTTCCTCACATTATACTCCATCCGCCATCTTCTTGCCTACTCATTTAACCTGTCTTTATTCAGGTCATTTGTGCCTCCGTTAGGGGTGCAAATGACTTTTTGCCCGGTCGCGGTGCCGCTGCCGACAGCCGCGAAATCCGCAGGAGTTTAGCGGCGACGCTAACCGGTGGTGCCCTGCTCTTGCTGGTAGCGAGCCAGGCCTCTGCGCTGACGACGATGATGTCATCACCGTGTGCAGCGACCCATTTTTGCCATGGAGCGAAAATTGGATTGCGCTTCATGTGGCCACTGTTATGTATTGATGTGTATATCGTCCTGGTACCTTAAATGGATAATAAGCACAATGGTACACCACAGAGGGCGCTGTGGTGGGAAACCTGAAAGTACCTGCAACAGGCAATATGAAAGGCTGACCACCACACCTGAGAGTCACTCTGGAGCTGAACAATAAAGGATGAAGGTCACAGCAGTTAGATTAACACCAGACCGTGTGGAGTCAGTGATTTGTGTGCTGCATACACCATATTGGCGACAAGGAAGCGGACGAACTCCACGCAACCATGGCTACTCTGGGCTCACTAAAGGATTTTACCGTGGGCAATGATTGGGAGGCCTTTACGGAAAGGCTCGAGTACTACTTCACATCAAACGACCTGACGGAGGACACGGACGCAATGAGAGATAAGCGTAAGGCGATATTGCTTTCCAGTTGTGGAGATGAGGTTTACTGTCTCGTCAGGGATTTGCTGGCACCCAGGAGCGCCAGGGATAAGTCATACGAGGCGCTGACTGAACTCATTCGTGACCAGTTGAAACCGAAGGAGAGCATCCTCACGGCCAGATACAAATTTTACCATCACTGCAGACCTGAGGGCCAGGATGTCACCAAATACGCTGCGGACCTCAGGAGACTCGCGGCGCCGTGTGATTTTGGCGCACACCTTGACGGGGCGTTGCAGAACATTTTCGTTATGGGGATTGGCCATGAGGGCCTCCTTCACAAGCTCCTAGCCACGGAACCCACAGTCACCCTGACAAAGGCCATCATCTTCAGCCGGACATATATGACCTCGACTTGCAGCACCAAGCAAATAATCCACACAGTCTCGAACCCGGCAGGCACTGTCCACAGGATAGCGCCCACCACGGACAAAACTGCAGAACGTGGCTCTGCCCAGGGCAGAGAGCACGGACCTCGGGGTCCTGGAACTCAGAGTCCGCTGAGGGGGGCCAATCAAGCAGCACCATGCTGGCGCTGCAGAGGAAGCCATGGAGCTCACCGGTGCAGGTTTACGGAGTACACGTGCAATACCTGCCACACGAAAGGCCACCTTCAGCGTATGTGTAAAAGAAATCAGACTCACCATATGGCTGTGGAGATGGGGGCTGATCTGCTGTTCAGCGAGGAGCAGGCAGAAGAAGATGAGGTGTTGGGACTGTATACGTGCACCGACGATTCACCCCCAGTGATAATGGAAATAAAAATCAACAGAGTCCCTGTGAGTATGGAAGTGGACACGGGCTCGGGTCCATCATTGATGAGTCAGAGAACTTTTGATAAACTGTGGATTAACCCAACTGCACGACCCAAGCTGGTCCCGGTCACGGCGAAGCTGCGTACCTACACCAGGGAACTAATACCTGTTCTTGGCAGAGCGATGGTGCAGGTATCCCACGGGGACGAGACGCACGGTTTGCCTTTGTGGGTCGTTGCAGGCGATGGGCCGACACTCCTTGGCCGGAGGTGGATGGGGACGGTCCGTGGGAGCTGGGAAGACTTCACCACTCCACAGGCTGCTGCTCCCCGGGGTGCTGCCATGCCCCGGGTCCCCAGAGAGCAGCGCCGACCGAGCTGGAGCTGCAGCCGCAATCCACCCACAGGCAAGCAGAGCAAGCCCCAGGCCTGGACCTCAAGCCCCAGAGATCCTGCAGCCTCAGCCCCCACAGGCAAGCTGCCCTGCAGAGGCGGGCCTAGTGGGGGGGGGGGGCGGTGAGCCGGCGGGGCGCTGCAGGCAGGGTGCGAGGGATCCAGGATGGCCGGTGGATCAGAGGGGCCCACGCAGAGGGAGAGTCGGGCGGCGGCAGCAGCTGGAGGTCGGCGGCCATGACGGCCGCAGGCGAGGCCGCTACGGAGGCCGCAGGGGAGGCGGTTACGGTGTCCGCTGGAGAAGCGAAGACGACGGCCACAGGAGCGGCGGCAAGTCAGGTGGCAGCGGAGGGCATCCGGAGCGGCGGAGAGCAAGCTGGCGGCGGCATCGTGTCCAGAGCAGCAGAGCATCAAAGATGGCGGCGCCCAAGGAGAAGCCTCATGGAATCCTGCTGCATCAAAGATGGCGCCTTAAAAAGGAAATGCACCTGGGAGTCTTAAAAGGGCCTTACCACGTGGTGGTCCCCACAAAGGACTTCTGTAAGGCAAGAGCGAGTCTAAAATGAGCTATGTTAAAGTGAGATGACGGATTCATAATAAGAATTAATATTTTAATGCTGAATGGTCACTGTGTTTGAGTAAAATAATGGATATGAAGTACAATTAATGATAAGAGCTAATAAGGAAATCAGGGATCCGTTACCAGTCAATAACTATTTAATGTAACTGCTCAGTGTACCCGCAACTCATTGACGCACATCTGTACCAGATAACATGTACCATACTAACGCACTCTCTATGCCTACCTGCCTTCCGTTGGACAAACAAGGTCGAGATCCTCGGCAACGGCTTCGGAACTGGGGGGGGTGGAGTGAGATGTTATGTATTGATGTGTGTATCGTCCTGGTACCTTAAATGTATAATAAGCACAATGGTACACCACAGAGGGCGCTGTGGTGGGAAACCTGAAAGTACCTGCAAGAGGCAGTATAAAAGGCTGACCACCACACCTGAGAATCACTCTGAGGCTGTTCAATAAAGGACGAAGGTCACAGCAGTTAGATTAACACCAGACCGTGTGGAGTCAGTGATTTGTGTGCTGCATACACCACAGCCACCACGGGCGATGCCTGCGATGGCTTCATGTGGTGCATACTTAGGCCGCTCGAGGGGCGAAAATTAAAGGGGAGGTGTGGCCCTTAAAATGTAAAAAATGTCCAATTTACCAGTCACGGCCTTATTCACTGCAGATTGCGGGGTCCGTGGTGTGATGTAGCAGCCCGGCTTCTGTGCCAGGCTGCTGCCATAGCACACCACCCCCTCCCTGGTGCTCTAGCGGTGGCCCCTTCTCCCTCCTGCAAAGTCGACAGCGATGCTTTCCCCTTTAATGGAAGGGAAAGGCCCTGTGTTCCCCCCAGCGCTGTGCGCCTCTCTGCGCAGCGCTGGACAATCCTGTTTGTTAGCGCCCCAGACCCACCCCTGAGAGGAAGTGGAGTGTGAGATTTTATGTTCCACTTCCTCTCGGGGGACAGGAAGCCGAATTTAGCTCACAGGACGGGACGTCTACACCTGGCACAGGAAGTCCCACCTCACAACTGTTGCTGCCCCCAACCGAGGTAGTGCACAATTTTGCACCGTTTGTGTCCTTCTCACAGCATAGTTTCCCACCTGGCTAGGGTTGGGTTTGGGTTTGAGATTTTAAAAATTTTCACTTCCCACCCGACCCAAACCCACCCATTTTATAGGGGTTAAAATTCCCTTCCAGGATACTAAAGGATGGTCTTAATCAGCAGCACCTCTAGTTTAAAGGTGCATGATATGTGCCCGCAGAATCTTAATTTGAGGTTAAGATTTACATACCATTTGCCTTCCTAATTGCTTGCTGTACCTGCATGTTAAGTTTCTGTATCTCGTGTACAAGAACACTCAAATCGCTCTAAATACCAGCATTTAATAGTTTCACAACATTTAAAAAATATTCTGTTTTTTTATTCTTCCTACCAAAGTGAATAACCTCACATTTCCCCACATTATACTCCATCTGCCACCTCCTTGCCTACTCACTTAACCTGTCTATATCCCTTTTTAAAATCGTTGTGCCCTCCTCACAGCTTACTTTCCCACCTAGCTTTGAATTGGCAGCATTAGCTTTGGTCCCCACATCGAAATCATTGTCATCATTGTCATGTATGTATGTTTGGGGTTACTAGCCACCAGGTGGCGCCACTGTCGGAGGTCATTGGGCTGTACGCACGTGTGTGCGGCCCAGGTATAAAAGGCAAGCCATCATGTAACACTTTGGGCCCTAATAAAGCAGAGCCAGGTTTGTACCTGTGTTGGTTTACAGCATTCAGTCTATCGAGTTATTACATTCATAACAATTATCATAGGCAGTCCCTCGGAATCGAGGAAGACTTGCTTCCACTCCTGAAGTGAGTTCTTTGGGGGCTGAACAATCCAGTACGAAAGCCACAGACTTTGTCAGAGGTGGGACAGAATATCGTTGAGGGAAGGTGTGGCTGGGACTGCTTTACCGCACCTTCTTTCCACTGCCTGCACTTGATTTCTGCACGCTTTTGGCGTTGAGACTCGAGGTGCTCAGCGCCCTGCCGGATGCACTTTCTCCACTTAGGGCAGTCTTTGACAAGGGACTCCCAGGCGTCAGTGGGGATCTCGCACTTTATCAGAGAAGCTTTGAGGGTGTCCTTGTAACATTTCCACTGCCCACCTTTGGCTCATTTGCCGTGAAGGAGCTCCACGTAGAGTGCTTGCTTTGGGAGTCTCGTGTCTGGCATGCAAACTATGTGGCCTGCCCAGTGGAGCTGATCGCGTGTGGTCAGTGTTTCAATGCTGGGAATGTTAGCCTGGATGAGGACATTGATGTTGGTGCACCTGTCCTCCCAGGGGATTTGTAGGATCTTGCGGAGATATCATTGGTGATATTTCTCCAGCGACTTGAGGTGTCTACTGTACATGGTCCAGGTCTCTGAGCCATACAGGAGGGTGGGTTTTACTACAGCCCTGTAGACCATGACCCTGTCGGCCGTTTTGAGGGCCTAGTCTTCAAACACTCTTTTTCTCAGGCGGTCGAAGGCTGCACTGGCACACTGGAGGCAGTGTTGAATCTCATCATCGATGCCTGCTCTTGTTGAGAGGAGGCTACCGAGATATGGGAAGTAGTCCACGGTGTCCAGGATCTTGGTGACTGGGGGGGCAGTGCTGTGCGGCGAGGACAGGTTGGTGGAGGACCTTTGTCTTACGGATGTTTAGCGTAAGGCCCATGCTTTCTTACCCCTCAGTAAATACGTCAACTATGTCCTGGAGTTCAGCCTCTGTATGTGCGCAGATATAGGCGTTGTCCGCGTACTGTTGCTCAATGACAGAGGTGGGGTGGTCTTGGATTTGGCCTGGAGACGGCGCAGGTTGAACAGGTTCCCACTGGTTCTGTAGTTTAGTTCCACTCCAGCGGGGAGCTTGTTGACTGTGAGGTGGAGCACGGTGGTGAGAAAGATTGAGAAGAGGGTTGGGGCGATGACGCAGCCCTGTTTGACCCTGGTCCAGACGTGGATTGGGTCTGTGCTGGATCCGTTGGTAAGGATCATAGCCTGCATGTCGTCGTGGAGCAGGCGGAGTATGGTGACGAACTTTTGGGGGCAGCCGAAACGGAGGAGGACGCTCCATAGACCCTCGCGGTTGACAATGTCAAAGGCCTTTGTAAGGTTGAAGAAGGCCAGGTAAAAGCGCTGGCGCTGTTCCCTGCATTTTTCCTGTAACTGCCGCGCTGCAAAAATCACATCCATTGTGCCCCGTAGAGGACAAAATCCGCACTGTGACTCCGGGAGGAGTTCCTCGACCACGGGAAGAAGACGGTTGAGGAGGACTCGAGCGACAACTTTCCCAGTGGCTGATAGCAGGGAGAATCCTCTGTAGTTGCTGCAGTCGGACTTGTCCCCTTTTTTAAAGATGGTCACGATTACTGCATCTCTCAGATCCCCCAACATGCTCTCCTCCCTCCAGATGAGAGAGATGAGGTCGTATATTTACGCCAGCAGTGCCTCTCCGCCATACTTCAATGCCTCAGCTGTCTTATGGCTTTTTCTATCTCATACAGTGTTGGGGTCTCACTGAGGTGGTGGCGGGTAGCATGCTCCAGGATGGAGTCGAGAACACTCATGTCAAAGGCAGAGTCTCTATTGAGATCTTCAAAGTGCTCCTTCCTGCCGGCCCTGACTGCCTCGGTGTCCTTGATGAGTGTTTCCCCATTCTTGACCAGCAGTGGGGTGGGGCCTTGGGTTTTTGGCCCATAGGTGGCCTTGATTGCGATGAAGAATCCTCGCACATCATGGCTGTCGACCAGCTGCTGAACCTCCTGTGCTTTCTCCATCCACCATCTGTTCTTTAGGTCCCGGGTTTTTTGTTGGACCTCAGCCTTGAGCCATCTGTAATGCTGCTTTGCTGCTCCCGAGTTGGGTTGTTGTTTAAGGCTCAGAAATGCCCTGCGCTTGCGATCTATTAGCTCTTGGATCTCCTGGTCATTCTCATCAAACCAGTCCTGGTGTTTCCTGGCTGAGTGACCGAGCGTCTCTTTGCAGGTACTGGTTCGAGGCCTGGAGGGCAGACCAAGCGCTATGGGCATTCTGTGTCTCGGGGTCATCAAGGCACACCAGGTTAGTTGTGAGGCGCTAACTGTATAGGGCTTTCTTAGCTGGATCCTTAAGTGCTCTGGCATTGACTTTTTTGCGACACTGCTTCTGCTGCCCCCTCCGATTTGGATCTATGTTGATGTCGATGATGGATCAGATTAGGTGGTGGTCCATCCAGCATTCGTCGGTTCCTGTCATAGCGTGGGTGATGTGCACATCTTTGCAATCCCTGGCTTGGGCAATGACATGTATTTGTCCCTCTGGCGGAACAAGGTAATGGTGAGGACAATCTCGACATTTTGTCAGGATTAGGGTATCACTGGAGTTGGCTTTCCCTACCTCCTCTCTGCAAATCACGCCACCCCAGAGATCTGTGTCCTTGCCAACCCTGGCATTGGAGGCACCGAGGAGGATCAATTTGTTGCCCGCGGGGATGCAGGACAGGGATTTCTCAAGGTTGGAGTAAAAACCCTATTTGGCCTCATCTGTTGCAACGAGTGTTGGGGCATACGCACTGATGACTGTGGTGCACTGGTTCCGGGATAGGGTGAGTCAAAGAGTCATGAGGCGTTTGTTAGCCCCGCAGGGGGAGCCTTTGAGGAGGTCGACCAGCTCGTTTTTGATGGTGAAGCCGACTCCATGGAGACGGCATTCTTCCTCTGGTTTCCCTTTCCAGAAGTAGGTGTAACCTCCACCTTGTTCCGGAGCTGGCCTTTGCCTGCCTGTCGGGCCTCGCTTAGGGCGGTGATGTCGATATCAAAGCATCTAAGTTCACGGGCAACAATGGCGGTGCGGTGTTCCGGTCTGTCGCTGTTTGAGTTGTCCATGACGGTCCTGACATTCCATGTCCCGAACTTCATGTTAGAGGAGTGGAAGATGCCTGTGCGTGAGTTCTTTTAACATGGGGTGATTGTTGCACACCGGCTACCTCACGGGCTTAGCTGAGTAAGGACTTGATCCAGTGGTAAGGGGGTCCAAGATGACCGGGGACCAGGCACTGCTACATGGGCCTAGTTGCCTACGGTGAGATGTTGGCCGCAGGCTCGACGCTGAGTAGCGCTCTTGATGGTAGACGGTCCGAGGCCTGGTTGGGGGCAGGCATTGGGAGGGTCAGTGGCCCACTGAGGTTCAGGGTAGGAGGGCAGGGGGGTCACAGCCATGATACTCACCATGTGTTGGAGGAGGAAAAGAGGCCAGGTCACCAGTGGGGAAGAAGAGCTCCAGTCGTCGCTGAAGGAGGAGGGAAGGCCAGTCGGCGACATAGGAGAGGGGGAGCCGGTCGTCGTTGAGGAGGAGGTCGTCTGTCGCCATGGGAGGTCCAGCCGTCATCGAGGAGGCCCCGACTCTGTTGTGGAGGAGAGGCCCATCTTCCGTCGCTGGAGGTGTTCCGATCACCGCTGGAGGGAGGCGGCGGGGGCGGGGGGGGGCGATGATGGAGGCCCGATAGTCAGGTTGAGGACGCTGCATCCGGAGGTCGTCAGAGGTCGCCGGAGGTCATCAGAGGTTCCCGGAGGTCATTCAGATACAGCAGGAGGCACAGTCGCCGTCGCCGATGGGTGATCTGGTGGGAAGCCTGAGGTAGGCCCGAATGGCCCAAACTCGTGGGACTTGCCGGAGGTCACCGGAGGTCACCGGAAGTCGTCAGGGTCGCCGGAAGTCGTCCAGATACAGCAGAAGGTCCAGTCAACATCGCCGATGGGTGATGTGGTGGAAAGCCTGAGGTAGGCCCGAACTTGTGGGACTCGCAGGGATGGGACTAGGGTAAGCATAAAGGTTTGGGTTTATGTGCTTAGGTGCCCCTATTAGGGTCTATTTGGTTAGGGGAGGTTTAGGCAGCGGGAGGGGGGGAGGTTGGGCGGTGGAAAGTTGCTGATAGTTGGGGTGAGTTGTTTGGAGCGGGGGAGTTCCCTTGGGAACTATCACCCCGGCGACCATCTTACCAGGGGTAAACCATTAATATAGATTGTAAATAGCTGAGGCCCCAGCACTGATCCTTGTGGCACCCAAGTGCAGCAGTCAATTAGCATAAGGTCTCACAAACATCAAATTAATGGATGACCAGATAATTTGATGGAGTGGGGTGCCAAAGCCAAGTGGCCTCCTTGGGTGTAGTTAGTATGATTGCACTAGTATGAAGATGAGTGCGAGGGGTGGTTAGTCAGATGGGGATATGATAATCTAGATAGAGAGGGGCGGTTGGAGGTACAAGGTATGTTGGTGTGAGTAAGGATGTGCAGGTGGTGGGTTGGGAAGGCAGAGTGATGGGGATGTGACGAGAGGCATAGCAGGATGAAGTTGAGTATGGCTTTGGACTCACCTTTCCTGATCTATGAGATCATTGAAACGTTTCCGGCACCGCACCCAGGTCCTCCTGACCACATCCCTATTGGTGCCCTCCTCTGCAATCTCCAACCAGGCTGTTTTGGTCTCCTTGAGAGGGCTCTTCCACCCATTGAAAGGGAAGAGGACCTCCCTGCATGCTCGTACTCCCTCCACAAGCATATGGAGGGAGTCATCGGAGAACCTGGGTGCAGCCTCTGTCTCTGTGCAGTCATTGGCAAAGTGTTTGCAGCACTCCATTGCTGAAGTGCACTGACTGTACTATTTTAAATTTAACTTTAAATTAACCTTCAGATGTAATGTGGCCATGGCCCCTTCAAATATCCTGACTGAAAACATGTTGTGGATGATGTCAGCAGACCGGCACCATTGCATTGGGCTGAGTAACGTGCAAGATAGTCTTAATCGGCCCTATCGATGTCATCATAGACAGTCCCTCGAAATCGAGGAAGACTTGCTTTCCACTCTAAAAGTGATTCTTAGGTGACTGAACAGTCTCTGTCACAGGTGGGACAAACAATAGTTGAAGGAAAGGCCGGGTGGGGAGTCTGGTTTGCCGTAAGCTCCTTCCGCTGCCTGCACTTGCTTTCTGCATGCTCTCGGCGACGAAACTCGAGGTACTGAATGCCCTCCCGGATGCTCTTCCTCCACTTAGGGCAGTCTTTGGCTAGGGACTCCCAGGTGTCGGTGGGGATGTTGCATTTTATCAAGGACGGTGTCCTTGAAACGTTTCCTCTGCCCACCTTGGGCTCGCTTGCCGTGTCGGAATTCTGAGTAGAGCGCTTGCTTTGGGAGTCTTGTGTCAGGCATGCAAACAATGAGGCCCGCCCAATGGAGCTGGTCGAGTGTGGTCAGTGCTTCGATGCGGATGACGTTGGCCTGATCGAGAACACTGATGTTGGTGCGTCTGTCCTCCCAGGGGATTTGCAGGATCTTGCGGAGACTTCGTTGGTGGTATTTCTCCAGCGATTTGAGGTATCTACTGTAGATAGTCCACGTCTCTGAGCCATACAGGAGGGCGGATATCACTGCAGCCCTGTAGACCATGAGCTTGGTGCCAGATTTGAGGGCCTGATCTTCGAAAACTCTGTTCCTCAGCTGGCCGAAGGCTGCGCTTGCGCACTGGAGGTGGTGTTGAACCTCGTCGTCGATGTCTGCCCTTGCTGATAGTAGGCTCCCAAGATATAAAACTGGTCCACGTTGTCCAGGACCATGCCATAGATATTGATCACTGGGGGGCAGTGCTGTGTGGCGGGGTCAGGTTGGTGGGGGACCTTTGTCTTACGGATGTTTAGTGTAAGGCCCATGCTTTCGTACGCCTCGGTGAAGATGTTGACTATGACTTGGAGTTCAGTCCCTGAATGTGCGCAGACGCAAGCGTCATCCGCATACTGTAGCTCAACAACAGAGGTTGGGATGGTCTTGGATCTGGCCTGGAGACGATGAAGGTTGAATAGGTCCCCACTGGTTCTGTAGTTTAGTTCCACTGCAGTGGGGAGCTTGTTGAATGTGAGGTGGAGCAATGCAGCGAGGAAGATCGAGAAGAGAGTTGGCGCAATGATGCAGCCCTGCTTGTCCCCGGTCTGGATATGGATTGGGTCTGTGGTGGATCACTTGGTCAGGTTCATGGCCTGCATGTTGTCATGGAGCAGGTGGAGGATGGCGACAAACTTTTGGGAGCAGCCAAAACAGAGGAGGATGCTCCATAGCCCCTCGCAGTTAACAGTGCCGAGGGCTTTGTAAGGTCAAAGAAGGGCATGTACAAGGCTTGGTGCTGTTCCCTACATTTCTCTTGCAGTTGTCACACTGTAAAGATCATGTCTGTTTTGCCCCGTAGAGGACAGAATCCGCACTGTGACTCCGGAAGGAACTCCTCAGCCACAGGGAGAAGATGGCTGAGGTGGATTCTAGCGATGACCTTTCCAGTGGCTGACAACAGGGAGATTCCTCTGTAGTTGCCGGAGTCGGACTTGTCCCCTTTTTTAAAGATGGTCACAATTACTGCATCTCTGAGATCTCCCAGCATGCTCTCCTCCTTCCAGATGAGAGAGATGAGGTCATGCATTCATGCCAATAGTGCCTCTCCACCATACTTTAGTGCCTCAGCGGTGATTCCATCCACTCCCGTTGCCTTGTTATTCTTGAGCTGATGGATGGCCTTTTCTATCTCATCTGGGGCTGGGGTTTTGCTGAGCTGGTGGCGGGATGGAGTCGAGGACAGAGTCAAAGGCAGAGTCTCGGTTTAGGAGATCTTCGAAGTGTTCCTTCCAGCGGGTCCTGACTGCCTCAGTGTCCATGATGAGTGCCTCCCTGTTCTTGGCAAGCAGTAGGGTGGGGGCTTGGGTGCTTGGGCCGTAGGTGGCCTTGACTGCGATGAAGAATCCTCGCACATCATGGCTGTCGGCCAGCTGCTGAATCTCCTGTGCTTTCTCCACCCACCATATATTCTTTAGGTCGCGGGTTTTTTGTTGAACCTTGGCCTTAAGCCGTTTGTAAAGCTGCTTTGCTGCTCCCAAGTTGGGTTGTTGGTTTAGGTTCAGAAATGCCTTGCGCTTGCGATTTATTAGCTCTTGGATTTCCTGGTCATTCTCATCAAACCAGTCCTGGTGTTTCCTGGTTGAGTGAACGAGCGTCTCTATCGATGTAAATTCTCTGTGTGCAACAGGATGGAGCCAGCAATGGGGGTCGCGACCCGCCATAGCCAGCGCCCGCCCAGGTAGGGAAAATTCCAGCCTGTGTCTTGCAATATATCCATCCTGATTTTCAGTGCCATCCATTCATTCCTTACATTCATTCTTTCACTCGCACTCAACCTTCTCTTCTTTCCCTCCTTGCAGGAAAAGAGACCCAAAAATAAGAGGGAGAGAACCAGAGGTTCCCTCCATCATTTGCAAACTTAACAACAATAGAGGAGGCTGCTTTGGAAATATCTGGAATTGCTGAGCAGTTGGAGATGGGAGACGGAGAGAGGGGGACATCTCAACAACCTGGTGACAGAATTATATATCATACATCTACATCAGTCACTCATTAAATGGTCATCATGTGCATAATAGTATCTGTAGCCATTCCTCATTTAGCATATCTAACTCATCCCTTTACTCTCCCACAGGTCCATCAAGAGCTCCTTCCCCCCCGTCACCACTGTCCAGAGGAAGAGGAAGACAACTCCTCAGAGGAGCCTCCAGCCTCTGATGGTGCACCAGATATAAGCACACCCAGCAGATGCGCAGATACGCACACTTGGGTAGGTCCCATGTGACATAGAGTAGTGTTGTCACCTGGTGTTCCACAACTCACAAGTGAGTAAGAGCAGATGGTGGAGACAGGGACAGCAGTGGAGAGTCCTCGCCGCATGGTGCAAGATGCTGAGCCTTGGTGGCCATTCAGAAAGAGGGCGATCTTGGAGGTGCAGGATGGAGTGCAGGAGGCTCTGGCAGGTTTTGTGAGCGTGATGCCTGCAAATGTTCAGAAAATGGAGGAGTCCATTTCCAACATGATCACCACGGTGTCGCAGACGATGGCGACTGTAGGCTCCTCCATGGATATGATGGCCACCTGCATGGAGCTAATGCGCCACTCACAGGAACACTTGGTCTCTCTGGAGAATAGATGGCAGAGGCTCATAGACCTCCTGTCTAAGAAGGATGTCAGCATAGACGTGGGACCTCATGGCTCCACGAATGTGCAGCAAGGTGCTCGCCAGCTTCTTGCTAGCAGGGAAGTGAGCAGGTTGCCTCTACCTCTGCTGAAGCCACGGGGTAGCACCTTGTAGAAGCACGCGCAAGAGAAAAATGACACGCCAGTAGATTCACAAGGGTAGCCACTTGGGGGTTTTATCCAATGTTTTTGTAAAGTTTTTGTTAATGTGTTGTAAAATATAAAAATCTTTATTTTCAACACTTTCCAGTCTTGGACAGATTGGTGCACCTTTGGAAGTGGCTTAGCGAGTTGTAGTGAATGGTGAGACATAACGTCACCGCCAGCAATGATGATGAGTGTGAAAGGAATAGCTTGGTCATTGTAGGGATGCTTTATGGTGTTGGTGTGGGGTGGTGCCCTGCGAAGTGAGGCCATCGCTTCCCTCCCAGGCAGCAATGTGCTCGGTTGCCCCTGTGTCCTGTGCAGCATCAGATGATTGCGGAGAAGATTGGTGTTGTTGTTGGTGCTGCTGGTGTGGGGTCTCATCGTGGTCTGATTCTGAAGAACCAAGGTGAGACACTATAAACAGCACCCATGTTGGTGGAATACTTAGCAGGTGAAGTACAGATGACAGAAGCAATCTGTTAATGGTGAGAGAGTTCTTCTAATGAGGTGACACTGGATGGAGACTTTGCTGGAAAGACTTGGGGCCCGAAATTCAGCACCGCTGGAAAGCTGGTGCTCCCCCCATCTTTTTGTGGCCATTAGCGACGGAATTTTTTTGTGGCTGGGCCATCCCATATTCAGCTCCAAAAGTGAACAAATGGGTTCCAGCACTAATGAACCCTTCCAAAGTGGATTTTTCAGAGGAGTAGCTTTCCTAATTTGAGCATTATCACCACTGAGAAATTCAGCATGCAGGTAAGGGTTTCTAAAGGCCAGGATTTTAAAGGCCAGGATTTGCAGCAAGGCCCTGAGGGCGGAAGGAATTTGGAAGGATGGCTGGTGTAGGAGGTGCAAAGAGAGCCAAAAGGTTCACTGATATGGAGCTGGAGACGCAGATGGACGGTGTGGAAGACAGAAGAAGAACACTGTTCCCTGACGTGTGGAGACCTGGCAGACAGACAGTACATAATGCATGGAGGGAGATTGCAGGAGAGATGTCTGGCACCTGCCTATATTAGAGGACGCACCCTCCCAGGAAGGCGCTGGCCAGTCTGCACCCGGCCCTTCCAGGATGGCGATGGGTCGACGTCTCCTAGCTCTGGGGCAATGGGAATCCTCCTCCTGCGCCTCTTCCTCCTCCTCCTCCGGTAGTACTGCTGGCTCGACCTCCAGCGGCTGTCCCCTCATGATGGCCAGGTTGTGCAGCATGCAGCAGACCATGGTGATTCTGGAGACCCGTTGAGAGTACTGTAAGGTGCCACCAGAGTGGTTCAGGGACCGGAACCTCTGCTTAAGGATGCCTATACCCTGCTCAATGATGCACTTGGTGACACAATGAGCATCATTGTATGCATGCCCTGGCGCTGTCCTGCGGTTCCGCAGAGGAGTGAGCAGTCAAGTGGACAGGGGATATCCCGTGTCCCCAAGCAGCCAACAGCAATCCTGATTCGGGCCGGTGAAGATGGCGGGCACACTGTGGTGCAGAATGAACAAATCATGGCTGCTGCCTCCCTTACCCGCTGCCTGTCTGCACGGTGCTGATGGTCACACCTTCTCCTGCGTGCCACCCTGCTTCTGACCAGGTGTACCAGGTGTTGCCTTCCCAACACTCCTCCCATCCTCTGGGTAAACCCTGCCAAGCAGTTCTCTGCAGCCCACAGGACTCCACTAAAGAGTCAAACCTGAAAGTTGTACAAAAGTACAGGGGTATGTGCAAACCTTTGAGCAGCACTGATCAGGTTTAATAGAGCCAAAACAATTAATAAAATTATATGAAAAGATAAATACTGCAGATGCATGCTGGAAAATGAAATAAAAACATTAATAATTAATAAAACTATATGAAAAGATAAATACTGCAGATGCTGGAAAATCAAATAAAAACATTAATAAGTAATACAACTATTTACCCACCAAAAAGCCCCAGCGGTGTCACTTTCGAGCACCCCAGCGAAAACCTCACGGAGACACTGCCGGGAAAAGTTCTACCTTTTCCTCGGTGAATTTCGCTGCCCTGGTGGCTTTTCAGCGGCCCGCGCGCTGCTTCCCTCTCCGCTGGAAACCTTCCTTTACAGAGGCTTCACCGTGCCGTTTCCGGCAGAAGTGAACACCACTGAAATCCTCCACGAGCTGAATATGGCTCGGGGAGGGAAAACTACCCGACTGCGGCGGCCGATCGATTTTTTCAATTGGCCGCCTAAATTCTGCGGTAGCCGTCTCTTTGCGGACGGTGAATTTCAGGCCCTTGCAGCCTGCAGAAAATTCAATCTGTGCTGGCAATGCAGAGAGCAACAGCCTGAGAGAAGTGATCAGCTTATTACATTTGATACTGTCAACTAATCAGCTGGATCAATGGCCACTCAACTCCCACCTCAGGTTGACAGACGTGGTCCCTGACAGCGTGAGTCCTGTGGGCATCCAGTGAAATTGGAAAAGTAAGGTTAAAAAGCCTCTCAAGGGTCTGACAACAAGTTAATTATGCTTTAAATTGGGTCACCCACTTCTGCCAGTCACGTCACTGCCGTGCTGACTGACGCGCCTGAGAGAAAGGCACGTGGGGGCGGGATGATGACGGGTTTCTGATCCACAATAAGTTTCAACTTTTCCATCCGACCTGCCTCTGATCATGCCTGCATGGACCCTGGAAAATTCCGGCCACAGATTCCCCAGAATGGGCTGAGAGGGTTAACTAATGAGAACAGCTTGCATAAAACTGGTTTGTATTCCATTAAGTTGAGAAGGTTGAGGGGTGATCTAATCAAGGTCTTTAAAATGATAAAGGTATTTAACAGTAGAAGATGCTGGAAATCTCAGCAGGTCAGACAGCATCTGTAAAGAGAAAGCAGAGTTAACGTTTCGAGTCAATGACCCTTCGTCAGAGCGCTGCAAATCATTGTGGAAGTTCATGCGTGCCGCTGTTTTGCTGTAAAACTGGTATAAGTCAGATACGTGCAAATTTCCTCGGACAGAAAAACAGTGCAATTCTGTTCTTACACCGCAGTCACACTAAAACCTTCCAGCAAAGTCCAAGCCTATATTTCTGTGTGCGTTATTTTCGTGCTGGAATAACATGTTTAAAATAAAAAGAACACATGCAGAAATGAAGCACAACAACACTAAGAGGTTATATATGAATCTTATCAATCAGAATTTCTACCCATTGTTGTTTTGTTCATACATATGTTTAATATGTTTTATGATAGAGTTCAATATTTTTCTAACTATAGATATAACTATAGATATCTAACTATAGATAGATATAGATATACATTTACTTGAACAATATTTCTGACATTACCTATTTTCCAATGCCTCTGATAGGACCTAAATAATAAATGAGCTGTGAAAAATTTCAGCCACAGCTGCCTCACCTTGACTGTAATTTCTTGAATGCATTCCCTATGCTCGTCTTTCTTTACAAATATTTAAGAATTACATATTTTAATGATGATTTAATTACTCATCTCTCATGAATTCAGATGGAACTCTTGTCAGCAACTCTTTTTCCGATCAAAAGCCAAATGAAAAACTTCTCCATCATCGGATACTGCCCTGAAAGACAAGAAGTGCACTGCAAAATAAATATCCAGTGATAAATCTATTATTAATTCTTTGCGCATGTCCACTACCATGCTCGCTACATAAAAATACAATGCTGGAGGCACTCAGCGGGTCAGGCAGCATCTGTGACGAGAACAGACAAGTTGATCTTTCAGGTGTCTGATGCTGTCTGTCAGGGAAGTGCAGGTGCCTGTTGCTATTCCATCTTGTTCAAAATTCAGGTTGCTGAACAAAAGAGAACAAAAATAGCCTGAAGCCAAAATTTACAGGTTAAATACCCTTTAGTATTCGAACAGTAAGTTAATGGATAGAATGCAGACATTCGTCAAATTATTCAAACCTACTTTCGCAAGGATTTTGAGCTCGCGTTTTCACTTGCACCTGTTGCAATGAATAAATTACTCGTACACAGTCTTGCACTTTCATTCATGTTCAAAATATGCAATCCGACTACTATCATATCTAACAATGAATCTAACATAATATCATGCAAAGAGTTCTTATTACATTTTGAAGTGCTCACTAATGTGAGCTACCTTATTAGCATTACTGCTTGCTGCTTTCTCATATATCAGAATGTTATGCATTCTCATTTTAACAGATACATCCTGACAGATAATAAAAATGACTTGACTTTAGTATACTGCCATAGATTAAGGTCTGTTACTTATAATCTTGGTAGTCTATCACATAAATATTTGGAATTTATTAAGAATTTAAGTAGTTTGCATCCACCTTCCAATAATTGGTTCAATTGGTGTTCAGTCCACTGGCACATACAAGTTACCATTGGAATGGCAGTGTTCTTTTGTTTTTAAACTAAATTCCAAAATTCCACATATACAAGTCAAGTTGATGGCAGTTCTTATTCACAATACTCAGCATAAGTCAAATTTTCCTATAAGAGAAAACAATAGTAAGATTGCACAATTTTGAATTCCATAATATGACGAGAATTTTACCGGCACTAAGAGGGTGGTTTCGGTGGCAGGTCAGTTGTCCAAATTGAAAAGATTGACAGCGGGTCGGGAGCCCGCTGTCAACCCCCGTCCATGCTAGTCTCCCAAGTATTGGGACTGTCAGCGCTTAACAGACCCGACACCAAGCGGCAGGGGAGGCAAATGACACCATTAAGAGCTTGTTAAAAGCCACTTAAACAGCATTTTACCACGTACTTAGCATTTTTCCTGCTTTTTCACGAGGATCGCGGTGCTTGGAAATCACGTCAGGTAAGTAGGTTGGGCGTTTCATCAGTATCCATTCTTCTGAGTAGTTGACAGCTGCAAAAGTGGTATAACAGCTACCATTTCATAGCTGTTCACTTTCAAATCTTAGAAGCTGGAGTGTTCAAGATTTGGAATACACTTTTCAGCTATATGCAGGTTGGATGTGATTGGAGTAAACTCTCTATCCACTGTCTCCTCCTTGGAGCAACCTTTCACACCACTGACAGATTGCTTCTATCATCTCAACCTTATCTACCATCTATTCCATCAGTATTGGTGCCCTTGAAAAAATCTCAGCTTGGTCCTCAGAATCTCACCATGATCAGCCCCAACACCAGCATCACCAGGCACACCAGCAGCACCAACAACAACACCAACCATCTCCGCAATCACCTGATGCTGCACAAGACACAGAGCATCAGAACCTGACCACATTACTGCCCAGGACACCAGGGATGGCCTCACCATGGCCAGATTTACTTCACTTGACACTGTACGTCCTGGCTGCCACATGATGTGCCAGGTTGCACCACCCCACACCAGTGCCATAAACCATCCCTGCAATGCCCAAGCCATTCCTTTCACACTCATCACCATTGTGCAGGTTACCCTTAAGTCTGACCATTCACTGCAACTCACTAAGCCACTTCCAAAGATGCACACAAATCTGTTCAAGAAGGCAAACTGTTGAAAATAATGAGATTTATGTTTGATATCACATTTACAGAAACTTTACTTAAACATTGGTGAAAATACCCAAGTACCTATCCTTGTGGGTTGTTAGTTGGTATGTTTGCACTAGGATAAAGGTGAGTGTGAGGGGTGGCTATTGAGATGGGGAAGTAAATAAAGTATATAGAGCGAGGTGGATGCAGGTGCATGGTAAGTTGTTGTGAATAAGAAAAAAAGACTTGCATTTATTTTGCACCTTTCACGACCACCAGATGTCTTAAAGTGCTTTATAGCCAATGAAGTATTTTTGAGTGCAATCACTGTTGTAATGTGGGAAACGCAGCAGCAAACTTGCGTATAGAAAGCTCCTTAAAACAGCAATGTGATAATGACCAGATAATCTGTTTTTGTTATGTTGATTGAGGGATAAATATTGGCCAGGACACTGGGGATAACTCGCCTGCTTTTTTTCCAAATAGTGCCATGGGATCTTTTACATCCACCTGAGAGAGCAGACAGGTCCTCAGTTTGTCTCATCTGAAACACAGCACCTCTGACAGTGCAGCACTCCCTCAGCACTGCACTGGAGTGTCAGTCTTGATTTATGCACTCAAGTTCCTGGACTGGGACTTGAACCCACAACCTTCTGACTCAGAGTTGAGGGTGCTACCCACTGAGCCACAGCTGACACAGTATGGATGTGTAGGAGTAGGGTAGGGAAGGCAGTGTAATGGGGATGTGATGAGTGGCACTGCAGGATGAGGCAGTAATGTTTCGTGATCTACTGAGATCATTGCAAGGTTTACGCCACTGCAGCCTGGTCCTCCTGACAACATCCCTGCTTGTGCCCTTCTATGCAATGTGCAACCAGGTTACGTTGGTCTCCTGGGGAGCTCTGTTCTGCTCAATGGAAGAGTAGAGAACTTTCCTGTAAGCTGAGACTCCCTCCATAAGCATATAGAGGGGGTAATGGGATGGCCTAGGTACAGCCATGCACCTTTGTGCAGTGCTTGTCAGTGTTTGCAGCACCTCAATGCTGTAGAACATTGACAGCACAACTGTCAAAATTAATGTGGACATGGTCCCTTTAAGGAAATCGGCTGATAACGCGTCATCAAATGACATCATCAGACCCGCTTCCTTTTAATCGGCCAGGAACCACCCTGGGCGGGCTTAACAAGCCCCATCAGGGGAAAATCACTTGGAGAGAGCGGGCTGCAGCCAGGAGCGGATAGCACCTCGCTCCAGACTCAGCCGCCCTGGACTCGCCTCGGCCGTTGAAATCGCGGCCTATGATTCAATTGGATATATCATCAATGCCAAACTTTAGTCTCCACTACAGCCATTAAAAGCACACATCTACACCACAAAGTCAATGAGGCCCCTCTCTATTGGACCATCAAGGCACTACTCCACCAGTGAATTATAATCTCCACTAATGTATTAAACTCTCCCGCAGTGAATTGCACTCTCTTGCCACTGGACTACATTCCCACTAAAGAATTATGTTCCCCAGCAGTGAATTACATTCTCCCACTGTTGAATTACACTCCCTAACAGGCTGCCTCAAATTAAAGCACATTTATCTTTCTGTTTTAAATTGTTTTTAATGTGGTACAATTGCTGTGTTCCAAGAAATAACCAGAATCCCTATTTATCTAATTATTAAGCATGCACATATCTAGTTTCTATGGGCTCAAGTTTTGGCTCCAGTTGCTCCTATTTTTTTGGAGCAACTAGTTTAGAATGGAGCATCCTAGAAATTGCAATTCTTGGCAATTAGTTTGCTTCAATTCTTGTGAGTTAGAATAGTTTCGTTTTAGAACCGTTTATTTTTCAAAAGGGGGCGTTACCAGCTACTTACGCCTGTTTTGCAAGTTTAGACAGTGAAAACTTACTCCAAACTAACTTAGAATGGAGTAAGTGTAGATTTTTGTACGCTCAGAAAATCCTTGCCTGCACTTTATAAATTAGGCGCAGGGAACGAGAGATGTGGCGGGGGGGAAGGGAATTTAGAATGAAGTTAGAGGATTTTACAAGCATTAAACACTTCACTTTTACAAATAAAGAGCCATCATCAATAATAAGTGATAAATAAATCAATAGATCAATAAATCAACCAATAAATCTATCAAAAAAAAATTAAAAAATAAAAAATAAAAAAAAATAATAAAAAATCAATCAATTAATAAACAATTAAAAGTTTCTACTCACCTGCTGCAGCACCGGGAGCCCTCCAACAGCCTGCTGGGATGGGGCCCCCCCAGGAGATGCCAGGCGGGCGGACCCCACCGCCGCCGAGAACGTCGAGGACTTTGAGGACTTTGGGCGGGGTCCGCCCCCCAGAGATGCTAGATTGCTGCCCAGGACTTCGAGCGGGCTCCACCACTGACAATGATGCTAAGGATTTCGGGCGGGGCTTGCCCCCAGCGAGATGCCGGGCAAGCCGCCGTGGAAGAGGTAAGGGCTGTCAGGCCACTTGACCCAGGATAGGGGCGACGTCCTTTCGGCCAGGGATAGGGCTGTCGTCCCAGAGACAGGATGCGCTGGGAGGGCCAGGAGCTACTGCGCACGCGCGCCGCCTCCACTGCGCATGCGCGCAGCTGCCGGCACTGTTTTTGCACAGGGCTGTAGCTCCACCCCCAGCAGCTCCTGCTGCGCCGAGCTGAGCTGAAAACAGGCCTATAGATATCGGAGAATCGCGCGGTAAGTATTCGGCACAATTTTTGTTCTACAAATTAGACGAGCCTCTCCAATGTATGCTGTTCTAGCAGGGGTCCGAAACTTGAACCCTTTATTTGGTTTGTGTGCCGTGGATGTGGAGTTTATATTAACAGCTAACTATAATATGATACCTTTAGATTTCAGTTCAATATTTACAAATTTGATGAAAGGATCTTTTTGGTTGGAAGGAACCCAGCTCTTGGATTATGCAATAAAACAATTGACAAGTGCTTGAAACTCCTTGGTACTTGTCTAACCTTTGGTTTGATACAATCATTGACAGGGTAAATCAAATTATTTATTTTTGACCATCCCTTTGTTATTCATTTGAGGAGTGTATAACAATCTACTTGAAAATAACTAATTGGAGTCAAATTTACCTTCATATCTCAAAATGAAGCACTTGAAACTGGTCACATTAAAATGAAAAGAATGGCTGACTTTAAATTTGTGTTTTCCAGGAGGCCTGATCTTTGGATTATTAATTTTGCCAAGATGAATTAACACAGAGCATTCTGGGTAGGAAAAGGGATATAAAAGTACTTCCTTGAGGGTGTCTAAAGCATGATGGTGGATAAAGAGATTGTAAAGTTCATGGTGTTATTGGAATATTCCTGCACTCTTTCTTTGCTTTAACTCTTCGTTCTGTTTCCGCCTGCCTACTTAAGATTATTCCAAATTGCGATTATTGTTTTTTGCCTTAGTTGATAAGTCCCAATTATGAAACTTAAACGTGTTTAAAAATATAACTACAAATTTTGTGTTGTATTTTTATAGATAAGGAATGGTGAAAAGCCACCTCTATTTGCTTTTTACTGTTCAGCCATTTATGTTTGTCTGGCAAGGTCCTTATAATGGGGCAGCATATTGTTCCCTGTAACTGTCCCACTGCCTGGAAAGTGGGATGCAAGGGCTCTGTAATTACATGATCACTGGGCTGATTTTGACAGTGTTGGATTGTCATTGTTTTTATCTTAAACTAGTTTATAGATCTAAATGGTTCAAGAATAAATGTTTTTCTGAGACAAGTAACTGGAATTATTTGTAATTAAGGGCCCAAGTTTCGGGCCGCGCCTAAAACGGCGCAGCCCGGACCTGGACGCACGTTTTTCGCACCAGAAAAAAACTACAGTGGGTGCACATGTGCAGTAGCTCCAGGCGCCCAAAACTGTGGGAAGGGCCCGAAGCATGCAGCCCCTAGCCCTGGCCGTATGGCCTCACTGGGGCTACGTGCATAAGGCTCCTCCCACCCGACTGGACCCTCCCCTCCCCCCGCTCTCCCCTCCCCCCGGCGACTCAACCTCTGCTTCCCCCCCCGGCGACCCGACCTCCGACCCCCCCCCTCGGACCTCCGCGACTCTCTCCCCCCCCTCCCCACTCCTGACCTCCGTGGCTCTCTTCCCCCCCACCCCCCCCTCTGCGACTCCCCCCTCCCGGACCTCCGCAACCCTCCCCCCCCACCGGACTTCCGCGACTCTCCCCCCTCCCCGGACTTCCACGACTCTCCCCCCCCCCCGGGACCTGCACAACCCCCCCCGCCCCCGAGACCCGACGCCACCTACCTGTAAATCCAACCCGGAGTCTTGGGCCCGGCCGTTCAGCCTCCTTCCCTCCCTCCCTCCCTCCCCTCTCCTCCCCTCTCCTCCCCTCCCTCCCCTCTCCTCCCCTCTCTCCCTCCCCTCTCCTTCCCTCCCTCCCTACCCCCCCTTCCGTCCCCCCCTCCCTTACCTTCCCCCTCCTCTCTCCTCCCTCCCCCCCTCCTCCTCCCTCCCCCCCTCCTCCTCTCTCCCCCCCTCCCCTCGCCCCCCTCCCCTCTCCCCTTCCCCTCTCCCCCCCTCCTCATCCCCTCTCCCCCCTTCCCCCTCCTCTCTTCCCCTCCTCTCTCCCTCCCTCCTCTCTCCTTCCCTCCCTCCCTCCCTCCTCTCTGCTTCCTTCCCTCCCTCCCTCCCTCCTCTCTCCTTCCCTCCCTCCATCCCTCCTCTTTCCTTCCCTCCCTCCCTCCTCTCTCCTTCCCTCCCCTCTCCTTCCCTCCCTCCCTCCCTCCCCTCTCCTTCCCTCCCTCCCTCCTCTCTCACCTTCCCTCCCTCCCTCCTCTCTCTCCCCTTCTCCCCCTCCCCCCTTCTCCCCCTCCCCCCCTTCTCCCCCCCTTTTCCCCCTTCTCCCCCTTCTCCCCCTCCCCCTCTTCTCCCCCTCCCCCTCTTCTCCCCCTCCCTCCTTCTCCCCCTCAACCCTCCTCCCCCTCCCCCCTTCCTCCCCTCCCCCCCTTCTCCCCCCCCTCCTCCCCCTCCCCTCGCTGTCAGAAACACAAACACTGACAGACAAAGTGAGAGACACACACACAGACAGACAGAGAGATAGAGACACTGACAGAGACACACTGGGGGTGCCGTCGCAGCACGCTGTTGGAGGACTCCCGGTGCTGCAGTCGGTAAGTAGAAAATGTTTTATTTATTGATTTTTTTAATTTTTTTTTTATTAATTTATTTTGATTGATTTATTGGTTGATTTATTGATGTATTTATCATTTATTATTGATGATGGCTCTTTATTTGTAAAACTGAAGTGTTTAATGTTTGTAAACTTCCCTTTAACCACCCCCTCCCCACCCATTCCCTACACCTAATTTGTAACCTACGCCTGATTTTCTAAAGTGTAGACAAGGTCTTTTCAAACGTACAAAAATCTTCACTTACTCCATTCTAAGTTAGTTTGGAGTAAGTTTTCACTGCCCAAACTTTGAAAACAGGTGTAAGTGGCCGGATACGCCCCCTTTTGAAAAAAAAATTCTGTTCTAAAGTGAAACTGTTCTAACTCACGAGAACTGGAGCAAACTAAATGCCGAGAATTCAAATTTCTAAGATACTACATTCTAAACCAGTTGCTCCAAAAAAACAGGAGCAACTCAGGCCGAAACTTGGCCCCTAAATGTCTACTTCTACCATTGTTGAAGTTGTTGGCTCAGATGAACTCCAAATATTTAATCATTGTGATAGTCCTACTTGACGAATAGCTTATATACCAGTGAATGCTATAAATTGTCTAATTTATTGCATTCACTAATGTGCAATAAATCCCACTGTCAACTTTTTAAAATAAAATGTTGATGCTCTCTCTACTTTGTTTCGCAAGCAAAGATTGAAGCTCATACAGTTTGGCTTTCAGCCATTAAGAAAATAAATACAATTTGATTATCCTTGTTTCAATGTCTTTTGTTTTGTGGTTCATAGCAAGTGATATCCTAAGGGTTCATCTTGAATAACGATATGCTCAGGACATTGTGCCAGCTGAGTTACAACAATGAGGGCTTGTTGTTCTTATGTATATTGTGTGCACAGTTAGATGTGTTGTGTTGATGTGTGTTTCCCAGTTCACTTGTTTCTCAATTTGTGGACTCCTGCCTGTAAGCACCAGAAATCCCCAATGTGGTCTCTTTCTGTAGGATCCAAACTACATTGTTTCTTAGCATGGTAATTTCAATGCAAAGCATAATTTTAATTACTGGTCCTGTAGAGGAATGATTGAGCCATAGCTACAGTAAGGGGGCTCCATACTGTCAGTGGATTTAGTCTATTTGACAAAATCTTGTTTCTCTTATTTTGCCACTAATTACTGTTGTGGAAAGAATAAACTGTGTGGCGTCAATACACAATTCTACAATTAGCACCAGCAACAATGCAGCAAAAGCATCTCTGCTCATTTGTACACACCATTGCTCATCCAAGTCATTCAACAAATAGATTGGGAAGCCTTAGACCTATTGGGATAACCTGAATTCACAGTGCACACACAGAATGTCTGCAGCTGGGTTGCTCTGTTCCTGAGGCACCATAGACTAAATTATCTTCTCGGTACCCTGCTAAGTACTGTTCACACAAACAAAATGCATTTTAAACTTATTTTTGGAACAAATACACAACAGCAGGATTTACACTGTGCCAGATTTTCTCCTACTATTTTGTGTTTCTGCTAATCAATAATGTCAATCATTATTTAAATTACCACACCGTTTAAGGCCGATGTCATTAATAACACTACACACAACATTGGAGTAGATTCTCAACTTGTCGCTTGGGCGGAAAACTGTTGTTGTAAATTGGCTGCCTATTATAGAAACTGCATGATTTCCTTATCCATTGATTTCAATGGGAATGGAAATCAGGCTGTTTTTATGGTGGCAGGTGAACCATAATGCTTGCTTTATGCCCAGCTAGAGTCATATATGTCTGATTCCAACTTTAATGTAATGGCCTAGAAATCCCGGCCTCCCTGGGTCCGTACGGAGTGTGTATGGACCCAGGAAGGCATTGCAAAAGTCGGTTTGCGCGCGCAATGCACAACTCTGGGTTGACAGATCCTCCATATCCCCACAGCAAGGATATTCGCATGGGCAAGATTGTGATATTTACCCACCTCTTGCCCAGCAAATGTCCTGAAAACTATTGCGCCTGATAAAAGCAGGTGCTTTGCCTACTTTTACAGGCGTAAGAGTTTTAAAACATACAAAAACATACTAAAATAAAATTAAAAAAACAGATTTTATTGTTAAAAACCCTGCCCACTAAGGTAAGTTTATTTTAAACCCTAATTAAAAAAAACTTTTTAAAAAATCGTGTAAGGGGTGGTTTGCAGGGGGTCAGCTTTCCCTTCTGACCTTATATGAGCGGTTCCGAATCGCTCCCACACCCTTGGTTCTAGACACTAGAATTATGAGGGGACTGTGATAGACTTGGACAGACAATCGGTTTCAAGGTAGGAAGCAGATATGGCTTTATTGTGTTTAAAAAGAAGTAAAAGCACACCTTTAATAACACACACAGACCAATACACACTGAGGGGTACAACACATTGAATAAAATGTCAAATTACAGCCTGTAGGGGAAAGAATACAGCTTAACCTCTAAATGGGGTAAAGAGGGTAATGCAGATACATTTACACAAGTTATCCCAGCCTCCCCCCTCCCAATTCCCCTAACTAACTAAGTTATAGCTCTCAGGGTTCAGGGGCTATGCTCACCAATCCCTTTGGACAGTTGCCGGTGAATCGCGGTTTCGGGGTTTGCTGCACTTGGCCTTCTAGGCGAGCCATACCCTGGATGGAGGAGAGGACTTCGGACTGCATAGTCTTCAGTTGGGGTGCGTCCGTTGATGCGGTAAGTTGCGTTTTGGATGTATGGGATAAGTACCCACTTTCTTTGGTTTTAATTAGTCCCTTTAGGTAATTTCTCACCCGTTGGCCGTTCAGAAGTAGATTGCAGAGTGGAAATAAATGTCGATTCTTCGGTTTTTGCTGAGTTGGTTTTGGTTGGTCGTTTCGCTGGTTGTGGTAGCCCGGGTTTGTCAATTTGGTTGCTGACAACCTTCCATTTCATGGGCCTCGTGCTCAGTCGGTCCTTGACGATTTCTTGTAGGTTCCTTCACGACTCCATTTCTTCACTCCGACTGCTTGTGTCTGTCTGTGTTCCTTTCGAGTGTGTTCTGTTCGAGTCTGTGTTCTGCTTCGTTCTGTGTTCTGCTAGTCTTTGTTCTGCTTCTCTCCTGTGTTCTGCTAGTTTCTGTGTTCTGCTTCTCTTCTGTGTTCTGCTAGTTTCTGTGTTCTGTTTTTCTCCTATCTTCTGCTAGTTTCTGTGTTCTGCTTCTCTCCTGTGTTCTGCTAGTTTCTGTGTTCTGCTTCTCTCCTATCTTCTGCTAGTTTCTGTGTTCTGCTAGTGTCTGTGTTCTGCTTCGTTCTGTGTTCTGCTAGCGTCTGTGTTCTGCTAGCCTTTCCTTGTAAAACTGGGGGATAGATTTTCCAAAAAAAAGGCTCCGTTATCTCCCATCAAATCTCTTGGGCTCTGTTTAAACTGTTCTGTCCATTGATTTTCAAATGTCTCCTTTGTCAGCAGTAACTCGATTAGGGTGTGAGAATGTGCTATCACTGGTTTTGCATTGTTTTAGGATTGTCCAGTTTCTTGACCATGATTTCCATTGTGCTTGATTGGGTAATTCGATTATCTCTTGGAGAGTGAATAGCCTGGGGTCCTTAATGTACGAATTTGGCCCCACCTCCTGTATTTGGTAACTCTTGTTCGCAGCCAAAATGTTGTAGAATCTTAAAATTGATCTGCTCCTTCCCATAGATGTTTAGGGGATCTCAAGCTTCTGTAATTTAGGTCCATTTTGAATTCCCTTTCCTATGAGTCCAAACACTGGGGTGGGGGGGGGGGGTCTCCATGAATGCATCCCCTTTTATCCCCCGCAGGCTTCGTCTGCCCCTTTAAGCTAATTTTAAAAGGCCAGAAAGGGATTCTTCTCCTCTGCAGGGGAAAGGTACCTGGAATCTTTGCGAGATATTGGTAAATTCTACATTCCCCCCTGTGATACATATCACTTGTGGTATCATTCTTCGAGGTGAGCAAAGTTCCTGACTCCCAAGAGATAACCTTCCCCGTAAATTAGCTAAACTAATACCCAAAATGCATTACACTTATGCAACATCACCATAGATGCACACTTTTCCCTTTACAGGTACAAACTTTATACATTTATACCCTCCCAGCTTGGAGGGAGTTCAATCACTCCAATTGCATTTCAGCACAGTTACATTTCGTTTCAGTTACATTATATTCACCAGCATATAGGCAACGTACAACCACACTACAGAAGAAAAAAAAACCTAGATTAGAATTAAACAACATCAATTGATCTCCTAATGTTTGTTCATCACCCGGTAATGTCTGGATCCTGCCCTTGAGAACTGCTCTCAGGCTGGCTGACACACAAAACAATCACTTAAGCATTACTGCAACATTACCCTTAATACTAAACTAAACCTTAAAATATAAAATGGTGCAGTCAACTGCCTTAAACTAAAATTAGAGCTATGTACAACCGCCACCTGTCTCCGGGTGGCCTGGTTAGTCCCTGTCAGGCCCATGCCTTGTGCAGCCTGATAGCCGCCTGGATGCTAGGGTTTCCCCGCAGCCGGTGAGCTGGAGACCCTTGTCTCTGGGACAGCTCATTGCTACTGCTCCTGTGAGACCCTCACCGCTGGAGGCGGCTGGCTGGTGGTCCCTACTCTGAGCGGCCTCTGTGCTTCTGACCTTCGGCCTTTCCTGTTGGGCTGCCCTTCTCCGAGGGTAGAATCGCTGAGGCTCAGATGCCGGTAACCACGGTATCTTTGGCCGTGGTGTACGGAGGGTCCTTCTCAGGGCTTGGGTTACTGGGGGTGCGTCTGAATCCCAAACGATGGGTGGGATAGCCCTTCCAGTACTACAATTCACCGCCTCTATAGGCACGGTTTCTGAGCCTGCCACATTCCCTGTGGGCCCTCCACCGTCGGGGGCAGCCAATGGAGGGTCCCTGTCCTGAGGACGGTTCACCCCTCCCGGCTGCCCTCTGTGCTTGGCTGACCCTGGGTTGTACAGCTTGCACTGGTTGATGTGGAACCACTTAGTACGGCGGGGCAGCTTTATGGCATAGACCATCGGGCTTGCCTTGTCCACAATGCTGTATGGCCCCATATATAATGCTTCAAAAACCCCTACCCGAGCATAGTTCCTCACCATGACCTGGTCCCCTATCTCCCATTCGTGGTGTCTGCTGGGTTCTAGCAGCAATCGATTCCCCTGATGCTATCTGCCCATGTTACTAGCAGCCTGCCAGTGAATCTGTTTGAGATGTTCAAACAGGTTCCTGACAAACCGGTCCCGGTTCACCTCTCTGAGCTGACCTTCTGTGAGCACCGGGGCTAGGACATGGGTGGGGGTCCGCATGATCCGGCCAGTCATGAGCTCGTATGGGGAATACCCCTTGCTCTTTGACTGGCTGGCTCGGATTCCCATTAGGATCAACGGTAAGACCTCCACCCACGTTTGGGGTGAGTCTCCCGTTTCCTTCCGCAACCTTGCTTTAATGGTGCAGTTTAAACGCTCCATAATACCAGATGACTGTGGATTGTGGGCAACGTGCCATTTCCCCTCAATGCCGAGCACCTTAAGGGTTGCCTGCATTACCTGCCCGGTGAAATGGCTCCCCTGGTCCGACTCCACATACTATGGGAGTCCCCACCCGGGAGACCACTTCCCTCACTAGAATCTTAGCTGTCCCTAGTGCGGTGGCTGTTCAGCAGGGGAAGGCTTCAACCCATTTTGAGAACACGTCCACCAGGACTAGGCAGTATTTGTAGCCTCCCTGGGCAGTGGGTAGGGGCCCGATGTCGTCAATTTGAATTGACTGCCATGGTCCCTCTACCCTCCTGACGTGTCCTAGGGACACCTTCCTTTTCTGGGGGTCAGGTTTTTTCGCAGCACACACCAGGCAGTTCGCACAGAACTCGCGGACGTCCTCCCTGAGTCCCGGCCACCATCCTGCCTGTTCCACCCGTTGCCAGGTGGTCTCAGGCCCGGGTTGTCCCGCTCCTGGACCCTCATGGGCCAGTTTTAGGAATTCCCTCTGCTGCGACACGACCCATTGTCCCTCTTTAAACAGCAGGCCTTCCTTAATGGTAATGGCTGCTGTGCCTTACGGACCTTCTACCCTCTCTCCTCTAGCTAGCGCGTTCAGGACAGCTTTCAGGACTGGGTCCTGTAGCTGAACTGTTTTTAAGTCCGGGGCCAAAGCTATCCCTGTACTTTCTGTTGCCCTGTTCTTATTCTTGACCGCTGCTATGCGGCCGGTGTCATAGGGGTCCCAGAACTTTCCCGTGCGGGCACCTTCTTTGGCCAGTTTGTCAGCCTGTTGGTTTTCCTCTGCACAGGGTTCGGTTTTTGAATGGGCCTTCACCTTATGTATGCAGACCTTTCCTTCTTCCCCCACTGCTGTCAGAATTTTCTCCAGCAGGGGCTTGATTGCCAGGGGTCTCCCGTCAGCGGACGTGTATCCGCAATGGGACCAGATAGCTAGGTATTCCGTACATGAATTGTAGGCGAACATACTGTCCAAGCAAATCGTGTATGGGGTGGGGAATCCCTCGGGGTGGGTCACCACGCACATTACAGCGGACAGTTCAGCATGCTGGGCATCATGGTGCTGGGGAGCTTGATTGCCAGGGCAATACCTGCCCTTGGGTCATAGACTCCGCACCCAGTGAGTCGCTCGCCAGCAGATACTGTGCTGGACCCGTCAACGTAGATGTCCCGGCCTGTAGGGTGTAACCCCGCCCGAAGGCCAACATTCACCTCCCATACCCCTTCTATGGAGCACCTGTGGGCTTTCCCTGGGTAGATTAGGTTGGCTGCGAGCCTTGGCTCGCGGGGGCCTTCTACTCTGAGGTCCATCTGGGAGAGGAGCAGGTCCAGCGAGCAATGTGGGCACTGCTCACCGTCCCGTCCTTAATCCTCCCATCTCGGAGCATCTGAGTAGGTGTGTGGTGGGTTAGGAGTGTTAGAGAAGACCCTCTCGTGAAGATCAAGGATCTTTTCACTGCCCAATGTGTGGCTAGGAGGTGTCTCTCACAGTTGGAGTACCCCTTCTCCACATCTGTGAGGATCCTGGAGGAGTAAACCACCGGCCTCAGCTGGCCGTGCCGCTCTTGAAGCAGCACTGAGCTCAGGCTGTCCCCGCTGGCTGCCACCTCCAGGAAAAACTCCTTTCCTACATCTATCGCTCCTAAGGCTGGCGCGGTCTGCAAGTCCATCTTGAACTGATTAAATGCTGCCTCGCAACCCTCATCCCAGTCCCACTCTACACCCTTGTGTAGGAGCCTGAGCAGAGGGGCTGCGGTGGCTGCATAATCCTCAATGAAGTCTCTGCATTACCCGGTGAGCCCTAGAAAAGATCTTACCCCTGTCACTGTGTTGGGGGCTGGTAACTCCTGTACTGCCTCCCTTCTAGCCTTGTCGATGGCCCTTTCTCCAGCGCGCACAGTCAGCCCCAGGAATTTGACTCCCTTTTGGCCGATCTGTGCCTTCTTGGGGTTTACTTTAAACCCTTCTTCTTTTAGCAGCTCCAGCAGCTCAGCCAGCAGTGGGCCATGCTCCTCCCCCTGATTGGTGAACAGGAGCAGGTCATCCACATACTGCACCAACTGCTGGGGTCTGCTAAAGCCCTTTAAACAGTTCGCCATACATTGGTGAAAAATGCTGGGACTATTGTGGAAGCCTTGGGGAAGACAGTTCCACGCGTATTGTTGGCCCTTAAAGGTAAAGGCAAACTTGTACTGGTCCTCCCGTTTTAAAGGAATGTACCAGAACCCATTTGAAATGTCCAGCACCGTGAAAGTGGTCGCAGATGCTGGAATACTCCCTATGAGATCCGCTACGGCTGCTACAGTGGGTGCACAGGCAGGGATATTCTTATTTAGTACTCGATAGTCTATGGTGGCCCTCCATGAGTTGTCCGATTTTTTAACCGGCCACAGTGGAGAGTTCACATGGGTTGCTATCGGTCTTAACACCCCTTGCTCTACCAATGATCCCAGCGCCGTTGTCAGGTCTGCCTCTGCCTGCCTGGGGAAGTTATATTGCTTTTGTGGTCGGGTCATGGGATCCCCTTTTATACTAACTTCCACCCCCGTTACCATGCCACAGACATGTTTGTGGGTGGCGAATGCTGCAAGATGTGCCCGTACATATGCCTGGTACTCCACTGGGGTGTTACTGACCAGTAATTCCAAGTCATAACCCTCCTTTGGCTTCATGGTACACAATGTTCCCTTGGCCCCCTTTTCTGGGATCACCGCCACCTCACCTTCCCTGCCAATCACTATGGCTCCCCATAGACAGTGGTTCCTGAGATCCACTAGGATCTGGTGGCCAATGATAAAATCAGCCCCCAGGATCCCTTTTCCCTTCTGCTCCCATTTCATCAGGACACACTTCCATTTGGTTTTGAGTGTCCCTAACTGAATGGTGAGCGGGATGGAAAATGAACCAGTTTGCTCATTGCCTGTGAACCCCACTAGACTGTACGGGACCCCATTCGATAGAGGTGAGGTAGCTGGGTTATCTGCATATACAAGGGTGCTGGAAGCACCAGTATCTAGCAGGTAGGTCCCTTTCACTTTCTCCACCTCCATCGTAACGCACGGTCTCTTCCAGGCATCGTACTCTAGGGAACACAGGTACACAGGCTGCGCTGGCTCTAGTCATGCATCTGGGTGGGTTGGAGCAGAGGGTTTTACCGTACCGGCTACTGCACCGGTTGCGATAGCTACAGCTCCCTGTCCGTTTATGAGTGTCTGTAGGGCGGCTACGAGTGTCTCATATGAGTCAGGTGTTCCTGCCCCGACCTTACGGGCTGGGGCTGAAGTGGTCTTTCCCTTCGTCTCTTTCCATGGGTTCCTATAGTCCTTCCTCTAGTGCCCACTTTTCCCACACCCAAAACACTCGTCCCTTTGTGGGGAGGGTTGCCACCTTCCTGATGCCACTCTCTCTTGCCTTGGCTGGGTTTAATCTCATGGACCCTCCCTTTAGAGGAGGGCTCCTCTGTCCCTCTACCGTTCCGGTAAGCCAGTGTCAACTGTCTGACCACTGTCTCCTCGGTGGTTCTGGGATCTCTTGGATCGAACCAGACCTCAGCTTTTGCCTTTACTCCAGGTAAGCTGTTTGCCACCAGGCTGCGGAGCCAGTGAGCCAGCTCGTTAGGGTTCAGGTGGGCCTGGTCAAGAACCCCACTACAAGCCCTTTCGTAGACCGGCCACAACCTGTCGGCGAAAGCCTGTGGAGTCTCCCCATAGAGCTGCACTGTTTTCTCCGCTCGGGAGAAAGGACTCCCGTCGTTCATACCCATGGCCTCTAGAACCTCCTCCTTAATCATAGCGTACGTGTTTCGCCCCTTTCTGCTGTCTGCAGAGAGGGAATGGCACAGCTTGGTGTCTAGCGAGAAGAGCAACAGCTTAGCCTGCTCTGAATCATCGCATCCGTTAATATTCCCTGTGTGTTCCACTTCCAGGAAGTGTACCGAGGGATCCCCCTATTGGGTGAGCTTACTTAGGTGGCCTATCATAGCCCTCAGTTTTTGGGTGTCATGGGGGACTATGAAGTTGCTTTCTAGGGGTCCTGCTGCCCCATTGGCATCAGGCGGGCCAAACTTCTGCTGCCGGACCGGGTGCATTGGCCCTGGTTCCGGCCCTCCTTGTATTGGCTCGCCCTCTTCCCCCTGCTACCAAGCCGAGTTAAAACTCAGGGCTGCCGGTGTTGGTAGTTCGCAATCCTTGCCTGCCCCGCACTCTGGCTGACACCCCTGCTGCCCAGGGCCATTCCTGGGAGCTGCAGGCGGTGACTGAGGGGCTTCTCCTTGCCCAATCAGGTGCTCCTGGGCTAAACCCGGATTTATCAGGCACACCATGCCTTTAGCCCGGATAGAGCAAGGTTCAAGCTTTGGATCTGCTGCTGGCAGGGGCCGTGGTCTCCTGCCTCAAATTCCCTGGCACTGGCTACCTTATAGGCTACCTGAATGTCTCTCACCCTCTCCCCGTACTCTTTAACTTGCTTGGCGAGGCAGGAATTCTCTTCCCACAACGCCCGTTCGCTATTCTTGGCTTCAATAATCTGACACTGTAAAAGGTCCAGTTGGGTTTTGTACCTTTCTTTAGTGAGCTCTCTACTTTCCTTTAACTGTCCCACCTCTGTCCACAGCCTTTCCCCGACGGTGGCCCTTGCGTTGGACCTCTCTTCTGCCTGCCTTAATACTCCCTTTAATTTCTCATTCTCCTCATCTAGAAGCCGAATCTGTTGCTGAAGGCAAATTAGTCAAATGGCCTTCTCTATCGACTTTTTATGGTCCTTGCTCTCGGTCCATTGAGCTGCAGCATCTTCTGGATGCTCAGCATACAATAGATCGAGTACCCACTCCTTAGCCACATTTACCCTCTTAAACACATACGAGGAAATTCCCTCTTCCATTTTGCTTCGTTTCCTGAAACCAGTCTCTCTCTTATCATGTCCCTTGTACCAATGTCCCATCTGGATCGCCATGTGTAAGGGGTGGTTTGCAGGGGGTCAGCTTTCCCTTCTGACCTTATATGAGCGGTTCCGAATCGTTCCCACACCCTTGGTTCTAGACACTGGAATTATGAAGGGACTGTGACAGACTTGAACAGACAATCGGTTTCAAGGTAGGAAGCAGGTATGGCTTTATTGTGTTTAAAAAGAAGTAAAAGGCACACCTTTAATAACACACACAGACCAATACACACTGAGGGGTACAACACATTGAATAAAATGTCAAATTACAGCCTGTAGGGAAAAGAATACAGCTTAACCTCTAAATGGGGTAAAGAGGAGAATGCAGATACATTTACACAAGTTATCCCAGCCTCCCCCCTCCCAATTCCCCTAACTAACTAAGTTATAGCTCTCAGGGTTCAGGGGCTATGCTCACCAATCCCTTTGGACAGTTGCCGGTGAATCGCGGTTTCGGGTTTGCTGCACTTGGCCTTCTAGGCGAGCCATACCCTGGACGGAGGAGAGGACTTCGGACTGCGTAGTCTTCAGTTGGGGTGCATCCGTTGATGCGGTAAGTTGCGTTTCGGATGTATGGGATAAGTACCCACTTTCTTTGGTTTTAATTAGTCCCTTTAGGTAATTTCTCACCCGTTGGCCGTTCAGAAGTAGATTGCAGAGTGGAAAAAAATGTCGATTCTTCGGTTTTTGCTGAGTTAGTTTTGGTTGGTCGTTTCGCTGGTTGTGGTAGCCCGGGTTTGTCAATTTGGTTGCTGACAACCTTCCATTTCGTGGGCCTCGTGCTCAGTCGGTCCTTGACGATTTCTTGTAGGTTCCTTCACGACTCCATTTCTTCACTCCGGCTGCTTGTGTCTGTCTGTGTTCCTTTCGAGTGTGTTCTGTTCGAGTCTGTGTTCTGCTTCATTCTGTGTTCTGCTAGTCTGTGTTCTGCTTCTCTCCTGTGTTCTGCTAGTTTCTGTGTTCTGCTTCTCTCCTATCTTCTGCTAGTTTCTGTGTTCTGCTAGTTTCTGTGTTCTGCTTCTCTCCTATCTTCTGCTAGTTTCTGTGTTCTGCTAGTGTCTGTGTTCTGCTTCGTTCTGTGTTCTGCTAGCGTCTGTGTTCTGCTAGCCTTTCCTTGTAAAACTGGGGGATAGATATATCCCAAAAAAAGGCTCCATTATCTCCCATCAAATCTCTTGGGCTCTGTTTAAACTGTTCTGTCCATTGATTTTCAAATGTCTTCTTTGTCAGCAGTAACTTGATTAGGGTGTGAGAATGTGCTATCACTGGTTTTGCATTGTTTTAGGATTGTCCAGTTTCTTGACCATGATTTCCATTGTGCTTGATTGGGTAATTCGATTATCTCTTGGAGGGTGAATAGCCTGGGGTCCTTAATGCACGAATTTGGCCCCACCTCCTGTATTTGGTAACTCTTTTTCACAACCAAAATGTTGTAGAATCTTAAAATTGATCTGCTCCTTCCCATAGATGTTTAGGGGATCTCAAGCTTCTGTAATTTAGGTCCATTTTGAATTCCCTTTCCTATGAGTCCAAACACTGGGGTGGGGGGGGGGGTGGGTCTCCATGAATGCATCCCCTTTTATCCCCAGCAGGCTTCGTCTGCCCCTTTCAACCCATTTTAAAAGCCCAGAAAGGGATTCTTCTCTCTGCAGGGGAAAGGTACCTGGAATCTTTGCGAGATATTGGTAAATTCTACAATCGGAAAATTATATTTTTTTATAAGGCATTACTAACTTTAATTTAAATTAATCTTAAATATGTGGTGTATTTTTTTCTATTTTTTATTTGTGTTTAGATGTTGGGGGGGGAGAGGCGGGGTGTTTCTCAATCATAATAATGAGAACTCCTACTTACGGAGTTCCCATTATTATGAATGAGAAAATACTGTACCTGGATTGGCTGCCCAGAGCTATGTGACTCCAGCTCCAGCTCTATGGACGTTCTGACGTGCACGCACTCCGACACACAGTGAGAGGAGGCCTCAGGACCGGAATCGCTGGTGGGTGCAGCAGGAACAGATAGGTGCACATCTTTTTTCCCTTTTTCTGTCGCTCGCCCGTGGGAAGACCTCGACCGGGATTTCTAAGCCAATGGAATGAAAGTTAAATGGAGAGACTAGAGAAGCTGGGGTTGTTCTCCTTAGAAGGTGAAGAGGATTTTTAGTTGAGATGTTCAAAATCATGAAGGGTTTTGATAGAATAAATAAGGAGAAACTTTTTCCAGTGGCAGAAGGATCTGTAACCAGAGGACACCGATATAAGGTAATTGGCAAAAGAACCAGGGGCGACATAAGGAACAAATGTTTTTACACAGCAAGTTACTATGATCTGGAATGCACTGTGTGAAATGGTGATGGAAGCAGGTCCAATAAAGGGCTGAAAATTCCAGCCTCGCCAGGCCTGTACGGAGTGCGCATGGACCCGGCGAGGCCTCGCAAAAGCTGATTTTCGGGGCGCGATACGCATCCGGCTTTTCCAATTTGTAAGATTTCTCTAGACAAAGCCTCCACATCCCCTGGAGAAGGACATTTATGTGGGAGAGATTTGGCTATTTGCCCAACTTATGCCCAGTGAATGTCCTTCAAACCTTTACGCCTGCCAAAAGCAGCGTAAGAGCATTAAAACATATAAAAATTAAATTTAATCATTCATTATTATGCTAAAAACCCTATCCATTAAGGTAAGTTTATTTTTAACCCTATTAAAATATATTAAAAACATTCCAAAAACTATATTTTTTCTAAAACATTTAATTACATTTAATTTCAATTAATTTTAAATATGTGAGGTGTTTTTTAAAATTTATTATGTTGTGTTTCTTGTTTTAGGAGGGTATTCTCATTGATAGTAATGGGAACTCGCACAAATGGAGATCCCATTTTTATCAATGAGAATACTAGATAGTGATTGGTGGTCTAGGCCCACTTGACTCCAGCATTTCCGTACGTACGGGGAAGTCACCTCGCCATACGCTACGCATGGAATGAAGGCCTCCGACCAGAATTGAAGGCGCCTCCGTGACCACCATGTATTTTCGTAAAAGATTTTCAGGTCGGAGGCGTTCGTCCGAAGGAAGCCTCCAACCGCAATTTTCCCCCCAATAACTTTCAAAAGGGAATGGGATACATATTTGAATGAGAAAAGTTTTCAGGGCTATAGGGAAAGAGCAGGTCGAGTGGGACTAATTGGATAGCTCTTTTAGAGAGCTGGCACAGGCTCGATGGGCCGAACGGCCTCTTTCTGTGCTGTATCACTCTATGATTCAAAAATCTCCTCAGAACCGATCTCTTCAGCTTTAGCTTTGATCAGCCCAGCTTAACCTTTTCACACCTCCTGCCAGTTCTTTGTAATGTTCATCCACCGGTGAAGCTTCCCTGTGTTAAAGGTACTTTATAAATGAAAATGGTCATGTTTTCATATGCAGAGCACTATCTGCTCACAGAGAGTTTCATCCTTCTATTCATGTTAGTTTGTTCGAATAAAAGTGGGAAATGATGGAAGCACAGCAAGTCCATCGACATCTGTAAAGAGAAAAAGAGAAAAAACAGATTAAGGCTTTGGGTGTAGAGTTTCAGAAACAAAGGGTTACACCCACACATTTAACCTATCTTTTTTTGTTACAGATGTTGACTGACCTGTTGTGTATTTCCAGTGTCTTCTATTTTATGTTTCAGATCTTCAGCAAGATAGTTTTCTTTTTAAATTTTATTTAGTTAGTTGTAACTTTTTTATTTAGTTAGTTTCTGTAACTGATACTTTATCTGCCTTCTGATTTAAAATTACAATATATTTGTTTACACATGTGATCTTTTTCTTTGGCTCATTCATTATATGGATTGATATGCAGAGGGACAAATTAAATATAAATGAAAACAAGAATGAGCCTAACACAGTTTTCTGCTTTGAGAGAACATTTTTTTTCGTTCTTCGACCTCTTATACACCCTGGGGCCTTTGCGATTCTTAATCACTCACCGCATGACATTGGTGGGATGTTGCGAGGGAGTCAGTACATACTTGGCACAAGAATGGAGAATGATTCTTGTTTTCCTTCTGAGAGGATTATTTAGATGAACTTTTTGACAGCATGAGAACTTAAAACAAACAAAATACAACAGGTGCAACCGAGATATGGGAAAGTTTACTTCCAGTTACTCAACTTCAAGTATGATGGGGAATTCAAGTATGCCAAGAATACATTATTTTTAGTCGTTAATTTTCGTTGGCAAAGCAACTGAATGCAGCTGGAGATAACTATAACAACAGATGTCTCATGAAATTGACCCTAGTCAGTCCTGAAAACACAAACTTAGAGAAAATGTACTGTCGTGTCATAGTTTATACGTGTTCCAGTAAAGTTCACAAAGAGATGGTTAACTCTCTGTTTCAACCTCTTGCAAAGGAAGTAGGAAACTTTCCTGTTGGCATTTGCTTTTTGAAATGATTCCTTACCTCAATAACATTGCCCTGAATGATTACCTGTCCCCAGACAGCAAATAACTAACATTTTCAATCTGTGCTTTGAAACATTTAATGTAATTTCATGCATCATAATCTATGCTACCAAAATGCATCTTAGCCCATTTCAGAAATCAGTAACAAAAAAGGCAAGTAACATTGTATAATAGTGCATTGAAATACATATTGTCCACTTTAACTAAACTTAAATTAATCAAAAGTAACAGTTACTACATGTAACTTACTTGAGATTATTTTAAAAAATGTTCTACACTTCTGAATGCAGGAAACCAAGTGAATGCACTGTTGCCTATCTTGGTATGACAATCATTGTGATTTGTATTGAATATTGCCCAAATTCATTCCATGTAATTAATCTAATGGCTGGCTGAAAGAAGAAACTTTTCAGCCATCAGATGGGCAGGGTTCAAAGCCAATTCTCAGAGGTAGAGGGACACTATGGGGTGGGCATTTATTTTGATTTATCTTTAGGCCTCATCAGCATATTGCTGGTGAGCAGCAGGCATCAATCAGGTGTCCAGAGGAAAGAGAAAGTTGGACCAGCTATCTCACCAGCAACGGCCTTCAGGTAGGTCCTTAAAGGGGATGAGATGGTGATTATGAGGGAAGAAGGCGTTCAGGAGGGAGGAGGGTGCTCAGGAGGGAGGGAAGGTGGTAATAGGGAGAAGGGGATGGGTTGATCAGGGGCCAGCAATGATCTCCGACACATTTGCTCCTCCCTGGTCCATATTCAGTTAAGTATTTTTTTTATACATGCCTTTTTGGTGGCAGCCTCCAGCGATCCCCTTTGAGGACTGCTGGTTAGGCCGCATGTAAACATGGGTATCCTCAACGCAGCACTTTTTCAGAAAGGGGGCTCCTATTTGCATATATAAGTTGCCAAATGCCTGTTTCAGGCCCAGGTGCAGGATACCTGTATTGGAACCTTTACCAATGTGGTGGGGTGGGAGCATAGCAAAGTATAATAAAGAATACAGGTCAAATATAATGGGCTAGAAATTGCAGTCGATATGCAATGGAATCCTCAGATCTCATAGTTATACAATATACAGAATTGGAATTGTATTCCTAAGTTCCTTAATTGCACCGACCTCAGTAAAAAATAAATTTTTTGATAATTTTATACATCATTAAAGCTATAATCTGGGCCAATATTTGCATAAACGTATTTAATACAGTGTTAATGCATCAACCGTAAGACTTACGTGGGCAATTGCTGGCCAAATATCCCAACTGTGTGTCAGCATTTGCTTTTTCAGGGCCTCCACAGACGACCTGTCAATACATACGTTGACAGGCGGCAAGTTCCGGATTTCACGTACGCACAAGTACATGCGGAAACCCCAAACTGATGAGGCATTTCAAAGGGAATCCAACGTCGTACTCTGGGAATACTTCCAGAGTACTCCGAGAGTCCACCATCACAAAACCCGAAATTTCAGTGCCAATATTTGTTTTCAACAGTAAGAGGAAGCTTTCAAATAAGATGCACCAAATATTGTTGTGTGATAATTATAGTAAAAGTATTCAAGTTGCCTTTAACTTTAGGGCTTTCCTTAATAATGATCTGTGAAGCAACATTTTGAAAATATTTTTTAATCCATATTGTAGAATTCATTGAATAATGATTCCCAGGGACTTTCACTATATATTTGATGATGTTTTTCTGAAACAATGGCAGCATACTCATCACAACTGGTGCAACTGGAAACTTTGGCAACTTGGCTTAAAACTTTGTTGGCACCCATTCAGTGGGCAGACTTTCTGATACTCGTTTCTTTCCCAAAGTTTTCAGCCTTTTTTCTACAAAATGGTATCAATTAGACTAATAATTTGGTGTCTTATCTTAGTTTAACATGCAGGCTGTGCATAGTCAATAACTATACCTCAGTAAATCTGTCGTTCTTTATTTTATTTTGATCTTTCTCTGCCTTATTCACCAAATAAAAATACCTTTCTTGGGGCATTAACTTTGCTGGGCAAATGTGGTTCAAAGACAAATTTTCATTTGCAAAACTGCACATTTCTTTTTCGTTAACTACTGAGTTGGACCACTTTCAACTGACAATTCTTTGCATTTTCACCACTGCTGCTAATTGCAGAGTTGCTCATTTATAAAATGGCATAATATGCTACTAATTGGGGTTGAGTGATGGAATTATGATGTGGATTTACTATTCAGATGTGTTGAAAGATAAGAGACAGCAAGGGTGGTAGGGTAACAGAATAAATACTGGGGAAGGAGAACTATTCTAATAAATTGTGTGATAGTAAGTGACACTATAATAGGCTGAGGAAGTGCAATGAAGAATGATTATTTTGAAACAATTTCTGCTATAAGCTATGGACATGTAAAAGAAAGATTTACATATTTTTCAAATCTAAATCGTTCATATGGGAAGTTTAAACTGAATTTAATCCCACAGAAAAATGGCAGCAATCCATCGCCAAATTCAAGGAGCGAGAGCAGAGGAGAGAATCCCCATAATATTATATATGGGTGACATTGTGTAATTTAGTTTGACATAGACTGTATACGGGGCACTGCCTCAACAGCAGAACATTGCTGAACCATGTGAGGGGCATCAAGAAGAAATATAAATTACTCAATAGCACTTTGTCTTTATAATAACAGTCTCTGCATTCTACCGTAAGGGAAAGTTTCAATTATCAACAATAGCAAGTGCAAACCAATTGCCTATTTGCAAATTTATCTGGCAGTTCACCACTGGATTACTCAAAAGAGATTAATCTGGATATAAGAACATAAGAACATATGAAATAGGAGCAGGAGTCGGCCATTTGGCCCCTCGAGCCTGCTCCGCCATTTAATAAGATCATGGCTGATCTGATCTTGGGCACAGCTCCACATCCCTGTTTACTCCCTATAACCCTTCACTCCCTTAGCGTGCAAAAATCTGTCTATCTCCACCTTAAATATAATCAAATACCCAGCCTCCACAGCTATCTGGGGCAGAGAATTTCATCAATTTATAAACCTCTGAGAAGAAATTTCTCCTCATCTCAGTTTTAAATGGATGGCCCCTTATTTCAAGCCTATGTCCCCTACTTTTAGTTTCCCCTATGAGTGGAAATAGTTGAGTCCCCAGCACCAATCCCTGTGGCACTCCACTAGTTACCATTCGCCAACTGGAAAATTACCCATTTATTCTGACTCTGTTTTCTGTTAGGTAGCCAATTCTCTATCCAGCCTAATATATTACCCCCAACCCCATGAGCTCTTATCTTATACAGTGACCTTTTATGTGGCACCTTATCGAATGCCTTCTGGAAATCCAAATACATCACATCCACTGGTTCCCCCTTATCCACCCTACTCATTACATCCTCAAATAACTCCAGCAAATTTGTTAAACATGATTTCCCTTTCATAAAACCATGCTGACTCTGCTTGACTTTATTATCATTATCCAAATGTCTGTTATTGCTTCCTTAATAATAGACTTCAGCATTTTCCCAACAACAGATATTAGGCTAACTGGTATACAGTTTCCTGTTTTTTGTCTCCCTCCTTTTTTAAATAGGGGCATTACATTTACAATTTTCCAATTCGCTGGGACCACTCCAGACTCCAGGGAATTTTGATAGATTGGAAACAATGCATCCAGTATCTCTGCAGCCACTTCTTTTAAGACCCCAGGATGCAGGCCATCCAGTCCAGGGGACTTGACTACCTTAATTCCATTATTTTACCGAGGACTTTTTCTTTAGTGACAGTGATTATTTTAAGTTCCCTCCTCCCTATAGCCCCTGATTATTTATTATAGGGATGTTTTTAAGTGTCTTCTACCATGAAGACTGATACAAAATATTTGTTCAAAGTCTCCTCCATTTCCTTGTTCCCCATTATTAATTCCCCAGTCTCATCCTCTAAGGGACCAACATTTACTTTAGCTATCCTCTTCCTTTTTATTTACCTGTAGAAGCTCTCATTATCTGTTATACTTAGTACATATATTAAATATAAATAAAAATTAGATAGCATAACAACGGGATATAATCGGAAATAGCTGGGACTACGATTAGAGTTTCATGACGTTGACCACAATGGTTGCTGCCAGCATTTTTGAAGAATTTTTAGTGCAGTAGAAACAGACAAGAAGCAGATTTTTGAGAGTCTAATGAATCTACAGCAACCTTGGCTCAGTTTACAATGAAAAACTCTCACACGAGAAATACTCAGGAAATGGAGGCAGTTAATGTTGAATCAAAAAATGTTGTGAGATTCTATGAATTTGCTTCAGCAGTTTATGGGTTATTGGCAAGAGTCCTTTAAATTGGTGAGGATTGTTCCTCCAGTGAAAAATGGGTAATTAAATTAAAGCCAGGGAAGATAAGGTGTTAGTGAAATCAGATACTCCACTTAATTAACAATTAAGACCAAATGCACCAATTATACAAGTAAGAAAGGCATTTAATGGTTCCGTGCTAAAACACAAGATGGATTGATTATTCATTGCTTTCAGATGTGAGCCAGAATTCTACTCATCTTGTTTGATGTGACGTTTAGACTTTCATGAGATTTAGAAAGTTCAGCTTTTTATAGGAATATCTTTTTAACATACTGAGCAGATTTAATAGTTGTATGCTTTGCTATTGTACAATTTGATTACAGAAGTTAGATTCTGTCATTTTATGTGAGGGAAGTGTTCGGACATCCATTTTGGACCTAAAAAAGAGAGGTCAGTGTATATTCTAAATGGTCAGAAGCTGGGCACTGTGGAAGAGCAGAGAGATTTAGGGGTCAAAGTACAGAAAGCAAGAAAAGTTGCTGGACAGGTACAAAGAATTATTATAACTGTTAATGGAATGTTCGCTTTTATCTCAATGGTGCTGGAATACAAAGGGGTGGAACTTAAGCTCTGGTTAGATCCCATTTAGAGTACTGTGTCCAATTCTAGGCACCACACTCCAGGAGGGATATTTTGGCCTAGGAGGGGATGCAGCGCAGATTCACCAGAATGATACCTGGATTTTTGAACGACAAGGTAGTTAAGGATTATGGGGAGCAGGCGGGGAAGTGCAGTTGAGGCCAAGATCAGATCAACCATGATCTTATTAAATGGCGGAGCAAGTTCGAGGGGCTAAATTGCCTACTCCTGCTCCTATTTCTTATGTTTATGTTCTTTTTTAAAAGGGTTTGATTATGAGAACAGGTTGCATAGTATAGGCTTGTATTCCCTTGAATATAAAAAATTAAGGTTTGATCTAATTGAGGTGTTTAAGATGATTAAAGGAGTTGATGAGGCAGATAGAAAGAAACTATTTCATCGAATGGGGAGAATCCAGAAGAAGTGGGCATAACTATAAAATTAGAGCAAGACCGTTCAGGGGCGATGTCAGGAAGCACATCTTCACACACAGGGTAGTGGAAATCTTGAACTCTCTCTCTCAAAAAGCAGTTGAGGCTAGGGCAATTGAAAATTTCAAAACTGAGATTCAAAGGGATGCATTTTCGGTTAATTTGCATTTCATTTAGTGCCTCGGCAGGGCGGAAAAATGCTTTTTTTAGATGTCAAACGAGGTGCACAAGATTTTGCACCCAGGCGGCACTTTCGGCAATGGTTTTCCGGTGACGCTAATACTGACCGTTTGGTGATGTAAATCGGCGTGCATCGCTGCACTAGCGCACTGGGCGGAATTTTGGAGCATTTCACCTGATTTAGCGTCCGCCCAAGAACCTGCCCAGAAAAAACACACGGACCCAGGGCACACCAGGCGCTAACGGCACCCTGTTGAAAACGGAGAAGGAAGTCGCAGTTGTGAGTGATTAAAAGTATTGGGAGAAGAACGCTGCGTACTGCATACTTTTGATTGTGAAGTTTATGTGAGTTTCTAGTTTGTTTTAAAGAACATTTAAGGACATTTTAAAATGTTAGGCTAGGAGCCATTCATCCTGGCTACTATTGCCATAAGTTCTGGAAGCAGACTTATTGTTGATCATTTGCAATGTAATCAAAGAGGTCGCAGACATATGGGGTTTACATGGAACATCAGTCCCACCTACATATTTTTGATGCGCAGTGCGTTCGAAAGCTGCGCTTCTGAAAAGAGTTGGTCACAGAAATATGCCAGCTCCTACAGACAGGCTTATAGCCTACAAGTGGCGACAGAACTGCACTGCCCGTTGAGGTGAAGGTGACTGTGGCACTTGCCTTCTATGCCTCCTGCTCCTTCCAGACATCAGCAGGGGACATATGCTCCATCTCGCAGCAGGCTACACATTGCTGCTTTTGCCAGGTGACTAATGCACTGCATGCACATAAAATGGACTTCATAAACTTCCCAATGACCAGGGAGACCCAAAATGAGAGGGCTATAGGTTTTGGATGATATCCTGGCTTCCCCAAGGTTCAGGGTGCTGTTGATTGTACGCACATCGCCCTGCGAGTACCTTTGCAGAATCCAGAGGTTTTCCGAAACCTAAAAGGATTCCATTCCCTGAGTGTACAGATCATCTGCGACCATAATCAGTGCATTATGGCAATCACTGCCCAATATCCAGGGAGTATCCGTGATACTTTCATCTTGCGTGAGAGCAATGCCTCATGCATGTTCCAATGTCAAGCGCAAGGTCAGAGCTGGCAAATTGGGGACAAAGGTTACGGCCTCGCCACCTGGCTCATGACCCCACTCCTCAACCCTCAGACAGAAGCCGAGCATTGCAGCCACATGCAACATCATCGAACAGATAATTAGAGTGCTCAAGCAGTGTTTCCGATTCATGGACCACTCTGGAGGTTGCCTACAATATTCCCATCAGCAAGCTACACAACTTAGCCATCATGAGGGGACAGGAATTGCCAATGGGGATTGCAGGACCACCTCAGGAGCAAGAGGAGGAGGAGGAGGAAGAAGACGAGGAAGAGGAGCCTGGAGAGGAACCCATGCCGCCACCACCACCACAACAACAGGGGAGGCATCGTGGAGCTTTTGATGCTGCAAAAGCCTTTTGTTGGCAGCTCATAATTGAACACTTTGCTTGAAGAGTGAATGGCAGGTTTGAGCGTTGCCTGGCCACTCTATCCCACCATGTTGACGATTCGCCTTCTTATACTGCAAATGAGACACTACACAGGAATGGTTAAAGTGAAGAAAAAATGTATTGAACATTGTAACATTTTTAACCTTCATTGTGAGACTCAAATAAAATAAAATAAATATATGAGCAACAGTGTGATAATTCAAGAACATAATAAGAACATAATCCAGCAGTGCGATAATTAAATCAAATCCTGCCCCACCGGCAGGATTCTTACCACCGGCTTTTGCCCCCCCCTTCCCTTGCCTGTTACTCCTCATCAAAGTGGCACCGGGGTGTGCCATAAGGCTGCCAGAGCGCTGCTGTGTTGTGGGGGGAGACAACGGAGACAGTGCCGAGGGACGCACTGGACCAGCTCGTGGCGTGGAAGGCCCAGCTTCTGACTGGCTAGTCTCTTCATTGACATTGCCTATCACAAATGGTTTGGGTGACAACCGTCGCTGATACTTGGTTGGCAACTGAGTGAGGGGTGATGGAATGCTGTCATCCAGAGGAATAACACCACATCCCATCTCCCTGGAGCAACTCTGTTGCTGATGGGGCTGATCGCTAGCAACCGGAGCATGATGAGAACTAACACCTTGCTGGCCTGCTTCGGATCCGTCACTTCCCCGTGTGACAGTGGGGAACGCAGAGAGTATGAAGGCAGGCATGGCCTGCATCACTTGCCCAAGCAGAAGCAGAGCTTCTGCAAAAGCTCGTGCCACACTCTCCAGGACCCCACTGTCACTGCTGGAGGCCACCAACCTCGTGTGGGCATTGATGGCCTCGCTGATATCACAGCTCGTACAGACAATCTGCGACCCTACCTCCGTAATCATCGCTTTCAGATTGTCAATGCTCGTGGGAATCCTTCCCAAGACATCAAGGAGCCAAGGCTTATTAGGATGCTCTCTCTGGACATTCCCACCATGTCCAGTTCCATGTCTGCCTGTCTGTCAGCAGACTGACTTTGCCAACTCACACTCCAGAGAGATGGCCTGTGGGAGTTAAACCCAGCACTACATTGCTGCACACCACTGGTCCCCAGAGCCTCGGATTCCTCAAACCCCGAGAACGACACGTCGTCCCCAAAGGAGCTGAGTGCTGGTGGCGGAGCAGGGGTCGTCGGATGCTGCATCAGAATCGGCTCATCCGTATCCTCCTCTTCCTCCTCTTCCTCCTCCACCTCGTCCAGATGATGGCCTGATGTGGAGGGGTCCCTTGAGGGAAGCGATGCCTGTGGCTGGTCATTTGGAAGTAGAAAGCAACTGACAAGTGGTTAGCAGCAGGGGAGGGGGCAGGGTGACATGAGGAAGAGCATATAGCACAGGCTCATTTGAAGGACCACTCATTATATCTAGTCCAGAGACACTGCAGGACATTGCCCCAACCCTAGTCGAGAGGCACTACAGGGCATTGCCCCAACCCAAGTCTCGAGGCACTACAGGACATTGCCCCAACCCAGCCCAGAGACACTGCAGGACATTACCCCAACCTATTCCAGGGAGTGTGCAGGACATTGCCCCAACCTATTCCAGGGAGTGTGCAGGACATTGCCCCAACCTAGCCCAGGGAGTGTGCAGGACATTGCCCCAACCTAGCCCAGGGAGTGTGCAGGACATTGCCCCAACCTAGCCCAGGGAGTGTGCAGGACATTGCCCCAACCTAGCCCAGGGAGTGTGCAGGACTTACCCTCAGTATCTGAGCGGGGTTCAAAGCCCCAAGTGGCAGCTGCCTGACCTGTGACACCAATGAGCCTGCCACTATGTCCTCATTGTCGGTGAGTGGCAAGGTCTGAGGAGGATCGCTGCCTGTCCGCACCTGCTCGCTGCAAAAATGAAAATGTGAATGGTTACAAGAGGGTTCAACTGCTCTTGTGTCACGGGTAGCCACCAAAGGACTTATGCCACAATGACTGAATGTAATAGAGTCTTCTATTTAATGGCTTTGGAAGTTGCACATGGTTCATCAGGAGGACATCGAAGTAGAGAGCATAAGAACATGAGAACATAAGAACATAAGAATTAGGAACAGGAGTAGGCCATCTAGCCCCTCGAGCCTGCTCCGCCATTCAACAAGATCATGGCTGATCTGGCCGTGGACTCAGCTCCACTTACCCGCCCTCTCCCCGTAACCCTTAATTCCCTTATTGGTTAAAAATCTATCTATCTGTGACTTGAATACATTCAATGAGCTAGCCTCAACTGCTTCCTTGAGCAGAGAATTCCACAGATTCACAACCCTCTGGGAGAAGAAATTCCTTCTCAACTCGGTTTTAAATTGGCTCCCACGTATTTTGAGGCTGTGCCCCTAGTTCTAGTCTCCCCTACCAGTGGAAACAACGACTCTGCCTCTATCTTGTCTATTCCTTTCATGATTTTAAATGTTTTTATCAGATCACCCCTCATCCTTCTGAACTCCAACGAGTAAAGACCCAGTCTACTCAATCTATCATCATAAGGTAACCCCCTCATCTCCGGAATCAGTCGAGTGAATCGTCTCTGTACCCCCTCCAAAGCCAGTATATCCTTCCTTAAGTAAGGTGACCAAAACTGCACGCAGTACTCCAGGTGCGGCCTTACCAATACCCTATAAAGTTGCAGCAGGACCTCCCTGCTTTTGTACTCCATTCCTCTCGCAATGAAGGCCAACATTCCATTCGCCTTCCTGATTACCTGCTGCACCTACAAACTAACTTTTTGGGATTCATGCACAAAGACCCCCAGGTCCTTCTGCATCTCAGCATGTTGTAATTTCTCCCCATTCAAATAATATTCCCTTTTACTGTTTTTTTTCCCAAGGTGGATGACCTCACATTTTCCGACATTGTATTCCGTCTGCCAAACCTTCGCCATTCGCTTAACCTATCTAAATCTCTTTGCAGCCTCTCTGTGTCCTCTACACAACCTGCTTTTCCACTAATCTTAGTGTCATCTGCAAATTTTGTTACACTACACTCTGTCTCCTCTTCCAGGTCATCGATGTATATTGTAAACAGTTGTGGTCCCAGCACCGATCCCTGTAGTACACCACTAACCACCGATTTCCAACCCGAAAAGGGCCCATTTATTCCGACTCTCTGCTTTCTGTTCGCCAGCCAATTCTCTATCGATGTTAATACATTTCCTCCGACTCCGCGTACCTCTATCTGCTGCAGTAACCTTTTGTGTGGCACCTTATTGAATGCCTTTTGGAAATCTAAATACACCACATCCATCGGTACACTTCTATCCACCATGCTCGTTATATCCTCAAAGAATTCCAGTAAATTAGTTAAACATGATTTCCCCTTCATGAATCCATGCTGCGTCTGCTTGATTGCACTATTCCTATCTAGATGTCCCGCTATTTCTTCCTTAGTGATAGTTTCAAGCATTTTCCCCACTACAGATGTTAAACTAACCGGCCTATAGTTACCTGCCTTTTGTCTGCCCCCTTATTTTTTTAAAAACAGAGGTGTTACATTAGCTGCTTTCCAATCCGCTGGTACCTCCCCAGAGTCCAGCGAATTTTGGTAGATTATAATGATTGCATCTGCTATAACTTCCGCCATCTCTTTTAATACCCTGGGATGCATTTCATCAGGACCAGGGGACTTGTCTACCTTGAGTCCCATTAGCCTGTCCAGCACTACCCGCCTAGTGATAGTGATTGTCTCAAGGTCCTCCTTTTCCACATTCCCGTGACCAGCAATTTTTGGCATGGTTTTTGTGTCTTCCACTGTGAAGACTGAAGCAAAATAATTGTTTAAGGTCTCAGCCATTTCCACATTTCCCATTATTAAATCCCCCTTCTCATCTTCTAAGGGACCAACATTTACATTAGTCGCTCTTTTCCATTTTATATATCTGTAAAAGCTTTGACTATCTGGTTTTATGTTTTGCGCAAGTTTACCTTCGAAATCTATCTTTTCTTTCTTTATTGCTTTTTTAATCATTCTTTGCTGTTGTTTAAAATTTTCCCAATCCTCTCGTTTCCCACTAACCTTGGCCACCTTATACGCATTGGTCTTTGATTTGATACTCTCCTTTATTTCCTTGGTTATCCACGGCTGGTTATCCCTTCTCTTACCTCCCTTCTTTTTCACTGGTATATATTTTTGTTGCGCACTATGAAAGAGCTCCTTAAAAGTCCTCCACTGTTCCTCAATTGTGCCACCGTTTAGTCTGTGTTTCCTGTCTACTTTAGCCAACTCTGCCCTCATCCCACTGTAGTCCCCTTTGTTTAAGCATAGTATGCTCATTTCTGACACAACTTCCTCATCCTCAATCTGTATTACAAATTCAACCATACTGTGATCACTCATTCTGAGAGGATCTTTTACCAGGAGATTGTTTATTATTCCTGTCTCATTACACAGGACCAGATCTAAAATAGCTTTCTCCCTTGTAGGTTCTGTTACATACTGTTCTAAGAAACAATCCCGTATGCATTCTATGAATTCCTCCTCCAGGCTATTTGAGTTGACCAATCGATATGTAGGTTAAAATTCCCCATGACTACTGCCGTTCCTGTTTCACATGCCTCCATTATTCCCTTGATTATTGCCCGCCCCACCATGAAGTTATTATTTGGGGGCCTATAAACTACGCCCACCAGTGACTTTTTCCCCTTACTATCTCTAATCTCCACCCACAATGATTCAACATTTTGTTCAGGGGTCAGAGGGTCTAGTAAGGAGGAGGAACTGAGGGAAATCCTTATTAGTCAGGAAATTGTGTTGGGGAAATTGATGGGATTGAAGGCCGATAAATTCCCAGGGCCTGATGGACTGCATCCCAAAGTACTTAAGGAGGTGGCCTTGGAAATAGCGGATGCATTGACAGTCATTTTCCAACATTCCATTGACTCTGGATCAGTTCCTATGGAGTGGAGGGTAGCCAATGTAACCCCACTTTTTAAAAAAGGAGGGAGAGAGAAAACACGGAATTATAGACCGGTCAGCCTGACATCGGTAGTGGGTAAAATGATGGAATCAATTATTAAGGATGTCATAGCAGCGCATTTGGAAAGAGGTGATTTGATAGGTCCAAGTCAGCATGGATTTGTGAAAGGAAAATCATGCTTGATAAATCTTCTGGAATTTTTTGAGGATGTTTCCAGTAGAGTGGACAAGGGAGAACTTTGCACTTTCAGAAGGCTTTCGACAAGGTCCCACCCAAGAGATTAATGTGCAAAGTTAAAGCACATGGGATTGGGGGTAGTGTGCTGACATGGATTGAGAACTGGTTGTCAGACAGCAAGCAAAGAGTAGGAGTAAATGGGGACTTTTCAGAATGGCAGGCAGTGACTAGTGGGGTACCGCAAGGTTCTGTGCTGGGGCCCCAGCTGTTTACACTGTACATTAATGATTTAGATGAGGGGATTAAATGTAGCATCTCCAAATTTGCAGATGACACTAAGTTGGGTGGCAGTGTAAGCTGCGAGGAGGATGCTATGAGGCTGCAGAGTGACTTGGATAGGTTAGGTGAGTGGGCAAATGCATGGCAGATGAAGTATAATGTGGATAAATGTGAGGTTATCCACTTTGGTGGTAAAAACAGAGAGACAGACTATTATCTGATGGTGACAGATTAGGAAAAGGGGAGGTGCAATGAGACCTGGGTGTCACGGTACATCAGTCATTGAAGGTTGGCATGCAGGTACAGCAGGCGGTTAAGAAAGCAAATGGCATGTTGGCCTTCATAGCGAGGGGATTTGAGTACAGGGGCAGGGAGGTGTTGCTACAGTTGTACAGGGCCTTGGTGAGGCCACACCTGAAGTATTGTGTACAGTTTTAGTCTCCTAACCTGAGGAAGGACATTCTTGCTATTGAGGGAGTGCAGCGAAGGTTCACCAGACTGATTCCCGGGATGGCGGGACTGACCTATCAAGAAAGACTGGATCAACTGGGCTTGTATTCACTGGAGTTCAGAAGAATGAGAGGGGACCTCATAGAAATGTTTAAAATTCTGATGGGTTTAGACAGGTTAGATGCAGGAAGAATGTTCGAATGTTGGGGAAGTCCAGAACCAGGGGTCACAGTCTAAGGATAAGGGGTAAGCCATTTAGGACCAAGATGAGGAGAAACTTCTTCACCCAGAGAGTGGTGAACCTGTGGAATTCTCTACCACAGAAAGTTGTTGAGGCCAATTCACTAAATATATTCAAAAAGGAGTTCAATGAAGTCCTTACTACTAGGGGGATCATGGGGTATGGCGAGAAATCAGAAATGGGGTACTGAAGTTGCATGTTCAGCCATGAACTCATTGAATGGCGGTGCAGGCTAGAAGGGCCGAATGGCCTACTCCTGCACCTATTTTCTATGTTTCTATGTTTCTATGTTTCTATGTTCAATAGAGCCAATATTGTCTCTCACAACTGCCCTGATATCATCCTTTATTAACAGAGCTACTCCACCTCCTTTCCCTTCTTGTCCATCTTTCTGAATCGTCAGATACCCCTGTATGTTTAATTACCAGTATTGGCCACCCTGCAATCATCTTTCTGTAATGGCCACCAAATCATATCCATTTGTAATGATTTGTGCCGTCAACTCATTTACTTTATTTCGAATGCTGCGTGAATTTAGGTAGAGTGTTTTAATCCTAGTTTTTAAACCCTGATTTTTAGTTTTGACCCCTCCTGCAGCCCCTTTATATTCAGTGGCCCTTGTTTTTTGCCTTGGGTTTCTCTGCCCTCCACTTTTACTCATCTCCTTTCTGTCTTTTGCTTTTTTCTCCTTTTTGTTTCCCTCTGTCTCCCTGCATTGGTTCCCATCCCCCTGCCATATTAGTTTAACTCCTCCCCAACAGCACTAGCAAACACTCCCCCAAGGACATTGGTTCCGGTCCTGCCCAGGTGCAGACCGTCCGGTTTGTACTGGTCCCACCTCCCCCAGAACCTGTTCCAATGCCCCAGGAATTTGAATCCCTCCCTGCTGCACCACTGCTCAAGCCACGTATTCATCTGCGCTATCCTGCGATTCCTACTCTGACTAGCATGTGGCACTGGTTGCAATCCCGAGATTACTACTTTTGAGGTCCTACTTTTTAATTTAGCTCCTAGCTCCTTAAATTCGTCTCGTAGGACCTCATCCCTTTTTTTACCTATATCGTTGGTACCTATATGTACCACGACAACCGGCTGTTCACCCTCCCTTTTTAGAATGTCCTGCACACGCTCCGAGACATCCTTGACCCTTGCACCAGGGAGGCAACATACCATCCTGGAGTCTTGGTTGCAGCCGCAGAAACGCCTATCTATTCCCTTTACAATTGAATTCCCTATCACTATCGCTCTCCCTGCCCTCCTGTGCAACAGAGCCAGCCACGGTGCCATGAACTTGGCTGCTGCTGCCCTCCCCTGATGAGTCATCCTCCTCAACAGTACTCAAAGCAGTGTATCTGTTTTGCAGGGGGATGACCGCAGGGGACCCCTGCACTACCTTCCTTGCACTGCTCTTCCAGCTGGTCTTCCATTTCCTATCTGGCAGTGGACCCTTCACCTGCGGTAAGACCAACTCGCTACACATGCTACTCACGTCATTCTCAGCATCGTGGATGCTCCAGAGTGAATCCACTCTCAGCTCCAATTCCGCAAAGCGTACCGTCAGGAGCTGGAGGCGGATACACTTCCCGCACACGTAGTTGTCAGGGACACTGGAAGTGTCCCTGAGTTCCCACATGGTACACGAGGAGCATATCACGTGACCGAGCTCTCCTGCCATGACTTAACCCTTAGATACCCTTAAATTGACAACAACAATGTTAACAGGTTACTTACTGATATAAAAAATAAAAAGAAAACCTACTCACCAATCACCAGCCAATCACTTACCCCCTTGGCTGTGACATCAACTTTTGATTTCTTTCTAATTCTTTTTTGCCTTTTCTCCCAGCTGCAGCTGTACAAGCACGCCTTTTATAGGCCTCACCAACCACGAACTCCTGCCTCTCGGACTGCCGCTGCCTCTCGCTGCCGCTGGGTCTTTTATAGGCCTCACCAACCACGAACTCCTGCCTCTCGGACTGCCGCTGCCTCTCGCTGCCGCTGGGCCTTTTATAGGCCTCACCAACCACGAACTCCCGCCTCTCGGACTGCCGCCGCCTCTCGCTGCCGCTGGGCCTTTTATAGGCCTCACCGACCACGAACTCCTGCCTCTCGGACTGCCGCCGCCTCTCGCTGTCGCTATCTAATGGGCAATCTAATGAGATCTCTAATCTAATGAGCAATCTAATGAGCAATCCAATGAGATCTCAGAAAGCATTCGTAATAATGTTTGAAGATCATTCATGGCAACTAGGGTGCCGAACTAAGCCTACCTATGTGTCATGCATTTTAGGAGGCAACACAGAGAGTGTTGAGAGGCACCAACAGCATGAGAACAAATAGTGTCAGATTTATCCTTGAAGTTATAAAGGAGTGCATGAATGAAAATGGTACTCACTCTGATGATCCTGGTGAGATCATTAAATTTCTTTCGGCACTGTGTGCCAGTCCTCACCACAGTGTCCGAGACAGAGACCTCCTCTGCTGTGTTTCTCCAAATTCTCTTGAATATGGCGGGCAGTTGTCTAGAACCACCCCAAAGATGCAACTCCTGCCATCTTTGTTCCACGGCCCCCACTAAAGCTTCATTTGCCTCATGGCTGAGTCACCTGACACGCTGTCTTCCATCGTCCTCCTCCATCATCGAATTCAAAATGTAAAATGGCTGATTCTGCCCCGGTTGTACTGCGCATGCACGCGCAGGAAGTGGCCGCGCCCTGCATTAACGTTTGCAACAGGAAACCAGAAGGTGGAAGCGAGGGGGGAAAAAGCACGTATGTAAAACGGCAGAATGCGTCAACGGTGGAACTTTCGGCTCCAGCACACAAAGTCTGTGGTGCACCGCCGGAGTTAATGCTAACGTTCCTCGTGAACTTCCTCGAAAGTTCCTCGCTCTCCCACTAACGTTACACTGGCATTAAATTTTTCGCTCTGCTGCTAGTTGCGCCTGGAAAGGCTCGAAAACACAAAAAATTAAAATCCAGCCCATAGATTTTTGTTAGGCAATGGTATTGAGAGTTATGGAACCAAGGAAGCTAGATGGAATTAAAATACAAATAAGTCATGATCTACTTGAATGGTGAAACAGGCTCAAGGGACTGAATGGCCTACTCCTGTTTCTATGTTCCTTGCTATATTACCGTGCATGTGCAAGTAGGCTGTGCCATTCTGAAGACTGCACGGGCATAAAGCTTTGATGCCATGACATCCATAATACCAGTCTGCAGATACCCAGAATTTGACTCAATGTGTTTACTGGACAGGAGCAGGACTGTTGGAACCAACAGCATATCTAGAGACCCAACAAAAAAACAAGTCATGACTGCTACTGAGTTTACAAAAGCAAGTGACTGCACAATTGCATGGGCCTTCCAGCTTCAGCCTACGATCAGAGGGAATTGGGCTGGGGATGGGGACTCCTGCTGGGAGCTCCTGCTTCCCCAACATCAGTAGCATCCAGCATATATTTGGAGGTCAGTACATTCTGTGAGATAGGGTGTAACAGTCTCTAGAAGGGCATGAGTCTCCTCCCAGCATGGGGTTTCAGGCAGGGATGTATACTGAACACCTGAAGATAGGTAAATTTAAAAAACACAGTTTCCTACTTATCAATCCTTTTTGTGAGGTGGGTTTGAAGGAGCTGAAAATAATTTATTTGATGGTGGAACTGGGAACCCCTTCCAGACAGCAGCATAACCATCGGGATCACAACCGATTGAATTTCTGGACCAGGAAATTTATCTTTGGCAGTGCCACCAAACATGTAGGACTTGCCCATCAGGTATCTGTGCTGCTATCACAATGTAAAAGCATCTCAAGTTGACCACAGCTAGAGATGCTTTACTCTTATTATTTTAGTGCTATGGTGATTAACTTGATAGTTATATTTTCCGAATGATGTTTAACAAATGAGTAGTATAAAGTGCGTTGAGCCACGTCCTTAATGTCACGAAGGTTCACTAAGAGCTAGCTGATAATTAAGAACAACTGCCTGTGATCTTTCTGAATATCTGAATTGACTTTGTGAAGGGATAGCTTGAGAGTTAAGAATTAAAATTTCACTGAAAGTAACTCACCCAAAATGAAATTTCTAAATCAATATTTACAAACATTCTGCATCTGAGCTTCTGCAAAGAAGGGAACGATTTCTAGATGCTACTTGTTGTTCCTTTATATCCAAGCACAATATATTGAACTAGAAAAATGAATTGACTAAATTCTCTGGCCAGAGACTATTGCAGTGGTGCTAGGATTTGGCATCACTTTCTTACCAAGTCAATAACAACACTTACATACTCCCAACCCACGGACTCTTAAGGGCTCAATTTTTCCCAATGCGGTTTTTTGGAGTATTTGAAGAATTACACTCTTTTCTTTGTGGCCTGGCTACGCCAAACAAAAACGTTAAAGTTTTCCTGTTCTAATTTTTGAAATTGCCGCCGTGCAGCATGTCCTTTAGCTTTGGGGGGGGGCAGTGGAGCCTAAGGTCTGCACCGAAAAAAGGATGTCCTCCCTTCTGCGCATGTGACTGATATGGGCGTGCATGCCCAGTACGCTTGCATTCAGCCGGTTGTTGTGAGGACTTTTATTCTGAGTGGAAAAAATTGGAGCTGCAATATGTAACGCGGCTCAAGGACCAAGAATTTCTCACAGGACGAAGTGCAGGCCCTGGTTACTGTGATTGAGGCCAGATGGCACAAGCTGGTCAAATAAAAGTTTCACCAAAAGAAATTAAGAAACGCTGGAACCAACTTGTTCAATGATGACTATCCCGTGGTCTGGAGGCCAGTGCAAAAAGAAGTGGCAGGACCTTGGTCAAGCAGTTAGTGTAAGTAATATTTTAATTTATTCACTGGAATTGCAATTGTAAATGTGACCATTTGTATGTCCCACCCAGCAGAAAGACACCCTCTCTAAAAAGTTACATTTTCATCTTTGCAGAGGAAGGTGGTCCACAACAAAAGAGAGAGAACTCCATCAGGAGGAGGCCCGGCAAATCTGCACCCACTGACACCTGTGGAAGAGAGGGTCGCTGCTTTGATGGGTCCTGCCTGGAGAAAAGCAACCACCACTGCACAAGCTGAGCCCACACTCGAGGGAGAGGGTAAGTCCTACAAATTCCATGGTCTGGCTTTGCGAAATGTTAAGCAGGCTAGCCATGCTTCAGTTCATGGGGATGTCTCCATCAGCTATGCATCGGTTGATGCAATGTGCTATCATTCATCGTGGCCCTTCAAATGAGCCTGCTGCCTACACTGTGTGAGCCTACTCATGCCACCCACCCTGCCCCCTCCTCTGCTGCTAACAATTGTATGCCAGTTGTTGATGCCAGTTCATTAGATATATTCGAGGGAGTTAGATATGGCCCTTACAGCTAAAGGGATCAAGGGGTATGGAGAGAAAGCAGGAAAGGGGTACTGAGGTGAATAATCAGCCATGATATTGAATGGTGGTGCAGGCTCAAAGGGCCGATGGCCTACTCCTCCACCTATTTTCTATGTTCCTATTTTCTATGTTTCTATGTTCTGTTAAATTTTGTAGAACTTGAGGCCAACCCTGACGAGGCTGAAGAGGATGCAGAAGATTCAGACGCGGATGAGCCTGAAGAGGAGAACATTTTCCAATCCGAACTTCGAGATCAAGAGCATAGAGGGGAGGGGGAGGATGAAGCCCCCATTCTTGTACTCACTCTGGAGGAGGTGCCGCCCATTGAGGTGCCGCCTCTTTCCTGAGTGGTGCGAGTGTTGGAACATTTCATGGTTTCATACTGTCTGAGGCTGTAGGTCCCAGTGTGGTGCCGTGAGCCACACCCAGGGCCCCACTGTCAGAGGCTGCGGGTCCCAGTGGGGTGCATCAAGCCACACCCAGGATGAGCAGGGGAAGGAGAGCTTTACAGCACTCTCCTGAGGTGCAGGATGTAACAGATGTGGTTCAGATGATGGCAATGAGTGGGAAGTGCATTGACCTTATGAGATCACTCCTGATCATCGGTGGGATGGGTGATGAGGTAGTGGGACAGTTGGGAGAAGTAACAACACTCTTGCAAGAAATGGGAACACTGACCGGCACATTAGAGATGGAATGTCGCAGGTAGCTGATCTTAGGGAGGGAATATCGCAGGTAGCTGATACACTGTCACTGTACATGAGGGAGGTAATGTCAAAGGTAGAGGAGATGCTGGCAGAGCACATGAGGGAGGGAATGTCGCAGGAATTTGAGACGCTGTTGCGGCACATGAGGGAGGCAATGTCGGAGTTAGCTGCTGCAATAAGAGAACATGCCCCGACCTGGCGGCCATTGACAGAATCAACTGCCACTCCCACTCCACTCCCCAGACCAGCCTCTGAAGAGGCCCAAGCCCGCCTGCCCACACCACCACCCCCCCCCCCCCCACCCCCAACAAGAAGTGTGCAATACCTGAGATGCTCAAAAGAATAAGCTTGGTACCAACCAGAGAAACGCTGAGCCACCGCCAGCGGGCAGGGATGGAGTCACTAAGACCAAGTGCAGCGGGTGGTGTTATAATAAGGTGGAGGAAAGATGGGTGCAGCCTTTGCTGCTGTTGTTGTTGTTATTGTTATTATTGTTGTTGTTTTTATTGTTGTTGTTATTATTGTTGTTGTTACTGTTGTAATTGCTCTTAAAATAAAAGTTTTTTGTAATTTATGTAAATTTACAAGTTTAAAAGTTGGTATGTGATCTTAACTGAAGTGTTTAAAGTTTTATACAAGAATATTTTTATTAAAGTTAAGTTAAATGCAAACAAATGTTTGTTAAACTTTTGAATAAAATATATTTTAAATTATAACTGAATCATTTCCATTATTTGTTCCATTCTTAACACAACTTTTTGAACTAAATAAAAATCATTTATATTCTTTGTTCCATTATTAACATTACACAACATTACGGAACAGGTCCAAACAGTAAACGTGGTCCATTTTGAATAGTTGCCGCAGAGCCTTCAGGCGGCAAAGTGTTCACAGATGAACTGCTGGCGCAAGGCTCGAGCAGTCGTTAAAGGGACACGATGACCCGCCCTCCTCCGCCGTCGTGCTCCGGGTTCAGGTAGTTACATAGCTTCCTCGTCCTCCTCCTTCTCATCATCTGCATCTTCCTCATCATCATCAGCTACTCTCAGCTCAGGTGGGTCTTCTACTATCAGCTGCTGTTGCCTCATAACGGCTAAATTGTACAGCATGCAGCAGACTGCAGGGAACTGACCGACAATCTCAGGGGAGTATTGCAAGTAGCCTCCAGAATGATCCAGGCATTGGAAATGCTGTTTTAAGATGCCATTGGTCCTCTCTATTATGCTGCGCGTGGCAATGTGTGACATGTTGTATTCCCGGTCATCTTCCGTCCAGGTTACGCGTAGGGGCGTCATGAGCCAGGTGATGAGGCCATACTCTTTGTACCCCAGCAGCCAGTTCTGCCCTTCTGGCTGCTGCTGAAACATGGCAGATTTAGCACTCTTGCATAGGATGAAAGCATCATGGATGCTCCCTGGATATCTCGCATCAACTGCCATGATGCGATGCATGTCGTCACAGACGAGCTGCCCGTTCATGGAGTGGAAGCCTTTTCTGTTCCTGTACATTTCAGAATCCTCCAAAGGTGCTCGCAAGGCGATGTTGGTACAATCAATACAGCCCTGTATCTTGGGGAAGCCAGCAATCCTGGAGAAGCCCAAAGCCCTGTCACGCATTGCCTGGGCAGTCATGGGGAATTTTATGTAGTCATTCCTCCGGGCATATAGTGCAGCAGTCACCTGCCAAATGCAGATATGTGTTGCATGTTGAGAAATGGTGCACACATCCCCAGTTGTGGCCTGGAATGATCCAGATGCATAAAATGAAAGTGGAGCTGTAACATTTACTTCAACTGACAAAGCAGTCCTCCTGAACTTTCTAGGTTGCAGGTCTGCTTTTATTAACTAACAGATCTTGGTGACAACTTCTTTGTGGAAACTAAACCTTCTCACACAGTCTGCCTCACTCAGGTGCAAGTATGTATCAATATACCCGATGTGGGTAAGGCCTCCTGCCCATCAGCCTATGTGCTCTGAGGTTCCTCAGATGACGCTGTCTAATCAATCTTCTCCGCAGCACCATCATGCAGAAGGCTTGCATGAGGTATAGCATTGTCAATATTGCCCCTATAATTAAATTGCAGGACAAGCACTCACACCTCTTCTTTCCTCTCTCTTTCCAAGGTGCACACCCTAGTATGGACCACACACTGGACTGCGCATGTGCAATAGGCTTGCTTACAACGGGAAGCTCGGCATTCAATGACGATATTTGGGGCAACAAAGTGTAATGCAATTCTTGAATTTTTGATTTTTTTCAAAGTACCACCGCACCACCGAACCGCTCCTCATTGGGCTCGAGGGTCATTGATACGTCCTTACTACACAGTATAAATGCACATGAAACCCATGCTTGAGAGAACGTCAGTCTGTGACCTGTCCTTTATTCCTTAGCACTCAAGTGATGGAAGTGGGTGGAGCTTCCCCTTTTATATCTGAAGGTCCAGGTTAGGAGTGCCTCCCACCTAGTGGTCAGTGTTCTCACAGTGTACAACTTAGGTCAGATTATATATGGGTTACAATGCTGGTTGAATACATGACATCACCTCCTCCCCCAAAGTCTTATTGGGATCACAGGTTGAGTCTCTCTGGTGGTTTACGCTCTCTTGTAGATTGCCTGAGTTGGGGCTCCGGTTGTTGGGCGCTGGCCTGAGTGTCTGCTGTTTGCAGTGCCTCAGGCCTGTCCGGACTGCCCACAGTGATTGGGCTCTCCTCCCTTTGGTTTCTTGTGTTCGGTTACCTGTGGAGGAGTGAACTCTATATTGTGTTCTTCCTCTGCTTCTTCCACGGGGTTGCTGAACCTCCTTTTTGTTTGATCCATTGGTAAGTTTAACGACCAGAGTCCTATTTCCCTCTTTGGAAACCACAGTGCCTGCGAGCTATTTGGGCCCTGCAGCGTAGTTGAGAACAAAAACAGGGTCATTTACATCAATACATCGCGCCCTCGCATTCCTGTCATGGTAGTCATATTGTGACTGGCGCCTGCTCTCGACAACTTCTTTCATGGTGGGGTGTATAAGGGATAACCAGGTTTTGAGCGTCCTTTTCATTAGCAGCCCTGCGGGTGGAACCCCTGTGAGCGAGTGTGGTCGGGATCTGTAGGCCAACAGGAGGCATGATAAGCGGCATTGTAGGGAACCCCCTTGGATTCTGAGCATTTCCCTGTTTGATTATCTGCACTGCTCGTTCTGCCTGGTCGTTTGAGGCTGGCTTGAACGGTGCCATTCTGACATGGTTAATTCCATTGCCTGCCATGAAGTCCTGGAATTCAGTGCTTGTGAAGCACGGGCCACAGTCGCTGACCATGATGTCCGGTAGACCGTGGGCGGCGCACATTACCCGTAGACTTTCTACCGTGGCAGAGGATGTGCTTGAATTTAAAATGTCACACTCGATCCATTTGGAGTAGACGTCGACTACAGCCAAAAACATTTTTCCCATGAAAGGACCTGCGTAGTCCACATGAATGCGTGACCAAGGCTTGGCGGGCCATGGCCAGGGGCTAAGGGGGACTTCCCTGGGCGCATTGCCCAGCTGGGCACACGTGTTGCACCTGCGAATACAAAGTTCCAGATCTGCGTCTATCCCTCGCCACCAAACGTGTGACCTGGCAATTGCCTTCATCGTGACAATGCCCGGGTGCTCCTTGTGGAGTTCTCTGATGAACACCTCTCTGCCCATCTGGGGCATGACTACTCGGTTTCCCCACAGTAGGCAATCGGCCTGAATTGAGAGTTCATCCCTGCGCCTGTGAAATGGTTTAAATTCTTTAGGGCATGCCCTGTACGTGGCTGCCCAGTCCCCATTCAGGACACATTTCTTGACTAGAGACAATAGGGGGTCTCTATTTGTCCAGACTTTAATCTGACGGGCTGTCATGGGTGAGCCTTCACTTCCGAAAGCTTCAACAGCCATGACCATCTCAGCAGCATGCTCGGTAGCCCCCTCAGTGGTGGCTAGTGGGAGCCTGCTGAGTGCATCGGCGCAGTTTTCGGTGCCCGGTCTGTGCCGAATAGTGTAGTCATAGGCGGCTAACGTGAGTGCCCACCTCTGTATGCGGGCCAATGCGTTTGCGTTTATGGCCTTGTTGTCGGCCAAAAGGGACGTTAGGGGTTTGTGATCTGTCTCCAGCTCAAATTTCCTGCCAAACTGGTACTGGTGCATTTTCTTTACTGCATATACACATGCGAGCGCCTCCTTTTCTACCATCCCGTAGCCCCTTTCTGCCTGGGACAGACTTCTGGAGGCATAAGCTACCGGCTGTAACTGACCCTTGGCATTGACATGCTGCAACACACACCCGACCCCATAGGACGACGCATCGCACATTCACACAATTTTCTTACATGGGTCATATAGCGTTAACAGATTGTTGGAACATAACAAATTGCGTGCTCTATTAAAAGCCCTTTTCTGGCTGTCCCCCCAGACCCATTTGCAACGTTTGCGTAGGAGCACGTCTAGCGGCTCTAGCAGCGTGCTCAATTTGGGAAGAAAGTTACCAAAATAGTTCAGGAGCCCCAGGAACGAACGCAGCTCCGTCATGTTACGGGGTCTGGGTGCTCTCTGGATCACTTCCGTCTTGGATGCAGTAGGGCTGATCCCATCTGCTGCTACCCTTATCCCCAGGAATTCTACCTCTGGAGCTAGGAAGATGCACTTCGCCTTTTTCAGTCGCAGCCCTACCCAGTCCAGTTTGTGTAGCACCTCCTCCAGGTTGTGGAGGTGTTCTTCAGTAGCGTAACCCGTGATGAGGATGGCATCCTGAAAAACCACCGTCCCTGGAATCGACTTGAGGAGGCTTTCCATATTTCGTTGGAAGATCACGGTGGCCGAGCGAATCCCGAACGGACATCTGTTGTTCTCAAACACCCCCTTGTGTGTGATGATGGTGGTCAGCTTCTTCGACTCACTCGCCAGCTCCTGGGTAATGTAAGCTGAGGTCAGGTCCAATTTTGAAAAAAGTTTGCCACCAGATAGCGTTGCAAAGAGGTCCTCCGCTCTCGGTAGCGGGTACTGGTCTTGGAGTGACACCCAATTGATGGTGGCCTTGTAATCACCACATATCCTGACCGACCCATCTACCTTGAGCACGAGCACAACCGGGCTCGCCCAGTCACTGAATTCGACTGGCGAGATGATGCCTTCCCTCACCAGGCGGTCCTATTCGCCTTCTATCTTTTCCCTCATCACGTACGGCACCGCTCTGGCCTTGTGCTGTACTGGCCTGGCGTCTGGGTTTAAGTGAATCATTACCTTGGCCCCCATGAAAGTGCCAATGCCGGGTTGAAATAATGAGTCAAATTTGTCCAGGATCTGTGAGTATGATACTCGCTCCACAGAGGAAATTGCATTGACATCGCCCCATTTCCAGTTCATGACAGCAAGTCAACTCCTCCCCAGTAGTGCGGGACCATCCCCCGGGTCAACCCAGAGTGGCAACCTGTTCTCTGAATCTTTGTGGGTCACGACTACCGTGGCGCTGCCGAGCACCGGAATGATCTTCTTTGTGTATGTCCGTAACTGTGCGTCAATCGGCGATAATTTTGGCCTCCTGGCCTTGGACGCCCACAACTTTTTGAACTGTTTGATACCCATCGGGGACTGGCTGGCCCCCATGTCTAACTCCATTGATACTGGGATGCCATTGAGGAGCACTTTCATCATTATCGGTGGCGTCCTGGTGTATGAACTGTATATGTGCTCCACATGAACTCACTGAACTTCAGCTTCCAGCGATTTCCCCCAGCGTTCATTTCTGCAGGTATTTTGCTCATCTCTGCAAACTCCGGCTGAGTGTGTGCCTCCATGCCTCCAACATGAGCTGCTGTTGGAAACAAAAGGTCCCTTGCCAGTCAATCGTCCCTGACTGCCCCTGTTATTGTCCTTGAGTGCGCCATTAACAGGTGTTGATGGCCCCATTACTGGCCGCATTGTCCCTTGCAATGGCGTGAATTGCCATTCAGCTTGCCATTGTCTCTGTCGAACTCCCCCTCTGGGTTCGACTACATTTTGGAGCATGCCCGATTGCCCTTGTCTGCCTGGAGAACTGTGTGCTGCTTTAACAATGTTGAATCTCTGTCCCAACCATTCCTTAACACAGTACCTCTCATCTGTTATGCTAGTGGCCATGCTCGCTTGGTTTAAATCCCAGTTTCTCGTCGCCATTGATACGTCCTTACTATACAGTATAAATGCACACGAGGCCCATGCTTGAGAGAAGGTCAGTAGTTGACCTGTCCTTTATTTCTGAGCACTCAAGTGCAGGAAGTGGGTGGAGCTTCCCCTTTTATACCTGAAGGTGCAGGTTAGGAGTGTCTCCCACAAGTTCACCACCTAGTGGGCATTGTTCTCACAGTGTACAACTTAGATCAGATTATACATGGGTTACATTGCTGGTTGAATACATGACAGTTGGAGTGTCGGCCGGCAGAATCGCTCCCTCGCCCGGACACGGACTCGGTGCTCAGCTTCCACCGCCCCATCCCCCTCCCAGGCTTCTTTTGAAGCCGAGCCCTGAGGTCCTGTGTCTGGGCGAGGGTGCGATTTTGCCGGTCGACGCTCCGACCCTCGAGCCCAGTGAGGAGACGTTCAGTGGTGGGGTGGTACTTTGAAAAAAAACAAAAATTCAAGAGTTGCATTACACTTCCATTTTCTCCCCTTTGTCTTTGAAAAAAAAATTCACATTTATGATGCATATTCTCTGCCTTCTTCACTCCCTCCAAAACTCCGGCTAAAAATAATGGCGTCTCTCTGTGCTGATTTTTGTTAAGTGCCCAGAAGATTTTTTGGGAGTGGTCACATACGCCATCCTCAAAAAAATGTAAGTTGGTTAACCTTGTTTAAATCTCAAAAACTGGCGTAGACATCAGGTTACGCACCCAATGACGCAAAAAAATCGTATCCGAAAAAAAAATCATACCTAAGTGACGCAGAAACTTTGGGGAAATTTGGAGAATTTTACTTACTCCAAAAAGAACAGTGCACGCCAAAAAGACGGTGCAGATAATTGGGGAAAATTGAACCCTAAGTCTCCGCACTAAATTCTCTTCTAACTCACAGGAATGTAGCTTTAGCTACCTAGTCATTACAGATAGGACCTGGCAGACATGATGGAACACCACAAGAAAGCAGTTCCTATTGATAAGGTTCATTTTGTCATTACACAATTTTTTGCAGTTACCATGTGGAATATCCATGTAAACATCACTGGCAAACAATGCACAAAAGTAAAACTTTGAAATCTAATTATCCTTGATTCTGTTTTTGAACTCAAAGCAATGGAAATATTTACATATGGGCTGAGATTTTCCTGACACCTCTTTGAAAAATATGATAACCGCAGACTTTCGTAACAATGAACTATACTGTGACAGATGAATTGAAGCTCAAAACACTTCAAATATACAGTGCTATGCAGCAGTTAAAGTACATTATCATGTAGCACTGCTGTAAATAGCAACCATTTGGATAATTTAGTACTTTGTTAAATGTGTTGAGTGGATCTGACTCTTCCAATGCACCCCAGGGTATCATCTTCATAGAAACCACTGGCAATTCTAAAACAAGTTTGACATGTAGCTGTGCATGTTGGTTCGATGAGTAAAAAAGGAGAAAAATTGAGCATTGTTGCACCTGTTTTTTGGTCAAAACATTAGCATTGGAGGGCGGGGCGGGGGGGCGGATTTCAGGTCTTGGAATTTGAGCATCCGATCTCCCACAGAAGTCTGTCAGCTGCCAAATAGGATTTCCATGTGTGCAGGATGTCGACCTAAAACGCATTTGGACCAGAATCTTGACGGCGCTCAGACAGTGGGATTGGAGGCGGATCCGCTGTTAAAATCAATGATTAACAGCGGGTCGGGATCCCGCTGTGAACGTGTTTCCGTGTTAGTTTCCCAAATGTTGGGTCTGCCTGCGCTTTACAACTCTTTTGTTGCAAACACAAAGAAAACAATTCATCCAAGTGTCCCCTTATTAAAGTGGGGGGTGGGGGGGGGGACACTCCAAACATTATTCAAGTGTTCTTTTTGGGGGGTTTTTTATGGTGTTTTTTTTTAGGGCACCGAGAGGCAAATTACACAAGTGCCCCATAACTGGGGAGACACTAAAATCCCACAATAAAACTTTAAAACATGTAAAATCAAATAAAAATTTGTTTGCCGGGGGTAATGATGCACTCCAGCCCACCTCTCGCAGAAGGCCGCAAGCGTACCGGTGGACACCGCATGCTCCATCTCCAGGGCCACCCTGGCTCGGATGTAAGTGCGGAAGAGAGGCAGGCAGTCGAGCTGAACGACCCCCTCGACTTCCTGCTGCCTGGACAGGCTGATGGCACCCTTGGCCGTGCCCAGGAGCAGTCCTACGAGAAGGCCCTCCGCAAAGGGTGCCCAAAGATCAGGAGTATGGGACTGAAGTGCAAACAAAATTTGAGGAGCAGCCCCTTTAAATAGTGCCTGCGCTTTACAACTCTGTTGTTGTGAACAAACAAACAATTAAATCAAGTGTCCCCTGATTAAAGGGGAGGACACTCCAAAACTTTCAAACAGGTACCCTTTTGTTTTGGTTTTTTTGTGTTTTCTGGGGGTTTTTGGGGGAGTTTTTGTTGTGGTTTTTTTTGGCACTAAAGCCACAAATTATGCAAGTGCCCCTTATAAAAGGGGAGGGGGACACTAAAACCGGCAATAAAACAAATGAAACTTTAAAACATATAAAATCAAATTAATATTTGGTTGCCGGGGGTGATGATGCACTCCAGTCCCTCGGGCGCCCCTGCGCTTTACAACTCTTTTCGTTGGAAACAAAATTAAACAGTTAAATCAAGTGCCCCCTGATCTGGGGGGCACTCCAAACACTTATCAAGGCCCTTTTTGTATTTTTTTTTGTGTTTTGTTTAATGTTTTTTTTGTGGGTTTTTTTGGGCACTAAAACCATAAATTTACAAGTGCCCCCTATAAAAGGGGAGGGGGACACTAAAACCGACAATAAAACAAATTAAACTTTAAAACATATAAAATCAAATTAAAATTTGGTTGCCGGGGGTGATGATGCACTCCAGTCCCTCCGGCGCCCCTGCGCTTTACAACTCTTTTAGTTGGAAAACAAAATAAACAGTTAAATCAAGTGCCCCCTGATCTGAGGGACACTCCAACACTTATCAAGACCCTTTTTTGTTTGTTTTGGGGTTTTTTTGTATTTTTTGTGGGGTTTTTGGTTTTGTTTTGGGCACTGAAATCATAAATTATACAAGTGCCCCCTATAAAAGGGGAGGGGGGGGGACACTAAAACCGGCAATAAAACAAATCAAACTTTAAAAACATATAAAATCAAATTAAAATGTGGTTGCCGGGGGTAATGATGCACTCCAGTCCCCTGCTCTTTACAACTCTTTTAGTTGGTTGGAAACAATAAATAAACAGTTAGATCAAGTGCCCCCCAATCTGGGGGACACTCCAAACATTTTTCCAGGCCCTTTTTTGTTTTTTGGTTTTTTTTCTGTATTTTTTGTATTTTTTTGGGGCACTAAAACCATAATTTACAAGTGCCCCCTATAATAGGGGAGGGGGACACTAAAACCAGCAATAAAACAAATTAAACTTTAAAAACATATAAAATCAAATTAAAATTTGGTTGCCGGGGGTAATGATGCACTCCAGTCCCTTGCGCTTTACAACTCTTTTGTTGCATACTAATTAACAAATTAAATCGAGTGCCCTCCTGATTAAAGGGGGAGGACACTCCAAACATTTTTCAAGTGCCCTTTTTTTGTTTTTTTGTGGGTTTTTTTGTTCTTTCTGTGGGGTTTTTTTGTGTTTTTTTTTAGGGCACCAAGGCAAATTATACAAGAGCCCCCTAACTCGGGGGACACTAAAACCGGCAATAAAACAAATTAAACTTTAAAACATATAAAATCAAATTAAAATTTGGTTGCCGGGGGTAATGATGCACTCCAGTCCCCTGCGCTTTACAACTCTTTTGGGGACAAAAAATAACCATTAAATCAAGTGCCCCCCGATCTGGGGGACACTCCAAACATTTTTCAAGGCCCTTTTTTGTGTTTTTTTTTGTTTTTTTTGTATTTTTTTGTAGTTTTTTTTGGGGCACTAAAACCATAATTTACAAGTGCCCCCTATAAAAGGGGCGGGGGATACTAAAAACCCGGCAATTAAAAAAAATTAACCTTTATAACATATTAAATCAAATTAGAATTTGGTTGCCAGGGGTAATGATGCACTCCAGTCCCCTGCGCTTTACAACTCTTTTGGGGGCAAACATAAACATTAAATCACGTGCTCCCCCGATCTGGGGGACACTCCAAACATTTCCCACGGCCCTTTTTTGGTTTTTTGGGGGGTTTTTTGTATTTTTTTGTAGATTTCCCCTGCGCTTTACAACTCTTTTGGGGGGGGGAACTAAATAAACATTAGATCAAGTGCCCCCTGATCTGGGGGACACGCCAGACACTTAACTGCCCCCTTTTCTAATAAATGTTTTTTTTGGGGTTTTTTGTGGGGTTTTTTTGTATTTTTTTGTAGATTTCCCCTGCGCTTTACAGGCCTGACTCCAAGCAGCAGGTGAGCTAATTGAAATAGTTAAGAGGTTGCTAAAAGGTACTGAAACAACATTTAACCATCTACTTACCATTTCCCAGATTTTTGACGAGTTTCAGAGCACTTGGGGATCACATTAGGTAAGGAGGTCGGGTTATGAAAGGGAAATCATGGTTGAAAAATTTGCTGAAGTTCTTTGAGGATGTAACGAGCAGGGTGGATAAGGGGAAACCAGTGGATGTAGTGTATTTGTATTTCCAGATGGCATTCGACAAGGTGCCACATAAAAGGTTACTGCATAAGATAAAGGTTCATGGGGTTGGGGGTAATTTATTAGCATGGATAGAGGATTGGCTAACAAACAGAAAACAGGGAGTTGGGATAAACGGGTAATTTTCCGGTTGGAAAATAATAACTAATGAGGTGCCGCAGGGATTGATGCTGGGGCTTCAACTATTTACAATCTATATTAATGACTTGGATGAAGGGACTGAGTGCAATGTAGCCACATTTGCTGATGATACAAAGATGGGTGGGAAAGCAAATTGGAGGAGGACACAAAAAATCTGCAAAGGGATATAGACAGGCTAAGTGAGTGGGCAAAAATTTGGCAGATGGAGTATAATGTGGGAAAATGTGAGGTTATCCACTTTGGCAGAAAAAATAGAAAAGCAAATCAATATTTAAATGGATAAAAATTGCAAAGTGCCTCAATACAGAGGGAACTGGGGGTCCTAGTGCATAAAACACAAAAAGTTAGTATGCAGGTACAGCAAGTAATCAGGAAGGCAACTGGAATGTTGGTCTTTATTGCAAGAGGCTAGAGTATAAAAGCAGAGAAGTCTTGCTACAACTTTACAGGGTATTGGTGAGGGCACACCTGGAGTACTGCGTGCAGTTTTGGTCTCGTATTTAAGGAAATATATACTTGCATTGGAGGCTGTTGAGAGAAGGTTCACTAGGTTGATTCCGGAGATGAGGGGTTTGACTTATGAAGATTGGTTGAGTAGGTTGGGCCTATACACATTGGAGTTCAGAAGAATGAGCGGTGATTGAAACGTGTAAGATAATGAGGGGGCTCGACAAGTTGACTGCAGAGAGTATATTTCCACTCATTGGGGAAATTAAAACTAGGGGGGCACAGTCTCAGAATAAGGGGTCACCCATTTAAAACTGAGACGCAGAGGAATTTCTTCTCTCAGAGGGTTGCAACTCTGTGGAATTCTCTGCCTCAGAGAGCTGTGGAGGCTGGGTCATTGAATATATTTAAGACGGAAATAGACAGATTTTTGAGTGATACGAGAATATTGGGTTATGGAGAACGGGGAGGGAAGTGGAACTGAGTCCATGATCAGATCAGTTATGATTTTATTAAATGGTGGAGCAGACTCGAGGGGTCAAATGGCCTACTCCTATTTCTTGTGTTCTCGTGTTCTTGTGTGTTCAATGACTCTTCATTTCTCTGAATAGATGACAGCTGCAAAACTTATATAAAAGTTTCTATTTCACAGCTGTTTACTTTCCAGTATTAGAAGCTGGAGTAAACTCTCTATCCAGTGTCACCGCCTTGGAGCAACCTCTCTCACCATTGGCTTCTGTCATCTCAATGTCAGCTGCCATCTATTCCAGCAGCATCGGTGCCCTTGAAAAAATCTCATTGCGGTCCTCAGAATTCCACCACCATCAGCCCCAACACCAGCATCAACAACAACAGCAACAACAGCACCAACCTTCTCCACAATAATCTGATGCTGCACAGGAAACAGGGCATCAGCACATGATCACATTGCTGCTCGGGAGGCCAGGGATGGCCTCACCATGGCCAGATTTACTTCACTTGATGCTGTATATCCTGGCTGCTACTTAATGCAACTGATTGGCACCATCCCACACCAGCACAATAAAGCATCCCTGCAATGCCCAAGTCATTCCTTTCGCACTCATCACTATTGCGGAGGGTACTGTTATGTTTCACCATTCACTAAGACTCAGTAAGCCACTTCCAAAGGAGCACACAAAAGTGTTGAAAATAAAGATTTCAATGTCTGGCAACACATTAACAGAAACTTTACATGAATATTGGCTAAAAAGACCCAAGTGCCTTTTCTTGTAAGTTATTTGGTATGTTTGGACGAGGATGAAGGTGAGTGTGAGAAGTGGCTAGTGAGATAGAAACATAGAAACATAGAAATTTACAGCGCAGAAGGAGGCCATTTCGGCCCATCATGTCCGCACCGGCTGACAAAGAGCCGCACGGCCAGCAGCCCGAAAGGTTACTTATAAATCTATGAACAATGACGGAAAGGCAAAGAGCCCCCAGCCCAACCAGTCCGCCTCACACAACTGTGACACCCCTTATACTAAAACATTCTACACTGCACCCCAACCAGAGCCATGTGATCGCCTGGAAAAGGCAAAAACCAGATAAAAACCAAGGCCAATTTAGGGAGAAAAAATCTGGGAAAATTCCTCTCCGACCCATCCAGGTGATCGAAACTAGTCCACGAGATCACCCTGGCTATATTCTATTCCCTGCAGTACTTACCATTATATTTGCTCCGTCCAACAAAAGGTCATCCAGTCTAATCTCAATTACCAGCTCTAGGTCCATAACCCTGCAGGTTACTGCACTTCAAGTGCCCATCCAACCATCTCTTAAAAGTGGTGAGGGTTTCTGTATCCACCACTCTTCCAGGCAGCGAGTTCCAGATCCCCACAACGCTCTGTGTAAAGAACCCCCCCCCCCGCTCAAACCCCCTCTAAACCTTTCACCAACCACCTTAAAACTATGCCCCTCATAATGGACCCCTCCAGCAATGGATAGTAAGATCCTTATGTCCAGGCCCCTCAATATTTTGTACACCTCAATGAGGTCTCCACTCAACATCCTCTGTTCCAATGAGAACAAACCCAGCCTATCCAATCTGTCCTCATAACTAAGATTCTCCATTCCAGGAAGCATCCTAGTAAATCTCCTCTGTACCCTCTCTAGTGCAATGATGTCCTTCCTATAATACGGCAACCAGAACTGCAAGCAGTACTCCAGCTGTGGCCTAACCAAAGTATTATACAATTTAAGCATAACCTCCCTGCTCTTATATTCTATGCCTTGGCCAATAAAGGCAAGCATTCCATTTGCCGCCTTAACCACCTTGGCAGACAGGAAGCAGAGAGTTGGGATAAACGGGTCCTTTTCAGAATGGTAGGCAGTGACTAGTGGAGTGCCGCAGGGCTCAGTGCTTGGACGCCAGCTCTTTACAATATACATCAATGATTTGGATGAAGGAATTAAATGAAATATCTCCAAGTTTGCAGATGACACTAAACTGGGTGAGCTGTGAGGGGGACGCTAGGAGGCTGCAGGGTGACTTGGACAGGTTAGGTGTGTGGGCAAATGCATGGCAGATGCAGTATAATGTGGGTAAATGTGAGGTTATCCACTTTGGGGGCAAAAACGCGAAAACAGAATATTATCTGAATGGAGGCAGATTAGGAAAAGGGGAGGTGCAACGAGACCTGGGTGTCATGGTTCATCAGTCATTGAAAGTTGGCATGCAGGTACAGCAGGCGGTGAAGAAGGCAAATGGTATGTTGGCCTTCATTGCTAGGGAATTTGAGTATAGGAGCAGGGAGGTCTTACTGCAGTTGTACAGGGCCTTGGTGAGACCTCACCTGGAATATTGTGTTCAGTTTTGTTCTCCTAATCTGAGGAAGGACATTCTTGCTATTGAGCGAGTGCAGCGAAGGTTCACCAGACTGATTCCCGGGATGGCAGGACTAACATATGAGGAAAGACTGGATCAACTGGGCCTTTATACATTGGAGTTTAGAAGAATGAGAGGGGATCTCATAGAAACATATAAGATTCTGATGGGACGGGGCAGGTTAGATGCGGGTAGAATGGTCCCGATATTGGGGATGCCCAGAACCAGGGGACAAAGTCTTAGGATAAGGGGTAGGCCATTTAGGACTGAGATGAGGAGAAACTTCTTCACTCAGAGAGTTGTTAACCTGTGGAATTCCCTGCCGCAGAGAGTTGTTGATGCCAGTTCATTGGCTATATTCAAGAGTGTTAGATATGGCCCTTACTGCTAAGGGGAACAAGGGGTAGGGAGAGAAAGCAGGAAACGGGTACTGAGGGTATGATCAGCCATGATCTTATTGAATGGTGGTGCAGGCTCGAAGGGCCGAATGGCCTACTCCTGCACCTATTTTCTATGTTTCTATGTTTCTATGTTTCTATGTTTATCCAGCTGGCCTGCTACTTTCAGGAATCTGTGGACAAGCACTCCAAGGTCCCTTTGTTCATCTGCACTATTAAGTGGCCTACCGCTTAATGTGTATACCTTTCCGTTATTAGTCCTCTCAAAGTGCATCACCTCACACTTCACTGAATTAAATTCCATTTGTCACTGCTTTGCCCATCTGACCAGCAGATTGATATTCTTCTGCAGCCCATGACTTTCCTCTTCATTATCAACCACACAGTCAATTTTAGTGTCGTCTGCAAACTTCTTAATCATAGTCCCTATATTCAAATCTAAATCATTGATTTATACCCTAAAAAGCAAGGGACCCAGTACTGAGCCCTGAGGTACCCCACTGGAAACATCCTTCCGGTCACAAAAACAGCCATCAATCATTACACTTTGCTTCCTACCTCCAAGCCAATTTTGGATCCATCTTGCCACATTGCCCTGTATCCCATGGGCTTTAACCTTCATAACCAGTCTACCATGTGCGACCTTATCAAAAGCCTTGCTAAAGTCTATATATACTACATCGTACGCACTACCCTCATCGAACCTCTTGCTTATCTTCTCAAAAAATTCAATCAGGTTAGTCAAACACGATCTTCCCTTAAAAAATCCGTGCTGACTTTCTCTAATTAATCCTTGCCTTTCCAAATGCAGATTTATTCAGTCTTTCAGGATTTTTTCCAATAATTTTCCCACCACTGAGGTTAAGCTGACAGGCCTGTAATTACTCGGCCTATCCCTTTTTCCCTTCTTAAACAAGGGTACTACATTAGCAGTTCTCCAATCCTCCGGCACCATGCTCAGATCCAAAGAGGATTGGAAAATAATGGTCAAGGCCTCTGCTATTTCATCTTTTACTTCGCTCAACAGCCTGGGATGCATTTCATCCGGGCCTGGGGACTTATCTACTTTCGAAGCTGCTAAACCCCTTAATACTTCCTCTCTCACTATATTTATTTCACCCAGAATATCACACACCTCCTCGATAGCAGTATCTGCATTACCCCTTTCCTCTGTGAAAACAGATGCAAAGTATTCGTTAAGAACCCTACCAACATCTTCCACCTCCACACAAAGATGGTCTCTAATGGGCCCTATCCTTTGTTTAGTTACCGTCTTACTCTTAATATATTTGTAGAACATCTTAGAGTTTTCCTTAATTTTACTGGCCAAGAATTTCTCGTGCTCTCTCTTAGCATTCCTAATATCCTTTTTAATTTTTCCTCTTAACTTCCTATCTTCCTCTAAAGATTCTAAAATATTTAGCCATTGGTATATGACATAAGCATCCCTTTTTTTCTTAATCCTCCCCTGTAAGTCCCTAGACATCCAGGGGGCTCTAGAATTATTTTTCCCAGACTTTTTTCTTTAAGGGCACATGCTTAGCCTGGGCCTTCCTGATTGCCTCCTTGAATGCCTCCCATTGTTCCGACACTGATTTATCCACAAGTAGCTGTTTCCTGTCCACTATGGTCAATCACTCCTTAACTTAGCAAAATTAGCTTTTTCCCAATTTGGAATTTTTATTCCAGGCCTATTCTTGTCCTTATCCATAACCAACTTGAATCTGACTGAACTATGGTCACTGGCACCCAAGTGCTCTCCCACTAATACCCCTTCAACCTGCCCAGCTTCATTTCCCAAAACTAAATCCAAGACCGCCCCCTCTTGTGTTGGGCTTGCTACGTACTGACTAAAAAGTTCTCTTGAATTCAAGAATTCCGCACCCTCTATATCCTTCACGCTAAATTTGTTCCAATCAATATTTGGATAGTTAAAATCCCCAACAATTATTACCCTATGGTTTTTGGACATCACAACAATTTGCCTACATATTTGCTCCTCTATCTCCCTCCCACTGTTTGGGGGTTTATAACACACGCCCAACAGTGTGATCGTCCCTTTTTTATTTTTCAATTTGACCCATATGGCCTCATTTGATGATCCCTCTAATATATTATCCCTCCTCACCACTGTAATAGTTTTTTAAATCAGTACCGCAACACCCCCCCCCCCTTTTTTACCCCCTTCTCTATCTTGTCTAAAAATCCTGTAGCCAGGAATATTGATCTGCCAAACCTGCCCCTCTTTCAGCCATGTTTATATAATGGCTATAATGTTATACTCCCATGGGGATGTGATAATGTAGATAGCGAGAGGGATGGATGGATGTTCAAGGTATATTGATCTGAGTAAGGATGTGCAGGAGTAGGGTAGGGAAGGCAGAGTGATGGTGATGTTATGAATGACACAGCAGGATGAGGTTGAGTGTGGCTTTGCAATGACGTTTTGTGATCTACAGAGATCATTGTAAGGTTTGTGCCACTATAACCAGTTCCTCCTGATGACATCCCTGCTTGTGCCCTCCTGGAAGGGAAGAGAACCTCCCTGCATGCTGTTACTCCCTCCATAAGCATATGGCGGGAGTCATGGGAGAGCCTTTGTGCAGTTTTTGTCAGTGTTTGCATAACCTCAATGCTGTAGAACATTAACAGCAGAACTGTCAAAATGAATGTGGACGGGATCCCTTTAAGGAAACCGGCTGATGACGCATCATTAAATGACATCATCAGACCTGCTTCCTTTAAATTGGCCAGGAACCTCACAGAGCGGGCTTAACAAGCCCCATCAGGTGAAAGTCGTGGGAGAAGCCGGCATGGAGACAGCAGCTGGGTTGGAGCATGCTACCTACCTCGGCCGCACTGAGCCCACCTCGGTAGGTGAAATCGCGGTCTTGATGTCTTTAATATGCAAATCAGGGTCTTAACGGCTGTCTTCGGACCCCAGTCAAATTTGGTCATTAGCTGCACATGCTCCGCCCATTTACTTCGGGTCTTCAGTGACCTAACCAGTGATCATTAATGGCCCAGGTCCACCTTCTTCTGTGTCACCTCCCCTCACCTCCCAAGATATACCTGTGGTTTCACGCAGACAATGTTATCACCCTAGGCCTCGGGCCGTGTATTCAGAGGTGCGATGCAATCACCCTGTCTATTTCACAGCAGAAAACACCATTACTTGAATTTTTCCCTCAAAGTATTTACATTGTGCATTATTCAAATTTACTTCCAGGATTTTGATGGGACATTTTATTTCTTCTATGATGAGATTTTTTTTTAATTATCTGAATCCCACCTTTAGGCTTTCTACTGGCCTTTATTTTTTTATGTTCTAACACAGAATAAACTCTAACACAGAATAAACTCATCAAGGGCAAGTGGACTGTCGACTTATTACTTGTGTCATTTTTTTGTATTTTAGTAGATTTAGGGGGAGAAATTGCATAGCGTCCCATTTGGGACGATAACTTTTGCGGGAGCACAAAAGTATCACTAGTCACTATGCGAGTGAATCCAATGCGAATTTCTGGTTTCGCGCTCCAGGAAGGAAGTGGAGCACTAAATCGAGTGCTCCCACTTCCCTTAGAGCACTACTGCTAGCAAGAAGGGCGGTAGTGGTGCAGCACTGCCGGGATCTGAGGCTCCTTCCCTCCCTTAAAGGGAAAGGCCATCGCTGTAGGCTCTGCATAACAACAAAGTCCCTCATCGCCAACGGCAGCTGCAATCTGCGACAATCAGCCCCAAGCACTCGAACAGAGTGCAGAGGCTGATCAATCATGCCCAATGAAGAAAAATTTACCTCAACGCTGCAAAAAAAGTTTGTAAAGGCCTTACCTTTAAATACCACTCCCCATGCAGCCGGCCTCCCTAACAACGCTTCCTGCAGCTGCCGGTGTTGACGCCCAGCAATGCTGCAGGAGGCAGAACTGAAATTTTGAGCCGGGCTCAACTGGGGCACTGAGCAGTTGGATGATGTCACGATCTCCGTGGTGCAGGAGATCGTGGCACTAGGGGTTACCACCACCACAAACCTCCACGGCAAATTCATAGGCATTGGTACTCTCACTGCACCCGGTCACAGGGCCCGTAGCACCATGTTATTGCCCCCCAGGAGGCACTAACGGGGGGTGTAAAGGAGACCAATTTCTTAGTATCTGGCGAGGAGTATTACAAAGATATTCAACACAAGTCTGTTTTGGAGAAAAGAATTGCTTATTATAAAGTACTCGATCAAGGGAGAAACAGCTTCTGTATGAGTTCAATAACTCAGTGATCCAAATCTGCCGTTCTCTCCGAACCATCTTGGGTTCTTGGGTTATTGGTTTATATACAGTCAAAATACGTACACAATCTTGAAGTTCCGTGCGGAAGGCTTTCCATTTGCTGTTTCCCTGCCGCATCACAAACTTTTCACCTAACTACTATAATTAATTGATTAATACAATTATATTGCAGCAAATTTTGTTACCTCCTCTGTGAGCCGTTTATCTGCTAAGTTACGTGGTTACATCTTTCTACAGTCCCTTGAAATGTTGTCGTCTTCAATTGTCGTTTGCTTCCCGTAATCTCCTACCACCCCAGTTGACCTAGCCTTGGAATGTATTCTTCCCAACTATCTGGTTTGAAACTCTGCTATCTTCGTTGACTTCAGTCTCAACTCGTTCTAAAGACGCATTTAGCTGGATTTTATAACTTCTTTGTTTTAGTTTTTGATAACAGTAAAACACATTTTGTTAGAATTGTTTGAGTTCAATGAGACCGAACTGCAAAGCTCAGCTATTTCATTTCAGCCTTTCTTGCTTAAGATTTTAACTTTACTAAATTGATTTTCCCCCTGACTAATTTGTTTCTACTACAGTATCTATTACACATTATTGGGGAAAGAAAAAAGTTTTAAAAGTTATCAACAGTGATATTTTATCCTTGCACCTAATTCATGGTTTGGAAGCAGCCAAACACATTAAGTTTTCTTGTATCTGACTATTTGGCTAGAAAGAAGAGATGCTGCTAACTTTTCCAGGGTCAGCTGATTGGATTCTGCTGATTGGGTTCTTATACTTCAATGGGCTCGTAAGTACGTCTTCAATTTCAGATAATCATGTGTTCAGCACTGCTGCCTGACCCACAGAAGTACAGCATGTGCCTCCAACCTTCTTACAAGAAGGGTAGAGGACCTATTGTTGGAAACTGATTGGACCATCTTTCAACAGGCTTCTTAATCTCACTGTGAATCATATATTTTTAACTGACCTTGCACTGACACCTCTGATGAGCTGAAGCTTTTCATATTGAAGTTTACTATAGAAATAGGCTTTTCTTCCCTCTCGCTGCTCAATCTTGCCAATCTACTGAAATATTTCTATTTGATCAATAATTCAGCAGCACATTATTCAGTGGGACCATGAATCCATTCTGATGTTTACCTGCTTAATGCATCTGCTGCTTAATGTATCTTGATTAAGCAACAAAAGATTGAAATGTAGTTCTCTGCTGCAGCAAGGATCGATGATGTCCAGGATCAAATGAGGTGGAAACTGGTCCATAACTAGCCATGTGCCAACAGCACGTACCCCAACTGTGAAGCCCGAGGTCGGCCTGAAATTGTGCCTCAGGCCTCATTGGCATTTGTTGCTTGATTCGTCGCTGCTTGTCGTGTCTTCACAGACAGCTCGAGCATTAAACTTGCAGTGATCCAAAGTTGAGGCAAACATTCAGCTTGAGCGGCAGTACAAAATGGGAGATAGCAAATCAGCAACCCGTTTTGCACTTCAATGGAATAAAAACTCAAGCTGCTAATTCACTATCTCCAAGACAAATTTATTTTCCGGTAAATCTCAGGAGGATTGGTGGGGTGGCTGATCACAAAGACTATGGAATCAGTGTAGCACTCCTATTCCTCCTAGCTCCACAGGAGTTTTAAAAATAAATATATTTTTTGAAAAATAATTTTTTGATGGCGGTTGCTGCTTAGACCGCAGGAACCGTTTTAGAAATCCCAACGCAGCAGGCCCGGCTCCTGTTCCACTTAGTCCAAGCAAATTTCTGTCTGGAGGCATGAAACAGTGTTAGGGCCCTCATTGACATATATAAAGGGTCACACGCTTGTTTTAAGTGGACTTCCAGGATGCCTGCCAAGCCCCCTTTACCAATATGGCAGGTGCAGAATGGATGCAGAATATTGCATCCCGAAATTGGTCCTTTTTGCACCTTGTTTTACTCCTCTAAAATGGGTACAATGAGGGCCAATTGCTACCACAGTTCTTGCATACATGTAGGTTTGATAACTATCCATGAATTAATGGCCCAGAAATCGCGGCCTCCCCGGGTCCGTATGGAGTTTCTACGAACCTGGGAAGGCATCGGAAAAGCCGTTTTTAGGCACACAATGTGCATCCGATATGTCAAGTTTCTGGCTTGACAAATAGCACGCATCTCGGGAGTCCTTAAAACACTTGCGCCTGGTAAAAACAGGCACATAGCCTTCTTTTACCAGCATAAGAGTTTAGAATCATATCAAAAACATATTAAAATAAAATGTAAAAATACATATTTATGTTAAAAACCTTGCCCACTCAGGTAATTTTATTTTAAACCATAATTAAAACTTTTTTAAAAAATCAGCAAATATTTTTTTTCAAAAACATTTCTATCAACTTTAATTTCTATAGTCTATTTATGTGAGGTGTTTTTTTATGTTTTATATAGTGTTTGGGTGTTTGGGGGTGTTTCTCATTCATGGTAATAGGAGTTTGGGGCTTACGAAACTCCTATAACTATGAATAATATACTTTGCTGTGATTGGGCGTCCAGGCCCACGTGACTCCTACGGACGTCCCAACGTGAACGCGATCCATTACGCAAGAAGAGGAGGCCTCAAGTCTGGGATCTCTGACGAGCATTCAACCAAAAGATAAGTGCGCATCTTTTGTCCTATTTTTAGTCGAACACCCGTGGGAAGAAGAAACCGGGATTTCTGGGCCAATACCTCTACCAATCAAAAAAAATAATTTACAACCATCCTACTAGTTTGTGTGTGATGCACATTGTAATCAAATTTCTAGGATGATCCTACATGTCCTACATTCTCGCAGACTCTATCCTGGCTCATATGTTTACCAAGGAAGTAAATCATCGAAGCAGACTGATGGGTGGGTATTCTGTCTCCTAACACTGTCATCTCTGATGTGCCATTTACATGCATATATCCTGCTATTTTTTTCCTTTTCAAAGGATAGCAGTTAGTCTTTGAAGATCTTGAATAGCAGTTAGTCTTTGAAGAATTTGGTCTGTTGTCTTGACATATCTGGTGATGCTTAGCAAAACACCTCAATAAAGGACTGCAGAACTTTCTTGACATGTTGGGGTTGAAATTCAATAGCGCAAGAAAGCTGGTGTACCTATGATTTTTTTTTTATGTACTTACCGCAGGGATCCATGATGCCTTTTCAGGACTTCGATATTTTTTCAAAGTCCCAACGGAAATCGGTCATAGTGGGGGCACATAGAAAGGAAGGGGCTGAATTTTGATCGGGACCAGGACTCCGCCGCTATCAATTAGTGGTGGATTAGTGGTGACGTCACAACACGCTTCAACAAATCTTGCTGGTTATGTGAATGTTTGGACACCAGTAAGGACATGGCATACTTGACCATGGAATAGCTTGCCAACACTCACCAGCTTTAAATGTGCAAACTTAACACACTGTGCAATTGAAGAACATTCTGAGTTAATTTGTGTGCTTCCTATGAATTGCTGATAACAAGCAAAAACTTCCACTACCATTGAGTTGAGTTAGTGTGTTAACACGCATTACACCTACTTACTCTTGGCAATCATTTTTAAAGCATGCGATAAAGTTAGCATTAATAGAATGGACGTTAACCTTTGCCCAGGCTCCTAAAGGACATGGGAGTTGAATATACCCACAGGAGGCATTCTCCTGATCATCGGAAACTCTTTTATTTTCGATTTTCTCTCTGTCCATCTTTAGTTTTAGCATTAACTTTACATAATCAAATCTAGGCAATTAAAAGACAATCTTTGAAACTGTTTATTTGCTATTTTTATGCATTCACAATGCAGTCTGGTTAAGGGGCAAAACTCTAATTCACGATTTTGCACCATGGCTACTCATCTCCCATAACAGTAATTACATAGAAGTTTACAGTACAGGTCTCGTTTTCATGCTCCACACGAGCATCCTACCACCTTAATTCATCTCACCCTATGAGCATATCCTTCTATTTTCTCCCTTGTATACTTATCTAGCTTCCCCTTAAATGCATCTATACTATTTGCCTCAACCACTCCATGCGAGTTCCACTTTCTCACCACTCTCTGAGTAAAGAAGCTTCTCCTGAATTCCTTATTAGATTTATTAGTGACTGTCTTATATTTATGGCCCCTAGTTTAGGATTCCCCTACACGTGGAAACATCTTCTCTACGTCTACCCTATCAAACCCCTTCATTATTTTAAAGACCTCTATCAGGTCATGAACTCATTGAATGGTGGTGCAGACTCGAAGGGCCGAATGGCCTACTCCTGCACCTATTTTCTATGTTTCTATGTCTAGGTCACCTCTCAGTCTTTGCTTTTTTAGAACATAGTTCAACCTGATAAGTATAACCTCTCAGTTCTGGTATCATCCATGTAAATCTTTTTTGCACTTTCTCCAGTGTAATATGGAGACCAGACTGTGTACAGTGTGCTCTAAAAATGAACCCTGATGCTTTGTTGTGTTAGAAATAACCTCTTTATGGCTATCTATGGTCACTTTAAATAATCAGGTTCAAGTGCAAACCAATATGGTGTGTATATTGTGCTTCAAGACACTCTTTCAAACATACCTCTTTGACCAAGCTTTTAGTCATAGGCGCTAATTTCTACTTATGCGGCTCAGTGTCAAAGTTTTATCGCATAATACTCCTGTGAAACACCTTGGGACGTTTTACTACATTAAAGACACCATATAAATACAAGTTGTTGTTGTTAATCAGAGTTTAATATGGAATATAACACATTAGTTATACAGCGAAAACATACGACTGTGACAAGTAGCTGATACCGCTCTGATCAGACAGATGGTTGGCACACGTGAGCAGTTCTCTGAGCGGCTTCTCTACCTTTCATCTCGAGTCTCCTTCTCTCTCCTCCACCGTCTGTGAGGACAAGCTCTTAGGAGGTTATTTTTATTCTATTTTTAGGGTTGGGTCTGAAATGGGATATTGACAAGACCTTTTAGCCTATAGAAGTTCCTCTAAAAACTCAGTACCCAATGGGGCTTCGAGTTCTTTGCCTCGATTTTTGAAACAAAGCCCTCCCTAAAGATGTTGCATGATCTTGTCCATTTGTTTTTTCCTGTTTATACTTACTGAAAACTCTTCCTTTGGAATTTGTCTTATCTCTCTCATCCCTGTCTTCTCGGCTACAATTAGTATAAGGCCTAGTCCTGTACCCTCTCAAGCATGAGGCCCAAGCCAGAACTGTCTCACTTCAATTGGTCGTTACCTGCTTTATGATCTAGCAATCTGCTTTGCGTTCACGGTAAGTTCCTCAACTTCCTTCCATTATAAGTCTTTCCATACTCATTAACTTTTAATTATTTTCGCAAGCAGTTTGTTAAGCTAATTCCAGTTTCTACCTTAGCATTATAACTTGATCGTTAGTAATAGTATAGAGCTTAGTTGGTTAAATTAAAGATACATGAACAAAGTTGAAGTCTTAACTTGAAAACAACAGATAATGGTTATCATTGTGCAGAATGCTATCACAACCACAGGGAACCAAAACATTCGCACAATCCTAACATCTATCCAGCCATCCTAATACCAGCCTGAGGAGGCTTTTGTTTCCAGTTCTAACACAATCATGTAAACACAGCATTCTTCACGTCACAGTTTTATTCATATAACCATATGTTTTTTTTTTAGGTATCTCTAGTTTCTAATAGTTGTCCTTTTTATGGCTTTGTTAACCTACATTACTACTTTTATTGATTTGTGAATCTGCACCCCTCGATTCTTTTGCACATCTTTCCCATTTAGACTCTTATTTTCCAAGGAGTAGATGGGTTCCTTATTCCTCCTACCAAAATGTACCACCTGACACTTACTAATATTGAAATTAATTTGCCTTTTACATGCTCATTCTCCAAGTTTGTTTAGGTCTTCTGGTATTTTGTCACCGTCCTCCTCAGGATTAACTGTACCCCCAATTTTGTGTCATCTGCAAATGTTGATTTTGTTGTACATTAATTACTTACATGCATCACTCTTAAACCCTTACCCCCCATTAACAGTTAAATACCTCCACACCAGTTACTTTAGCTCTCCTATGCCACTTGGCTCATACTCCTCAACTGTTAGCCTTCAATGCATTTTCTCTATCTTCTTTCAGGAGAAAATGCTGTACAATGCCCATGAGAGGCAAGCCACCGGAGGGAGCATCACTATCTTCAAACAATTCACACCCCATTAGGAGAAGGTCATGGAGCTGATGGGGAGTCGCTCTGCTGTACCAGGTTAGTAAATTAACACCTACGCTATCGTATTGGCATTGTTGTGAAGTATGACATAGCTAAAGCATCCACCCTTTCTCTGTATCCTTACTCCCAAGGAGGTGGTGCTCACCAATTTTAGCTTGCATCCTCCTTTCTTGCAGATTCACCACAGCAATGGGACACAGGATGAGGAGGAAGATGATGATGAGGAGGAGGAAGGTTGGCGTCAAAATTACTTTGTTGTGAACTATGATGATGATAAGATAGACAAGGAGAATGATGAAGAGGGTGATGATGGTCATGAAGTCAAGCCCACCCATAAGTACCTCCAGAGACCTTCTGCCCAATGTTACTTTGCTCCAAACCCCTCAACTCAATCCCTGATTCACTTGCTTCTTCGCACCTATGCACCAACTCAGATACTTTCAGCTGGAGGAATTAGATATATGGGATTGGCTGATCCATTGTCCTGATTTTCTTCCCTGAAGAGGTCAAGGAGGGCTAGATTTTGAAGGAGAAATGTATTGTGATAACTTCCAGTCTATCTCACAATGATATAGAGGATCCTCTGCATGTTGTCACACATAATCTGTACATTGAGTGAATTATTTGAACGATAAGGGAGTCAAGGGTTATGGGGAGTGGGCAGGAAAGTGGAGTTGAGGCCAAGATCAGATCAGCCATGATCTTATTGAATGGCAGAGCAGGCTCAAGGGACCAAATGGCCTACTCCTTTTCATATTTCTTATGTTGTTATGTAACCCTTCCTGTTGAGGTAGTTGAGGAGTTGTTCTGTGGAAGCTCGCAAAGCAATATGAATACCATCGATTGCACTCTTGACCTTAGGAAAGGCAGCAACCCCATAAACAATATGACCCTATCTTGCTGCTGTTTTACTATGATACCTGAGGTGATGAATTTTCCAGCTCACATCTAAAGTGCATCAGTCCCCTCAGGAATAAAAGCTCAAGCTGGTATTGCAGAAATTGCCCATGACCGACTAAAAACCAGTGCCATAAAAGTTGAGCATGGTGGTCGCCTTCATGGCAGCAGAAAGCAGCATGGCTGCAGGTTCTCTTCTTATACACATCTCCTCAGTTAATTCTCATGCGACCTCTGTTTTCTGTATATTCTGAGACGGGCAATATCTGGTAGGGAGCACCCTTCTGAAATGCTGCTTGACTCTCCCTTTGCTCCACCCTGAGCTCGTGCTGCTTCTCCTCCTTGATAATGGCATACAAGGTTATGCACAGAGAAAATGCCGTAGCTGCTCCTGAGAAGCCCGCACTGTGGGTAGGGAGTGGCTGGGTGAGAGGGATGATGACCTGACCCTTTCAGAAGCAGCAGAAGCAAGTCCAGATCTGTATAGGCAGAATGACCAAAAAAAGAAATGCTGCAAAAGTATACAGAAATCACTAGTGAAACTCTCCATATTCTCTAAGCTCAGAAACTCCTCACTTCCGCCACATCTCAGCTGATCCTGGCAGCAGCTGCAACTTACAAATCTCATTCGAAGTTACACTGAGTACATTGCGAGTAGAAGACCAGGAAGCTGGAAGCTGCAGAGCCATTGGCCCTCATTATCAGGACACTGGGACATGGCAGGTGGAAGGGTGAAAAAAAGGGAGCGAATTCAGATGGAGCGATCTTATAGCAGAAAAAGCTCATAGAATCATAGATATTTACAGCATGGAAGAAGGCCATTTTGGCTCATCGTGTCCGTCCAGCCGACCAAGAGCTAACCAGCCTAATCCCACATTCTAGCTCTTGGTCCGTAGCCCTGTAGGTTATAGCACTTTAAGTGCACATCCAATTATTTTTTAAATGTGGTACAGCTTTCTGCCCCTACCACCCTTTCAGGCAGTGAGTTCCAGACCCTCACCACCCTCTGGGTGAAGAAATTTCCGCTCATATCTCCTCTAAACCTCCTCCCAATTACTTTAAATCTATGCTCCCTGGTTGTTGACCTCTCTGCCAAGGGAAAACGTTCCTTCTTATCGACTCTATCCAGGCCCCTCATAATTTTATACACCTCAATCAGATCTCCCCTTAACCTCCTCTGTTCCAAAGAAAACAGACCTAGCATCTCCAATCTTTTCTCGTAGCCAAAATTCTCCAGTCCAAGCAACATTCTTGTAAATCGCCTCTGTACCTTTTTCAGTGCAATCACATCTTTCCTATAATGTGGTGACCAGAACTGCACACAGTACTCCAGCTGCGGCCTAACCAGTGCTTTATACAGTTCAAGCATAACCTCCTTGCTCTTGTATTCCATGCCTCGACTAATAAATGCAAGCATTCCTTATGCCTTCTTAACCACCTTATCTACCTGACTGCTACCTTCAGGGATCTGTACACCTGCACTCCAAGGTCCCTTTGCTCCTCTATACTTTTCAGTGTATGGCTCAGAAACATGGACCATATACAGTTCAAGAGGACATAGACAGACTGGTGCACTGGGCAGACACGTGGCAGATGAAATTTAATGCAGAAAAGTGTAAAGTGATACATTTTGGTAAGAAAAACGAGAAGGGGCAATATAAACTTTAGGGTACAATTTTAAATGGGAGACTTGGTGGTAGGGCAGGTTAAAATAGCAGTTACAAAAGCCTGGGCTTCATAAATAGAGACATAAGTACAAAAGCAAGGAAGTTATAATGAGCCTTTATAAAGAACTGGGACTAGCTGGAGTGCTCTGGCAAAGAGCCGGCACAGGCTCAACGGGTTGCATGGCCTCCTTCTGTGCTGTAACCATTCTATGGGCCCAAGTTTCCACAAGAAAAAAAACGGGCGCCCCTCCGAGCTGGGCGCCCGTTTTTCGCGCCTAAAACGGCGCCTAAAAAAATCCTCGGTATTCTCCACCTACTTACAGGTCCTGTGGCACTCGGCGCAGCCAGCACGAGCTGTGGGGGGGCGGAGCCAGGTCCCAGCGCTGAAAACAGTGCCGGGACCTCTGCACATGCGCGCTACAGTCGGCACGCAAGTGCAGTAGCTCCAGGCGCCGAACTGTGTGGGAGGGGCCCGAAGCACGCAGCCCCTAGCCCTGGCCCAATGGCCTCACTGGGGCTGCGTGAATGAGGCTCCTCCCACGGCCAGCTCCTGCTCCCCGCCCAACCAGATCCGACACTCGCTCCCCGACCCGACCCGAGACCTGCTCCCCCACTCCCGACCCGACCCGACCCGAGACCCGAGACCCGCTCCCCCCCCCTCCGCCCCGACCCGACACCCGCTCTCCCCCCCCGACTGACCCGACCCGACTCGCGCTCCTGTTCCCCGACCCGACCCCCCCCTCCGCTCTCTCTCTCTCCCTCTCTCCCTCCCCCCCTCCCTCCTCCCCCCCTCCCCTCCCTCCTCCCCCCCTCCCCTCCCTCCTCCCCCCCTCCCCTCCCTCCTCCCCCCTCCCCTCCCTCCTCCCCCTCCCTCCCCTCTCCCTCTCTCTCCCCCCACTCTCTCTCTCTCCCCCCAGTCTCTCTCTCTCCCTCCCCTCTCTCTCTCTCTCCCCCCCTCCTGCTCAGCGGCGCGAACGGCTGCAGAATTCTTCCTGGCTGAAGCACTTTCACACAGGTAGGAAGATGGTTTATTTAATCTTTTCTTGGCTTATAAATGTTTATTCAGGTTGGATTTATTTGTATAATATTTGTAGAAGTATAAATAAGGATTTATTGTCGAATTTAATGAGTTCCCTTCCCTCCCCCCTCCCCCCCCACCTCGTTCTGGACGCCTAATTTGTAACCTGCGCATGATTTTTTAATGTGCAGAACAGGTTTTTTCAGTTCTACAAAAATCTTCACTGGCTCCATTCTACTTTAGTTTGGAGTACATTTTCACTGTGGAAACTTTCAAATCAGGCGTCAGTGGCCGGACACGCCCCCTTTTGAAGAAAAAATTCTGTTCTAAACTAGAATTGTTCTACCTGACTAGAACTGCAGAAAAAAAAATGTGGAGAATTGCGATTTCTAAAATAGTCCGTTCTCCACCAGCTGCTCCTAAAAATCAGGCGCGAATCATGTGGAAACTTGGGCCCTATATTTCTATGGTTCTGTGATAATACGCCAAAAACGGTGAGACAATTCACCGCCCAAGTTTTTGCTGCCTAAACATAACAGTTTATACCAAGCCACCCCCACGACTGTCCTTCAGGTATCTTTTGCCGAATAAAATCAGTGATCCGACCTCAACTGGAGTATTGTGTCCAATTCTGGGCATAGCACTTTAGGAAGGATGTGAAGGTCTTAGAGAAGGTGCAGAAAAGATTTACAAGAATGGTTCCAGGGATGAGGGGCTTCAGTTACGTGGATAGACTGGAGAAGCTGGGGTTGTTCTCCTTAGAGCAGAGAAGGTTGAGAGGAGATTTGACAGAGGTGTTCCAAATTATAGACATAGAAACATAGAAACATAGAAAATAGGTGCAGGAGTAGACCATTTGGCCCTTCGAGCCTGCACCACCATTCAATAAGATCATGGATGATCATTCACCTCAGTACTCCTTTCCTGCTTTCTCTCCATACCCCTTGATACCTTTAGCCATAAGGGCCATATCTAACTCCCTCTTGAATATATCCAATGAACAGGCATCAACAACTCTCTGCAGAAGGGATTTCCATAGGTTAACAACTCTCTGAGTGAAGAAGTTTCTCCTCATCTCAGTCCTAAATGGCTTACCACTTATCCTTAGACTGTGTCCCCTGGTTCTGGATTTCCCCAACATCGGGAACATTCTTCCCGCATTTAACCTGTCCAGTCCCGTCAGAATCTTATATGCTTCTATGAGATCCCCTCTCATCCTTCTAAGCTCCAGTGTATAAAGGCCCAGTTGATCCAGTCTCTCCTCATATGTCAGTCCAGCCATCCCGGGAATCAGTCTGGTAAACCTTCGCTGCACTCCCTCAATAGCAAGAACGACCTTCCTCAGATTAGGAGACCTAAACTGAACACAATATTCCAGGTGAGGCCTCACCAAGGCCCTGTACAACTCCAGTAAGACCTCCCTGCTCCTATACTCAAATCTCCTAGCTATGAAGGCCAACATACCATTTGCCTTCTTCACTGCCTGCTGTACCTGCATGCCAACTTTCAATGACTGATGAACCATGATACCCAGGTCTTGTTGCACCTCCCCTTTTCCTAATCTGCCGCCATTCAGATTATATTCTGCCTTCGTGTTTTTGCCCCGAAAGTGGATAATCTCACATTTGTCCACATTATACTGCATCTGCCATGCATTTGCCCACTCACCTAACCTGTCCAAGTCAACCTGCAGCCTTTTAGCATCCTCCTCACAGCTCACAGCACAATCCAGTTTAGTGTCATCGGCAAACTTGGAGATACTACACTCAATTCTTTCATCTAAATCATTAATGTATATTGTAAAGAGCTGGGGTCCCAGCACTGAGCCCTGCAGCACCCCACTAGTCACTGCCTGCCATTCTGAAAAGGACCCATTTATCCCAACTCTGCTCCCTGTCTGCCAACCAGTTCTCTATCCACGTCAGTACATTACCCCCAATACCATGTGCTTTGATTTTGCACACCAATCTCTTGTGTGGGACCTTGTCAAAAGCTTTTTGAAAGTACAAATACACCACATCCACTGGTTCTCCCTTATCCACTCTACTAGTTACATCCTCAAAAAATTACAGAAGATTTGTCAAGCATGATTTCCCTTTCATAAATCTGACTTGGACCGATCCTGTCACTGCTTTCCAAATGCGCTGCTGTTTCATCTTTAATAATTGATTCTAACATTTTCCCCACTACTAATGTCAGGCTAACCGGTCTATAATTACTGTTTTCTCTCTCCCTCCTTTTTTAAAAAGTGGTGTTACATTAGCTACCCTCCAGTCCATAGAAATTGATCCAGAGTCAATAGACTGTTGGAAAATGATCACCAATGCATCCACTATTTCTAGGGCCACTTCCTTAAGTATTCTTGGATGCAGACTATCAGGCCCTGGGGATTTATCGGCCTTCAATCCCATCAATTTCCATAACACAATTTCCCACCTAATAAGGATATCCTTCAGTTCGTCCTTCTCACTAGATCCTCCGTCCCCTAGTACTTCCGGAAGATTATTTGTGTCTTCCTTCGTGAAGACAGGACCAAAGAATTTGTTCAACTGGTCCGCCATTTCTTCGTTCCCCATTATAAATTCACCTGAATCTGACTGCAAGGGACCTATGTTGGTCTTCACTAATCTTTTTCTCTTCAAATATGTATAGAAGCTTTTGCAGTCAGTTTTTATGTTCCCGGCAAGCTTCCTCTCATACTTTATTTTCACCCTCCTAATTAGACCCTTTGTCCTCCTCTGCTAAATTCTAAATTTCTCCCAGTCCTCAGGTTTGCTGCTTTTTCTGACCAATTTATATGCCTCTTTCTTGGATTTAACACTATCCTTAATTTCCCTTGTTAGCCACGGTTGAACCACCTTCCCTGTTTTATTTTTACTCCAGATAGGGCTGTACAATTGTTGAAGTTGAGGAGATGGAGAGAAACTTGTCCCATTGGCAGAAGGGACGCAAATTAGAGAGCACAGATTTAAGGTGATTGGCAGAAGAGCCAAAGGCGTCATAAAGAAAAACCTTTTTACGCAGCTAGTGGGTAGGATCTTGAATGCACTGACTGAGTGGGCGGTGGAGGCCGATTAAATCGTGGCTTTCAAAAGGGAATTGGATACGTACCTGAATGAAATCAATTGCAGGGCTACAGGGAAAGTATGGGAGAGTGGGACCAGCTGGAGTACTCTGGCAGAGAACCGGCACAGGCTCAACAGGTTGAATGGCCTCCTTCTGTGCTGTAACCATTTTATATTTCAATGGTTCTATGATAATAGCCAAAAACGGTGAGACAATTCACCGCCCAAGTTTTTGCTGTCTAAACATAATAGTTAGTACCAAGCCACCCCCACCACTGTCCTTCAGGTATCTTTTGCCTAATAAAATCACTGATGCACAATGGGAGCTCTCATATTGGTTTGTATAATGTCTTACTTATTACAGCTCACTCGAGCATTAGTGCTATATTTAACTCAGCTGTATTGAATCCAGCAGTTCAGTATCGACACCAATATCTGCAACAGCTGTTAATCATTTTTAAAATTAACATAATTTGAATATAATGAGTCATTTATTTCCAACCATTATTCTAATTACTAACGGTTTCATGATTGTAATGAATTGGCGCCTTTTTAACACAGATATCTATGACGGTACTTCCATTTTCACTTGGCTTTCCATATGCAAATGTTTGCAACCCATGGCAATTCATCACAGGATAGCAACCAAACAGCACATACTGGGGAAAAAGATTTAATTGGTAATGCTTCCATCTGATGATATTTCAAAAAATGTAACTGAAAATTGCTGACTATATTAGTGTTACATTGATTATTTGCAGAGTCAGCAGCTGTTACAGATGCTGATGGCAGCTACTGTGATTTATTTCAAATTCAAAATGTTGTATCCTGTACTGTTTTTGCAATTCCACTAATCTGTATGAAATTGTGGACGCAAAATCAGCCACCTTAGCGGCAGTAATTATGGACTTTTCTGGCCGCCTCACTTCTGCCCACTTCCGGCATCTTGGTGAAGGCGGTAGTATGAGCGGTAATGTGCACCAACAATATGCAGTGTAGGCAGATTGCGACATCAGTCAGCTTGTAACTCTAAGTGACGCTTAACCTGTCAACGTGCGTTCATCTGCATGAGGAATCTTCCACCAGCGCTATGTAGGGGGCGATGTGTGGGTCAGCTTCACCTCTGACTTTCTGAGCTGTTCGAATCGCTCCCACTCTCTCGATTCTAAACCTTGGATTTATTTGGGGATGTGACAAAAGTGCAGCAGACATCACCCCCAACATAGCGCTGGTGGAAGATCCCTTGTGCAGATGAACGCACGTTGGCAGGTTAAGCGTCACTTAGAGTGGTTTTGGTGCAAGAAACTTTTGGTTTTATTCAAGAAATAAAATACAATATTATGATGCACTTCGAAATCTTACACTCTCAAAAATGAGGAACACGTTAATATACACAAGGAAAATACAGCAGAAAATACCTCCCACCTCCCAATTCCTCTCTCTAGCTAAGTTGAACACTAGGGTACCAGGAATAATGCTCACCCAATCCTTCCTTTGGACAGTTGATGGTGGTTCGCGATTTCACTTACCAGACACCAGATGTGCTATCCATGCTGGTAGTGGGGCGCACTTGTAGTGACACAATATAATCCACCCCTTATATATGTTACCTGTGGTGGAACATAGTCTTGTGCCATTACCTCCATGGTACAGTTGATAGGTTGCACACCAGCAGCTTTAAACCCACACTGTGGTTTAGAATAGGCGTTCAAGTGCTGGGGACACAGTATTATGTGTGCACCCCGGCTCCGGCACCCGGAGAGGTCAGTACCTATCATAGAGTGCTCCCACTTTATGACATAAGGTGGGACCGCTGTGAACACCCCCTTGAATGACCCCAATATTCTCCACCCTGTATACCGGTGCAGGTCCAGCTGTCCCACCCACGACTGGCATCCTTAGTATTATCCCCATGATAGTGTGATTGGAATGCCCGCAATCCACTGGGACAGGGTAGGCATCAGAAGCTAGACGGAGCTGGCACGGGCTTAGCGAATTACTAAACGGGTGGAAGGCTGAGAGGTGCTTGTTGCTGATCCAGGAGGGGACTAAACCTTGCTTTAAATTCTCCAGGTTGCTACGGCCCTTGCCCAACAACCATGCCTCGTACAATACACATACCTCATTCCTCGCAACCTGATCCAAGGCATTCCTATCCTCCCGTATAAGTGCATTTACTGTTTTTGCGTGTCTTTCCAGCTCAGCAATAATCTCTTTTAAATGGACCGTCATAGCCTGGTCCTTGTGTAGCTCTGAGCCCACCACTGTATTCTCTTCCCTTAGGATCTTCCGTAGTTGGTTTTTTAGACCATTTATTTGCATTTGCAGTTCCATATCGTCCATGCTATTTATCACAGAGGATCCTGTATTATATGCAATGAAAATGTCGTTTCAGGTTCCCCTCCTTTGTCTCCCCATGCCCATAGTGTTCTCAGCGTTTAGGGTGTATAAATCTGCTTTGTCTGCATTGCCAAAATCTAATTCGTTAAATTTCCTGAACATTTCTCTGAGTAGGGCCTGATATAGCTGCTCTGTCTCCTTCAGGCACCATGCAGGTTAGTGTACTTCTGTAAGGTTTAAGATGACTGAAGCTACTGCATTGTATACGCCCTGGTATAATGCCTTTTCGGTTGGTACTAACACTAACCCATTCCCTGGTCCCTTGGTGGTGGTAGGATACCTCTCTATCACTGTCAGTACTGTCGGAGTCGTGGGCAGGGGCTTTCCGGTGCGTGCTACAAGTTCAGTGACATTGACTGGGATCGACAAATGTGGGACCATACACGCTTGCAGGCTAGAATCCCACCCCATCCTCTTCCTGATATCTTGCCATTGTCTGGAGAAGGCGATCGATATGCCTGTGGGACAGACCCACTCTGATCCCCACATGCATATGTAAATCCCCAGTTCAGACTCCCACCACTTATTCCAACACACACTCACTTCCCTCTGGGTCCCCGTGATGGTCCGGTAGGTGTCATTCCCCAGTCATTCTTAGTCGGCTCTATGGTCCCCCATGTCCTTGCTCAACTTCCTGAGCCACCACCACCTATCCAGGGGAATATGTCCTTTACATGTAAGACACACACGTTTCCCCTCAGTGACACTGACTTGTACCCATCGGTGAACCCGGCCTGGCTGGAGTATCGAGTGGAGTTAGACCCCAGTCACCCTGGCCACCTTCCCTCATGGAAATAAATAGCGATCTCCTCCACACCCGGCGTGCCACCTCCAGCAGTAAAGATCGGTGCTCTCTCCCCCGAGCACCCATAAATGCGGGATTCCTCCATGTCACCTCGGCCACCGATGTTCACCCCCACCAGGGCGAGCAGGAGCAGAACCCTTCTCATGTCGATTTCTTTTCTGTAGGGACACACAAAACAGGTAGCCATGCCCTGAGAAGGTTCTCTGGCTTGACAAAAGGGCGATCGAGTTCCAAACTTAAACTTGCTTCTCAAATAATTAAATTCTAAAACTTAAACTATCAAAAATCTTAAAACACACTTAAATCATCAGAAACGTTATGTACATCCGCTGCCCGTCTCTGGGTGGCCAGGCTAATTCCTGTTCGGCCTCTGCCTTGTGCGGCCTCTGGGCAGCTTGTACGCCTGGATGTAAGGTGGCCTGTACCGCAGGACCCGGAGAGTTCTTCTTAATGTAACTAGGGGTTTCCCTTAGTCCCAGATGATCGGGGGAATGGCCACTCCTGTACTACAGCACACTACCTGCTTCTGTGTAGCTGCTGAGTCTATGTCCTGCCCTGTGGGTTCCGCGCAGCCTGAGGCCACAGGCTGGGGACCCTTGTCGTTCTTTTGGCCCACTGCTACCTCTCCTGTGAGTCCCTCACCGTTGAAGGCTGCAGGCTGGAGATCCCGATCCCTAGAATGATCCTTGACCTTGGGCATTCTTTTACAGGCTGCAACCCTCCCGGGGCTGAACCACTGAAACTGGGGTGCTGGTGACCACGGTGTCTTTGGCCGTGGTGTACGGGGAGTTCTTCTTAGGGCTCCGGCTACTGGGGGTGTGTCCAAGTCCCAAACAATTGGTGGGATAGCCCCTCCAGTAATACAATTCACCGCCCCCATCTGTACAGTCTGTGAGTCTGCAATGTCCCCTGTGGGCCTTCCACAGTCGGAGGCTGCTGGCTGAGGATCTTTGTCCTGAGGACGGTTCACCCCTCCTGGCTGTTCCTTACGCTTTGCGGCTTTCTCGGGGTTAAACAGTTTGATTTATGTGGAACCACTTTGTGCAGCGGGGCATCTTTATGGCATAGACCATGGGGCTTGCCTTGTCAACAATATGGTATGGCCCCATGTACAATGCTTCAAAAGCCCCAACTCGCGCAAAGTTCCTTATCATAACCTGGTCCCCTATTTCCCACTCGTGGTGTTTGCGGGACTCCAGCAGCAACCGGTTGCTTCAGTGCTGCTTCCCCATGTTGCTAGCAGCCTGCCAGTGAATCTATTGGAGGTGGTCAAACAGATTCCTGACAAAACTGTCCCGGCTCGCCTCCCTGATCTGACCCTCCGTGAGCACCGGAGCTAACACATGGGTGGGGGTTCGCATGGCTCTACCGGTCATGAGCTCGTACGGGGAGTACCCCGTGCTCTTTGACTGGCTGGCCCAGATCCCCATGAGGTCAAACGGCAAGACCTCCACCCATTTCTTGGGTGAGTCTCCCATCTCCTTTCGTAGCCTTTCTTTGATTGTGCGGTTCAAACGCTCCACAGGCCCGGATGACTGCGGGTTGTAGGCGACATGCCATTTCCCCTCGATGCTGAGCACTTTAAGGGTCTCCTGCATCACCTGCCTGGTAAAGTAACTCCCATGGTCGGACTCCACGTACCGTGGTAGTCCCCACCGTGAGAACACTTCCCTGACCAGGATCCTAGCTGTTCCAAATGCAGTAGCTGTACGGCATGGGAAGGCTTCCACCCACTTGGTGAACACGTCCACCAACACTAGGTAGTACTTGTAGCCTCCCTGGGCGGTGGGTAGGGCCCGATGTAATTGACCTGGATCAACTGCCATGGTCCCTCCACCTTCCTGATATGTCCCATAGACACCTTCCTTTTCTGGGGGTCAGGGTTGTTGGCAGCACACACCAGACAGCCGGCGCAGAACTCGCAGACATCTTCCCTTAGTCTCAGCCACGACCCTGCCTGTTCCACCCGTTGCCAGGTGGTTTCAGGTCCGGGATGTCCTGCTCCTGGACCCTCATGGGCCAGTTGGAGGAATTCCCTCCGGTGCTGCTGCGGCACTACCCACTGCTCCCCCTGAACAGCATGCCTTCCTTAACGGCAATAGTTGCTGTGCCGTACGGCCCTCTACCCTTTCCCCTTTTGTCAGCGCGTTCAGGACAGCCTTGAGGACGGGATCCTGGGTCTGAACCATTTTCAGGACTGGGGCCAATGCTACCCCTGCCCTCCCTGTTGTCCCTAACCGCTGCGATGGGGCCTGGGTTGTACAGATCCCAGAACTTGCCCGTGCAAGCACCCTCCTTGGCTAACATATCAGCCTGCTGGTTTCCCTCGCCACGGGGTTCAGTGGTTGAATGGGCCTTTACTTTGTTGAAATAGACCTTTCCGTCCTCCCCTACGGCCGCCATGATTTTCTCCAGCAAAGGCTTAATTGCCAGGGGTCTTCCGTCAGCAGAAGTGTACCCGCGACGGGACCAGATAGCCAGGTATTCTGTACACGAATTGCACGTGAACATGCTATCCGAGCAAATCGTGTACGGGGTAGGGAATTCCTCAGGGTGTGTGACCGCGTACACCATCGCTGACAGTTCAGCATGCTGGGCGCTCATGGTGCTGGGGAGTTTAATCGCCAGGGCAATGCCTGCCTCTGGGTCATAAACTCCGCATCCAGTAAGTCGCTCGCCAGCAGATACTGTGCTTGAACCATGTACATAGATTTCGCGGCCCGTGGGGTGTATCCCGGCCCAAAAGCCTATGTTAACTTCCCATACCCCTTCAATGGAACACTGGTGGGCTGTCCCTGGATAAATCATATTCGCCACGAGCCTTGGCTCACAGAGACCTTTTACCTTGAGGTCCATCTGGGAGGGAAGTCGGGTCCAGCGAACAAGGCAGGCAATGCTCACTGTCCCATCTTTGATTCTCCCATCCAGGAGCATCTGGGTGGGAGTGTGATGTGTGATAGGGGATCCCCCAGTGCAGATCAATGATCTCTTCACAGCCCAGTGAATGGCTAGGAGGTGACTCTCACAGTTCAAGTATCCCTTCTCCACATCCGTGAGTATCCTGGAGGAGTAAACCACTGGTCTCAGCTGGCCGTGCCGCTCCTGGAGCAGTACTGCGCTCAGACTGTCCCCGCTGGCTGCCACCTCCAGGAAAAACTCCTTCCCCCCATCAATAGCCCCTAAAGCCGGCGCAGTCTGCAGATCTTTCTTAAGTTTGATGAATGCTGCCTCGCAACCCTCATCCCAATCCCACTCCACTCCCTTGTGTAGTAGTCGGAGCAGAGGGGCTGCTGTGGCTGCATAATCCTCAATGAAATCTCTGCAGTACCCGGTTAGCCCTAGAAAAGATCTCACTCCTGTCACTGTGTTGGGGGCTGGTAACTCATGCACTGCCTCCCTTCTAGCCTTGTCGATGGCCCTTTCTCCAGTGTGCACAGTCAGCCCCAGGAATTTTACTTCCTGCTGGCCGATCTGCGCCTTCTTAGGGTTGACTTTGAAACCTTCCTCCCTGAGCAGCTCCAGCAGTTCAGCCAGCAGTGGGCCATGCTCCTCCCCCTCATCGGTGAATAGGAGCAGGTCATCCACATACTGTACCAGCTGCTGGGGCCTGCTGAAGCCCTTCAAACAATCAGCCATGCATTGGTGGAAAATGCTAGGGTTGTTGTGGAAGCCCTGAGGGAGACAGTTCCAGGTGTATTGCTGGCCTTTGAATGTGAAGGCAAACTTGTACTGGTCCTTCCTCCGTAAAGGAATGGATTAAAATTAGTTGGCGATATCCAGCACCGTGAAGGTGGTCGCGGAGGCTGAGATACTTCCAATGAGGTCGGCGACGGCTGCAACCGTGGGTGCACAGGCAGGGATGTTACGGTTTGAGCACCCGATAGTCCACCGTGGCCCTCCAGGAGTTGTCCGGTTTCTTAACCAGCCACAACGGAGAGTTTACGTGGGTGGCTATCGGTCTCAATACCCCCTGTTTAACTAAAGAACCCAGGGCCATTTCCATATCTGCTTCCGCCTCCCTGGGGGAAATTGTACTGCTTTTGCGGTTGGGTCATGGGATTCCCATCCACACTAACCTCCCACAATCATGTTTGTGGGTGGCGAATGCTGCAAGGTGTGCCCACACAGCTGCCTGGTATTCCATTGGAGTGTTACTGACTAGCAGTTCAAGGTCGTAACCCTCTTTTGGCTTCACGGTGCACAAAGTCCCCTTGACCTGTTTTTCTGGGATAACTGCCACCTCACTTTCCTTGCCGATACAGACTGCCCCCCAAAGACAGTGATTCCTAAGATCCACTAGAATCCTGTGGCCTGTGATGAAATCGGACCCCAAATTCCCCTTTCCTTCTTGCTCCCACTTCATTAAGACACAAGTCCATTTGGTGTGGAGTGCTCCCAAATGAATGGAAAGCGGGATGGAGAACGAGCCAGCATGCTCGTTACCTGCAAACCCCACTAAGCCGTGTGGGACCCCGTTAGACAGAGGTGAGGTGGCGGGGTTATCTGCATAGACAAGGGTGCTTGACAATCTGGTATCCAGCAGATAAGTCCCCTTCACCTTCTCTACCTCCATCTGAGCACACGGTCTCTTCCATGTATCATATTCAAGGGGACACAGGTAGATAGGCTGCGCCGACTCTAGTCACTGTTCTGGGTTGCATGGGGCAGATGGAGTTACAATACCGGTGGCGGTGGCTACCTTGCCTAGGCCATTAAATACAGTTCGGAGCGCAGCCGCAAATGCGTCGAACATATGGGGAGAGGTCGGTGTCCCAGTCCCGGCCTTTTGGGCAGGAGCTGGAGAATTCTTTCCTATGCTATCCTTCCACGGATTCCTGCAGTTCTTTCTCCAATGCCCACTCTTCCCGTACCCGAAGCAGTTATGCTTCGTATCAGGAGGGTTACCCACTTCTTGGTGCCACTCTTTCTTATTCTGACTTGGCCTTATTTCGTGGACCTTTTTCTTTAGGTGGGTGCTCTTCCGTCCCTCTGCCGTTCCAGTAAGCCAGGGTCAGCTGTCTGACCTCTGTCTCCTCGGTGGTATGGGGATCCTTCGGGTCAAACCAAACCTCAGCCTTGGCTTTGACCCGCGGCAAGCTATTCGCCACCAGGCTTCGGAGCCAGTGGGCCTTCTTGTCCTGGGTCAGGTTAGTCTGGTCGAGAGCCCCACTACAGGCACTCTGGTACACAGGCCACAGTCTATCTGCGAAAGCCTGTGGGGTCTCTCCTGCGAGCTGCACTGTCTTCTCCACCCGGGAGAAGGGACTTCCATCATTCAAGCCCATGGCCTCCAGAATTTCCTCCCGGATATCATCGTACATGCCCTGCCCTTTCTTGCTCTCCTCAGAGAGGGACTGGTACAGTTTGCTATCCAGTGAGAAAAGGAGCATTTTTGCCATTTCAGAATCAGCGCACCGTTAATGCCCCCCGCTTGTTTCACCTCCATGAAGTGGCTCGAGGGGTTCCCTTTGAGAGTAAGCTTACCCAGGTGGCTTACCATAGCCCTAAGCTGTTGGGTGCCATGGGGAACCACGAAGTGACTTTCAAGGGACCCCTGGCCCCCACCACCATTGGGTGAGCCAAACTTTTGCTGCCGATCGGGCATAGCGGCCCCAGTCCTGGCCCTTCTCGCATTGGCTCGCCCACCTCTCCCTGCTGCCAAACCGAGCTAAAACCCGGCACCACAGGTGGTGGTGGTGGTCCCCAATCCCTGGCCACCTCACAAATCGTTCGCCCCGCCTGTTGCGGAACCAGGTCCAACCCCGGCGCCACACTTGGTGATCAAAAGTCTCTCCCCGCTCGCCCCCCGCTGCCCAATCAGGTCGTTCCCCGGCGCCACTGCTCTTCCAGGTCCACCCGGGCTACACCCGGGCTTATTAGACATACCATGCCGTTAGCCTTGGACAGAGCCAGGTTCAGACTATTTATTTATTGCTGGCAGGGGCCGTGGTCTCCCGACTCAAACCCCCTAGTGCTTGCTACTTTGTAAGCTGCCTGGACGTCTCTCAACCTCTCCTCCTGCTCTTTTACTTGCTTGGTGAGGCAGGCATTCTCTTCCCGCAACACCAGTTCATTATTCTTAGCTTCAGTGACCTGGCACTGAAAGTAATCCTGTCGGTTCCTGTATGTTTCCACTAGCTGCAGTTTTCCTTGTTTTTGTTGATTTAGTTCTGCCAATAACCTTTCCCCTACCATAGCCCTCACGCGAGACTGTTCTTCATATTTCTTTATCTCTGTTTTCAGTGCCTCAACGCTTTTATCTAAAAGCTGGACCGGTCGCTGCAAGCAGACCAACCAGACTGCTTTCTCCACAGACTTCTTCTGGTCCTTGCTCTCAGTCCATTGGGCTGCAGCATCTCCCGGATGCTCAGCGCGCAACAGACTGAGCACCCATTTCTTGGTGATATTTACTCTCTTGAATACGTAAGACGAACTCCTCTCTTCCATTTTAGTTTTCACTTCAAAAACAGTGTCCACTGCATCACATCCTTTTTACCAAGGTCCTGCCGTGGTCACCATTATGTGGGTCAGCTTCACCTCTGACTTTCTGAGCGGTTCGAATTGCTCCCACTCCCTCGATTCTGGACCTTGGATTTATTTGGGGATGTGACAAAAGTGCAGCAGACAACTGGTTTTGGTGCAAGAAACTTTTGGTTTTATTCAAGAAATAAAATACAATATTATGATGCACTGTCAAAACCTTACACTCTCGAAAATGGGGAACACGTTAATATACACAAGGAAAATACAGCAGAAAATACCTCCCACCTCCCAATTCCTCTCTCTAGCTAAGTTGAACACTAGGGTACTAGGGATAATGCTCACCAATCCTTCCTTTGGACAGTTGATGGTGGTTCGTGATTTCGGGGTTCACTGGATTCCGTAGGTTCTGCCTGCCGTACCTCGAACGTGGTAGAAGACCTCTTACTGCGTTCTCCTTCAGTTGGGGAGTGTCTGCTGATGCGGTAGGGCGCGTGTTGGATGTATGGGGTAAGTACCCATTTTTCTTCTTGCAGAGATAGGGTTTTGAGTTACTTTAGGTAAGGTTTTACCCATTGGCAGGTCAGGAACAGATTGTACAGTGGAAAACTTTTGAATTTCCAGGTTTCTCCCGAGTTGGTTTTTGCCGAAATTTGTCGGTCGCGGTGGCTCAGTATTACCAAGTTGGTTGAAGATAATGCTTTGTTGGTAGTTTCGTAAGGCTCTTGTTGCCACGATGTATCCGATGACGTTCTGGGCCACTGAAGCTGTTTGAAGATGTCACTGAACTCGGTTGCACTGTAGAACTCTTGACTGCACCGTCTCAACTTGACTTGACTGACTTGACTGTCTTGACTGTGAGACAGGCCCTCAATTATACCTTGAGAGGCTTTCTAATCTGCGCGCCAAATCGATCCCCGTTCTTTGTTTAATTTTTGGCAGGCTCGTCAACAGTAACCTGTTTAAAATGTGTCAATGTTGCGAAAAATGGTTTCGGGACTGCAGTACTCACTATTCATGAGCTGATGAGTTCCCAGCTATTGTTAAAGTTATACTCTGGTTTTGAGTTGCCTGTCTGGGTCCAAGATTTCTATGCAGGTTGGAAAGGTGATTAGAATTATGCATGTGTTGAATGGGTCCTGTGATTAGGGTGGGTACTGTCCTTCCATGGGTCGATGGTTGGAAATGTTAATGTCTTCTAGGAGGCTGACTGAGGTTAAACAGTTCCCCCAGACAATTTGATTAACTCCAATATCCAAACTGGCTTTACCGAGGTCGATCCCATCCCCTGGTTTGCAGCCTTTTTCCCTTTACAGGCCCAACATGCATCTTTAAAGTTCTAAACCTTGGTTTTCGACCTTCACTCTCCCTTTCTTAGGTCCAGCATGTATTTTACCGTCCCAAAGCTTGTTTAAAAGAGTCCAAAGTTATTCTCCTAGGGTTTCTTCAAGCATTGAGGGATCTGTGAATTTTGAGAAATCTTACAGCTACCCAAAGGGATACATCCAACTGGCAGGTAAGTTGATTATTGTTTTTGTATTGGCTCTTGCAGAATTTGTAGGTGCACTGGGTTGTTGTAAGAGATTTTAAAAGTTGTTCATGTGCAGGAAGTGCTGCTGAACGTTGGGAAGGCGTTGGCTGCAACTGGAAGGCCTCGGAATACACCACTTGCTCCCAGTCATGGGGGCTCTACTTGCAGTCCCCCTCGCACTGCAGCATGACAGGAAGATCGAGCAGAGGCAGCAAAGAAGACAAGCCGCTCGCAGAGGTAGGGGATGGAGGGCTCTCAGTAGGAGGTCTTACCCACCTAGGGTTTTCATGGACCCTTTCTCCTACCTCCACCTAAGCCAGGAGCAATGTGTTCGGCAGCTCTGCTTTACCAAGGAGGTGGTCACAGAACTCAGTCACCTCCTGGATTCAGACCTGCAGCCGCAGAGCAGGGCAACGACAGCTCTGCCAGTGGCCCACAAGGTGACTGTGACCCTGAACATTGAACCCGAGGGTGGTTGCTCGGTGGCAAGGGTAGTCCGCTCTACACCTGGCCAATAACTCTCCTCTGCAACCCCACCACCTTTGGCCAGTACTCCTATAACGACTGCCAATCTGCCATGAGGAATGTCATCAAACAGACCATCAGGGTACTCAAGCAATGGTTCTGTTGCCTTGTCCACTTGGGAGGAGCCCTCCAGTACTTGCCCGGTGTCCAAGTTTGTGCTGGTCTGCTGCATCCTCAACAACTTGGCCATCATGAGGGTGCAGCCCTTGCCAACACGGTTCTGCAACCACCTCAGGAGGAGGAGAAGGAGGAGAAAGAGGAAGAAGAGGAGGAGGAAGAGGAGGAGGCAGTCTGCATATCCACATTCCTGTCCGGCTGTCCATGAGCGCATCATCAGGCACCCCTTCTCCTGATTGAAACCCCAGATTTCCGTTGCTCAATATTTTCCAACTTACAATCCCTCTGTCATGGAACATCATAGCATCCTCTTGGCCACAAAGCTGAAATGAAAGCCACCACAAAAGCGATGTTCCAAACCAAATTTACAAATCAGTCAATCCAATACTACACAACAAAGTCAACTAATTACCATTGTGCATTCCCTCAGTGCCTGCCTTCCATGTGCCATTACCTGACCTAGTGCTCCTACGAAGTGCTACCCCAGTAGCTGCAGCATGGTTGGTGGAAGGCTGCTGACTTTCAGTGGAGGAGACTGCAGGTAGCCTTGTAGGATGACCTCGAGCAGCTTTGAGCCAAGAACCCGGCTGTGGACTATACCATCTCGGCATGGGCTGCGGGAGTCTGGGCTGGCGGGCTGGCTGGCTGACAGACAACAGCAAGGGTGCTGGTGGAGTGGCAGGGGTGGGAGGATGAATGCTGTCTTCCAGAGAGAGGACAGCAGGTTCATGCTCCATGGAGCCATTGCCACTCCCCCGGAGCAGTGCCTCAGCAATCCTAGTTATCTTTTGGAGGAAAGATTGCTTTAGCCCTGTGACATCTTGTAAGCCCCTTTCACACTGTAATCCAACAGCAGTCTGAGCTTGCATGGCAGCAAGCTGATCTTGTATGCAAGCAGTCTGAGCTTCCACTGCAACACTCAGGTGTTTGGTGGTTGTTGCTTGTGCTGCAATGGAAGCTGAAACATCAGCCATCAGACATTGCATCATGAATGGGTCCACATGTGCAAACGGTGGCTGTGAGTGTGAAATCAAGTGACGGTGCTTTGTCTTCATCATCACTCTCTTCTTGGTTTTCCTCCGCTGCACCTCTTGGGTATCTGAAAGGAAAAAAGCGCATGGGTAAGGATGTGGTGTGGCAAGGGAAGGGGAAAGAGATGCATGCAAACACTATCTGAAGGGAATGTGGGATGAGAGAGAAGTGTGATGTGAGAAGGAGGATTAGGCATGAGGATACCGTCATCTTTGATGTTTTCAACCTCACCACTGGCCACAGTCTCAGCAATGGCCAACTCAATAATGGCCAGCACCCTCTCTTTCATGCAGATTAGGACATGCAGGTGCGCATGTCCCACTCTGGTTAGCTCCTGCTGCCTTCGGTTGTGTGCCATCTTGTCCTGCAAGAGAGAGGGAAGTGCGTCAGTGAGTGTCATGCAATCTGTTTGGCTGATGTGGCTGTCATGGTTGAATAGCTGACAATGTTTGCAAGCTGTGAGATGTGGCTGTGAGGCTTGCAGCAGTGGTAAGTGTGTGAGGGTGGGGTGAAGCTATGAATGCGAAGTATGAGGCCTGATTGATAGAGATTGTTGGTAGGTGAGTGATGGGAATGTGATGATTTAAGCAGCGTGTGAGGCTACTGGTATAGTTGGTAGTATATGGAATTTGAAAATGCATTCACTGACCTTGACCACTCATGTGAGGTCATTGAACTTCTTGCAGCACTGCATCCAGGTCCTCAGGGCATTGATCTACACAGCTAATTGGACACATTGCCTTTTGACCATGTGTCTGGAGGGCCTCCTGCCCCCCTGAGGATACAGGACATCTCTCCTCCTTTCCACCTCCTCCATAAAGACCTCCTCTTCAGCATCTGAAAACCTTGGTGCCTGATGTCTCCCCTGTTGTGCCATTCCTCACTCTTTCCCAGGTCTCAATCTCTTCAACCATGATTTTCAGCACCTGCTCCAGCCACAATGCACCTCCCCTTTAAGAGGTGAAGACCAGCTTTAAGCAGTGCAGTGTAGCTTTAACTGATGCTAGCCTCTCACGATATTTCCCCCTGCTGATGCATCCAGCCAATGAAAAGTATTGTTAGTGCTGGCTGGACGCAGCGACCATTTAAATAAGCAGGCAGCTCGAAGTTGACATGCTGCCTGCATTGCAATCAATAGGCACGGGTTAATCGAGCATTGGGATTCCCTCACCCGTTTTCAGGGTTTATACAATTTAGCCCACTTGTTTTTTCTCAGGGCTCAGTTTTTTTAGAATAGTGTCATGAGAATGAGTGTTTATGAATGGATAAGTGAAGAGGTTACTATGGATTTTCAGGTCCTAAACATTAAAATAAATTATTTCTGAACTGTATTTGTTTTTCCCTGAGCATCTTTCCCCTCAGGGGCACTTGCTGTCACTCATTCTCTTGCAGCAAGGAGGATGTCATTGATTGAGCTAATGGGGTAGAATTTCTGTGGAGGTTTTTGTGAACTTCAACAGAAGATCGGGAAAAATGGTGTAAACAGTCATTCATGCTGTTTCTGCAGACTTTCCACCAATCTTGTACCAGTTACAGTGGGGGATCAAGGAAAAACTGCATAGTCTGCAATTCAGTTTGTTTTTTCTGTTAAAACTGAAAATTGAATATACACTTCTCATGCAGTTGTTCTCAGTATTCCATCAGTTGCATTATAGAGAAGAATTGAAGTTATATAATAAATTTTTTGCAATGGTGGATTTAGAATTTTTTGAACTGAAAAGTGAGCTCTGGTGGTGCAAAAGTATTTCTAGCGGGATCTCGGGGCATGTCCGCAGGAATTCTTTTCTGGCACTTTTCATGTATGTTTTAGCATTTTGAAGTGTACTTCTGCTATTTTCTGTGCTTTCCTTTTTCCGTGTAAAGTTCTGATTTTCAATTATTGAAATTCAGCCCAATTGCGTACCTATACGACCTTCACACATGTATAATTGTATCGCCTGATTCTAGCGATCCATGAACAATGCTGTGGGACTTGAACTCTTTAACCTGGAACACTCAATATAATCGAAAATGCTGTCAAGAGAAAAATTCCATTTAATAAAGTAAATTTGGTTATCATTAAGTTAATCAGTTATTTGACTCAGTGTTATTAACATGTTACAGAGGCTCGGGGTGGGGGGGAGGCTACATTAATTAAGCTTTCATCTTTCCCAACCTTGAATTAAAAAATCATTATTTGTTTACATTAACAGTTGCAATTGGTTGAAGGTGAATAAATAAGGAGCACAGGAAGATTTTAGAAATCAGTGCATAACATGCTACCTGCCACTTCAAAGGAGCAGGCTTTAGCTATGCAAAATGCAGGGCTAAAAGACACAAATCCAAACTGCAGTTTCCAGAATCTTATTGTTATTTCTTGTATTGACATTGATTAATGTTAGGCCAGTGGTACTGACAATGAAATAAGTCATCTGTAACACCTAGAACAAGCTAGCATATAAAATGATAGATATAGGCTAAAGGCTGATGTTAAGATTTTAGTGGCCCAGACACAGGGTCCATTTCTGGGGGCGAGAAGGAAGCTGACCTGCAAATGACTCAAACACCATTCAGCCTACTGACACAGTATACTGGAAAACTGCCCAGCCCATTCCCCCAGAATATGGGCCACTGTGTAGGATAGCACCTTGTTGATCTTATGGGCTCAGACACAATTCTTCATTATTTGAAACCTGCAACTCACCCTGATGGCATCATTCCTGATCAGTCGGAGGTGGCACAGTGATTTATAGCTTTTGGCAATGGAATTGCCTGCTTCTGCAATCCTGTAAAATCATCAGCATAACCGTGCAGGTCCAGGTGATAGAATTGACACTGCTCGTGATGATTTATTTTTTCAGTTATATCCTTTATAAAAAAAAAGCAATACTCAAACATTCGCAAAGCTGCACTACCTAAACATTAACATTTTTACTTCAGACTGTTTTCAGATATTTATGCCATTTTTCCAGAGGTTTCTTGAGCTGAAGTTATGGCAGCAGATAAACTGAATCCTATCGAAATTTATGATCTATTTGTCTTCTGCACATGTGCAATGTTAGCATACGTGCAGGCATATATGGTTCGATGCTCCTCTCCGATCCTCTTCAATTTTAGTCAGGATTGCGGCTGAGAACGAGGGAAATTTTGGGTAGTGAGGCCTACCATTACTTTCCCACCCAACCTGCATTTCCCTTCCTCATTGGGATTGCTGCTGGCTGCCCTTTCCCTGCCCACTGCATGTAAATGGTGGTTGGACGGAGGGGAAGGACTCCGTCCCTGGTGAAATTCACTCCCTGTGTTATCTACATTTCCCAGGCTTCCATGTGGAAGGTGGTTGTCGGCACCGGGAAATGGAGGGAAAGGGCCGTGCAGTTTCCTCCAGTTCTTTCATTTCTACCTCTAGTGCTAACCTGCTGAAGGACCCAGTCTCGGCCGAAGTCTTCAGTGGGAAACTGATTCAAATCTTTGGGGCACTACTGCCCCGTTAGAACCCGTCTTGGTTTGTTAATCCTGAGGTGCAGTTTCACACGATGGGAGTGAACATCACGGAATTCTGTGCTGCGAGCGCTAAGCATGAGAATTCACACCGTAGTGTAGAGGAATCTTTTGATACTGGTCTTTGATTCATGGAATCAAGTGCAATTAAATTCAAATCTTATAGGGTTGCCATACTTAAAAGGTTTCGATAGAGTTGATGGTCAGAGGGGAATGGGTGCCAAGCTGGTTTCCAAACATTTCTTTTTACTGATAAACCAAATTCTGCCCATAGTGCAGAACTCCACCAAGGCTGAAAAGAATAAAAGCAATGAGCTAAATGAGGAAATTTGACAGAAAGACTGAGGGAGAAAATGAGTTCAAAATGCCATCTAATAAGAAAACAAAAACATGAGAAAGTACAGAATAAGAAAAGTGAACTTGGCTGCATTAAACTCATTTTTACATGGACCAAATACAAGTGCCCTGCTATCTGTCATGGACACTACTCGACACACTCAATCCCCTGAGGTAGTTAACTAGTAGAGGTAAAACTTCCAAGACGATAACGCTCTGTGAAATTTCTCCCTGATACTCAAAAAGCATTGAAGCAAAGGCTCCGTGATATTAATCTAACCTTACAATATGCATTATTCAGCCACTAGCTGGTTTTATCCATGTCACCAATAAAGAAAGTTGGATGACGGGTCAGTAATTCTGCTACAACAAAAGCAAAATACTGCAGATGCTGGAAATCTGAAATAAAAACAGAAAATGCTGGAAATACTCAGCAGGTCAGGCAGCATCTGTGGAGAGAGAAACAGAGTTAATATTTCAGGTCAATGACCTTTTGTCAGATGTTCTTCATATTGAAAAGAATCAGAACTAGCCATCAGAAATAAACAGCACAAAAGATTTCATTTAATTCAGCAAAGAATGTACATAGTAATTCCTATTATTAGGGGCTTGAATATTTTCAACTTCCTTAAACAAACAAGTTTTAAACAACTGGAGCCCACTGTTCATTGTAAAGTTCCAATAATCAGCACCATATTAAATACCTTCAATTTGGCTCCATGCATGTTCTGTATCATAACAATACATTACAAGATAGCTCCTCACAGTTTAGCCTGCTGTAAAGATGAGGGTAATCTCCAAACTATAAATATGTCAAATCGCATTTAAAACCACTAATTGTCAACTGTTTCAGATGCTTTATTACCTGCAAATTCCCGATTGGGCTAACCACTGTTATGTGAGAACTTCTGTTGTCTGCATTCATATAGCTGTTTATGCCGATGTTCAGGACTTGCCTGCACAGCAAGCTGTCGAATAGAGCAATTTATACAAGGGTTATAACTGACAGGAATTTAAACATAAAAGGAAGGTCAAGTTGGAAAATCCTTGCACAATGGAGGCTTCCCCCCTACACAGCACTAGTTTCAATGATGGTGTGTTGGAACTCATGTTGGATAAAGCAAGAGAAAGACTGTCCTCTTTGGCACTGAAGGGCAACCTCCACTGAAAACCCTGACAGGAGATAACTGACAGGTCCATTTTGCCACCAACACCTAAAGGATCTGACTCTAAATGCAGAAGAAAATGGCACAGCTACAGAAAGCCTCCAATGTAAGGCTACCCAACAGTTCCCTGTCGCCACAGTAAGTTTATGATGACCAAGTCATTGTATGAACAGCTCTGGTTATTGAAATAAACAAGAGCATGATCAGAACTTTTCCCTGAAACTGCAACACAACTGTGACCTATCCAAGCATCTCAGCATTGCTTTGAGCATTCCTATTGCTTGTTAATGTAAATTCTTGTTCTTAGGTGAGCTTCATTGTAGTTTTCTCCTGCTGCTTTGGTAATCCTGCACAATGGTGTCATGGGCCATGGTAGGAGTGGGTTTCCTTTGTCTCCAAGGAACCAATGAAAGAATTGTCCTCATTCTGTGATGCATTGTCTTCTTCTACACCGTCAGCATTAGTTCTTGCACATTCTGTGCTAGATGTCACAGCGTTAGCAGGTAGAAACTTAAAGTGCAATGTGCAATGGGCAGAAAGTGAGCGAGTTAAGGAATTTGCAATTTTCAAGCTTCCACACACAAAATTATCAATCTCTGAAGCATTTCACCTGCAAGAATTTCCAGGCTACAGTGTATTGAATATATGACACGAAGGGGTAGAAATTGGCCAATTTTTGGGAAGCAATGTGCTGCACCTGATCAGTGCTTGGGGTACAGATGCTGCAATATTGGCATAAGCAGCTGCCCAGGCACCCATCTGAGGCAGGTATTAGGAGCATTACATATATAAATAAGGGCTTAAAGTCTGTTTCAGGACCCCTGAACTAAATTGGTTAGCAATGGGCAGAGCAGGCTCCAACCCTTGTTTCTTCAGAAGCAGAAGCCGTCACCAAAACTGTAAGTTTTTTAATGTTTCTGTGGTGTCAGGAAAAGAAGGAGTGCGTCTCACAGCTCCACTGCACTCCTAAGGGCCACTGCCAGCCTGCAATCAACCACCCTCCCAATGTCCTTTCACCCCTTTCCTAGCACTTACCTTACGGTAATAGTACATTTAGATGCAGGCGAAACAGATGGCTTGAAATTGAAACCTTTACAATGGGTGAGTTGCCTCTGGAGCACAACAAGCAGCATCAAGTCACCTAAATTATTATAATGAGGCTTGAGGCCCAAATTCATACGCGACTCCAGCCTCCCAGATAGGTCTGTGCAGCATAGGTAATATGCCCGAAAATAGGCTCTAATTAATTTCTACCCCAAAATATCTCAATTTCACACTTTCTCTGAACTACATGATCTGTTGCTCTTATCTCATTCTGCCAGATTCACCACCTTGCGAGAGAAATTTGATAAGAGACAGGTCTTCATCAGTATTGCTGTAACTCCTGATTGAGAATTATCAGCATTCAAATTAATTTCATGAAGAAAATCACCTGCTTTAGTTTAAAGAGACGGTCCAAAGAATTCTTACCAGGAATAGGAGAAAAATCTAAGTAATGAGTCCAACAGAAACTTCAGAATGGAAAACATTAGCAGAAAAACAATTAATTGAAGACTGTTCCGACTATGGCTTCTGTTGTATATGTCTACTTGTATTTACTTTGTACAGCCACCATAGGGCTCACCCCCTGGAGTCCCAAGGGATCCCATAATCCCTTGGGAGCACAGGTATTTATGGAGGCTTCACAGGTTGGAGAGGCACTCTGGAGACCTGCAATAAAAGACTAAGGTCACACTTTACTTTGAGCTCACAGTGTTCAGTCTGACTCTTTCTCCATACACAACAGTTTCTATGTGGGAAATAATTGAAAAACCTCAAAAATCTAAATTGCAAATAGGCTTTGCACAACTCATAAATTTGAACAGTTTTGAGGTTGTTGAAACATGTTTGATAGAGGTGTTCAAAATCATGAACCATTTTGATAGAGTAAATAAAGAGAAGCTGTTTCCAGTGACAGAAGAGTTGGTAACCAGAGGATACAGATTTAAAGTGAGTGACAAAAGAATCAGAGGTGACAGGAGGAAACATTTTTTTTACACAGCAAATTGTGATCTGGAATGTACTGCCTGAAAGGTTGGTGAAAGCAGATTGAATAGTAGCGTTCGAAAGGGAATTGGATTAATACTTGAAGGAAAAAGTTACAGGACTATGGGGAAAGAGCGGGGGAGTGGGGCTAATTGGATAGCTCTTTCAAAGAGCCAGCACAGGCACAATGGGCTGAATGGCCTCCTTCTGTGTTTTATCATTCTATGATTCTATGATCTTCTCTAATTCATCCCGTTGTCCTATGTAATAAATCTTTCTGAAACTGACATCTGTCTTTGAGATGCTGAGCCAGTTTTTTTTCAAGGTGCATTTTGTCATGGGATAGATGTTGGGATGATTTGTTCAAGATCAGGAATATTTCCTCTTTCTTGTTAATAGAAATCTAGCTCACAATGCACAAACTTAGGAATGCAGATTGAAAATTTCATTTCCATTTCAATGGCTAATCAGAAAATTATGGCAATACAATCATCTCTTGTGCAGCCTCCTTTTGACGGTGGCTTAACATGAGCAGTCCACTTCTATGTCAGAGTTGCACCTCTAAATTTACCATCCCCTGTTTCTAAGGGTAGGCATTTCTCAAAGAACCTAAGCTTCTTCTTGTATGAATTTATATTTTTCTGTGATCTATTTATACTCATTGAAAGAGTGCCATGTATTTAGATTGCACCTTTTAAAAATATTTTCATACCTTATTCTGCAGTAATCCTAAACCTTTCCCATTTGCAGGCGTTTTCTATCTGATATTCAATTGCAAAATGGTAAGGTCCTTTTCCTTACACTGGAGATCAGAGCATGATTTAATCTTCATGTTCTTTTGAATACTCATTTAATAACAGCAGCAAAGTCTTACCCCATGCCTGAATTGCAGTTAAACCAGTTTTGGATTTTCCTACTGTGGTTTGAAACTAATACCCAATTTATAGTGCAGCCAAGCCTTTGACAGTGACTCTATAAATTTGTAAAACTCCCGTTCGTGGTGAGAATGGCTGCATCAGCAGGATGGAGCAGCAGCAGCCAAATATCCCAGCAGATGCCCACCATAGCAGGTCCACTTCTCCGAGTCCTTCCCATGAGAGTACTGCAGTGTTTTTCTTTACCAGTATTGTTGTTCCTTCATAATTGTTGAAGCCATATAACCATAACTGTTTAATCGAAATGTATTATTAAGGAATGAAGCATTGTTTTTCTTTATATTTTGAAGAGTGGAAAAGTCACGCATTCACCACAAAAGCCGCAGTTCAGTACCAACTGCAAAGGAACATGAATGTATTTCCGTCTGTCTACTGCTCGAAAATACTACTGCTACGTTTGTGCCCAAAGATGGGCTAGAAGCAGGACCAAAATTGAATGGGAAATGGAAGTGCCAACTTATTGTTGGTTTTCTGCCCATTCTGATTTCTGAGCAAATGTTGATTTAGGGGCCAGAGCTCCTATCGGAAACATGTGGGGCTTAACGAATAAGTGCAAATTGAGGTCAGTTCATGTTGTTGGGATTTTCACTGCCATTTTCATCTTTCCCTGTGTTGGTACCATTCCGGCTACAGATCATGGGCAGTACAAATCAGAAAACAGTCATTCCTAGTGATATTTAAAGGGATCTTCAGCGGCTCTCAAGTAAAATGATAAAATGATTTGTGAGACATTTTGCTTGTATTACATAGTGTCATTTTGCTACCTAGATGATTTCTGAATGTTTAAGGAACTTCTGGTAATACACCTTTATTTCTTCATGGGAGCCCTTCATGACAATTCTATACTGGCTGGAGGAGGAGGAGTAACAAGAGGAAGGAGCAACCAAGGCTGTGTCTGCAGGGAGAACAAATAGAAAGAGGTTTGGTTGCAGGTATCTTTACTCTCCCAACAGATTTTGTAGGCGCAGACCTACATACCTGTAGCTTTGTGAAAAGCAGTGCATAAGGAGTCTTTGCTTCTCTAGGGTGGCTGTCGTAGAGTTGTGTTACCTCCTGAAACAAGACCTGCAACCAACTGCCACAGCAATCAGTGCATTGCCTGTTGCAGTCAAAGTCACCGCAGCCCTGTACCACTCTGGGGTTCACTGAGATTGCAGGATTCCTCCAAATCCAGAGCATCATTAACTGCACCCTGTGGGCTCCTTCACACAGCCTCATTACCTTTAAGAATTGAAACCGTTTCCACTCCATTAGTGTGCAACTGGTGTGTGATCACTTTCCTGGCAGCTGCCATGATGCTTTTATGTTGCTGCAATCCTCCATCCCCCACTGTTTCACCCTTGTCTCCAAGCAGCCGATAGACTGGCAGCTTGGGAACAACGTCTATCCCCTTCAGACTTAGCCCATGACTTCTCTCATGCTCGGTGACTATTGCACTACAATCATATCCATAGGTCAACTGGAGCCCCTCATAAAGCAATAATTCCAATACCTGAACTGGTCTGGTGACTTCCTACAATACAGTCCACAAAGAGAGTGTGATTCAATAGTAGTTTGCTGTATGCTGCGTAACTTTGCCCTGCAATGGGGACAATAGTTGCCTCAGCCAGAGCTTTTCAGCAGCAGCTATTTGAAGACCCGTCAGATATCGATTCCTGCTCCCCTGCATTAACAGTCATGTTCAACATCCTTCCATCCTCCAATAAACTGCATCTGCCGAAAGGCCAACATTGATATTCATGTTACCTGGCATTGCAGGGTCACCAGCTACTGAAGAAACACTCTGCATTCAAAGATTTCAAAAAGGATTACAATTTTCATGCCCTAATCAAATGCCTGAGACTAATTATCAGTCAGCAGTGAGCTGTTGATGCCCATATTAAATGCTTTTTTACCTACTCTTATGATGTGCTGTGACTCAGTCGAAGGCCCTTGAGGTGCTCATGGTCACCGACCTCTAAGAACTCAGGTTCGGTTCAAATTAGGCCTCAGAAAGTTAATTCAAGTCATTCAAACTATTCTCCTGAAGGTTTTTTTTCACATTATTTTTTGTAATTTTCAAAATGTCAGCACTAGAAACATCAAGACATGACTCTAATGGAACAATTGTATCAGTTAATTGAATTTAGGAAATGAGTAACAGCGAGTCGCCTAAAATCTATAAAGGTACATGTATATAGATTTACCTCTTTAGTTTGGAAAAACAGTCAATAAAATTGAAAGAAAAAATACTGCATTCAGAGCCCATCCTTATCGAGATATAGAAAAATCATTGAGATCCTGTAGCCCATTAATGATGTGTTTCTCATAAGAATTAACACAATTGATAATTTTGTTTCAGACAGATCAACCTAAAATAATTTGAATTGGGCATAATTTGGGTATTGATGAATGTATCTGAAATCTGGCAGTTTGGATCATTTTGGCTTGTTAATTGGGTTGCTCAACACTTGCCAGACGTAAGACCTGCTTTTACCAGCGTAAAAGTTTTAAAAGATAGAAAAAATAAATTTTATTACTTATTTTTATATTAAAAACCCTGCCCATTAAGGTAAGTTTATGATTAACACTATTAAAACATTTTTTTTTAAATTTCAAAAAAAAATGTTTTAATAAAACATTTAATTTAATTTCTATTATTTTTTAGAAAGTGAAGTGTTCTTTTTATTTATATCTGTGTTTTTTTGTTTTTAGGAGCTTAAGGGGAGGAAATCCGATACCCGAGCTGAATTGTAGGGCTTATCGGTATTAGGCGGTTCTGAGGAATCACAACAAACCAACAATGCATTGACCTTTAGCACAGACTGATAGAAGATGAAAATATACACTCAGTACTGAATAACACTCCACCAAGGGCAGTGAAGAGTCAACAGTCGAAAAAGATAGCAAACCCTGGGAAGCAAGGTCAATTCACACGTCATGAGGAACTGAGGCAAAGTTGACACCACTGAATAACACATTCCAGAAGGGTGACATGTGATGGGAGATGGACAGGTGGGGAAGAACCACTCAGAGCCAGTCTGACGAGGGTCAACAAATCAATGTAACTTCACTGATAGCAGTAGGCCAATCAGTGGTTTTGTAGGAGGGTCGCACACCTCAAAAAATGTATAACTGTAATTGTAAAACCTTTGTTCTGAGAAGTGTTCATCGGAACCCTTCCCCTGCATGCTGGAATAAAAAACGGTTAACCGAGTTTTCATCTGAGTGATTCCATGGTCGCTATACGGACGGGTGGGTGTCGATTCCTTATATCAGGCACTCCACCTTGAGGAAGAGAAGTCTTCTTTTTACCCCAACAATTGGCGCTGTGAGCACAGTGCAGACACTCCGATCTGGACGATGTGGCAGCTAGCAATTGCAGTGAGTATTTTTTTTGTACCACCTGCAGAGCTGTAGCGTTGACGGGGAAGGAGGTAATCTGTATAAAGAACTAAGAGGGGGTAATCTGTATATCTAAGTTATAGCGAACCATGGAAGGACGAAAACTGAGGTGAGAAATAGGTGTAAGTCCTGAAGTGTGACGGATGACACGATAATAACAGGGAGAAGCCTGTATTGATTGTGCACAGCACAAACAAGAAAGAATTGAAAGGGTGCAAAATTCACGAGAACCCCCCCCCAATGTGTGGGCTCATTTGAAAGGAAATTTAATTTGGGACTATCTACCAGAAAGTTTGAAATTCTAAAGTTCTTATGGAAGAAACTACGAACTTGAATCAAATTTTGGACTTTTAAAAGACAAATTCAAGGTTGTGGGCAGGCCTAAAGAACTAACAGGAGACAACTTGATTATTGAGGCTGTCTAGGTGTTGGGACTAACGTAATTTGTCTGGAGAAATGGGTATTCGAGAATCCTTCTCCACAAGAGACATTAACATTACAACAAATAACCCAGAGATAGCCAACCATCAACCTGAATCTGGAAAACCGTTTCAGCATATACATTACAAAGAGGCCCAATCCAGCCTGTATGCGAAAAACTAAGCACAAAAGGACATTGCGATTACCAAGCCAATATTTCCATCAGGAAACAGTTTTCGAAAATCAACCCACCCAAAACATATTAACTTTTAACGAGCCCGGCAAAATATTACAAAGAAGAAGAGTCAAGCCCGCCAAATTTAAACAAAAAATTCTGGACTGATTTGGCACCAAGATTAGAACCACTCAAACCATATAACTGGCCCCCTGTTTTAACTGAGGGTATGCCACACTCCGCCTAGTACCATACTACGCTTGTGTCAACAAGAAGGGAGAGAAGCCAACGCGACAGTTGTAAACTAACTTCTCCAGCCTTGAAGTCCTGAAGTCCTGAAGGAAGGAAGAACAGCACCATTGTGGCAGCAACTGACCACAGCCAACGTGGTCCCAACGAAAAACCACCGCGATCGACCAAACTCGAAACAAAACTCCAACAGGAAGAAACCGCGGAATCGAAAGTTTCCACTCTACAATCTAAGGCCTGACTACCAACAGATGAAAACATTACCTAAAGAGACTTTGAACCTATTTCTAACGAAGGAAACCGGGTACTTACCCCATAGATCCAAAACGCACCTTACCGCATCAGTGGACTCAACCCAACTGAAGATTGCGCAGTAAGAAATCTTCTCCGATGTTCGGGGTACGGCAAGCAGAACCTACAGAATTCAACGAATCCCGAAATCGCGAACTACTGCTAACTGACCAGAAAGGATTGGTAAGCATAGTCCTTGCCTACCCTGGAGTCTAACCGAGCTAGGATTAGGTATTGGGAGGTGGGAGGTGTAATTTTTACAGTAACCCCATTTGAATGTGTGATGTATTGTTCTTTATTAGAGTGATTATAAGTTTGATATTGTATTTTCTTGACTGCATTAAAATCAAAGTTCTTTTGCACCAAACCAGTTGTCCTTTGCACTTTATCACATCCCCCAAATAAATCCAGAGTCTAGAACCCAAGGGAGTGGGAGCGATTCGAACCATTCAAGTTTGTCAGAGGTGAACCTGACCTCCAGGACCACCCCCTTACAGAATACAACCTAAAGGGGAGGTGGGACCCCAGGATGTTCAGGAAAAGCTGGCTAGTGGAATGGAATGAAGAACAAGGGGGCTTCTCTGAGATATGGATCAAAAGGGTCCCGGGTATAAATGCTAGCAGGAAAGGAGAAAAATAAAACTGACACTTAAGTTGCGGAGGAACCCGATTAGGGAGGCAAGCAGTATTGTTAGTCTGGCCGGACATTAGAGCAGTCAAAGGGCTTGGAAACAGGACATGGAATCTGGTAGAAGGGTAAACGTACCCAGAAGAGAAATGGCTTCCCAGGATAAGTTGCTGAAAAAACATAGGATAAGCTGTATTGAATGAAAAGTTGGTGTGAATGTCTGTCTTTAAGTGAAAGTGTTCACATGGAAGCTTTCTTGACTATGGAATATTTGAGGTGGGAGTTAATGAATTTTTCATTTGTCTGAAAGCCAGCCGTTTAAAAGAAAAACAAATGATTCTTTGAATGTCTGGTTTAGCTCCTCCACTTTTCGGACATAAAAGTCACAAAGGACGGGTTGTTTATCAAAAGATAAAACATGCAACTGTGAAACTACAATTGCTAAAAGAAAAAAAAATTATAATTAGAGTACAAAAATTGCGATTGTCTTATGTAGTTTAAATTAACAATTTCTCGGGGTCACAAGCCTTCTGTGTAAAATGTTTGTTAGATATAAAAACTAATTTGAAGAAAGGAGAAAATGGAAGAAGACATAACTTCCTGAATGAAGTTTTAAAGATATTGGTTTAATTGGCTTATTGAGGGTAATTAACCAATGAAAACCAGACTTCCATCATGGCCACGGTGAAATTCAGGTTCCTTTTCAAAGTAGGAATATCAAACCTTCATCACATTGGAAAAGAGATAAAAGACACTCTATGTTGATAATGATTTTAAATTTTGGGTTTGAAAACCTTTTTAAAATGGATGCCGTATTCTGATATCGGGAAAGGTTTAAAAAAAAGAATTATGCAAAGCCACGTAATGACGTCAGGCCTTCTTACAAACCTGCAAAGGAGTTAACCCTTTCCACTGACAGCTGTTTTATTTAGTTCACCAAACTTTAGCATCGCTGCATGGATTAAAAAAAAATTACTGGACATTATTAATTTGAGTTTCTTAATTGAAAGTGAATATTTTCCCACATGCCAGAAGGAAAATAAAATTGTAACGGTTATAAAGAATTAAAAAATAAATTTGTAATCTTTAATATGGTAAGAGTGAAGTAACATATCTCGAATACTAATAACACAAGGGAAAAGACAAATGCCCCAGGACAGAAAAGAGGCTATTAGATCGATACCAAAGCCAGGGACCGTGAAAGGGGTCAGGCAGGTACATAGAAACATAGAAAATAGGTGCAGGAGTAGGCCATTCGGCCTTTCTAGCCTGCACCGCCATTCAATGAGTTCATGGCTGAACATGCAACTTCAGTATCCCATTCCTGCTTTCTCGCCATACCCCTTGATCCCCCTAGTAGTAAAGAATACATCTAACTCCTTCTTGAATATATTTAGTGAATTGGCCTCAACAACTTTCTGTGGTAGAGAATTCCACAGGTTAACCACTCTCTGGGTGAAGAAGTTTCTCCTCATCTCGATCCTAAATGGCTTACCCCTTATCCTTAGGCTGTGACCCCTGGTTCTGGACGTCCCCAACATTGGGAACATTCTTCCTGCATCTACCCTGTCTAAACCCATCAGAATTTTAAACGTTTCTATGAGATCCCCTCTCATTCGTCTGAACTCCAGTGAATATAAGCCCAGGTGATCCAGTCTTTCTTGATATGTCAGTCCCGCCATCCCGGGAATCAGTCTGGTGAACCTTCGCTGCACTCCCTCAATAGCAAGAACGTCCTTCCACAAGTTAGGAGTCCAAAACTGAACACAATACTCCAGGTGTGGCCTCACCAAGACCCTGTACAACTGTAGTAACACCTCCCTGCCTCTGTACTCAAATCCCCTCGCTATGAAAGCCAACATGCCATTTGCTTTCTTAACCGCCTGCTGTACCTGCATGCCAACCTCCAATGACTGATGTACCATGACACCCAGGACTCGTTGCATCTCCCCTTTTCCTAATCTGTCACCATTCAGATAATAGTCTGTCTCTCTGTTTTTACCACATCAACTGGTTCTCCCTTGTCCACTCTACTGGAAACATCCTCGAAAAATTCCAGAAGATTTGTCAAGCATGATTTCCCTTTCATAAATCCATGCTGACTTGGACCTATCATGTCACCTCTTTCAAAATGCGCTGCTATGACATCCTTAATAATTGATTCCATCATTTTACCCACTACCGATGTCAGGCTGACCGGTCTATAATTCCGTTTTCTCTCTCCCTCCTTTTTTAAAAAGTGGGGTTACATTGGCTACCCTCCACTCGATAGGAACTGATCCAGAGTCTATGGAATGTTGGAAAATGACTGTCAATGCATCCGCTATTTCCAAGGCCACCTCCTTAAGTACTCTGGGATGCAGACCATCAGGCCCTGGGATTTATCGGCCTTCAGTCCCATCAATTTCCCCAACACAATTTTCCGACTAATAAGGATTTCCCTCAGTTCCTCCTTCTGACTAGACCCTCTGACCCCTTTTATATCCGGAAGGTTGTTTGTGTCATCCTTAGTGAATACTGAACCAAAGTACTTGTTCAATTGGTCTGCCATTTCTTTGTTCCCAGTTATGACTTCCCCTGATTCTGACTGCAGTGGACCTACATTTGTCTTTACTAACCTTTTTCTCTTTACATATCTAAAGAAGCTTTTGCAGTCCATTTTAATGTTCCCTGCAAGCTTCCTCTCGTACTCTATTTTCCCTGCCCTAATAAAACCCTTCGTCCTCCTCTGCTGAGTTTTAAATTTCTTCCAGTCCCCGGGTTCGCTGCTATTTCTGGCCAATTTTTATGCCACTTCCTTGGCTTTAATACTATCCCTGATTTCCCTTGATAGCCACGGTTGAGCCACCTTCCCTTTTTTATTTTTATGCCAGACAGGGATGTATAAATGTTGTCATTCATCCATGCGGTCTCTAAATGTCTGCCATTGCCTATCCACTGTTAACCCTTTAAGCATCATTCGTCCATCTACCCTAGCCAATTCACGCCTCATACCTTCAAAGTTACCCTTCTTTAAGTTCTGGACCATGGTCTCTGAATTAACTGTTTCATTCTCAATCCTAATGTATAATTCCACCATATTATGGTCACTCTTCCCCAAGGGGCCTCGCACAACGAGATTGCTAATTAATCCTCTCTCACTACACAACATTCAGTCTAAGATGGCCTCCCCCCTAGTTGGTTCCTCGACATATTGGCCTAAAAAACCATCCCTTATGGACTCCAGGAAATCCTCCTCCACCGTATTGCTTCCAGTTTGGTTAGCCCAATCTATATGCATATTAAAGTCACCCATGATAACTGCTGCACCGTTATTGCATGCACCCCTAATTTCCTGTTTGATGCCCTCCCCAACATCACTACTACTGTTTGGAGGTCTGTTCACAACTCCCACTAGCGTTTTCTGCCCCTTGGTATTCCGTAGCTCCACCCATACCGATTCCACATCATCCAAGCTCATGTCTTTCCTTACAATTGCCTTAATTTACTCTTTAACCAGCAACGCCCCCCCGCCTCCTTTTTCTTTCTGTCTATCCTTCCAAAATGTTGAATACCCTTGGATGTTGAGTTCCCAGCCTTGGTCACCCTGGAGCCATGTCTCCGAGATGCCAACCACATCGTATCCTTTAACTGCTTCCTGCACAGTTAATTCGTCCTCCTTATTCCGAATACTCCTCGCATTGAGGCACAGAGCCTTCAGGCTTGTCTTTTTAACACACTTAGACCCTTGAGAATTTTGCTGCAAAGTGGCCCTTTTTGTTTTTTGCCTTGGGTTTCTCTGCCCTTCACTTTTACTCATCTCCTTTCTGTCTTTTGCTTCTGTCTCCAATTTGTTTCCCTCTGTCTCCCTGCATTGGTTTCCATCCCCCTGCCATATTAGTTTAACTCCTCCCCAACAGCACTAGCAAACACTCCTCCTGGGACATTGGTTGCGGTCCTGCCGAGGTGCAGACCATCCGGTTTGTACTGGTCCCACCTCCCCCAGAACCGGTTCCAATGCCCTAGGAATTTGAATCCCTCCCTGCTGCACCACTGCTCAAGCCACGTATTCATCTGAGCTATCCTGCGATTCCTACTCTGACTAGCATGTGGCACTGATAGCAATCCCAAGATTACTACTTTTGAGGTCCTACTTTTTAATTTAGCTCCGAGCTCCTTAAATTTGTCTCGTAGGACCTCATCCCGTTTTTTACCTATATCGTTGGTACCAATGTGCACCACGACAACTGGCTGTTCACCCTCCCTTTTCAGAATAACCTGCACCCGCTCCGAGACATCCTTGACCCTTGCACCAGGGAGGCAACATACCATCCTGGAGTCTCGGTTGCAGCCGCAGAATCGCCTATCTATTCCCCTTACAATTGAATCCCCTATCACTATTGCTCTCCCACTCTTTTTCCTGCCCTCCTGTGCAGCAGAGCCAGCCACGGTGCCATGAATTTGGCTGCTGCTGCTCCCCCCTGATGAGTCATCCCCCTCAACAGTACTCAAAGTGGTGTATCTGTTTTGCAGGTGGATGACCGCAGGGGATCCCTGCACTACCTTCCTTGCACTGCTCTTCCTGTTGGTCTTCCATTCCCTCTCTGGCTGTGGACCTTTTACCTGTGGTAAGACCAAATCACTCAACGTGCTATTCACGTCATTCTCAGCATCGTGGATGCTCCAGAATGAATCTACCTTCAGCTCCAATTCCGCAACGCGGTCCGTCAGGAGCTGGAGCCGGATACACTTCCCGCACACGTAGTCTTCAGGGATACCGGAGGCGTCCCTGATTTCCCACATAGTACAGGAGGAGCATAACACGTGTCTGAGCTCTCCTGCCATGACTTAACCCTTAGATTAACTTAAATTGGCAATAGCAGTGTTAAAAGGGCTATTCAACTGCTGCCGAAATGCCGAGATGGGCCAACCTATTCAGGACCTGGTCAAAGGGGGAAACCCTCAAAGAGCCAGTGGACTGGGGCCCTGATCAGGACAGGGCATTTGTAAAGTTAAAACAAGCTCTCACAAGTGTTCCAGCCCTGGGATTACCCGACAGAATAGGCTCTTCCAATCTATACATACCACAGTAAAGTTTACATGTGGACAGGCATAGTAGAGTGCTTAACACAACATACCTTAGTAGATGTGCTTAACACAGGAAGGCTATAAACGGTAACCGACGTACGAAGGTCTAGGTGGGAAGCAATGCTCTTACCCCCCCCAACGGGACGGTAACAATAAAAGACAACTGTAACAACCCTGCAGGATGGATCATTACACAGGGAGAGAAGCATCAGTGTAGCCCGACAGGAGGAGACGAGGGAAGTGGTCAGACTTGAGGAGGCAGATATAGATCTATACGTAGATGGGTCCTAGCGCAATATCAACAGGACACCACGGACGGGATGGGCAGTGGTAGATAGGAGTGGAAAGGTTAGAGGGGAAGGACAGTTAGAAGAGGGCCTATCGGCTCAAGTGACTGAATTGGTGGCTCTCACCAAGGCTCTGAGGATAGCTAAGGGAAAAAGGCTAAACAGCTATACAGACAGTCGGTATGCTTTTGCAGTAGTGCATGATTATAAAACCTGAGGATATTGTTAAGAAATATGATAGCCTGGAGTAGACGGGGATACATGACTTCAGGAGGAGGACCAATTAGTGGAAGCCTCCCTCCTACCCCAAGAGTGTGCGATGGGCAGACGAGGCAGCCAAGGGGGTGGTGGAGACAGGTACACTGGTCAGGGAAGCCCAGGTTGGAGCATGTACAATCGGGCCTGAGGAAGTAAACATGCTCAGGAAGGCCAATGGTGTCTTGGCCTTTATTGCAAAGGGGTTGGAGTATAAAAGCAGGGAAATCTTGCTACAGCTATATAAGGTATTGGTGAGGCTACACCTGGAATACTGCGTGCAGTTTTGGTTTCCAGATTTACGAAAGGATATACTTGCTTTGGAGGCAGTTCAGTGAAGGTTCACTAAGTTGATTCTGGAGATGAGAGGGTTGACTTATGAGGAAACGTTGAGTAGGTTGTGCCTCTACTCATTGGAATTCAGAAGAATGAGAGGTGATCTTATCGAAACCTATAAGATTATGAGGGGGCTTGACAAGGTGGATGCAGAGAGGATGTTTCCACTGATGGGGGAGACTAGAACTAGAGGGCATGATCTTAGAATAAGGGGCCGTCCATTTAAAACAGAGATGAGGAGAATTTTCTTCTCTCAGAAGGTTGTAAATCTGTGAAATTCACTGCCTCGGAGAGCTGTGGAAGCTGGGACATTGAATAAATTTAAGACAGAAATAGACATTTCTTAAACGATAAGGGGATAAGGGGTTATGGGGAGCGGGCTGCGAAGTGGAGCTGAGTCCATGATCAGATCAGCCATAATCTTATTGAATGGCGGAGCAGGCTCGAGGGGCTGTATGGCCTACTCCTGTTCCTATTTCTTATGCTCTTATGTTCTTGTGCTTAAGGTACAGGGAGAAGCCACGCCACAGGAAAAGGAGGGGTGGAGGCAGAGAGGAGCCGAATAAGGGATTGACGAGGTATGGAGGAAAGATAGGAATTCATACCACGGGTATGTCCATACAAGTAGAACTAACATGATAAGCTCGATGCCCAGATGGTGGTAGAAGTGAATGGGTAGAGATATAGAAGGTGCGTAACAAAATACAACTCAGGGGGAAAGTAAAGGTCAGGATAATAGACCAGTTTACGAAGTGAGTAGAAGCTTTCGGCTCAAGAAATTGTTCATCAGAAACCGTGGCCAGGATCAGAGCAGAGGAAACAATACCCCGATGGGGAATACCACTTCAGCTGGACTCAGATCAAAGTACACACTTCACAGGGAAGATCAAAGAGACTGAAAAGGGATGGGTAGACAGGTTACCCTGAGTACTGATGAAGCTCAGGGCAACCCCTAGTCGGACAACAGGACTGACACCCTTTGAACTAATGATTGAAAGGGCTATGAGACTGCCAGAAGTCTTGGTTTCAGGAAGCGAGGACATAGGTCCTTTTAAAGACAGGATACAGAGGTTTGTGATGGAACTCTGTAAGCAGTTACATGACTTAAAAGCACAGGCTAGAGATCAACAAATAATCAAGGACTTAGAGAACAACACTAAGCAACAGAAGGTCCAAATATCCCAAATAGGCAGTCAGGTAATGGTGAGGATTATCCCAGAGAGGTCCGGGCTCGCACCAAAATGGACCTGACCCTATCAGGTTATAATGGTAAGGGACACATGCACCTGCAGAGTTATAAGGGGTATCGGCAAGTGGAAACAATGGACCCAGTTGAAAAACATAGTCACTAACTAACCAGTGACGACCGGGAAATATTGTTTTATTACAGGATTTTGGTGCTCGTGGGAACAATATGGGGTAACTCATCCTCATTACAGGGACTCAGGCAACATTACTTGTGATAAAGAATCAAAAACGCTGACGGTGATGGACGGAGCAACAGTAGACTTAAATAACAGGCATAAAACAACATAACAAGGAAATGAAACAACATTGGGGATGGGCCAGTAAAACGGGACTAGTAATTAGTATAAATAAGACCGCGGTGTGTTTTATCAGAAGTGGGGGGACAAAGATACTGCACCCGGGGGAAGGAGTTGCAGGTTTCACGCAATATCTATGAACAGTGGGGGAGGGATATCTCCCGAGATAGACCACCATTAAGTCGCCACCCACTACTTTAGCAACAGTGAGCACTACCAGGGCCCCGACCACAACATCTCCAGTGCCACCAACGTGTCCAACTTTGAGCGCTGGGACAAAAGGGGGATTAGTAATAAGGCAGACCAAGGATACACTTCGGGGTACGCCAGCGAATAATTTAACAGACTTAACCATCCCCAGCTTCTGCGTGTCAAACTATAAGCCTGTATAAAAAATCTGACCCTGCGAGCACATGAAGGCTCTGAATCAAAAACTAGGAGGTCTAAAGTGGAAAGAGGGAACGGGAAAAAGAGGGATACTAGAAATGGTAGGCATGGGATACGCGGCGGGATATGCGGTGGGAGTTGCGACGACAAACATTATGGGCTAGAACCTCCACTTTTGTGGTAGTGGGCGATATTTCTGGCGTGGGTGCGATAAAAGGGTTTTCAGATCGCCGGCTTCTCGCCCATTCTCAAACCACCTAGTCTCCATTTTTGAAAATGGGCGTTACCGCGAGCGATATAAATTGGCGGTAGCGTTAAATTTTTCTGTCCTTTTGCCGTAAAGTGTGGCCATCCTTAGCAACGGCATGACAGTACTTGATTCCTGCGATTCTGGAGGTCAAGAGTCACCATGACATGCGCAGAAGAGGAGACAGAGAGAGAGGGACTGAAGGCGTGGCTGGGTGTGGTGTGGCTGCTTTGGGAGGAAGGAGGGAGAGTTTAGAGCTTCACAGCAAGTAGGCAAACAAAAAGTAGCTGTTACCAGGCACATATTTTACCAAATTTGATCTATAATGGAGAGAGAGGAGGAGGCATCAAAACACGCTATGGAGACTGACGCTGGAGAGAGCAGTGAGGTGGGAGAGGAGCACATTGGAGGGTGCAAAAGAATCAGGAGGTTCTCGGATGAGGCAAATGCATCCCTCCTGCAGGAGGTCGAGTTACACTGGGGTGATTTGACACAGGGCGGGCGTGGGAAGCCCACCCCAAAGGCCTACCAGAAGATATGGACCGAGATAGCAGAGGTGGTCTCGTAGGCGACCAATGAGGTGCGTGAGGGCAACCATTGCCGCAAACGATGGATCGACCTTGTGGGATCTGCAAGAGTAAGTATTACATTGATTTACATGTACTTATGTATTTATATTATTTGATTTGTAACAGTCATGGATGACTATCAGCAGATGTGAGGTCTTGCACTTTTACTGGGAATATTTTACTCAAAGCCTGCAGTCACGGTGTACGTCTTTAGGTAAAGAATGATAATTATCATAATAATCATGATTACATCTGTTGGTCATGTACTGTATCAGTCTCTGTGACAGTACCTAGCAATGATATTATGCAATGATCTCATGCCATGTCGTCCTGTCACCTTTTACAGAAGAAGCTATCGACGATGAGGTCCGTGCAGAGGCAAACGGGTGGGGGCCATCAGTCCCCAGTGACATCACTGCGATGGAGGAGTATGTGCTCACACTCGTGGGGAAGCATCCCTGGACAGCCACGGATGCATCTGCAGACCCTGAAGTGATGCCATGTGAGTAAAGCTTACACCATTGCATCATATAACGTCTATAGATGCCACACCCACTCATATCCGAACAATCATATATGATAGATAATTTCTAAAATAGTCATAGAAATAATGCTGGCTTAATGAAAATCATTGTAATGCACAATGTGTTGATGGTCATGAAATGTGATGGCTGTGATGATTTTGAGAGCGGTGGTGCTTTTGTCGTGCATATGCTATGTGCAGCGCTTGTCACCCTAGCACCCATTTCTCCTCTAATAAACTCATTTGTGTTTTGCAGTTCAGCCAGCGGCGCGGCTCCAGGCAAGACCACAGAGGCCAGTAGGTGGGGGCGTGGGGCAGGAGTCGGCAGATGATCCTACTCCATCTGGTGCTGAGGAGCTCCGATTCTCGCCCGTCAATCCGCTGGGTCTGTTCTCCACGGATGAGAGCGCGGACTTCAAAGAAAGTGCATCGCCACGCTCCAGAAGCCATTCCACCCCAAGGCCATTTAGTGATCCTCCGGTCATTCCCGCCTGAACTCTGGAGGTACCGGCTCCAAGCACCTTGCCACAGGGCACCCCATTTGTCGCCAGGATGGCGCCGACCCCGCGGAGGCCTCGTGGACATGGCAGGTCTGTTCCACGAGCATGACATGAGAGCAGAGAGATGGTACAGTTGTCCAGGAGGACTGTAGACATTGGTGACCAGCTCATCAAAGCATCGGGGGGCATATCCTGACAGCAGGCCACCATGACCGAGTACATTCCGTGCATATAGATTGGGCTAACCAAACTGATAGCAAGACGGTGGAGGAGGATTTCCTGGAGAATACTAAAGATGGCTTACGAGACCAATATGTCGAGGAACCAACTAGAGGGCTGGCCACACCAAACTCGGTGATGCGTAATGAGAAAGAACTAATTAGCAATCTTGTTGAGCGAGGCCCCTTGGGGAAGAGTGACCATAATATGGTAGAATTCTTTATTAAGATGAAGAGTGACACAGTTAATTCAGAGATTAGGGTCCTGAACTTAAAGAAAGGTAACTTCGATGGTATGAGATGTGAATTGGCTAGAATAGACTGCCGAATGATACTTAAAGAGTTGACGGTGGATAGGCAATGGCAAACATTTAAAGATCACATGGATGAACTTCAACAATTGTACATCCTGTCTGGAGTAAAAACAAAACGAGGAAGTTGCCTCAACCATGGCTAACAAGGGAAATTAGGGATAGTGTTAAATCCAAGGAAGAGGCATATAAGTTGGTCAGGAAAAGCAGCAAACATGAGCACTAGGAGAAATTTAGAATTCAGCAAAGGAGGAAAAAGGTTTAATTAGGACGGGGAAAATAGAGTATGAGAGAAAGCTTGCCGGGAACATAAAAACTGACTGCAAAAGCTTCCACAGATATGTGAAGAGAAAAAGATTAGTGAAGACAAACGTAGGTCCCTTGCCGTCGGAATCAGGTGAATCTATAATGGGGAACAAAGAAATGGCAGACCAATTGAACAAATACTTTGATTCTGTCTTCACGAAGGAAGACACATATAACCTTCTCGAAATACTAGGGGACCGAGGGTCTAGCGAGAAGGAGGAACTGAAGTAATATCCTTATTAGTCAGGAAATTGTGTTAAGGAAATTGATGGGATTGCAGGCAGATAAATCCCCAGGGCCTGATAATCTGCATCCCAGAGTACTTAAGGAAGTGGCCCTAGAAATAGTGGATGCATTGATGATCATTTTCCAACAGTCGATCGACTCTGGATCAGTTCCGATGGACTGGAGGGTAGCAAATGTAACACCACTTTGTAGAAAAGGATGGAGAGAGAAAACAGGGAATTATAGACCAATTAGCCTGACATCAGTAGTCGGGGAAATGTTGAAATCAATTATTAAAGATGAAACAGCAGCGCATTTGGAAAGCAGTAACAAGATCGGTCCAAGTCAGCATGGATTTATGAAAGGGAAATCATGCTTGACAAATCTTCTAAAAAATTTTGAGGATGTAACTAACAGAGTGGACAAGGGAGAACCAGTGGATGTGATGTATTTGGACTTTGAAAAGGCTTTTGACAAGGTCCCACACAAGAGATTAGTGTGCAAAATTAAAGCACATGGTATTGGGGGTAATGTATTGATGTGGATAGAGAACTGGTTGGCAGATAGGAAGCAGAGAGTCGGGATAAACAGGTCCTTCTCAGAATGGCAGGCAATGACTAGTGGAGTGCCGCAGGGCTCACAGCTGGGAACCCAGCTGTTTACAATATACATCAATGATTTAGATGAAGGAATTGAGTGTAATATCTCCAAGTTTGCAGATGACACAAAGTTGGGTGGTGGTGTGAGGTGTGAGGAGGATGCTAAGAGGCTGCAGGATGACTTGGACAGGTTACGTGAGTGGGCAAATGCATGGCAGATGCAGTATAATATGGATAAATGTGAGGTTATCCACTTTGGTGGCAAAAACATGAAGGCAGAATATTATCTGAATGGTGGCAGATTAGGAAAAGGGGAGGTGCAACAAGACCTGGGTGTCATGGTACATCAGTCATTGAAAGTTGGCATGCAGATACAGCAGGCGGTGAAGAAGGCAAATGGCATGTTGGTCTTCATAGCTAGGGGATTTGAGTATATGAGCAGGGAGATCTTACTGCAGTTGTACAGGGCCTTGGTGAGGCCTCACCTGAAATATTATGTTCAGTTTTGGTCTCCTAATCTGAGGAAGGATGTTCTTGCTATTGAGGGAGTGCAGCAAAGGTTCACCAGACTGATTCCAGGGATGGCTGGACTGACATATGAGGAGAGACTGGATCAACTGGGCCTGTATTCACTGGAGTTTAGAAGAATGAGAGGGAATCTCATAGAAACATATAAAATTCTGACGGGACTGTACAGATTAGATGCAGGAAGAATGTTCCCAATGTTGGGGAAATCCAGAACTAGGGGTCACAGTCTAAGGATAAGGCGCAAGCCATTTAAGACCGAGATGAAGAGAAACATCTTCACTCAGAGAGTTGTTAACCTGTGGAATTTCCTACCGCAGAGAGTTGGTGATGCCAGTTCATTAGATATATTCAAAGAGGAAGTTAGATATGGTCCTGACAGCTAAAGGAGAGAAAGCAGGAAAGCGGTACTGAAGTGAATGATCAGCCATGATCTTATTGAATGGTGGTGCAGGCTCGAAGGGCCGAATGGCCTACTCCTGCACCTATTTTCTATGTTTCTATGTTTCTATGGCGGAGTCCCTGGATGTGATAACCAGGAACACTGCTGCCACAGGCCTCCCAGTGGTCCCTGAGCATGGCACTCCACCTCTACGTTCCGCCCCACCACTGCGAACGACAGATGAAAGCAAGGAGCAAGATCCTGCTTCTGCATCACAGAATGTTGCCCCCTCGGCACCCCCCCCCACCCCCGTACCCATGCAACCATCGCACCTGCCAGCATCCCCCCCAATGAGGTACTGCCTGAGGAGCTCCTCGGCCAGGCGCCGTGGAGCGAGGAGGGGAAGGAATGGAGGTGGGGAATATAAGGGAAGGGGGGAAGGAAAGTGAGGTGCATGTGCGCAGGTGATTGCTGTGTTATATCTCTATCTGGGTGTATGCAATTTGTTGTAATGTATGGGGGCTGGGGACCATGCTCCTGCTTTGCCTTTGTATTCTGTGTTGCTGGACATGTTGAACATGTGATTTATGTCAATGGTGGAAAAATTGTGGGCGGGGTTGGGTGTTATTGACTGTGATTCTTATGATTTCAGACCAATGTTGGTATTAAATTTTTGTTATTGACCATTACCTTGTAGCGCATTTCAGATAGCTGGACCATCACACACTTGTGATTCCTTACCATGAAAGGGTTAAATGCAACTTAACATCAATCAATGTAAACTTTAACTGGCACCAAGGTAATGGGCACCATTGATGTCTGAGCTGCACACACACAGCAGTGTGTCAGCTTTGTCACTCACATCAGCGCTCTTTCAGGCAAATCTTTCAGATATCAGCTCCTCAAGTAAGAGTAGGATTTTAACAAATGCAAGCCACACCGCTGGCGTTCGTTCCGGTTAGTTCCACTTTTTGTGGCCGTTTTTTTGGGCGAGCGATATTCTGGGCGATATGTGTGTGAGGTGGTGAAATTGACGCTGGGCGATCACATGGCCCCTAGTTTGGGTAAATAGTTTTTTATGAAAAAAACAGTGAGTAGGCGTTAGTATTGAATCTCGGCGTTAATTCCATGCAGAAAGTAACGCTGGGCGATATTATGGCCATTGATTTCGCCCATTCTGATGATTCTGTCCCCAAAAAGTGGGTGGGCGGTAATATTTTTTCCCGGCATTAAGCACATGGGGAAAGTAATGCTCGGCAATAAGTTTCCTAAAAATCCCTGTCAGTTTCCATTTTGTGCCAAAATGGGCGATATATGGGCGGTAAAATCGGTGTTAAGTGGTTGTTAAGCATGCAAAAAAAGCGGAGGTTCGAGCCGTATAGACCGGCACACACTAGAGGATCGGGTCAATGCCCTAACCTAAACCTTACAGGGATTGTTGGAGAGGGAATTGTCACACATTGCAAGACCATGCCAGAACTAGAGCGGAAAGAAACTTGAATAGAACCATACAGACAGAAATAGTATGCACAGGTTACAGAGCATGATTACTCAGTGGTACACAACATAACCGAGAGCAACTTCAAAATGGAAAGGTGCCGGATTGGATAACACTTGATGTATTTACCAACTGGACCTTGCATCAAACATGACTCATGCATGTGAGGTGCGGAGAAAGAGTCATGCTTGGGTCCCAAAGGTCAGATGTGTAACCGGACATTTAAATCTATACCACAGTATGATGTGACAAAGGGAGATCCACTATACCAAACAAATAATATAGAGGATATAAGAAATCAAACTCATGTGCTGTACCATGACAATCCAGATTGAAGAGAACAACAGTACAAAGAGTCTCAGCATAGATGATGGTTATAAAAATAACCAAGTTGTTTTATGTCGAGATGCACTACGAATTAGCAAAGATGACAGTGGATATGACCAAATTGACGAGTGCACCTTGATTATCAAACCCCTAGCACGGGACTACGAAACTACCGCTTTTCCATGAGGAAATGGGGAATGGTGTATGAGCACCACGGCTACTGAGATGATGGTCACAAATAAGGGACAAGATACCTCATGTACCATCGCGAATACTGACTTTTGCTTTACTCCACTTGATGAGACACATAGATACGTTATAAACCCTGAACTGAAAGAGGAAACCATCAATGGGACAATGATAGACACTATCCGAGAAGGGTACGAGAAGGCCATCGGGCTGTAAAGAAAACCGATACCTGAACTGACTGAGGAACAAACTCGACTGGAACAGTGAATTGAACACAATGGGCTAGGGTTTCCATAACCTGTTTTACTGGCGCCCTCACCCGAGGTGCGCTGTTTTTGTCTGCCTCCAAGCGCGCCGATAAAAAAACGTCCATATGCTGGCCACTCCCCAGCCTCTCCTCAGTCATGGCACAGTGGGGCCCAATGGATTAGGGGCGGAGCCAGGTCCCGGCGCTGAAAACAGTGCCGGGACCTCTGCACATGCGCGCTGGAGTCTACGCGCATTTGCAGTAGCCCCTGGCAGGCCGTTTCTGCAAATGCGTGCTGCAGGCTGTGTGGGAAGGGCCCAAAGCACGCCGTCTCTAGCCCTGGCTGAATGGGCTCCCTCATCGGCGGCCCGCTGCGTTCCCTAAAGTAGGACTTCTATTTTTTATTAGTCATTTACTGATTGATTTTGGTGTTTTAGGTGCAGGGTTCCTTCTATTTTTTTATTTGTTATTTATTAATTGCTTATTACTTTGGTCTTGGTGCTTTAGGTGCAGGGTTCCTTCTATTTTATTTGTCAATTAATTGCTTATTACTTTTTGTGCTTTCTTTGGTGCTTGGTGGTGCTTTAAATGTAGTTACTTGCGCCGATTTCTTAACTCTAGGTAAGGTTTTCCTGTGTGGGCAGAAGTGGCAACATACGCAGGCCTAAGTTAGTTTGGAGCAACTATTTGCTGGCCAAATGCCTAAAACAGGGGTAAATGGGTGGGAATGCCCCCTTTTAAAAAAAAAACTGAACTAAAAAAAAACCTAACTAACTCACTTACACTGGCGCAAATTAAATGGCCAGACTTGCAACTAAAAAGATAGTCCAGAAAAATCAAGTTGCTCCAAAAAAAAGGAGCATCTCCTGGGGAAACTTGGGCCCATTTGAAAGAGAATATCCAAAGCAACATAGAGAAGACCCCAGGTGGGGGAAGATCAGGAAAGATAGAAGAAACAGAGGATACCCCAAGCGGGGCAGAATTCGAACACTAAGAAAATGGAATGCTGGATTCAATGTGCAAGTGCATCCGTGAATACAGATAGTGTCAAATGTACTGGTTGTAGTGCAAGGGAACATATTGGTCATCTTGCTTGTATTAGCCTGTAAAAGGTGTAACTGACATAAGAGGCAGGCCATAGACCGAACTATAGTTAAAAGATTTCCATGAAGGAGCTTAATGCATGACCACTAGAAGTCTTCATGTGCAGTGTCCTAAAGAGACAAGGTTATGGAGAAGGTTTCTGCTGGCGAGCTCAGGACATAGACTGAAGCTGACTTTGGGAAGGAGATCTGTCAAAGGCTGAAGTCTCATTTACCAACACATTGAATAAAGGGAACATAGACAGTCCGGCAGAAAGGACTTATCTAGTATAATCTTGATGGGAAAGCCAACAGGTGGGTCCTGCAGTTCGAGAAGTAGCACTACCCAAGCGAAAGGACAACCCTGGAAGCTCACCCATGAGGAATTAATTGGGAAATGGCCTATCTTGGGCATATAGCCAAGGCCCATTAGAGGCGATTGTAAGGGGAGGAAAACCGATACCCAAACTGAATTGTAGGGCTTATCAGTATTAGGAGGTTCTGAGGAATCATAACTAACCAACAATGCATTGACCCTTAGCACAGACTGATAGAAGATGAAAACATACACTCAGTACTGAATAACACATCCACCAAGGGCAGTGGAGAGTCAACAGTCTGGAAAGATAGCAAACCCTGGGAAACAAGGTTACTTTACACGTCATGAAGAACTGAGGCAAAGTTGACACCACTGAATAACACATTCCAGAAGGGTGACATGTGATGGCAGATGGACAGGTGGGGGAGAACCACTTCGAGCCAGTCTGAGCAGTAGACCAGTTGATGGTTTTGTAGGAGGGTCACACACCTCGAAAAATGTATAACTGTAATTGAAAACCTTTGTTCTGAGAAGTATTCATCGGAACCCTTCCCCTGCATGCTGGAATAAAAATCGGTTAACCGAGTTTTCATCTGAGTGATTCTGAAGTTGCTATACGGATGGGCGGGTGTCGATTACTTATATCACAGAGTCAACCTTGAGGAAGAGAAGTTTTCTTTTTACTCCGACAGGGGTATTCTCATTGATAGTAATGGCAGCTCGGAGTTCCCATTACTATGAATGAGAATACGACATTGTGATTGGTGGTCCAGGCCCACATGATCCCAGGATGCAGGAGTAGGCCATACAGCCCCTCGAGCCTGCTCCACCATTCAATAAGATCATGGCTGATCCGATCATGGACTCAGGTCCTCTTCCCTGCGCGGTCCCCATAACCCCTTATCCCCTTAACGTTTAAGAAACTGTCTATTTCAGTCTTAAATTTATTCAATGTCCCAGCTTCCACAGCTCTCTGAGGCAGCGAATTCCACAGATTTACAATCGTCTGAGAGAAGAAATTTCTCCTCATCTCAGTTTTAAATGGGCGGCCCCTTATTCTAAGATTATGCCCTCTAGTTCTAGTCCCCCCTATCAGTGGAAACATCCTCTCTGCATCCATGTTGTCAAGCCCCCTCATAATTTTATACATTTCAATAAGATCATCTCTCATTCTTCTGAATTCCAATGAGTAGAGGCCCAACCTACTCAACCTTTCCTCATAAGTCAACCCCCTCAACTCCGGAATCAACCTCGTGAACCTTCTCTGAACTGCCCTCAAAGCAAGTATATCCTTTCGTAAATATGGAAACCAAAACTGCACGCAGTACTCCAGGTGTGGCCTCACCAATATCCTGTACAACTGTAGCAAGACTTCCCTGCTTTTATACTCCATCCCCTTTGCAATAAAGGCCAAAATTCCATTGGCCTTCCTGATCACTTGCTGTACCTGCATAGTAACCTTTTGTGTTTCATGCACAAGGACCCCCAGGTCACCCTGTACTGCAGCACTTTGCAATCTTTCTCCATTTAAATAATAACTTGCTCTTTGATTTTTTTTCTGCCAAAGTGCATGACCTCACACTTTCCAACATTATACTCCATCTGCTAAATCTTTGCCCACTCACTTAGCATGTCTAGGTCCTTTTGCAGATTTTTTGTGTCCTCCTCACACATTGCTTTTCCTCCCATCTTTGTATCATCAGCAAACTTGGCTTCGTTACACTCAGTCCCTTCTTCCAAGTCATTAATATAGATTGTAAATAGTTGGGGTCTCAGCACTGATCCCTGCGGCATCTCACTTGTTACTGGTTGCCAACCAGAGACTGAACCATTTATCCCGACTCTCTGTTTTCTGTTAGTTAGCCAATCCTCTATCCATGCTAATATATTACCCCCAAACCCATGAACGTTTATCTTGTGCAGTAACCTTTTATGTGGCACCTTGTCAAATGCCTTCTGGAAGTCCAAATACACCATGCTCCTGGGATGCGTGGGCCACTGCACTGGTCTGCACATCTAGGCCTTGGAGCGCAAATGTTCATTCCTCCAGGACTAGCAGGTACTTTTGTTAAAAAAAATTGGTCGGAGGCATCCGCCCGCGGGAAGCCTTCCACCGCAATTTTTGGCCCATTAGATTAACATTGGCATTGACAGAGTGAACATAGGAATCTGATCCACACATGTTGTATAATTATACCATGCAGCACAATTTTCTCCTGTTATATATTTTTCATTTAATTTTGTATATTTTTGATTTCCCATCCACACTTCTGTACCATGCAGAGTCCCCTGGCAAAGAGAAAAAAGCAAGCAACCTGCTCTCAAACCTTTGCCAGTGCTGGCTTGAGCCAACCATGAGGAGGTGTGCAGAAACACTGTGGGATGACTTGTCTTTACTTTTCCTTTCGTGCTTCTGAAGAAGTGTTTCATTTCAATTTGGCATCTTTCCTAGATTCCCCACCGGAAACTGCCGACTAATGTGTATGATTAATGTTTCCGACGAACCCACTCTGTGGATAGAAGCCAGTTTTGTTTTAATTGAAAGGCTTTTTAAATTGAATTTTGACTGATTTGGGTCTAGATCCAAACTTTCTTCCCAACCAAACTTTGACCCAATTTAGACTTATCCCAAATTCAACATAAATGTCCGATTTATGTCAGTACAGTTGGAGATTAGGAGAAACTCCACAAAAATCCAGTGTCAAATTAAATCTATCTATCGACATCTCTCTTTCTCTCGCTCTCTCTTTATATCTCGATCTCTTTCTCTTTCTCTCTCTCTCTACACATGTGCAGAAATTGAAATTCAAAAGGAAGAACTTTATGCAGCTAGCTTTAAGACATTACAGTGGAAATTATTGGTCTGGAATTCTATTTTTAATGTGCAAATTGGCCACCAGATTGTGACAAGGAACAGATACCCCGTTAATTGTAAATCACCACAAGTTACTGGGCAATTTGTACCACTCCGCCGTTAGCTTTGCACAAATGACATCTCGCCCTTAAATTCCACCTGAATTCATGAAGTTGCTCGATTTGCACATTAACTGCCCATTACTCTCGCCACAGAAATTTAAGTCTAGTCATTAATAGCATAAGCCCCCTTTTAAAAATGTGATGATTATTAATGACTACCAATCAACATCTCTGGCCCAGAAAGTGAACAATTAAAAGTCTCATTTCTTCACATAGTGAATTATTGTTGGAGATGCCAAATTTTAAAACATTTTAAATTGTTTCTCCTTATTTTTCCTTTCTGTTTTTTTTCTCTCTCTCACTTAATTCAATCTTTCTTTCCCTCTCTTTATTTTTCTTTCTGTACCTGATTTGACATTGAATTCATCCACTCTAATTCACCCTCCTTCTCAGTCCTTCCTTTGTTTATTTTCAATCCTTTAATCTCATTGGTTAAGCAAATAGACTGTTGGTTCCCTCATTCACCAAGGTGCCCTGTTGCCCTCGCCACACTGTTTTCAGCTCGCACTTTCAGTAACTCTGTGGGGAAAAAGGTTTTTTGAGCAGAGGGTGCAGAAAAAAGTCTAACTAACTGGGCACTCTGCGAGATGCCCATCTCCAGCAAATACTGACCCATTGTTGAGATACGTTCTGTAATTAAAAACTTTATAAATTTTAAAATCTACTGTATCTTTTTTCATGATTTTTTTCTGAACTTTTCAGTAGATTTTGTAGACTTGGAGCACAAGGTAAATACAACAACCCTGCACTTGCATTAGGGAGCTGCACTCGAAGGGAGTGTAGGCAGAGTGTAAGTGCAACACTGTAGCACTAATTCTCCAACCCATGCTGAATTTGAGGGCCCACTTGAAGCTGAGGATCAGTGAATACATTTCTAGTACATCTTAAAACATAACTTTGCATATTATTTGTGGATTTCTCTTGGTGTTACTCACATGTTCAAATATCTATCTATCTCAGCCTCAACGACTGAGACACATAGAAACATAGAAACATAGAAAATAGGTGCAGAAGGAGGCCATTCGGGCCTTCGAGCCTGCACTACCATTCGATAAGATCATGGCTGATCATTCCCTTAGTACACCTTTCCTGCTTTCTCTCCATACCCCTTGATCCCTTTAGTCGTAAGGGCCATATCTAACTCCCCCTTGAATATATCCAATGAACTGGCCTCAACAACTCTCTGAGTGAAGAAGTTTCTCCTTAACTCAGTCCAAAATGGCCTACCCCTTATCCTAAGACTGTGTCCCCTGGTTCTGGACTTCCCCAACATCGGGAACATTCTTCTCACATCTAACCTGTCCAGTCCCATCAGAAACTTATACGTTTCTATGAGATCCACTCTCATCCTTCTAAACTCCAGTGTATAAAAGCCCAGTTGATCCAATCTCTCCCCATATGTCAGTCCAGCCATCCTGGGAATCAGTCTGGTGAACCTTCGCTGCACTCCCTCAATAGCAAGAATGTCCTTCCTCAGATTAGGAGACCAAAACTGAACACAATATTCCAGGTGAGGCCTCACCAAGGCCCTGTACAATTGCAGTAAGACCTCCCTGCTCCTATGCTCAAATCCCCTAGCTATGAAGGCCAACATACCATTTGACTTCTTCATTGCTTGCTGTAGCTGCATACCAACTTTCAATGACTGATGAATCATGACATCCAGGTCTCGTTGCACCTCCCCTTTTCCTAATCTGCCGTCATTCAGATAATATTCTGTCTTCGGGTTTTTGCCCCCAAAGTGGATAACCTCACATTTATCCACATTATACTGCATCTGCCACATGTTTGCCCATTCACCTAACCTGTCCAAGTCACGCTGCAGCTTCTTAGCGTCCTCCTCACAGCTCACACCGCCACCCAGTTTAGTGTCATCTGCAAACCCCTTTGGAGATATTACACTCAATTCCTTCATCTAAATCATTAATGTATATTGTAAAGAGCTGGGGTCCCAGCACTGAGCCCTGCGGCAACCCACTAGTCACTGCTTGCCATTCTGAAAAAGACCCGTTTATCCCGACTCTCTGCTTCCTGTCTGCCAACCAGTTTTCTATCCACGTCAGTACACTACCTCCAATACCATATGCTTTGATTTTGCACACCGATCTCTTGTGTGGGAACTTGTCAAAAGCCTTTTGAATGTCCAAATACACCACATCCACTGGTTCTCCCTTGTCCACTCTACCAGTTACATCCTCAAAAAATTCCAGAAGATTTGTCAAGCATAATACCCTTTCATCAATCCATGCTGACTTGGACCGATTCTGTCACTGCTTTCCAAATGCGTTGCTATTTCATCTTTAATAATTGATTCCAACATTTTCCCCACTACTGATGTCAGGCTACCCGGTCTATAATTACCCGTTTTCTCTCTCCCTCCTTTTTTATAAAGTGGTGTTACATTAGCTACCCTCTAGTCCATAGGAACTGATCCAGAGTCGATAGACTGTTGGAAAATGATCACCAATGCATCCATTATTTCTAGGGCCACTTCCTTAAGTACTCTGGGATGCAGACTATCATGCCCTGGGAATTTATCGGCCTTCAATCCCATCAATTTCCTTAACACAATTTCCTGACTAATAAGGATATCTTTAAGTTCCTCCTTCTCGCTCGACTCTCGGTCCCCTAGTATTTCGGGAAGGTTATATGTGTCTTCCTTCATGAAGACAGAACCAAAGTATTTGTTGAATTGGTCTGCCATTTCTTTGTTCCCCATTATAAATTCACCTGATTCTGACTGCAAGGGACCTACGTTTGTCTTCACTAATCTTTTTCTCTTCACATGTCTTCACTAATCTTTTTCTCTGCACATATCTATAGAAGCTTTTGCAGTCAGTTTTTATGTTCTCAGCAAGCTTCCTCTCATACTCTATTTTCCCCTTCCTAATTAAATCCTTTGTCCTCCTCTGCTGTATTACAAAATTCTCCCAGTCCTCAGGTTTGCTGCTTTTTCTGGCCAATTTATATGCCTCTTTCTTGGATTTAACACTATCCTTAATTTCCCTTGTTAGCCACGGTTGAGCCACCTTCCCCATTTTATTTTTACTCCAGACAGGGATATACAATTTTTGAAGTTCATCCATGTGATCTTTAAATGTTTGCCACTGCCTATTCACCGTCAACCCTTTAAGTATCATTTGCCAGTCTAATCTAGCCTCACACCATCAAAGTTACCTTTCCTTAAGTTCAGGACCCTAATCTCTGAATGAATTGTGTCACTCTTCATCTTAATAAAGAATTCTACCATATTATGGTCACTCTTCCCCAATGGGCCTCGCATGACAAGATTGCTAATTAGTCCTTCCTCATTACACATCACCCAGTCTAGGATGGCCAGCCCTCTAGTTGGTTCCTCTACATATTGGTCTTGAAAACCATCCCCAATACACTCCAGGAAATCCTCCTCCACCGTATTACTACCAGTTTGGTTAGCCCAATCTGTAGGTAGATTAAGTTCGCCCATGATAACTGCTGTACCTTTATTGCACGCGTCCCTAATTTCTTGTTTGATGCCATCCCCAATCTCATTACTACTGTTTGGTGGTCTGTACACAACTCCCACTAGCATTTTCTGCCCTTTGGTATTCCGCAGCTCCACCCATACGGATTCCACATCATCCAAGCTAATGTCCTTCCTTACTGTTGTGCTAATTTCCTCTTTAACCAGCAATGCTACCCCACCATCTTTTCCTTTCTGTCTATCCTTCCTGAATGTTGAATACCCCTGGATGTAGAGTTCCCAGCCTTGGTCACCCTGGAGCCATGTCGCCGTGATGCCAATTATGTCAAATTCATTAATTGCTGCCTGTGCAGTTAATTCGTCCACTTTATTACGAATACTCCTCGCATTGAGGCACAGCGCCTTCAGGCTTGTCTTTTTAACACACTTGCCCTTTTGGAATTTTGCTGTAATGTGGCTCTTCTTGATTTTTGCTTTGGGTTTCTCTGCCCTCCACTTTTACTTTTCTTCTTTCTATCTTTTGCTTCTGCCCCCATTCTACGTCCCTCTGTCTCCCTGCTTAGATTCCCATCCCCCTGCCATATTAGTTTAACCCCTCTCCAACAGCACAAGCAAACACTCCCCCTCGGACATTGGTTCCGGTCCTGCTCAGGTGCAGACTGTCCGGTTTATACTGGTCCCACCTCCCCCAGAACCGGTTCCAATGCTAGCCACAGCCCTCTGAAGTAGAGAATTCCAAAGGTTCACAACCCTCTGAGTGAAGAAATTTCTCCTCATCTCAGTCCTAAATGGCCAACAGTTGACCTGAGACTATACTCCCTCGTTCTCGACTCTCCAGCCAGGGGAAACAACCTCTCAGCATTTATCTTGTCAATCCCCTTCAGAACCGTATATTTTTCAATGAGAATCAAGGTAACAATGTTTTATTGTGATTTGTTACTTTTTCTATGGATATTATATTTAAACCAATCTAACAACAATAACTTACATTTATATAGCACCTTTAACACAGCAAAACATTCCAAGGTGATAACCGAACCGTTATCAAACAAAATTTGACACCAAACCACACAACATGATATTAGGACAAATATCAAAGAGATAGGTTATAATGAGTGTCTTAAAGAGGAAGGGAGAGGTAGAGAGGCAGAGAGGTTTAGGTGGGGTATTATCGAGCTTAAGGCCCAGGCAGCTGAAGGCAGAACCACCAATAGTGGAGCAATGAAAATCAGGGCTGCGCATCAAGTGTGATCGATAACGTGACATACACTATACACATATGGGCGCTTTGATGATGGAGGTGTGCTGGATGCAATGCTGTTAATGATATGAGCCCTGAATTTCTGTGCAGGTTCTCCCAAATTCCTGCTGCAACCTCGGTGGGAGATCAACAGAGAAACATTATCAACAGCCATTTTCAACTGTGTCTCTGAGGTTTCCAACGGTCTCTCACTGATATTGTGGCAGGAGATTGGGAGAATTTCTCCAGAAATTCAAGGCACAGATTATTTTCTTGCTCTATGCTGAGAAATAAATTCTTATTCCACTTTAAATAAAGTTAACAGGATATTTGTAACGAATATGTTGAATGTGGATCTTGTTCAATGAGTTAGCTACAAGAGCATTTCTCATGAGAAAAATAAACTATATTTAAATCTTTTAGTCCTCTTTCTTTCACATTTTAGGATGTTTGCCTTGCAGCACTAATTTATTTGCATGATAATATATTTTCGCTTTCTCTGCCCCCTCCAAGTGTCACAATGCATCTCATTCACAATGCACTGTGAAGGAAGAGACTCAATTAATGTTGTGCTTAGGTACCACAGCAGTCAGTTTTTTTTAATTAACATATTTGCTATGCCAGCCAAACTGCACAATGCTTCATTATACTATTGCCTCGAACATATTCCAAATTCACATAATAGGATTTACACATCTCAACAAATATGTGGAGGCCAATTTTCAATTATATTGCACATCATTATGAGGATGTTGCCAGGACTGGAACAATTTAGCTATGAGGAAAGATTAGATTGGCTGGGGTTGTTTTCCTCGGAACAGACGAGACTGCGAGGAGATTTAATTGAGGTGCATAAAATTATGAGGGGCCTAGCTAGATTGGATAGAAAGGACCTATTTCCTTTAGCAGAGGGGTCAATAACTAGGGGGCACAGATTTAAAGTAGTTGGTAGAAGGATTAGAGGGGGAATGGGGAAACATTTCTTCACCCAGAGGGTGGTGGGGGTCTGGAACTCACTCCCTGAAAGGGTGGCAGAGGCAGAAACCCTCATCACATTTAAAAGGTACTTGGATGTGCATTTAAAGAGCCATAATCTACAGGGCTACGGATCTAGTGCTGGAAGGTGGGATTAGACTGGGTAACTCTTTTTGGACCGGCATGGACATGGTGGGCCGAAAGGCCTCCTTCTGTGTCATAATTTTCTATGATTCTATGATCAGGCGATCAGTGGATAGAGTGATCACACCGTCCACCCAATGGTGAGAGGCCTGAGCCATGTACATGGTGGGAGCTCTTTTGAATTTGTTCAGCGAGCTGCAAGTGCATTCATGCTCCAGCTGGCACCACAAGCCTGAGTGGCATCAAGGTTTTTGGCCTGTTTACGGAGCTGTCCCTGGAGCGGTCCTTTAAGGACCAGTGGCTAGTGCACTCTACGTCCGGTACCATTGGGCGGATCTTCTCATTGGTACCTGAAAATAACTTTTGCATCCTACACATCGGACTCCAATAATGTTTAAGCAAGGATCCTTCCTTTGGGTCGGTGCACTGGCTGGCCATTTCAAGGCCTGCGCAAAAATTGAGCCGGCTGGCCCTCAGGCAGCCAGTAAGTGGTAAGATTTTTAAAGCATTTTCTTCTGCCTACTGCTCTGCTTTTCAGTGTGAAAATGTTCTAACTGAGAGAACGGGAAGATTTATAAAATAATTCTAATAAGGATTGCACAAAATATTCTGTTTACTGGTAGTGCATGTTTTTGGAGGAATGAATACATTTCCTCACGCCCACTGCTTTGCAATAGTTTATCCTTCTTCTCCTTCTTTCCAAACTGAAAAGAAATAAAACAATTTCACATGGGGCCAGATTTTTGGCTTTTGCGGTTTTTCAGCAAAAATGGTAGCGATATGTGAAACTTACAGTTTTTGCTGCGCTACCATTTTTAGGCCGAACTTTCGGCCTTTACTTCTCGATAAGGGAAGCGTTGCACAAGCATTTGCGGTGCAAAATGTGAGTTTCGGCAACTTTAGTCTGGGGTGATTTGCGCTGCGAGAGAGGCCTTGGGAGGGGGAAAAATAAATTCCCTAAAACATTCCAAAATCTTGCACAAGACCCTTAGCTATCTAATCGCTGCAAAAAAATTAAAAAATAAAAACTTTAACTTACCTTTTTTTGCAGGTTTTCGTACTTACCGCTGCTGGCAGGGCTGCACCGACAGATTTGACCTGTCTCTATTCTGGCTGCGGCATAAGTGACGGGAGAGTGCCGAAAGTCGATCGCAAATGCAAACGCAATCGGCGTTGTTGCACGTTGGCGCAGCTCTACCCGGCGGCACTTGGAAGCGCCGCCGCAAACAGGTACCCGAGGATCCCGCCCGGGCTTTGCGACTGGGTTTTCGCCGCGAAGGGTCAAATCCTGGCGGAAACCCAGTCACAAACCTCTCGAAAATCCGGCCATAACTCACTGCCGTTGTTTCAAGCCCCACACAAATATCAGTATCCAGCTTGAAAGATAAGCTGGTAAAATCTGCAGTCATAATGATTGGTGCAGGGAAATGACTGCAACTAATGAATTCTTCATTGCATGAAAGCTGTAACATATTTCAATGTTCAGTGGGAGGCCTTGGATCCGACTAGCAACTTATAATCCATGGGAGAACCTTTCTCAAATTCTCTGATGATCCAATTGTTCTGTAAACAGCATACATGCCAACTCAGAAAGTTGGACAACAGCCCCAAAAAAGCATACTGTGCCAGAAGCACATATGAGAAATTTAATGCATGACTGCCATAATTCTTTGTTCATTTTTCATGCACTGAAATGATAATTTAACCTGTAGCTGCACTGGAATGTAGTGTAACATGGGCTTGTCCCAATTTAAGATGCAGGTCCAAGAACATAAGAACGTAAAAATTAGGGACAGGAGTAGGTCATATGGCCCCTCGAGCCTTCTCCACCATTCAATAAGATTATGGTTGATCTTCACTATCCTGCCCGATCCCAATATCCCTTGATTCCCCTGGAGTCCAAAAATGTATTTATCTCAACCTTGTCTATATTCAATGACTCAGAATCCACAGCCATTTAAGGTAGAGAATTCCAACCATTCCCAATCCACTGAGTGAACAAATTCTTCCTCATCTCAGTCTTAAATAGCCAACCCCTTATCCTGAGACTATGCCCCCTAGATTTAGACACTGCAGCTAGGGGTAACAACCTCTCAGCATCGGCCCTGTCAATCCCCCTCAGTATCTTATATGTTTCAATTAGATCACCTCTCATTCTTCTAAGCTCCAGATAGTATAGTCCCAATCTACTCAATCTCTCCACGAGGACAACCCTCTCATCCCAGGGATCAATCTAGTGAGCCCTCGTTGCACCGCCTCTAAGGCAAGCATGTCCTTCCTCAGCTAAGGAGACTGTGTACAGTACTCCAATCACCAAAGCCCTGTTCAATTGTAAATAAGACTTCCTTACTCTTGTATTCCAACCCCCTTGCAATAAAGGTCAACATGCCATTTGTCTTCCTAATTGCTTGCTGTATCTGCATGCTAGCTTTCAAGAGGGCTAGAATTTTCTAACAACCCACCAGTGCACAATTGCCACCCAAAAGATTCCCAAGATTATCGCCGGCAAAAACTTCCCTCAAAAAAAGAAAAAAAATCCACCCAGCAAAGAAAATGGGCGTTGCACCCTCATTCTGGGTGAAAAAGTGGAATTTAGGGTCAATTGGGTGCTTCTTAAAGAAAATGGGCGATAAATTAAAAAATCACTAAAAATTTACTCCGAAACTGTGGGTTGGGCCTAGCAGCAGCAAAACACTAAAAATATTATTTTAAAAAACAGAACAAAAAAAAATCATAAAAACATTCTCGACACTTTTAACCTAAATTACCACAACAGAATTTTAAAATAATGAGTAAATAAGCAATTGCTAACCTTTTTCTTGCAGAGCTACTCACCGACCGTCCGCCTCCGCTGATCCTCGTGGGCAGTTTTTTTTCATACTCACCTACGGGTCACCGCTCAGCCAAATATCACGCCAGGGTGATCTGAGGACGGTGCGCGCCGATAGTCCGCTCCCCAGCAGTACCTCGAAACCGCCAGCGTGCCTCAGGTAGGGAATTTCTCGCTCACCTGGTTATCGCCCACAATGGCCAATACTGCCCAGAAACTGGGAAGCAAGCCAATGAAAATTCTAGCCCTCTGTGTTTCCTGTACAGTGATAGCTAAATCTCTCTGAACACCAACATTTAAAACATTTAAATCTCACCATTTATAAAATGTTCTGTTTTTCTATTCTGCCGAATAATAGAATAACCTCACATTTCTCCACATTATACTCCATCTTCCACCTTATTGCCCACTCACTTAACCTGTCTACATCCCTTTGCAGACTTTTTGGCCAAGAAGTTGGTCCCCATAGTGCCTCCTGTTATCGCCTCCTGGGGGAAAATAACGGGGCACTAGCCGGGTTCCAACCAGGCGTGGCGATAACATCAACTCCCGCCATATTCGGCGGGATGCTTGCAGTGGCAGTACAGCGTTGCGCCCCAATTGCCTTCACCCGGATATCGTGGCATCATTGCCATACGCATCACCCCAGTAACACCCCAGACCTAACCTTGCGTTCCACCCTCTGCAGCTTCGTCGGGTGAAAACATTGGCAGCTGCAGGAGGCGCCCATTGGGAGGCCAGTGCTTTGGGGTGATAGGGGTTGGGGGTATATTAGCATGGATGGAGGATTGGCTAACTAACAGAAAACAGAGAGTCGGGATAAATGGTTCATTCTCTGGTTGGCAACCAATAACTAGTGGGGTGCCGCAGGAATCAGTGCTGGGACCTAACTATTTACAATCTATATTAATGACTTGGAAGAAGGGACTGAGTGTAACGTAGCCAAGTTTGCTGATGATACAAAGATGGGAGGAAAAGCAATGTGTGAGGAGGACACAAAAAATCTGCAAAAGGACCAAGACAGGCTAAGTGAGTGGGCAAAAATTTAGCAGATGGAGTATAATGTTGGAAAGTGTGAGGTCATGCACTTTGGCAGAAAAAAAATCAAAGAGCAAGTTATTATTTAAATGGAGAAAGATTGCAAAGTGCCGCAGTACAGCGGGACCTGGGGGTCCTTGTGCATGAAACACAAAAGGATAGTATGCAGGTACAGCAAGTGATCAGGAATGGAATCTTGGCCTTTATTGCAAAGGGAATGGAGTATAAAAGCAGGGAAGTCTTGCTACAGCTATATAAGGTATTGGTGAGGCCACACCTGGAATACTGCGTGCAGTTTTGGTTTCCATATTTACGAAAGAATATACTTGCTTTGAAGGCAGTTCAGAGAAGGTTCACTAGGTTAATTCCGGAGATGAGGGGGTTGACTTATGAGGAAAAGTTGAGTAGGTTGGGTCTCTACTCATTGGAATTCAGAATAATGAGAGGTGAGCTTATCGAAACGTATAAGGTTATGAGGGGGCTTGACAGGGTGGATGCAGAGAGGATGTTTCCTCTGATGGGGGAGACTTGAACTAGAGGGCATGATCTTAGAATAAGGGGCCGCCCATTTAAAACAGAGATGAGGAGAAATTTCTTCTCTCAGAGGGTTGTAAATCTGTGGAATTCGGTGCCTCAGAGAGCTGTGGAAGCTGGGACATTGAATAAATTTAAGACAGAAATAGACAGTTTCTTAAATGAAAAGGGGTAAGGGGTTATGGGGAGCGGGCAGGGAAGTGGAGCTGTGTCCATGATCAGATCAGCCATGATCTTATTGAATGGTGTAGCAGGCTCGAGGGGCCGTATGGCCTACTCCTGTTCCTATCTCTTATGTTCTTATATTCTGATAAAGGCGAGGTGGTCGAGGTAAGTACCAAAAAATGTATCTTCTCTCTTGCATGTTTTTGGCTGGTCTCCTTTGTCCGCAATCGATCAGCCCGGCACTCTGCCTCAATGCATCAGGTTGATCGGGCGGGAACACGGCTGCTGTTGGGGAGAAGGTAAGTTTTTTTTGCAGAAGCTGCATCCATGGCCCTTCCCTTTAAGGGAAGGAAGGAGCCTTTCAATGTGGTAGCGCTGCACGGCCAGTGTGCAGTGCTGCTCCACTTACCGCCCCGCCTGTTTCCGATTTCACTCCAGGAAGGAAGTGGAGTACTAACTCAGACGCTCCACTTCCTTCCTGGAGTGCTACCCCTGAATTTTTAAAAAGTAAAAAAAGATTGGCGCCTGGCACTAATTTTTTCTATTTTTAATAGTTAGCACCCCAAACAGGTCGCTCCCGAATTTCTCCCCCTTTGTATCCTCTTCACAGCTTACTTTCCCACCGAGCTTTGTATTGTTTAACCAATAATTCTATCACTTGTATTGTAGAAAGATTGTGGGACTTCTCATTTCTTGTGGAGAAATTGCAGGCTATTGATTGATACTTATGAATACTCTCTGTTGTTAAATTATTTTAAAATCACTTATCAGGTTGTCACAGCAACATGACAGCATTCTTCTCTTTTTTCCACCCATAATCCTAGAGGCAATTATCTTTCACTTTTTTCCATTCACATTAGCACAATTCTCCTCTTTATTTACATTGATATTCTTCACCACCTCCCCATCCCAATATATACTGGGCACCAATGTACTCTGCCACTCATCCCCAATTACACCCCCTTGCCATTTCATCAAGGCAATGTTCTTTACTGATTCTCTCTTTGGCAATAGCTGAAGTTGATGCCTTTGGGGATGGAATCTCTGTCACATTAGAATTGATGATCTGACAAGAATTTTTCAAGATCGGGAATTTGTTCCCACAGCAGTGAGTAGAGTTTTGCAGTACTGGAGCAATGGCTTCAGGTGCAGGTGAGTGGGTAACAAGGTGTGATGTTGATTTTTGTCCTCAAATATGAACAAGTTGATACTTAGGATGAGACATTTGTCCCCGTCGTGCATAAAATTAGAGTTGTGGGGACTTGTTTCACCTGAAAAATGCCAAATTGGCAGCTGATGCCTTCCATGTGTCCAGAGCACGCACCTAAAACATGCATTGCACCTGCTGTGCACAGTTTTTGTGTGTCTATAGCGGACTTCAAGGAACCGCTGGAGGCCACTGATGAAAATTAAATTAATGGGCCGAATTTTTACAGTAAAAATAATGATGAGGCCATCAGTGCTCACCGTTATTAAAGAATAAATTTGGCAGTAACTTCCGGCATCCACACACACACAGTTAAACGCAGAAATCAGGAACTTTCTTTTTGAGTTGACCTGCTTCTCCAGGAGCTACTACACCAGTATCTCACAGAAAGACTTGGCTTTGAAACACATGGGACAGCATGAAGTTGCTGTACTTATCCACTACAAATCCAGTAAACTCGCCGAAAAACTTACAGCTTGTCCATTCTCGTGTAAGTGGATATTTAACGCTGTCATACGTTTTTTAATTTCTGCTAAACAACCTCTCTGGCACTGAAAGTTAAAGTGCTGAATACGCGTCTAGTATTGGCCTGTGACGCTTCGTCATTGTTGGTTGCGTGCTCCAACAAGCTAATGAGTCAGGTAAACTACAACCTGTTGCATAGGCTTCTAAAAGTTTGTCAAAGGCGGAAAGAGCCTACAGCATGGTAGAAAAAAAAGCATTAGCCTGTGTGTATGGGGTTAAAAAGATGCATCAGTACATGTTTGGTCTTCGGTTTGAACTGGAAACAGATCACAAGCCACTCATTTCAATGTTTTCGGAAAACAAAGGTATCAATAGCAATGCACTGTCCCGCATCCAGAGGTGGGTGCTGATATTATCTGTCTAAGATTATGTCATTCACCATAGACCTGGCACCGAGAATTGTGCCGATGCACTGAGCTGTCTGCCATTGCCCAAACCGGAGGTGGAGACGCCATAACCTGCAGACCTACTGTTAGTTATGGATGCTTTTGAAAGTGAAGGAACCCCTGTCACGGCTCAACAAGTTAAGACCTAGACCAGCCAGGACCCGATATTATAGGTTGTGAAACATTGTGTCCGTAGTGGTGATTGCTTTGCCATACCCTCGCAAATGGGTGATGAGACCAAACCTTACAACCGTCGCAGAAATGAACTTTCCATTCAGTCAGATAGTTTACTGTGGGGCAATCACGTTGTTATACCTACGAAAAGCAGAGAGAAATTTGTACATGATCTACATCGCACTCATCGTGGTATTGTCATGCTGATAGCCATTGCCAGGCCTCATGTATGGTGGCCTGGAATTGATTCTGATCTGGAATCATCTGTGCATCAGTGCAACACTTGCATGCAGCTAAGTAAAGCACAAGCGGAATCGCCGCTGAGTCTGTGGTCGTGGCCACCTCAACCATGGTCCAGGATCCACATCGACTTTGCAGGTCCCTTCAACAGTCAGGAGTTTCAAGAGTTCATGAAACTCAATGGTACCAAGCAGGTGAGGTTTTAACCAATAAGGGAATTAAGGGTTACGGGGAGCGGGCGGGTAAGTGGAGCTGAGTCCACGGCCAGATCAGCCATGATCTTGTTGAATGGTGGAGCAGGCTCGAGGGGCTAGATGGCCTACTCCTGTTCCTAATTCTTATGTACTTATGTTCTTATGTTCTTATGCAGCACCATTCAAACCACATCCAATGGTCAAGCAGAGCGTGCTGTCCAAACCATCAAGCAGAGTATGAAACGTGTAACTCAAGGTTCATTGCAGACTTGCTTGTCATGCGTATTGCTTAGTTACAGGATAAGACCCCACACGTTTACCTGGGTCTCCCCTGTTGAACTATTGATGAAGAGAGGTCTCAAGACCAAGCTCTCTCTTGTCCACCCTGACTTGAACGATCATGTTGAATACAGACATCAAAGTCAGCAGTGGTATCATGATCGCGCTGTGTCACACGATATTTGTGTTACCAATCCTGTGTATGTACTAAATTATGACTGGCAAATGATATTTAAAGGGTTGATGGTGGATAGGCAATGGCAAACATTTAAAGATCACATGGGTGAACTTCAACAATTGTACATTCCTGTCTGGAGTAAAAATGAAACGGGGAAGGAGGCTCAACCGTGGCTAACAGGGACATTAAGGATAGTGTTAAATCGAAGGAAGGGCCATATAAATTGGCCAGAAAAAGCAGCAAACCTGAGGACTGAGAGAAAGTTATAATTCAGCAGAGGAGGACAAAGGGTTTAATTACGAGGGGAAAATAGAGTACAAGAGGAAGCTTGCCGGAAACATGAAAACTGACTGCAAAAGCTTTTATAGATATGTGAAGAGAAAAAGATTTGTAAAGACAAACGTAGGTCCCTTGCAGTCAGATTCAGGTGAATTTATAATGGGGAACAAAGAAATGGCAGACCAATTGAACAACTATTTTGGTTCTGTCTTCACGAAGGAAGACACAAATAACCTTCCGGAAGTGCAAGGGGACCGAGGGTCTCGGGAGAAGGAGGAACTGAAGGATATCCTTATTAGGTGGGAAATTGTGTTAGGGAAATTGATGGGATTGAAGGCCGATAAATCCCCGGGGCCTGATAGTCTGCATCCCAGAGTACTTAAGGAAGTGGCCCTAGAAATAGTGGATGCATTGGTGTTCATTTTCCAATATCTATCGACTCTGGATCAGTTCCTATGAACTGGAGGATAGCTAATGTAACACCACTTTTTAAAAAAGGAGGGAGAGAGAAAATGGGTAATTATAGACCAGTTAGCCTGACATCAGTAATGGGGAAAATGTTGGAATCAATCATTAAGGATCAAATAGCAGCGCATTTGGAAAGCAGTGACAGGATCGGTCCAAGTCAGCATGGATTGATGAAAGGGAAATCATGCTTGACAAATCTTCTGGAATTTTTTGAGGATGTAACATGTAGAGTGGATGAGGGAGAACCAGTGGATGTGATGTATTTGGACTTTGAAAAGGCTTTTGACAAGGTCCCACACAAGAGATTGGTGTGCAAAATCAAAACACATGGTATTGGGGGTAATGACGTGGATAGAGAACTGGTTGGCAGGCAGGAAGCAGAGAGTTGGGATAAATGGGTCCTTTTAAAAAGGCAGACAGTGACTAGTGGACTGCCGCAGGGCTCAGTGCTGGGACCCCAGCTCTTTACAATATACATTCATGAGTTAGATGAAGGAATTGAGAGTAATATCTCCAAGTTTGCAGATGACACTAAACTGGGTGTCGGTGTGAGCTGTGAGGATGATGCTAAGAGGCTGCAGGGTGACTTGGACAGGTTAGGTGAGTAGGCAAATGAATGGCAGATGCAGTATAATGTGGATAAATGTGAGGTTATCCACTTTGGGGGCAAAAACACAAAGGCAGAATATTATCTGGATGGCGGCAGAATAGGAAAAGGGGAGGTGCAACAAGACCTGGGTGTCATGGTTCATCAGTCATTGAAAGTTGGCATACAGGTACAGCAGGCGGTAAAGAAGGCAAATGGTATGTTGGCCTTCATAGCTAGGGGATTTGAGTATAGTAGCAGGGAGGTCTTACTGGAGTTGTACAGGACCTTGGTGAGGCCTCATTTGGAATATTGTGTTCCGTTTTGGTCTCCTAATCTGAGGAAGAATGTTCTTGCTATTGAGGGAGTGCAGCGAAGGTTCAGCAGGTTGATTCCCAGGATGGCTGGACTGACATTTGAGGAGAGACTGGATCAACTGGGCCTTTATTCACTGGAGTTTAGAAGGATGAGAGGGGATCTCATAGAAACATATAAGATTCTGACGGGACTAGACAAGTTGGATGCGGGAAGAATGTTCCCGTTGTTGGGGAAGCCCAGAACCAGGGAACATAGTCTTACGATAAGGGGTAGGCCATTTAGGACTGAAGTGAGGAGAAACTTCTTCACTCAGAGAGTTGTTAACCTGTGGAACTCCTTGCTGCAGAGAGTTGTTGATGCCAGTTCATGGGATATGACCCTTACGGCTAGGAGGAATCAAGGGGTGTGGAGAGAAAGCAGGAAATGGGTACTGAGGGAATGATCAGCCATGATCTTATTGAATGGTGGTGCAGGCTTGAAGGGCCGAATGGCTTACTCCTGCACCTATTTTCTATGTTTCTATGTTTCAATGTCAAGGTCCCAAGTGAATCGCCGATACTGTTACGGCCAAGGAGGGTAACAGATTGTTTATCGTCAAGCTCAAGAATGGGCAAACATGCAGGAAACATGTTGATCAGATAAAGCTGCGGCACACGGATGAACCAGAACAGTCTGAGGAAGACACAATCAGTGACCAACTAACCTACCCTCAGTCATCAGAGGACTCCGCTGTCATCAATGAATCTGGACTTTCAATCCCTGACATGGTCATTGCCACTCCCATCAGATCGGTTACCCAGCCCCCAGTCATAACAGACTCAGAACGCTCGCCCAAGGCTGAAGTTGAACTGAGACGATCAACTCGGGAGCGGAAAGCCCCGGACCATGTCAATTTGTAAAAAGACTGTCACTAATAACTTAAAGGGGGATATGTATGCTTGGGGTTACTAGCCTCCAGGTGGTGCCATTGTCGGAGGTCATTGGGCTGCATGCAAGTGTGTGCGGCCCAGGTATAAAAGGCAAGCCATCTTGTAATGTAATCACTTTGGGCCCTAATAAAGCAGAGCCAGGTTTGTACCTGTGTTAGTTTACAGTATTCAGTCTATCGAGTTATTACGTACATAACACTCTCCACCTGTGGGGCACACCCCACCCCCGGACTTACCCGAGGGCTGACTCCACTTTAGAGCTGGTTGAATTTTCCAGAGCCCTGATGGGCGAGCTTCATCTTAACAGCCATTTTGTATCTGTAGCATGTCGGTTTTAGCTAGATTGAGGCCAAGGCTCAATTTGCAGGGAGCTTCGGGCCAACATTTTCGGGCAAGTGTTCCTGCCACACTGCCCAATTTATGCCGGTTTCCAGGCCCATAGAAACATAGAAACATAGAAATCTACAGCACAGAAGGAGGCCATTTCAGCCCATCGTGTCAACGCCAGCCGACAAAGAGCCGTATAGCCCTCAGTCAGCAGCCCTGAAGGTTACATATAAACCGATGAACAATGAACAATGGCAGAAAGATAAAGAACATCTGGACCAATCAGTCCGCCCCACACAACTGCGACACCCCATGCATCACAACATTTTACATTCCACCCCAATTGGAGCCATGTGATCTCCTGGGAGAGGCAAAAACCAGTTAAAAACCCAGGCCAATTGGGGAAAAATAAATCTGGGAAGATTCCTCTCCGACCTCTCCAGGCGATCGAAACTAGTCCAGGAGACCACTCTGGCCGTATTCGATTCCCTGCAGTACTTACCATTGTATCTGCTCCAGCCAACAAGAGGTTATCCAATCTAATCCCAATTACCTGCTCTAGGTCCGTAACCCTGCAGGTTGCGACACTTCAAGTGCCCATCCAAGCACCTTTTAAATGTGGTGAGGGTTTCTGCCTCCGCCACAGTTCCAGGCAGTGAGTTCCAGACCCCCACAACCCTCTGCGTGAAGAAACATCTGCCCAAATCCCCTCTGACCCTTCCACCAACCACCTTAAAACTATGCCTCTAGTAATTGACCCCTCCACCAAGGGAAATAGGCTCTTGCTATCCACTATATCCAGGCCCCTCAAAATGTTATACACCTCAATGAGATCTCCTCTCAGCCTCCTCTGTTCCAATGAGAACAAACCCAGCCTATCCAATCTGTCCTCATAGCTAAAATTCTCCATTCCAGGCAGCATCCTCATAAATCTTCATTGCATCCTCTCCAGTGCAATCACATCCTTCCTATAATATGGCGACCAGAACTGCATGCAGTATTCCAGCTGTGGCCTAACCAGAGTATTATACAATTTGAACACAACCTCCCTGCTCTTGTATTGTATGCCCAGCCATAAAGGCAAGCATTCTTAACCACCTTATCCACCTGGCCTGCTACTTTCAGGGATCTGTGGACAAGCATTCCAAGGTCCCTTTGTTCATCTACACTTCGAAGTGGCCTACTGTTTAATGTGTATACCCTTTCCTTATTCGCCCTCCCCAACTGCATTACCTCACACTTCTCTGAATTACATTCCATTTGCCACTGCTCTGCCCACCTGACCAGTAGATTGATATCCTCCTGTAGTCCATGACTTTCCTCGTCATTTTCAACCACACAGCCAATTTTAGTGTCATCTGCATGCTTCTTACTCATACACCCTATATTCAAATCTAGATCATTGATGTATATCACAAAAGGCAAGGGATCCAGTGCTGAGCCATGCTGAACCCCACTGGAAATATCCTTCCAGTCACAAAAACATTCAGCACCCATTACCCTTTGCTTCCTATCTCGAGGCTAATTTTGGATCCAACTTGCCACTTTAGCCTGGCCTTCGTGACCAGTCTGCCATGTTGGACCTTATCAAAAGCTTTGCTAAAGTCCATACACACTACATCGTACGCACTACCCTCTTCAACCCTCCCGGTTACCTCGAAAAATTCAATCAGTTTAGTCAAACACGATCTTCCCTTAACAAACCCGTGCTGACTGTCCCTAATTAATCTTTGCCTTTCTAAATGTAGATTTATCCTGTCCTTCAGGATTTTTTCCAATAATTTTCCCACCACTGAGGTTAGGCTGACAGGTCTGTAATTACTCAGCCTATCCCTTTCTCCCTTCTTAAACCATCATCATAGGCAGTCCCTCAGAATCGAGGAAGACTTGCTTCCTCTCCTGAAGTGAGTTCTTTGGTGGCTGAACTGTCCAATACTAGAGCCACAGACTTTGTCACAGGTGGGACAGATAGTCGTTGAGGGAAGGAGTGGATGGAACTGGTCTGCTGCATGCTCCTTCCGCTGGCTGAGCTTGATTTCTGCATGCTCTCTGCGTTGAGACTCGAGGTGCTCAGCATGCTCTTCCTCCCCTTAGGGCGGACTTTGGCCAGGGACTCCCAGATGTCAGTGGGGATGTTTCACTTTATCAGGGAGGCTTTGAGGGTGTCCTTGTAACGTTTCCGCTGTCCACCTTTGGCTCGTTTGCCATGAAGGAGCTCCGAGTAGAGCACTTGCTTTGGGAGTCTCATGTCTGGCATGCGAATTATGTGGCCTGCCCAGCGGAGCTGATCGAGTGTGGTCAGTGCTTCAATGCTGGGGATGTTAATCTGGACGAGGACGCTGATGTTGGTGCATCTGTCCTCCCAGGGGATTTGTGCGATCTTGCGGAAACATCATTGGTGGTATTTTTCCAGCGACTTGAAGTGTCTACTGTACATGGTCCATGTCTCTGAGCCATACAGGAGGGCGGGTATTACTACAGCCCTGTAGACCATGAGCTTGGTGGCAGTTTTGAGGGCCTGGTCTTCAATGCTCTTTTCCTCTGGACACAATGGACCACTTCCCATATCTTGGGAGCCTCCTATTAACAAGAGTAGGCATCGACGACGCGATCCAAAACCGCCTCCAGTGCGCCAGTGCAGCCTTCGGCCGCTCTTCTCAAACAAGGGAACCACATTAGCAGTCCTCCAGTCCTCCGGCACCATGCCCAAATCCAAAGAGGACTGGAAAATGGTGGTCAAGGCCTCTGCTATTTCCTCTTTTACTTCACTCAGCAACCTGGGATGCATTTCATCCGGGCCTGGGGACTTATCCACTTATTCACTCCTCCTTGATCTCAGTATCTGCATTGCCCCTTTCCTTTGTGAAAACAGACGCAAAGTACAGGTATTCATTAAGAACCATACCAACATCTTCCACCTCCACACAGAGATTACCTTCATGGTCTCTAATAGGCCCTACTCTTTCTTTAGTTATCCTCTTGCTCTTAATATATTTATAGAACATCTTTGGGTTTTCCTTAATTTTACTTGCCAAGAATTTTTAATGCTCTCTCTTAGGATTCCTAATAACCTTTTTAATTTTACCTCTAAACTTTCTATATTCCTCCAGAGATACTACAGTATTTAGCTGTCGGTAGATGACATAAGCTTCCCTTTTTTTTCTTTATCCTCCCCTGTAAGGGCCCAAATTTGTCCAGAAGTTGCTCCGTTTTTTTTGGAGCAAATTGATTTTTCTGCAGTGTCTTAAAAATCCCCATTCTGCACATTCAATTTGCACCATTGTAAGTGAGTTAGTTAGGATTTTTTTTATTTTGGTTTTTTTTTTCAAAAGGGGGCGTTACCAGTCACCTACGCCTGTTTTGGCCATTTAAGCCAGTTTGGACAGCTAATAGTTGCTCCAAACTAACTTAAGCCAGTGTATGTGGCCACTTGTGGTCGCACAGAAAACCCTGTGGAGAGTTAAGAAATCAGCACAGGTAGGTACTTAATGACTTGACTAAAGAATGTGAATAGGATCAAACAGCTATACAGGACATATAACAAACGTTGCAAAGTTAATTTACTATACAACAGAAGCATTCATGGAAGCTTAAACTACAAAAATAAAAGAAGTAAAGAGACAAAACATATGTACATAATTTTTTCAAAATATCCAAATAAAAACAGTTATCACCTCCCCTATCGAAACTCCCCCTCCCCCATCAAAACTCTCCCCCGCCGCCCATCAAAACTGCCCCCCTATCAAAACGCCCCCCATATCAAAACTCCCCCACCCCCTCCCCCGGATCAAAAGACTCTCCCCTCGGATCAAAACTCTCCCTCCCGCCATCAAAACTCTCCTCCTCCCCAGCCATATCAAAACTCCTCCCCCCCCGCCCCGGTCAAAACTCCCCCCCCCCCCCACCCCGTTCAAAACACTCTCCCTCCCCGGATCAAAACACTTCCTCCCCTCTCCCCATCAAAACTCGCCTCCTCCCCACCCCGCCATCCCCCATCAAAACTCTCCTCACTAAACAATGCACAACCATCAATAAATAAAAAATAAAATGCAAGTCCACCTCGGCCCGGGAAGTCAGCGGCCTGACGCACGTCATGGGGCCACTCGGCCTGGGATGGGGCGGGGCATTGGGTCCCAAGCTGTAGAGGAGTTACTGCGCATGCGCGATGTAATATATGTAAACTTGTATATACCTTGTACAGCCACCAGAGGGCTCATCCGCTGGAGTCCCAAGGGATTCCATAATCTCTTGGGAGCACAGATACTTAAGGAGGCCTCACAGGCTGGAGAGGCACTCTGGGGACCTGCAATAAAAGACTACGGTCACACTTTACTTTGAGCTCACAGTATCCAGTCAGACTCTTTCTTCATACATAACAACTGGCGACAAGATACAGATAACGAACCTAATGATTAAGAGAACAGTGGGCATCCTGGAGAAATTCTTGGAGGGAAATGATTGGGAAACCTTAGTGGATCAACTCGACCAATGCTTCGTGGCCAACGAGCTGGAAGGAGAATCGAACACTGCCAAACGAAAGGCGATTATCCTCACCGTCTGCGGGGCACCAACGTATGGCGTCATGAAAAGTCTGCTTGCTCCAGCAAAACCCACAGAGAGATCGTATGATGACTTGTGCACACTGGTCAGGGAAACCTGAACCCGAAAGAAAGCGTTCTGATGGCGAGGTAACGGTTCTACACATACAAAAGGTCTGAAGGCCAGGAAGTGGCGAGTTATGTTGCCGAGCTAAGACGCCTTGCAGGACATTGCGAATTTGAAGGACATTTGGAGAACATGCTCAGAGACTTTTTCGTACTTGGCATTGGCCACGAAATGAAACTTCGCAAACTTTTGACTGTAGAGACCCCGACATTGAGTAAGGCCACAGCGATAGCCCAGGCGTTCATTGCCACCAGTGACAATACGAAGCAAATCTCTCAGCACAGGAGTGCTGCTACAAGTACTGTGAACAAAGTGATGTTGTTTTCAAATCACAAAATGCCCTACATGCCTGCAGCTGCACATCCGCAGATGTCTCAGAGTCCACCATCAAGAGTGATGAATGCAAAGCCATTAACACCTTGTTGGCGCTGCGGGGGTGATCTTCATTTCCATTCATGCCACTTCAAAGGGTACATTTGCAAGGGTTGTGGAACAATGGGACACCTCCAACATATGTGCAAGCGAGCTGCTAATCCTGTTAATCCTGCAAACCACCATGTTGCAGAGAAGGACAGATCCACGGCGGATCACGATGAACCAGAGCCTCAGATCGAGGAGGCAGAGGTATAGGTGACATGTAGGTAACCTTTATGTAACAACACTGCAATACTGTATATAAGTAAGAAATGCACACCTTGACCACAGCGGGAGAACTTGTGGGAGACACTCCTCACCTGGTCATCCAGGTATATAAAGGGAGGTCCCACGCAGGGTCATCACTTCTTGGTCCTGTGAATAAAGGTTCAGGTCATGGAGTGACCTTGTCTATAGAATGTGCCTCATGTGGATTTGTGGTATTGTGTAAGGACTTTACATTGGCGACGAGAAACGGGAATCAACGATCCACGAGAATGGCCACCGGCAGCACAGATGAACGGTACTGTGTTGGTGAGGACTGGGACGATTTCATTGAGAGGCTCCAGCAGAGTTTTGTCAAGAAGGACTGGCTGGGAGACACAGCGGCCGACAAGCGAAAGGCTCATCTGCTGACCAGCTGTGAAGCCGGCGAACGAAACCTTTGAAGAGCTCAGCAAACTAATCGGTGAACACCTCAAACCGGCGAGCAGCGTACACATGGCCCAACACAGATTCTATACCCACCGACGTCGAGAAGGACAGAGCATACCGGATTTCATTGCGGACCTCCAGCGCTTGACCAGCCTCTGTAAGTTCACAGAGGCCTGCAGGGGGGAAATGCTAAGGGATTTCTTTATTGAGGGCATCAGTCATGCTGGGATTTTCAGAAAGCTAATTGAGACCAAGGACTTGACCTTGGAAGCGGCGGCGTTGATGGCTCAGACCTTTATGGTGGGGGAGGAGGAAACCAAGATAATATACACGCGCAATTCTGCCTCCAACGTGGCGATGGATCAGGGAGTCAATATCATAAACGCGACACAGAGCCCCGCAGGCAGGCAAGGGCAGTTTGAGACACCCCAGGCAGCAATAGATCCAAGAGTAAGTCTCCAACAGAGACAATGGCAGGCTGAACGGACAGTTACGCCCCCCCAGTGGAAATTGCGGCCCGGGATGGGGCCATTGACACCTACTAACAGGGTGCTCAATAGCAGTCAAAGGGACAATCAGTGAGGAATGCCTTGTAACAGCTCTTTTGTTCACAACAATGGGAATCTCAGTTCATGCTGGAGGTGTGGGGGCAGGCATGCTGCCAGGACTCGCAGGTTTCAACAGTTCGTCTGCAGAAATTGTAACCTCAGTGCCATTTAGCCAGAATGTGCAGAAAGCCTGTAACCAGGCTAATATATGAGGTGGATGAACCAGATGAGGGGTCTGCGAGGCAGGATGACGCTTGGGGCAAATCAATGGACGCTGAAGTTCAGCGGGTTCATGTGGCAAACATTCACAGCTCATATGCCAAAACGCCACCTATGATGATGAAAGTCCTATTAAACGGCATCCCTGTACGCATGGAGCTGGACACGGGGGCCAGCCAGTCAGTCATGAGTGTTCAACAATTCAAAAAGATGTGGCCACTCAAAGCCAGCAGACCCAAACTAGAACACATTGAGATGCAATTACGGATGTACACCAAAGAAATCATTCCAGTGCTAGGCAGTGCAATGTTGGCGGTCAGACACAATGGATCGGTGAACCGGCTGCCGCTCTGGATTATCCCGGGCAATAATCCTGCACTGTTGGGGAGGAGCTGGTTAGCTGAGATGAACTAGAAATGGGGGATATGCAGGCTATGTCATCTGTGGAGCGAAGTTCATGCTCACAGGTCCTACAGCAATTTGAGTCACTATTTCAACCTGGCGTCGGGACGTTCAAAGGTACCAAAGTAGTGCTATGCATCACCCCGGATGCCAGACCATTGCACCACAAAGCCAGAGCTGTATAGTATGTGATGCATGAGAAAATTGAGAGTGAGTTGGACCGGTTGCTGAGAGAGGGCATCATCTCGCCCATTGAATTCAGCGACTGGGCAAGCCCCATTGTTCCCGTCCTAAAAGCGGATGGCTCGGTCAGGATCTGTGGCGACTATAAGGCCACTATCAACCAGGTGTCCCTACAAGACCAATACCCACTCCCGAGGGCGGAGGACCTTTTTGCCACGCTGGCAAGCAGCAGCTGTTCACCAAGTTGGACCTCACTTCAGCCTACATGACCCAAGAATTGGCCGATGAATCTAAATGACTGACCACCAGGTGTCCGTTTGGCATTCGATCAGCGGCCACGATTTTTCAAAGAAACATGGAAAGCCTGCTCAAATCCATTCCTGGAACGATCATATTTCAGGACGACATCCTCATCACCGGTTGTGACACCGAGGACAGCGGAGCAAAGCGCTGAGATGGTCATGGCTGTCGATGCCTTTGACAGCACAGGCTCCCCCATCACAGCCCGCCAGATCAAAATCTGGACCAACAGAGATCCCCTCCTATCCCTGATTAAGAAATATGTCCTGACTGGGGATTGGGCGTCCGCACACGGAGCATGCCCTGAGGAGGTCAGACTGTTTCACAGACGGATGGATGAGCTCTCCATCCAAGCCGACTGCCTACTATGGGGCAGCCGGGTAGTCATGCCCCAGAGGGGCAGGGATGCATTCATCAGGGAACTCCACAGCGAGCACCCAGGCATCGTGTAAGGACTTTAAAATAGGGGTGCATACATTTACCACTAAGTGTCCCCTGATAATGCTGAAGGTTGAACTAAATAGACTCCCGGTGTCAATGGAGTTGGACACGGGCGTGAGCCAGTCCATTATGAGCAAAAAAGCCTTTTGAAAAATTGTGGTGCAGCAAGGCCTCAAGGCCTCAAGGCCAGTCTTGACTTCCATTCACATGAAACTGAGAACTTACACAAAGGAACTGATTCCCGTAATTAGCAGTGCTACTGTAAAAGTCTCCTATGATGGAGCGGTGCACAAGCTACCACTCATGGTGGCACCAGGTGATGGTCCCACGCTGCTCGGCAGGAGTTGGCTGGGAAAGATACGCTGGAACAGGGACGACGTCCGAGCGCTCTCGTCCGCTGACGACACTTCGTGTGCCCAGATCTTAAACAAGTTCCCTTCGCTGTTTGAACCAGGCATCGGGAAGTTCCAAGGAGCAAAAGTGCAGATCCACCTAATTCCGGGGGCGCGACCCATCCATCACAAGGCAAGAGCAGTACCGTACATGATGAGAGAAAGGGTAGAGATCGAGCTAGACCGGCTGCAATGAAAGGGCATCATTTCGCCGATCGAATTCAATGAGTGGGCCAGTCCTATCATTCCTGTCCTCAAAGGAGACGGCACCGTCAGAATCTGTGGTGATTACAAAGAAACTATCAATCATTTCTCCCTGCAGGATCAATACCCACTACCAAAGGCTGACAATCTTTTTGATACGCTGGCGGGAGGAAAGACGTTCATGAAGCTGGACTTGATCTCGGCCTAAATGATGCAGGAGCTGGAGGAATCATCAAAGGGCCTCACCTGCATCAACACACACTATAACATCTATAACAGATGCCCATTTGGAATTTGATCAGCGGCAGCGATATTCCAGAGAAACATGGAAAGCTTACTGAAGTCAGTCCCGTGCACGGTGGTCTTCCAGGGCGACATCTTGGTTACAGGTCGGGACACAAGCGAGCATCTGCAGAACCTGGAGGAGCTTGTTAGTCGACTCAACCGCATGGTGCTCAGTGCGTTTTCCTGGTGCCTGAAGTGGAGTCCCTGGGGAGAAGAATCGCGCCGGACGGCATCAGGCCCACCGATTCGAAGACGGAGGCAATCGAGAACGCACCAAGGCCACAGAACGTGATGGAGCTGCGGTCGTTTCTAGGACTCCTGAACTATTTTGGTACCTTCTTACCGGGTCTCAGCACACTGTTAGAAACACTGCACGCCTTACTGCGTAAAGAAAACAAATGGCTATGGGGCAAAAGCCAAGAAAATGCCTTTGTAAAAGCTAGAAAATTATTATGCTCAAACAAATTACTTGTGTTGTATGATCCATGTAAGCGTTTGGTACTAGCATGTGTGCATCGTCATATGGCGTCGGGTGTGTATTGCGAAAAGCTAATGATTTGGGGAAACTGCAATCGGTTGCTTATGCATCCAGGAGTCTGTCTAAAGCTGAGAGAGCCTACAGCATGATTGAAAAAGAAGTGTTAGCGTGGGTCTATGGGGTAAAGAAAATGCATCAATACCTGTTTGGGCTAAAATTCGAATTGGAAACTGACCATAAGCCACTGCTATCCCTGTTTTCCGAGAGTAAGGGGATAAATACCAATGCATTGGCCCGCACCCAGAGATGGGCGCTCACGTTGTCCGCATACAACTATGCCATCCGCCACAGGCCAGGCACAGAAAACTGCGCCGATGCTCTCAGTAGGCTGCCATTGCCCACAACGGGGGTGGAAATGGCGCAGCCCGCAGATTTAGTCATGGTTATGGAAGCATTTGAGAGTGAGCAATCACCCGTCACAGCCCGACAGATTAGAAGCTGGACTAGCCAGGACCCCTTACTGTCCCTAGTTAAAAACTGTGTGCTTCATGGGAGCTGGCCCAGTGTCATTGCAGGAAGAGATAAAGCCGTTCCAGCGGTGCAAAGATGAAATGTCTACACAGGCAGACTGCCTTCTGTGGGGAAATTGGGTAGTGGTTCCCAAGAAGGACAGAGATACCTTCATCAGTGACCTCCACAGCACCCACCCAGGCATCGTAATGATGAAAACGATAGCCAGATCCCACGTGTGGTGGCCCGGTATCGACGCGGACTTAGAATCCTGTGTGCACAGATGTATTTACACATGCTCGCAGTTAAATAATGCACCCAGGGAGGCACCATTAAGTTTATGGTCTTGGCCCTCCAAACTGTCGTCTAGGGTCCATGTCGACTATGCAGGCCCGTTATTGTGTAAAATGTTCCTTGTGGTTGTAGATTGAATGGATTGAATGTAAGATAATGTCGGCAAGCATATCCGCTGCCACCACTGAAAGCCTGCGGGCCATGTTTGCCACACACGGTCTACCCGATGTCAGGTGAGTGGCAACGGGTCATGTTTTACCAGTGCCGAGTTCAAAGAATTCATGACTCGCAACGGGATCAAACATGTCACATCTGCCCCATTTAAACCAGCATTCAATGATCAGGCAGAGAGAGCAGTGCAAGCCATCAAGCAGGGCTTGAAGAGGGTAACTGAAGGCTCACTGCAGACTCGCCTATCCCGAGTCCTGCTTAGCTACCGCATGAGACCCCACTCGCTCACTGGGATCCCAGCTGCTGAACTGCTCATGAAAAGGGCACTTAAGACAAGGCTCTCGTTAGTTCACCCTGATCTACATGAACAGGTAGAGAGCAGGCGACTTCAACAAAGTACATATCATGATAGCACAAATGTGTCACACGAAATTGAAATCAATGATCCTGTATTTGTATTGAATTATGGACAAGTGGCTTCCCGGCACTGTTGTGGCCAAATAGGGGAGCAGGGTGATTCGGGTCAAACTTTCAAATGGACTAATTCACCGGAAACACTTGGACCAAATTAAACTCAGATTCACGGACTATCCTGAGCAACCCACTTTGGAGCCTACCTTCTTTGACCCCCAACATACACACCAGTGGCAACCGACACCACGGTTGACCACGAAGCAGAACCTTCCATCCGCAGCAGTCCAGCAGGACTCACCACACCAGGCAGCCCAGCAAGGCCAGCTGCACAGCAGCCCAGCGAGGGTCCAACAGACGGTTCACCAATACCAGCATCTGCACCAAGACGATCAACCAGGGAAAGAAGGGCCCCAGATCGTCTCACCTTGTAAATAGTTACACTGTTGACTTTGGGGGAGACTGTTGTTATAAATGTAAACTTGTATTTACTCTGTACAGCCACCAGAGGACTCATCCCCTGGAGTCCCAAGGGATCCCACAATCCCTTGGGAGTACAGGTACTTAAAGAGGCTTCACAGGTTGGAGAGGCACTCTGGAGATCAGCAATAAAAGACTAATGTCAAACTTTACTTTGAGCTCACAGTATCCAGTCAGACTCTTTCTTCATACATAACACGCAAAACCTCCAATGTGCATGCGTTAAGCTTCCAGTACTCTTTTGAGCGCAGAGCCCTTGCTTCACTCCATAATTGAATTGCCACGCCGCGCCAAGCCATGGAAGAGGCCACAGAGCGGGCAGATTGCAGGGATAACTTTTTGACGCCGTTTTTATCCTCAGAAGTCGGCGCACCTCGGGTGAGTGCGCCAAAAATCGGCAGGGGCCAAATTTGAGCACCATGTCCCTAGACATCCAGGGAGCTCTAGAATTGTTATTCCCACCCTATTTCTTTAAGGCCTGAGCCCTCTGGATTTCCTCCTTGAATGCCTCCCATTGTTCTGACACTGATTTATCTACTGGTAGCTGTTTCCAGTCCACTGTGGCCAAATCACTTCTCAACTTAGCAAAGTTAGCTTTTCCCCAATTTGGGACTTTTATTCCTGGTCTATCCTTGTCCTTATCCATAACTACCTTGAATCTGACTGAATTATGGTCACTGGCATCCAAGTGCTTTCCCCTTCCACCTGTCCAGCTTCACTCCCCAAAACTAAATCTAAAACCACCGCCTCCCGAGTTGGGCTTGTTACATACTGACTAAAACATTTCTCTTGAATGCATTTGAAGAATTCCGCACCCTCTGTACCCTTCACACTATATTTGTCTCAATCAATATTAGGATAGTTAAAATCCCTTACTATTACTGCCCTATGGTTTTTGGACTTCACAGAAATGTGCCACATATTTGGTCTTCGATCTCCCTTCCACTGTTTGGGGGATTATAATACACACCCAGCAGTGTGATCACCCCTTTTTTATTTTTTAGTTCAATCCATATGGCCTCATTTGATGATCCCTCCCTCTAACATACCATCCCTCCTCACAGTTGCAATAGTTTCTTTAATCAATACCGCGACCCCCCCCCCTTTTTACCCCCTCTCTGTCTTGTCTAAAAATTCTGTAACCAGGAATATTGAGCTGCCAAACCTGCCCCTCTTTCAGCTATGCCTCTGTAATAACTATGATGTCAGACTCCCAAGTGTCTACCTGTGCTCTTAGCTCATCTGCCTTATTTGCTATACTCCTTGCATTAAAGTATATACCATTTAACACAGGAAGTCCTCTGTCTTACAGATTCACTTTCTACATTCGTGCTATTCAGTTTCAGCTTTACTTCCTTCCCTATTGAATTTGTTCTCAGGTTCCCATCCCCTGCCAAGCTGGTTTAAATTCTCCCCATCAGCACTAGCGAAGCTCCCCACAAGGATATTGGTCCTGATGCTGTTGAGGTGCAACCCGTCTGGTTTGTACAGATCCCTCTCCTCCAGAAGCTGCCCCAATACCTCAGGAATTTAAAGCCTGATAGAGGTTTTCTAGATTATGAAAGGTTATGAAAATGTAAATAGTGAGAGATTTTAACAAAAATTTGGATTAAACTAAGTCACTTTTGCAGAGAAATATAAAAGTGCAGACTGAATGGGCAGAATGGCCTGTTTCTGTTCTGTAACATTCTATGATTCCTTGACTAACTCATTACTTAATCCATTGCTGTTTGTCGGAGCCTTTCTAGACACAAAATAACTGCCAAATTACCAACATAGCAACTGTGGCTGCATTTCAAAAGTAATTCATTGAGATGTGTCTGAAAGACATGATATAATTACATAGAACTTTTCGCACAGAAACAGGCCATTCGGCCTAACGGGTCCATGCCAGTGTTTATGCTTCACACGAGCCTCCTCCCCACTTAATTCATTTCAACTTATCAACTTATCCTTCTATTCCTTTCTCCCTCATGTACTTACCTAGCTTCCCCTTAAATTCATCTATGCTATTCAGATCAACCATTCCATGTGGCAGTGGGCTCCACTCCTCTCTGAGATAGGGTGTTATATTAATATGAGCCTTTCCTTTTATATAGAAGAGCATTTTTAAGAGTCATCTAAAAGGTTCTTCTATACTGAATAGTCAGTTCAATCGACGTTGGTATCGCCACACTGAATTCAAGTCGAATCAATAACTTTGAATTTTATGCAATATTGTTCAATTTTATCGTTATTGAACTTTTTAATTGCATGACAATGCAGCTTGAAATTTAAAAGATTGTCAAAAGTAGAAGTAAGCAGATAAAGATATTGGACTTGCTAATTATAATTGTACTTCTGTGAATAAAGCATTAATGAGCACTTGTAAAATGACAAAAGGGGCCAAAATTCTATGATCCCGCTCCACCACCATAGGTCGATGTGCCAGTGGCCTCCACCCCTGACCCCACTGGATCATCTGGGTCAGGGCAGACTCAGTTAGTTTCAATAATCCCAATGGGCACTGCCACCAATCTACACACATCTTGGATACATGCTGGGGGGCGGGGGAGAGGAGAATGAGGAAGATGTAACAATGTAACCATTGGTGGCCATGCCTTCTGTTGCCTAGGCAACTAAGCACTGGAATTCCCTGCCTAAACCTCTCTGCCTCTCTACCTCTCTCTCCTCCTTTAAAACACTTCTTAAAACCTACCTCTTTGACCAAGCTTTTGGCCACCTGCCCTTATTTCTCCTTATGTAGCTCAGTATCAAATTTTTGGTCTTATAATACTCCTGTGAAGCGCCATGGGACATTTTATTATGTTAAGGCGCGATATAAATACAAGTCCCACCACAGGCCCCAAAGAAATCAGCGGAGAGCCAGAATGTTTAAAGTGTTGAAGAAAAGAGACTTTACTTATTTTTTAAATCTTTTATGTTTATGCAACATTCATCCATTTTGGTGAAAAATTAAAACATATTTTAATTTATTATTTAAGATTTTGATGACTTGAGACATAATTTATGAGAAAATAACAATCTTACTTGTTAATGTATTTCCTTAATCTCCACAAAATTCATGGTTTTCTGAAATGTTCTTTCTCCAGTTAATCATGTCATGAACATGGCTTGAATTAATAACGCTGCGCAAGAATTAAGGGAGAACGAGTTTAACTTTTTTGATAAGGTACTGAACTTTAAATCAATCAAATAATATCACAATCTACCAAACAATGGCTAGTAAAACTCATTCTGATTTATTCCTGACTTGCAACACATACCAAAACAGTTGTAACATAAAGCATGGATGATTCATAACACAACCAAATATCCAATTTAGAGATTATACATAACAGATAATTTTCTAACTTTACATATTGATAATTTAGAGGTGTGCCCAAATGTCCCATATGCACCATGCACGGTGGGTGAAGCTCCCTACCGAAATTGGAAAATTGCCCTTATTGGCCCAGAAGCTGATGGAGCGGAGGGGACCCCATTTGTTAGACAATTTGCCACACCATTTGGCTTGAAAAATTTTCGCGCTGCAAGTAGCTAGAAGTGCAAGTTGATAACGGCACAGTGAGGGCAATAGGGCACCCGGGACCTTAGTAAATGAGTGGGCCAACAGTGGATCTCTTTAACCAATCAATTAAAGAATTGAGAAAGAAATAAGGTGAATTGGAGTCAAATCAGAAACAGAAAGATAATTAAACAGAGGGGAAAAAAAAGATTGGATTAAGAGAGAGAAAAAAGAGACAGAAAGGAAAAGTTAAAAAAAGTTTTTATATTTACATTTATAAAATCTCTAACAACAATTTACTACCTGTTGGAATGAGACACCACAGCTTCAATTGTTCCCTTTCTGAGCCAGAGAGACTGAGTGACATTGTAGGAACATAAACCTCATCATTAAATAGATAGTTATGTTGTTAAACTATCTTTCTGCATTGAATTGAATTGTCAATTAATGTGCAAATGCAGCAATTGCTTGAAATTCACTGAAAGGTTGAGGGCGAGCTCCAGTTTCTGTGAAGCGAACGGCAGACCAGTGCAATTCATCCAGCAATTTGTGGCAATTCACAATTCACAGGGTATCTCTTCCATGCCACAAGTTGCTGGACGATTTATACATTAATAACTGCATGCAAATTAAACTTACCATTATTTTGATGGCAAATGTTGTACCATTATCTTTTCTCCTCTGGTACCTTAGTTTAAATCCAGTTCAGACTTCTGCAATAAAAGTCTATAGCGGTCCTACATGAAACAGGTTTGAGCAGCCTCAGCCTGTTAATCATATTAATATCATTAGGATAGATAAATTAGACACCTGGGAATAATTGCATACTGTTGGGCCATTCCAGTGTTTCCAAAATGAGTTCTGTTGGAATTAAGTATGTGGAATGTAAAGTGGCCTGTCATATATGTTTTGTCATGTATCATCATCATAGGCAGTCCCTCGGAATCGAAGAAGACTTGCTTCCACTCGTAGCATGTGTTCTTAGAGGGCTGTACAGTCCAATACGAGAATCACAGTTTCTGTCACAGGTGGGACAAACAGTAGTCGAGGGAAGGGGTGGGTGGGATTGCTTTGCCACACGCTCTTTCCGCTGCCTGCGCTTGATTTCTGCATGCTCTCGACGGCGAGACTCGAGGTGCTCAGCGTCCTCCCGGATGCACTTCCTCCACTTCGGGCGGTCTTTGGCCAGGGACTCCCAGGTGTCAGTGGGGATGTTGCACTTTATCAGGGAGGCTTTGAGGATGTTCTTGTAACGTTTCCGCTGCCCTCCTTTGGCTCGTTTTCCGTGAAGGAGTTCCCAGTAGAGCGCTTGCTTTGGGAGTCTTGTGTCTGGCATGTGAACTATGTGGCCTGCCCAGCGGAGCTGATCAAGTGTGCTCAGTGTTTCAATGCTGGGGATGTTGGCCTGGTCGAGGATGCTGACGTTGCTACATCTGTCCTCCCAGGGGATTTGTAGGATCTTGCGGAGACATCGTTGGTGATATTTCTCCAGCAACTTGAGGTGTCTACCATACATGGTCCATGTTTCTGAGCCATACAGGAGGGTGGGTACTACTACAGCCCTGTAGACCATGAGCTTGATGGCAGTTTTGAGCGCCTGGTCTTCAAACACTCTTTTCCTCAGGCGGCCGAAGGCTGCATTGGCGCACTGGAGGTGGTGTTGGATCTCATTGTCAATGCTTGTTCTTGTTGATAGTAGGCTCCCGAGATAAGGGAAGTGGTCCATGTTGTCCAGGGCTGCGCCATGGATCTTGTTGACTGGGGGGCAGTGCTGTGCAGTGAGGACAAGCTGATGGAGGACCTTGGCCTTACTGATGTTTAGCGTAAGGCCCATGCTTTCGTATGCCTCAGTAAATACGTCACCTATGTCCTGGAGTTCAGCTGAACTCCAGGACATAGTCGACGTATTTACTGGCATTTATATAACTGGTTAGAACCAGTTCTGAGAGAACATTGTTGAGCTTGTATTTATTTGTAAGAAGTTATCAGAAATAAAGAAGGCATCGAGCAGGAAAAACATACTGAGTGAGACAGTGAATATCATTATTTACATTGATATAAAATATTAGACATATTGCAAACCTGGTTCCGGTTCCTTGAGGGTGGAGACTCGCAACACAAAAATCACCCATTTAAGTTAGATGTTATATCCCTGAAATTCCCAGTCCCCTGCCATTAACTTTTGAGGGAGACCCGTAAATCCCCCCAGAGAAATGGAGTATTCAGCAGTTTGCACCATTTCTCAAGTGGGGTGGGGAGGGGTGGCGGGGTGAAGGGGTGGAGAGGCGGTGGTTTTGTTCCACTGGTCTTGTAAAGTCCTTACTCTGCAGTATGAAACCACACGAGGCACATTCTGGGGGCAAGGTCACTCTGTGACCTTAACTCTTTATTCACAGGACTCCAAAGACGATGACCCTGTATGGGACCTCCCTTTTTATACCTGGGTGATCAGGTAAGAAGTGTCTCCCACTAGTTCACCCCTTGTGGTCAAGGTGTGCATCTAGGTTGAGTGTATACAGTAATACAGTGATGTTACATTGTGGTTACATACATGATATCACCTCCCCCCTCCAAAGTCTTATTGGGATCATAGGTTTAGTCTTTCAGGTGGTTCACGCTCCCTCGTTGAGCGCCGCAGTTGGGGCTCTGGTTGTTGGACACTGGCGTGAGTGTCTGTCACCTGTGGTGATTCAGTCCTGTCTGGGCTGACCGCAGGGACTTTGCATTCTTCTGATTGCTCTTGTTGCTCATTCACTGATGGTGTTGTGAGCTCCATCTCATGGTCTTCTTCAGGTTCCTCCATGCTGAACCTTTTTTTTACTTGGTCCAGATGCTTACAGCATATCTGACGATTGTTGAGTTTTACCACGATGACCCTATTCCCCTCTTTAGTGCCCTCAAGCCATTTAGGCCCCATGGCGTGATTGAGGATGAATACAGGATCATTTATTTCTACACATCTCCCCCTCGAATTACGGTCATGGTACTTGTTTTGTGACTTGCGCTTGCCCTCAACTATGTAGGTCAGGACTGGGTGAATGAGGGACAACTGAGTTTTGAGTGTCCGTTTCATTAGTAGCTCTGCGGGTGGGACCCCTGTGAGTGAGTGCGGTCGGGATCCATAGGCCAGCAGGAGGCGCTATAGGCGGCATTGTAGGGAGGGTCCTTGAATCCTGAGCATAACTTGCTTAATGATTTGGACCGCACGTTCTGCCTGGCCATTGGAGGCCGGCTTGAATGGCACAGTCCTGACGTGGTTGATGCCATTGCCCGACATAAACTCTCAAAATTCGTAGCTTGTTAAAAATGGGCCATTATCACTAACCAGGATGTCCGGCAAGCCATGGGTTGCAAAGATCGCACGTAGGCTTTCCACGGTGGTGGATGACATGCATGAATTCAGAATGATGAACTCGATCCATTTCGATTACACATCTACCACAATGAGGAACATCTTTCCCATGAACGGGCCCGTGTCGTCAACATGAATGCCAGGGCCACGGGCTGAGCGGGGCCTCTCTGGGGGCATTACCCAGCTGGGCACACGTTGTGCACCTGCAAACACAGTGTTCCAGGTCTCAATCAATTCCAGGCCACCAAACTTGTGACCAGGCGATGGCCTTCATCAGCACAATGCCTGGGTGCTCGCTGTGGAGTTCCCTGATGAATGTTTCCCTGCCCTTCTGGGGCATAACTACCCAGCTGCCCCATAGTAGGCAGTTGGCTTGGATGGAGAGCTCATCCATCCGTCTGTGGTACGGTCTGACCTCCTCAGGGCATGCTCCGTGTGCGGGCACCCAATCCCCAGTCTGGACACATTTCTTAATCAGAGACAGGAGGGGATCTCTGTTTGTCCAGATTTTGATCTGGTGGCCAGTGGAAGCCTGCTGCGCGCGTCAGCGCAATTTTCAGTACCGGGACGGTGCCGGATGGAGTAGTCATAAGCAGCCAGTGTGAGAGCCCATCGCTGTATGCGAGCTGACGCGTTGGCATTGAGAGCTTTGCTGTCTGACAACAGGGATGTTAATGGCTTGTGGTCTGTCTCTAATTCAAACTTCCTAGCAAAGAGGTACTGATGCATTTTTTTTACACCACAGACACAGGCAAGCGCTTCCTTCTCGACCATCCCATATCCCTGTTCTGCTTGAGAGAGTGACCTGGAGGCATAAGCCACAGGTTGTAGTTGACCCTCAGCATTGCCCTGCTGCAACACGTACCCAACCCCATAGGACGATGCATCGCATGTCAGAACCAAGTTTTTACAGGGGTCGTACAGGGTCAACAACTTGTTTGAACAAAGTAGATTTTGCGCCCGATCAAAAGCCCGTTCCTGACAGTCCCCCCAAAACCAATCACGACCCTTACGCAGGAGCACGTGTAGCAGCTCCAACAACGTGCTCATGTTCTGCGGAAAGTTCCCGAAATAGTTCAACAGTCCCAGGAATGAACGCAACTCCGATGTGTTGCAGGGCCTGGGTGCTCGTCGAATCGCCTCTGTTTTGGATTCGGTGGGCCGAATCCCATCTGCAGCAACCCTCCTGCCCAGAAACTCAACCTCAGGAGCCAAAAACACACACTTAGACTTCTTGAGTCGCAGGCCTATCCGGTCCAGTCGGCGTAGCACCTCCTCCAGGTTGTGGAGGTGTTCCTCGGTGTCTCGACCCGTGATGAGGATGTCGTCCTGGAATACGGTCATTCCAGGAATGGATTTAAGCAGGCTTTCCATGTTTCTTTGAAAAATCACGGCCGCTGATCGAATGCCAAACGGGAACCTGTTATAAACGAACAGTCCCTTGTGCGTGGTGATGGTCAGTAGTTTAGATTCGTCGGCTAGTTCCTGGGTCATATAGGCTGAAGTGAGGTCCAATTTGGTGAAAGTTTACCGCCTACCAGCGTGGCGAAGAGGTCCTCTGCTCTCGGGAGCGGGTATTGATCTTGTAGGGACACCCGAATGATGGTGGCCTTGTAGTCGCCACAGATCCTGACAGAGCCATCCACTCTTAGTACGGGAACAATGGGACTCGCCCAGTCGCTGAATTTGACAGGCGAGATGATGCCCTCTCTCAACATCCGGTCCAGTTTGCTCTCGATCTTTTCCCGCATCACATACGGCACCACTCTGGCTTTGTGGTGCACTGGCCTGGCATCCGGGGTGATGTGTATCACTACTTTAGTGCCTTTGAAAGTCCCGACACCAGGTTGGAATAGTGAATCGAATTGTTGTAGGACTTGTGAGCACGAACTTCACTGCACAGATGACATTGCATGAACATCCCCCATTTCCAGTTCATCTCGACTAACCAGCTCCTCCCCAACAGTGCAGGACCATTTTCCGGGACAATCCAGAGCGGTAGCTGGTACACTAACCATTGTTTGTGACAGCCAACATTGCACAGCCTAGCACCGGAATGATTTCTTTAGTGTAAGTCTGTAATTGTGTCTCAATACGTGCTAATTTGGGTCTACTGGCTTTAAGTAGCCATAGCTTCTCAAATTGCTGAACGCCCATGAGTGACTGGCTGACCCCAGTGTCCAGCTCCAAGCGTGCTTGGATACCGGTTAATAAAACCCTCATCATCATTGGTAGCGTATTGGTGTATGAACTGTGAATATTCGCCACATGGACCCGCTGAACCTCGGCGTCCATCGATTTGCCCCAAAAGTCATCCTGCCTCAAAGAACCCTCTTGTGGTCCATCCGCCTCATATATTAGTCTGGTTGCAGGCTTCCTGCACATTCGAGCTGTGGCCACTGAGATTTCAGTTCCTGCAGACAAACTGTTGAAATCTGCAAGGTCTAGTGGAGTGTTTTCCCCCAAACCTCCAGCATGAGTTAAAGTTTCCATTGTTGGGAACAAAGAGACTATGGCCAGGCATTCCGTGCTGACTGTCCCTTTGACTGCTGGTAAGTACCCTATTAGTGGGTGTCACTGGCCCCATCCCGGGCTGCATTGTCCACTGTGATGGCGTGAATGTCCGTTCAGCCTGCCATTGTCTCTGTTGAAGTCCTACTCTGGAGTCTATTGCTGCCTGGAGAGTGTCGGACTGCCCCTGCCTGCCTGCGGGGCTCTGAGTCACATTGATGATGTTGACTCCCTGATCCATCGCCGCGTTAGAGGCAGAATTGTGCGCGTATATTATTTTCATCTCTTCCTCCCCCGCCATGAAAGTTTGAGCTATCAACGCTGCCGCTTCCAAGGTCAAATCCTTGGTCTCAATTAATTTGCGGAAAATTCCCGCATGACTGATGCCCTCGATAAAGAAGTCCCTTCGCATCTCCCCCCTGCAGACGTCTGTGAACTTACCGAGGCTGGCCAAATGCCAGAGGTCCCGCTACGAAGTCCGGTATGCTCTGTCCTTCACAATGTTGGTGGGTGTAGAATCTGTGTCGGGCCATATGTATGCTATTCGCCAGTTTGAGATGCTCCCCGATCAATTTTCTAAGTTCTTCAAAGGTTTTGACAGCCGGCTTTTCGGGTGCTAGTAAGTCCTTCATAAGCGTGTAAGTCTTTGGTCCGCAGCTGGCCAAAAGATGAGCCCTTCGCTTGTCGGCCGCTGCATCCCCCAGCCATTCTTTCATAACGAAGCTTTGCTGAAGCCTCTCAACAAAATTGTCCCAGTCTTCCCCAACACAGTACCGTTCCTCTGTGCTACTGGTGGCCATTTTCGTGGGTCGGGAATTCCCGTTTCTCGTCGCCAATGTAAAGTCCTTACTCTACAATATGAAACCACACGAGGCACATTCTGGGGACAAAATCATTCTGTGACCGTGACTCTTTATTCACAGGACTCCAAAGACGATGACCCTGCATGGGACCTCCCTTTTTATACCTGTGTGATCAGGTAAGGAGTGTCTCCCACAAGTTCGCCCCTTGTGGTCAAGATGTGCATCTAGGTTGAGTGTATACAGTAATACAGTGGTGTTACATTGTGGTTACATGCATGACAGGTCTCCTGTCGAAGCTATGGTGGGAGACTCCGATAACCCCCACTGAATTACAGGGCCTAAGTTGTCAGTCTCACTCATTTGGCTCTAATGTGGCATGGAAACCCCTTCCCCACATTAAAAGTACTATTTTTCCAAACAATCAGTCGGACACAAACATCTAATCTTAAAATTCATCATTCTCTCCTTTTGCAGCTTTCGCTCCACTGCCATGCCATGGTTGCTTGTTATCATTAGTGTACAGAACAGCAAACATGACGTTTTCTCAGCGAGGTACAAGCTATCGGGGCCAGGATTTCTGCTGGACCTGATGAGTGACTGCCAGGAAATGTCAGCACTCTAACTCACCAGCCGACAGTTACAAAAAATTACCTCGCAAACAGTTTCTGGTGTCGCTGAGGCCACTTGGATTTGAATCCACCATCTCCCTTTCGGAGGATTTTGCCTTGAAAAACAAATATGCAATTATATAGATAAAAATATTTTAAAAAGCCATGGTTCCCACTTCTGATTGTTGTCTAGTGACTACTGCTGTAAAGTATTTGTGTGGTCATTAGGCAAGGATAAGATTAGGCTCCTCAATGCATTCATCCATTATTCAACAGCTGTCAATTAGCCTATGGTCGAATTGCCTGCCGACGCTCACTATTGAGGCTCCCACATAAAGAATGGCACAAAAGTGAGGCGCTGGAAGGTGACTGACACCCATGGAACCATGTCTCAGGATGTGTCAGTGTCTCCAGGAGAGCAAGGCTAAAATTCAGAAGAAGAAAGTACAATTAATTATGGAACAAAAATCCTATAAACCTGGGACCAAGTAAAGGGCATACAGTTTTGTGTTACTGCAGCAGTTGCTTCCAATTAAAAAAAATTATAAATTTATTAATTGTTATTCACTATTACATCAGAACTAGCTTGCGCATTCACACAAATCCTTTGAATATATGCAATGGTTACAGTATTTGTCAGTAATCAGCCAGAGATAATTTCTTGCTAAACCCGCAGTAATGTGAAAATTATTCATAATGCTGCGTGATCAGCATCACACTTCAAGGACATGGAGTGCATTGACGTTTGGCCTCCCCGCTAACATTTGGCATCCATATTGACAGCTGCTGCCAGCACAAAAGCTGACCTAAAAGGAGAAGATGCCCCACAGAAAACTGAAAGAGGACAGATACCAGGAAACGATTTCAGTGTTATAATCTAATCATTGACAGTTGTTTAAGATCAGTCTTTACTCCCGGGATTTATTACATCAGCTGAATTCAGTTAAATTGCTGCTCGTAATTGTACCCCCACTCCTCCCCACTCTCCCTCCCCCCTCCCCCCACTCCTCCTCCCTCCCCGCATTATCCATTTATTCATTGTTCAACAGCAGTCTATCAGCAACTCATAGGAAGGGAGTCCAGAATTATTTAAAAATAAAGAATGAATTGCTCGAAGTCTGAAGAGACAGAAAGTGTAAGAACAAAGATCTCCATATATATGAAGGCACATATTTCAGTTTTGGAAATATCTCCTGAAGACATTTTTCACACTGTCTCCATTTAAGCATCAATTGAGCACGTCTCGGACACAGAGGGGACATGTTAAACTCTCAAAACAGAGCTTTCCTGGTGTTTCAGCTGCTAAATGCACTGTCCAGTGTAAAACTGAGCTGTACACACTAGGAAGATTCTTTCCTTTATTCGATCATGGGATGTAGGCGTCGCTGACAAGGCCAGTATTTATTGCCCATCCCTGACTGCCCTTGAGAAGAGAAAAAAAGTCCTAGTCACTGCTACTCTGTGCTGTTAGCCAGCATAGTACAATTGGTCTCAATTTCTTTGGTTTAGAGAAGGGGAAAAACAGCCAGGGTTTGCACTCCTGACCCAGGCTAGAAAATCTGTGTGTGTGGGCGGTGAATGAAGATAGGATGGAGTTTAGTTATGGTGCTTCTTTCAGTCAAATAGCTTGCTGGCAGTCACAATGTAAGCTCACGGCTGAAGAATGGGTGAGGGAACCATAAAGGAAATCTTCCTGTCCCAGTCGGAATTGGGGCTGCCTGCAGGAGCCCACTGTCAGCCGGGGATGGGAATTAGCGAAAAACTGTTGATACTAAAGGTTACAGCTCCCATTTAAAGAAGCTCATTCGTTCTTCCTGGGCACACATGGAGAAATGGCAGATCACCTCTATTTCCCGAGATATTTTTAGAGATGCTGTGATCCTGATTTTGGAGAACATGCCCCCCTCCCGATTCCCCCCACCCCCGATCTGAATTGCTGCAACAAAATGCTTGGAGTGTGTTTGATAATGATCCCGATGGCTGAAGGGGCTCTGTTGCTGCTCATGGTTGTTCAAAGCTGTCAGGAGCCAGAGCTGCAAAAGGTCATGTCGGAGCTATTCTTGTATTTCTCTTTCTCTTATCAAATAATATTTGAACAAATTGCACAGCTCTGTCCTTCTGTTGCTAGCTTCCCATGGAGAAAATGAGGAATTTCCTGACTGCTCAAATAACTGTTCTACATTGGCACTGTGGGGTCAGTGGCAACCAGAATCTGTACCTTCGTATGAGTCAGTACCCTGGGCACAGGAGGAGAGAAAATATTGGGGAGGGGGAATTGTGAAGAGAAAGGCTTGTAACATCAAGGATTCCTACAAGCTTTTATAAATCTTTGGAAACCTTTAGGCGTTGAAATAATTACAAAGAGACTTATAACTTATAAAGAGCTATTACTATTCCATGTTGATATATCTTAAAAATTCTCCATCCAAGCGGAATATTTTAGTTAACAATTGTTGCTATCATTGTAAAAATTGCAACACAATTGTCTGGTCATGTAACCGATTACTGATTTATTAAATAAAATTTGGCTATTTCAAATTTATTTATATTAACTTCTTTGCACTGCTGTTATGAAAACAAATAATTTCAATGAACATTATTTTTTAATAAGAAAAACATACAAGATACTTATCAAAATTTCAGTAACATCTTCTTCTGAAGGTAAGCATCAATCCTGACTAATGGAGTGACCAGATATGTTTTAGTAATACAATATAACAATAATTCAAAATAATGCAACATTCCCGAATCATAACATAGAACACACAATAATTACAAATATACTAAAGCATGTCTAACCACAGCTCAAGCTATAAAGGCCTTAATGCACTCAAAACTCTCAGTTACTGGAAGATAGTCTCCTGTTATGTAGGTCAAATTCATTACACTCTTTTGACCACATAACAGAGATTTATCTGCCAGTAAGTATGAGTTCTGAGTGCATTAACTCTTACTGATGGACACAGGGGAATTATGCACTTGGATCGGGTATGCATTTATTCAGATTTTTGAGTTAATCAGGTTGAGCTCTCCTCAGTTCTCCAACAGAGTGCTCAGGTTCTGTGAGCTGTCTAGCCGAATGAAATGTAATTGGTTGATACCAAATGCATCATAATTATTATTATTATTATTTCAAAATCATTCTCCAGCTTTGAAACACTATGGTGCAAACAGCAGAAGGAAAATCTACAGTTCAAGCAGGGATGGGGACACAGAAGACAAGACCATGGGCTAGATTTTCCACTTTTGTGCATATCACCCAAAAATAGGCGTTATTTCCGGCATGGGTGGTAAAAATAGATTTTCAGATCGCCGGCTTCTCGTCCATTCCCAAAGAACCTATACTCCAGTTTTTAAAATGGGCGTTACCGCAAGCGATATGAAATGGGCGGTAGCGTTAAATCTCGCTGACCTTCTGCCGTAAAGTGTCCTTAGCAACGGCATGGCAATGATCGATTCGCACGATTCAGGATGTCAAGGGTCATCATGACATGCGCAGAAGAAGAGACAGAGAGAGAGGGAGTTGAGAGGGACTGAAGGTGTGGCTGGGTGTGGTGTGGCTGCTTTCGGAGGAAGGAGGGAGACTTTAGAGCTTCACAGCACATGGGCAAACAAAAATTAGCTGTTACCAGCCACATATTTGCCTGAATTTGACCTATAATGGAGAGAGAGGAGGAGGCATCACAGCACACTGTGGAGACTGACGCTGGATAGAGCAGTGAGATGGGAGGGGAGCACATTGGAGGGCGCAAAAGAGCGAGGAGGTTCATCGACGAGGCAAATGCCTCCCTCCTGCAGGAGGTCGAGTTACGCTGGGGTGATTTGACACAGGGAGGGCGTGGGAAGTCCACCCCAAAGGCCTACCAGAGGATATAGGCCGAGATAGCAGAGGTGGTGTCGTCGGCGACCAACGAGGTTCGTGCGGGCAATCAATGCCGCAAACGATGGAATGACCTCTTGGGATCCTCAACAGTAAGTATTACATTGATTTACATGTACTTATGTATTTATATAATTTGATTTGTAACAGTCATCTATGACTATCAGCAAATGTGAGGTCTTGCACTTTTACCGGGAATGTTGTAGTCAAAGCCTGTGGTCACACTGCACGTCTTTAGGTAAAGAATGATAATTATCATAATAATCATGATTACATATGTCGGTTATGTGTTGTATCAGTCTCTGTGACAGTACCCAGCAATGATATTACGCAATGATCTCATGCCATGTCGTCCTGTCACCTTTTACAGAAGAAACTATTGATGATGAAGTCCGTGCAGAGACGAACGGGTGAGGGGCCACCAGTCCCCCAGCGACATCACTGAGATGGAGGAGCGGGTGCTCACACTCGTGGGGAAGCACACCCGGACAGCCACGCAAGCATCTGCAGACCCTGCAGTGATGCCACGTGAGTAAAGCTTACACCATTGTGTGATGTAAAGTCTATAGATGCCACACCCACTCATTACCGAACAATCATATATAATAGATGATTTCTAAAAATGTCATAGAAATAATGCTGGCCTAATGAAAATCATTGCAATGCACAATGTGTTGATGGTCATGAAATGTGATGTCTGTGATGATTTTGAGAGCGGTGGTGCTTTTGTCGTGTATATGCTGTGTGTAGCACTTGTCACCCTAGCACCCGCTTCTCCTCTAATAACCTAATTTGTGTTTTGCAGCTCAGCCAACAGCACGGCCCCAGGCAAGACCACAGAGGCCAGAAGGTGGGGGCGCGGGGCCCGACTCTCCGGACGATCCTACGTCTGGTGCTGAGGAGCTCCGATTCTCGCCCGTCAATCCGCTGGGTCTGTTCTCCACGGATGAGAGCGCGGACTTCGAGGAACCTACATCGCCACGCTCCAGAAGCCATTCCACCCCAAGGCCATCCAGTGGTCCTCCGGTCATTCCCGCATCCACTCTGGAGGTACTGGCCCCAATCACCTCACCATAGGGCACCCCATTTGTCCCCAGGACGGCGCCGACCCCGCGGAGGCCTCGTGGACGCGGCAGGTCTGTTCCACGAATGCCACATGACAGCGGAGAGATGGTACAGTTTTCCAGGAGGACTGTAGACATTGGTGACCAGCTCATCAAAGCATTGGGGGGCATATTGCAACAGCTGGACACCATGACTGAATACATTCCATGCATGGCGGAGGCCCTGGATGCGATAGCCAGGAACACTGCTGGCACAGGCCTCCCAGTGGTCCCAGAGCGCGGCACTCCATCCCTAGGTTCCGCACCACCACTGTGAATGACAGATGAGAGCAAGGACCAAGATCCTGCTTCTGCATCACAGAATGTTGCCCCCTCGGCACCACCCGCTCTCATACCCGTGCGACCATCGCATCTGCCTTTATCCCCCCCAATGAGGCACCGCCTGAGGAGCTCCTTGGCCAGGCGCCGTGGAGCGAGGAGGGGAAGGGGTAGAGGTTGGTAGAAGAAGGGGAGGAGGGAAGGAAAGTGAGGTGCATGTACTCCGCAGGTGATGGCTGTGTTATATCTCCATTTGGGTGTATGCAATTTGTTGTAATGTATGGGGGGAGAAGACCATCCTCCTGCTTTGCCTTTGTATTCTGTGTTGAAGTCAATGGTGGAAAAAGTGGCATGTGGGCGGGGATTGGATGTTATTGCCTGTGATACTTATGATTTCAGACCAATGTTGGTATAACATTTTTTTTATTGCACATAACCTTGTTGTGCATTGTCTCAGATAGCTGGACCATTACACACTGGTGATTTCTTAACATGAAAGGATTAAATAAAACTTAACTTCAATCAATGTAAACTTTAACTGGCAACAAGCTGATGGGCACCATTGATGTCTGAGCTGCACACACACAGCATTGTGTCAACATTGTCACATCAACTTTCTTTCAGGCAAATCGTTCAGATACCAGCTCCTCATGTAAGAGTCTTGCAGCTATGTAGCCACCACGGGCCCTTTCCTCGGGTTTGGAGGGGGTCGTGGGCATGGTTGCACAGCCAGCCTGACTGCCGAGGTCAGCGTCCAGCCCCTCGTCGTCTTCTTCCTCTCTCTCCTGAGGTGAAGCATCAGTTCCTTCTGGCAATTCTTGGCCCCTCCTGATAGCCAGGTTGTGCAGCATCGAGCACACGACCACAAATGTACCTACTTGCTCAGGGTTGTATTGTAGTTCCCCTCCTGAGTAGTCCAGACATCTGAAGCGCTGCTTAAGCACAGTTATTGTTTTCTGGACCACACTGCGTGTGTCTCTGTGGCTCTGGTTGTATCGCTTCTCGGCCTCGCAGTGGGTGTCACGCAGGGGGGGTCATCAGCCAAGTGGCTAGGCCATATCGGTTATCACCAAGCATCAAGCATTGTCCTTGTGGCTGACTCTTAAAGATGTCAGAGACAGCGCTCTCATGCAGGATGTGAGCCTCATAGAAGGTGCCCGGACATTTCGCATTCACTGCCATTATGATCAGGTTGTGGTCGACAACTAGTTGGACCTTCAGGGAATGAAAGCCTTTTCTGTTACGAAAATGCTCCCGGTCCTGAGAAGGTGGCCGCATGGCGATGTGAGTGCACTGTATTGCTCCCTGCACCCTGGGGAACTTGGCAATGCGGTAGAATGCTCCAGCGCTGTCAGTCTGAGCCTCTGTAATCATAGGGAAGCTGATAAAGTCCATCCATCTCGCCTACAGGGCTTCCGTGACCTTTCTAATGTAGTGATGGGTTGCATGGTGAGACAGAGGGGAAATCTCGACCGCAGAGGCCCGAAAGGAACCAGACGCGTAGAAAGACAGTGCCGTGGTGACCTTGACCTCGACCGACAGTGATGTCCTGATGGTAGGCTGCATATGTGGCCTGATGAGCTCACATATTTCATTCATCATCACCTTGTTGAAACGCAGTCTCCAAAAGCAGGTGTGGTCAGAGACGTCGAGGTAAGACCTCTTTTCCCTTACGTGCAGGGTGTGTATGGTCTGGCCCTCCTCCTCATTCTTGCACGTTTTAAATTGGGGACATAATGATGTGCATCACACATTGAGCCATCTGCACTCTGCAGCATCTGCGTATTAATCGATGCAGGCTGAGAAATGGCTGGCCCCATTGCAATGAAAGTATAATTTCCTCACTAAAATACACCTGGTATCAACCCCCAATAGTCCAGAGTCTGAAAATATGTCTGTTGAGATGGTTTACCTGAGAAGAACACCAGAGTCAAAGCAAACTCCCCCGAAGTTGAAGCAGCTTTTTGAATGAAGCGACCTGCGATTTAAAAAATGGCAGCCCCACCACTGGCTTTAGTTCAGAACAGTTCCACTTTTTCTGGGCGGTTTTTTGGGCGAGCGATATTGTGGGCGATATGTGTGCGAGGTGCTGAAAGTGACGGTGGGCGACTTCCTGGGCGTTAGTTTTGCCAAAGGTGCTCTTTACGACAAAAAAAATGGGTGGGCGGTATTATTCAATCTCGGCATTAATTCCGTGCGGAAAGTAGCGTTGGGCGATATGATGGGTGTTGTTTCGCGCATTCTGATGATTCCGCCCAAAAAAAGTGGGCAGACGGTAATATTTTTTCTTGCCGTTAAGCACATGGAGAAAGTAACGCTTGCCGATATGTTTCTTAAAAATGCCCATCAGTTTCCATTTTGTGGCTAAATGAGTAACATATGGGCATTATACGTCATTTCAGCGGTAAAATAGGCATTAAGTGGGCGTTAAGCATACAAAAAAAGTGGAGGTTCTAGCCTCAAGTAAGTAAAAACAAATCCCAAACTTGAACAACAATTTGTACAAAGCATACAAGAATTAACTTGAGTTCAAAAATTTTGGGTCAGCCTCAGTTAAACAAGTCAAAATCTACAGCAGAGCTTCTCCTACCTCCATTCAGCATGAACTGTTACTGCTACCTAAGGTGCACATGGACCTCCCTATATCAAGTCTAAGGCAACACATCAAAGCAAACTGCAAGGTCTGGATTTTCCTTGCTGGAATTGCCTGTTTATGAGCAATTTGGAGGCAGGCAGGCAAATATAGGGGGAAACTTGCAGTCGGAGGCTTCCTTCAGGCGAACGCCTCCAACCCAAATTTTTTTAATGAAAAGACTTGGTGGTCCCGGAGGAACGTAGGATTCTACTAGGAGGCTTAGTTTTGCAGTTCATATGTATGCGTATCCTGGAGTCATGTGGGCCTAGACCACCAATCATGTTTGTACAAGCTCCCATTACTACCAATGAGAATACCCCCCCAAAAACAAGAAACACAACACAAAAAATAAAAGAAAACACCTCACATATGTAAAATTAATTGAAATTGAATGCATTTAAGGGGTAGAAATTCACCTTTGCCTGAACCGGGGCGCACCTACCGTTTTTTGTTGATCATTGCCGCCATTGGAGCAAAATTCAACATTTTTGCTGAATAAAATGAGCGGTGCGGTATTGGTGGTGGGAATGGGCAGTTTGCAGTGGTGTGGGTGCAGAGTGGTCGACTGGGCCACGAAATGCAGCTTGAGCCGATTTGCTGCTAATGAGCCAGCTGCTCCCTGGCTTTCTGAAAGGCCAGGCTTTGCAGCTAGGCCCTGAGCAGCGAAGCAGTTTGAATTGAGGCCATGGCGAATCCAGCAGGAGCAAGGAGGGCCAGCAGATTTTTGGATGCAAAACTGAAGACCCTCATCGAGGCTGTGGAGCGAAGGAGGCGAATTCTCTACCCCGACACAGGCAGACCGACTCGCGCTGTCTTCACTAATGCCTGGAGAGAGATCGCTGTGGAGGTCTCAAGGACTTCAATTCATGACCACACCCCGAACCAATGCCGCAATATTCGCCTGATGAAAGTAAGTACATGTTCCCCAAAATCCTCACCTTTCATCTGCGAGCCTCTCCTTCACCTTCATGATATAGTCACTGAAGCAACATTTAATTTTTGAGGTCAGTATTTATATATGTGTGCATTCTCGCAGTGGAGGCACCCTTTCATGTCATAGTTACAGCTGCATGTAATGTACACACACTTGTGCACTCATTGCTGAGGCCTCATGACATTGCTGCTCAGCAAGCCTTATTTGCTTTGCAGGCGAAGGTTTCTCACAACTGTGTTGAGCAACAGAGGACTGGTAGTGGCGAGCCAGAGCTCCAGCAGCTCACTCACCTCGAAGATAGGGTTCAGAGGCAAGTGGGCCCACATGTTGCCTTCCCTTGGCCACCGGTCATGCCGATCCTGCTGGGGGCAGCATCGGTAAGTGAAGGTCTTCCTTCTGGATATACTAGGGGACCAACAGTCTAGTGAGAAGGAGGAACTGAAGGATATCCTTATTAGGCAGGAAATTGTGTTAGGGAAATTGATGGGATTGAAGGTCGATAAATCCCCGGGGCCTGATAGTCTGCATCCCAGAATACTTAAGGAAGTGGCCCTGGAAATAGTGGATGCATTGGTGATCATTTTCCAACAGTCTATCGACTCTGGATCAGTTTCTATGAATTGGGGGGTAGCTAATGTAACACCACTTTTTAAAAAAGGAGGGAGAGAGAAAACGGGGAATTATAGACCGGTCAGCCTGACATCAGTTGTGGGTAAAATGTTGGAATCAATCATTAAGAATGAAATAACAACACATTTGGAAAGCAGTGACAGGATCGGTCCAAGTCAGCATGGATTTATGAAAGGGAAATCATGCTTAACGAATCTTCTGTAATTTTTTGAGGATGTAATTAGCAGAGTGGACAAGGGAGAACCAGTGGATGTGGTGTAATTGGACATTCAAAAGGCTTTTGACAAGGTCCCACACAAGAGATTGGTGTGCAAAATCAAAACACATGGTATTGGCGGTAATGTACTGACGTAGATAGAGAACTGGTTGGCAGACAGGAAGCAGAGAGACGGGATAAATGGGTTCTTTTCAGAATGGCAGGCAGTGACTAGTGGCATGCCGCAGGGCTCAGTGCTGGGACCCCAGCTCTTTACAATATACATTAATGATTTAGATGAAGGAACTGAGTGTAATATCTCCAAGTTTGCAGATGACACTAAACTGGGTGGCGGTGTGAGCTGTGAGGAGGACGCTAAGAGGCTGCAGGGTGACTTAGACAGGTTAGGTGAATGGGAAAATGCATGGCAGATGCAGTATAATGTGGATAAATGTGAGGTTATCCACTTTGGGGACAAAAACACAAAGGCAGAATATTATCTGAATGGCGGCAGATTAGGAAAAGGGGAGGTGCAACGAGACCTGGGTGTCATGGTTCATCAGTCATTGAAAGTTTGCATACAGGTACAGCAGGCGGTGAAGAAGGCAAATGGTATGTTGGCCTTCATAGCTAGGGGATTTGAGTATAGGAGCAGGGAGGTCTTACTGCAGTTGTACAGGACCTTGGTGAGGCTTCACCTGAAATATTGTGTTCAGTTTTGGTCTCCTAATCTGAGGAAGGATGTTCTTGCTATTGAGGGAGTGCAGCGCAGGTTCACCAGACTGATTCCCAGGATCGTTGGACTGACATATGAGGAGAGACTGGATCGACTGGGCCTTTATTCACTGGAGTTTAGAAGGATGAGAGAGGGGATCTCATAGAAACATATAAAATTCTGACTGGACTGGAGAGGTTAGATGCAGGAAGAATGTTCCCAATGTTGGGGAAGTCTAGAACCAGGGGACACAGTCTTAGGATAAGGGGTAGGCCATTTAGGACTGAGATGAGGAGAAACTTCTTCACTCAGAGAGTTGTTAACCTGTGTAATTCTCTACCTCAGAAATTTGTTGATGCCAGTTCATTGGATATATTCAAGAGGGAGTTAGATATATCCTTACGGCTAAAGAAATCAAGCTGTATGGAGAGAAAGCAGGAAAGGGGTACTGAGGTGAATGATCAACCATGATCTTATTGAATGGTGATGCAGGCTCGAAGGGCCGAATGGCCTACTGCTGCACCTATTTTCTATGTTTCTATGTTTCTATGTTTAATGCCATCTCTCCCTGAAAGTGCCATCGCCGAACGCGTGTTTGCTTATGATAGTGTGCAAGTTGCAGCCTGCATACTGCAATACCCTACCTCACCCTCACGGGAGCCCTTGTGCCATTAATGATTGCAGATGAGACTCCGAGTGTGAGCGAACGGCGGGACGCTAGCTTTGAGGGCTCTGGCAGCTAAAGCCAGGGAGCATCCGCTGATGCGAGTGTGAGCCAAAGCCATGATGACACCCTAGAGGCCACTCCATCTATTGGTGCCATGTCTGAATAGGCCGAGGAAGAGGGGGACACTGCTGATAGCACCACGTCACTGCTTCCTACACTCACACGTGCCAGCTCAGATACTGGGAGTACGCGGTCGGGAATGTTAGACTTAGAGGGGTCTGCGCTGGGTGATGCACAGGGGCCTAGCGGGCTACAGAATGGTGAAGGGCCAAAGCAACCTTGGGTGCCATCTCTCCGGGGGGTGGGCGGCCGGGGGGGGGCGGTGGGAGGAAGTATATGAGTTCTGCTGCAGAGGACTCAGATGAACTCATTGGTGTTGGGACTCATGAAAGAAAGGTGGAAGGTGGAAGCCATGCACCCCCAGATATTGGGGGCAATGGCGAGGATGCCCGAGAGCCTTTCGCAAGTGGTCAGGAAAGTGGAGGAGTTTGTCTCCCGCATTGTGGACAGCTCTGCGCACACCATGGAGCCCATCATTGCCAATGTGCAGATGGTGGTGGACTCCCAGAGTGACCGTGCGGATCCAACTGTGATGCCGCATGCCGTGGGTGATTTGGCAGCTGTCATTACAGCACAGGCGCAAGGGAACACATGTCTGAGTGCTGCTTTGGAGAGAATGGCCGCTGCTCTGGAAGAGCAGAATGCTCTCATGCACTCTGGGCAACAGGCCACAGAGCATCTTACTGCATCGTCTCTGGTGACATCGAGGCTGTGCCTGCTCTCATACATTCTCGGCTCGATGCCATGCGAAATCTGACTGCTGCCATTGCGGCTGGGTCCACCACAGTCCACGGGGCACCTTCCAGTGTTGCGCCACACCTCCGACCTGTGCTCCAGCAGATTAGTGGCGATGGTTAGGTGCTGCCCGCAAGGAGTAGTGCAGGCTCCTCGGACCAGGATGATGATGTGCTCTCTCAGGACCACAGCAGTCCTGACCCCAGACCTGTCTTTCCGCTATTGGCGACAAGCATGGACTCGCCCGAGCCAAAGCCGACTGAATGCACTGAGGAGGGTGCTGCCCAGTCTGCAGCCGGTGTTTCCAGGGCCAGAGCTGATCGAGGGCATCCTAGAAGGACATCTGTAGTTTCGACACCTGAAACACAGCAGCCTTCCCAGACCCATGATGCACCTACAGGGGAGACACTGCAGCGTAGTTGGAGAATAGGCTTGTGTAAGAGGGGTTATAGGAGATGCACAAGGGTGATAAATGATTATGTGTATGTTTGTTACACCTTTATTCTTGTGTAATATATCTTTATTTTGTGTTCTCATATCTGTGCAGGTCTCTCATTTCACTGTGGGCAATGATGTGTGAAAGGGTTCATTGGGATGGCCATGGAGATGCAAAGGTGAAGGGTGAAGTGGGCATGAACTCATCGGAAACGAGCAGCAATGAGACGGCTCTGTACTTCCCTTGCAGGGTTTGGATGGCGATGGCGCCTCCTGCATGGCCGGTGACCCACATCTTGGTCCTCCTCCGCTGCCTCCTCCTCCTCGTGCGCTTCGTGCTCCTGCGCCGCCTCCTCCTCCTCCTGGTCCTCCTCCTCGGGTGGTACTGGTGGCTCGTCCTCCGATGGTTGTGCCCTCATGATTGCCAGGTTGTGAAGCATGCAGCAGACAACGATGAATAGGGAGATCTGCTCAGGCAAGTACTTCACCAGAGCGAACCAGGCAACGGAACCTCTGCTTAAGGATCCCGATGCACTGTTCAATTAAGCACCTGGTGGCTGAATGAGAGTCATTGTCGGCTTGCTGCGCAGCAGTCCTGGGGTTGAGAAGGGGAGTCAGCAGCCAAGTGCACAGTGGGTCGCCCTGGTCTCCAAGGAGCCAGCTGCAACCTTGGTTTTATTATGTATGTAGGCACCTTGGTAATGACTTCACGAGGCAGGGTTATGGTACTTAAACTGTGCAGACTGTAGTCCTTTACTTGCAGGTCCTCGAGTGATGACACCAAGCTGTGAGCTCCCTTTTATACTGGGTTACCTGGTCTCCAGGTAAGGTGTGTACAGTGTAAGGTACATTCAGTGTCACAAACATCATATAACAATACAAGCCTGCATACATAACAGGTTTGGGCCAGCAAACACGCGGACACACCGGTCTGGAGCAGGATGAAAGCATCGTGGCTGCTGCCAGAATACCGGGCATCAATTGCCATGATTTTTCCATGGTGGTTGCACGCCAGCTGGACATTGAGAGAGTGGAATCCCTTGTGGTTTCTGAACATCTCAGGATTGTTTCGCGGCACCCTCAATGTGATGTGGGTGCAATCTATAGAGCCCTGAGCCCTGGGGAAGCCCGTAATGCGCACAAATCTGGTCTGCCACTCCAACTGCTTCTCCCTGTTCATCGGGAAGGAAATGTATTCGCTCCTTCTCTTAGAGTGCATCTGTCACTTGATGGATGGAGCGATGTGCGGCGAACTGAGAAATGTTCGAAATGTCTGCTGTAGCAGCTTGGAAAGAGCCAGTGGCTTATAAATTGAGTGCTGTGGTCACTTTGGTTGGGATACTCAGAGCTGTCCTCAGCCTTGTCTGAGGCTGGAGGTCTGGCTGCAGGAGATTGCACAGCTCCCTGACAATGTCCTTCCGGAATCGAAGTCTACGGAAACATTGGTCATCCGTAAGGTCCATGAATGAAAACTGCTGGTTGTAGACCCTTGCACGATAGGGCCTTCTCCCCCCGTGTCTATGGTTGGGTCTTCCGATGGCAGCTGCCTCATTGCCTTCTTCCTCATGCTCTTGCTGCTCCTTGCCCTCTGCAGCCTGCAACTGGCAAGCATCTGCCTCCTGTGTATCCTGCCTTCTTTCGATTTCAACCACTATCTGTTGCGGAGGTGGGGGGTGGTCAGCGTACCTGACCCTCTTCCTGATGCAGGTCCTTCCTGGGCTACCTCTCTGGGTTGCGGTCTGTTGCTATTTCCATGACCTTCTGCATGCTGGGCATCCACGTCTGCTGCGTCCCTTGCCCGCTACCTTTAGAGCCAGTGCCACCTTCTCCTGCGTGCCTCCCTGTGGAGAAAATGTACAGGAGGCGTTCCGCTGCCAGTACTGAGCCCATTGCCTCTGCAAGCACAAACTCCACAAGGAGACCTCCGTGTTGTTGAGATTGAGGACCCTAGCCCACTAGCACTCAATCGCGCTGTGAAATAGGCAACTGACAAACTTGCGAGAAATCCCAAAAAAAATCTCGGCCAAAAAAATGGAGATGCACGCAACACGCCTTTAAAATCTGCTGGCGGTCTTGAGCCGGCACTGTGCACCAACCCAAAAAACTATCGGGGGCACAGGCAGGCGACCGGGCAGAGCCGCTGCGGTGCACGCTCTGATGACATCATTCAGGACGCATCTGCAGGAGCGGGGTGGAAGTGGGGGAGCAGGATAGATCCTCATACTGCAGCAAAAAGCCCTGAGGACTATTCTGCAAATGTCAGCTAGTCCACTGCAAGTTGGCGGCCATTCTGCATTGTCCCATGGTCGCCACTTTCAGGCGGCCAGAGGCCTTATCGAGAGGGGTAATTTCGGCCCCGTAATGGGTTTTCTGAATTTTTTTTAATGTAATTTAATAGGGTTAAAAGTAAACTTACCTTAATAGACAGAGTTTTTAAAATAAAAATGAGTGATTCAGTGTAATTGTTCTATGTTTTAAAACTCTTATGCTGGTAAAAGTAGGCTATACGCCTGCTTTTACCAGACGTTAGAGTTTGAAGGACATTCGCTAGCCAAGAGTTGGGCAAATAGCCCAATCTCTGCCCCGTGGATGTCCTTCCTGTGGAGATGTCAAAAGACATTTTGACTGATCGCAAAAGCCGGTTCTCGGCACATGCGCATCACCCGCCGAGAACCAGCATTTGTAAGGCCTCTTCGGGTGCGTGCGCACATCGGCCAGGCCGCAATATTCAGCCTGTAATGTGCTGGGTGGCCCTCTGCTGAAATTCTGTCCCCCAAAAAAGTCTGCCATGATTTCCTTCCATGACCCCACATAACTGAGCCCACCTAGGCTTGGGCACATGACAGTAGGGTGTGACTTAATGGTCCCAGTATTTCCTAGAACTTTTGCCCTTTTAACAGTTCTAGAACAAATCAAAAACCATCATTATGAAGGTGATGGTTTGAGGTACAGTACTGATTTAGTAAGATTAATGGCCATTTAGGAATTAATCCTGCAAAACTGTTTTGGCTGGAAGTAAGTTCCAATATTTTAAAACCTGCTCATTGAAAGGTAATTTTGCAGGCAATTTAAAGAGAGTTATTTTTCGGAAAATAATCAATTCCTTCTTAGACGTCCATTGTTCCTGTGCTTTGAGGAGGACGTCGATGAGGATAGAGGAATAAATAATTGGCGGCATGCACACAAGCAACAACAGATCCATAGATATCCATGCCACAGGCTCTACAGACCAAGGAGGTCCTATCTGGAGTTTTCTTATCGGCAGTGTCTGAGAAAACCGCTGTAAGTGAGATATGCCAGCTCTTGTAACCTGACCTGCAGCCTTTTTCCACTGGGGTGCAGACTTTTCTGTGGTTGACAACAGCACTATATTTTTATGCATCCAGATGTTTCCAGGCAACCTCTGGTGACATTAGTCATATCTGTCAGCAGTGTATATGTGCATTGCACAGGTGAAAGATGCCCTGTGCCAGCACCTCTCTGAGTTCATGGAACTAGCAAAACAGAGAGTCAGCAATCAACTTGATTTCAAGTGGCTGGATTTTCCCAAATGCTATTGATGCCACCAAGGTGACAATAAAGGCCCGGTCTGAAAGCACCATCCATTTCACCAAGAGGGTGGGATTTCATTTCCTGAATTTACAGATAGTGAGTGATGCAAGCAACCTCATTCTTCATGTCAGTCCATGCTACTCAAAAAACAGCCATTCTCAGGCACTCCAGGACACCTGCACAGCTCAACAGAGCAATTGGTCAACATGGCCAATGACTCATTTCTGTCATCTGATGACAGAGGTCAAAAACAAGTATAATGAAGCATTGAGTGCGACACAAATTTAGTTGAGCAGATCGGAATTCTGAAGTCATGTTTATGTTGCCTGGATTAGTCAGGAGGAGCCCCATGGTACAGTACAGATTTTGAGAGTCATAGTGGCTTGTTGCAGGCTCCATTATTTGGCCATTGGCAAGGGTCAATCTGATGCCAGCAACACATACCTTCAGGCAGGAAATTATTCATCAACTTCCACCGCTTGAAAGGGTGCATTCTATCTGCATAACAGACAAAAACCTTGAGTAACCCTTGACTTCTTCTCAGATAACTATCATCCAACTCTGTGATACCTATATCTAATATCCTCTCAAGGAGAGGACACTTGCAAATATAAATCACCATCTAAAAAAAGAGAACAGGAGGCCTTAATTAAAATTTTACACAAACAAATCAAATTGCCAAATATTTATAACTTTACTTCCATCTTGTTCTTTGTTATGTCCTACTACTACCACTTATCACTGTAACTAAACCTTGAGATAAAACTATTATTCTATCTGACTCTAAGCTCTTACTTTTACATGGTACTACCTTCTTCTCAGGAGGTTGAGAGGTTTGTAGCTGAGGCTGAATTGATGGAGCCTTCAAGAACTGAGGTACCAGTCGTTCCAGTGATACTGATGTACTTGCAAGACCTGTTTCTGATCTCATGGTGCTGTGCATCTAATGCCGACCGAGCCTAGACCAGATGCTTCTTCTTGTGCAGGTATTGGAGGGGGCTGCACTAATGCAGTTATCAGGGGAAATGGTGACATCTGCACCCACTCCTTGCATCTCACTAGTGCTGGACATGGGCTTAGTTGGGATAATGGTTTGTGTGAGAGCATGTGGATTGGTCCCAATACAGTGTCTTTGAGGCATCTATGGAAGCTGTCGCTGTTGCTATTGTATTCCTAACACAGATGAGACTGCACACAGGGAGGTTAAAGTAACAGTGACCTCAGTCTTTATTAAGACACTCCAGAGTGACGAACAGGCCTTAGAGGCCGGCTTATATACAGTGCTCCCAAGGGATGCTCGGATCCCTTAGGACTTCAGGGGATGCACTCCCTGGTGGCGGAACAAGGGAGTGCATGCTGTACAACTACACAACATCACTCCCCCCGAAAGCCAAAGTGAAAACTATTTACAAGGTGAGGCGGTCGGGAGTCTTTCTTTCCCTGGTGGACCGCCTCGGTACAAATGTCTGTTCTGGTGTGTTGGCTGTGCCCTTGCTGGGCTGGCATGTTGTTGGCCCTGCAGGGCTGCTGGGTGAGCCTGGCCTTGCTGGGCTGTTGGACGTGATGGGTTCGATTTTCTGGTCCGGAGTGGTGTCGCTGATCCTTTGGGTGTCTGCTGTGGGTTGTTCAGGGCAGTCTGTGAACCACAGCCTCGTTTGGTCCAGGTGCTTTCTGCAAATTTGTCCATTGTCTAGTTTGACTACAAACACCCTACTCCCTTCTTTAGCTATCACCGTGCCCACTTGGGACCATGTCCATAGTTTAGCACATACACAGGATCATTCAGATCAATTTCCCGTGACACAGTGGCACGACCATCGTTTACATTTTGTTGCTGCTGCCTGCTCTCTACCTGATCATGCAGGTTGGGGTGAACTAGTAAGAGTCTGGTTTTAAGTGTCCTTTTCATGAGTAGCTCAGCCGGGGCACCCCTGTGAGAGAGTGGGGTCTCGTGCGGCAGCTGAACAGTACTCGCGACAGACGGGTTTGGAGTGAGCCTTCTGTGACTCGTTTAAGGCTCTTCTTGATTGTTTGTACTGCCTGCTCTGCCTGCCCATTGGAGGCTGGTTTAAACGGGGCTGAGGTGACATGTTTGATCCCATTGCAGGTCATGAATTCTTTAAATTCGGCACTGGTGAAACATGGCCTGTTGTCACTGACCAGTATGTCAGGCAGGCCGTGAGTGGAAAACATGGCCCTCAGGCTTTCAATGGTGGCGGTGGCGGTGCTTCCCGACATTATTTCACATTCAATCCATTTTGAAAAAGCATCCACCACCACCAGGAACATTTTACCGAGAAACGGGCCCGCATAGTCGACATGGATCCTTGACCATGGTCTGGAGGGCCAGGACCACAAACTTAGTGGTGCCTCTCTGGACATGTTGCTCAACTGAGCACACATGCTGCATTGCCGTACACAGGACTCTAACTCAGAGTCGATACCGGGCCACCACACGTGGGATCTGGCTATCGCTTTCATCATTACTATACCCGGGTGTGTGCTGTGGAGATCCGAGATGAACGTCTCCCTGCCCTTTTTGGGTAGCACTACACCGTTACCCCACAACAGGCAGTCTGCCTGAATGGACAGCTCGTCCTTTTGCCACTGGAACGGCTTGGTTAGCTCTTGCAATTCAACGGGGATGCTGGCCCAGCTCCCATGCAGTACACAGTTTTTTACTCGGGACAGCAGAGCATCTTGGCTGGTCCAAGTCCTAATCTGACGGCCATGACAGGTGATTTATCATTTTCAAATGCTTCCATGACCATCAACAAGTCTGCGGGCTGTGCCACCATCAATAAGTTTGCAGGCTGCGCCATTTCCACCCCCGTGGTGGGCAATGGTAGCCAACTGAGAGCATCCGCACAGTTCTCGGTGCCTGGCCTGTGGCGGATGGTATAGTTATACGCTGATAGCGCGAGTGCCCACCTTTATATGCGGGCTGAGGCGTTAGTATTTATCCCCTTGTTTTCAGCGAACAGGGATATGAGGGGCTTGTGATCAAGCTCAAATTTGAGGCCAAATAGGTACTGATGCATTTTCTTCACCCCAAACACACACGCTAATGCCTCTTTCTCCCTCTTGGCTTAGGCAAGCTTCTGGAGGCATAGGCGACAGGTTGCAACTTCCCCGCAACGTTAGCTTGTTTTAATACACACCCGACTCCGTACGATGATGCATCACATGCTAGCACAAGTCTTTTACACGGGTTATACAATACAAGCAGCTTGTTGGAGCAGAAATTGTTTCTGGCTTTCTCAAAAGCAATTACTTGTTTTTTTTCCCCATTCCCAGTTCTCACCTTTACGCAATAACACATGTAAGGGCTCTACAAGGGTGCTTAACCCCGGTAGGAAGTTACCAAAATAGTTGAGGAATCACAGGAACGACCGCAGATCCGTGACGTTCTGTGGCCTGGGCGCATTCCTGATAGCCTCTGTCTTGGCGTCTGTGGGCCGAATGCTGTCTACCGCGATCTTTCTCCCCAAAAACTCCACTTCTGTTCCCATGAAGATGCATTTCGACCTCTTCAGCTGCAGCCCTACGCAATCCAGGCACTGGAGGACCTCCTCCAGGTTTTGTAGGTGCTTGACAGTGTCCCGACCCGTGACCAATATGTCGTCCTGAAAAACCACCGTGTATGGTATTGACTTGAGTAGGCTCTCCATGTTTCTCTGGAAGATCGCTGCAGCCGACCGAATTCCAAACAGGCATCTGTTGTAGATGAACAGTCCCTTGTGCGTGTTGATACAGATGAGGCCCTTCAAAGACTCCTCAGCTCCTGCGTCATGTAAGCCGAAGTCAGGTTGAGCTTGGTGAATGTTTTGCCTCCTTCCAGCATCGCAAATAGGTCGTCTGCCTTAGGTAGCGGATATTGGTCCTGTAGCGAGAAACGATTATTAGTTACTTTATAATCGCCGCAAATCCTGACCGTGCCATCACTTTTGAGTACTGGAACAATCGGGCTGGTCCACTCGCTGAATTCCACTGGGGAGATGATGCCCTCGAGTTGCAGCCTGTCCAGCTCGATTGCCACTCTCTCCCTCATCATGTGAGGTACCACTCGTGCCTTGTGGTGGATGGGTCATGCCTCTGGGACCAAGTGGATCCGCACCTTCGCCCCGGAAAAGTTTCCAGTGCCTGGCTCAAAAAGGGAAGGAAATTTGTTAAGAACCTGGGTACATGAGGCCTCATCGACATGTGATAGCGCTCGAATGTCATCCCAGTTCCAGCGGATTTTGCCCAGCCAGCTCCTTTCAAGCAATGTGGGGCCATCGCCCGGGACAATCCAGAGTGGCAGTTCATGCACCGTGACCTCGTAGGTGACCTTGACCAAGGCACTGCCCAGGACAGTGATAAGCTCTTTGGTGTACATTCTCAGTTTCGTGTGGATGGCGCTTATGGCTGGTCTGAGTGCCTTGTTGCACCACAGTCTCTCAAACCTCTTTTTACTCATGATGGATTGGCTAGCGCCAGTGTCCAGTTCCATGGCTGCAGGTAAGCCATTCAATTTTACATCGAAAGTGTGTGCACCCCATGTACTTCAGCATCTGCCTCCTCTCTCTGAGGCTCGAAATTGCTTTGATCCACCATGGACTGATCTTCCTCTGCCACGTGGTGGTTAGCAGGTTTTGCAGAGCTTGCAACTCATTTGCAAGCTGGTTGGAGGTGCCCCATTGTTCCACAGCTCTTGCAGACATTTCCTTTGAAGCGGCATGAATAGGCTGAATAGAAACATCATCAACACCAGCAAGGTGTGAATTGCCTTGCATTCATCCTTTGTTACGGACTCTGAGTCATCTAGGTTACCTGAGGCCTGCTGGCAGTTGCAGACTCACAGTTTATGCCCTTTATATTTCTGCTCGCAAACATAGTTCCAGTTAATTTATGAACATTGCTGGCACTTGTGTGCTGAGAGATTTGTTTGGTGTTATCACTGGTGGACATAAACGCCTGTGCTATCACAATGGCCTTACTGAGGATCGGTGTCTCTATAGTCAAAAGTTTTCATAGGATGGTCTCGTGGCCAATCTCCAGTCCAAAAAAGTCTCTGAGCATTTGCTCCAGGTAGCCATCAAACTCACATTGTCCTACAAGTCGCCTTAGCTCAGCGACGTAGCTCGCCACTTCCTGACCTTCAGATCGCTGGTACGTATAGAAACGATACCTCGCCATCAGCACGCTCTCCCTTGGGTTAGAATGCTCCCGAACCAGTGTACATAGATCCTCATATGACTTATCGGTGGGTTTCACCAGAGCCAGAAGATTCTTCATGAGGTTGTAGGTCGGTGCCCCGCAGACCGCGAGGAGGACCGCTCTCCTTTTTGCAGCGCTTCCTTCTCCGTTCAGCTCATTGACTACAAAGTACTGGTCTAGCCGTTCGACATCGGCTTCCCAGTCCTCACCCTCCGAGAACTTCTCCAGGATGCCCACAGTTTGCTGCATCTTTGCGTTGGATTCGTATACTCGTCGTCAGTTATTGTCTTCCTAACACGGATGTGACTGCACACAGGGAGGTTAAAGTAACAGACCTTAGTCTTTATTAAGACACTCCAGAGTGAGGAACAGGCCTTAGGGGCCGGCTTATATGCAGTGCTCCCAAGGGATGATGGGATCCCTTTGGACTTCAGGGGATGCACTCCCTGGTGGCGGAACATGGTAGTGCATGCTTTACAGATACACAACAAATGCCACTCCAGAAGTAACAATTGTCCAATGAACCTCCTGCTGATATCTTGATGCTGCAGTGATCTCTTGGACTGCTACACTCACCAGAGTCTTCTTCATGTCAGATATTTTTTCCTCTAAAGACAATCTTACCAATCTGTGCTGCTAAGCAGTGTGGCCTTAACGGTTTAAACTCGAGCATTTACCCTGCAAACAGCAGCTGAGGTGAACGAGTAGCTCTGAGGAAATTTTCAGCTGATCATATGAGCTTATAAGTAAGTAACTGAGTGATTTTTTTTTCAATATCAAGCAATCAAAGCTCAGCTTCATGTTCCAGATTTACAATCATCCATAATTCAATCCCAGATATGTGTACCATGTTAGAAAACTAGCATTGTCCTCTTCCTAAAATGCATCTCAGAATTGGATGAATGCATTGGAATGGTGAATCAAATGGTTATAGCTCCCTGGAAAATTAATCTAGCACCATTGCTTTCGGAATTTATTAACAAATACTGGGGCGATGCATAGTTCACTTCTGCAGCCTACACGTTGACAAAGAGTAATATACAACCTTTCTGGTGTTTGTTACAAGCGCGAGCAAAAATGTTCTTCATACTCTTTCTATAATGAAAATCACATCTTCAATGTTAAAATCATTAGGAGGAAATTTGTTTTGAATTAATTTTTCAAAACTTTAATGAAGTTGAGATTTCATTTCATATTCAAATCCATTTACTCACATAAACACTCCAACTATTACCTTAAAGGTATAACTGAAAGAAATATCAAAACCACATAGCATGAAGAACAGTTTTGGAAAAATCAATTCCATTATGCTTGAGGCTTTTTTGTGATTTCATCTCTTCTGTCGATTTGACATTTCAAGTAAGTTTAATCTAACATTTCCCATTACACATTGATGTGCAGATGATAAACATCGGTGATGTTGTCTTGGGTATGTAAAGACTAACAACAATAGTAGCCGTGACTAAACTGGGAAGGGTCAGCAGTTATGCAATTGTTCTCAGTTATCATAAGTTTCAGTTTTGATTGTAGCCTGAAATAACTGTAATAAGAGCAGGAGAAATGGCCTTGATAGTGTGAAAGGGTAAAGGTGTATGTTAACAAAGATGTGAAGTTGTCTTCTGTGGGAATTATTAAAAATATATTATGTACTCCCATTAGGAGTAAGAGTTGCATGTGTTGACAAGTATTCCCACAAGGAATTATACAGAGGACTTTTCACCTGCACAGTATTGATGAAATGGTCACTTTCAGCTATGTCACAGTGCACCTGTGGGAAAAAGAAGTCTGGAATCACAGGATAGGAGGGACACCATTCATAGGACAAACTGCCCCAGTAGATTGACAGTACTAGTGCCACTCTGTGCATGATAAGGCTCAAGCTCATTAGGGTAGCCGTGACTGAAGTGTGTTGCCTGGCACATGAAGATCTTTAAAGATAGCAGTCACCTGCACTGTAGTGCCAGTGGTAGAGAATGTCACAACTGCCCTCAACTTTTATGCCACAAGTACCTACCTCGTACCCACAGGAGACAAGGGAAGAGTCCGTCATCATGCTGTCTACTACTTTAAGCAGGTAATTGAAGACCCCCTTTTGGCATACATACACCTACATATACTTTAACAGGCTGTAGTGACCAACCTCTGCAGCAAAATGCATAAGGATCTTAATGCCTGGTTCATTTCACATGAACACTGAGTTCGACAATTGGATATGCTGGGGCTGATTTTTAACTCCTGGCGTAATTTGGCCTCAAATTACTAAGAATTGGTGCAAATCTATTCAGAATGGCAATATGCTAATCGCATCCATTTTTCCAGGATCAGCTTATTATTATAATTATTTACAACCCCAAGTGCAGATTTGGATGGATGCAGAGAGGTAGCCTGGTGGTGGGACCAGAAAATATCATGTAGCTGATCCCTCAACATAATGCATGCTGCAACATTGGGAACTTGGTGGACATTGAAATTATGTCAGCTGATCTTAATCTGAATATTAATCTGAAGCTTCCGTCTGTTTCAGGTGGGAAATTCCTGGAACTGTTTTTTTTCAACACGGAAAGATGTGTAAAACACAAGGTCAGCAGAGATCCAGCGGAACAGATCTCCACTAAATTTCCGATCTGTTTCACTCCATAAACAGGTACACATGGGGCATGACGAAGATTTTTGATTGGACATATTTTCAATCACTTGATTGTCAGTTGATTTTTCTCATTATTTTCTCCTAACAGCTGAAATATTGGGGTAGATTTTTAGCCCTGAAGTTCCTGATGGCCCATTCCAACCAGACTTAGTGCAGCAGAGTGGATCCCCCAATTATCATAGCCAGAGGGGCAGGTACATTGCACCTCAATGGTGCCCACATCGATCCATCTGTTAGAAGGTAAAGTGGTCTGCAGCCACTCCGGCTGAGCTACCCCCAGGTATCCGGAGCCAAAGAATATATAGCCCAGAAAATTCATTAACTCCAAGTGGAGCCATTGTGCTTCAGACTAAACATAGAAAATAGAAAATAGGTGCAGGAGTAGGCCATTCGGCCCTTCAAGCTTGCACCACCATTCAATAAGATCATGGCTGATCATTCACCTCAGTATCCCTTTCCTGCTTTCTCTCCATACCTCTTGATCCCTTTAGCCGTAAGGGCCACATCTAACTCCCTCTTGAATATATCTAATGAACTGGCATCAACAACTCTCTGCGGTAGAGAATTCCACAGGTTAACAACTCTCTGAGTGAAGAAGTTTCTCCTCATCTCAGTCCTAACTGGCTTACCCCTTATCCTTAGATTGTGACCCCTGGTTCTGGACTTCCCCAATATCGGGAACATTCTTCCTGCATCTAACCTGTCTAGTCCTGTCAGAATTGTATATGTCTCTATGAGATCCCCTCTCATCCTTCTAATGGTAGTCAATCCCCAGAAAAATTAGTTACTGTAGTTTAGTAAAGGTTTTTTTTTAAAGGCCTCAACAGGAGCCATGCCAGCTTTCAGCATGAGTTTCAATAAGGGCTACTAAGGCCATATGGGCAGATTTCTTGGGGATGCCTGGGATCTCCCTCAAACATGTCTCCTTGACTGGGGGGAGTGCTGGTCCGAAGATCTATCCATGCTCTTTCCCCATGAGGATTTAAAGAGCCAATGCAAATGGGACAGGGTACTGGGGCAAAAGGTGTCTGCCCTAAATTCCTGCCTACCCCAGGTCAAAATTAAGCTTTCAGCCTTCTCCAGTCCCAGGAATTTCTGAGTCTTCATCATTAGATTTTAGTGGATGAAAAGTTATGGACAGTGGATCCGATTTTGTAATATGTACTCCTTGCACACAATACTCCGTATTAGAGTACTCGAGCTGAAAGTCTCCCTAATGTTTGCTTTTACTTAGCAGATCTAACTCTTTAGCACCAATTTTAACCCCTCCCACCCGGCAGAAACTAGGCAGCTGGGCAGTTAAAATGAGTGTGGCTGTCATGTATGTAACCTCTATGTAACAACACTGCAATACTGTATATACGTAAGAAATGCACACCTTGACCACAGGGGGTGAACTTGTGGGAGACACTCCTCACCTGGTCATCCAGGTATATAAAGGGAGGTCCCACGCAGGGTCATCACTTCTTGGTCCTGTGAATAAAGGTTCAGGTCATGGAGTGACCTTGTCCATAGAATGTGCCTCGTGTGGATTTGTGGTATTGTGTAAGGACATTACAGTGGCGATTTACCCGCTTTGGTCCCTACAGCTTTCCATCAGTTGTTATTTCAACCTACATTTTTGAGCAGGCAAGAGGGACACCCTCTGGAAGGCAGCAGGGTCCTTCTTTAAATATTCAGATCAACTCCTGTGGTGTCAACACGGCCTGATTGCAATTTTAACCCATGGCCTGCATGGGAAAGCCATCATAGGTCCCCCACCAGCTCAACTAAGCCAGCAAGAGGAGCCGGGGCCAAAGAGACCCAGAAAGGTTGGATCATTTTATTTTTTTGAGTTTTTTGTACTACTCCAAGCCCCACAATAAAACCTTGGGCCTGCCGTTTTCCTCACATCCCTCCTCCCACCTATTGTGATTCCCTTCTACCCACTTACCTGAGTGCCGGGAACCTTTCCTTCAGGTCCCCGACAGTTTTGCCACTCAAAATCCTGCTCCTGCCCACCGGTCAGCTAGTGCTTTCAGCTGGATTCGGGCAGGAGATGACAGGGCCTGTGCAGATGAGGCCCGGGCATTAAAATCTCCAGGGCCTCATACTATGGAGGGCCAGACAGTTTGTCATCTGCCTCAGTTCCTGGCCACATAACGCCTGTCAGGGAGTTAAAATTGTGATTTTTATCTGAGCAATACATATTCCAATTAACTACATTCTATTCTCTTTCCGTGCATAGGTTGTTGGAGTGCTCTTAGTGTTTGTGTGCTTTGAATGCTCAACATATATTTTGGTGCATTTCCCATTTCTGAGACATAAGCTTCGATTTTGGGTACAACCAGAAGTTGTTGTAATGAATCCCATAAGCCTGACCGGTGTAGAACGAACCTCATGCGAATTTCCACATTGAGCTTAATTTAATTATAAAAGGCAACCTCCTGATAAGGGAACCCTTTCTGATTGGGACTTTGGCTTTTGGGCAAATCGAGTGATGCTGCTGGATTCAAAGTTTTGCTACAGCTTAAAGGGGCAGGCATGGAGATCAAAAACAAAGAAACTTCTTATAACGTATGTACAGGTCTAGGCTATTCAGGCCCTCGAGCTTGTTCCACCAGTCAATGAGATCATGGCTGATCTGTACCTTAACTCCGTCCAGCTGTCTTGACTCCATATGCCTTAATACCCTTAGCTAGCAAAAGTCTATCGATCTCAGATTAAAAATTATTAATTGAGCTAGCATCTACTGCTTTTTGTAGGACATAGTTCCACATTTCTACTGAACTTTTCATGAAGAAGTGTTTCCTAACTTCTCTCCTGAATGGCTTGGCTCTGATTTTGAGGTTATATCCCCTTGTTCTGGACCCACCAGCAGAAAAAGTTTCTCTCCATCTACACTATCAATTCCTTTCAAAATCCTAAAAATCTCAATCAAATCACCCCTTGACCTCTGTATTCCAGGGGATGCCAGCCCAGTTTATGTAATCACTCCTCATAATCTATATGATCTGATATCCATTACAGAGACGTGGTTACAAGATGACCAGGACTGGAATTAAATATTCAGGGGTACTTGACAATCCGGAAGGACAGACACAAAGGAAAAGGAGGCAGGGTAGCTCTGTTGATAAAGGATGGAATCACTGCAATAGTGAGAAATGATATTGGCTCAAATGATCAAAATGTTGAAACAGTTTGGGTGGAGATAAGGAATAATAAGGGGAAAAAGTTTTTGGTGGGCATAGTCTATAGGCCCCCGAACAATAGCAACTCTGTTGGTCGGTGCATAAACTAGGAAATAGTGGGGGCTTGTAAAAAGGTAACAGCAATAATCATGGTGATTTTAACCTCCATATTGATTGGACAAATCATGTTGGTCAGGGTAACCTTGAGGAAGAGTTCATAGAGTGCATAAGGGATGGGTTCCTTGAGCAGTATGTAGCAGAACCAACCAGGGGCAGGTTATCTTAGATCTGGTCCTATGTAATGAGACAGGATTAATAAACAATCTCCAAGTAAAGGATCCCCTCGGAATGAGTGATCATAGTATGATTGAATTTCAAATTCAGATGGAGGGTGAGAAAGTTGGATCTCTAACCAGTGTACTAAGCTTAAATAAAGGCGACTATGAAGATATTAGGGCAGAGTTGGCTAAAGTGGACTGGGAAAATAGATTAAAGTGTAGGACGGTTGATGAACAGTGGTGTACATTTCAGGAGATATTTCACAACTCTCAAGAAAAATATATTCCAATGAGGAGAAAAGGGTGTAAGAAAAAAAGAGTCATCCGTGGCTAATTAAAGAAATAAAGGAAGGTATCCAATTAAAAACAAGGGCATACAAAGTGGCCAAAACTAATGGGAGGACAGAAGATTGGGAAGCTTTTAAAAGCCAGCAAAGAATGACTAAAAAAATGATTAAGAAAGGGAAGATAGACAATGGGCTCAATTTTCCCCAAACCCATTTTCTGGCATATTGCCAGAGTTGCGACACTTATTTTGGTCCAGAAATGCGCCAGAAAAAGATGTCCGAACTTTCCCTGATGTTTGTACTGTAACCTGGAACCGCGCAGCGTGGCCAGTCGTCTTGGCGGGTAGACCCTGTGGTCTACACCGGAAAAAGCAGTCGGGCCTTCTGTGCATGCGCGTGGAAAAAAACTGACATTCTTGACGTCGTTGAAATGGCCGCGCATGCACAGTAGAGCTCCGAGTTGGCAATCGGCCATTTTTAAAGAGCAAGTTGTGTGTGTGTACCAGAAGGAGTGCTGTGTGTTGAAAAATCGCAGCTACATGCAGAAGCAGTGCTGTATGTGTCTGAGAGCATTTGAAAAAGTGCTGTGTGTGTCTGAGAGCAGCTGCAGCAATACCACAATGCAGCAATGCGGACCAAGAACAAAGAATTTCTCGGTGGAAGAAGTGGAGACACTAGTTACTGTGATTAAGAACAGATGGCAGGAGCTGGACACCAGCAGAGGTCACATAAAAGTTCCACCAAAAGAAATGAAGAAACACTGGAACCAAGTTGCAGAAGATTACTGTGCAATGGTGACCACCATGAGATCTGGAAGCCAGTGTAAAAAGAAATGGCAGGACCTTGGTCAAGTAGTTAGTGTAAGTAATATTTTCATTTATTCCATGCAATTGTAAATGTGACCAGCTGCATATGTCCTACCCAGCAGAAAGACACCCTCTCTAAAAAGTTGCATTTTCATCTTTGATGGCCCACAACAAAAGGGAAAGAACTCGAACAGGAGAAGGACCGGCAAATCTGCACACACTGACACCCTTGGAAGAGAGGGTCGCTGCTTTGATGGGTCCTGACTAGAGAAAAACAATCAGTACTGCACAAGCTGGGGCCCGCACTCGAGGGAGAGAGTAAGTCCTGAAAATTCATCATGGCCCTTCAAATCAGCCTGCTGCCTGGCCTGCGATGTGTGAACCTACTCATGCCACCCATCCTGCCCCCTCCTCTGCTGCTAACCATTTGACTGTTCTGTTATATTTTGCAGAAACTGAGGCCAATTCTGAAGATGCAGAAGAAGATTCAGATGCAGACAAGCCTGAAGAGGAGAACATCTTCCAATCCAACCCTCTAGACCAACATGGGGGTGAGGGGGACTGGGACGGGATGGAGATGGATGAAGACCCCACTGTTTTATTGACTTTAGAGGATGTGCTGCTCATTGCAGTGACAGCCCCTTCCATGACTAGTGGTTTGAGTGCTGGTGGGACATTCCATGGTTTCCCACCTTCCGAGATTGTGGGTCCCAGTAGTGGGGTGCAACAAGTCACACCCAGGGCCCCATCGTTCCAGGCTACGGGGTTCCATTGTTGGGGTGCAGCGAGGCACACCCAGGGCCCCATCGTCCCAGGCTTGGGTCCCAATGGGATGCAGCGAGGCAGACCCAGGGTGAGGGGAAGGAGAGTTCCACCGTGCTCTCCTGAGATGCAGGATGTAACAGATGTGGTTCAGATGATGTAATTGATTGCAAGGAGCATTGACCTGACCCGATCACTCCTGGACATCATCATTGGGGTGAGTGATGAGGTAACGGGACTGTCGGGAGAAGTAACAACACTCATCAGGACCATCAGTGAGGGAATAGTATCCATGAGGGAGGGAGTGTCAGAGGTAGTGCAAAGCACGACACTGACAATGAGTGAGGGAATGTTAGGGATAGTAAAGGCTATAAGGGAGGGAATGTTTCAATCCGCTGAGACACTGTCAGGGTGCATGAGGGACGGCACGTGTGAGTTAGCTGCTGCAATAATGGGACATGCCCAGACCCTGCACCCATTGACAGAATCAACTGTCAATCCCACTGCAATCCCCACACCAGCCTCGAAAGAGCCCCAAGCCGGGCCCTCCAACTTGCTGCCTGACGTTGACACCCCCCCACCGTCAAGAGGTGCTCAGTACCCGAGATGTTAGAAGCAATAAGCTTGGTACCAAACCCAAAATCACTGTGCCACCGCCTGCGGGCAGGGGTGATGGAGAGTCCAAGACTAAGTGGGATGAGAGATGGGTGCAGCCTTTCTTTGCTGCTGTTGTTGTTGATGTTGTTACTGTTATAACTGTTCTCAAATTAAGTTTTTTTGTAAGTTATGTAAATTTACAAGTTTATAAATGCTCTTCAAGTTTTTAAGTGAACTTAAAGAGTCATATTAAACTAAAGTTTGATACAAGAATTACTTTATTAAAATTAAGTTAAATACATTGTAACTTTTGAATAAAATATATTTTACATTAAAACTGAATCATGTTCCATTAACACAACACAACATTACGGAACAGCTCCAAACAATAAACCTGTCCATGTGGAATAATTGTCGCTGAGCCCTCAGGCTTCAGTAAAGCGTTCACGGATGAGCTGCTGGTGCAAGACGCGAGCAATCGTTAAAGGAGCACGATGGCCCGCTCTCCTCCGCCATTGTGCTCCGGCCTCAGGCACTTGCATGGTTTCTTCATCCTCATCGTCCTCCTCCTCCTCTCCCTGCTCCTCCTCCTCCTGCTTGTCACCTGCATCTTCCACATCATTATCATCAGCCACTCTCACCGCAGGTGGGTCTTCCACTACCAGGTGCTGCTGCCTCATGGTGGTGTTGTAGGCATTCGGCACCTGCTGAATATATCAAAACACTAGGCATTAGGCACCTGCTAAATATATCGAAACTCATATAGGTTTAAAGTGGCCACATATAAAATGGCTGCCCAAGCATGATGGGAACTCAGTAGTCAAGCAATGAACTATTGACTGAGGCTGACCGAGCAATGACCTAGTGAGGCCCACTACCGGGAATGCCTTGGATCATCCACTTGAGACAAGATAACTATAACGAACCATTATAGTACCTGGTGTGGAATGTCCTCAATTAAGGACTTCGCACAGCAAAGCCCCGAAGAACAGAGATAAGAGGAGGCCTACCTCACATAACGAGGTCATTAATCAGCCCGAGCTGACAAAAACCGAACATACAGCCTCTGAGGTATCAGGGGAATTCTATTGGGTTAAAGAAACCTACATGTAATCTATAATCATTATGATTGGATTGTGTCCAGCCGAAGTGGGCTGAGTAACTGTAATGAACTATTGTAAAACATATAAATATCGATAAATTTCTTTGTTCGGTGGAGTAGAGTGCCTGGAGTTAACCAGAGGCTCTCTCCCCGCCGGCGTAATAAAAGCCGTTTTGGCGTTGGAACTGACCCAGAGTGTCGAGTGATTCTTGCAGGAAAACATTTGCGCTAACAGTGGCGTCACGAACAGGATTTCCCGGAGTCACTGGACGCCCTTGGAAAAACCCGGGTGAGTATAAAAAATGTTTAATTATAAAGGGTGTGGGAAGTGGAAGCCAGTTGATCGCCACGAGGAGACGGTCTAATATCTCAAACACCTAGCCTGAGCCTGAATTAAGAGGACTTTTGTCCCACGAGACAGCCAGGAACTAAGTAGGCGTAGGGAACACTTAGACCATGGGATCGTGATACCAAGCAACATCTCCTGGACCCAGTAGTGTGATTTGAAAATATACCCCGGAGACCAGGCGGTGCACAGTGACCAACGGAAACTAAACCTGTGAACAGGGTCGGACCGACAGACAAAACGGTGGTAGGTAGTCGTTAAGGAGGCGTGGGGCACTGCGGGAATTGCTTAAACGCGTTTTAAGAATTGTATAATTTTGTGTAACAGCAGAACTTGTGACCTGACAGTAGCCAGGAGACGGTCTACTACAAGTTACGCTAGGTAGAAAGCGGACCTCTGAGAGTAAATTCCCAGGAATGGCCAATAAAGCAAGTAACCTCGAGTGGGGACCAGAAGGGTCCCTTACCCACCACCTGGCAGAAAAACAAAATAAACTAATTGAGAATATGATTAAGTCAGGATGGGACCCCCAGGACCCGCCAGCAAATCGGCGGGAACGGTGGGAGAAGGAAAAGAAAGATAAAAATGAAAAGGCTGTGGTCTTGATACTGCAAGCCCATGTAAAATTAACAGAGGAAGTAAATCAATATGTAAGAAATTTAAAAAAAAAACCTGATAGTGATTATCTTAAGTGAAGTATGGATCCAAGAATATAGCCAGCTAAACAATAAACTTTGTTGAATGAAAAGAGACTTTAGTGAATGTCTGTCTAGGAATAAGATAAAGAACAGAGAAGGGAAACTGTAATACCTTTAAAAATAAGAAGCCTGTGTGGGTGTGTCGAGGCTGCAGGCTGGGGAAGTACACTCCCATTTTCCTTTGTGTAAAACCTTGACGCAAAAGCTTCTAGCTCAGTAAAAAAAGGAGTTACAAAATTTGAATTGGGATTTTGAGATATTAAGAGAAGGCACAGCAAAATACTGAGATGGATTCAACTAAAAAAAATATTTAATTATTAAATTAAATCTCTTAAAGAAAAAAGGAGAAATAAAACTAAAAGGTTTGGAAACAAACTAGAAATACCTTCACGGATCAGATCAAACTCCTGGGCGAGTGGCGAGCTATCTGCGAAGGTGTAAAAGGGACTTTTGAAAACAGCAAGCTTTAGCAGTTCAGAAAAAAACATTGTAACGACCTTGAAAGTGGAATTTGAGATAACGAAAAGCAGCCCTCAAGGCCTACGTGCTAGATTCCATTCTAGTTATGGAGAAAAGAAAAAGATAAAGATGCCACTTTGAAAGTAAACAAATTGAACGAATTTGAAAGAAAAAGTGTCTTCGATTGTCTGATGATTTTAAATTAACAAATTTACGGAGTCACGAGCCCTCCGTGTAAAATACTATATGAAGAAAGGTGATCTGAAAAAAAAGACGTAATGCACTAATTAGGTGTTGAAAAAAAAAGGGGGAGTTTGTGATGGAAAAAGACATAACTTACGAAATACTAGTTGATATTGATTGTGAAAAAGATATTGGTTTAATTGGAAAAAAAAAATTTTGGAGGAGGTAAAAGACACTCTACATTGATAATGATTTTAAATTACGAGAAAGTTTCACTGCAATTTGAAAAGATTTCCAAAATGGACAGTGTTTATCAAGAAAAGTCCCAAACAGTCTAAACAAGCAGGAGAGTTTTGAAAATAACGAGGAAAAAAGATCTAAGCTATGCGAACTCAGCACAGAAAGAAACAACTGGGAATTAGAGAATCTTACTGAATTTTTAAATTCTTATAGAAAATGGAACTGGCACAGATGTTTAGATTTTGTGCTGAGAGAGAAATAAAACACAAGATTTGCCCAGTGAACGGGACCGTAAAAAAAACCGAAATGTTGGAATGTATGAAAATAACGAGAAGAAAAGATCTAAGCTATGCGAACTCAGCATAGAAAGAAAAAAATGGAACTGGCACAGAAGTTTAGATTTTGTGCTGAGAGAGAAATTTAAAAAAAAAAAAATTGAATTTCAGTAAACAAAATAGCTATCAAAAATGTGTGGTCTCGTTTTAAATCAATTTTTAAAAAAAAATTCTTTGGCAAGTACTTGAATTGGAAGTTAAGAAAAAATTGGAGTTTAATCTAAATTGCTGTGTTTCCTGATGAGAAGACTTTTATTCTAACGCCTTTACTAATGATTTCTGCTGTTTTAATGGATTCCTAATTTCTAAGCAAGTTTTGAAGGCACAAGGACTTAAAAAAAAAACGAAATTCGGATGATTACGCAAAGTCACGTAATGACATCAGGCCTTCTTACAAATCTGTAAAGGAGTTAACCCTTTCCATTGACAGCTGTTTTACACTGGACCTTACTAAGTTGAATTAAAATAAAGAAGACTCACCTGACAGACAGAGGAAATGGTGGGATATTCAGAATAAAAATAAAACGGAACTAGCTGGTCAAGAGTTAAAAGCTAAGATAAACAGGCTGGAAGAGATGTTTAAAAAAAAACAAGACCAGACGGATAGTGCAGTATGCAGTCATAGCACCATCACCTATGGCAATAGAGCCAATGTACCCCATGGTGGGTAGGTGTAGTCCACAAACCCAACCTAACAGTAAAGCAGACTGCGATGTTTGGAGGAATAGTGGTGGCATTGGTGTTGATTGGAGTTTGGATAATATCGATATAGATGGGTCATCGTGCAGGCTCGAGCACAGCAGACTCAAATGCCAAACCGACGGCAGCCCAGACAGGGACATGAAGTGATAGAGATGGTACGGCTATAAAGAATATGGTTAACCTAATCCTTACCTCCGATTCCACAGAGTGACAGCGGCACAAGTAGACCAGAACCTAACACCTGGTGACGACCAGGCTATCTGTTTAAAATTTTTAGATAAAACACTCACCAAGATGGGACCGCAGTGGTGACTTCGACTCTGGGGACGCATGATACTGGGAACCTCAAGACCCACGCAAACACTGGATGATACCAACGGATTGCAGCGCACTCAGGAAATAAACAACTACATGAACTATGGAGTCTTGTTTAATTTAACGGATGGAATGTGCATCCTAGCGACTAAGGATTGGAGCAAGGACAGGACTTATTTTAATGCATGGTTACAAGTGAATCCTAATAAGAACCGGGTATGTGTACAGTGCTCCACGGGTATAAGGAGCAGCTTCATTAAACGGAGGGATGCCAAAGGGCCCGATGAATGTACCTTCGGCATAATTTGCGCGCCTCCGGGGCAGTCGCAGCAATCAGTCATCCGCAAAAAGGGAGTGGGGCTGTGTGGGTACTACGAGGAGGAGGGGGCGGCTGCAATATCACTGTATGCATGCTTCTCACCTTCGCTGACGTCACGCCCCGTACGAACCACTACATTGCCCGAGGAACTGCCTTGTCCAATAAATAACAAGGGGCCAGAAAATGGGATCATAATGTACAACGAAGGAGAATTATTGTATGATAATGTTAAGCATGAAATTGTGCCTGTCCTGATCAATATTTCAGGCATCCAGATGCCGGAATACTGTATAGAACAGTCAAGGAAAATGTACAATGTATTAAGTAGAGTTGTAATGCAGCAGGCTGCCGATGCAATGGGTGCCAGTAGATTCCGAGGACAGGGGTCAGCCCCAAGGATAAAGAGGGGAATAGTTAATGATGTAGCTACCGGCTTCAATACAGGGACCTCCGTAGTAAACTCAATAGATATACAAGGGTTAAATGAGAGGGAGGAACAGCTTAGAGGGGTGATGAAGGGGTTATTAGAAAGGGTGGAGCAAAACCAGGAAGACCAAGCCAACCTAGGAAAGGAGGGTGCCGAAATCCAGTTGGATGGCATCTCAGTCCTGGAAGCTCACGCCAAAACCATCAATCACCTCATTGATAGAGAAAAAGAAGATACCGGAAAGCAAAGACAGGGGCAACTTTGTCACGCTTATGGTCTGTGGATAGTGGGACAGACCCGCCACAATCTCGACCAGATCCAATGCGGGGAAGTACCCGATTGGATAGACAGTTCACATTTAGCTCAGTTGGCTAACCAGAGGGGGACACTGGATAATTGTACTATGAAGGGACTGACCCGAGTATACCCAGCGATTCCAGATTGCCAGATGTGTAGGAATACTGGGATAGGGATAGTCCTGATGATCCCTATAGCCACGCCGGACTCAGGGCCGTTCCCCCTGTACCAACTAGAGAATATCGGAGTAATACGGGAAAATGTCTCCATACATTACTATCTGACCACCACCTCCGCCATTCGCCGAAACGACATACTTACCGGGATTTCCCTAACAGAATGCAAGCAAAGGGGGGAGATCACAGTATGCCCTCACCCGGTAGGCCGAGGTGAGCTAGACGAGTGCGGGTTTAACCGAACCGACGGATATGTACTAGAAATAGTGCCCGCGCACAGGCGCTTCGCGAGGGCAGACTACGGAGGGAAGAAGATACTGCGTCTCTACCACAGAGCGTTCATACCAGTTATAATGACCTGCTGTGCCCAATACCGCAGCCGAACTTTTGCTTTGCGCCGCTACGACCTGTCACGATCAGGCAAGCGCATATCACCCAGGCTAGGCGCCGGAAGCCCGAAGTTATTGATGTAACCGATCAGCTCCACGATCATTTGCAGGATTATGACGAGCCAGAGCAGGTCCCTATCCCACATCTAACCAAAGTATTACGAGAATTGAGGCTCAGGATGGGTCAATCCGTAAAGCTCTACATCCAACTGCAAACTAAAATCAAAGTACTGGAAGAAGATATCGATGTAGACTTACAAAGTCAGAGTTGGTGGAGACAGGTCTGGGATTGGGGAATAAATGTGAACATCCATCCTTGGATTCGAATAATTTCACACATACAATTGATCTTAGCAATAACATGGGGCATAATGGCCTGCCAGGCATGCAGGCACCAAGCACGACGAAGAGGGACCCATGACCAGTCCCCGGATACTAAACAAGCCTGTCTAATAAAGGGGCAGGAGGATTTGGCCTTTGTCAATTTGATTTAAGCAACCAGGACTCCTGAAACCGCGTGACTGGCCAGCAGGTTGAGGCAGGGAGTACCGGGCCGTGCACAAAATCTAATAAAGGTCGGGCGGTCGGTTAAAGGGGGACTAGGACTAGTCCCTGTACCGAAAGGGGGGAATTGTTGTAGGCATTAGGCACCTGCTGAATATATCAAAACACTAGGCATTAGGCACCTGCTAAATATATCTAAACTCATATAGGTTTAAAGTGGCCACATATAAAATGGCTGCCCAAGCATGATGGGAACTCAGTTAGTCAAGCAATGAACTATTGACTGAGGCTAACCGAGCAATGACCTAGTGAGGCCCACTACCGGGAATGCCTTGGATCATCCACTTGAGACAAGATAACTATAACGAACCATTATAGTACCTGGTGTGGAATGTCCTCAATTAAGGACTTCGCACAGCAAAGCCCCGAAGAACAGAGATAAGAGGAGGCCTACCTCACATAACGAGGTCATTAATCAGCCCGAGCTGACAAAAACCGAACAATAGGCTATAGGGATCATCAGGACTATCCCTATCCCAGTATTCCTACCCATCTGGCAATCTGGAATCGCTGGGTATACTCGGGTCAGTCCCTTCATAGTACAATGAGGTATCAGGGGAATTCTATTGGGTTAAAGAAACCTATATGTAATCTATAATCATTATGATTGGATTGTGTCCAGCCGAAGTGGGCTGAGTAACTGTAATGAACTATTGTGAAACATCTAAATATCGATGAATTTCTTTGTTCGGTGGAGTAGAGTGCCTGGAGTTAACCAGAGGCTCTCTCCCCGCCGGCGTAATAAAAGCCGTTTTGGCATTGGAACCGACCCAGAGTGTCGAGTGATTCTTGCAGGAAAACATTCGCGCTAACAGTGGCTAAGTTATGCAGCATGCAGCACACAACAATGAACTGACCGACAATCTCAGGGGAGTATTGCAAATAACCTCTGGAATGATCCAGGCATCGGAAAAGCTGTTTCAAGATGTCAATGGTTCTCTCTATGATGCTGCGCGTCGCAATGTGCACCATGTTGTATTCACGGTCAGCTTCCATCCGGGTTATGCGTAGGGGCATCATGAGCCAGGTGGCAAGGCCGTACCCTTTGTCTCCTAGTAGTCAGGTCTGCCCTTCTGGCTGCTACTCAAACATGGCAGACATAACACTGTCATGTAGGATGAACGCATCATGGGTGCTGCCAGGGTATCTTGCATCGACTGACATGATGCGCTGCTTGTCGTCACACACGAGCTGCACATTAATGGAGTGGAAGCCTTTTCTATTCCTGAACATCTCGCAATACTTCAAAGGTGCTCGCAAAGCGATGTGAGTACAATCAATGCAGCCCTGTACCTTTGGGAAGCCAGCAATCCTTGAGAACCCCACAGCCCTGTCATAGATTACTGGGCGGTCATGGGGAACTTTATGTAGTCATTCCTCTGTGCATACAGTGCAGCTGTGACCTGGCGAATGGAGACAGGTATTGCATGTTGAGAGATAGCGCACACATCTCCAGTTGTAGCTTGAAATGATCTGGAAGCATAGAATGAAAGTGCAGCTGTAACCTTCACTTCAACTGACAAAGCAGTCCTCCTGGTGCTTCTTGGCTGCAGGTCTGGTCTCAGCAACTCGCAGACCTCACGGACAACTTCTCTGCAGAAACACAGTCTTCTGACACAGTCTGCATCACTCAGGTGCAGGTACGAACGCCTGTCTCGATATACCCGAGGTGAGTAAGGCCTCTTGCACAGCACCCTGTGGGATCTGATGTTCCTGATGTGATGAGCTCTCGAGGGGCTAGATGGCCTACTCCTGTTGCTAATTCTTATTTTCTAATCAATTGTCTCCTACGTAGCACCATGATGCAGAAGGCTCGCACAAGGTATGGCATCAGTATTACTCCCATATTTAAAGTTAAACTTTTAAAGAAGCTCAAAACGGCAGGAAAGCAGGCAGCACAGGTTTGCAGTTCTCTCTCTCTCCCCAAGGTATATATGGATGGACCACACCCAAAGTTCTTGTGTCCTCTCCTCTCGTCAGCCCCCCCTCCCCCGCCCCCCAAGTCTTGTGACCTTTCTCTCCCTCCCCCCTCCTCCTCCCCGGGCACCAAGCCTTCAGATCGGCTGTCTGCAACCCTCTCCGGTCCCGAGTGTGTGCCTTCCTGGTCCGTTGTGGCCCCGAGTGAGTGCCAGTTAGTTTTCTCCCTACCCCACCGAGCCTCACCGGTCCCAAGTGAGTGCTGGTCCAGGTCCACTCCGCTTCCCGCCCCTAGCCCAGGATAATAGCCTCTGATATACTTACCTGCGCCGATTTTTTAACTCTCCACAAGGGTTTTCTCGAGAGGCCACATACGCTGGCCTAAGCAGAAATGGAGTAACTATCAGCTGGCCAAAGTTGCCTAAATGGCCAGAATTGGCGTAGGTGGCTGGTAACGCCCCCTTTTGAGGAAAAAAAAACTTGCCTAAAAAAAAATGTAACTAAATGAGTTACGCTGATGCAAATTGATTGGGGAAACTGGGGATTTTTAAGTTAGGCCAGAAAAAGCAGCCTGCTCAAAAAAAACGGTGCAAATCACGAGGGAAAATTGAGCCCTATGAAAGTAAACTAGCATAAAATATAAAAATAGATAGCAAGAGTTTCTATAGGTATATAAAAAGGAAAAGAGTGACTAAAGTAAATGTTGGTCCCTTAGAGGACGAAACCAGAGGATTAGTAATGGGGAACATGGAAATGGCAGAAACTCTGAACAAATATTTTGTATCAGTATTTACGGTAGAGGACAATAACAATATTTCAACAGTGGATAGTCAAGGGGGAGGAACTTAAAACAATCACAATCATTAAGGAGGTGGTACTCAGTAAGATAATGGGACTAAATGCAGATAAATTCCCTGGACCTGATGGCTTGCATCCGAGTGTCTTAAGAGAAGTAGTGGCAGGCATTGTGGATGCACTGGTTGTAATTTACCAAAATTCCCTGGATTCTGGGGAGGTCCCAGCAGATTGGAAAACTGCAAATGTAATGCCCCTATTTAAAAAAGGAGGCAGACAAAAAGCAGGAAGTATGGACGAGTTAGCCTAAAATCTGTGGTTGGGAAAATGTTGGTCCATTATTAAAGAGGCAGTAGCAGGACATGTGGTAAAGCATAATTCAGTCAGGCAGAGTCAGCATGGATTTATGAAGGGGAAGTCATGTTTGACAAATTTGCTGGAATTCTTTGAGGATGTAACGAACAGGGTGGATAAAGCGGAACCAGTGGATGTGGTGTATTTGGGCTTCCAGAAGGCATTTGACAAGGTGCCACATAAAAGGTTACTGCACAAGATAAAAGTTCATGGGGTTGGGGGTAATATATTAGCATGGATAGAGGATTGGCTAACAAACAGAAAACAGAGAGTGGGGATAATTGCTTCATTCTCGGATTGGCAATCAGTAACGAGTGGGGTGCTGCAAGGTTCAGTGCTGGGATTCCAACTATTTAACATAGAAACATAGAAAATAGGTGCAGAAGTAGGCCATTCGGCCCTTCGAGCCTGCATCACCATTCAATAAGATCATGGCTGATCATTCACCTCGGTACCCTTTTCCTGCTTTCCCTCCATACCCCTTGATTCCTTTAGCCATAAGGGCCATATCTAACTCCCTCTTAATATATCCAATGAACTGGCATCAATAAATCTCTGCGGTAGAGAATTCCACAGGTTAACAACTCTCTGAGTGAAGAAGTTTCTCCTCATCTCGGTCCTAAATGGCTTACCCCTTATCCTTAGACTGCGTCCCCTGCTTCTGGACTTCCCCAACATCGGAAACATTCTTACTGCATCTAACCTGTCCAGTCCCATCAGAATTTTATATGTTTCAATAAGATCCCCTCTCATCCTTCTAAACTCCAGTGAATACATGCTCAGTCGATCCAGTCTCTCCTCATATGTCAGTCCTACCATCCCGGGAATCAGTCTGGTGAACCTTCGTTGCACTCCCTCAATAGCAAGAACGTCCTTCCTCAGATTAGGAGACCAAAACTGAACACAATATTCCAGGTGAGGCCTCACCAAGGCCCTGTACCACTGCAGTAAGACCTCCCTGCTCCTATATTCAAATCCCCTAGCTATGAAGGCCAACATACCATTTGCCTTCTTTACCGTCTGCTGTACCTGCATGCCAACTTTCAATGACTGATGAACCATGACACCCAGTTCTCGTTGCACCTCCCGTTTTCCTAATCTGCTGCCATTTAGATAATATTCTGCCTTTGTGTTTTTGCCCCCAAAGTGGATAACCTCACATTTATCCACATTATACTGCATCTGCCATGCATTTGCCCACTCACCTAACCTGTCCAAGTCACCCTGTAGCCTTTTAGCGTCCTCCTCACAGCTCACACCGCCACCCAGTTTAGTGTCACCTGCAAACCTCCTTGGAGATATTACACTCAATTCCTTCATCTAAACCATTAATGTATATTGTAAAGAGCTGGGGTCCCGGCACTGAGCCCTGCGGCACCCCACTAGTCACTGCCTGCCAATCTGAAAAGGACCCGTTTATCCCGACTCTCTGCTTCCTGTCTGCCAACCAGTTCTCTATCCACGTCAGTACATTGCCCCCAATACCATGTGCTTTAATTTTGCACACCAATCTCTGGTGTGGGAACTTGTAAAGAGCCTTTTGAATGTCCAAATACACCACATCCACTGGTTCTCCCTTGTCCACTCTACAAGTTACATCCTCAAAGAATTCTAGAAGATTTGTCAAGCAGGATTTCCCTTTCATAAATCCATGCTGACTTGGACCGATCCTGTTACTGCTTTCCAAATGCGCTGCTATTTCATCTTTAATAATTGATTCCAACATTTTCCCCATTACTGATGTCAGGCTAACCAGTCTATAATTACCCGTTTTCTTTCTCCCTCCTTTTTTTAAAAAGAGGTGTTACATTAGCTACCCTCCAATCCATAGGAACTGATTCAGAGTCGATAGACTGTTGGAAAATGATCACCAATGCATCCACTATTTCTATGGCCACTTCCTTAAGTACTCTGGGATGCAGACTATCAGACCCCGGGGATTTATCGGCCTTCAACCCATCAATTTCCCTAACACAATTTCCCGCCTAATAAGGATTTCCTTCAGTTCCTCTTTCTCACTAGACCCTCGGTCCCCTAGAATTTCCAGAAGGTTATTTGTGTCTTCCTTCGTGAAGACAGAACCAAAATATTTGTTCAACTGGTCTGCCAATCTATTTACAATCTATATTAATGACATGGAAGAAGGGACCGAGTGTAATGTAGCCAAGTTTGTTGACAAAAAAATGGGAGGAAAAGCAATGTGTGAGGAGGACACAATAAATCTGCAAATGTCCATAGACAGGCTAAGTGAGCAGGCAAAAATTTGGCAGATGGAGTATAATGTTGGAAAGTGTGAGGTCATTCACTTTGGCAGAAAAAAAATCAAAGAGCAAGTTATTATTTAAATGGAGAAAGATTGCAAAATGCTGCAGTACAGCGGGACCTGGGGGTACTTGTGCATGAAACACAGAAGGTTAGTATGCAGGTACAGCAAGTGATCAGGAAGGCCAATAGAATCTTGGCTTTTATTGGAAAGGGGATGGAGTATAAAAGCAGGGAAGTCTTCCTACAGTTATATAGGGTATTTGTGAGGCCACACCTGGAATTCTGCGTGCAGTTTTGGTTTCCATCTTTACGAAAGGATATACTTTCTTTGGAGGCAGTTCAGAGAAGGTTCACTCGGTTGATTCCGAAGATGAGGGGGTTGTCTTAAGAGGAAAGATTGAATAGGTTGGGCCTCTACTCATTGGAATTCAGAAGATTGAGAAGTGATCTTATCAAAACGTATAAGATTATGAGGTGGCTTGACAAGGTGGATGCAGAGAGGATGTTTCCACTGATAGGGAAGACTAGAACTAAGGGACATAATCTTGGAATAAGGGGTCGCCCATTTAAAACTGAGATGAGGAGAAATTTCTTCTCTCAGAGGGTTGTAAATCTGTGGAATTCGCTGCCTCAGAGAGTTGTGGAAGCTGGGACATTGAATAAATTTAAGACAGAGATAGACAGTTTCTTAACCGAGAAGGGAATAAGGAGTTATGGGGAGTGGGCAGGGAAGTGGACCTGAGTCCATGATCGGATCAGCCATGATCGTATTAAATGGCGGAGCAGGCTCGAGGTGCCGTATGGCCTACTTCTGCTCCTATTTCTTATGTTCTTATGCAATCTAACCCTTGGAGTCCAGGCAACTTTCTGGTGAATCTGCACTGTGCTCCTTCCACCTTCCAAGGTACAATATATCCTTTCTAAGGTGCAGTGCCCAGACTGTACACAGTACTCCAGATGTGGTCTAAACAGGACTTTGTGTAACTGTAGCAAAACTTCATCCCCTTTATATTCTAGCCCTCTAGTTATATTCTAGCCCTCTAGTTTTAAAGGCTGACATTCCATTAGCTTGTTTGATTATATTTTGTACCTGACTATCTCATTTGAGTGAGTCATAAAATCGGATAGGATGAAACTGGGCAAAGATCAAACATTATAGATTCCTGCCTAGTTTCTGACAGGTTGGCGGGGTTAAATTTGGTGCGAAAGAGTTAGATCTTCTAAATGAAAACAAACATTAGAGAGTAGACTTTCGGCTTGAGTACTCCAATATGGAGCACTGTGTGCAAGGAGTACATAGTACAAGGAGTACATGTACATGGACCTCTAAATCTCTTTGGACCTCCACTGTTCCGAGCTTTTCACCATTTAACCATTTCACCATAAGATGATGTCTGGGAGAAGCAAAATCAGCCACAGAGCAGCTGGATTCTCTAATGAAGCCATACAGACCTCCTTTAGGGGTTGAGCCTGTGATGACAGTGCCTCTTCTGCAGGCCTCCAAAAAGAGCAGCCCAAGGTGAGCCTCCCTCACCATACACCTGAAAGCGGATCATCACATGTTCAGTGTCCTTAACAGGATAGTCAAGGATGGGGAAAGCCTTTCACTAATACAGTGAACAAAGCATGTATGGCATTCACGTACAGCTGCTGATTCGCCATCAGCCATTTTCCACCATCGCTGAAGATCAATTCCACCCCCACTATGTCTTCAGTGGCAGCTTGAAACAACCTTTATGCATAACAGTTGAACGTGGGCCTGATATTTGCAGTCCTGGTTGTACAAAGACTGTGGTGGGTTTTGGCTGCTGGTCCGCTTATAGCATATGTCGTGATGTGTCACAGGAAAATCTAGTGTGGCAGGATTTTTAAAAAGCCGTCAATGGAATGGCAACAGGCAGAAAGAGAGAAGCAATGGCTTGACAATGTGACCATCTTACTACTGGTCTCTTTAAACTGATTACCATAGTGATCTCGGTTCCTTGCAACCCAGAATACCCAGTATTTATGGGTGAATAAAGGACACAACAGTAAATGGGCAGAAATGAAAAAATCATGTGAATGACATAATTATGCCCTCATTTACATGTACTGCCCATAAACCAGAAGATGCTTCTAAGGCCATCGAGAGTGAGTCATAAAATCGGATATGATGAAACTGGGCAGAGATGAAACATTATAGATTCCTGCCTAATTTCATGATTGGTTTTACACCCAGAAAAAGGGGGAAACTGATCAAAAAATGCACCCTGTTTACTATTTCTTGCTGGTTCTCCAGGTGATGTAATCCCAAGTGCTCCCCTAGCTGAGGGAAAGGAAGTGGTAGGTATTCACTGAGGCAAATGGTGGACCACATGGGATTCACCAGGAAGCCAAACCAGCCTGGGCATAATGATAATTGTTACATTCTTGGCTGAATTCAATTATCAATGTCTAATTTGCCATTTTCAAGCACAATAGAATTGATACATTAATTTGTTACAGTGCCCATTAACAATAACCTAGTGATACCCATATCTGATATAGTTCAAAAATTGAGGAAACTACTTTGATGCAGGTTGTGCTGTCTATATAGCTGGCACTGTGTGCAAATGATGTTGTAGATCAATTTTTGAGGGTGAATTTAAGTGGTTATCAAGGGAAAAGAAGTCAATGAATCATTTTTCCATGATTTCAACTCGACAGTAAACCCCCCATGAGGGGCGGGAGAGGGTCCGGGTGAGCAATGTTAAAAATGAACAGGCGGGAAACACGTCCCCAACCAGCCACATACACAACTGTTGCCGTTTTTACGATGGCGGTTTTCTGGTCTTCCTGTATCCCGCCATGGAGAGACAAGGCACATCATTAAAATCAGGCTCCACAGTGCAGTTGGGAGCCCAATTTAAATGTTACAGCTGCCGCATGGGTTTCCCAGTGGGGTCAGGAAACCCAGCAGTGAGAGGGAGGCAGCAGCTGCCGACTCCCCAAGGTAAGTGCATTTTACAGAACTTATTGTGGACCAGGAGGAGCAGGAGTGCTCCCCACTGGCTCCTCAAGGAAGCCTTACATAAGAACATAAGAAATAGGAGCAGAAATAAGCCATATGGCCCCTCGAGCCTGCTCCGCCATTTAATACGATCATGGCTGATCCGATCATGGACTCAGGTCCACTTCCCTGCCCACTCCCCATAACCCTTTATTCCCTTATCGGTTAAGAAACTGTCTATCTCTGTCTTAAATTTATTCAATGTCCCAGCTTCCACAGCTCTCTGAGGCAGCGAATTCCACAGATTTACAACCCTCTGAGGGAAGAAATTTCTCCTCATCTCAGTTTTAAATGGGTGACCCCTTATTCCAAGATTATGTCCCTTAGTTCTAGTCTCCCCTATCTGTGGAAACATCCTTTCTGCATCCACCTTGTCAAGCCCCCTCATAATCTTATACGTTTTAATAAGATCACCTCTCATTCTTCTGAATTCCAATGAGTAGAGGCCCAACCTACTCAACCTTTCCTCATAAGTCAATCCCCTCATCTCCGGAATCAACCTAGTGAATCTTCTTTGAACTGCCTCCAAAGCAAGTATATCCTTTCTTAAATATGGAAACCAAAGCTGTATGCAGTATTTGTTGTGTATGCAATAATGGGTTAGACTGAGTACTATTTAACTCCAAGAGGTATGACCTTGGCTCTGCTTTATTAAGGGCCAAAGTGACTAATATACAAAATGAATGACACGCAAGTGCGTGCAGCCCAATGGCCTCCAACAGTGACGCCATCCAGTGGCTAGTGATCCCAAAAGTACACACATGACAATACCCTCTTCTGTGATATTAACAGAGTCTTTTACAATTTGAGATGGTTCGGTGTTTTACTCTCCTGGGTTGACCGTCTCAGTTCAACTCCAGCCTTGGATGAGTGTTCAGAATTTGTTGTGACTGGTGGCTGGGTGGCTGAGCTGGTGGGAGTGGCAATGGCCATGTCAGGGATTGAAAGTCCATTTTCATTGAACATGTCAGCGATTGAAAGTCCCGATTCACTGATGACCACTGAGTCCTCTGATCACTGGGGGTAGGTTGGTTGGTCGTCGATTGCCTCTTCCTCCGACTGTTCCGGTTCATCTGTGTGCTGCAGCTTTATCTGATCCATATTTCTTCTGCATGTTTGTCCATTTTTGAGCTTGACAATAAATACTGTGTTGCCCTCCTTGGCCATGACAGTACCAGCGATCCACTTGGGACCCTGACCATAATTTAGAACATATACAGGATCATTTTCAGAAATATCGCATGACACAGCTGCGTGATCATGATACCCTTGCTGACTTTGTCTTCGATATTCAACATGATTATTCAAGTCAGGGTGTACAAGAGATAGCTTGATCTTAAGACCTCTCTTCATCATTAGTTCAGCAGGTGAGACCCCGGTAAGCGTGTGTGGTCTTGTCCTGTAACTAAACAGTATGCATGACAGGCGGGTCTGCAGTGACCCTTGGGTTACCCCCTTCATACTCTGCTTTATGATTTGGACAGCACATTCTGCTTGCCCATTAGATGCAGGTTTGAATAGTGCTGACCTTACATGTTTGATACCATTGAGTTTCATGGTGAAGCACGATCTGTTGTCGCTAACAACGATGTCAGGCAGATTCTGTGTCGCGAATATGACAGAGATTCTCAATGGTAGCTGTGGATGTGCTGGAGGACATGATTATACACTCTATTCACTTCGAATATGTATCCACCACAACTAAAAACATCTTCCCCAGGAAGAGACCTGCAAACTCTATGTGGATCCTGGACCATGGTTTGGGCGGCCACGACCACAGACTCAGCGGCGATTCCGCTGGTGCTTTGCTGAGCTGCATCCATTGCACCGATGCACACATGATTCCAGCTCAGAGTCAATTTCCGGCCACCATACATGAGACCTGGCAATGGCTTTCATCATTACAATGCCGGGTTGTGTGCTATGTAGCTCACGTACAAATTTCTCTCTCCCTTTCTTGGGGCATAACAACACGATTGTTCCACAGTGTATAATCCGACTGAATAGACAGTTTGTCTTTGCGACGAATGTAAGATTTGGCCTCCTCGCACATTTGCTTGGGTATGGCTTGCCAATCACCTTTGAGAATGCAACTCTTCACCACCGATAAAATTGGGTCCTGGCTGGTCCAGGTCTTAACTTGTTGAGCCGTGACAGGGATTCCTTCACTCTCAAAAGCATCCATAACCAACAATTGGTCCGCCGGTTGTGGCGTTTCTGTGAAGTCCTGACCCTGCAGTACAGACTTACACGAGGCACATGCTGAATTCAAGGTCACTCTGGACCTGCACCTTTATTTTACAGCTCTCGAATGCCACACTTGTCTGAGACCTACCTTTATATACCTGTGTGGGACAGGTATGCAGTGTCTCCTGCATGTACACCCTTGGTGGTAAGATATGCTTGTGGTTACAGGTCATATCTAGTTACAGTCATGTATAGCATGGCAAGATACAGTTATTTACAGTAGTGTGAGATACATGACATCACCCTCCCCCAAGGTCTTATTGTCTTTATAGATTTAGTCTCTCAGCTGGTCTACGCTCTCGCGTGGAGCGCCTTAGTTGTGGTTCAGTTGTTTGCCTTGGTGCCTGTTTTTCTTTCGGTGTGATTGCTGGTATCTCTCCTGGGCTGTCTGTTTCGTTCAGTATGATTATTGGTGTCTTGCCTGGGCTATCTGTTGAGACTGCCCTTTCCTCAGGTTGTTCCCTCTGTCTGTCCACCAGGTGTGGTGTGAGTTGCACATTGTAGTCTGCATCTGGTTCTGCAGTGTTGTTGGTGAATCTACTTTTTAATTGGTCTACATGCCTCTGGCAGGTTTGGCCATTGTCCATTTGTACAACCAGTAGCCTGTTTCCTTCCTTGCCTGTTACTGTCCCTGCAAGCCACTTGGGACCCCTGTCATAGTTTAGCACAAACACTTTGTCCCTTATCTCATTCCACCTCCCCCTCGAATTTCGGTCATGGTACTCAGTTAGCTTCCGGCGCTTTGCCTCAACAATTTCATGCATGTCTGGGAGGATTAACGAGAGCCGAGTCTTTGAGGTCCATTTCATCAATAGTTGCGCGGGGCGAACCCCAGTAAACGAATGCGGACGAGATCTGTATGCCAGCAGCAGTCACGACAGGCGGCTCTGTAGCATGGGACCTTGGATTTTAAGCATGCCTTGTTTAATGATCTGCACTGCTCGCTCCGCCTGGCCATTGGAGGCCGGCTTGAACGGTGCCGTCTTAACGTGATTTATGCTGTGGTCAACGATAAAATCTTGAAATTCTGCGCTGGTGAAGCACGGACCATTATCACTGACCAATATGTCAGGAATTCCGTGTGTTGCAAACATGGTTCGAAGGCTCTACACAATGGTGGAGGTGGTGCTCGAGTTTAAAATGGTGCATTCGATGCACTTTGAAAATGCATCAACGACTACGAGGAACATTTTGCCCATGAATGGGCCCGCATGGTCTACGTGCACCCGTGACCACGGTTTGGTGGACCAGGGCCAGGGACTCAGGGGGGCCTCCTTGGATGCATTACTGAGTTGGGCACAAATGGTGCATCGCTGGACGCAGAGCTCCAAATCCGTGTCAATGCCAGGCCACCAGACGTGGGATCTGGCTATGGCCTTCATAAGAACGATCCCCGGGTGCTCGCGGTGGAGCTCCCGGATGAACACCTCTCTGCCTCGCAAAGGCATAATTACTCAGCTGCCCCACATTAGGCAGTCTGCCTGTAGTGATAGTTCATGCATGCACCTATGAAAAGGTTTTCTCTCCTCGGGGCAGGCATCGCGAGCCTCTACCCAGTCACCAGTTAAAACATATTGTTTGACTAAGGATAATGTGGGGTCGCTGGTCGTCCAGGCTCTGATTTGGCGAGCCGTCATGGGCAAACCTGTGGACTCAAAGGCATTGATTGCCATGACCATCTCACAGTCCTGTTCGTCGGACCCTTCCGTGGTCACCAGGGGTAGTCTGCTAAGCGCGTCGGCACAATTGTCTGTGCCTGGTCTGTGCCTTATTGTGTAGTCATAAGACGCCAGCATGAGTGCCCACCGTTGAATGCGCGCTGAGGCGTTGGCGTTTATTGCCTTGCTCTTGGACAGCAGGGACGTGAGGGATTTGTGGTCGGTTTCTAGCATGAACTTGGCCCCGAAAAGGTATTGGTGCATCTTTTTGACACCGTACACGCACGCGAGCGCCTCCTTCTCCACCATATCGTACCCGCGCTCTGCCCGCGAAAGTGACCCGGAGGCATAAGCAATGGATTGTAATTTGCCCGCACCATTGACATGCTGTAAAACGCACCCGACCCCGTACGCTGATGCATCACATGTAAGAACTCGCTTTTCAACTGGGTCAAAAAAAGCCAAAACACTGTTGGAACATAGAAGGTTGCGTGGCTTATTGATGGCGCGTTCTTGGGCGTCCCCCCAAAACCAATCACACCCCTTTCTGAGTAGCACGTGGAGAGGCTCCAGCAGTGTGCTCAAGTTCTGCATAAAGTTCCCAAAGTGATTGAGTAGCCCGAGAAAGACGCGCAGTTCCGAGACATTCCGGGGCCTGGGTGCCAGGCGAATTGATTCGGTTTTGGATTCTGTTGGGCGGATTCCATCAGCGGCAATCCTTCTGCCCAAAAATTCAACCTCGGGCGCGAGAAACAGACACTTGGATTTCTTAACTCTTAGGCCTACCCGATCCAATCGCTTTAGTACTTCCTCCAAATTGCAGAGATGGGAGTCGGTGTCCTTGCCCATGATGAGTATGTCGTCTTGAAACACAACCGTCTCCGGGATGGACTTGAGCAGACTCTCCATGTTGCGCTGAAATATAGCAGCTGCTGACCTGATGCCCAAATGGGTATCAATTTTACATGAAAAGGCTTGTGTGTGTTGATGGTGGTGAGTAGCTTAGACTCTTCGGTCAGTTCTTGCGTCATATACGCAGATGTGAGATCTAGTTTCGAGAAAAGTTTTCCTCCTGCCAATGTGGCAAATAGGTCCTCCGCTCTGGGCAACGGGTATTGGTCCTGTAGGGAGATTATGTTTATGGTAGATTTGTAATAAGGACATAACATAAGAACATAAGAATTAGGAACAGGAGTAGGCCATCTAGCCCCTCGAGTCTGCTCCGCCATTCAAAAAGATCATGGCTGATATGGCCGTGGACTCAGCTCCACTTACCCGCCCGCTCCCCATAACCCTTAATTCCCTTATTGGTTAAAAATCTATCTATCTGTGATTTGAATACATTCAATGAGCTAGCCTCAACTGCTTCCTTGGGCAGAGAATTCCACAGATTCACAACCCTCTGGGAGAAGAAATTCCTTCTCAACTCGGTTTTAAATTGGCTCCCCCGTATTTTGAGGCTGTGCCCCTTAGTTCTAGTCTCTCCGAACAGTGGAGACAACCTCTCTGCCTCTATCTTGTCTATCCCTTTCATTATTTTAAATGTTTCTATAAGATCACCCCTCATCCTTCTGAACTTCAACGAGTAAAGACCCAGTCTACTCAATCTATCATCATAAGGCAACCCCCTCATCTCCGGAATCAGCCTAGTGAATCGTCTCTGTACCCCCTCCAAAGCTAGTATATCCTTCCTTAAGTAAGGTGACCAAAACTGCACGCAGTACTCCAGGTGCGGCCTCACCAATACCCTGTACAGTTGCAGCAGGACCTCCCTGCTTTTGTACTCCATCCCTCTCGCAATGAAGGCCAACATTCCATTCGCCTTCCTGATTACCTGCTGCACCTACAAACTAACTTTTTGGGATTTATGCACAAGGACCCCCAGGTCCCTCTGCACCGCAGCATGTTGTAATTTCTCCCCATTCAAATAATATTCCCTTTTCCTGTTTTTTTTCCCAAGGTGGATGACCTCACATTTTCCGACATTGTATTCCATCTGCCAAACCTTAGCCCATTCGCTTAACCTATCTAAATCTCTTTGCAGCCTCTCTGTGTCCTCTACACAACCCGCTTTCCCACTAATCTTTGTGTCATCTGCAAATTTTGTTACACTACACTCTGTCCCCTCTTCCAGGTCATCTATGTATATTGTAAATAGTTGTGGTCCCAGCAACGATCCCTGTGGCACACCACTAACCACCGATTTCCAACTCGAAAAGGACCCATTTATCCCGACTCTCTGCTTTCTGTTAGCCAGCCAATTCTCGATCCATGCTGATACATTTCCTCTGACTCTGCATACCTTTATCTTCTGCAGTAACCTTTTGTGTGGCACCTTATCGAATGCCTTTTGGAGGTGCACCATATCCATAGGTACACCTCTATCCACCATGCTCGTTATATCCTCAAAGAATTCCAGTAAATTAGTTAAACATGATTTCCCCTTCATGAATCCATGTTGCGGCTGTTTGATTGCACTATTCCTATCTAGATGTCCTGCTATTTCTTCCTTAATGATAGCTTCAAGCATTTTCCCCACTACAGATGTTAAACTAACCGGTCTATAGTTACCTGCCTTTTGTCTGCCCCCTTTTTTAAACAGAGGCGTTACATTAGCTGCTTTCCAATCCACTGGTATCTCTCCAGAGTCCAGAGAATTTTGGTAGATTATAACGAATGCATCTGCTATAACTTCCGCCATCTCTTTTAATACCCTGGGATGCATTTCATCAGGACCAGGGGACTTGTCTACCTTGAGTCCCATTAGCCTGTCCAGCACTACCTCCCGAGTGATAGTGATTGTCTCAAGGTCCTCCCTTCCCACATTCCCGTGACCAGCAATTTTTGGCATGGTTTTTGTGTCTTCCACTGTGAAGACTGAAGCAAAATAATTGTTTATGGTCTCAGCCATTTCCACATTTCCCATTATTAAATCCCCCTTCTCATTTTCTAAGGGACCAACATTTACTTTAGTCACTCTCTTCCGTTTTATATATCGGTAAAAGCTTTTACTATCTGGTTTTATGTTTTGCGCAAGTTTACTTTCATAATCTATCTTTCCTTTCTTTATTGCTTTCTTAGTCATTCTTTGCTGTCGTTTAAAATTTTCCCAATCTTCCACTAATCTTGGCCACCTTATACGCATTGGTTTTTAATTTGATACTCTCCTTTATTTCCTTGGTTATCCACGGCTGGTTATCCCTTCTCTTACCGCCCTTCTTTTTCACTCGAATATATTTTTGTTGAGCACTATGAAAGAGCTCCTTAAATGTCCTCCACTGTTCCTCAATTGTGCCACCGTTTAGTCTGTGTTCCCAGTCCACTTTAGCCAACTCTGCCCTCATCCCACTGTAGTCCCTTTTGTTTAAGCATAGTACGCTCGTTTGAGACACGACTTCCTCACCCTCAATCTGTATTACAAATTCAACCATACTGTGATCACTCATTCCGAGAGGATCTTTTACTAGGAGATTGTTTATTATTCCTGTCTCATTACACAGGACCAGGTCTAAGATAGCTTGCTCCCTTGTAGGTTCTGTAACATACTGTTCTAAGAAACAATCCCGTGTGCATTCTATGAATTCCTCCTCAAGGCTACCCCTTGCGATTTGATTTGACCAATCAATATGTAGGTTAAAATCCCCCATGATTACTGCCGTTCCTTTTTCACATGCCTCCATTATTCCCTTGATTATTGTCCGCCCCACCGTGAAGTTATTATTTGGGGGCCTATAAACTACGCCCACCAGTGACTTTTTCCCCTTACTATCTCTAATCTCCACCCACAATGATTCAACATTTTGTTCATTAGAGCCAATATCATCTCTCACAACTGCCCTGATATCATTCTTTATTAACAGAGCTACCCCACCTTCTTTCCCTTCTTGTCTATCTTTCCGAATTGTCAGATACCCCTGTGTCTTTAATTCCCAGTCTTGGCCACCCTGCAACCACGTTTCTGTAATGGCCACCAAATCATACCCATTTGTAATGATTTGTGCCGTCAACTCATTTACTTTATTTTGAATGCTGCATGCGTTTAGGTAGAGTGTTTTAATACTAGTTTTTAAACCATGATTTTTAGTTTGTCTCCTCCTGCAGCCCCTTTATATTCATACATATTGTCCCTTCCTATCACCTTGTGGTTTACACTTACCCCAGTGCTACTCTGCTCTGTTGCCTCCTGCCTTTTGCATTCTTTCTTGGGGTCCTGTTCATCTGAGCTCTCACCCACTCTAACTCGCTCAGAGCCCTCTCCTGGGTTCCGAATACTCCTCGTATTGAGGCACCGAGCTTTCAGGCTTGCCTTTTTATTACACTTTGACCCTTTAGAATTTTGCTGTACATTGGCCCTTTTTGTTTTTTGCCCACAGATTCGTACGGATCCATCAGGCTTCATGACGGGGACGATGGGGCTTGCCCAGTCGCTAAATTCCACGGGTGAGATAATGCCTTCCCGCAGAAGTCAGTCCAGTTCGTGTTCAATCTTTTCCCTCATCACATAAGGCACAGCTCTGGCCTTGTGATGGACCGGTCTAGCATCCTGTGTGATGTAGATTTTAACTTTAGCCCCTTTGAAGGTGCCCACACCTGGCTGAAAGAGATATTCAAATCGACTTTGAACTGTTGAGGAGGCGGTCCATTCCTCTGACGACATGGTGTGAACATCATCCCATTTCCAATTTAGTTTTGTCAGCCAGCTTCTCCCCAACAGTGCTGGGAGATCTCCGGGGACAATCCACAGGGGAAACCGTCCCTTTGTGTGTGACTGAGAGCATGGCGTTGCCAAGGACTGGGACGATTTCTTTGGGATAGGTCCTTAGTTTGGTGTCGACCCTTGTGAGTTTTGGTCTGTTGCTTCTGTGCGGCCACAGCTGTTCAAATTGTTGGAAGATCATGAGAGATTGACTCGCTCCCGTGTCCATCTCCATGTTGACGGGTGTCCCGTTGAGTAGTACCCTCATCATTATTGGAGGCGTCTTGTTGTAAGAACAGTGGACATTGATCGTGTTGACCCGCTGTACCTCGGTGTCCTGGGCACTGTCCCCACCGTCTTCTGGTCCGCTTTCCGACCCTTCCGACCCTTCCCAGCCAAGCTGCTGTTTTTCTGTACATGCGGGCCAGATGCCCTGTATAGTTGCAGATTCTGCAAACGGCATGCTGAAATCGACACCCCCTTGATGAGTGCCTTCCCCCACATCTCCAGCACAGACCGCTTCCATTGTTTACGAAGGATGAGCTGCGCCTGGCTGATCTCTCTTGAGCTTCTCTCAGTTTGTAGTTGATTGCTCGCATTGTGAGTTGATGAGGTGTGAATGGCCATTCACGTGGCCCTTGATGGCTTCCGGACCCACTGCCTGCTGTTGAAGGCCTGCTCTCCTGTCTTTGTCTGTGCGTGGGGGTAGCAGTTTGTTTCACGCTGTGAACCCCTTGTTTTGTTAGTTGTCGTACCCGCAGTATAGATCAACCTCGTTTCTTCTTCTCCTGCCAAGAATGTCTGTGCACCCAGTGCTGCTGCCTCTAGGGTCAAATTCTTGATCTCTATGAGCTTTCGGAATATGCCTGCGTGGCCTATTCCTTCAATGAAAAAGTCTCTCAGTACTTCTCTCCTTAGTGGGTAGAGCTGCAGAACACCAAAGGGCAAAAAACATTAGTGGGAGTTGTGTACAGACCTCCAAACAGTAGTAGTGATGTTGGGGAGGACATCAAACAGGAAATTAGGGGTGCATGCAATAAAGGTGCAGCAGTTATAATGGGTGACTTTAATATGCACATAGATTGGGCTAACCAAACTGGAAGCAATACGGTGGAGGAGGATTTTCTGGAGTGCATAAGGGATGGTTTTCGAGACCAATATGTCGAGGAACCAACTCGGGGGGAGGCCATCTTAGACTGGGTGTTATGTAATGAGAGAGGATTAATTAGCAATCTCGTTGTGCGAGGCCCCTTGGGGAAGAGTGACCATAATATGGTGGAATTCTGCATTAGGATGGAGAATGAAACAGTTAATTCAGAGACCATGGTCCAGAACTTAAAGAAGGCTAACTTTGAAGGTATGAGGCGTGAATTGGCTAGAATAGATTGGTGAATGATACTTAAGGGGTTGACTGTGGATGGGCAATGGCAGACATTTAGAGACCGCATGGATGAACTACAACAATTGTACATTCCTGCATGGCGTAAAAATAAAAAAGGGAAGGTGGCTCAACCGTGGCTATCAAGGGAAATCAGGGATAGTATTAAAGCCAAGGAAGTGGCATACAAATTGGCCAGAAATAGCAGCGAACCCGGGGACTGGGAGAAATTTAGAACTCAGCAGAGGAGGACAAAGGGTTTGATTAGGGCAGGGAAAATGGAGTACGAGAAGAAGCTTGCAGGGAACATTAAGGCGGATTGCAAAAGTTTCTATAGATATGTAAAGAGAAAAAGGTTAGTAAAGACAAACGTAGGTCCCCTGCAGTCAGAATCAGGGGAAGTCATAACGGGGAACAAAGAAATGGCGGACCAATTGAACAAGTACTTTGGTTCGGTATTCACTAAGGAGGACACAAACAACCTTCCGGCTATAAAAGGGGTCAGAGGGTCAAGTAAGGAGGAGGAACTGAGGGAAATCCTTATTAGTCGGGAAATTGTGTTGGAGAAATTAATGGGATTGAAGGCCGATAAATCCCCAGGGCCTGATGGATTGCATCCCAGAATACTTAAGGAGGTGGCCTTGGAAATAGCGGATGCATTGACAGTCATTTTCCAACATTCCATTGACTCTGGATCAGTTCCTATGGAGTGGAGGGTAGCCAATGTAACCCCACTTTTTAAAAAAGGAGGGAGAGAGAAAACAGGGAATTATAGACCGGTCAGCCTGATATCGATAGTGGGTAAAATGATGGAATCAATTATTAAGGATGTCATAGCAGTGCATTTGGAAAGATGTGACATGATAGGTCCAAGTCAGCATGGATTTGTGAAAGGGAAATCATGCTTGACAAATCTTCTGGAATTTTTTGAGGATGTTTCCAGTCGAGTGGACAAGGGAGAACCAGTTGATGTGGTATATTTGGACTTTCAGAAGGCTTTCGACAAGGTCCCACACAAGAGATTAACTTGCAAAGTTAAAGCACATGGGATTGGGGGTAGTGTGCTGACATGGATTGAGAACTGGTTGTCAGACAGGAAGCAAAGAGTAGGAGTAAATGGGGACTTTTCAGAATGGCAGGCAGTGACTAGTGGGGTACCGGCAAGGTTCTGTGCTGGGGCCCCAGCTGTTTACACTGTACATTAATAATTTAGACGAGGGGATTAAATGTAGTATCTCCAAATTTGCGGATGACACTAAGTTGGGTGGCAGTGTGCGCTGCGAGGAGGATGCTATGAGGATGCAGAGTGACTTGGATAGGTTAGGTGAGTGGGAAAATGCATGGCAGATGAAGTATAATGTGGTTAAATGTGAGGTTATCCACTTTGGTGGTAAAAACAGAGAGACAGACTATTATCTGAATGGTGACAGATTAGGAAAAGGGAAGGTGCAACAAGACCTGGGTGTCATGGTACATCAGTCATTGAAGGTTGGCATGCAGGTACAGCAGGCGGTTAAGAAAGCAAATGGCATGTTGGCCTTCATAGCGAGGGGATTTGAGTACAGGGGCAGGGAGGTGTTGCTACAGTTGTACAGGGCCTTGGTGAGGCCACACCTGGAGTATTGTGTACAGTTTTGGTCTCCTAACCTGAGGAAGGACATTCTTGCTATTGAGGGAGTGCAGCAAAGGTTCACCAGACTGATTCCCGGGATGGCGGGACTGACCTATCTAGGAAGACTGGATCAACTGGGCTTGTATTCACTGGAGTTCAGAAGAATGAGAGGAGACCTCATAGAAACGTTTAAAATTCTGACGGGGTTAGACAGGTTAGATGCAGGAAGAATGTTCCCAATGTTGGGGAAGTCCAGAACCAGGGGTCACAGTCTAAGGATAAGGGGTAAGCCATTTAGGACCGAGATGAGGAGAAACTTCTTCACCCAGAGAGTGGTGAACCTGTGGAATTCTCTGCCACAGAAAGTTGTTGAGGCCAATTCACTAAATATATTCAAAAAGGAGTTAGATGAAGTCCTTACTACTGGGGGGATCAAGGGGTATGGCGAGAAAGCAGGAATGGGGTACTGAAGTTGCATGTTCAGCCATGAACTCATTGAATGGCAGTGCAGGCTAGAAAGGCCGAATGCCCTACTCCTGCAACTATTTTCTATGTTTCTATGTTTCTATGTTTCTAGTTCATCGGAGAATTCACATAAACTAGCCAACCTCCGAAGTTCAGCCACAAAGTCTGGTATACTCTGGCCCACACAGCGTCTGTAGTTGTAGAACCTGTGTCTGGCCATGTGTAGGCTGCTCGCTGGCTTCAGGTGGTCTTTCACCAGTGTGCTTAACTCTTCAAACGACTTGCTTGCTGGTTTCTCGGGTGCCAGCAGGTCCTTCATTAAGGCGTATGTTTTCGAGCCACAGCTGGTCAAGAGATGGGCTCTTCTCTTGTCTGCCTTATCGTCGCCCAACCAGTCTTTGGTTACAAAGCTTTGCTGGAACCTTTCGATAAAGTCCTTCCAATTATCTCCAGCATTGTATTTCTCATCTGAGCCGCTGGTAGCCATTCTGTGGATTCTGTGATCCCGCAACTTGTCGCCACTGTGAAGTCCTGTCCCTGCAGTACAGACTTACACGAGGCACATGCTGAAGTCAAGGTCACTCTGGACCTGCACCTTTATTTCACAGCTCTCAAATGCCACACTTGCCTGAGACCTGCCTTTATATAACTGTGTGGGACAGGTATGCAGTGTCTCCTGCAAGTGCACCCCTGGTGGTAAGGTATGCTTGTGGTTACAGGTCATACCTAGTTACAGTCATGTATAGCATGGTAAGATACAGTTATATACAGTAGTGTGAGATACATGACAGTTTCCACCTCCGGTGTGGGCAACGGCAGACGGCTCAAAGCATCAGCACAATTCTCGGTGCCGGGTCTATGGCGAATGACATAATCATAAGCAGATAATGTCAGCTCCCACCTCTGGATGCGGGATGAAGCATTGGTATTGATACATTTGTTTTCAGAGAACAGTGAAATGAATGGCTTGCGATCTGTCTCCAGTTCAAACCAAAGACCAAACAGATACTGATGCATCTTTTTAACCCCATACACACTGGCTAGTGTTTCTTTCGCGACCATGCTGTTGGCTCTTTCCGCTTTCGACAAACTTTTTGAAGCATACGCGACTGGTTGAAGTTTACCCGACTCATTAGCTTGTTGGAGTACGCAACCAATTCCATATGATGAAGCATCACAGGCCATTACTAAATGTTTACATGGGTCATAATGTACCAGCATCTTGTTCGAGCAAAGCAGATTAGTGGCTTTCTCAAAAGCTCTGTCTTGAGACGCACTCCACACCCAGTTGTTACCTTTTCTAAGCAGCATGTGCAGTGGTTCTAATAAGGTGCTCAATTTAGGTAGGAAGTTACTGAAGCAGTTGAGTAGACCCAGGAACGAACGCAGCTCCGTCACATTCTGCAGCTTGGGCGCATTCTTGATGGCCTCAGTTTTCACGTCCGTGGGCCTGATGCCGTCAGCAACAATTTTCCTCCCCAGGAATTCGATGTCTGGTGCCATGAAGATGCACTTTGAGCATTTCAGTCTGAGTACCACTTTGTCCAGACAATGTAGAACCTCTTCCAGTTTGTTCAGATGTTCCTCGGAGTCACGACCTGTGATCAGGATGTCATCTTGGAACACGATGGTCTGGGAATGGACTTCAGTGGACTCTCCATGTTCCTCTGAAATATTGCTACGGCCGAGCAAATTCCAAAAGGACACCTGTGATAAATAAACAGTCCTTTATGCGTGTTAATGCACGTAAGTCTCTTCGACGTCTCAACCAGCTCCTGTGTCATGTAGGCTGATGTCAAGTCCAGTTTGGTGAATGACTTCCTCCCGGCTGGCATTGCAAATAAGTCACCAGCCTTCGGTAATGGGTATTGATCCTGTTTCGAAACCCCATTGAGCGTAGCCTTGTAGTCTTCACAGATTCTGATTGTTCACTTTTCAGCACAGGAACAATGGGACTGGCCCATTCATTAAGTTCAACCGGTGATATGATCCCTTCACGCTGGAGTCTCTCCAGTTCGATTTCGATTTTCTCCCTCATCATATACGGAACTGCCCGAGCTTTATGATGGACGGGTCTTGCATCTGAATCTACGTAGATCTGCACCTTGGCTCCCGTGAAGTTGCTGATGCCTGGTTGGAATAGCGAGGGGAACTTGCAGTACTTGGGCACATGTATCTTTCTCCAGTGACAATGTCTTGATGTCGCTCCAATCGCATCTGATTTTTTCAAGCCAGTTCCTGCCGAACAGCGTTGGACCATTGCCTGGGACAATCCATTGCGGTAACTTGTGAACCACACCTTCATACAACACTTTAATTGTGGCACTGCCAATCACTGTTATGAGTTCTTTGGTGTACGTGCGCAACTTGGCATTGACTGGACTCAGCCTGGGCCTCACAGCCTTAGTATCCCACGGCTTGTCGAATGCCCTCTGGCTCATTATCGATTGACTTGCCCCCGTGTCCAGTTCCATCAATACCGGCACCCCATTAAATTTCACGTTGATCATTATCGGTTTTCTCTTAATTAGGAACGAGTACAGTCCATACACTTCCTCCTCTGGTATCTCAGATTGTGTATCCGGACCCGAGCTAGTCTGACCATCATCCTCCGTATGTCGCAGCTCGCTTGTTCATCTGCGGACACTTGCGCTGGAGATGCCCCACTCTCAGACAGCCTTTGCAGCTATATTGCTTAAATCGGCACTGCTGGTGTCAGTGATTTCCCCCACAACGTCAACACGGAGAAATCAGATGCATTCCTGCTGGCGGACTTTGGGTAGCCACAGGTTTCACGTACGCAGTCGGGTAGGCCCTGTCATGTGCTGCTCTGCCAAATGCCGAATCAATCATATTTACAGTACTTGCTGAGTTTCGATTTTTCACTGATACTTGCTTTGGACTTCTATCTGTCGTCATGCATGACTGAGCGATCGTGATGGCCCCGTTCAAGTCCAACATCTCCACCGCCAGTAGTTTATGCAGGATCACCTCGTGGTTGATGCTGATTACAAAGAAGTCCCGCAGCATGTCTGCCAACACAGCCCCGAACTTACATGGTCCCGCTAGACATCTCAGGTCGGCAACGAATTCCGCCGCATTCTGGCCCTCTGAGCAAACGTGCGTGGAAAATCTGTATCGAGATGATGATGCCTTCGACTGGCTTAAGGTGGTCCTGTACCAGTGTACACAATTCTTCATACGTCTTCTCTGTTGGACTCATAGGCAGGAGTAGATTCTTTATCAGACCATAAATTTTTGGACAGCAAACCATGAGGAACACCGCCAAGCGCCAATCTGTGTTGCTGACCTCCTCCATTTTGTTGGCCATGAAGAACTGGCTCAAACAGCTCACAAAGTGTACCCCATCTTCTCTGTCCATGAATCGCTCCAACAATCCAATTGTGCTCATTTTTTGCATACAAAGGTTCTTGTTGCCTCGTCGCCAAATGTTGTGCATGCAATAACCGTTAGACTGAGTACTGTTTAACTCCAAGAGGTATAACCTTGGCTCTGCTTTATTAAGACCCAAAATGACTAATATACAAAATGGCTGACCTTTTATACATGGGTTGCACACAGCCTCCAACAGTGACACCATCCAGTGGCTAATGATCCCAAAACTACATACATGACAGTATTTCAGGTGTGGCCTCACCAATACTCTGTCTAACTGTAGCAAGACTTCCCTGCTTTTATACTCCATCCCCTTTGCAATAAAGGCCAAGCTTCCATTGGCCTTCCTGATCACTTGCTGTACCTTTTGTGTTTCATGCACCAGGAACCCCAGGTCCCACTGTACTGCAGCACTTTGCAATTTTTCTCCATTCAAATAATAACTTACTCTTTGATTTTTTTTCTGTCAAAGTGCATGACCTCACATTTCCCAACAGCTTTCGGCCTCCCCTCTGCCAATCGCGGCCTCTCTCTCTGCTTTCCATGATTGCCAACCTCCCCCAGCCCCGAGGGTCTCTCTCTCTCCCTCCAGTGGATCGTGACTGATCCAAACCACCCCCCCCCCACACACACACACTGAGCCCCAAATACTGAACTTCCGTCCTCCCAATCGCTGGGAAAGATACCAAGTTTCCCTGGCTGCCGCTTCCTGCTGCTGGCTTTCCTACCCGGCAGCCAGACAGGCTGTCAATTTGGCCAGCTGCCGGGCGGGAAACAGAGAAGAAATTAGGTCCTGCCATTAACTTCAGCAGGAGCCATGCTTCCTCAGCCTTGCTGGGTTCTTTTGATCTCCCCCGCACCCTTTCCACCTACCAGTCAGGTATAGAATAGACTAGGCTTGGGCCTTTATTTTGCCTCAATAACGTGTTTCAGCCACAACCTCAGCAGAACACATCCAATTATACCACAATAAACACGCAGATTCCAGAAGTGAAAGCACCAGACATTAACCCATGTGATCCCTCAGTCTTCACAATTTATTTTTATTATTTTGACTGTGAACATCTGGAGTGATTACTGCATTGGAATGAATGACTGGAAACAGATGGATAAAGTTGGTTTTAAAATATTCAAAAATAAATAATATTTGCTCATTGATGATAAACTGGTTACCGTTTACATATGCAATACATTATAGCATTCTGCACTGGAATCTCTGAATCAACATCGCACATTGATAAACATATAAAATACTATATTAATAAGATACCACTCACTATAATGTATTTTGTGTGCAAAGGATCTGTGCTGGGAAGATTCCAGAAATGTTCAGTTTGATGAGCAGATAAGAATAACTACACTGAAAATTGCAGTGCAAAACCTTCATTTGGCTACTACAGCAAGTTGACGTTGTAGTGGATGCTGATGGTGCAAGACTCCAGGTGCTGGCAGCCCTGTGGTACCTCACAGTCGTAGCTGCTCTTCAATTTTAATCCTAATCATTTCGAGTCAGCAAGTTATTTGATTGTGGTGGCCATGGGACAGCAAAAAATGATCCTGTTATCACTCTCATCCACACAAATGCACTTTCCAGCAGCAGCGATTGGACAATAATTGGTTTCAGCGAGCAAGCCTAATTTTTCCTGTCCCTCATCTGGGAACATCAAAGCCTCCATTAACTCAACAAAGACTGGGATAGAAATTCGAGTGTGTAGGGTGCATTCTCTGCACCTGAATGGTGAGGCCGGTTGAGTCCCCAATATCGGAGGCTCCGATATCGGAGGCCAGGGTCGGGAATTAAGGAGGTGGTGGGCGGGGGAGCCGTGGGGGAGAGGGTGGGGAGGGAATGATTGGAAGCCGGGTTAGGGAGAGTAGCAGTCTGTATTTTTTAAATGTGCTACCACATTCAGGTAAGTAAATTTGAAAAATCTTTCGCTGGCAGGCGGTCCCACGGTCTGGTTTTACTGAGTGTAGCCAATGCTTGCACCAGCTGCTCCAGGGCAAAGCAGTCTTGTGGTGGGGAGGCCTCACATAGGCATCAGGCCCCTTATTTGCATATACAAAGGGAGTAACGCCTGTTTCAGTTGTGAGCCCTGGACTCCTATTCTTTTTCCTTCACCAATAAAGCGGGTGGTGCACTTCTGGCTGGAAATATGCACGCTCATTCTGCCCGCCATATTGGAGGCTTAGTAGGCCGGTTAGTGCCCAAAAAACGGGTGCTGCACAGCTGAAATTATAGGCCTGGGCATCAAACACGGCATCTTCCTGGTCTGTATTGCACTGTACTATACCATACATAAACTCATCCATTAAGATATCGACGGGAGCTATTTTAAATAAATTGTTCCAAATATTGGTTATTGTACCAGGCTTTGAAATCACAATAAAGCGTTTAAAGATGGTCTCCGGGATACCATCTGTTTAGCAGAATATTTTTGGTAACAGCTAAGAGTTTCCATAGAAGAGGCTGAAAAAACTAAAGAAGGATGTCTGATTCTGAACGAACAGATGCTTTTGATCTGGATGAAGTGACAACAAGAGTGAAACTATCGTTGAAACTGTGCACTTTTAATGAAATTGAAACAAAAGATTTGAGGAATTTCTCCAGGATGCCAGAAAATTACTCAGAGCAAAAGATCTCACTTCTTCAGAATGTAAAGCAGATTTTCGAACAGAATGTTTGATGGGCACAGCTAAAATCGTTCATGATCAAGGTTAGCATGAAGCACTGTCTTGAACATCGACAACCAGTCCTATCTAGCTTTTAATTAGGACTTCACGACATACGTTTTACTGGGGCTTAAATCATCAATAAGACAAACCGTATTTTTATGGACTGACCCATAGATTTTTGATGGAGTTCTTTACAGAACAAGGAAGGATGAAGAAGCTATTAATTGGTCGGGTATTCTATGCTACTAATGGGAAGCTATTTTACTTCGCCTTTAGAGTGGGCCAGTTCACAGAACAGAAGGGGGCATTTTGACTGTGTACGATAGTATAAAACTAGTGATAGCGAATTGGCAGCCCGTTTACATCGCTCACGATTTTTATTACAATTGACTTCATAGTAAAATAAACTGCAGATTTACTCTTGCCTGTTTTACACTGTCGCACAAAGTTTAACTTATCCCCAGATAGTCCTGCTTCGCAAATTCTGCTTTAGATTCCGGACAGTGATTTTCATAATGGGCAAAAGCAATGAAGATGGAGTAAAAGATCATCAGCCCAGAGATGTCCTTTTTGGTGATGAGGACTTCTGCCTGCCAAGCTTGCACATCCTGATGCTGAAGAGAAAAATCTACAAAGAACAACAAACAGTTTGCCATTAAAGTACTCCTCTGATATGTTCAAAATCATGTAATTAATCAATAAAGTGGAATTAGAGAGCATTTTATGTGAAACCAGAAGAGAACTAGAAACAGGGGAACAAATTGATAAAATTGCAAGGCATGTACAATTAAATAGTTAATTCTTTCCACTGGAGCTGTGACAACATAGAGCAAATGGAAATTGTAATGTATGCACCTGTGAGCATGTTCCCAGGATTGTGGAACTGTAGCAAGGGTGCCATTAACCGGTCCAGGCAGTGGGCGGTCGAGGGGGTTGTTCAGCCCGACTGCCTGCCTCTCTTCCACGGTTACATCCGAGCCAGGGTGTCCCTGGAGATCGAGCACACGGTGTCCACTGGTACACTCACGGCCTTCCACGAGAGGTGGGCGCCGGAGGGACTGGAGTGCATCATTTCAACTGGGAACAGAATTTTAATTTGATTTAATTGATTTGATTTGATAACAGTTCCCTTTATGTTAAAATGTTAATTTGTGTTTTTGGTGCCCTCAAAAAAAACAAGGGGGGCACTTTAATGAAAGTAGTTTCTAGAGTGTGACCCCCTCTTTAATCAGGGGGCACTTGTTTATTGTCTTCAACAAAATAGTTGTGGAGCTGTAGCAAGGTGGCCATTAACCGGTCCAGGCAGCGGGCAGTCGAGAGGATCGTTCAGCCCAACTGCCTGCCTCTCTTCCGTGGCTATGTTCAAGTCAGGGTGTCCCTGGAGATGGAGCACGCAGTGTCCACCGGTACGCTCGCGGCCATCGTGAGAAGTGAGCGCCGGAGGGGCTGAAGTGCATCATCACCCCCGGCAACCAAATTTTAATTTGATTTTTTATGTTTTAAAGCTTAATTTGTTTTATTGTGCCGGGTTTTAGTGTCCCCTCCCTTTTAGCCAAGGGGCACTTGTATAATTTGTGGTTTTAGTGCCCAAAAAACCCCACAAAAAGCCCCCAAAAAAAACAAAAAAAGAAAAAACAGAAAAGGGCACTTGAAAACTGTTTGGAGTGTCCCCCCCTTTTAATCAGGGGGCACTTGATTGAAGTGATTTTGTTTTTGCAACAAAAAAGTTGTGAGTCTGATGTACGAACTGGTAGTGTTCTCTTTCAATTAAACCTTTGCTAATAAACCAGCTAGTTCTTACAGCTAATGTGTAGCTATGAATTCTTAAGCAAAGAACCTATGAAGCACATACACTACAGAAATAATGTTGGCTTCGTAGAGGTGTTCAAAACTGAAATGAACACACTCCAGACGGTGAATTTTGATCAAGATCACTGAACCAAATGAGCTTCATGAACTTTTCTGACATTTTTTTGAGAAGAACAACAATATTCATGTATTTATATAGCACCTTTAACATAGTGAATCATCCCAAGGCACTTCACAAGAGTATTATTAGATTAAAAATTTGATACTGAGCCCAATAAGGAGAAATTAGGGCAGGTGAACAAAAGCTTAGTCGAAGAGGTAGGTTTTAAGAAGCGTCTTGAAGGAAGAAAGAGAGGTAGAGAGGCGGAGAGGTTTAGCAGAGAATTCCAGAGCTTAGGGCCTAGGCAACAGAAGGAACGGCCACCAATAGTTGAGCGATTATAATCATGGATGAGGGCCTCAGCAGTAGATGTTATGGAGGTGGAAATAGGCGGCTTAGTTATGCTGCAGATATGTGGTCAAAAGCTCATTTCAGGGTCAAATATGACACCAAGTTTGCCAACAGTCTGGTTCAGCCTCAGACAGAAGTTGGGGAGAGGGATGGAGTCAGAGGCTGGGGAAGGAGTTGTGGCGGGGACAGAAAACAATGGCTTCGGCCTTCCCAATATTTAATTGGAGAAAATCTCTGCTCATCCAGACTGGATGTCGGACAAGAAATCTGATAATTTGAAGACTGTGGAAAGATCAAGAGAATTAAGTTCTGGGCTGATCAGTTCTGTAACTGAATGGCAAAGTAAATATTCAAGACTAATTATTCAAGAAGCCCTTAAAAAAGTATTTGCTAACACACCATGATAGTTGCAGAATGGAACACTAAGGCTTTTCCAAGGCACAACAGGAAGAACAGTCATCTTTTGGGTAGCCAAGCTTGTATTGTAGGGATAATTTTCAGACTTTGTGTCCTCGGCTGAAAGCCTTGTTGACTGGAAATGCATATTAGAAATTCAGGTGCAAAGTAGAATTATCCCCACATGTGAAGAGTGTCTGAGCAGTAAGAAATGTTACTTTTATATCAGCAGCAGTGCAAAAACGTTGTCGCCTCTTAGATATTTAAGATGTATATGTATCAAGCAGATGAGTAAGTTGAAATATTTAACTAAAGGTTAGTTGGGTGAAATTGGATTGGGCCCAAAAACGGGCACGCGATCACGAAGCCCGCACATGTTCAATGTGGTGCAGGCAGCATGCAAAATTCATGCTGCCTGCTCATTATAATGATTGAAGCACTGAGCTCAATACTAAATGCGCTGCTAGTTTGCTCAGCACTCAAGGCAGGGGGGTGGGGTTAAGTCTACAGACCAATAACATTTTTCTGCGGCTTACTGCTCTTCTTAAAAGGGAGGTGTTTTTTGCAGGAGCATCTGATGGTCACTGTGGATGCAGCCATGTCAGGGAACAGAAATGGAAAGAAGCTTCTCAGATGCAGCATTGGAGGCCTTGTTCCTGGGGGTAGACATAAGCAGACAGGTCCTCTACCCGCAGAAGAGCAGGAGGCCTTCCAGTCAGAATGCACTGGAAGGAGAAAGCCCAAGCTGTCAGTGCCACGAGTGTTGCAATCCGAGTGAGCCAGTACTCCAGTGCTGCAAGTAGTTGAATGACTTCCATCAAGGGTTCAAGGTCAGTGAATGCATCTTCAAATGCCATATCCCACCAACTGCACCACTAGCCTCAGACATTTCTCAATGCACCACACCTCCATCACTCACCTACCAACAATCTCTAGCAATCAGCACTCATACCTCACAAGCACTTACCATTGTTGCAAGCCTCACACCCATACCTCACAACTTGCACACAATGCCAGCTATTCAACCATGACAGGCACATCACCCAAATATATTGCACCACACTCACTGACACACTTCCATTTTGCTTGCAGGCCAAGGTGCCTCAGAACCACCGTGAGCAGCAGCAGACATCTTCAAAGCCTCACTGCACTGTAGGAGACTGTGCTGGAGATCACTGGAGGGGCCGTCACTGAGGCTGTGGTGATCGGTGAGGCTGAAAACATTGATGATGATGGTATGCTCATACTTAATCCTTCTTTCACATCCCACTGCCCCTTCATCGCACAATCTCTTCTCACTTATAAGCTGCCAATGGTGTACGCATACATATGCTGGGGAATAGAGTCGAAGACACTTGTGTCAAAGGCACATAAAGGAGATCTTCGAAGTGCTCCTTCCAGATTGTCCTGACTGCCTCGCAGTCCTTGATGAGTGTCTCCCCGTTCTTGGCCAGTAGTGGGGTGAGGTCTTGGTTGCTTGGGCGTAGGTGGACTTGATCTTCCTCGCTGCAATGCTCCACCTCACACTCAAGAAGCTCTCCACTGGAGTGTAACTAAACTATAGATCCAGTGGGAACCTGTTCAACCTTCGTCGCCTCCAGGCTAGATCCAAGGTCATCCCATCCTCTGTCATTGAACTACAGTATGCGGATGACATTTGCGTCTCCGCACATTCAGAGGCTGAACTCCAAGCCATCGTCAACATCTTCACTGAGGCATATGAAAGCATGGGCCTTACACTAAACACCCGTAAGACAAAGGTCCTCCACCAACCTGACCCCACCACACAGCACCGCCCTCCGGTCATCAAGATCCATGGTGCGGCCCTGGACAACCTAGACCACTTTCCACACCTCGGGAGCCTATTATCGGCAAGGGCAGACATCAATGACGAGGTTCAACACCGCCTCCAGTGCACCAGCACAGCCTTCGGTCGCCTGAGGAAGAGAGTGTTCGAAGATCAGGCCCTCAAATCTGCCAACAAGCTTATGGTCTCCAGGGCTGTAGTGATATCCACCCTCCTGAATGGCTCACAGACGTGGACCATTTCCAGTAGACACCTCAAATCACTGGAGAAATACCACCAACGATGTCTCCGCAAGATCCTGCAAACTCCCTGGAAAGATAGACGCACCAACATCAGTGTTCTCGATCAGGCCAACATCTCCTCCTTGATAAAATGCAACATCCCCACCAACACTTGGGAATCCCTGGCCCAAGACCGCCCTAAGTGGAGGAAGAGCATTCGGGAGGGCGCTGAGCACCTCGAGTCTCGTCGCTGAGAGCATGCAGAAAACAAGCGCAGGCAGCGGTAGGAGCATGCAGCAAACCAGACTCCCCACCCACCCTTTCTTTCAACGAATGTCTGTCCCACCTGTGACAGAAACTGTAATTCTCATATTGGATTGTACAGTCACCTGAGAACTCACTTTTAGAGTGGAAGCAAGTCTTCCTCGATTTCAAGGGCCTGCCTATGATGATGATGAAGCATGCACAGCTTGATTTTCCCCCTTCCCCACCATAACCCAATCCTTGTGCCTTTCTGCTATCAGATACCCAAGCACTGCCAGCAGCCCAGCCTGACGCCAACCGAGTAGAGGAGGAGAGTGAAGAAGAGGCACCGTCACTTGATCTGACACTTCCAGACACCAGTTCAGAAAATGGCACTGTGCGAACTTTAGAGTGTAGTATAGCAATGGGATCTGCATGTGATGAGTCACTGGGCATGAGTGGGCTGTAGCCAGGCTGGGGGAAAGGGTAGCTCGGGTGCCAGCTTCCCCGATGGCGAGCTCGCACATAAGTTCTGCTGCATAGGACTGAGATGAGGACTTCAATGAGTGGCCTTCAGAAGAAGGATGATGGTCATGCACACAGAAACGCTTGTTGCAATGACAAGCCTGCCAGAGAGCCTCTTGTCAATGTCAAGAAGCATGGAGGAGTCCGACTCTGAAATTGCACAGAGCTTTGCACAGAGCTTGGAAGCTATGATTTCTAGGATGGAAGTGATGGGCAACTCCATTAGGGCATTGTGGACCCAACCATGACACTGGGTGTGATGGGTGATGTCGCAGCTTCCATTGCAGCATGTGGAAGTGACCCAATGCCTGAGTCCTCAGACTGCTCTCATACAGGCTCAGCTTCATGCCGTGCAAGCTCAGACTGATACCCTCATGGCTGGCTTTATGAGTGTGGAAAGGGGCTGGCAGGGTCTCATTGCAATCCAGCAATCTGTGCTCCAACAGATTGCGAGGAATGCTGAGGCACGCCCCTGGATGAGTGGCAGTGGCTCCAGGGAGCAAGAACCTGCTCTCCTTTCTCAGGATGGCTACATTCATACTCCCACCATTGCCACTCTGCCAGTACCCTTCCTGCTGCCTGTCAGCCAGCCAGCTCAGACTGCTGCCAAGTACATGTAATATATTCTTTATGACATCACAAACACACTGCACACAAGATAGCTCTACAGGAACTTGTCATGTGACCTTGACACATGATGCTTTTATTATATACATCAGCAGTTGCATTACCACAGTAGTCCACTAGATGGAGCAGTAGTTCAAGAGGGGGAACTCTATGTTACACTTCTCCCTCCTCAATAACAAAATAATCATCATACATAACATGTATGGTTAAACATAACAAAACATATGGACTTATTTCGTCATATTTACAAATCAAACTTAATAACTGGTTTTCTGTTTCAAAGAGGAAAATTTTGCTCTCGAACAGTACTTTCCAAACTTGGTGTTGAACTTAAACTCATTCTAGGCTGAACCTGAGGAGAGTTTTTCTCCAAGGGCAACCCTTGATCGACATTTGGACTCGCTACAACTTCAGATTGTTTGCCTGACTCAGACTTAAATTCTGACTGTCTCCTGGACTTGTTTCTAGTACATGTAGGATTTTCTAGTGGTATTCTACTTGTAACAAGACTATCTGACTCATCAGAAATAATCGAATCATTCCAACCTTCAACTCTTTCCACTTCTGTAGGTAAAATATGATCAATGTGAACAATCCTAACTTTTCCATGATCATACATCTTGACCAAATATGTGCGAGGACCACATATCTTCACTATTCTTCAAGGTAACCACTTTATAACTATTTATGGTGATAGTTCGTAACTCTAACCTTCTGATTCAATTTCACACTTCTCTCCCTTTCTCTACATCTATCATGACTCTCTTTCTGTCTTAATTGTTTCTCTTCTACTGATTATTCCAAGTTTGGCTTTAACAACGAGAACCTGGTTCGTGGCTGTCATTTGAGAAACAACTCTGCTGGTGTTCGACCAATGGTTGTATGAGGAGTATTACGATAAGTAATTAGAAGATTTGCCAAATGGTGGTCCAACTACAACTGCCATTTCTTTGGATTTGGATCCAATATTTGCTTGATGAGGGTACGTTTTACAATTTGTATTGTGCGCTCTGCTGCACCATTTGAAGCAGAGTGGTATGGTGGAACCTTGTTCTCTTTCACACCAATTCTGCTCATGAACTGTGCAAATTCTTATAACCAAATTGCAGCCCATTATCAGACACAATTTCTTCTGGGAGGCCATATGAAGAAAACAATCTTCGCAAATTGTCTCGTGTTTTACTTGTTATTTTCCACATTGGAAACACCTCGACCCATTTTGAATGGCTATCAATCACAATTAACAATTGTTATCCTTCTAGCTCAGCAAAATCTATAAATAACATTTGCCACACCCTGGTAAGCCATTTCCATGGCTGTAATGGTACTGATGGTGTTTTTTTGCTTACCGATTGACATGTTGTACACTGACTGACGATGTACTCTATATTTTATCTAGATCTGGCCACCATATATTAATGCGTGCAAAACTCTTGGTCAAACACATTCCCAGGTGCTGGTCATGAAGATCTCCTAATAATTTGGACCTAAACTTATTTGGAAAAACTACTCTTGCACCCCACATGATACAATCTTCATCCATTGATAATTCATTCCTATGAACGACGAATGGATGAATATCTTTCTCTGATACTTGGTTTTGCCAGCCATTTGCTATGTAATCATACACCTTCGACATAACTGGGTCATGTTTGGCTGCTCTACCAATCTCTTCATCTGTGACTGGCAGTTCATCAATGTATGAAAAATAGAACAATTCTTTCCTATTGGGTGTAACTTGTGAAGGCAATCTAGACATAGCGTCAGCATTACCATCTGACTTAGGTACAACAATAATGGGTGTAGCCCAATTACTTAGATATACCTCAGAGATAATGTTCTCAGGGCTAGACTTTCCACTAGGTGGCCATCGCCCCAAAAAATGGGCCTTGTTCCAACGATGTAGGATGTCTCAGCCTTAGTGATCGCTGGAACATGGCCCATTTTTTTTTGCGAATTTCCACCCGGCCTTAGGCCGGCAATGTGGAATGGGTGATCTTCAAGTTCGGCGATGTCACGTTCGCCCACCGAATGAGGAAGTCAAAAGCTTCCCTAGCAATGGGCTTCTGCGCATGTGTGAGATTTTTTTTCCGGCCAACTGACTTTCCCGCATTTTGGGAGGTCAGGGGTCAACACACATGCCCAGAAGGCACAGGGAAGGGCAGACAGAGAGAGAGAGGAGATAGAGGGAGAGGAGGAAGCCAGAGAGCAAGAGGAGAGGGAATTTGATCATTTGCAATATCGGGAGCAACGGAAGGTCAAGGATCAAGGCCTATAAAAGGCCAGGAGCAGCGGCAGTCGGAGGAGCAGTCGGGAGCAGCGGGAGGTCGAGGATCGAAACCTATAAAAGGCCAGGAGCAGTGGGAGTCAGAGAGACTAGCCGGTGCAGGGACAAGAGTAAACAAAGAAGTAAAAGGAAATCGAAGTGTGACATCACAGCCAAGCGGGTAAGTGATTGGCTGGTGGATTGGTGAGTATCTAATCTTTTTAGTTTTCTTTTTCTTTTCTTATCAGTCAGTAAACCTTTGGCATTGTTGCCAAATTAAGTTAATTTAAAGGTTAAGTCATGACAGGAGAGCCCAGACCCATGTCATGCTCCTCCTGTGCTATGTGGGTAGTCAGGGACATTCCAGTGTCCCTGACTACTATGTGTGCAGGAAGTGTGTCCAGCTGCAGCTCCTGACAGACCACGTTGCAACACTGGAGCTGCGCATGGACTCATTCTGGAGCATCCGTGATGCTGAGGATGTCGTGAATAGCATGTTTAGTGAGTTGGTCACACCGCAGGTAAAGGTTACACAGGCAGATAGGGAATGAGTGACCATCAGGCAGAGCAGTGGAAGGAAGGTAGTGCAGGGGTCCCCTGCGGTCATCTCCCTCCAAAACAGATATACGGTTTTGGGTACTGTTGGGGGAGATATCTCATCAGGGGAAGGCAGCAGCAGCCAAGTTCATAGCACTATGGGTGGCTCTGCTGCACAAGAGGACAGGAAAAAGAGTGGGAGAGCCATAGTGGTAGGGGATTCTATTTTAAGGGAAATAGATAGGTGCTTCTGCGGCCGCAATCGAGACTCCAAGATGGTATGTTGCCTCCCTAGTGCAAGGATCAAGGATGTCTCGGAGCAGCTGCAACGCATTCTGGAGAGTGAGTGTGAACAGCCAGTTGTCGTGGTGCATATAGGTACCAATGATATAGGTAAAAAATGGGATGAGGTCCTACAAGCTGAATCTAGGAAGCTAGAAGTTAAATTAAAAAATTGGACCTCAAAGGTAGTAATCTCAGGATTGCTACCAGTGCATGTGCTAATCAGAGTAGAAATAACAGGATAGTTAAGATGAATACGTGGCTTGAGGAATGGTGCAAAGGGAGGGCTTCAAATTCCTGCGACATTGGAACCAGTCTGGAGGAGGTGGGACCAGGACAAACCAGACGGTCTGCACCTGAGCAGGACCAGAACCAATGTCCTAGGGGGAGTGTTTGCTCGTGCTGTTGGGGAGGTTTTAAACTAACATGGCAGGGGGATGGGAATCTATGCAGTGAGACAGGGGGAAGTAAAATGGGGGCAGAAGCAAAGGGTAGAAAGGAGAAAAGGAAAAGTGGAGGGCAGAGAAATCAAAGGCAAAAATCAAAAAGGGCCACATAACAACATAATTCTAAAAGGATAAAGAGTGTTAAAAAAAACAAGCCTGAAGGCTCTGTGTCTCAATGCGAGGAGCATTCATAATAAGGTGGATGAATTAAATGAGCAGATAGCTGTTAATGGATATGATATAATTGGGATTACAGAGGCATGGCTCCAGGGTGAGCAAGGCTGGGAACTCAACATCCTGGGGATTCAATATTCAGGAAGGATAGACAGAAAGCAAAAGGAGGTGGGATAGCGTTGTTGGATAAAGAGCATATTAACGCAATAGTAAGGAAGGACATTCGCTTGGATGATGTGGAATCTGTATGGGTAGAGCTGCGGAACACCAAAGGGCAGAAAACGCTAGTGGGAGTTGTGTACAGACCATCAAACAGTGACCATAATATGGTAGAATTTTTTATTAAGATGGAGAGTGACAAAGTTAATTCAGAGACTAGAATCCTGAACTTAAAGAAAGGTAACTTTGATGGTATGAGACGTGAATTGGCTCGGATAGACTGGTGAATGATACTTAAAGGGTTGATGGTGGATAGGCAATGGCAGACATTTAAAGATCACATGGATGAACTTCAACAATTGTACATCCCTGTCTGGCATAAAAATAAAACGGGGAAGGTGGCTCAACCGTGGCTAACAAAGGAAATTAGAGATAGTGTTAAATCCAAGGAAGTGGCATATAAATTGGCCAGACAAAGCAGCAAACCCGAGGACTGGGAGAAATTTAGAATTGAACACAGGAGGGCAAAGGGTTTAATTAGGAGGGGGGAAATAGAGTATGAGAGTAAGCTTGCCGGGAACATAAAAACTGACTGCAAAATCTTCTATAGATATGTGAAGAGAAAAAGATTAGTGAAGACAAAAGTAGGTCCCTTGCAGTCGGATTCAGGTGAATTTATAATGGGGAACAAATGGCAGACCAATTGAACAAATACTTTGGTTCTGTCTTCACGAAGGAAGACACAAATAACCTACTGGAAATACTAGGGGACCGAGGGTCTAGTGAGAAGGAGGAACTGAAGGAAATCCTTATTAGTCAGGAAACTGTGTTAGGGAAATTGATGGGACTGAAGGGCAATAAATCCCCAGGGCCTGATAGTCTACATCCTAGAGTACTTAAAGAAGTGACCCTCGAAATAGTGGATGCATTGGTGGTCATTTTCCAACATTCTATAGACTCTGGATCAGTTCTTATGGATTGGAGGGTAGCTAATGTAACCATACTTTTTAAAAAAGGAGGGAGAGAGAAAAAGGGGAATTATAGAACGACATCGGTAGTGGGGGAAATGTTGGAATCAATTATTAAAGATGTAACAGCAGCGGCTTTGGAAAGCAGTGACAGGATCGGTCCAAGTCAGCATGGATTTAAGAAAAGGGAAATCATGCTTGACAAATCCTCTAGAATTTTTTGAGGCTGTAACTAGTAGAGTGGACAAGGGAGAACCAGTAGATGTGGTGTATTTGGACTTTCAAAAGGCTTTTGACAAGGTCCCACTCAAGAGATTAATGTGCAAAATTAAAGCACATGGTATTGGGGATATGTATTGACGTGGATAGAGATTTGGTTGGCAGACAGGAAGTAACGAGTAGGAATATACAGGTCCTTTTCAGAATGGCAGGCAGTGTCTAATGGGGTGCCGCCAGGTTCAGTGCTGGGACCCCAGCTATTTACAATATACATTAATGATTTAAATGAAGGAATTGAATGTAACATCTCCAAGTTTGCAGATGACACTAAGCTGGGTGGCAGCGTGAGCTGTGAGGAGGATGCTAAGAGGCTGCAGAGTGACTTGATAGGTTAGGTGAGTGGGAAAATGCATGGCAGATGGAGTATAACGTGGATAAATGTGAGGTTATCCACTTTAGTGGCAAAAACAGGAAGGCAGAATATTAACTGAATGGTGACATATTTGGAAAAGGGGAGGTGCAATGAGACCTGGGTGTCATGATACATCAGTCATTGAAAGTTGGCATGCAGGTAGAGCAGGCGGTGAAGAAGGCAAATGGTATGTTGGCCTTCATAGCGAGGCAATTTGAATATAGGAGCAGGGAGATCGTTCTGCAGTGGTACAGGGCCTTGGTGAGGCCACATCTTGAATATTGTGTACAGTTTTGGTCTCCTAATCTGAGGAAAGGCATTCTTGCTATTGAGGGAGTGCAGCGAAGGTTCACCAGACTGATTCCCGCGTTGGCAGGACTGACATATGAAGAAAGACTGGATCGACTAGGCTTATATTCACTGGAATTTAGAAGAATGAGAGGGGATCTCATAGAAACATTTAAAATTCTGACGGGATTGGACAGGTTAGATGCAGGAAGAATGTTCCCGATGTTGGGAAAGTCCAGAACCAGGGGTCACAGTCTAACGGTAAGGGATAAGCCATTTAGGACCGAGATGAGAAGGAACTTCTTCACTCAGAGAATTGTGAACCTGTGGAATTCTCTACCACAGAAAGTTGTTGAGGCCAATTTGTTGGATATATTTAAAAGGGAGTTAGGTGTGGCCCTTATGGCTAAAGGGATCAAGGGGTATGGAGAGAAAGCAGGAATAGAGTACTAAAGTTGAAAAAATGATCAGCCATGATCTTATTGAATGGTGGTGCAGGCTCGAAGGGCCTACCTCTGCACCTATTTTCTATGTTTCTATGTTGCTAAATACAAATATAAATATCAATATAAATACAAATACAAATATAAATACAAATATAAGCGCTATAAAAAGAACTATAAAAATGTCTGCTGACTTCGATTCAGAGAGGAAAAGAGCTAAACCCTTCAGCGACGAAGCGAGCGAGGCCCTGGTGAACGAGGTGCATGCCAGTTGAGCCAAATTGACACGGGGTGTGCATGGGAAACCTCCACCCCGTGTCTGCAGAAAGATTTGGGAGGAGATTGCAGCCGTGGTATCATTTGCATCCCATGAGGCGAGGGGGGCTGACCAGTGCAGAAAACGCTGGAATAGCTTGGTCGCGGCAGCAAGAGTAAGTTGCATTTTATTATTTTATATTTTAACTGTAATATTTTACTGATGCATGCAAATTTTTATTAGAGCAACGAATGTCCTGCATTGAATTTAAGTCTGTCATTCTTTATTCTATTAATTAAGTTTGTCATTCTTTATTGTATTAATTAAACCATGTTAACAGTAAGTTGAATTTCAATTTCAAACTTTATATTTAATATTTTACTGATGCATGCAAATTTTTATTCTAACAATGAATCTCCTGCATTGAATTTTAGTTCGTCATTCTTAAATGTATTACGTAAACCATGTTAAGATCCGGAGAGCAGCATGTAACATTTTAAACTTTTGTGACCTCAAGATATTACCTAGTCCATTAGCTTATGCCATGCCATGCTTTTTTCTCGTTTGCAGAAGAAGGTTTCTATCAACCGTTCCGAGCAAAGGCGGACGGGGGGGTGGCTCTGCTCAACTGCCGCCACTTACAGAGATTGAGGAGCATGCGGCCACGTGGTTGGCCATGAGCCATTCAGCCACCACCCGTGCTCTGGCCAAACCCAGCCATGCGTCTCGTGAGTAATGTGTAACGTGTAATGTGTCAAACAGTATTAAAAACAGTATTAAAAACTTAAATAAGTAACTGATCCAATGTCCTCTAATTATAATGCAATATGCAATACATTGTGATGTACTTATGATATACTAATGATGTCATGTCTTGCATGCATGTTTGCAGCCCTTGTGCATAAGAAGCAAAGGATGCAGCCGCTACAGCGCTCTGGGGAAGTGAAAAGTATTGATATGAGACATCTCATGGTAATATTCACCGTTACGTTGTAATAAGCTCTGTAAAGAATGTCATATGTGTTTTTAAGGTCAACCTGATACGTTCGTTCAACTCCAGCCGGCACCATCAGCTGTACCAACAACCTCGGAGGAGGAAGAGGAGGAGCAGGAGGAAATGGAAATGGAGGAATGGGAGCACTTTCCTCACCTCGAGGAGGAGGAGGACGACGATGATCTTGAGCTCCTGCAGTATTCGTCCATTGTTGGTCATCTCTGTTGAGGATGAAGGGTACCGGAACCAAGCGGTATGCAGCCGGCGATGCCAAGGCGCATCATATTGCACACGCTGACCCCGCGGAGGCCCGGTCAGCGAGGTGAGCAATCACCTACCTTGGAAGGGCAGACGGAGTGCTTGATCTCCATGTGCAGGGAGACGGTCGCGATAGGTCACGATTTTATCCAGGGGTTCCATCAGTTCTCCACGAACTGGAGCCAGTTCTCCACGAATTTCTCCAACTGGTCTGTCATGTAAACGGAGTTAGCACAGTACACCTTGGAAGGGATCCGAGAGCAGGCCGCCGCAACCGACGACCTTCGGCATGCGTTGCTGGCTGGACACGCGCTGCACCCCAAGGTGTCATATTGGTTCAAAGTGTGACCTCCAGCACTCAAGCGAGTACGGAGGATACAGTTCCTCCTGACTCGGAAGACGAACATCATGCTTCGTCTTCCACTCAGACACCTACACCACGGCAGGAAGTCTCTGGGGACCAAAACAGGCGGGTGGTGTTAAAACACGGAGTGGTAAAGGACCTGGAGCCAAACGTGGCCGCAGGTAGGGAAGGGTTTTTTTTTCAATATAAATGTAAATGTAAATGTTAAATGTTAAATGTTAAATTGTTTAAAGTTCGTGCGTTCATTGTTTGGGGTGAGGGCTGGGGGGGTGTTGAGGGTGTTGATAAAATATTTTTAAAATTCGTTGTTTTAAATAAAATTTTTTATTGAGCTTAACAATTGTTGTGCATTCTCGCATAGTTGCGTTAAACATAAAATTTTTAACAATTCTTAACAAAATCTGCATTTGTTGTGCATTCTATTATTATAACAAAAGTTCACTTAAGTTAAGCATCAATGCAAATGCCAGGCCTGTGCAGGCAAGGCAAAAACGTAACTCAACGCAAATGCAACTTTTGCTTAACCGTAACTGTAAATGTAAATGTGACTAGCCACAATGTAAGTTCAGGAAAAGCGTTCATAAATGAACTGCTGACACAAGAGCTTAGCAGCTGCGTAACTTCCTCTGGGTACTGGTCTTCGGGGGACCATGGCTAGATCGCCAGGCTGGTTGGCCTCCCCTAGGTCCTCACCAGCCTCCTCTTCCTCCTGCTCCTCGCCGGCTGGCTCTTCTCTCTCCCCTCCTTCTGGAGGTGGACCTGCAGCCCCGTCTGGCATTAGTTGTCCTCTCCTTATAGCTAGGTTATGCAGCATGCAGCACACCACAATAAACTCAGCAACCTGGTCAGGATGGTACTTTAGGCTGCCACCAGAATGGTCCAGGCATCGGAAGCGCTGCTTTAGGACTCCAATTGTCTTTTCGACGATGTTGCATGTCGCTATGTGGCTTTCATTGTAACATTTCTCTGCTTCAGTGACGGGATTACATAGTGGGGTCATCAGCCAACTGACAAGGCCATATCCCTTATCCCCCAGCATCCAACCGTGACTTTCTGGCTGATTGACAAACAGGTCAGGGATAGCACTCTCACATAGGATGTGCGCATCATGGATGTGGCCTGGAAATGTAGCATTTACTGTCATGATTATTTGCTTGTGGTCGACAACAAACTGCACATTCATGGAGTGGAATCCCTTTCTGTTACAAAACACCTCCGCGTTCTTTAAAGGGGTTTTCAGGGCAATATGCGTTCAGTCTATTGCTCCGTGCACCTTGGGGAAGTCTGCTATTCTCGAGAAATCCAAAGCCCTCTCGGTCTGTGCCTCCCTGGTCATAGGGAAGCTGATAAATTCCATCCTGCAAGCGTAAAGGGCTTCAGTCACCTGTCAAATGCAGCAGTGTGTGGTGTGCTGAGAGATTTGACAGATGTCGCCAGCTGAAGCCTGAAAAGATCCCGATGAGTAGAATACTAGGGCTGCAGTAACCTTCACCTCAATGGACAGTGTGGTTCTGATGGTGCTGGAAGGCTACAGATCCCCCTTGATGAGCTGGCAAATCTCATCGATGGCCTCCTTCTGGAAGCGCAGCCTCCTAAGACACATGTTTTCAGACAAGTTGAGGTAAGATTGCGTTACTTTGTCACCTTCGTTGGCTGTACGCTCACCTCCTCTGTCTCCTCTGTCTCTGTCTACGCATTATTCTACCACCTCTTCGATTGATCCTTTCAGAAACCAGCTTGTGAGCAGTTACGAGTAATGGCGCAGAAAGCATAGGCCCCATCACTATCAATAATTATTGTCACTTGCTATAAATGCACTTTTCACAAAAAAATTTAATCTATTAAACTACTCTCTCTATAAAAGTTCGAGTCTAACACTGCATACCAATCTCAGTCTGATACTCTCTCGATTCCAGCCCCAGTCCCATCACTTTCAATAATTATTTTCACTTGGTATAAATGCACTGTTCATTAAAAAATGCCTAATCCACTAGGCTATTAGTAAAATTAAATATAATTAATATGTAATAACCTGAGTAGACCTATCTATACAGGACCCAAAAGTAACTCACAACTATCTAAGCATGATTTTTTTAGCTGTCTCCACCCTTCCTCCAATCTTCAAAATGGTGTCTGTAATGCGCATTTTCTTCAGTAAAGCCCGGGAAAAGCAATTATTACCCAGCAATGTTTTCGGCGAGCAATCAGCCCGGCAATCTGCCGAACGTTGCGATGGGCGATGTGCGGGCGATCACCTCAGCGATCAGTTTGGCGAAGTGAGCCGACACTTGGGGGTTTAATTTTCTGCCGATGTTTCTGACCCAGTTTCCACTTATTGTGTGATATATGGCACTATATGTGCAATGTGAAGTGGAAAGTCTAGCCCTCAGTTTCTAGTCTTTTGAGTTCTTGCTCAACTTTCTCCTTGAGTGTGTATGGTACGGGACGTGGCTTGCAGTAAACTGGTCTGGCGACGTTCTGTTCCCTGACACTCGCCTTGAAGTCTTGGATCGGATTGTCAGTTTCAGATACTGCTTACTGACTTCATCCTCATTGCAAACCTCATTTCAACACAAAAAATCTCATTCCAATCCAGCTTCAGTGATCTCAATCAATTTCTACCTATCAAGGCAGGCTAGTCTCCTGTCCGTATTAAGAGAGGCAAGCTCAGGAATTGATCTTTGTATTTCACCGGTACAGTGATACATCCGACAACAGGAATTTGCTCTCCTGAGTAGCTTCGCAGCTCTATCTTCAATTTCTCCATCGGAAAATCACTCAACTTGTCGAGATACAGTGATTCCGGTACCACATTCACAGATGCCCAAGTGTCAATTTCCATGGGTATCCTGGTTCCTGCAATGTCTACTTGGATGACGATACTTCGCAAATCGCTTTTAGGTACCCTTGTGCTCCTGATGATGTGTATCTTCAGAACCCCCTCATTCTGTTGCTTCTCTTCAATACTATGTAGTCTCTGGCGATTTCTACTTCTAGCATTGAACATCGGTTTACTCTTCAATTGGCATGCCTTCGCAGGATACCCAGTTTTCCTGCAGATGAAACACTCTGGCTTCATATATGGACAACTTTGAACAATACTTTGTCCCAGGCACCGATAGCATGACTTCAATTCACTGTTACCAGGGCCAGTTGCTGAGGCTTTGGGGCCCAACTGCCTTTTACTTCTAACCTACAGGCGATTCACCTTGGGTATTGGATAACTGGAAATGGGACAAAATTCTTGGGACTATTAGTCGGCCATATCCATCGACATAAGATTTATGAAACGGAAGTCATGTTTGACAAATTTGCTAGAATTCTTTGAGCATGTAACGAACAGGGTGGATAAAGGGGAACCAGTGGATGTGGTGTATTTGGACTTCCAGAAGGCATTTGACAAGGTGCCACATAAAGGGTACTGCACAAGATAAAAGTTCACAGGGTTGGGGGCAATATATTAGCATGGATAGAGGATTGGCTAATGGACAGAAAACAGATAGTAGGGATAAATGGTTCATTCTCGGGTTGGCAATCAGTAACCAGTGGGGTGCCGCAGGGATAAGTGCTGTTTACAATCTATATTAACGACTTGGACGAAAGGACTGAGTGTAACATAGCCAAGTTTGCCAACGATATAAAGATGGGAGGAAAAGCAATGTCTGAGAAGAACACAAAAAATCTGCAAAAGGACAATGACAGGGTAAGTGAGTGGGCAAAAATTTGGCAGATGGAGTATAATGTTGGAAAGTGTGAGGTCATGCACTTTGGCAGGAAAAATCAAAGAGCAAGTTATTATTTAATTGGAGAAAGATTGCAAAGTGCTGCAGTACAGCAGGACCTGGGGGTATTTGTGCATGAAACACAAAAGGTTAGTATGCAGATACAGCAAGTGATCAGGAAGGCCAATGGAATCTTCACCTTTAGCGCAAAGGAGATGGAGTATAAAAGCAGGGAAGTCTTGCTACAGTTGTACAGGGTATTGGTGAGACCACACCAGGAATACTGCGTGCAGTTTTGGTTACCCTATTTACAAAAGGATATACTTGCTTTGGAGGCAGCTTAGAGAAGGTTCATAGAAACATAGAAACACAGAAAATGGGTGCAGGAGTAGGCCATTCGGCCCTTCGAGCCTGCACCACCATTCGATAAGATCATGGCTGATCATTCCCTCAGTACCCCTTTCCTGCTTTCTCTCCATACCCCTTGATCCCTTTAGCCGTAAGGGCCATATGTAACTCCCTCTTGAATATATCCAATGAACTGGCATCAACAACTCTCAGCAGCAGGGAATTCCACAGGTTAACAACTCTCTGAGTGAAGAAGTTTCACCTCATCTCAGTCCGAAATGGGGTACCCCTTATCCTAAGACTGTGTGTCCTGGTTCTGGACTTTCTCCAACATCGGGAGCAATCTATCCGCATCTAACCTGTCCCGTCCCATCAGAATCTTGTATGTTTCTATGAGATCCCCTCTCATCCTTCTAAACTCTAATCTATAAAGGCCCAGTTGATCCAGTCTCTCCTCGTATGTCAGTCCGGCCATCCCGGGAATCAGTCTGGTGAACCTTTGCTGCACTCCCTCAATAGCAAGAACGTCCTTCCTCAGATTAGGAGACCAAAATTGAACACAATATTCCAGGTGAGACCTCACCAAGGCCCTGTACAACTGCAGTAAGACCTCCCTGCTCCTATACTCAAATCCCCTAGCTATGAAGGCCAACATACCATTTGCCTTCTTCACCGTCTGCTGTACCTGCATGCCAACTTTCAATGACTGATGAAACATGACACCCAGGTCTCATTGCACCTCTCCTTTTCCTAATCTGCCACCATTCAGATAATATTCTGTCTTTGCGTTTTTGCCCCCAAAGTGGATAACCTCACATTTATCCACATTATACTGCATCTGCCATGCATTTGCCCTCTCACCCAACCTGTCTAAGTCACCCTGCAGCCTCTTCGCGTCCCCCTCACAGCTCACACCACCACCCAGTTTAGTGTCATCTGCAAACTTGGAGATTTTACACTCAATTCCTTCATTCAAATCATTGATGTATATTGCAAAGAGCTGGGGTCCCAGCACTGAGTCCTGCGGCACTCCACTAGTCACTGCCTGCCATTCTGAAAAGCACCCGTTTATCCCGACTCTCTGCTTCCTGTCTGCCAACCAGTTCTCTATCCATGTCAATACATTACCCCAATACCATGTGCTTTGATTTTGCACACCAACCTCTTATGTGGGACCTTGTCAAAAGCCTTTTGAAAGTCCAAATACATCACATCCACTTGTTCTCCCTTTTCCACTCTACTAGTTACATCCTCAAAAAATTCCAGAAGATTTGTCAAGCTTGAATTCCCCTTCATAAATCCATGCTGACTTGGACCGATCCTGTCACTGCTTTCCAAATGCGCTGCTAATTCATCCTTAATAATTGACTCCAACAGTTTCCCCACCACTGATGTCAGGCTAACTGGTCTATAATTACCCACTTTCTCTCCCTCCCTTTTTAAAAAGTGGTGTTACATTAGCTACGCTCCAGTCCATAGGAACTGATCCCGAGTCGATAGACTGTTGGAAAATGATCACCAATGCATCCACTTTTTCGAGGGCCACTTCCTTAAGTACTCTGGTATGCAGACTATCAAGCCCTGGGATGTATCGGCCTTCAATCCCATCAATTTCCCGAATACAATTTCCCGCCTAATAAGGATATCCTTCAGTTCCTCCTTCTTATTAGACCCTTGGTCCCCTAGTACTTTCGTAAGGTTATTTGTGTCTTCCTTTGTGAAGACAGAACCAAAGTATTTGTTCAATTGGTCTGCTATTTCTTTGTTCCCCATTATAAATTCACCTGATTCTGACTGCAAGGGACCTACGTTTGTCTTCACTAATCTTTTTCTCTTCACATATCTATAGAAGCTTTTTCAGTCAGTTTTTATGTTACCGGCAAGCTTCTTCTTGTACTCTATTTTCCCCCTCTTAATTAAACCCTTTGTCCTCCTCTGCTGAATTCTAAATTTCTCCCAGTCCTCAGGTTTGCTGCTTTTTTTGCCCAATTTATATGCCTCTTCCTTGGATTTAACACTATCCTTAATTTCCCTTGTTAGCCACAGTTGAGCCACCTTCCCTGGTTTATTTTTACTCCAGACAGTGTTGATTCACAAGGTTGAATCCAGGGATGAGGGGGTTGACTTATGAGGAAAGGTTGAGTACGTTGGGACCCTACTCATTGGAGTTCAGAAGAATGAGAGGTGATCTTATCGAAAAGTATAAGAGGGCTTGACAAGGTGGATGCAGAGAGGATGTTTCTACTGATAGGGGAGACTAGAACTAGAGGGCATAATCTTAGAATAAGGGGCCACCCATTTAAAACAGAGATGAGGAGTAATTTATTTGCTCAGAAGGTTGTGAATCTGTGGAATTCACTGCCTCAGATAGTTGTGGAAGCTGGGACATTGAATAAATTTAAGACAGAAATAGACAGTTTCTTTAACGATAAGGGAATAAGGGATTATGAAGTGCGGGCAAGAAAGTGGACCTGAGTCCATGATCGGATCAACCATGATCGTATTAAATGGCGGACCAGGCTCAAGGGGCTGTATGGCCTACTCCTGCTCCTATTTCTTATGTTCTTATGCACTTATAGCTGTCTGACAAGCTAAATATGTAAGGAGGTCGTCTCTATGAGGGGGTCAGGTTCGCTTCTGACCAACTTGAGCGGTTCGAATCAGTCCCACTCCCTTGGGTTCTCGACTCTGGATTTATTTGGAGAGTGTGACAAAAGTGCAAAGGACACTGGTTTGATGCAAAAGAACTTTGTTGTTATTACAGTCAAGGTAATACAAGCTTATTACTCTAGTAAGAAAATACAAGGCCAAACTTACAATCACTCTAATAAAGGACAATACAAGGAAAGGTACAAGGTCAAACTTATAATCATTCTAATAAAGAACCATGCACTACACATTCAAAGGGGGTGACAGTAAATTATACCTCTCACCTCCCAATACCTAATTCTAGCTAGGTTAGACTCCAGGGCAGGCAGGGACTATGCTTACCAATTCATTTGACAGTTAACGGTAGATCGCATTTTTTTTCCCCTTGATACCACGTTGACTGTGGTCGGTCGCTGCTGCGATGGTGATGTTCTTCCTTCCTTCAGGACCTCAAGGCTTCGAGGCTGGAGAGGTTAGTTTACAACTGTTGTGTTGGTTTCTCTGCTTGTCTTTATGACATACTCGCAGTATCGCACCTGGTGTAGTATGGCATCTGAGGTAGTAGCAGACATGTAGCTACCTAGCAACCACCTAACCTCTGTTGAAAACAGGGGCCAGTTATACGATTTCAGTGTTCTAATCTTGCAGCCAAATCTGTTCAAAATCCTTTGTATAATTTTGGCGGGCTTGGTTCTTCTTTGTAATATTTTGTTGGGCTCGTTAAAAGTTGATATGTTTTGGGTGAGTTAATGTTCGAAAACTGTTTCCTGATGGAAATATATAGTTTGGTAATTGCAATGTCCTTTTGAGCGTAGTCTTTTGCATACAGGCTGAATTGGTCCTCTCTGCGATGTATAAGCTGAAATGGTTGTCCAGACCCATGTTGATGGGTAGCTACCTCTGGGTGATTTTGTGATGTTAATGTCTCATGTGGGGGAAGGATTTTCGAATACTCGTTCTTCCAGACAGGTTAACTTAGTCCTCACACCCAGGTAACTTCACTTAATGAGACTGTCTCCTGTTAGTTCCGTAGGTCCACCCACAGCCTTGAGTTTGTCTTTTAAAATCCGAAATTCTATTAAAGTTCGTAGTTTCTTCCATAAGCACTTTAGAGTTCCAAACTTTTCAGTTGATAGTCCCAAATTAAATTTCCTTTCGAATGAGCCCAAACACAGGGCGTTGGGGCGGTGGGGCGGGGGGGGAGTGGTTTTTGTGAATTTTGCATCCCTTCATTCCCCCCTGTAGACACTCAACGCTCTTGAGTGTCAATCAAGGTAAGCAAAATTCCTGCTCCCGAGAGTCAACCTTCCCTGCATGTACACTAGCTAAAACATAACCCTGCATCCCCCGTTTAAATGCAAATGCAATTTACAGGCGAATTGAGTCATTGCAATTCAGTTATAGTATGATGGCCCTCTTTTACTTAATTTTCACAGTGGAATAACAGTACATGGCCAAATACAGTTCTAAGTAAAACAAGTAAAAGCACATAGTCAAACACATTCTCAAGTAACATTAACAGTCCATAGTCAAACATATTCAAGTTCAGTACATAGTCAAAACATTTCAAGTAAGACTCTTACGACACTCGAGATTTTTGCGGCTTACAGCAGGTAAAATCAAACACAAATTAAACATGGCAGTATGGTGTCACCCCTCCCTGCGCGATTCCCAAGTTTGGCCAGGGAGCGTGCAGCACCCTTTGGTGGCTGACCTGATGGCCTCTGCATTTCACTCGGCAAGCGAGACACCATAAGTAAAGTATAATCGTGAGTTCACAGATAACTAAAGTGTGGGAAGCGATTCTGATCCAGACTGGGACTTCTATATTTCTGAAAAGGTCCCACCAAGGTGGAATGGTGATCTCGAGAATCTTTTTCCCTATCTCAATTGTTTTCTGTTCTGGAGTATAAAAGTGTTTTTGTGAGATAATTAAAACTTTTAGCAGAGCGGTAAGATGTTCGGGTAGAGGGAGAATTGCATAGCCAAAATGTACAACATAATCCTGCAGGTTTGTAATGTTTTCCTTCACAGTGAGGTGGACAGTGGAGGGTTCAGGAATGGGGACAATCCGTTCCTGGGCCACTTGAATTGATGTCTCAGGTTTGAAGCAAAAACTGCTGTCAATCACCGGACACCAGAAGTGTCCATGTTGGTAGTGGGGCACACTGGTGGTGACACAATATGTCCCACCCCCTATGTATGTTACCTGTGGAGGGACATGGTCTTGTGTCATTACCTCCATGGTGCAGTTAATAGGCTGTGCGCCAGCAGCTTTAAACCCACACTGTGGGTACTCAAGTACTGGGGACACAGTATTACGTGTGCACCCCGGCTCCGGCACCCAAAGAGGTCAGTACCCGTCACAGTGTGTTCCCACTTTATGACATAAGGTGGGACTGCTGCAAAATTAATGTGTGCACTTCCCTGAATAACTCCAATGTTCTCCACCTGGTATACCGGTGCGGGTCAGGCTGTCCCACCCATGACCGGCATCCTTAACTATCCCCATAATGATGTGGTTTGATTTCCCACAGTCTACTGGGACAGGGTAGGCTTCAGAGGCTAGGCAGAGCTGGCACAGGCTTAGTGAAATACTGTACGGGTGGAGGGCTGTGAGGTGCTTGCTCTTGATGCAAGAGGGGATTACACCTTGTTTTAAATCCTCCAGGTTGTTGCGGCCCTCGCCCAACAACCATGCCCCACACAGTACGCACACCTGTGCAGCCTGGTCCGAAGCGTTTCTATCCTTCCGTATGAGTACATTCACTGTCTGTGCATGTTTTTTCCAGCTCAGCCACTAATTCTTTTAAATGGACCGTCATAGCCTGGTCCTCGTGTAGTTCTGAACCTACTATGGTGTTCTCCTGTTTCAGGATTTTCCTCAATTGGGTCTTTAAACTGTTTATCTGTGTCTGCAGTTCTATGTCATCTAGGCTATTTATTACAGAGGATGCTGTATTGTAGTTAGTGAAAACTTCGTTTATGATTCCCCTTCTAGGTCTCCCTGAGTCCATGGTGTCCCTAGCACTTAGGGTGTATAGGTCTGCTTTGTCTATATTTCCAAAGTCTACCTCATAAAATTTCTTAAACATGTCTCTAAGTAGGGCCTGTTATAGCAGCTCTGTTCCCTTCGGACACCATGCAGGTAGGTATACTTCGGTAAGGTTTAAAATTACTGAAACTACTGCATAATGTATCCCCTTGTATAACACCTTTTCGGTCGGTACCAATACTAATCCGTTTCCAGGTCCCTTGGTGCTGATAGGACATCTTTCTATTATTGTGCGTATTGGCGGGGTTGTGCGCAGGGGTTTCTTAATGTGTGCTCTTAGTTCGGTGGCGTTAATTGGGTGTGGGGAGTGTGGGACCGCGCACCCGTGTAGGCTAGAGTCCCACCCCATCCCTTCCCCTTCATCTTGCCATTGCCTAGAGAAGGCGATCGATATGCCTGCGGGACAAATACTCTCTGATCCCCACGTGCAAACATAAATTCCTTGCTCGGATTCCCACCATTTGTCCCAACACACTTTTACTCCTCCCCGTGTCCCCGTGATGGTGATGACCGAGTCTTTCCCAGTTTGATTCCTGGTCCCATGCGTCCTTGCTGAGTTTTCTGAGCCACCACCATCTTCCCAGGGGAATGTTTCCTTTGCAAGTCAAACATACACGTTTTCCCTCTGTAACACTGACTCGGGCAGCGATGATCCGCATCCGGGGACATGGAAGTGAGGACTCCCCGTAGGTAAAACCTTCCTGGCTGGAGTAGCGGGTAGAATTAGATCCCAGCCACCCTGGCCATCTTCCCTCGTGGGCGTAAACGGCGAGTTCTTCCACGTCTCGGAGGCCACCTCCGGTGGTTACGATTGGTGCTCTTCCTCCTAAACACCCGTAAATGAGGGATTCTTCCATGTCTCCCCGGTCGCTGCTGCTCATCCCTATCAGGACGAGCAGGAACAGGATCCTTCTCATGTTGACCTCTTTCCTGCAGGGGCACATAAAACAGATTGTCTAGCCCTGAGAAAGCTCTCTGGCTGGACAAAGGTGACTGAGTTCCAATTTGGGCTCATAGTCTTTAATTGACTGGCTGTCTTATTCAGTTCCTTGTGGAATGATTCCTACTTTTAATTTTATCTCATAGCCATTTTGCTTGTTATCTCACCGGTGCTTCCCTTAATAGTTATACCGGTAGATTCTTCTTATTCCAGGGTATTATTCGGCCTGTGCCTCTCTTGACAGCTGCACAGGTAGATTCTTTTCCTTACCCCTGGTAACTAATACGTATATACTTATCATTACACAGATAATCTTACACTACTTTAAATTATTCACTAAACATTCTTAAATCCATATCACTATATATGTACATCTGCCACCCGTCTCCGAGTGGCCAGGTTAATTCCTGCCTGCTTTCTGTCTTCTTCTCCCGCTGGGTGTCCAGCGAGGTAGGTAACAGGTCGGTCTGCACCAGCTAGCACTAAGTACCCTGACCAGACGTGGGTTTGAGTCCCACACTATCAGGGGAACGTCCCCTCCGGTGCTGCAGCACACCACTCCTTTGGGGGTGGCTGCCTGGTTCCTTTCTTCCCTTGGGGGTTGTTCTGCCTGGTCGAGGGCTTCGGGCTGGGGACTCCCACTTGGTGGCTGACCACTGCTATCTTTTCCGGGGGTCCCTTGTTTCCCAAGGCTACCGGCTGGGTGTCCCTGCTCGCGGGCTGGTCTCTGACCTTAGGTGCCCTTTTGCGGCTGGTCCCTTTCCCGAGGCTGAACCATTCAAATTGGAGTGCTGGTGACCAAGTTGTCTTTGGCCGTGGTGTGCGGGGAGTCCGGCTCCGGCTGCTAGGGGTGCGTCCGAGTTCCAAATGATTGGGGGGACAGCTCCTCCAGTAACACCGCTCCTCTAGGTACAGTCCGTGGGTCTGCCACGTCCCCTGTGGAAATTCCACAGTCGGGGGCTGTTGGCTGGGGGTCCCTGTCTTTAGCACGGTTTACAGTTTTTAGCTGTCCCTTACGTTTAGCTGCTGCCCCTGGGCTGAAAAGTTTGCACTGATTTATGTGGAGCTACTTTGTTCGGCGGGGCAGTTTTATGGCATAGTCCATGGGGCTTGCCTTGCCGACAATGTGGTACGATCCCATGTACAGTGCCTCAAAGACCCCTACTCTAGCGTAGTTCCTCACCATAATCTGATCCCCTATCTCCCACTCATGGTGCTTGCGGGATTCTAGCAGCAGTTGGTTACTCCGATGCTGTTTTCCCATGTTGTTAGCAGCCTGCCAATTAATTTGTTTAATGTGTTCAAACAGATTCCTGACAAAGCTGTCCAGGTTCGCTTCCCGAAGCTGACCTTCCGTGAGTACCGGGGCTAACACATGGGTGGGGGTTCGCATGGCTCTGCCGGTCATGAGCTCGTACAGGGAGTACCCCGTGCTCTTTGACTGGCTGGCCCGGATCTCCATGAGGACTAGTGGTAGGACCTCTACCCACCCTTTGGGTGAGTCTCCTGTTTCTTTGCGCAGCCTTTCCTTGATGGTGTGGTTTAAACCCTCCACAGGCCCGGATGACTGCGGGTTGTGGGTGACATGCCATTTTCCTTTGATGCCGAGCACCTTAAGGGTCTCCTGCATCACCTGCCCGGTGAAGTGACTCCCTTGGTCGGACGCCACATATTGTGGTAGTCCCCATCGAGAGAACACTTCTCTGACCAGGATCCTAGCTGTTCCCAGGGCAGTGGCTGTTCAGCATGGGAAGGCTTCCACTCATTTGGTGAATACATCCACCAAGACTAGGCAGTACTTGTAACCTCCCTGGGCAGTGGGTAGGGGCCCGATGTAATTGATTTGGATTGACTGCCAGGGTCCCTCTACCCTCCTGATATGTCCCATAGACACCTTTCTTTTCTGGAGGTCGGGGTTGTTGGCCACGCACACCAGACAGCTAGCACGGAACTCATGGACGTCTTCGCAAGTGGTCTCAGGTCCGGGGTGTCCTGCTTCTGGACCCTCGTGAGCCAGCTGGAGAAATTCCCTCTGATGCTGTTGCGGTACTACCCATTGCTCCCCCCGAACAGCATGCCTTCTTTAATGGCAATTGCTGCGGTGCCGTATGGGCCGTCTATCCTTTCCCCTTTAGCTAGCGTGTTCAGGACAGTTTTGAGGACGGGGTCTTGGGTCTGAATCGTTTTTAAGTCCGGGGGCAAAGCTATCCCTGCCTTCCCTGCCGTCCACATCCTGCTGCTGACTGCTGCGATGGTTCCTGGATTGTATGGATCCCAGAGCTTGCCTGTGCGGGCACCCTACTTGGTTAACATGTCAGCCTGCTGGTATCCCTCGCTACGGGATTCTGTGGTGGAATGTGCCTCCACCTTATGTATGTAGATATTCCCTCCCTCCCCTATGGCTTTCATGATCTTTTCCAGTAGGGGCTTAATTGCCAGGGGTCTCCCGTCTGCAGATGTGTATCCGCGGCGGGACCAGATAGCCAGGTACTCCGTACACGAATTGCATGTGAACATATTGTCCGAGCAAATAGTGTATGGGGTAGGGAATTCTTCAGGGTGTGTGACTACATACACCACCGTAGACAGTTCAGTGTGCTGGGCGTTCATAGTACTGGGGAGTTTAATAGCCAGGGCAATGCCTGCCTCGGGATCATAAACCTCGCAGCCTGTGAGTCGTTCACCCGCAGATACCGTGCTTGAACCGTCTACATAGATCTCTCGGCCTGCGGGGTGTAACCCAGCCCGAAAGCCCATGTTAATTTCCCATATCCCTTCTATGGAACACCGGTGGGCTGTCCCTGGATAAATCATGTTGGCTGCGAGTCTTGGCTCGCAGAGTCCCTTTAACCTTAGGTCCATTTGAGAGAGAAATAGGGTCCAGTGAGCAATGCGGGCACTACTCACTGTCCTGTCCTTGATTCTCACGTCCAGGAGCATTTGGGTGGGCGTATGAGAGGTAAGGAGTGTGATAGGGGACCCCCCTGTGAAGATCAGTGATCTTTTCACAGCCCAGTGAGTGGCTAGGGGATGCCGCTCACAGTTGGAGTATCCCTTCTCCACGTCCGTGAGTATCCTGGAGGAGTAGACCACTGGCCTCAGCCGGCCGTGCCACTCTTGGAGCAGTATTGCGCTGAGGCTGTCCCCATTGGCTGCTACCTCCAGGAAAAACTCTTTACCCCCATCTATGGCGCCTAGAGCTGGCGCAGTCTGCAGGTCTTTCTTGAGTTGGATAAATGCTGCCTCGCAACCTTTGTCCCAATCCCACTCCACTCCCTTGTGTAGGAGTCGGGGCAGAGGGGCTGCAGTGGCTGCATAATCCTCAATGAAATCTCTGCAGTACCCAGTTAGCCCGAGAAAAGATCTTACTCCTGTTACTGTGTTAGGGGGCGGGTAACTTCTGCACTGCTTCCCTTCTAGCTTTGTCTATGGCTTTTTCCCCAGCGCGCACAGCCAGTCCCATGAATTTTACTTCCTTCAGGCCGATCTGTGCCTTCTTGGGGTTTACTTTAAATCCTTCTTCTTTCAGTAGCTCCAGCAGTTCAGCCAGCAGTGGGCCATGCTCCTCCCCCTCATCGGTGAACAGGAGCAGGTCATCCACATACTGTACTAATTGCTGGGGTCTGCTGAAGTTCTTTAAATAGTTGCCCATACACTGATGGAAAATACTGGGACTGTTGTGGAAGCCCTGAGGGAGACAGTTCCAAGTATATTGCTGCCCTTTAAAGGTAAAAACAAACTTGTACTGATCTTCCCTTCTTAAAGGTATGGACCAGAACCCGTTGGAAATATCCAGCACCGTGAAGGTGGTCGCGGAGGCTGGGATACTTCCAATGAGGTTGGCGACAACAGCAACGGGCGGGGATGTTACGGTTGAGTACTCGATAGTCCACCGTGGCTCTCCAGGAGTTGTCCGGTTTCTTAACCAGCCACAAAGGAGAGTTCACATGGGTAGCTATTGGTCTCAATGCCCCCTGTTTAACCAGCAAACCCGAGGCTGTTTCCATGACTGCCTCCGCCTCCCTGGGGAAGTTGTACTGTTTCTGTGGTCGGGTCATGTGGTCCCCATCTACACTAACCTCAACCCCATTTACTCTCCCGCAGTCATGTTTGTGAGTGGCAAAAGCTGCAAGGTTTTTCCTCACATACTCTTGATATTCTATCGGGTGTTACTGACCAGTGATTCAAGGTTGTAAACCTCCTTTGGTTTCATGTTGCACACCGTAGCTTTAGCCTGTTTTCCCGGGATAGCCACCACCTCACTCTCCTGTCCCGTGCAGACTGACCCCCAAAGACAGTGGTTTCTTAAATCCACTAGGATCCTGTGGCCAAGGATGAAGTCAGCCCCCAGGATCCCTCTCCCTTCTTGCTCCCACTTCATCAGGACACAGGTCCACTTAGTGTGGAGTGTACCTAAATGAATAGAGAGCGGAACGGAGAATGAGCCAGACTGTTCAGTGCCTGTGAAACCCACCAAGCTGTAGGGGACCCCGTTAGACAGAGGTGAGGCGGCGGGATTAACTGCATAGACAAGGGTGCTTGAGGCACCGGTGTCCAGCAGGTAAGTCCATTTCACATTCTCCACTTCCATCTGTACGGTCGGTCTCCCCCACGCATCGTACTCGAGGGCACACAGGTAGACAGGCTGTGCCTGTCCTAGTCACGGTTTTGGTTGGGAGGGGGCAGATGGGATTTTGGTACCGGTGGCGGTGGCTACCTTCCCAGGGCCATCTAACATGGCTCGGAGCGCAGTTAGGAAAGTATCGAATGAGTGGGGAGGGACTGGCTTATCTGTCTCGGTCTTTTGGGCAGGGACTGAAGAATTCTTTCCTACGCTATTCTTCCAGGGATTTCTACAATCCCTTTTCCAGTGCCCACTCTTACCGCACCCGAAGCAGGTACATTTTGTATCGGAGGGGTTGCCCCCCTCGTGGCACCATTCCCTCTTACCTTGGCTAGGTCGGATTTCGTGAACCCTTCGCTTTTGTGGGTGCTCTTCTGTCCCTCTGCCGTTTTTGTAAGCTAGGGTCAGTTGCTGAAGCACTCCCTGTTCTGTGGCTTGGGGATTTTGTGGGTCGAACCAGGCCTCAGCCTTAGTTCTTATTCTGGGTAAGCTGTTAGCTACTAGGCTTCGGAGCCAGTGTGCTAATTCGTCCGGATTTAAGTGATCTCTGTCGATGTCCCCACTAGAGGCGCTTTTGTACACAGGCCATAGTCGGTCTGCGAAAGCCTGTGCGGTTTCCCCTGTGAGCTGCACCGTTTTCTCTACCATAGAGAAGGGACTCCCATCATTGCAGGCCATAGCTTCTAAACTGTCCTTTTGGATGGCAGAAAGTGTTTTCTGTCCTCTTTTGCTCTCAGCAGAGAGGGACAGGTACAGTTTGCTGTCTAGGGATAGGAGAAGCATCTTTGCCATTTCTGCATCATCACACTCATTAATATCCCCTGCCTGTTCCATTTCCACAAAGTGAACCGAGGGGTCTCCCTTTGGAGTTAGCTTTCCCAGGTGGCTTATCATAGCCCTAAGCTGCTGGGGAGTGTGAGGGACCACAAACTGACTTTCCAGGACCCCGGCACTGGTGGGCGGGCCAAACTTCTGTTGCAGGACCGGGCACATTGGCCCTGGTTCTGGCTCTCCCTGTTCTGGCTCGCCTCCCTCTTTTCCCTGCAGCCAAGCTGATCTGAAACTCAGCGCTACAGGTGGTGGTGGTTCACTATCCCTGCCCGCCCCGCAACTGATTTGCCCCTCCTGCTGCTGAACCGGTGTAGTCACCGGTGCCACAGGTGGTTGTCGGGTAGTTTCCTCCTTCTCTTCCAGGTTTACCTGGGGCGTACCCGGGCTTATTAGGCATACCATGCCTTTTTCCTTGGACAGAGCAAGATTTAAACTCTTAATTTATTGCTGGCAGGGACCGTGGTCTCCCGATTCAAACCCATTAGCGCTCGCTACTTTATACACTGCTTGCACATCTTTTAATCTTTCCTGGAGCTCTTTTACTTGTAGGGCAAGGCGAGTGCTTTCCTCCCTCAGTGACTTTTCATTACTTTTGGCCTCGGTAACCTGACATTGAAAATAGTCCTGACTGTTTTTAAACCTTTCCATTATCTGGGTTCTTTCCTGTTTTAGCTTACGGAGTTCTCCTGATAATCTTTCTTTTGACATAACCCTTTCCTGGTAGTTCTCTGCGCATTCCCATAATTCTGCCTGTAATGTTTAATTTATTCTGTCTAGGAGTTGGACCTGTCGCTGCAAACAGACCAACCAAATAGCTTTTTCTACTGCTTCCTTGAGATCTTTGCTTGCTGTCCACTGAGCTGCAGCGTCAACCGGACGCACAGTGCACAATAGACTAAGCACCCATTCTTTAGTTACATTGACCTTCTTATACACATAGGAGGAAATCCTCTCTTCCATTTTGGTTCTTTGCCCCAAACCAGCACTTTCCACATCACACCCCGTGTACCAGAGTCCTGCCGCGGTCGCCATTTTGTAAGGGGGGTGTGTTCTCTATGAGGGGGTCAGGTTTCCTTCTGACCAACTTGAGCAGTTCGAATCACTCCCACTCCCTTGGGTTCTGTACTCTGGATTTATTTGGAGGGGTGTGACAAAAGTGCAAAGGACACTGGTTTGATGCAAAAGAATTTTGTTTTTATTACAGTCAAGGTAATACAAGCTTATTACTCTAGTAAGAAAATACAAGGCCAAACTTACAATCACTCTAATAAAGGATAATACAAGGAAAGGTACAAGGTTAAACTTATAATCACTCTAATAAAGAACCATGCACTATACATTCCACATCAAAGGGAGTTACAGTAAATTATACCTCCCACCTCCCAATACCTAATTCTAGCTAGGTTAGACTCCAGGGCAGGCAGGCACTATGCTTCCCAATCCATTTGATAGTTAACGGTAGATCGCGGTTATTTTTCCCTTGATACCACGTTGACTGTGGTCGGTTGCTACTGCAATGGTGATGTTCTTCCTTCCTTCAGGACTTCAGGACTTCGAGGCTGGAGAAGTTAGTTTACAACTGTCGCTTTGGTTCCTCTCCTTGTCTTGATGATATACTCGCAGTATAGCACCTGGTGTAGTCTGGCATCTGAGGTAGTAGCAGCCTTGTAGCTACCTAGCAACCACCTAACCTCTGTTGAAAACAGAGGCCAATTATACGATTTCAGTGTTCTAATCTTGCCGCCAAATCTGTTCAAAATCCTTTGTATAATTTTGGCGGGCTTGGTTCTTCTTTGTAATATCTTATCGGGCTCGTTAAAAGTTGATATGTTTTGGGTGAGTTGATGTTCAAAAATTGTTTCCTGATGGAAATATTAGTTTGGTAATTGCAATGTCCTTTTGAGCGTAGTCTTTTGCATACAGGCTGGACTGTTCCTCTCTGTGATGTATATGCTGACATGGTTGTCCAGACCCATGTTGATGGGTAGCTACCGCTGGGTGATTTTGTGATGTTAATGTCTCTTGTGGGGGAAGGATTTTCGAATACTCATTCTTCCAGACAGGTTAACTTAGTCCTCACACCCAGGTAACTTCACTTAATGAGACTGTCTCCTGTTAGTTCCGTAGGTCCACCCACAGCTTTGAGTTTGTCTTTTAAAATCCAAAATTCTGTTAAAGTTCGTAGTTTCTTCCATAAGCACTTTAGAGTTCCAAACTTTTCAGTTGATAGTCCCAAATTAAATTTCCTTTCGAATGAACCCAAACACAGGGGTTTGCATCCCTTCAAATGAAAAGTCAAGTTAGGGGTTGTCAACAACTTTCTTCTGATTGCTTCATTTTTCATCCCACAAACAAAGTGGTCATGCAATGCTCGGTCTTGAAAGTTTCCGAAATGACAGTGAATGGTTTGCTTTTTTAAAGCTACAATGTACTCACTGGTACTCTCGTCATTTAACTGATCTTGTTTTCCAAAATGATAACTTTCAGCTATTTTCAGGTGCTCAGGATTGTAGTGCTATTCTAACTTGGTTAGAATCTCCTTCAGTGTCTTGTCCTTTGGCTTGACAGGAACAAGCAAACTTTTTAGGATCTCATACACCTCAGGGCCTGCTTCAGTCAGGAAAATAGCCCGTTTTCTTTCTAACACCACCCAGCTATGATTTTCATCATTGGTGACTTTGACAATCCTATTCACAGTGAAAAACATTTCCAGCCACTCCACATATGCTCCGAAAGTCTCTCAGTAGTGATGGAACTCACCCAAACACCCTATTATTCCCATAGGCGTGGCCATCTGGACTTTGACAATGTCAATAGTGTGTGAAATTTTCCTTAGATTTTTAGCTGTGGTGCAAAACAAAGAATCTTTCAAAGTCTCTCTGTTGTTTGACTGGATCATGCACCACCAAAAATTTGAGCTAGGGAATCCAGAAATTCCATCCTACATCGTCAATGTTATATATTCTTTCGACCATCAGAAACACACTGCACACAAGATGGCGCTACACGAACTTCTCATGTGACCTTGTCACATGATGCTTTTATTATGCACATCATCAATTGCATTACCACAGTAGTCCACTAGGTGGAGCAGTAGTCCACTAGGTAGAGCTCTATATTACATTGCAGTCTACAGCCAAATCTTCTAGGCCCAGAGCTGCTCCAGGTCATTCTGCTAGGCCGTCTGCAGTGCCCCCCACTGAAAGTCTGCAGCCTTCCACCAGCTATGCTGCAGTCACTGGTGTAACACTGCGTAAGAGCATGCAAAGAAGCAAAGGACCACGGAAGACAGACAGTAAGGGAATGCATAAGGGTGATTAGTTAGCTTTGTTATGTAATATTTGAATGATTCATTTATAAATTTATGTTTGGAATGTTTGTTTTGTGGTGTCTGTCATTTCAGCTTTGTGCCCTAGAGTATAGTACGATGTTCCATGACAGCGGGATGGTAAGGTGGGGAAGTGTTCAGCAATGGGGATCTGGGTTATCATTCTTTGGAACCAAGGAGGTGCTCACGAACAGACCTTCAGGAGCAAGGATCTGCTGCCTGACTCCTCCCTTGTTCCTCCCCCTCTTCTTCATCTTCCTCCTCCTCTTCCTCTTCCTCCTCCTGAGGTGGTCAGGGAATCCTTGGTGGCAAGGGCTGCACTCTCTTGATGGCCAATTTGTGGAGGATGCAGCAGACCAGCATGAAATGGGACACCCATGTGTACTGGAGGACTCCTCCTGAGTGGTCAAGCAGCAGAACCATTGTTTTTGCATCCCGATGGTCTGTTTGATGAGGATCCCTGTGGCAGTGTGGCTGTCATTACATGACTGCTGGCCACAAGTGGAGAGGTTGTGGAGGAGAGTCATCAGCCAGATGTAGAGCGGATAACCCTTGTCTCCAACCAACCACGCTCAGGTTCGACGTGATGGCTGAACGATTTCTGGCACACCAGACTGGCGGAAGCTGAAGCCATCATGACTATGCCAGGATACCGGGCATTCACCACCATTATGTGCTGGGGGTGGTCACACACCAACTGCACATTGAGTGGGAGCCTTTGTGGTACAACTCAGGATTGATATGCGGTGGTCACGAAGCCATCTATATAAAGTCGATGGCGCCCTGCACCGTGGGGAAGCCCGATATCCGAGCAAAGCCACATGCGCGCTCGTCCTGCTTCTCTCTTCCCTGCATTTTTCCTGCAGCTGTCGCGCTGCAAAAATAATGGCCGTTTTGCTCCTTAGGGGACGGAATCCACACTGTGACTCCAGGAGGAGCTCCTCGGCCACAGGGAGAAGATTGTTGAGGAGGACTCGAGCGACAACTTTCCCAGTGGCTGAGAGCAGGGCGATAGAAACATGGACCATGTACAGTAGACACCTCAAGTCGCTGGAGAAATACCACCAACGATGTCTCCGCAAGATCCTGCAAATCCCCTGGGAGGACAGACACATCAATATTACCGTCCTCGACCAGGCCAACATCCCCAGCATTGAAGCACTGACCACACTTGATCAGCTCCGCTGGGCAGGCCACATAGTTCGCATGCCAGACACGAGACTCCCAAAGCAAGCGCTCTACTCGGAACTTCTTTACGGCAAACGAGCCAAAGGTGGACAGCGGAAACGTTACAAGGACACCCTCAAAGCCTCCCTGATAAAGTGCAACATCCCCACTGACACCTGGGAGCCCCTGGCCCAAGACTGCCCTAAGTGGAGGAAATACATCCGGGAGGGCGCTGAGCACCTCGCGTCTCATTGCCGAGAACATGCCGAAATCAAGCGCAGGCAGCAGAAAGAGCGTGTGGCAAACCTATCCCACCCTCTCTTACCCTCAACGACTATCTGTCCCACCTGTGACAGGGACTGTGGCTCTCATATTGGACTGTTCAGCCACCTAAGGACTCATTTTAAAAGTAGAAGCAAGTCTCCCTCGATTCCGAGGGACTGCCTATGATGATGGTGCTTCTCTCTGCTCGGAGAGAAAACAATGGAGGCCCTTTCCCTGGAGTACAGAGCCCCTGTGACCTCCTGGATGTAGCGATGGATGGTGAACTGTGAGATGTTTTCTATGACTCTTGCTCCAGACTGGAAGGATCCGGTGGTGAAAAAATTCAGGGCCACCTTGAGGGGCCACTGGGAGAGCTGTCATTGCTGTAGGTCTGGTTCCAGGAGGTGGCAGAGTTCTGTGACTAGCTCCTTGGTGAAGCAGAGCTTCCGAATACACTACTCCTGGCTTAAGAGCAAGTAGGAGAAATGCTCTTGGAAGACCCTAGTTGGGTAATGCCTCCTGCTGAGAGCTCTTATACCCCTCCTCCTCCTCCTCACCCTGTGAGCAGCTTGTCTTCTGCCTCTGCTCCATCTCCTTGTCATTCTCCAGCACGAAGGGGACTACAAGTCGAGCCCCCATGATCAGTGGTCTGAGCAGAAGCCTTGAAATCAGAAGCAAGGCATTGTTCCTTGTCACCTCACCAACTTTAAATAGCTGTCAGCTGCGGCTCAGTGAGTAGCACACTTGCCTCTGAGTCAGAAGTTTGTGGGTTCAAATCCCATTCCAGAGACTTGAGTACAAAAATCTAGGCTGCCACTTCAGTGCAGTGCTGAGGGAGCGCTGTCTTTCAGATGAAACACTAAACATACACAGAGCCAATATAAATTGAAAAGCAAGTCACCTTTAAGCGGTTGATGATCTCTTTGAATACAGCTGCTGGGTTTCCCTTGTTCAGCTGTGTGTGCTTTGGAGAAGGCATGTAATTGAGCAGTGACATCCAAAATAGCAGGTCGTGTGTTAAATCAGCATGTAATGCTGATTGATGTCACATTCTGCCTCATTTGCACTTTTCTGGTGAATACAGGAAACGACCATGCAACTGACTTGCCCAAAATTACAGCCACCGCGCTGGAAATGGACGGAAGCGAAGTGGCCGTCATTTTTTTATTGAAACCGGCCTTAACAGTCGGCACTAAAGTGCTGAATTTCGCAGCTTAGAAGACATATTTTCTAAGTGTGTCAGTGAATACCAGAGGGATTGACATATTTACTTGGCAGATATTTTTTGTGTGCATAAAAATGCAACTCATGAGTCTACACATCAAAGCCCTGTTTACCCACAGTATCAACCACTACTGAATCTGCCTGTGGTTAGACAGTTAAAGAGATGTACACTGACATGCAAGACTATTGTCAAGCAATGTTAGATCTTATGCAGAAAATCCTGATAAATACTTCCAAAGGTACACCATGAATACAAAGAACCTTATTTAATTATTTTAGCAAGCGTAATTCTCAACTACTGTAATTGGTTGAGAAAAAAAGCTCCAGTGTTAGCCCTGGCTCAGTGAGTAGAAGTCTTGCCACCGAGTCATAATGTCATGGGTTCATGTTCCATTCCAGAGGCTTGCACACAAAATTTTGCCTGACCCATCAGTACAATAGTGTGGGAGCGCCGCATTGTCGGAGGATGAGACGTTAAGTCCTCTCAGGTGAGCATAAATATCCCATGGCACTATTTCGAAGAAGAGCAGGGGAGTTCTCTCGGTGTTCTGGCCAATATTTAGCCCTCAGCTGACATCAGTAGAACAGATTATCTGGTCATTATCCCATTGCTGTTTGTGAGAACTTGCTGTGCGCAAATTGGCAGCCATGTTCCTACATCACAACAGTGACTACACTTCAAAAATACTTAATTGGCTGTAAAGCACTTTGGGATATCGTGAGTTCGTGAAAGGTGTGATATAACTACAAGGGGAGGAAATTGCCCCCTTCTGTAAGGCTCGTTACTGCCTCGAAGTGGCAGTAATGGGGCGGTAAGACTTTTCCGCCCAGGGGCAGTTGGTGGGGTCGACCCATCTGCAATTGCCCCCATGCTGCACCCGTGTTTCTGCCCCACCTAGGGTGCCGATCCCTTACCGCCCGGCGGCGACCCCTTTTACGCCCCACAGGGGAAATTGCCCCCCGGAGCGCAGCCGCTGCTGGTCGGTGCTCCCGACAGCTTCATGTGTTGAGGAGCTTCCAGTGGCTGGGCGGTGCGGTTGCCCTTAGAAGGGAGGGCGCACCGCCATGGCTGCCATTTTGTTTTAAATGTTGGCCGATTCCTGAGTCGGCCCGACAATGGCGGCCGCTGGTTCGGCCAGGCCGCCAACAGACAGCCTGGCACTCCCTCCCTGGTGACACGTCAGTGCAACGCAGCACGTCCTCGAACAGCACCCAAAGCACTGGGAGATGGTGTCAGAATTAAAGAGCCAAATTTTCCGGCTCTTCTCTCTGACTCCCACCGGACGGTGATAATTCGAATAATTCGAATGATCTGCCCCAAATGGGGCAGAAGGCAATTTCCAGCCCCAAGTCTTTATTTCATTTCGTTCATTTTCAGTAGAATTCTACAAATAGTATAGAATAAATCCCTATAGAAGAATTTAAAAGAATAAATTTGAATCATCGGGATAAAAAACAGAAAAAGGCAATGAGTCGAGATTAGAATATAATTAATATTTTAACATACTGAGTTTTTCAATGCCATCTATTTGAGAAGGTAATCAGTTGAAACCTTAATTGGTAATGAGAAACAGAATCAAAGTATTTTAAAACTTTCAACCACCATCCGCATATTATTAAAATGTGTGTCCTGCCATATTTCCATCCAAAAGTCCGATGTCAACATCTCCTTTGAAGTTTTCCATGTTAACTGATTCCACACCTGCTTTGTCACATTTTTAATAGGATTTTCCCACTCTGTGATGTTGCAAGTGCAGATTCTGGCCACTGGGTATAATTGTGGAACCTCTGATCTCTGAACCAGCGCTATATAGATGTTTTACTCTGCAAAGTAAGAAACAAGGCAAGTTTGTCTTTTTAAATGTGTATATTTGGTCAAACTTTTATTTCCCCCTCCCTACAGCTAGAAAATAATGTTTCAAATATGTTTTTGGCCAGTTCTTTTGCCTGTGACGTCTCCTATCCTCATCTGGCAGAGTAAGGTTTCCCGATCCTGACTGTTGCTCCCAATGCCTATTTTTATCCGAGTGAAACTTAGAAATTTTCATCTCGTTGCACCTTACCTGACCAATTGGCATTCCTTTCAGACATCCCCTCCACATTGTTTCTGATTCCTATCCCATGTGTGCTCATTTTGCCATCCAGTGACATCGACAAGAGGCCCGATCAATATTTGTGGTCGGGACTCATTTGTGTGCTAGAGGTGAACTGCTAATCATGCTACTTATAAGCAGCTCACTGTTTGAGAAGGGACAAAATCTCGAGCCTGCCAACACTTAAAGGCAGCCTGCAGCCCATAAAGGGGGTGTGCACTTTTCAAAACTGGTCAGCATAGTGTGCGTTTCTGATGCTTCAGCCAGTATGATGTTGACTAGGGCTCCCCAAATCTCCAGAACAGGTGCTGATGGTGAAAGTGCCCAGTAAATGATCAAGTAGCAGTGGAGAGAAATGGCCGGCATATCAGTGCCATCATCACAGTTCCAAAGACCTGGCTGCAATGCTGAAAGAAATTTAATGATCTTACCTTACCTTCCACACTAATATTACTGTTCAATACCCCATTAAATGTTAAGCATTGATGGAATCGTTGTAACTGAGGTTTCAACAGCATATTGACTGTTAAACAACTGTTCTGACCCTGAAAAACTTATTTTTATATTTGTGGAATGTCAAATTTCTCCATTATGTTAAAAAAAATTACTGGACTTAAAAATATATAGAAATATTTTTTTTTAAGTTTGTTCATGATGTTTCAGCTTTTACCTTAACCCCATGTGCATGTCCCAATCTTTATTTTACTCTCTAACATTTTTAAAAAGTGCAGATAATCAGTGCTTTTCATTTCCTGGTTTGCTGTCCATGAGAATTCTTCAATGTAATTGGCTGCTTAGATAGCTTGATGACAGCATGGCTGTATCGCGCTAGGAATCCCCTATTGACAGCGCTACAATGAATTACACATGGAAAAACCCAAACTTCTTGCCACAGAGATCGCGAGATCTCGATGGGCAGCTTTCTTTGAGGTCAATTACGGGCCATAAAGACTAATTCATCATCATAGGCAGTTCCTCGGAATCAAGGAAGACTTGCTTCCACTCCTGAAGTGAGTTCTTTGGTGGCTGAACAGTCCAATACGAGAGCCACAGACCCTGTCACAGGTGGGACAGACATTCGGCAAGGGAAGGGGTGGGTGGGACTGGTTTGCCGCACGCTCTTTCCGCTGCCTGCGCTTGACCTCTTTACGCTCTCGACGTTGAGACTCGAAGAGCTCAACGCCCTCCCGGATGCACTTTCTCCACCTAGGACAGTCTTCGGCCAGGGACTCCCATGTGTCAGTGGTGATGTCGCACTTTATCAGGGAGGCTTTGAGGGTGTCCTTGTAACGTTTCCACTGCCCATCTTTGGCTCATTTGCGTACGTAAGATAAGTTGTTCCCACTTATGTAGATCTATTTTGCACTGTTTCAGAGTCCAAACTCCCAAGGCCCCACCCCACTCCTGGCCAAGAATGGGGAAACGCTCATCAAGGACACTGAGGCTGTCAGGATCCGCTGGAAGGAGCACTTTCAAGATCTCCTCAATCGAGACTCTCTGCCTTTGACTCGAGTGTTCTCGACTCCATCCTGCAGCATGCGACCCGCCACCATCTCAGTGAAACCCCAATGTTGCAGGAGGTAGGCAAAGCCATAAAACAGCTCAAGAATAACAAAGCCACAGGTGCGAATGGAATCCTTGCTGAGGCGCTAAAGTATGGTGGAGAGGCGCTGTTGGTGCAGATACATGATCTCATCTCTCTCATCTGGAGGGAGGAGAGCATGCTGGGAGATCTCAGAGCTGCAATGATCGTGACTATCTTTAAAAAAGGGGACAAGTCCGACTGCAGCACCTTTTACTATGATGCCCACATCACATTGCTGATGCTGAATATAAACGCCATTTCACTTAAAAAAAGCAAGATTCCTAAATTGATGTATCTGAGATCCACAGTTCAATCTGCAGATGCTCATTCTGAACAAAAATGGATATCATCAAATAACTCACTGCACAACATGGGATGATAGTCTGGCTACCTTGTTTGATATCAAAGGATGAACAACAACACTAGTTGTCAGTAAACCATGTTAGTCCTTCTACTAAAAATTACATGTGAGCTCTGTTCAGAGGAAAAGATTCTCATTTTGCCTGTTTTCGTCCTCTAGATGTTTCCAGGGAAAATAAGCCAGGCTACAATGTACTCAGCCCTTCCAACATTTCATTTCAGCATATGCACCATCTCGTTCTCTCCAAGCTGAAGAAATTAAAGAGTAAGCCAGAGGAAAGTGCATGCACAAAGCAAGAATGAGGAGGAGGAGAAGAGTTGGAGCATGAGGAGGAAGACATTGCTGACCATAAGGTTAGGATACATTGTTCCTTGGCTCTTAAGCTTGGAGATGCATATATTGTGGGTTCTAATTTTAAAAGAAGGATGCATGCAACCACTGGGGACAGAGTTCAACAATATGTAGCAGATGTCAGGTCAATTGGAAGATGGCTTTGTAGCATAGCAGTCCGTTTTGGGGCATGCAGATATGGGCAATATGCACTTCAGCTAAAGATTCTTAAACTGTTTCCATCAAGGCCTTGGGTGCCAGACTGAAGAGTACTGCTTCTTTGGCTTCCAAATGATTGCGGTTGGGATACAGAAAATGACTGGATAAATCTGCAATGGAGTGCATCCTAAGATAACTGCCAAGATGTGGCTCCTGGCAGCCTCAGCTGCTGATTACAGGGACTTTCTGGGATCATGAGGGAGCTTCCTTCTGGCTGGGAATAGCAGATATCCACGTCATTAGAGGCACACCAAAGCCAGAAAGTCCATCTGAGGAATACTGGGCTGGTAGTTTGCCAGGCCCTTTGGGGAACCTTCTTCATTATCCTTGGCAGCCCTTTTGTAAGAGGACCACAGTTAAGATTTTTTTTAAAATCCTGACTTTTCTTCGGGGGTCCAGGCCATGACCCCAGCCTGGACCCAGGTGGTTCCCACATGCGACATGCGGCATTGAAGTCCCAATGTAGGGACTTTCTGCCCCAGCCCTGCTCCTTCCTAAACTAATGATTATGGCCGGAATTTTCCTGTTGCCATGCATGTGGGTTTGGGACTGGGTCAGTAGTAAAAATCCCGGAAATAGTGAGTGCATCAGGGGCACACCACCTCACGCATTTAACTTGGGCGGCTTTGAAGGCGCGACACGGACCTGATCAGCAGAGGCGAGCAACCTCGCTGAAGTCATTAACTACTTGTTGAAAGACCCTTAGGAGAGCTTTTAACACCAGCTTTTGACTTTTACTGCAGGAGCACAGGAAGCATGCAGCTCAGGTACCTCGCCTGTGAAGGGGAGGTGGAAGCTCAGTGGCCTTTGGCGAGTCCATTCATTGAGATCTGGCAGAAGCACATAAATACTCCCACATTACCCTCATTATTTGTCTCATGGAAAGGCTCTTGCTGACTCCATTTTGTCCACAGATTTAGTTGTCAGCAGTTCGCAGGCCATTTCTGAAACCTCAGAAGCCACTCTCATCACATTGTTACTCAGTATCAGAACACTGAGGGATTGGCCCTCTCATCTCCACTTTATCTGCCATCTACTACATCAGCATAGTGCTGCTTATACTGGTTCACCTTGGTTCCCAGAGTTGGATCAAGATGAGCCCAGCCACACCAGCAGCATCAGCAGTAACCACAACACCAGCCTTCTCCTCAACGACCTGATGCTCCACAGGTGGGAGGCACCACAGGGCCACAGCGCGCTGGAGACAATACTCCCAACACAGAGTAAACAGGCAGAGGATGAGCTTCCTTAACATGAATGAGCAGCAGTGCTTCAGGAGGCTCAGGCTTTCTATTGCGCCGGGTCATCGCAGACATTTGTAGTTTGCTGGAACAAGGCCTGTTGCCCAGAAGTCCTGGTGGACACTCCTTACCACTGGTTGTGAAAGTCATCACCACCCTCAACTTCTTCGCCTCAGACAACTTCCAGGGATCTGCAGCAAACATTTGCAGGATCTCGCAGTCGGCCGCCCACAGATGCATCACCCGGGTGACTGATGCCATGTTTCACATGTCAGCCAATTATGTAAACTTTGCCAGTGATGTGGCCAACGTTACTGAGCGGGCGCTCAGCTTTGCGGCTCTGGCTGACATTTACACAGGTGCAGGGTGTCATCGACTGCACACATGTGGCCATGAAAGCACCCAGGCAGCTGCATTAGAGGTGCAAACTGCAGAAGGTCTTTGCAGCCAGGAGGCAAGTGACACCTAACTGCCAGGGGGCTCAAATTAGCATACAGCAGCCAGGCGACCAAAGCTTCTACCACACAGATAGCACCAAGGAGGAGCATTGGATTAGGTTAAAACTGTTTCATTACAGGTTTAATAGTTATGTTGCTTTTGGCGAGCCCTGATCCTTACTTATTTTTGTACAGTGTTCCCTCTCCAGGAGAACACGTGTTATTTTAGAAGGATTAATGTCTGCCCAGTACAGCCAACTAATGGATTATAGTTTAAAATGGAAATTAGACTACTGGGAGCAATGAAAAGCAAGCCAACGGGAAGGACCCTGCCTGCCCAATACAACCTGAAAATGAAGCACCCCAGCAAAAAGTCGTTTGCGCCCCGTTAGAGCCTGGGGGCACTAACGATCAGAATTCCGCACCCCCCCCCCCCCCCCCCCACCCCCGAATCTTCTAATGAAATGAGATTGCTTTTAGTGAGTTGACAACTATCCTTAGATTTTTATAGAAGTTCCAACAATATTCCTTTGTTCCTTTAGAAAGAAAAACTTGCATTTATATAGAGTCTTTCACGACCACCGGACATCTCAAAGCACTTTACAGCCAATTAAGTACTTTTTTGAAGTGTAGTCACTGTGGTAAAATTCTGAAGCAGATCAGAAAGAACATAAATTTTCTGAATTTAGTCAAAAGAAACCAATAGAATTTCAGGAAACAACTGGATGTGCCAGAAGCCATTTTCAGTAGTCAAGTGTTCTGGTCTGCAGATCATGTAAGGCAATTTTAAAGACAGAAATAGGCCTCAATTGACATTATTGGTGCTAGAATAGGAGGATGCTAACCAAAACAAAAATAAATAATCTTGAGCCTTGGAAGGTTCCTGCCAGCCTGCCAGGCCACTGTTTGAAATCGATGGGCAGGTCACGTAAAGCACAGCTGTGACTTCTGACTCACCTGCAGCGTGACTCTGTTTAACAGACAGCAGTTGATGCAGTAACAGATGCAATAGGCCCACTATTGCCTCTGTCACTTCAGCTGATCCAGAGAGAGGGTTGGCCTCACATGAGCTATGTAGAAAATTACCAATGCATTTACAATTTTTTTCAGCTAAAAATGTAATCTTACTTTGTTCTAAATTCGGGATTTAAATGTAAAATTCTCCAAAGGGAACAATCCCTTTTTCATATTTTACATTTCAATATATTATTTATGAATAAAATCCTCTACCACGTATCCTGAGCCATATGCCGCTGTTGTCGAGAAATCCAGCTTGTAACAATGCACCAAGGGAATACTATTGCTTCCCCTTCATCTAATCCTTTTTGGCCAAGAGGCCACTACAAATATAATTACAAATTGTCTCATTTAGCTTTGCCGATTTCTACAGAGTTTGAGTAATAGTGTAAATGCTTTTTTCTCTTTTTTAAGAAAGACATTAAAATACATTTGCAAATAAATACTACAAAGGTTTGAATATTGTTGGGTCCTTAACACAGAAAAATCAAATCATATTTATAAACCATGTCCACTTGATAAGAGTTGTATTGAACACTCACCCAGCTATCAAGAAAAACAATTTTCTCTTGTCAAAATTGGGCTATTTTCTTCCTTTTGAGTTTCTTTATATTTTCTTATCATCTCCTATGCAATTTAGTTTTTCCCTTTGGTTTGCTTTCCTTTGCTCCCAGTAGTCCAATTCCTGATTTAAAGTATGATCCATTTGTTGGCTGTACTGGGCAGACACTAATTTTGCTGAAATAAACAAGTATTCCCCTGGAACGGGAACACTCCATGAAAATAAGTGCGAGTCAGGGCTTTAATAACTAAAACAACTGCAATAAAACAGCTTTAGAAACATAAAAAAGCCACATTAGTTGATACATGTTCTTTCTCCACTTAATTTTGTGGTCACCATAAGGAAAGCTATAATATTCAAAAACATTACCAGAGAGGGCAGACAAGGCTCTGGTTTAGTTTCATCCAAAAGATGGCACCTCCTACAGTGCAGCACTCACTCAGCATTACACTGGAGTGTCAGCCTAGAATATGTGCCTAAGTCTCTGGAATGAACCTACAGTCCTCTGACTCAGCGGCAAGAGTGCAACAACTGAGCCAAGGCTGACACATACGAACATAAGAAATAGGAGCAGGAGTAGGCCATTTGGCCCCTCGAGCCTGTTCCACCATTCAATAAGATCATGGCTGATCTGATTATGGGCTCAGCTCCACTTCTCTGCCCGCTCCCCATTACCCTTTACTCCTTTATCGCTCAAAAATCTGTCCATCTCCGCCTTAAATATATTCAATGACCCAGCCTCCACAGCTCTCTGGGGCAGAGAATTCCACAGATTTACAACCCTCTGAGAGAAAAAATACCTCCTCAACTCAGTTCTAAATTGGCGACCTCTTATTCTGAAACTATGCCCCCTTGTTCTAGATTTCCCCATGAGTGGAAACATCCTCTCTGCATCTACCTTGTCAAGCACCCTCCTTTTCTTATATGTTTCAATATGATCACCTCTCATTCTACTGAACTCCAAGGAGTATAGGCCCAACCTAATCAACCTCTCTTCATAAGTCAACCCCCTCATCTCAGGAATCAACCGAGTGAACCTTCTCTGAACTGCCTCCAATGCAAGTATATCCCTCCTTAAATAAGGAGACCAAAACTGTACGCATTACTCTAGGAGCTAGAATTTCAAAATAATTTGCTGCCCAAAATATTTGGCCACAGTAATATTTTAAAAATTACTGTGGCCGAAAAATTCCACAAAACAAGGAAAAAATTCCGCCCGGTGAAAAAAAATGGACCTTACACCCTGCATCTTGGCGGTAAACAGAATCTTGGGCCGACTGGATGGTTTTTAAACAAAATGGGCAGTAATTACTAAAATTTAGACTGAGGCTGCGGGTTGAGCCTAGGAGGGGGAAAACACAAAAAATATTTTTTCCAAAAAACATAAAATAAAAAATCAGAAAACATTCTCAGGACCCTTTTCACCTTAATCACTGTAAAAGATTTTTAAAATAATTATTAAAAACCCATTAACTTACTTTTTTCTACAGGGATAATTACTGACTGCCCAGCTCCTGCTGCTTCTCATGGGCGGATTTTATCTACTTACCTACGGGTCACTGCTGAGTCAAAAATCGGGCGATAGTGGCTTTTGGACGGTGCATGCCGACAGTCCACTCCCCAGCGGTATTTTGAAACCGCTGGCAGAACTCTTTATGGAAATTTTCGCCAACCCGGTTTTCGCCCAAACCGACCAATACCACCGCGAAACCGGGCGGAGCTGCAGTGCAAATTCTAACCCTAAGTGTGATCTCACCAATACCCTGTACAGTTGTAGCAGGACTTCTCTGCTTTTATTCTCCATTCCCCTTGCAATAAAGGCCAACATTCCATTTGCTTTCCTGACACAGAGAGTAACACAATAAATTGTACATTAATAAAAGCTTTGAGGCATCAAGGCTGGCTTCAAGTCTCGGTGGTAGGTGGTGTGTAGGGGAGGATGAAAACCCCCTCATTTTACCCAGAAGGGAAAGGGCTGTGGGATCGGTCTGTGCTGTGAATTGAAACCAAGACTGTTTGACCTTGGCAGAGCAGTGATTGGACGGGGGAGGACACCGGAGGGCCAATGGTGGGACAGAGTCAGCCAAAAGCATGGGGCTTTCAAGCCAATGGGAGAGCAGTTGCTCGAAAACTGTGGAACTGACTCACAGCCATTATCGGGCTATTGTCTTCCCCATGTTTACACTATCAAAGAAAATTATGCAGACCTTCAGAAAACTAGGGAACCCAAAACAAACCAAGGGCCTACACAATGACTACAGGAGGCCAACCCAATCAACCCCTACTCAAACCTTGAGTAGGTTAGAAAAACTGAATTGGAGGAAAATTATGCAGACCTTTAGAAACCAGGGAACCCAAAACAACCCAAGGGCCTACACAATGGTTACAGGAGGCCAATGCAATAAACACCCACTCAAACCTTGAGTAGGTTAACATCAGTGGAAAAAAACCCGTAATAATCTAAAACTGCTGCATTTTTTCAAAATCACAAAGCCCACCAATGGGAAGAATCGATTTCAGCAGGAGAGGCAGACTGGATAATCTGGCTATAAAAAGGGGTTTCTGACGTAGTGTGGGTGGTTCCCTGCTCTCGTGATCCAACAACCAGCAAGCCTCTCGACACTGAAGGAAAACCAGTGTCCAAAGACACCGAAGATAGAAGAAACAAACCACCAGACTACAGAAGGCACAGTAGTGAGTATAACCTCTGGTCCCCGGAACTCCCAACTCAGTTAGGCCAGGAAAGGTGGGAGGTTGGGCATTGTAATGCTAAACTTGTGTAAAGATTTTCGTTGTGTCCGTTTAGTGGGATTTAGGGAGATTGTTTTGTTGGTGTATTGCTGTTTGTTGAGATACACCTTGTCAAATAAATTGGAAGCCTAAGTTCCTCTTGGAATCACCTTGTCTCAGTTATATTGTATTACATCTCCTGATCGTGAGTCTTATGTCAGAACAGTGTAAGGGAAGCTAGGAGCGCCTCGAAAACGCTCAACTGTGTGTCACAGGCTAGGGAAGAAGGGATTAGGATTGTTTGACACTCACAGGTGCCTCACAGGCTAGGCATAAGCTGTGGGGACGCACGAGTCTCAAAACCCCCTTCATAAGCTGTGGACACAGTCTCTCCAGGGGTGCTCTTGCAGCACTCAGGATACCTCACAGGCCAGGCATAAGCTGTGAGGGCAGAAGCCCAGAGAGAGACACCCAAGGCACAACAACACTCCCCGAGAACCCCTTACAGTGGAAGGAAGAGGGGAGAGTATGAGAAAAAAGACAGGCATAAAGAAAAAGAGAAAAGGTTTAAGAGATGCATGTGGAGTACCAGATATACAAAAAGATGGAAATAGACCCTGACGTGTTTGACTTTCAGAGATTCGCTGTGTCTAGTTGATCCAGTGCACCTGGGTGCAGACCCAGGAAAGTGAACAACAACTTGCATTTATATAACACCTTTAACGTAGTAAAACATCCCATGGTGCTTCACAGGAGCATTATCAAACAAAAAATGACACCGAAACATTAGGACAGGTGACCAAAAGCTTGTCAAAGTGATAGGTTTTAAGGAACATCTTAAAAAAGGAGAGGTGGAGAGACAGAGATGTTTAGGGAAGGAATTCCAGAGCTTAGGGCCTAGATGGCCATTAATGGTGGGGTCAAGGAAGTGGGGATGGACAAGAGGCCAGAATTGGAGGAGCACAGAGATCTCGGAGGGTTGTAGGGTTGGACGAGGTTTACAGAGACAGGGAGGGAGAAGACATGGAGGGATTTTGAACCCAAGGATGTAAATTTTAAAACCGAGGGTTCTGGAACCGGGAGCCAGTGGGCACAAGGGTGATGGATGAACAGGACTTGTCTATTATTTAAAGCAAGAACAATCTTTTTCTGGAACATAAGTTGAGAAAATGAAAGGTAATAATATTTTGTAAAAAATTTAAATACCAGAGTTTCAAAAGTTGTGTGAAGGTGTAATTATTTTTAAACATTTCTAAGACATCTTGTCTAAAAATATTTATAGCAATCAAAATACATAAAGTCAAACCCTCACAGACCAGGATATTAAAACGAAACACATAATCATTCATCACAATAATTACAAAGAAATAAGTACAAGAACCTTTAGTATTGACAATACCAACATAAGGTATACAGATATAAAAACAAAACATTCCAAAGCAAATATAATCCACAGGGCCCTCTGTACCATGACATTACTATAGCTTAAAGATTGATCCTATTCATATTTAATGGAAACATTCTCCAGGAAACAAAATTTGACATATTATCTGGGATATTTTATAAATCAACCCAGAGATATTGAAGGTATTCATTTTCTGTGCCAAAAGTACAATTAGTGAGTCTTCTGATAATATGATGGATTTGGTTACTTGTGATGTAAATCTGGCCAAGAGAAGCCATGGACTCTCGGCTCTGGATCATCTTTTATCCAGCTGTTTCTGTTCAGCTTTAAACATTTTCCTATTTACCTATCAGTGCACTGGAAACAATCTAAACATAACCATAAAAAGCTGTGTGCACAGAGGAATCTTTTGATCCTGAAAGCTGCAAATACCCTCAACTTGCTCTCATCTAAGTCTCAAAAGGCAGTCATTGTTCTTTCTAAGGTGATGGTTAGAAATATTGTACATTTCAACTGCTAAGCAAATTCTGCATTCAGTCCATTTACCCAAAAAATAAATCTCCTCTAATTTAATTTATGTTAAACGTATCAACTAAATTTGAATTAACTAAAATGTAAGGGTTGTGGAATGAACCAGGGAATTTAGCAGTGACATTCATAATGGTAGAGTTGGCATTACAACCCAACTCATATGTTCATTGAGCATTACCATTTCTCGTTCCAGATGATTTGCTTAGAATCAAATTGTTAGCAGATGTAAATTTACATTTGGTCTATTGCTCCCATGATATCAGTGAATCTTTCAAGGGTGTAGAATTCCTGTGTAATATAACTTAGCTTCATATGGTACAAAAGAAAACTGATGTACCTAGTAGCTTTCCTGAACAGTAACCAGACTGATAGTCTTTAACATGAACTATGTATGTTCCAATTCACATTGACTGCCATAATTTAACTTCTTTTAACCATATCATCCAGCTATAAGTAAGCCAAAATGTAGCAGTTTTTGGCATGAAGCAGGAAATTTAGCAATGATATTGATAGTCCAGGTCCTCCCGGAGCTCCTCACAGAAGCCAATATTATCCAGTGATGTTGTCCACACAGCCACAAGGTCTGTAAAGTGGATTAGTCCATGCGTGCCACTCTAACGTTGCTGATCCTCTCAAATAGGTTGTTGTACTTCCTCATTCTCAATCCCTCCTAGTATGTTTAGAGCTGGTGCTTTCTACATTCCTGTTGTTGTAATATTTTGCAATCGACTCTGCTTTCCTAATTGCAGATTATTTCTCACACCAACAAACAGATGTAACTTATTTCTCCTTTCTCTCGACACTTGCAAAAAAAAATTGAAATCTAGATATGGGGATGCATAACAAAATATAGTTTGCATCTGCTTTTATCAGAGCATAAAAATACTGAATGCATTTTCATAATTGAAAAAACACTGAAAATGTAAATCTGGTTGATCTCACAGATGCAAGCAGAAGTGTATTTGCATTATCACAAATCCAGATTTTGTATGTTTAATGGCCTCCAGTTAAACAAAAAACATTTATTTTTATAGATCTTTTATGTTACTGAGATGCTAATGTGGGGGCCCGAACTTGGTGAAACCTAAGGCCCGCCCAAGTGCTGCCCAAAAGACCGCCGATGGCCGCCGAGAGACCGGGCGGTACTTTGCCAGGAAGATTCCACTAAAAGTGGTGGCAGCATTGCCCGGCGGCAAAATAACAGCTTACGCCATAAATCTGGGCAGCAGCGGGTGGAAGCTCTCAATCTCGGCCACCCAAGTGTTGCCGAGGATAGAGTCGGGTCCAGGGAGGGTGGAAGACCTGAAAAGTAAAAACCATTACAAAAAGAAAAACAATTTCAGGGGACCCAATCCAGGTAAGTCGCTGTAAAAAAATGTTTTAAAAGATGCTCATTAACCTTCATAGATCTTCGTACTTACCGTCAGGGTTAGACCTGCTTCCACGCAACGGTCCTTCCCCCTGCTGGCACTAACTCCCGCCGACTCCTGCCCGCACCAATCTAGCAGCTCGGCGGGTGGGAGGTCATTTACGCAACTTGTCCACCAGCAGCCGTCTGTGTGCGGTTCCCAGCAGTACTCCCCTCCTGCCCACTCCAGCCGAAGTGGAAACTGGCACAGGTGGAAGATCAGAGTGAAAACTCGGCAGCAGTCGGCAGTAAGGCCACCAATATCAGGGCCTGGGTTTTCTAGAAACAGCAGCATTATGGGTTCCATATTCTGACCGTTATCATTCTGCCCAGTTACTGCACTTTTGGCAATAGGTTCATTAGTAGGATGCTCATTCATAGATTCACCTTTCTGCTTTATTTTCTGCGGTTCCTTTTTTTCCACGCTGACACATTCAACAGCAGAGAGAACGTTGTATCCATTAGGGATTCCCCTTCGATATGAGTTATTTAGGTGAAGAAGAGAAGGACAGGGAGGAGGACTGCAGCGATACCAGGCATCATAGGAGTTGCCTTCACATTCACATGTAGAGACCGACTGAGGGGCAGGAAACTAGGTGGTTCAATGAAGATCAGGGATACCCTCTGCAGCTGTGGGTGATGCCCTTGACTTCTTCCAGTTAAAAAGTGAGACAGCAACAAGAAATACAACTAGTAAAATGCTGAAAGAACAGCAGGCTTGGTGTGGGGGGTGGAGGAAAGGTGGGTTGGGGAACACTCCCAGAATCATAGTTGTCAACTGAAGTCAGGGCGAGAGGAATAGAAGCAATAACAGCCCTGAGGTCCCTCCATGGGAGCTTCTTCTCTCTCCAATCTGGCCCCCAATGACTTGCCTGTGTAGGTCTCGATGTCTGCTGAGGCCTACAAGGCAGACGCTCAATGTTTTTGAGATGCCTGTGCCCCTTTAATGCTGCTCCTGCTTCTTATGGTGCTGTCGTGGAGCTCATACTGCAGCACCACTGGCATTTCTCTTGGAGCGGATGGCAGGCTCCCTCTTGCCAGCAGGAATCCCGCCAGAAGTCCGGCATGTCTGGAGAATGACCCCCTAGCCCAGGAAAAAGGGTCAGGGTTGGGGCGGAGTCAAGAGGGGGCGGGTGGAAGTGCCACCCCACTGCTGCTCTGACTTTTAAAGGGAAATCCACTGCAAGATCTCAATTTATTGTTTCTTGTAAAGGATGGCACCTCTGTCAATGCTACAGTCCTGCAGCGCTGCAGTGAAATGTCAGCATTATTTATAAGCTGAAGTTAATGAGTAGGCTAAAAAAACAACTAATCTAAGAATGGAGAAATTCACATTGATGCAAGGGGATGCACTTCTGATTTTGGGTTCAAACACTTTTTTTCACAATGTAAATGGTTCACCAGAGGGAGTTATTTCTGACTCGAGAATGCGTTGTGTTGTTGCTGGGTAAAAAGCAGTGAAAATATTCCATTCCCAACCAGTGGCATACTTCACTTTGAGAGGACCAATGGCCCTGAAAATCCACCATGTCTGTGGTGGATTCAAATGCTATTGGGGATGGGGTGGGTGGGGAGAGCAAGTGCATGCAGGACCCACTTACACTAGCTTTCGGTCCATTTAAGATGCACTGAGTTTTCTGGAGGGCAGCGATTGTCAGATCTTGTGCTACCCAGTTTGCAGCCTGAAGACACCGATGGGGGTGGGACAGACGAGATGACATTACTGATCAGAATTGGCCTAAGTCCCATCTCCCGTACCCACCATGTACTGTATGATTGCAAGAGGCAAGCAAACAATACTCCACTATGGTGTAAGTCGGCCCACCAGAAGGGCCAGTTTGATTCCTGTAAACGTCGACTTTGGAAATGGATTACATTCATGGAGGTTCAGGGCAAACAAGCGAGAAAGCAACTTAGCCCAGTTTTTGTATATCTCCATCTCCTACCAGAGCTGCCAGGACAGGACCCAAGCAGCAACCTTCTGTTGAAAATTCCTCCGCCCACTGCCCCTCCCTCAGGGTGCCCTTACACTTGCACTTACACTGGTGCAGGCACCCTCCCACTATATGCTAATTGTCTGACTCCAGGATTTGACAAGGTTAGGCATGGAAATCCATGGCGAAATTCAACAACTCAGCAAGAAATATATATATTTAAATCACAAGGCAGACAGCACTGGGTACAAGCAGTATTGAATAGGGCACCAATTATGACTTCTTATTGGACAAGCTTCTATCTGTTGACTGAGTCAAGGTCAGCATACTGGTAAGTACAACTGCAGAACTATCTTCAAAGAGGTGCAGCACAGGAAACTATTTTTAGTGCCAAGGACTCTTTGTTCAGATATAAGCAAATATTGTCTATAAAGAATCTTACCTGAAACACCAATGATTTCATATTGATTTCCTCCTGTGTACCTAACAGTATTGATGTTCTCTGGCTCAGACACCACTGAAATGGCGTCCATTCTGGATGCAGATGCAACTTTCAGAATTTTTTTTTGGACCTAATGTCTGACATTGACTTGTGACTTTTATCACTGGAGTTGATATTTGCATGAAAATAATTCCAAAATGCAGATGTCCATGAGGAGAATCAATGTTTAGTAGAAGAATTTTACAGAATTCTTTGGCATTTTATAGGTGGAGGTAATAAAATATCCTGATTGCCCTCTCCCCTCTACTATCGTTCTTTAACAACACTATATTCTCATGTGTTGAGGTTTTACTGTATCTGCTGGAGGTTTAACATTCAGACATTAAGGTAAAGGACACAAGGAATGTAACACAGAAATAATTTCACTCATTCTCTCCAGCCATAAAACCAAACGATGTTAACAAGTCTGAACAATAAGGTGCACAAAGCTATTAACAAGACATAATTACCATTCTAAATGATTAAAGACAGCCATTAATGATACAAGTAAGTAATCTATTTTAATATTTTGATTGAGACATTAAAGTTAAATAACCCCTCAGGTGCACTTAAAAGATCCCACTGTATTATTTGAAGAGGAGCAGGGAAATTTTCCTGGTGTCTTAGCCAATATGTATTCCTCAACCAACATAACTAAACATTGGGGAGACCAAGTGTAGATTGGGTGACCACTTTGCGGAACACCTCTGTTCAGTCTACAAATGTGACCCTGAGCTTCCGGTCGCCTGTCACGTTAATTCTCCACTCCATTCCCACTCTGACCTCTCTGTCCTCGGTTTCCTACACTGTTCCAATGAAACTCAACACAAGCTCGAGGAACAGCACCTCATCTTTTGTTTCGGCATTTTTCAGTCTTCTGGACTCAACATCGAGTTCAACAATTTCAGGGCATAGCCATTGCTAATCTTTGGTCCCCTCCCCCCCGCCCCCACCCCCTCTCCCCGCCCCAGAGCCTGTTTTGTTCTTTTTTTCACCTTGTCTCTAATGGCAGCTATTCATTATCCCGCCATTCACACCCTATCTTGACTAATGTTTGTCTAACTCTTGACATTACCATTTGAATTTGGGCATCATCCCTTTTGTTTCTCTAATCTCTCCAGTCTTGCAACCTATCACAGACCTTCCCTTTGGTTCTTTCTTCCCCTTCCCCTATCAGTGCTTGTTAAGAATCCATTCTTTCCGAACGCTCTCCAGTTCTGACAAAGGTTTATCGATCCGAAACATTAGCTCTGCTTTATCTCCACAGATGCTGCCTGACCCGCTGAGATTTCCAGCATTTTCTGTTTTTAGTCCGGAATCCAGCATCCGCTGCATTTTGTTTTTGTATAACTAAACAGACATTGGGAGCCAAATTGGATCGCACCCGAAAACGAGCACACGGATCGTGATGCACATTTAACCAGCTTCCGTTCTCTGTAATGTAGGCAACAAGGAATTTTCATGCTGCTTGCTCATTTACATGATTTCTGCATGCAGCCAGTGCTAACCGTGCTGCTAATTGGCTGCATGCATCAGTAGCGGCCCCAAAATCAATATTTGCTAGCCTGTACAGCTTAAAGCTAGCCTGCACCTCTTAAAGGGAAGGTGCTTTGTGGCTGCTGAAGGTGCTAACATCTTTTGGAATGTGCAACAAAGAATAATGGCCGGCCATGGGAGAGAGTGTGTAGCAAGGTTTTCTGATACTGCACTGGAGGCCTTGGTGGAGGAGGTACAAATCAGGAGAGCTGTCCTGTACCCACAGGGTGGAGCAGGAGGCCCTCCAGATGCATGGTGAAAAGGCAATGTGAGCAGATAGTCGCAGAGGTCAATGCCAGGAGTCTAGCCCTGAGTAACTAGCTGCAATGCGGCACGAAGTTTAATGACCAGACACAAGTGGTCAAGGTCAGTGAATGCATCTTCTAATGCCATATCCTACCAACTGCACCACTAGCCTCAGCCACTGCTCAAATCACCACATCCCATCACTCACCTACCAGCAATCTCCATCAATAACTCATACCTAACATGAATTTGCTTCACTTCACCCTCACATATTTAGCAATGTGAATGCAGCCATGTTGCAACAGGGAAGAGAAAGGACAAGTAGCTTCTCAGATGCAGCACTGGAGGCCTTGGTCCTGGGGGTAGACATAAGCAGACAGGTCCTCTACCCACAGAGGGACAGGAGGCCTTCCAGATAGAACACCAGAAGGCAGTGAGAGGAGAAAACCCAAATTGTCAGTGCCATGGATGTTGCCCACAGGACCGGATCCAGTGTCGCAAGACATTTAATGACCTCCCACAAGTGGCCAAGGTGAGTGAATCCATCTTCAAAAGCTATATCCCACCAACTGCACCACTAGCCTCACACACTGCTCAATGCACCACATCCCCATCACTCACCGACCAACAATCTCTAGCAATCAGGAGCCATATCTTACAATCATAGCTTCACCTCACCCTCACACATTTACCACTGCTGCAAACCTCACACCCGCATCTCACAGCTTGCACACACTGCCAGTTATGCAACCATGACAACCACATCACCCAAACGTACTGCACCACACTCACTGACACGCTTCTCTCTCTCTTGCAGGACAAGATGGTGTACAACCGGAGGCAGTAGGAGCTAACCAGAGGGAGGCAGATGTGCTTGCATGTCCTAACCCCCATGAAGGAGACAGGGCTGGGCATTATTGGAAGTGCCATTGGCGAGGCCGTGGCCAGTGGCGGGGCTGAAACCATTGAAGATGAAAGTAACCTCATTCCTAATCCTCCTTCCTCCTCATCACACAATCTCTTCTGAATAACAAGCTGCAGATGGCGTAAGCATACACCTCTTACTTCCACCCCTGCCACCCCTACTCCTCCCCCCCATCCCCACGCCCACTCCCTTCATCACAACCTTACTCTTGTGCCTTTGTTCTTTCAGACACTCAAGAAGAGCACTCTGACCTGGCAGTGGACGAACACCAAGAAAAGAGTGATGGTGAAGACACACTCTCGGCACTTGCAACTTCTGTCTGAAGTTCGTCCCGCACAACGCGCACATTGCAAAGCCACTTTGCAAGTTGAAGCGCAAGGACGTCCCTTGGGAATGGACAGATTCCCAGGCTCAGGCATTCACCACACTTAAGGAGAAAATCACATCCCCTCCTATCCTCACGCACTTTGATCTGAATGCCACTACGTACATCACGACGGATGCATCAGGTACCGCCATGGGTGCTGTGCTCTTGCAATGGATTGACGGCCTGGAATGCCCAGTCGCCTTCGCCTCTCACATACTCTCATCTGCAGAACGTAAATATTCTACAGGGGAACGTGAAGCACTCGCTTACATCTACGCATGTGAACGCTGGCACATCTACCTCTATGGCAGGAATTTTACCCTCTGTATGGATCACCAAGCACTAACTACACTAATCACTATAACTGGATCTGGTCACAGACCACTACGAATCAGCCAATGGTCAGATTGCCGTCATCAGTATAACTTTGAAGTACAGAACATCGCTGGCAGTCGCAACCACGTAACTGACATGCTGAGCCGCTCGACACCTGCTTTGGACTCTGGTGTTGATTTGTTCACAGATGACGACACATATGTCACGTCGATTATCACTCAGTCCATCATAAACCTTGTCTCCTGTGACGAACTCAAAACCGAATCATAGCGTCATGCTACGCTCCAGCATGTGTGCCGCTTCCTCCAAACTGAGTGGCCTAAGCAAATTTCGGAAGAGCTGAAAACCTTCCACAGACTTCGCAATGAATTTTCCCTTTGGAACGATGGCTGCCTAGCTCGTGGTGATCGAGCAGTAATTCCCAAGTCGCTTCAACAGTGCGTTCTCTCATTCGCACACCATGGACACGCTGGAATTGTCCGCATGAAGCAGAGATGTCACGATTTAATATGGTGGGTTGGGATTGACACTCGCATCGAGGAGTTCGTCTCGCACTGCGAAGCATACAGTCTGAGTGAAAAGGCCACAAACATCCGACCAGCGCCAATGAAGCGCATTCCATGGCCACAAAGACCATGGCAACAACTTCAGTTGATATTTTTGGTCCACTTGAAGCAGCTCCACAGAACCAGCGTTTCCTTGTTGTAGTACATGAGCTGCATTCCAAACGGCCAGAAATCACTACAAGTTCAGTGACCTCATCAACGATCGTCATTATTCTGCAGTGTATGTTCACGAAGTGGGGCCTTCCAGAGATCATAATAACTGACAATGGACCACAGTTTGTGTCCGACCAGTTCGCAGATTTCCTTATTCATCATGCTCTCAAGCATTGCCTTACTGTTTGGTACAATCCTCAAAGCAACGGAGGTATTGAGCGATTTAACTGCGTCAGCAAAGAGGGTTTGAAAGCCAACCTCACAGCAAGCAAAACATTCAACGTAGTGGTTCAAACCATTCTCCGCACACACCGTTCAACAAAGCACTCGCTAATGGGGAAGACATCCGCTGAGCTCATGATTGGGCGGAATCTTTGCTGGCTACTGGACATTCTCAAACCCCCAGCCAAACCTAGCGCAAAGATAACCACACTTGCATCCCAGATTTCGTAACGGCAATGAAAAGCAAACGCATACACTGACAGTAAACAATGCGCTAAAAGCCCTAACTGAAGAATGGAGATATGTGCCTAAACCGTTGTCATACACTCACATCCTTACTTTTGCCTCCAAAACAGTTCAGGTGAAAGTTCAGTCCTCACACCTATGAGCTCAACGATGAAACTTGATGAAACGCTCATAGACTGATTCCAACTCACAGGCCAACAGACCAGCAGGATGGGACAGAGGCATCATTCTGCTTCCCAACCGAAAACCTCGATCAAACACTGCAAGCTCCACACTAATCACAGCGTATTAGAGCATGACCTGGCTATCTCAATGATTTTGTCTGTACATAGACTGTTGTAATGTCTGTAAGCTTGTAATGTTTGTAGCGCCACACTGTGGATGTGGACATATTGTGTACTGCAAGTGCAAGGTTAATAATAAACAGAACCAGGCAGATTTCCAGAGACTTCCGAGAGAGCTGCCTGCCATGTTAGGAAGCCGTGTATGCTGTGCACTGTGAAGATATCACAACTGTGGTTTTAACAATGGGGGAAATATGTTGTGGTTATACTCTATTTGTTTGTTACAGCTCACAGGATGGGCATTAGGACGCTGCGGGAGCTATTCACAGTAGTTATTCTGGTTCATGCTAGTTTGGGACTCCATTTTGGATTGTTTCAAGCACACGGTTTAAGTTACATTTCTCCTGACTCAGTTTGTCAGTTATTTACACGTACACCTCACTGAAATCTGCCAACTGCTGCAGCCACAACTGCAACGTCAGAGCAGGGCGAGGACCGCATTGCTCGAGGCTGTGAAAGTGATTGTGGCGTTGAACTTTCATGTGTCTGGCTCCTTTCAGGCTGGAGCTGGAGATATTAGCAGCATCATGAAGGTTGCCATTCACTATTGCATAAGGGAGATCACTGAGGCTCTCGACTGAAAGAGAGCTAACTACATTCTATTCTCTCCTCCCAGAAGCCAGCAGGCGGAGCGAGCACACTGCTTTGCTCGGATTGCTGGTTTCCCCATGGTGCAGAGTGCCACTGACTGCATGCACATTGATATATGGGCAGCAGATGTCAACTCTGCCATTGTGCGGAACCGAAAGGGATTCCACTCCCTCAGCGTCCAGCTGGTGTGTGACTATAGGCAGTGCATCATGCAGGTCAATGCCTGGTATCCTGGCAGCAGTCATGATGTCTTCATTATGCAATGGCCCGCTGTGCCAACTTTACTTCAGCCATCATGGCAAACCAAAGGGTGACTACTGGACGACCAGTGCTTTCCGCTGACATGGTTGATGACTCCAGTTGCAATCCACACACACGTGCGGAGCATGCATACTGTGAAAGCCACGCTGCCACAAGAAATGTGATAGAGCAGACCATTGGCGTGCTGAAACAATGCTTCTGCTGCCAGGACCGCTCTGGAGGAGTCCTGCATTACTCAGCTGAGTGGGTCTCAAGATTTGTAGTGGTATGCTGCATGCTGCACAACCTTGCCATCCAGAGGTGACAGACCTTGCCACCAGCTATCAGGCGAGAAGCTGAGTAGCAGGAGCACGAAGAGGAGGAGGAAGAGGAAGGGAGGTGACAACCGAGATAGCCCGTTTCTGCCTGGGGTGTATGTGAAGAACTGATTGGAGTGAGATACCAGTAACTGCACCCCCAATTTCCCATTTACCAACAGTCCCACACCTTACCTTCCCTCTGCCACTGACCATCACAGCGCAAAAAAAAAGCCTCCACAAAATAAACATTCCAAACCAAATTTATAAATGAAAACATGCCAAATTTCATTCAAACATACATTAATCACCCTTGTGCATTGCCTTTGTGCCTGTCTTCCGTGTGCCTTTACCTGTCTAGTGCTCCTACGCACTCATCATCATCATCATCATAGGCGGTCCCTCGGAATCGAGGAAGACTTGCTTCCACTCTTAACATGAGTTCTTAGGTGGCTGTACAGTCCAATACGAGTCTCTGTCACAGGTGGGGCAGATAGTCATTGAGGGAAGGGGTGGGTGGGACAGGTTTGCCGCACGCTCCTTCCGCTGCCTGCGCTTGATTTCTGCATGCTCTTGGCGATGAGACTCGAGGTGCTCAGAATTAGGGCGGTCTTTGGCCAGGATCTCCAAAGTGTCAGTGGGGATGTTGCACTTTATCAGGGAGGCTTTGAGGGTGTCCTTGTAACGTTTCCGCTGCCCACCTTTGGCTCGTTTGCCGTGAAGGAGTTCCAAGTAGAGCGCTTGCTTTGGGAGTCTTGTGGCTGGCATGCGAACTATGTGGCCTGCCCGGTGGAGCTGATCAAGTGTGCTCAGTGCTTTGATGCTGGGAATGTTGGCCTGGTCGAGGATGTTGGCTTGGTGCGTCTGTCCTCCCAGGGGATTTGTAGGGATCTTGCGGAGACATCGTTGGTGGTCCTGCGCACTGCTACCCAGGTAGCTGCAGCATGGCTGGTCAAAGGCTGCTAGCTTTCAGTGGAGGAGACTGCAGATGGCCTGGAGCAGCTGTGGGCCTACTGGGCATGGCTTCAGACTGCATCATCTCAGTATGGGCGGCAGCAGCCTGGGCTGGCTGGTCGACAGGCAACAGCAAGGGTATGGTGGAGTGGTAGGGATGGGAGGGCAAATGCTGTCATCCTGAAAGAGGAAAGCAGGCTCGTGCTCCAAGGAGCCACTCCCACTCCCCCGGGGCAGCACCTCAGCAATCCTGGCAACCTGTTGGTGACCAGATTGCTGAAATGCTGTGACACCCTGCCAACCCCTTTCCACACTGGTATCTACAGCCATGATGGCAGCAGTCTAAGCTTGCTTGGCAGCAAACTGAGCTCATAGGAGGGCAGTCTGAGTTCCATGATAGCAATCTGAAGCTTCCACTGCAGCACTCAGACTTTTGGTGGCTGCTGCTTGTGCTGCAAATGGAAACTGAGACGTTGGCCAACAGACGCTGCATCATGTTTGGTTCCACAAGACTGTTGATGAGTTGTCCACCACTTTCACGCTGGAAAGGATTGGCTCCAAGCTCTGTGCAAAGCCCTGAGCCAAGTTGCCGAAAGTTCTTTGACGATGATACCCGCCTACATTTGCTGGATCGCGTCAATGTTGTCAAGCGTCGGCTTGATTCCTTTTGCTGTGATTCTGTAGCCCAGAAAGTTTATTTCTCCAGCAGCGAATGTACACTTATCGGCATTCAGTGTAATTTTGTGTGTAGCAAGTTTAGCCATAACTGCGTGAAGTCGCTGGTCACGTTCTTCCATTATCCGTCCATGGACGATGATGTCGTCAAGCAGAATGAGGGCTCTCTCTATGTCTGCTGGCATAGTAGTGACAACCTTCTGAAATGCACTTGGTGTAGAAGATAGTCCGTAGGACATGCGTTGATACTGATACAGACCATCATGCGTTGTGAATGCCGTAAGCGATTTGCTGTCCTCCACTCGGGGTATTTGCAGGTAACTGCAGCACATGTCGAGTTTCATAAAGACATTGAGCCATAGAATTCTGAAGACAATTCGTCGATGGTAGGAAGTGGGTACTTGTCGGGGATGATGGCCTTGTTGACCTCATTCAGGTTGATGCATAGGTGGATCTCCCCATTTTTACGCCAAGCAATGACTACGTTTGAGGTCCAGGGTGAGGAGTCAGTGCTCTCAATGATTTCCTGAGATTCGAGTCGCGTTAATCCTAATTCTGCAGATACTTGGTCGCAAACCACGAATGGGAGACGACAAAGTCACTGCGTAACTGATTTGACGGAAGGGTCAATGTGGGGATGATGGCAGAATTTTGTTGTCACTCCAAACCCTTTGAAGATTGAGGGATATTGCTTGTCAAAGTCCACCGTGTACACTGTTGGGTCGTAAACTTTGAACCCAAACTTGTCAAAAAAGTCAACACCCATGAGGCTTCGTCCCTTCACTACATAAATGGAAAAGTTCTCCAATGTTATGTCCTTGACTCCAAGTATGACTCCAAGTACCTCAATTTTGGAGTCAGATTACGCATGTAGAATGGAAGTTGCGGGCTGCAGTTGACAGTGCGTGAAGTGGGTTTTGTACACAGCCTCGCTCAATATGGAGACTTTGGCTCCAAGGTCAGTGAGGAGGCAGATGGGCATGCCATCCATGTTTACCCCACAGTCCTTGAATTTGTTCGAACTGATGTGTGAAATGTCACTAACGGTGTAAACCATACTGGGTTTATCACTATCGAGGCCAGACACGAGCAAAATGGTTCATTTTCTCACATGCAGAGCATTTCTTCCCACTTGCAGGACAGTTAGGAATCTTTGCTAAATGTGATTTGTCTCCATAATTAAAGCAGTGGAAGTCAGACCTGCGATCCGTAGTGGGTGCTTTATTACTAGCCCTGGGTCTCTGCTGTGATTTCTGCTTTGGACGAATGCCTTGCATATGGACTGTAGCTGCAGACTGCTGCATAGGGGGAGCAGGGGATCTGATCACTTTTGAATCGGAAAGCGCTAATTCAATTTGGATGTCCAAATCAGTTGCTTTATCCAATGAAATTTTGTCATCCTCCATTAGTAAGCGTTGCCGAATGTGGGGGATCGTTGTTTTCTCAATAATTTGATCCCTGGTCATTTCCTCTGTGATTGCTCCAAAGTTACACGTGGTGGCCAGTTCAGTTAATGCAATGATGTAATGTTTGATTGGTTCACCTTTCCCTTGCCCCCTTTGACAGAATTGGTCGCTCTCCATCACGATACTTTTCTTTGGCTCAAAATAGTTCTCTAGGGCGCTTACCGTTTTGTCGTAGGACTCCTTGTCTTCAATTTGGCCAAAGATGCGTTGGCCCTCAGTGCACGGTGGCAAGCTGCTGTTACATTGTCACCATCTAACCCACTTGCTGTGATGTATGTAGAAAAACTTTTTATCTATCTCGACCACGGGATTGGAGGGTCCCCGGGTGTGGAGAGGAAAGGCAGGGGGGGTAAGGAGGTTAATTTGAGTCATCTTCATCGCCAAATTATGTTGTGTACACGTAAATAACTGACAAACTGAGGCAGAAGAAATGTAACTTGAACCGTGTGCTTTATACAACAATCCAAAATGGAGTCCCAAACCAGCATGAACCAGAATGAATACAGCAACTGTGAATAGCTCCCACAGGATACTAATGCCCATTCTGTGAGCTGTAACACAACAATACTGTTCCTTGCTGAGGTTCAGGTAGGAGAATTGCTTCCTGAACACCCTAATTGGATAAGGTCGCCTGCTGAGAGGGGCGGGGGGGGGGGGGTGGGATTCGTCATGCAGCTTATCATGTGTTCAGCTGTGCGAGCATAAGAGAGAGTGTCGGCTGGGCAATTGTTCAGCAAAATGGCAGCATTGGCATCAAATGAGTGTTGCATGCTGATTGACATCATTAAATTCCTGCTCTGCATACTTCCGGCGGGCATTCACTACACGTGCACTAACACGTGCGCCTCGATGCCGTCTGGCATGCTTCGTGTCACAAATATGTGCTTGCCACAGACACCATTTTGGAACTCTAAGGGCACTCGTAGCACCCAAAAAAACACGCTTCCAAGCCCAATTTCTCGCCCATAGTGTTATCATTTATCACAATGCTGTTCGTGGGAATTTGCTTTTCATAAATTGGCTGACGCATTTCCCTCCAGTACAACAGTGACTACACGTCAAAAGTACTTCATCGGCTGTGAAGCACTTTGGGATGCCCTGAGGTCAGGGTATAAATGCAAGTTTGTTCCTTCTTTCTTTTTTTTCATTTTTCTTGTCCTAAGGAGAAAGAACAATGTCAATTGATTTAAATATATCAAGATTTTCACATTCTCAATAGAGTTTGCCTGAAGCATTTTCTTTTCATTCATCTTTTTGTTGTAATTTAAGCAGTACAATTGACATCAGTGGCACAGGGTAGGCAGACATTTTAAGGATGTTGCAGTGTTGTTATATCTCATCAGATCAAATCGATGTCATCATTCTGTGATTTTGCTAATGTGACAGTTGTACAATTCCTACATCATAATTCATTAAACGTATTTATATAACTACAACATCTAAAAATTGTAGAATGGGAAAGGGAAAATTACCATGAATTTTTTTAAGTGTTTCATATATTAGGATTGCTGCATGGCAATTGTTGATAAAATGTTGTGTCAGGTTATGCGCAGCCAAAGTATATGAATTAAATTCAGCAGAATAGTGTGTTATATTTTTTAAACTATTCAGTTATCATGGCTGATACTACTAATGTCATCTTCTTTGTCCCCACTTCCTCCTGGCAGTTACTTTAGACCAGGCCATTTTGTCTGTTTGGCAAGGTTATATTTTAGGTCAAAGCACCACCTGATTTCCATGAGCTTTTCCTCTTATGCATCTCACCCACAATTAAACCCTGACAATCACAGTTGTCTCTAATTTCCTCCAGCACAGGTAGCTGTCTTGATCTAGTTTACATGTCTTAGTTTAACATTCTACACCACTCATTCCAAGTACCTGAACCCTGTACTCTAGACCTTTATTATTGATTAATTTTCAGCTCCATCCACAGCACAACAAGTGATTTTCTCGGAATATCCTTTTATTTGCCGTGGCTTTCACAGGAGCTGTCAAAGTTCTTTGAACCCTTTCTTGTTACAGGCCTGAAGCAATTTTCTCCCCCACCATTTCTTAATGCTGTTTCCACTGATAAAATAGGACCAGTAACAGTTTTTTCCCCGCACCTTTGTTGAAAACAATAACTCCTGTTAAACTTTCGGAACTATAGATACATAACATCAGCAAAATAATCCCTAAAGTTATTGAGCTGGAAATTGCCCTTCATCCCAATTGGGGGCAGCAACCCCAGGGGCCTGGACTTCCTGCGCCCGGCCCAGAAGTCCCACGTCCAATGTGTAATTGGGCCGTGCACCCGTCATAGGAAGCGGAGTAGAGTCCAGTGCAGCATGGAGGAGTCAGCGCTACGTGGAGGACGATTGGGCCACCAGGGACGCAAGTGATTGGGCAAGCAGCCAAAGCAGAGTGCCGGGTTACACGATGGCGGTCCGGTCGACGCGAGGGGCACCATTGTCAGGCCAACGCAAGAGTCGGCCACCAAATAAAAATGGCGGCCTGGGGAGCTAAAAGCCTCCCCTTTAAGGGGCGCCCTGGCAGTGGATGTCCACCTGCTTCGTGACCCGCCTGTGCCAGCCTCATGGCCCGCAGGGCAATTTCCACCACAGGGCGCAAAGGGGTCAGGCGAAACGGTGATGGGTCGGCGCAAATGGCAATGATGGCATCGTCCGGGGCGTTAATTGCATAGCATGTGTTGCCGGGACACGCCCCCCCCAAAATTGCAGGGCAATTTCCCCAGAGGTGCTAGACCCCCAGCAAAAGTGTCATTGCACCCTATTAGCGCCCCCTGGAGGCGCTAATGGGGCTATCAAAAGGGGCAATTTCGACCTCATTATTTCCAGGCCCATGTCTCTACATACTGCACCAAGAAAGGTTATTTTTCAAGGATCATGGTGAAGAAGTATGGTGGGTTAGGACAATTAAAGACTAACAGATACCATCTGAGGCGGAGGTTGCGAGGTCTTGACAGCTTGAAAACTACTATAACACCTCCCACTTTATAGCTGCTCACTTTCCAAACCCAAAGACTATTGGTTTCAGCTGTTGGAACACAGATTGAGCTTTATGCTGGCTGCAAGTCTATGGAGTAAACTCTCCTGCCAGGGTCATCTCATTGCAGCAACCTCTCTCACCAGCTCATCTTCAATTGCTATGTACTTCATCAGCATGGGAACCATTTTCATTCTCTCACCTTGGTCCTCAGAATCTGACCATGATCAGCCCCAACACCAGCAGCACCAATAACACCAATCTTCTCCACAATCATTTGATGCTGCACAGGACACAGGGCATCAGCACCCGACCACATTGCTGCCCGGGATGGCCTCACCATGGCCACATTTACTTCGCTTGACACTGCACAACCTGGCTGCCACATGATGCGCTAGGTTAGCACCACCCAACACCAACACTTTAAAGCATTGCTACAATGCCCAAGTCATTCCTTTCACACTCATCAGCATTGGGGTAGTCAAAGACCCAATCCACATCCGGACCAGGGTCAAGCAGGGCTGCGTCATCACCCCAACCCACTTCTCAATCTTCCTCGCTGCCATGTTCCACCTCACAGTCAACAAGCTGCCCGCTGGAGTAGAACTAAACTACAAAACCAGTGGGAACCTGTTCAACCTTCGCCGTCTCCAGGCCAGGTTCACGACCACCCCAACCTCTATCGTCGAGCTACAGTATGAGGGTGATGCCTGCATCTATCTGCGCACACACATAGGCTGAACTCCAGGACATAGTCAAAGTATTTACTGAGGCATACGAAAGCATGGGCCTTACGCTAAACATCAGTAAGACAAAGGTCCTCCACCAGCCTCATAGCACTGCCCCCCAGTCATCAAGATCCACGGCACGGCCCTGGACAACATGGACCACTTCCCTTATCTTGGGAGTCTCCTATCAACAAGATCAGGCATTGACGACGAGATCCAACACCGCCTCCAGTGTGCCAGTGGAGCCTTCAGCCACCTGAGGAAAAGAGTGTTTGAAGACCAGGCCCTAAAAACTGTCACCAAGCTCATGGTCTACAGGGCTGTAGTAATACCCGTCCTCCTGTATAGCTCAGAAACATGGACCATGTACAGTAGACACCTCAAGTCGCTGGAGAAATGCTACCAACGATGTCTCCGCAAGATCCTACAAATCCCCTGGGAGGACAAATGCACCAACGTTAGTATCCTTGTCCAGGCCAACATCCCCAGCATTGAAGCACTGACCATACTCGATCAGCTCCGCTGGGCAGGCCACATAGTTCACATGCCAGACACGAGACTCCCAAAGCAAGCGCTCTACTCGGAACTCCTTCATGGCAAACAAGCTAAAGGTGGGCAATGGAAACATTACAAGGACACCCTCAAAGTCTTCCTGAAAAAGTGCGACATCACCACTGACACCTGGGAGTCCCGGGCCAAAGACCGCCCTAAGTGGAGGAAGTGCATCCGAGAGGACGCTGAGCACCTCGAGTCTCAACGCTGAAAGCATGCAGAAATCAAGCGCAGTCTGCGGAAAGAGCATGCGGCAAACCTGTCCCACCCACCCCTTCCCTCAACGACTATCTGTCCCACCTGTGACAGAGTCTGTGGCTCGAGTATTGGACTGTTCAGCCACCTAAGAACTCACTTCAGGAGTGGAAGCAAGTCTTCCTCGATTCCGAGAGACTGCCTTTGATGATGATGATGATGATGAGTTACTGTTATGTCTCATTAGTCACTGCAACTCACTAAGCTACTTCCAAAGGTGCACTCAAATCTGTCCAAGAATGAAATATGTTGAAAATAAAGATTTCAATCTTCGACAGCACATTAACAGAAACTTCACATGAACATTGGCTAAAGCACACAAGTGCCTACCCTTGTGTGTTGTTAGCTGGTATGACTAGGATGAGGGTGAGTATGAGGGGTGGCTAGTGAGATGGGGAAGTGTTAACGCAGATAGAGAGAGAAAGATGGGTGGAGCTGCAAGGTAAGTTGGTATGAGTAAGGATGTGCAGGAGTAGGGTAGGGAAGGTAGAGTGATGTGGATGTGATGAGTGGCACAGCAGGATGAGGTTGAGTGTGGCCTTGCAGTTACGTTTCGTGATCTACTGAGATTATTGAAAGGTTGGCACCACTGCAGCCAGGTCCTCCTGGCGACATCCCTGCTTATGCCTCCTATTCAATGTGCACCCAGGCTGCATTGCTGTCCTGGGGAGATCTCTTCCACCCATTGGAAGGGAAGAGAACCTCCCTGCTTGCTCTGACTCTCTTCATAAGCATATGGAGGGAGTCATGGGAGAGCCTGGGTGCAGCCGTGCACCTCTGTGCCGTGATAGTCAGTGTTTGCAGCACCTCAATGCCAGCACCAATGTCAAAGTAAATTTGAACATGGTCCCTTTAAGGAAACCGGCTGATGATGCGTTATTATATGACGTCATCAGACCCACTTCCTTCAATTGGCTGGGAAATGCGCTGGGTGGGCTGAACAAGCCCAATCAATGGAAAGTCATGTCAGAGGCTGGTATGGAAACAGCAGCGGGGTCGCAACCCGCCACTGATATCGCCCGCCCGGACCCGCCAAGGTATGGAAAATCACAGCCTTTGACTTTCCTCCTGACACAAATAATTCCCTAGTTTAAAACCAAGTGATGATCCAGTCCTATGTTCTACCTTGGATTCTTTTGACCTTTACTTTAATCAACATTTTGAAATGCACTTGATTAAGGTATTGGAGGTAACAGGAATCTCTGGAATTGGACCATGAGTCTGAACATTACTCAAAGCCTTTGGGAAAAGAAAAGAATAATTGTGGAGGAAGAAAAAGCCTTACTTTTCTTTGTTAATTATAAAATTTCCTCAACATAAGGAAAACTCCCATGTTGCTACAGACAACAGGAGACATTTCTAGCACTGTATTGAGCTGATGGCACCACCTATTACACTTAGATAACAGATCAAGGTGTTTCTAATACCTTTAACATGCTTCCTTATGTTTATAACGTACTACTCAGCTGAACAGCTGTAAATAGAAAATTGTTTTACTAAAAGAATAGATGTTCTGTGAAAATGTGAGTACTCAGCAATGTTTCTCACAGACAACACAGTCGGCTCAATGTTCCCCAGTTATCTGTGCTGCTCTTTTTTGCGCACCGCTTTTTTTGGCCTAATTCAAGTTTCCCCAAAGTTTGTGTGCCAGCGTAACTCAGTTAGTTACAATTTTTTTAGGTTCGTTTCTTTTTGCATCATAGAGGGCGCAACCTGATGTCTGCGCCAGTTTTTCACATTTATGCAAGTTTGGCCAATTTACATTTCTCCTAGGACAGCGGGGGGTGGGGGGGGGGGAAGGTGTTTGCCGAGCCCCTGTGTCTTGGCGACGGAGCGATTCTGCCGGCTGACCCTCGAGCCCGGTGAGGAGACGTTCAGTCGGTGGTCAAGTGGTACTTTGAAAAAAATGTAAAATAAAAGAATTGCATTAGATTTTGTTGCCCCAAATGTCCTCATTTGAATAGCTGGCTTCCCATTCTAACCAAGCCTATTGCGCATGCGCAGACCTGGGTGTGATCCAGACTAAGGCGTCGAACTTGGGGAGAGAGTGAGAACAAAGAAGCTTTAACACCTTGTCCTGCTGTTTTGAGCTTCTTGCAAAGCTACAAAGTAATTATGGGGGCAACATTGACAATGCCATGCCTCATGCAAGCCTTCTGCATGATGGTGCTGCGGACAAGATGACTGATTCAATGCCATCGCGTGAGTAAGCTCAAAGTACGTAGGGTGATGGGCAGGAGGCCTTAACCACATCGGGTATATCGAGACAGGCGTTCATACCTGCACCTGAGTGTGTGAGAAGGCTGCTTTTCTGCAAAAATGTTAGTAAAAGCAGACCTGCAACCTAGAAGCATCAGGAGGACTGCTTTGTCAGTTGAAGCGAAGGTTACAGCTACACTTTCTTTCTATGCATGTGGATCATTCCAGGCCACAACTGGGGATGTGTGCGCCATTTCTCAACATGCAACACATATCTGCATTCAGCAGGTGACTGCTGCAATATATGCCCAGAGGAATGAATACATAAAGTTCCCTATGACCACCCAAGCAATACGTGAAAGGGCTATGGGCTTCTCCAGGATTGATGTCTTGCCAAGGGTGAAGGCATTGATTGTACCCACATCGCCTTGCGAACAGCATTGGAGGGGTCTGAGATGTACAGGAACAGAAAAGGCTTCCACTCAGTTAATGTGCAGCTCGTGTGTGATGACATGCATCGAATCATGTCAGTTGATGTGAGATACCCTGGGAGCACCCATGATGCATTCATCCTACACGAGAGCACTATATCTGCCATGTTTCAGCAGCAGCCAGAGGACAGGGATGGCTGCTGGGAGACAGAGGGTACGGCCTCGCCACCTGGCTCATGACGCCCCTACACATAACCCGGATGAAACCTGACCGGGAAAACAACATGTCGCACATTGCAATGCACAGCATCATAGCGATGACCATTGGCATCTTGAAACAGCATTTCTGATGCCTGGACAATTGCAGAGGCTACTTGCAATACCACCCTGAGATTGTCGGTCAGTTCACTGTTGTGTGCTGCATGCTGCATAACTTAGCCATCATGAGGCAGCAGCAGCTGGTAATAGAAGACCCACCTGTGGTGAGAGTGGCTGCCGTGCCCCTTTAACGATTGCTCGAGCCTTGCACGAGCAGTTCATCCGTGAATGCTTTGCTGCCTGAACGCTCAGCGGCAACTCTTCCAATGTAGCATGTTTACTGTTTGGACCTGTTCCGTAATGTTGTGTATTATTAATGTCATCATCATCATAGGCGGTCCCTCGGAAGCAAGACTTGCTTCCATTCCTGAATGAGTTCTTTGGTGGCTGAATAGTCCAATACGAGAGCCACAGACCCTGTCACAGGTGGGACAGATAGCTGTTGAGGGAAGGGGTGGGAGGGATTGGTTTGCCGCACGCTCTTTCCGCTGCCTGCGCTTGATTTCTGCATGCTCTCGGCGTTGAGACTCGAAATGCTCAACGCCCTCCCGGATGCACTTTCTCCACCTAGGGCGGTCTTTGGCCAGGGACACCCAGGTGTCAGTGGTGATATCGCACTTTTTCAGGGAGACTTTGAGGGTGTCCTTGTAACGTTTCCGCTGCCCGCCTTTGGCTCGTTTGCCGTAAAGGAGCTCTGCATAGAGCACTTGCTTTGGGAGTCTCATGTCTGGCGTGCGAACTATGTGGCCTGCCCAGCGAAGTTGATTGAGTGTGCTCAGTGCTTGAATGCTGGGGATGTTAGCCTGGACAAAGACACTGATGTTGGTGCACCTGTCCTCCCAGGGGATTTGCAGGATCTTGCAGAGACATTGTTGGTGATATATCAATGAGCTTGGTGGTAGATTTGAGGGCCTGGTCTTCGAACACTCCTTTCCTCAGGCGACCGAAGGCTGCACTGGCGCACTGGAGGCAGTGTTGAATCTCCGCATCAATGTCTGCTCTTGTTGATAAGAGGCTCCCGAGGTATGGGATATGCTCCACATTGTCAAGGATCTTGATGACTGAGGGGCAATGCTGTGCGGCAAGGACCGGCTGATGGAGGACCTTTGTCCCACGGATGTTTAGCGTAAGGCCCATGCTTTCGTATGCCTCAGTAAATACATCGACTATATCCTGGAGTTCAGCCTTAGAATGTGCGCAGATGCAGGCGTCATCTGCGTACTGTTGGAGTGGTCTTGGACCTAGCCTGGAGATGGCAAAAGTTGAACAGCTTCCCACTGGTTCTGTAGTTTAGTTCCACTCCAGCTTGTTGACTGAGGTGGATTATGGCAGCAAGGAAGATTGAGAAGAGGGTTGGGGCGATGACACAGGCCTGTTTGACCCCGGTCCGGACGTGAATAGGGTCTGTAATGGATCCGTTGGTAAGGATCACGGCCTGCAAGTCTTCATGGAGTAGGCGAAGAATGTTGACAAACTTTTGGGGGCATCCGAAACGGAGGAGGACGCTCCTTAGACCCTCGCGGTTGACAGTGCCAAAGGCCTTTGTAAGGTCAAAAAAGGCCAGGTATAAGGGCTGGCTCTGCTCCCTGCAATTTTCCTGCAGCTGTCGCGCTGCAAAGATCATGTCCGTAGTGCCCCGCAGGGGACAAAATCCGCACTGTGACTCCGGGAGGAGTTCCTCGGCCACAGGGAGAAGACAGTTGAGGAGAACTCTAGCGACAACTTTCCCAGTGGCTGATAGCAGGGAGATTCCCCTGTAATTGTCGCAGTCGGACTTGTCCCTTTTTTAAAGATGGTCACGATCACTACATCTCTCCGATCTTCCAGCATGCTCTCCTCCCTCCAGATGAGAGAGATGAGGTCATGTATCCGTGCCAACAACACCTTTCCGTCATACTTTAGCGCCTCAGCAGGGATTCCATCCGCTCCCGTAGCCTGGTTGTTCTTGAGCTGTTTTATGGCTTTTCCTACCTCATGCAATGTTGGGGTTTCACTGAGGTGGTGGCGGGTCGCATGCTGCGGGATGGAGTCAAGAACACTCAAGTCAAAGGCAGAGTCTCGATTGAGGAGATCTTCGAAGTGCTCCTTCCAGCGGTACTGGACAGCCTCGGTGTCCTTGTTGAGAGTTTCCCTGTTCTTGGCCAGGAGTGGAGTGGGGCCTTGGGAGTTTGGACCGTAGGTGGCCTTGACTGCGATGAAGAATCCTCGCATATCGTGGCTGTCGGCCAGTTGTTCTATTTCCTGTGCTTTCTCCATCCACTGCCTGTTCTTTAGGTCCCGAGTTTTTTGTTGGACCTCAGCCTTGAGCCGTCTGCAATGTTGCTTTGCTGCTCCCAAGTTGGGTTGTTGCTGGAGGCTCAGAAATGCTCTGTGATCTATTAGTTCTTTGATCTCCTGATAATTCTCAACAAACCAGTCCTGGTGTTTCCTGGTTGAGTGACCAAGTGTCTCTTCACAGGCACTGGTTATGGAGGCCAGGAGGGCAGACCAAGTGCTGTGGGCATTCAACATCTCAGGGTCACTAAGGCACGCCAGGTTAGCTGTGAGGCGCTGGCTGTATCGGGCTCTCTTTGCTGGGTCTTTAAGTGCCCCGGCATTGACTTTTTTGCGGCACTGCTTCTTCTGTCCCCTCTGCTTTGGGGCAATGTTAATGTCGATGATGGATCGGATTAGGCGGTGGTCCGTCCAGCAGTCGTCGGCTCCTGTCATGGCGCGGGTGATGCGCACATCCTTGCGATCCCTGGCTCGGACGATAGTCAAACAGGTGCCAGTGTTTGGAGCGAGGGTGTTGCCATGATGCCTTGTATTTGTCCCTTTGGCGGAATAAGGTGTTGGTGATGAGAAGTTCATGTTCTAGACATTTTGTCAGGAGTAGGGTACTGCTGGAGTTGACTTTCCCTACCCCCTCTGCCAATCACGCCTCCCCAGAGGGCTGTGTCTTTGCCGACCCTGCGTTAAAGTCACCTAGGTGGATCAATTTGTTGCCCACAGGGACGCGGGACAGTGATGTTTCGAGGTTAGAATAAAAACCCTCTTTGGTCTCATCCGTTGCATCGAGTGTTGGGGCGTAGCACTGATGACTGTGGCGCATTGGTTCCGGGATAGGATGAGTCGAAGAGTCATGAGGTGTTCGTTAACCCCACAGCGGGAGTCTTTGAGGTGGTCGACCAGCTCATTTTTGATGGTGAAGCCGACTCTGTGAAGGCGGCATTCTTCCTCTGGTTTTCCTTTCCAGGAAAAGGTGCAACCTCTACCTTGTTCCTTGAGCTGGCCTTCTCTTGCCCTCCGGGTCTCGCTTAGGGCAGCGATGTCGATGTCAAAGCATTTAAGTTTCCGGGCAACTATGGCAATGCGGCGTTCTGGCCTGTCACTGTTGGAGTTTTCCATGAAGGTCCTGACGTTCCAAGTCCCGAACTTCATGTTAACGAAGTGGAAGATGCCTGTGCGTGAGTTATTTTAACGTGGGGTGGCCGTTGCACACCAGCAACCACATGGACAACCACACGGGCTTAGCTGAGCAAGGTCTAGGTCCAGTGAGAAGGGGGTCCAAGACAACTGAAGACCAGGCACTGCTGTATGAGCCTAATAGCCTACGGCGAGATGTTGGCCGCAAGTTTGGCGTTGACTAGCGCCCTTGATGGTAGGTGATCCAAGGCTTGGTTGGGGGCAGGCATTGGGAAGGTCAATTGTCCGCTGGAGTTTCGAGGGATGTTTTAAAGTTTCTTCCAAAGTTGCAAAAAAAAAGTTTTGCAAAGTTATTTAAAAGTTTCTCCAGAGGTTTTTTAAAAAACAAAATTCTCCAGGTTGTTTAAAAGTATAAAAATTTTCCCAAATTGTTTAAAAAGTTTCTCGAGTTGCTTAAAAGTTTAAAATTGATTAAAAGTTGATTAAAAATTTAAGATGAAAATCAGTAGTAGGTTACTCCTTTGGCAGTGCACCCGGGTCCCCGGCAGCATCCAGGCCTCTCCCCGGCAGCGTCCAGGCCTCCCCGCAGTGGCATCCAGGCGTTCGGGCCCCGTTCGGGGATGACTGGGCCTCTACTTCCCCGCGGTGCTCCGGGTGTGGCCTTGTTAATAATGGAAATGATTCTTCTTTAGTTGAAAAAGTTGTGTTAATAATGGAACAAATAATGAAAATGATTCAGTTATAATTTACAATATATTTTATTCAACAGTTCAACACTTGTTTGTACTTAACTTTAATAAAAATATTCTTGTATCAAACTTTAAAGTTTTCAGTTAAGATCACTTACAAACTTTAAGATCACTTACAAACTCTTAGATCACTTAAAAACTTTAAGATCACTGACAAACTTTTAAACTTGTAAATTTACATAACTTACAAGAAACTTTTAATTTGAGAACAGTTACAACAGTAACAACAATAATAACAACACCAGCAGCAGCAGCAAAGAAAGGCTGCACATATCTCTCCTCCACGTTATTCCAAGACCGCCCGCTGCACTTGATCTTGTTGACTCCACCCCTGCCCGCAGGCACTGGCGCAGTGTTTCTCAGGTTGGTACCAAGCTTATTCTTTAGATCATTTTGGGCAATGCGCACTTCTTGATGGAGGCGGGGGGGGAAGTGGGGGCAGTCGGTAATGTGGAAGGCCAGGTGTGGGCCTCTTCAGCGACTGATCTGGGGATTGAAGTGTGAGTGGCAGTTGATTGTGTCAATGGGCGCGGGGTCTGGGCATGTTCCCTTATTGCAGCAACTAACTCCGACATTCCCCTCCTCATGTACCCAGACAGTGTCTCAACTACCTGTGACATTCCCTCCCTCATGTACCTGGACAGTGTTTCCATTTCTCGTGAGAGTGTTGTTACTTTTTCCGACCATCCCGATACCGCATCATCCACCCCACTGAAAGTGTCCAGGAGTGATCGTGTAAGGTCGATGCTCTCTGCACTCATTGCCACCATCTGAACCACATCTGTTAGATCCTGCACCTCAGGAGAGCGCTGTCGAGCTCTCCTTCTCCTCCACATCCTGGGTGTGCCTCTCTGCTCCCCACTGGAATCCCCAGCCTCGGACTGTGTGAAACCATGGAATGTCCCAATACTCGTACCACTCAGGAAAGGGCCTGGCATCTCAATGGGCGGCACCTGCAGTTTCTCCAGAGTGAGTACAACAGTGGGGGCTTCATCCAGCACCTTCCCCTGCCCTCTCCTCTCACCCCCATGCTCTTGTTCTGGAAGGTGGGATTGGAAGATGTTCTCCTCTTCAGGCTTGTCTGCGTCTGAATCTTCTTCTGCATCGGCTTCAGCCTCGTTAGGGTTGGCCTCAAGTTCTGCAAAATATAACAGATAAATGGTTAGCAGCAGTGGAGGGGGCAGGGTGGCATGAGTAGACTCACACAGCGCAGGCAGCAGGGTCATTTGAAGGACCACGATGAATGATAGCACATTGCATCAACCGAAGCGTAGCTGATGGAGACAACCCCATGAACCGAAGCATGGCTAGCCCACGCAGTTCTTAACATTTAGCAAAGCCAGACTGTGAACTTTGCAGGACTTACCCTCTCCCTTGAGTGTGGGCCCAGCTTGTGCATTGGTGGTTGATGTTCTCCAGGCAGGACCCATCAAAGCAGCGATCCTCTCTTCCAAGTGTGTCAGTGGGTGCAGATTTGTCGGGCCTCCTCCTGTTCGAGTTCTTTCCCTTTTGTTGTGGACCACCTTCCTCTGCAAAGATGAAAATGTAACTTCTGGCTGGGACATACAGATGGTCACATTTATAATTGCAATTCCAGTGAATAAATTAAAATATTACTTACACTAGCTACTTGACCAAGGTCCTGCCACTTCTTTTTGCACTGGCCTCCAGACCTCAGGGTGGTCAGCATTGCACAGTAATCTTCTGCAAGTTGGTTCCAGTGATTCTTCATTTCTTTTGGTGAAACTTTTATGTGACCTTTGCTGGTGAACAGCTCATCCCATCTGTCTTCAATCACAGTAACTAGTGCCTCCACATCATCCTGTAAGAAATTCTTGGTCCTTGAGTCGCGATGCATATTGTATTGCAACTCCAATTTTTCCAATGAGAATTAAAGTTCTTTAAAAATGGCCGAATGCAGACTGGGCAGGCGCGCCCATAGCTGTCACGTCAAAATGTCCTTTTTTTGGGGTAGCATGGGAAGAAGGGGGCGGAACATTTTTCTGGCACAGACATTAGGCTCCACCCCCCGAAGCTAAAGGACAGGCTACATGGCGCCAATTTCAAAAAGTAAAATGGGGAAACTTGCTAGTTTTTTTTTTTGAGCAGTCGGGGCCAGAAAAAACAGGCGTAATTCTTATAATACGTCAAAAAACGGCATTGGGGAAAATTGGGCCCAGTATTTATAAAATGTCTGTAGTTCCCTTGGCTTCTCTCATGCTACCCAACACATTGGTAAAATTAAAAACATATTTGGCTACCATTTCTGTTGCATAAATCACATTTTTCACTGCACAGAAAATAAAATGGCTACTTCTACCTTTTGATGTTTAACTACCTGTAGCCATTGAGGCTGAAATTAAGACTGTGAGAAACCGAGGAACAATTTCTTCTTAGCAATCCTCACTTCAGTTTAGAAAATAAAAATGAAAAGCTTATCTCAACATTACAATGAGTTTGCTGAATCAATAGCGTCAATTTTAACTCCCAGGCAGGAACACGGCCGATCAAGTGGCTGGCCCGACTAGGAATGACAGCGGGATGACCCAGCCGATTTTAATGGTCGGGCCTCATTACCATCTTCCAGGTGGACTCACACCCAAACCCGGTGGGGCTGACAAAGAGGTCGGTGGTTGGGATCAGGAGTTTAGGTGGCAGGATGCCACCTGCAAGGACCCGAAGGAACGGTCCCCAGTAAAAGATACATAGTTGGGGAGGGAGGGTCCAGAAGCGATCATGATTGGGAAAGGCCCAAGATTTCCCTGTGTGGCCCAGAGGAGCATTTCAATGTTCAACCTAACCTCCTCCAGGATTCATTGGAGGACCCGGCACTGGGCATCACTGCCGAATCAGCAATCACAATTCTCTGAGTGAAGAAGTTTCTCCTCATCTCAGGCCTAAATGGCTTACCCCTTATCCTTAGACTGTGACCCCTGGTTCTGGACTTCCCCAACATCGGGAACATTCTTCCTGCATCTAACCTGTCCAATCCCGTCAGAATTTTATATGTTTCTATGAGATCCCCTCTCATTCTTCTAAATTTCAGTGAATATAAGCCGAGTTGATCCAGTCTTTCTTCATATGTCAGTCCTGTCATCCCGGGAATCAGTCTGGTGAACCTTCGCTGCACTCCCTCAATAGAAAGAATGTCCTTCCTCAGATTAGGGTACCAAAACTACATAATATTCAAGATGTGGCCTCACCAAGGCCCTGTACAACTGCAGTAAGACCTCCCTGCTCCTATACACAGATCTTCTCGCTATGAAGGCCAACATGCCATTTGCCTTCTTCACCGCCTACTGTACCTGCATGCCAACTTTCAATGACTGATGTACCATGATACCCAGGTCTCGTTGCACCTCCCCTTTTCCTAATCTGTCACCATTCAGATAATATTCTGCCTTCCTGTTTTTGCCACCAAGGTGGATAACCTCACATTTATCTACATTATACTGCATCTGCCAGACATTTGCCCACTCACCTAACCCATCCAAGTCACCCTGCAGCCTCTTAGCATCCTCCTCACAGCTCACACTGCCCCCCGCTTAGTGTCATCTGCAAACTTGGAGATATTACATTCAATTCCTTCGTCTAAATCATTGATGTATATCGTAAACAGCTGGGGTCCCAGCACTGAACCTTGTGGTACCCCACTAGTCACTGCCTGCCATTCTGAAAAGGACCCGTTTATTCCTCCTCTTTGCTTCCTGTCTGCCAACCAGTTCTCTATCCATGTCAATACATTACCTCCAATTCCATGTGCTTTAATTTTGCACACCAATCTCTTGTGTGGGACCTTGTCAAAAGCCTTTTGAAAGTCCAAATACACCACATCCATTGGTTCTCCCTTATCCACTCTACTAGTTACATCCTCAAAAAATTCTAGAAGGTTTGACAAGCATGATTTGCCTTTCATAAAATCCATGCTGACTTGGACCGATCCTGTCACTGCTTTCCAAATGCACTGCTATTACATCTTTAATAATTGATTCCAACATTTTCCCCACTACCGATGACAGGCTAACCGATCTATAATTCCTTGTTTGCTCTCTCTCTCCTTTTTTAAAAAGTGGTGTTAAATTAGCTACACTCGAATCCAAAGGTAATGACCCAGAGTCTATCGAATGTTAGAAAATGACCATCAATGCATCCACTATTTCGAGTGCCACTTCCTTAAGTACTCTGGGATGCAGACTATCAGGCCCTGGGGATTTATTGGCCTTCAATCCCATCAATTTCTCTAACATAATTTCCTGACTAATAAGGATTTCCTTCAGTTCCTCCTTCTCGCTCGACTCTCAGTCCCTAGTAATTCTGGAAGATTATTTGTGTCTTCTTTAGTGAACACAGAACCAAAGTATTTGTTCAATTGGTCTGCCATTTTTTTGTTCGCCATTATAAATTCAAGTGCTTCTTACTGCAAAGGACCTACTTTTGTCTTCACTAATCTTTTTCCCTTCACATATCTATAGAAGCTTTTGCAGTCAGTTTTTATGTTTCCTGCAAGCTTACTGCCATACTCTATTTTCCCCCTCCTAATTAAACCGTTTGCCCTCCTATGGTTAATTCTAAATTTCTCCCAGTCCTCAGGTTTGCTGCTTTTTTTGACCAACTTATATGCCTCTTCCTTGGATTTAACACTATCCCTAATTTCCCTTGTTAGCCACGGTTGAGCCACCTTCCCCGTTTTATTTTTACTCCAGGCAGGGATGTACAATTGTTGAAGTTCATCCATGTGATCTTTAAATGTCTGCCATTGCCTATCCACCAGCAACCCTTTAAGTATCATTTGCCAGTCTATCCTAGCCAATTCATGTCTCATACCATCGAAGTTACCTTTCTTTAAGTTCAGGACCCTAGTCTCTGAATTAACTCTGTCACTCTCCATCTTAATGAAGAATTCTAACATATTATGGTCACTCTTCCCCAAGGGGCCTCACAAAACAAGATTGCTAATTAATCCTCTCTCATTACACAACACCCAGTCTAGGATGGCCAGCTCTCGAGTTGGTTCCTCGACATATTGGTCTAGAAAACCATCCCTTATACATTCCAGGAAATCCTCCTCCTCTGTTTTGCTACCAGTTTGGTTAGCCTAATCTATATGTAGATTAAAGTCACCCATGATAACTGCTGTACCTTTATTGCATGTATCCCTAATTTCCTGTTTGATGCCATCCCCAACCTCACTGCTTCTGTTTGGTGGTCTGTATACAACTCCCACTAGCGTTTTCTGCCCTTTGGTATTCCGCAGCTCTATCCATACAGATTCCACATCATCCAAGCTAATGTCCTTCCTTACTATTGCATTAATCTCCTCTTTAACCATCAACGCTACCCCACCTCCTTTTCCTTTTGGTCTATCCTTCCTGAATATTGAATACCCCTGGATTTTGAGTTCTCAGCCTTGGTCACCCTGGAGTCATGTCTCCGTAATCCCAATGACATCATATCCGTTAACAGCAATCTGCGTAGTTAATTCTTCCACCTTATTACGAATGCTCCTCGCATTGAGACACAGAGCCTTCAGGCTTGTTTTCCTGGAGTGTATAAGGGATGGTTTTCTCGACCAATATTTCGAAGAACCAAATAGAGAGCTGGCCATCCTAGACTGGGTATTGTGTAATGAGAGAAGATTAATTAGCAATCTTGTGCGAGGCCCCTTGGGGAAGAGTGACCACAATATGGTAGAATTCTTCATTAAGATGGAGAGTGACACAGTTAATTCAGAGACTAGGGCCCTGAATTTAAATAAAGGTTACTTTGATGGATTAGATTAAGAAAGAAAAAAAGAGACCGAATTGAAATTAAGAAAAAAAATCAAAAATTAGAATTTAACATTTTTAAAATCTCTAAGAACAATTTACCGTGTGAAGGAATGAGACTTCACAGTTTAAGATGTTCAATTTCTGGGCCAAAGAGGTTGACTGTCATTACATTAACAATTATCACATCGTTAAAAAGGTACTTACACTATTAATTACTTGCCTTAAGTTTCTGTGGTGAGTTTAATGGGCAATTAATGTGCAAATCCAGCAAGTTGTTAAAAATAATGGGGAGACTAAGGGCGAGATGCCGTTTGTGCAAAGCAAACAGAGTGGCATAAATCAACCAGCGAGGTGTGGAAATATCTTGGTCCCCTGAACTTACTTCCTGATTTGTGCATTAATAACTCCGTGCATTGTTAACACACTGTTACTTTTACAGGAGCATCCATCCCATTATTACAGAGAAAAATATTTATGTGAGTGGAAAGCCAAGTCCTTGCAATTCAGACCACATCAGACTGCTTAACAGATTAAAGTATTTCCATAACTTATCATTATGATCTGCAGAGATGCCAGCTGACCCTTAAGTAGGTCAGATCTGTCTCTATAGGCCAGGTCTTCTAGGTCGCATGAATACTAAAATCCCAGGAATAGAGATTTGCTGGGTTTTCTGCACTGTATGGAAGCTTCTGACCTTTTGAAAACAAATACAAAATATGATACATTCCTTGTTTTGCTTTGGGATAGTCTTGTAAAGCAAATGTCATTCAGTAGACACCTAGCTACAGTCCTTGGCCTTTCCTTTATATCTCTAGCATTTAAAGATTAACATGGTCCAATTAACTGTCATAACAATCACTAAATTTTCATTATCCTTATCTGTGCTAAAAAATCCATGCACGATGTATGTTCTGCTATATACTTTCCAAAAGTACAGTGTAAAATCATGCTAAATAGCTTTTATTTAGTGCAATTTTCAAACATCTGTAATATTGACATATGTGAAAGAGTGTCTCTGGGAGTATTTATCCCCAGCTGGTCTATGCAAATATTAGTTAAATTGCACTGGGTTGAAAATGAAGAACTGATCCAAATTGCCCAAAAATACTTAAATGTCTTCACACTACTTGCTCTGCAACTGCATAAATATACATTTGGTGCTGTTCAGTGATAGACTTTCATTTCAGAGGTTATTGATTTAGAGAAGCAGACACTCCTTTTTATAAAGCTTGATGGGATTTAACATTATCAATAAATCGCAGCAGCTAAATAAAAAATACACCTTCATGAAAAATATCAGAAATTATAAAGAGTTGAATACTTTCTCCAGTCCCCTTGTTTGTGTTTGATCAGCTACTAGTGAGGGACTTTATATATATCTAATGCACCTTTTTGTTTTGGTTTCATCCACGTTACGCCCTACTTGTCATCAGGACTAATTTCACTTTTATTCACAACACTCTGTCTTTAAAGCAATTATATAGAGAATAATGGATGCTTGGAAGTGATTACGGGACAGTAATTGAAGTTTGGGGTTCAGATAATATCATAACAGAGCAGAACTTGGCAGCTTATAACCAGCATAGGAATCTCAAGATTAGATTCCAGCTTTGCAATTGTTCCTGTGAGCCTGTCATTATTTATACAGTTAATACATACATTATCTTAATTTAAATGTATTTTTACTGTACTCTGGTCAGTTTTTGTGTCAGTAGTGACTATCAGTGTCATTATACTTCATCTCCTTGGTGCTTCACAATGTTTGCATAAGAGAATTAATAACTATGAAAGCTATTATGTTAAGTTTATTTAGAAAAATGAATCTGTATTTGATAAATGGGAAACTCTACATCCTGCATATATCAGATGAGGTTAATTGCCAATTCAAAGTTGATACAGATGCAATTCTATTTCTGTTGATGGGTCAGAAACAGAACATCAGACCATAGCTCTGCTGGTGTATTATTTTCTGTCTGTATGGCTGTTATGTGATATGCTAATTAAAATGGAAGCAGATTTATTATATAATTAACTATGCCTAATTTCAGCAGAAGTACTAATTCTACGTTAATGAAACAAATAGGGACAATTCTACACAACAGAAGGAGTCTGTTAAATATTAAGGAGGACAGCCTATAATCTTGAAAGAGGCAAACAAAAAACTGATAAAACATCAATGGAGACTGTCAGTCACTGTGGAAACCCAGTTGCTAAGGGAAACTGGCAAAGCAGCAGAAACTGCAGATTGACAATTCTCTGATGACCGTTCACAACCCATTATTTTGTTTTACTGAAAGGACATTCACCACTATAGATGCTGGCCTTTTTAATGTCCCTGAGAAGCCTTATAATGCTGGGTCAGCATTGGACCAGGTTATATGGAAAACATCATTAATATGATAGTCTAGAAGCTACTAAACACGTACATGCTGGAAAAGCCATCTAATGCATTGAGCAAAGATGACTTGGAGGTGGAATATCATTATCAGCATGGGTAGGTTAGGATTTCCCCTATGGGAAATATTTTTCAATGTTGCAATTTCCTTCATTGTTTTTTTAACAATCTAATATCTGATTAAAGAGTGGATTCATAACATAATAGAAATAATAAAAATATATTAATTAATGTCAGGCTACTTAATTCACATGGAGCTAACAATATGTTTATCATTGCTATAGTCATACAGCAAAAGCTAGTGAAGTATACAAGAGATTGAGTAATAATTTTCCAACTGAGTTGATGTTGATATTAATTTTCTTGATTAATTAAATGTGTGCTTATTTATAATGCACTGATGGATTAACCCTATTAAGAATAAGAATCCATTTTTTTGAGGTAGTTTACCTTATGGTATTATGGGACTATGACAAAAATGAAGTAGTTCTGTCTTGTTTCATTTTTGTAAAGATCCCTCTAATTTTGAACATATGAAAAATAGGATAGAAAAAGAACATCTAGCAATTAAACTTGCCCTATCCAGGCATAATGCAGTCACATACACCGCCTAGCCATGCAAACTGCTGGAAAAGACAAATAAAACTGAAGCCAAATTAGGAAAATTCCTGGGAAATTCCTCTCCAACTGATAAACCTTTATAAAAGACATGTTGGGCCCCAGCTGGAGTATGGGCAATTCTGGGCACCGCCCTTAAGGATAGATGTCAAGGCCTTAGAAAGGTTGCAGAGGAGATTTACTAGAATTATACCAAAGAAGCAAGATTTCAGTTATGTGGAGAGACTAGAGAAACTGGGGTTGTTTTCCTTGGAGTGGAGAAGGTTAAGGAGCATAGAGATTGATAGAATAAAACAACTGAAGGGAAATGTTAAATAATAGCATACTGTTGCATCATGGTGTGCTCAACTATGTTGAACAAGAGACATTGGGGCCGAAATTCAGGTGGGGGATTTTTCGGCCTGGACCCGATCCCGCCCGATTCTGATGACCACCGAAAGCAAGTCATCAGTTAGTGCACCGCCAGTTTTAATAAAGAAAAGTACTTACCTCCCTAAATTCAGCTGAACTCGTCGATCTCCCACTGCACAGTGCCCCCGACAGGTTTTTCAGTCAGTGCACCCTCTGAAGAATGTGAGCAGCCCAGCAGCATGGCGGTCCTGAAAGGGGAGGGCCCACTGCCGCGGCCGGCATGTAAAACATTTTTGCCGGCTGACTTCTCGATCGGCCAGCAAAATACTGCCCCCCAGGTTTAGCCAGGGTGCCAGCAACCTGCCACCCCCTCTTGGGTTCTAGGCCGCTGGCCCAGCTGAATCCCTCCCTAGTGGCCCAGTGGCTGAAGATTAAAAATGACAGAATCTCTCCACTTTAACAGAGGGGAGAGAGCGTGGTGATGCACACGTGCTGTGACATCACCACTACTCCACCACTGATTGACAATGGCGGAGTCTCTGTCCGACCTATATTCAGCCACTCAGTCTGGCTTTCCATCTATGGCCCACCCCCATTATGACTCATTTCCTCTGGGATTTGAAAACATTACAAAGTCCTGAAAATGGCTCTTACAACCACATCAAAGATCCCAGAGGTAAGTGCCGCTAAAAAAAATCATAGGTGCTCCAGCTTTGTGGCACACCTGAATTTCAGCCCCATTCTTTGTAAGGAAACAAGTGTTGAACCAAAAACAGATTTAAACAATGTTAGATGTAGAAATGACAGATTGCGATCCTAAGAACCCCGAAGCCACACTGGCTGAGGCTGTGTCAACAATGAAAAGAGAGTACATACCTGGAGACAGGATGGGATTGGCAGATTCGAACAACAATGCAGGGAAACCAAGAAACAAGCAGTGACAAAGTGGGTGGATATAAGGAGACCTTTGGCTCCACCTAAGTTTTTAACTGACAGTGGAGACGAAGAAACCATTTCCGAGGAAGAAGAGCTCAGACGTGCATGGGAAACCCTCCAGAGATCAAGGAGCCACTCACTTCTTGATTCTGGGTGCAGTATAGTCCAAACAAAGGTTATAAGTACTTCGCTACTGAATTGTAGAGTAAATGTAATTAATCCGTTTTGGTAACCTCTGTAGTTAAATTGAAATTGTGTTGTGAGTGTTCATTTTTGTTTTAATAAAGTGAACAAGAAGGGAATGTAATCTTGTAGCTAAGTTTATCACTTCATGCAACTTGTTTAAGGCGAGCCTCATAGGGAAGATATGGAAAAGGTGTTCAAAGTCATGAAGGGTTTTGCTGGAGAAAATAACGAGAAATTGTTTCCAGTGGCAGAAAGGTCAGTAACCAGAGGACACACAAGGTATTTGGAAAAGAACCAGAGGTGACACGAGGAAATTTGTTTTATGCAGTGTGCTGTTATGATCTGAAATGCAGTGATGATATGGTGGTGGGAGCAGATTTAATAAGATTCAACGGGGAATTGAATAATACTTTTAATGTTCAGAGCTATAGTTAATGGGGTGGAACTAATTGGATAGCTCTTTCAAAGAGCTGGAACGGGCACGATGGGCCGAATGGCCTCCTTCTGTGTTATATTATTCGATAACTTCCTCCAGGAGACCGCGGTAGCCAATAAATCATTCTAATTACAGCTTAACATCCTTGGACATGGAATTTGTGTTGGAGAACTGAAGGATTGCAAATGTAATATTTCTGTTCAAACAGGGAGCAAGGGCTGAATAATGTAGCATAGAGCAGTCAGCCTAACCAGTAGTGGAAAACATTGGGAAGCAATAATGTGGAATAAAATTAATAATTACTGAGAAAGACAAGGCTTAAATAAGAGCAATCAAGATTTGTAAATTGTACCGAAAATCAAAGTAATTTCAACACCTTATCCACCTTATCCACCAACATACCCTGGAGGAGGTCAACTAATTTAAATGCCAGGTGCCTGTGCCATTATGAATGCATCTTGGACACCAGAAGAGAGGAAGAGGGAGATGCGGCACTGGGCAACTCACCACTGAAACAGCAAAATTGTAAAATAATCAATTTTACAAGGACAACAATTTCAGGCTGTTGCTAGAAATGTTCTTTGTAGCCCTGCCTCCAAGTTGAACCCAACATCCTGTAGGCTTGTTAGTTCAGCATCCCTGGTCAACAAATGAGGTAAGAGATAGTATCAAGCTAAAAGAAAAGGCTACACACATGCAAGGGAAAATGCAAATGCAGCAGACTGGGGGAGCTATAAAGAGCAACAAAGGGATACAAAGAAAGTAATAGGAGATGCAAAAAAAGGCAATATGAAGAAAAAAATGTGCAAGAGATATCAAAGCTAACATTAAAAATTTATATAATATATTAACAGAAAGAGAATAGTAAAAGGGAATGTGGACCTATTAAAGATGGATGTAGGTGAAACTATAATATATCATAAGGAATGGCAGACTTGTTAAATAAATATCTGTTTTCATAGCCAAGGAAGAGGACAAAATACCAGTCAAACAAGATAACCTAACAATAAGTGAAAAAACTCAATGGATTTATTATAAGTATAAAATTGATAATGGAGAAAATAATGGTACTTGTGATGGACGAAACCCCAGAACCTGATTGTTTCCACCCCAGGGTATTTAAAGAAATAGGTGATGAAATTGTACATGCATTCGTCATAATATTCTAAAGCTCTCTATATTCAGGAATTGTGTTTTTGGATTATAAAATTGCAAATGTCACTCCATTATTTAAGAAGGAAGGGAAGGAGAAGCCAAGTAACTACAGACTCATCAGTTTAACATCGGTTACCAGAATCTATCATCAGAGACAGAAATTGAGCACTTGGAGTTGCACTAGGATTCAACTTCCCTTAAACATTTATTGTATATACCAAAATTGATCTGTGGTTTATGCATTCAATGCAAAGATTCTATATGAGTAATCCTATGGAGGTTCTCACAATAATAGTGCTGTGCCTGAAATAACACAGAAATAATTTTAAAATGCTACTCATACCCACATAAGCGGAGTGCTTATAGTTTGGTATGATTTTTAAACAGGATTAGGTTCAATTCTATTACTGGTTAATAGCGATTTATTCAATTATTTCAGTCTCATGGGGACAATTCATAAACACACCATATATTTACAATGATTCAAAGGACAGAATACAGAATATATCTTGATCCAATACATAATAGATTACATTAAGTGAAGGCTGGCAGAGATACATTCTAGTCCCTATAAGTATCTATTATAAATAAATACAGCTGTCTATAGTAACCAAATTATTCCATACAGAAGATTATCTCTGAGGTACACCATGATATAAAAACATTTTTTGTTCATGAGCTATGTTAGCTTTAATAAGTTACTAGACTTCTAGTTTCTCATATAATGACTTATGTTTTCTGTATTGATTCATTTCAGAAACAGGTTTATGGGGCAAACCTTCTTTGACTCTGCTTTTCTATGAAGTTCACAGCTGTACTTACTGATCATATTCCTATAAGCTGATTTCAGGAGATTCATATCCTGTACTGCAACATTCCAAAAAGCACTGAAAATCATGTTTTACTTAAAATATTGTTTTTAGCCTTTGAACTTTAGTACTATAAAACAACAACAACTTGCATTTATGTAGTGCCTTTAACATAGTAAAACATCTCAAGGCACTTCACAGGAGCATTATCAATTAAAATTGGACACCGAACCACATAAGAGATAGTAGGACAGATGACCAAAAGCTTGTTCAAAGAAGTAGGTTTTGACAAGTGTCTTAAAGGAGGAGAGAGAGAGGTACAAAAGTGGAGAGGGTTAGGGAGGTAATTCTAGAGCTTTGCTCCTAGGCAGCTGAAGGCTGTTGTTGTTAATATGGATGGTTTCCCAGTGCAACTTGGATCCATAGCGCCTGTTTCTTCAGTGCTAAGGGAGTCCTTAGAGATCCAAAATGGCAACCACAGCACGTGCGCACACTTGTGGGCTGAATTGTGCCGGACATCATATTGGTGAGGGCATTAGCGCACATGCAGTGAATGCTTGTTGCAAGTATGCCGAGCAGGCAGATCATGATGTCAGTCAGCGTGTAATGTGGACTTGATGCCAGCACTGCCATTTTGGGGCTTCACACTCCAGCTAACATCAGAGATTGCTAGCTTTTTGTTAACCATCGCTGCAGGAGTTCCACAGGGCAGTAGCCTAGGCCCAAACATCTTCAGCTGCTTTATCAATGACCTTCCCTCCAACATAAGGTCATAAGTGAGGATGTTCGCTGATGATTGCACAGTGTTCAGTTCCATTTGCAACTCCTCAGATAATTAAGCAGTCCATGCCTGAATGCAGCAAGACCTGGACGACATTCAGACTTGGGCTGACGATAAGTGGCAAGTAACATTCGTGCCACACAAATGCCAGGCAATGACTATTTCCAACAAACGAGAGTCAAACCACCTCTGCTTGACATGCAACAGCATTACCATCATCGAATCCCCCACCATCAATATCCTGGGGGGGTCACCATTGACCAGAAACTTAACTGGACCAGCCACATAAATACTGTGGCTAAAAGAGCAGGTCAGGGCACAGATATTCTGTGGCAAGTGACTCACTTCCTGGCTCCCCAAAGCCTTTCCACCATCGACAAGGCACAAGTCATGAGTGTGATGGAATACTCTTCACTTACCGGCTCCAACAACACTACAGAAGCTCGACACCACCCAGGACAAAGCAGCCCACTAGATTGGCAGCCCATCCACCACCTGAAACATTTACTCCCTGCACCACTGGTGCACTGTGGCTGCTGCGTGTACCATCTACAAGGTGCACTGTAGCAACTCGCCAAGGGTTCTTCAGCAGCACCTCCTAAACACGCGATCTCTACCACCTAGAAGGACAAGGGCAGCAGATGCATGGGAGCACAATCACCTGCAAGTTCCCATCCAGGTTATGCACCATCCTGACTTGGAAATATATCGCTATTCCTTCATCGTCGGTGGGTCAAAATCCTGGAACTCCCTCCCTAACAGCACTGTGGGAGTACCTTCACCACATGGACTACAGCAGTTCAAGAAGACAGTTCACCAGCACCTTCTCAAGGGCAATTAGGGATGGACAATAAATGCTGGCCTTGCCAGCGCGCACACATCGCAGGAATGAATAAAGTAAAGAATGAGTTAGAGCACAAGATGCTGCAATGAGTCTAGATTTCAATACAGTGAGCGTGTAGAGAGGGAAAAGAGCGTGCAGGATAGCATCTTACAAAGAACAATAAATGAAAATTCAAAGGAGTGTTAATGTAAATAGCCTTGTTAAAACAGAGAAAGACAATAATGTTTGTGACAAAGAAACAGAGTGCAGATTGAATGCTGGAAGTTATAAAGTGATTACCTTTATAAGCTTTTTTCTTGCTTCCAGTCCAGGATTATGAGATACATGCTGGAAGAGCCTTAATATGGGAGTAATATTCAAAGTTTATAGGGCTTTCTAGAGTTACGAGCTTTTGAAGGGAAAGAAGTGTTTGATATGAAAGGAAACTGAGCTTCTTGGAGGTAACTTTAGCAATAGAAAAAATGTGGGCGTTCCATTTAGATCCAAGGAAATTGTGAGGGGAGGACTGTCAATAGATGAAGAAGGTATTTATTCTTGTTCCTGTAAATAGTCAACACTTAAAAATATTATGCAGACTGAAAATATTACATTTTGTAATAACAAATAAGATTACTTTGTATTCAACTATATCAGTTGTTCTTGTGAGAACTGGCTAAAAGAAAAATCCAGTTCTGAATACATTGATAAGAAAGCTTTCCATGACAAGTGGATTGAAATCGGCCTTGGGCAGTATCACAAAACAGACATTCGCAAAACTGTAGCTCGTTTTATAGCCCACCTGATTTTCAGGGTGGAAACTAGGCTCTTGATTCATTGTTGCCCATTTTGCAGCGCTGCTGCTAAAGACCAATTTCAAAACCCAAATGTCTAACTTTTCCTCTGTACACTCGCAGATTTATTTAGGACACTGTGCGAGGAGCAAAGAGTCACCTGAATGGTCATTTCAACAGATCAAAATCTTGCTTGATCTTGGCTCTAGTTTAGATATTATAAAGCTCCTTTGCTGCACTCGTGGTCCAATCTAGTGGAGCAATGAGCCAGGAACGTATTGCATAACCTTTATGATCAGGTAGCCATCTAGTCACTTGCCCTTGATCATGAAAAAGAGCAGGGACACTTGAGAGCCTCAGGCTAAAGGAATCATGGTAGATCCCTGAAAACTTGGCATTAACATGAAGGAAGCTGTAGTCACACACCAGTTGTACATTCAAGGAATTATTATAGTGGGGTCACATATCACCACATGCCTGCAGTCGATTGGCCCAACAACTTTGGGAAAACCAGAAATTCAACAAAAATTGATAATCTGCTCACACATCATCCTGGCTTCCTTGTCTAAAGTCACCACTAACTCCTAGGAATGATCCAGTGACAAATAAATTAAATTCAGTAGCTACTTCTGTGCAGTAAGTGTCATATTAGCTCTGCAGTTTATCCTGAAGGAGGTGGAAAACTTGTTCCAAGGCTTCAGGAGTGAAACGAACCGTCCGGATACATAGGTGGAATCATAGAAAATAAAAAGACATCTATGTTAGGTTAAGAGTGCATGTGTGTAAATGCACAAGTTTGGTTAATAAGTTTGTTGAGCTGCAGGTCTAAATAGCTACGTGGGGATATGATGTAATGGCGACAACTGGCTCAAAAAAGGGGAGGACTGGCTGCTTATTATTCCTGGGTAGAAGGTATTCAGGAAAGCTGGGGAAGAAAAAAATGAGAAGGGGTAGCATTTTGATTAAGGAAAATATTAAGTGCAAGAAAGCGAGAATATCCTTGAGGGGTCAAAGACAGAATCCATTTGGATGGAGGTAAGAAACAATAGGAGAACTGTTTCACTACTTGCCATATTTTATACGTGACCAAAGACTGGGAAGAAAATAGAGGAACAGATTTGCAAATACATTACTGAGGGGTACAAGAACTATAGAGCAGTGAAAATGGCAGATTTTAAACATAAGATTCTGAAGGGGATTGACAAGGGAGATGTTGAGAGATTATTTCCCCTGGTTGGAGAGTCTAGAAATAGGGGTCATAGTCTCTGGATAAGGGGTCGGCCATTTAATACTGAGATGAGGAGGAATTTCTTCACTCAAGGGGTTGTGAATGTTTTGAATTCTCTACTCCAAAGGGCTGTGGATGCTGAATCATTGAGTATATTCAAGATAGATTTTTGAACTCTAGGAGAATCAAGGGATATGGGGATCAGGCAGGAAAGTAGAGTTGAGGTCGAAGATTAGTCATGAGCTTATTGAATGGCGGAACAGGCTCGAAGGGCCGTTGACCTATTCCTGCTGCCATTTTTTATGTTCTTATGTTCTTAACTATCCCAATATTGAATGGGGTAGTGATTGTGTTAAGGGCAGAGAGGGTGAAGAATTTATGAGGTATGTTCAGAAAAATTCTCTTGATCAGTATGTTTTCTGCTCAACGAGGAAGGTGGCATTGCTGGATCCAGTCCTGGGGAATGAAGTGGGTCAAGTCAATGTTACTGTCGAGGATCATCTTAGGTATAGTGACCGTAACATCGTAAGGTTTAGAGTAGCTATGGAGAAAGATGAGGTGCAATCTACAATAAAAATACTTAACTGGAGGAGAATTAATTTCAGCAAATTGAGGAGGGATCTGGCCCAGGTAAATTCTAGTCAAATCCTAGCTGGCAAAAATGTAAAGGAGCAATGGACGGCCTTAAAAGAAGGAATGGTTCGGGTATAGTCTTGGTACATTTCCACAAGGAAGAAAAGGTGGGAAACTAAAACCAGAGCTCCCTTGATGATGAAAGAGTTAGAGAGTAGGATGGAGCAGAAAAAAGGGGTCATATGATAGATGCCAACTTGATAAAAGAAGGAAGAATCCGGCTGAATATAAAAATGACAGGAGGAGAAGTGAAAAAGGCAATAGGAGGGACAAAGAGACAGTACAAGAATAGATTGGCAGCTAACATAAAAGGGAATCCAAAGCCTAGAAATGAGCTTCCTTTGCGCCTCCCATTGGTGAGTCCAGGAGGATATAACACTACCGGATTTGCGACCAGGCGCAGCAAAAATTCCGACACCCACGAAATTCCCGTCGAGGTTTGCGGCGGTGTTAACCCGAGCATCACAATCTCCTGCACACGGAGATTGTGACATCATCATGCTGTGCATTGTCCCGGTAGCGCCCCAGACCTGAACTTCGGTTCCGCCTCCTGCAGCACCGCCGGGAGTTGTTGTTAGGGAGGCCGGGAACTTGGGGAGCGCTATTCAAAGGGGATGATGGTTGTGGCAATGAAAAATTCTCTGAATCTGTTACTTCAATTTTTCAGCATATTCCTCAGCTGCAACTGATCACTCTGCTAGATCCCACTATTAAGGGGAGATTTGATAGAGGTAGAGTAAATAAAGACAAACCTTTTCCCAATGGCTGAAGGGTTGCAAACCAGATGGCAAAGATTTAAGGTGATTGGCAAAAGAACCAAAGGCGACATGAGGAACATGTTTTATGCAACGAGTGGTTAGCGTTTAGTATTTAGGGTGGATACAGATTTAAAAGGGAATTTGATAAACACTTAAAGGAGAAAAAAATTGCTGAGATATGGGGAAAGAGCAGGGGAATGGGACATAGAAACATAGAAACATAGAAAATAGGTGCAGGAGTAGGCCATTCGGCCCTTTGAGCCTGCACCCCATTCAATAAGATCATGGCTGATCATTCAGTCAGTACCCCTTTCCTGCATTCTCTCCATACTCCTTGATATCTTTAGCCATAAGGGCTATATCTAACTCCCTCTTGAATATATCCAATCAACTGGCATCAACAACTCTCTGCGGCAGAGAATTCCACAGGTTAACAACTCTCTGAGTGAAGAAGTTTATCCTCATCTCAGTCCTAAATGGCCTACCCCTTATCCTAAGACTATGTCCCCTGGTTCTGGACTTCCCCAACATCGGGAACATTCTTCCCGCATCTAACCTGTCCAGTCCCGTCAGAATCTTATATGTTTCTATGAGATTCCCTCTCATCCTTCTAAACTCCAGTGATTAAAGGCCCAGTTGATCCAGTCTCTCCTCATATGTCAGTCCAGCCATCCCGGGAATCAGTCTGGTGAACCTTTGCTGCACTCCCTCAATAGCAAGAACATCCTTCCTCAGATTAGGAGAACAAAATTGAACACAATATTCCAGGTGAGGCCTCACCAAGGCCCTGTACAACTGTAGTAAGACCTCCCTGCTCCGATACTCAAATCCCCTAGCTACGAAGGCCAAAATACCATTTGCCTTCTTCAACACCTGCTGTACCTGCATGCCAACTTTCAATGACTGATGAACCATGACACCCAGGTCTCGTTGCACCTCACCTTTTCCTAATCTGCCACCATTCAGATAATATTCTGCCTTCGTGTTTTCGCCGCCAAAATGGATAACCTCACATTTATCCACGTTATACTGCATCTGCCATGCTTTTGCCCACTCACCTAACCTGTCCAAGTCACCCTGCAGCCTCTTAGCGTCCTCCTCACAGCTCACACCGCCACCCAGTTTAGTGTCATCTGCAAACTTGGAGATGTTACACTCAATTCCTTCATCTAAATCATTAATGTATATTGTAAAGAGCTGGGGTCCCAGCACTGAGCCTTGCGGCACTCCTCTAGTCACCGCCTGCCATTCTGAAAAGGACCCATTTATCCCGTCTCTCTGCTTCCTGTCTGCCAACTAGTTCTCTATCCACGTCAATACATTACCCCCAATACCATGTGCATTAATTTTGCACACCAATCTCTTGTGTGGGACCTTGTCAAAAGCCTTTTGAAAGTCCAAATACACCACATCCACTGGTTCTCCCATGTCCACTCTACTAGTTACATCCTCAAAAAATTCTAGAAGATTTGTCAAGCATGATTTGCCTTTCATAAATCCATGCTGACTTGGTCCGATCTTGTCACTGCTTTCCAAATGTGCTGCTATTACATCTTTAATGATTGATTCCAACATTTTCCCCACTACTGATGTCAGGCTAACCGGTCTATGATTCCCCGTTTCTCTCTCCATTCTTTTTTAAAAAGTGGTGTTACATTAGCTACCCTCCAGTCCATAGGAACTGATCCAGAGTCGATAGACTGTTAGAAAATGATCACCAATGCATCCACTATTTCTAGGGCCACTTCCTTAAGTACTCTGGGATGCAAACTATCAGGCCCGGGGATTTATCGGCCTTCAATCCCATCAATTTCCCTAACACAATTTCCTGACTAATAAGGATTTCCTTCAGTTCCTCCTTCTCGATAGACGCTTGGTCCTCTCGTATTTCCGGAAGGTTATTTTTTTCTTCCTTTGTGAAGACAGAACCAAAGTATTTGTTCAATTGGTCTGCCATTTCTTTGTTCCCCATTATAGATGCACCTGATTCTGACTACAAGGGACCTATGCTTGTCTTCACTAATCTTTTTCTCTACACATATCGATAGAAGCTTTTGTAGTCAGTTTTTATGTTCCCAGCAAGCTTCCTCTCATACTTTATTTTTCCCCTCCTAATTAAACCCTTAGTCCTCCTCTGCTGAATTCTAAATTTCTCCCAGTCCTCAGGTTTTCTGCTTTTTCTGGCCAATTTATATGCCTCTTCCTTGGATTTAACACTATCCCTAATTTCATATGTTAGCCATGGTTGAGCCACCTTCCCCGTTTTGTTTTTACTCCAGACAGGGATGTGCAATTGTTGAAGTTTATCCATGTGATCTTTAAATGTTTGCCATTGCCTATCCACCGTCAACCCTTTAAGTATCATTTGCCAGTCTATTCTAGCCAATTCACGTCTCATACCATCGAAGTTACCTTTCCTTAAGTTCAGGACCCTAGTCTCTGAATTAACTGTGTCACTCTCCATCTTAATAAATAATTCTACCATATTATGGTCACTCTTCCCCAAGTGACCTCGCACAACAAGATTGCTAATTATTCCTTTCTCATTACACATCACCCAGTCTAGGATGGCCAGCCTTCCAGTTGGTTCCTCAACATATTGGTCTGGAAAAACATTCCTAATACACTCCAGGAAATCCTCCTCCACCCTATTGCTACCAGTTTGGTTAGCCCAATCTAGATGTAGATTAAAGTCACCCATGATAACTGCTGTATCTTTATTGCACACATCCCTAATTTCTTGTTTGATGCTGTCCCCAACCTCACTACTACTGTTTAGTGGTCTGTACACAACTCCCACTAGCGTTTTCTGCCCTTTGGTATTCCGCAGCTCTACCCATACAGATTCCACATCATCCAAGCTAATGTCCTTCCTTACTATTGTGTTAATTTCCTCTTCAACCAGCAACGCTACCCCACCTCCTTTTCCTTTCTGTCTATCCTTCCTGAATGTTGAATACCCCTGGATGTTGAGTTCCCAGCCTTGGTCACCCTGGAGCCATGTCTCAGTAATCCCAATTATATCATATTCGTTAATAGCTGCCTGCACAGTTAATTCATCCACCTTATTATGAATATTCCTCACATTGAGGCACAGAGCCTTCAGGCTTGTCTTTTTAACACACTTTGTTCCTTTAAAATGTTGCTGTAATGTGGCCCTTTTTGATTTTTACCTTGGGTTTCTCTGCCCTCCACTTTTACTTTTCTTCTTTCTATCTTTTGCTTCTGCCCCCATTTTACTTCCCTCTGTCTCCCTGCATAGGTTCCCATCCCCCTGCCATATTAGTTTAACCCCTCCCCAATAGCAGTAGCAAACACTCCCCCTTGGACATTGGTTCCAGTCCTGCCTAGGTGCAGACCGTTCGGCTTGTACTGCTCTCACCTCCCCCAGAACTGGTTCCAATGTCCCAGGAATTTGAATCCCTCCTTCCTGCACCACTCCTCAAGCCACATATTCATCTTAGCTATCATGCCATTCCTACTCTGACTAGCACGTGGCATTTCTAGCAATCCTGAGATTACTACCTTTGAGGTCCTACTTTTTAATTTAACTCCTCGCTCCCTAAACTCAGCGTGTAGGACCTCATCCCCTTTTTTACCTATATCGTTGGTACCTATATGTACCACGACAGCTGGCTGTTCACCCTCCTCCTCCAGAATGCGCTGCAGCCACTCTGAGACATTCTTGACCCTTGCACTAGGGTGGCACCATACCACCCTGGAGTCTTGATTGTGACCATAGAAATGCCTATCTATTCCCCTTACAATAGAATCCCCTATCACTATAGCTCTCCCACTCTTTTTCCTGCCCTTCCATGCAGCAGAGCCACCCATGGTGCCATGAACTTGGCTGCTGCTGCCTTCCCCTGGTGAGTCATCTCCCCCAACATTACCCAAAATGGTGTATCTGTTTTGGAGGAAGGTGACCGCAGGGGACCCCTGCACTACCTTCCTTCCACTGCTCTTTCTGATGGTCACCCATTCCCTATCTGCCTGAGTAGCCTTTGCCTGCGGTGTGACCAACTCACTAAATGTGCTATTCACAACATCCTCAGCATCGTGGATGCTCCAAAGTGAATCCATGTGCAGCTCCAGTGCCGCATTGCGGTCTGTCAGGAGCTGCAGCTGGATACATTTCCTGCACATGTAGTCATCAGGGACACTGGAAATGTCCCTGACTTCCCACATAGCACAGGAGGAACATGACACGGGTCTGGCCTTTCCTGCCATGATGTAACCCTTAAATTACTTAATTTGGCAACAATGGCAAACGTTTCTTACTGCTAAGAATAAGAAAAAAGAAAAGAAAAAGAAAACTACTCACCACTCAACCAACCAATCACTTTCCCTCTTGGCTGTGACATCACACTTCGATTAGATTTTACTTCTCTCTTACTTTTGAATATGAAGTGCTGTATTTTGAAGTATCAGTACAAGTAGTTATTGTTTGAGAATAGCACAATGGAAATGAATATAAGGCTGATTCCTGGATTGGGTGTTCCCAACTCACAGAAAATGTGATTATATAGGGAAATGTTGATATAAAATTTTGACAAATTTGACAAACATTGTTGCAAAAGGAACTGAAGTTTTTGGACAGGAAGAGTGCACATACACAATTTTTTTTTCTACATAATGGGGCCGAAATGGGGATGGCTACCGCGGAGTTGGGCGGGCGGGCGACCAAAAAAAATCGATCAGCCGCCGCAATCAGATGATTTTCCCTCCCCGAGCCATATTCAGCTTAGGGGGGATTTGAGCGGTGTGCACTTCCGCCAGAAATGGCGCGGTGAAGTCGCTATCAAGGTGAAATTCCACGGAGAGCTTTGCAGCTTGCGGGCTGCTAGAAAGCGGCAAGGACAGGGATTTTCAGCTCTTAAAAGGTAAGCCTTTTCCCAGCAGTGCATCCGCGAGGTATTCGAGTTGTGCTCGAACGGGACACCGCTGGAGTGTTGCCGCAATCGGGCCCTTTGGTAGGGAAATAGTTTTATTAATTTTAGTATTTTTATTTAAGATAACAGCATCCACTGTCTTTATCTTTTAATAGTTTTATTAATTGTTTTGGCTCCATTCAACCTGATGAGTGCTGCTCAGAGGTTTGTGTTAAGTATGGAGAAAGAGTCAGATTGAAAACTGTGAGCTCAAAGTAAAGGTCTCCAGAGTGACTCTCCAACCTGTGAAGCCTCCTTAAATACCTGTGCTCCCAAGGGATTATGGGATCCCTTAAGACACCAGGGGATAAGCCCTCTAGTGACTGTACAGAGTAAATACAAGTTAACATATGTAACAACACTCCGCGCCCCCCCCCCCCGAAAGTCTATATTGTAACTATTTACAATGTGGGTTGATCTGGGGCCCTTCTTGCCCTGGTTGATCATATCGGTGTGAAAACTGGTGTTGTTGAATCATTTGTTGGGCCCTCGCTGGGCTGCTGTGTGGCTGGCCTTGCTGGGCTGCCTGGTGTGTTGGGCCCTGCTGGGCTGCTGTGGATGATGGGTTCTGTTTCGTGGTCAACCGTGATGCCAGTTGACACTGGTGTGTATATTGGGGGATCAAAAAAGGTAGGGTCCAAGGTGGGTTGCTCAGGATAGTCCGTAAATCTGAGTTTGATTTGGTCCAAGTGTTTCCGGTGAATGAGTCCATTTGAAAGTTTGACCCGAAACACCCTGCTTCCCTCTTTGGCCACGACAGTGCCGGGAAGCCACTTCAGACTTTGTCCATAATTTAATACAAATACAGGATCACTGATTTCAATCTCGCGTGACACATTTACACTATCATGGTATGACTTTGTTGAAGCCGCCTACTCTCTACCTGTTCATGTAGATCAGGGTGAACTAATGAGAGCCTTGTCTTAAAATGCTCTTTTCATGAGCAGTTCAGCGAGTGGGATCCCAGTGAGCGAGTGGGGTCTCGTGTGGTAGCTAAGCAGGACTCGGGATAGGCGAGTCTGCAGCGAACCTTCAGTTACCCTCTTCAAGCTTTGCTTGATGATTTGCACTGCTCTCTCTGCCTGACCATTGGATGCTGGTTTAAATGGGGCAGATGTGACATGTTTGATCCCGTTACGGGTCATGCATTTTTTGAACTCAGCACTGGTAAAGCATAGCGTGTTGTCGCTCACCAGGACATTGGGCAAGCCGTGTATGGCAAACATGGCCCGCAGGCTTTCAGTGGTGGCAGCGGATGTGCTAGCTGACATTATCTCACATTCAATCCACTTGGAGTACGCGTCTACAACCACAAGGAACAGTTTACCCACGAACGGGCCTGCATAGTCGATGTGTACAATAGACCACGGTTTGGAGGGCCAAGACCATAAACTGAACGGGCCTGCATAGTCGATGTGTACAATAGACCATGGTTTGGAGGGCCAAGACCATAAACTTAACGGCGCTTCCCTGAGTACATTGCTTAACTGCGAGCATGTACTACATCTGTGAACGCAGGACTCTAAGTCCGCATCGAAACCGGGTGACCACACGTGGGATCTGGCTATCGCTTTCATCATTACGATGCCTGGGTGGGTACTGTGGAGGTCATTGAAGAAGGTGTCTCTGCCCTTCTCTGCCACGACTCGATTGCCCCACAGAAGGCAGTCTGCTTGTATAGACATTTCATTATGGCTTTATCTCTTCCTGCACTGGGACACTGGACCAGCTCCCGTGAAGCACACAGCTTTTGACTCGAGATAATAAGAGATCCTGGCTTGTCCAGGTTTTGATCTACCGGGCAGTGACGGGTGATTGCTCACTCTCAAATGCTTCCATAACCATGGCTAGAACTGCGGGCTGCGCCATTTCCATCCCAATGGTGGGCAATGGCAGCCTACTGAGAGCATCGGCGCAGTTTTCTGTGCCTGGCCTGTGGCGGATGGCGTAGTTGTATGCGGACAACGTGAGTGCCCATCCCTGGATGCGGGCCGATTCATTGGTATTTATTTCTTTACTCTCGGAAAACAGGGATATAAGTGGCTTATGGTAAGTTTCCAATTCGAATTTTAGCCCAAACAGGTATTGATGAATTTTCTTTACCCCATAGACACACGCTAACGCTTCCTTCTCAATCATGCTGTAGGCTCTCTCAGCATTAGACAGACTCCTAGATGCATAAGCAACCGGTTGCAGATTCCCGAAATCATTAGCTTGTTGCAATATACACCCGACGCCATATGACGACGCATCACATGCTAGTACCAAACACATACATGGATCATACAACACAAGCAATTTGTTTGAACATAACAATTTTCTCGCTTTTACAAAGGCATTTTCTTGGCTTTTACCCCAAACCCGTTCATCCCCTTTCCATAGTAAAAATTGCAGTGGTTCTAACAGTGTGCTAAGACCCGGTAAGAAGTTACCAAATTAGTTCAGGAGTCCCCGAAATGACTGCAGCTCCGTCACGTTCTGTGGCCTCAGTGCGTTCTCAATTGCATCCGTCTTCACGTTGGTGGGCCTGATGCCGTCCGCCGCAATCCTCCTTCTCAAGAACTCCACTTCAGGCACCAGGAAACTGCACTTCGAGCATTTTAACCTGAGCCTCATGCGGTTGAGTTGATTAAAAACCTTGCAGATGCTTGACTATGTTCCGACCTGTGACCAAGATGTCATCCTGGAAGACCACAGTGTGCGGGATCGACTTCAGTAAGCTTTCCATGTTTCTCTGGAATATCGCCGCCGCTGATCGGATTCCAAACGGGCATCTGTTATAAACAAAAAGACCTTTGTACGTGTTGATGTATGTGAGGGCCTTTGATGATTCCTCCAGTTCCTGCATCATGTAGGCTGAAATCAGATCCAGCTTCGTGAATGTCTTGCCTCCCGCCAGCGTTGCAAAGAGTTTGTCGGCCTTTGGTAGTGGGTATTGGACCTGCAAGGAGAAACGATTGCTAGTTACTTTGTAATCGGCACAGATTCTGACCCTGCCATCTCCCTTGAGGACAGGAACGATCGGACTGGCACACTCGTTGAATTCGATTGGTGAAATGATGGCCTCTCGTTGCAGCTGATCTAGCTCGATCTCTACCCTTTCTCTCATCATGTACGGTACTGCTCTCGCCTTGTGATGGATGGGTGGTGCCTCCGGAATTAGGTGGCTCTGCACTTTTGCTCCTTGGAATTTCCAGATGCCTGGTTCAAACAGCAAAGGAAATTTGTTTAAGACCTGGGCACACGAAGTGTCATCAGCGGACAATAGCGCTCGGACGTCGTCCCAGTTCCAGCGTATCTTTCCCAGCCAGACCCTGCCGAGCAGCGTGGGACCATTGCCCGGTATCACCCAGAGTGGTAGCTTATGCACCGCTCCATCGTAGGAGACCTGTACGGTAGCACTTCCGATTACAGGAATCAGTTCTTTTGTGTAAGTTCTTAGTTTCATGCGAATTGGAGTTAAGACTGGCCTTGAGGCCTTGTTGCACCACAATCTTTCCAAAGTCTTTTTGCCCATGATGGACTGGTTCACGCCCGTGTCCAGTTCCATTGACACTGGGAGTCCATTTAGTTCAACCTTCAACATTATTGGGCGACCATTCATGGTGAATGTGTGCACCCCATGTACCTCTGCCTCCTCGGTCTCAGGCTCATTGTGATCCTCCGTGGACCTGTCCTCCGCTGCAACATGGTGATTTTCAAGTTTAACAGGATTTGCAGCTCACCTCGTTGGAGGTGTCCCATTGTTCCTTGCAAACGTACCCTTTGAATCGGCATGAATGGAAACGATGATCATCCCCGCAGCGTCAACAAGGTGTTAATGGCCTTGCATTCATCACCCTTGATAGTGGACTCTGAGACATCTGCGGACATGTAGCTGCAGGTATGTGTGACCCGCCCTGTACGTTATGATTCGAAAACAACATCACTTTGTTCACAGTACTTGTAGCAGCACTTGTGTGCTGAGAGATTTGCTTAGTATTGTCACTGGTGGCAATGAACGCCTGGGTTATCGCTATGGCCTTACTCAAGGTCGGGGTCTCTACAGTCAAAAGTTTGTGAAGTGTGGTTTCGTGGCCAATGCCAAGTACGAAAAAGTCTCTGAGCATGTGCTCCAAATGTCCTTCAAATTCGCAATGCCCTGCAAGGCGTCTTAACTCGGTGACGTAACTTGCCACTTCCTGACCTTCAGACCTTTTGTAGGTGTAGAACCGGTACCTTGCCATCAGAACACTTTCCTTCAGGTTCAAATGCTCTCGGACCAGTGTGCACAAATCGTCGTATGATTTCTCCGTGGGTTTCTCTGGAGTGAGCAAATTCTTCATGAGACCATACGTTGGTGCCCCACAGACGGTGAGGAGGATCGGCCTTTGTTTGGCAGCATTCTCTTCCCCATCGAGCTCATTGGCTACGAAGTATTGGTCGAGTCGCTCCACAAAAGTTTCCCAATCATCTCCCTCCGAGAATTTCTCCAGGATGGCCACTGTTCTCTACATCTTTGGGTTCGCTATCTGTATCTCGTCGCCAATTGTTAAGTATGGAGAAAGAGTCAGACTGAACACTGTGAGCTCAAAGTAAAGTGTGACCTTAGTCTTTTATTGCAGGTCTCCAGAGTGCCTCTCCAACCTGTGAGGCCTCATTAAATACCTGTGCTCCCAAGGGATTATAGGATCCCTTGGGGCCCCAGGGGATGAGCCCTCTGATGGCTGTACAGAGTAAATACAAGTTTATATATATAACAGTTTGCACATACTTTTGTAGAACTTTCAGGTGGAGGCCTGTGGGCTACAAAGACCAGCTTGACAGGGTTCACCCTGAGGATGGGAGGAGTGTTGGGAGGGCGACACCTGGTACACCTGGTCAGAAGCAGGGCAGCATATAGGAGGAGGCATCACCATCAGCACTGTGCAGAGAGGCAGCAGGCAATGGAGGCAGCAACCATGATTCGTTCATTCTACGTCAGACCAGTGTGCCCGCCGTCTTCACCGGCCTGAATCAGGATTGCGGTTGGCAACTTGGGGACAAGGAAAATCTCCTGTCCACTTGGCTGCTCACTCCTCTGTGGAACCCCAGGACAGCGCCAGAGCATGCACACAGTGACACTCATTGTGCCACCAGGTGCGTCATCGAGCAGTGCATAGGCATCCTTAAGCAGTGGTTCCGGTGCCTGGACTGCTTTGGTGGCACCTTGTAGTACTCTTCTCAATGGGTCTCCATAATCATCGTGGTCTACTGCATGCTGCACAACCTGGCCATCATGAGGGGACAGCTGCTGGAGGTCGAGCCAGCAGTACCACCTGAGGAGGAGGAGGTGGAGGAAGAGGAGGAGGAGGAGGAGGTGGCACCCCAGAGCTAGGAGGCATCGTCCCCATCACAACCCTGGAAGGGCCGGGTGCAGACTGGCCAGCACCCTCCTGGGAGGGTGCGGCCTCACATATATGGAGGTGTCTGACACCTTCCCTGCAATCTCCCTCCATGCATTATGTACTGCCTTTCTGCCAGGTCTCTCCATGTCAGGAAACAATATTCTTCTTCTGTCCTCCACACCGTCCATCAGTGTCTCCAGATCCATATCAGTGAACATGTTGGCTCTCCTTGCACCTCTTACACCAGCCATCCTTCCAAACTCCTTCCGCCCTCAGGGCCTTGCTGCAAACCCTGCCCTTTAAAAAGGCCAGGGAGCAGCTGGCTCATTAAAAACCCTTACCTGCATGCTGAATTTCTCAGTGGTGATAACGCTCAAATTAAGACAGCCACACCGCTGAAAAATCCACTTTGGAATTTTTCATTAGCACTGGAACCCATTTGTTCACTTTTGGAGCTGCATATGGGGTGGCCCAGCCACGGAAAACTTTCGGCGCTAATGGCCACAAAAAGCTGGGGGGAGCACCAGCTTTCCAGCGGTAGTGAATTTCGGGCCCAATATATTATCACCTCAAATGGTTGGAATTTGCAGGTTTGCAGCTCCTACTTTTCCTTCCATTCATTTAAGTGGATCAGACTCCCCCTCCTATAATGAGAATTGATCAACCTGTGTGCCAACACTTGTTGTAGGGGGAATGCCTGTACACCCTCCCCAAGCACCCATCTAGCATCATCATAACGCCCCGCAACTCCCACCCCCACCACACGTGGCCCTCCGCCCCAGTGGCTGCCCAAGATTCATCCATAATGGAGTATGTGGCTACCACTACTAGTTACATGAGCTGATCTTCCCCTGACCCTGGGCACTCTAGTAGGGTCGGAAGCAGTGGTCACAGGGATTTGAGATGATAATATATTATGTATTAAAAAAAATTGTGTATGTGCACTCTGCACTCTTCCTGTCCATAAACTTCAGTTCCTTTTGTAACAATTTTTGTCAAAATGTTGTTAACATTTCCCTATATAATCACTTATAATTGAATTTCCCCATGTAAACAATTATCTGCCACTTGCATGTTGATGAACTAATCAACTCATTTTCCAAAAAATATTTATTACCATTTTCACTTAGTAACTGAAATCGATAATCTTCGAAGTAAGCTTTAAAGCAAAATTAAAAACAGCAAAAATTGCACACTTCACAAAAACATGATGAAATGTACTCAATAAATTTTCTTCTATATCTTTTAATACATTTCTTAAATGTTTATACTTCAAGGCCTGAGCCTGTCTCAAAGCCTGAGCTTCAACTAGAAATTTCTACCTCAGGATAAAGTTGCACAGAGTTACCAACCCCATCTATGCATTCTGAGCATGTGTCTTTTGCAGAATTTCGCAGCATCCTCTGTGACTGTGACCAAGGTGCATTATCCCTCCTTGTACTCATCGACCTCTCTGCAGCCTTTGACACAATCAATCACACCATCGTCCTTCAATGCCTCTCCTCCATTATCCACATCTGGTTCCACTCCTACATATCATAACTGGAGCATCTCCTCCAATGGCTTCTCTTGCCACTCTCACATTGTTATCTCTAGTCCCCCAAGGATCATCCCCTGGCCCTTTTCTTCCTCATCTACATGCTGCCCCTTGGTGACATCATCTGCAGACACAAGGTTAGCTTCCACACGTACACTGATGACGCCCAGCTCTCCTACTCCACCATCTCTATTGACCCCTCCAATGCCTCTGAGTTATCAGACTGCTAATCTGAGATCCAGTCTTGGATGAGCTGCAAGTTCCTCCAATTAAACAATAGGAAGACCAAGGACATGGGGGCTGAATTGGTCCCTTTTTATAGCCTCCGGGGGACGCAATGGATTTATCGCCCGGGAGAGGGGGTGATAGCGCCTCCTGGGAAATTGCCCCAGAGGTTTGGAGGGGGCTGTCCCGGTAGTGCCACGCACACGATTAGTGTCCCGGGCTGGCGCACGGCCAGCGATGACATCACCACCGTGCACGCCGACCCCTTAGCACCCCGCGCCGACCCCTTTGTGCCTCATGGGGGAAATTGCCCCGCGGGCCACGAGGCTGGCACGGGACAATGTCATCGCCAGCTTCGCAGGGCAGAAAGCGAGAGGACATCCGCCGTCGGAGCGCCCCTTAAAGAGGAGGCCTTTAGCGCCACAGGCTGCCATTTTATTTTGTCGGCCGACTCTTGCATCGCCTGACAATGGCAGCCCTCGCATTGACCGAGGCGCCATCATGCAGCCCTGCATGCCATTTTGGGTGCTGGACTGCTGGCCCGGTCAATCGCATCCCTGGTAGTCCAGTGGCTGGACACTAAAGGGCCTGCAGAGTGCGCAACAGCCCTCCTCTTTAAATTAAGGGGAGGGTCATTGTAGCGCATTAGCACTATGCAGATGTTCCACGTAGCACTGGGCTTCTGAGCACAGCATTGGATGCAGTGCAGCCGTCCTGCCTCGGGGCGCCCCTCCAAGGAAGCGGAGCGCCAAAGACAGTGCTCCACATCCTTGGAGGGATGCACGTGCCCAATTCTGCGTCGGGGACAGGAACTCCGGGCTGGGCGATAACTGTCCCGGCCCCAAAAGGTTACTGCCTCCAATAGAGGCAAAGAGCAATTTTGCCCCCATTGTCTTTAGTCCTGTTAGAAACTCCATACCGTCGCTACTATATCCAACCCCCTCCCCAACCACTACCTCAAATTAACCAGATTGTGTGCAACCTCAGCATCCTTTTTAACCCTGTTCTGAGCTTTTAACCCTATATACTCTCCATCACAAAGACCGCCTACTTCCTGCTCCATAACTTGGTTTACCTCCACCTTTACTCTGCTCATCTGTTTCTGAAACTTTCATCTATGTCTTTGTCACCTCCAGACGCGACTATTCCAATGCTCTCCTGGCCAGCCTCCCATCCTTTACTTCTGTAATCTTCAGCTCATTAATAATTGTGCCCATTTCCTATCCCACACCAAGTCCCACTTACCCATCACCCCTGTTCTTGATGACTTAAATTGGCTTGTAGTCCTCCAATTTAAATTCTCATCCTCATGGTCTTGTTACTCTCGTCAACAGTGCAGGTGCAATTGGTATTGCTCTATATCCAGGATCAGATTGTAGTGCAGAACATTTGTGTTCTATCCTTTGCACTGCTACTGGTATGAAGCCAACCACCGGTTACACTGTACATGTTATAATATTCTCTGCTGGAAAGCAGACCTACTAAGATCTGCCTCCGAAGCAACCCTTGAGAGACATCCAACATACCAGACCCCCTCAGCAGCTTCCACTTGTTTCAATCCTTCACCATCAAAGATGGTGCCTCATTCCTCATCACTAAATAATGGATGCAAAATGTCTGTATCGGGAATGTTATGGTAATGTCCCTCTGTAACTGCATCCTGATGACCCATAGTTCTCTATGCTTGGTGAACGGACCTAAGCATGCATTTCAATTTGGGTATTCCGCTGACCTTCTGCCTAGGTACAGCAGTGGATCTGAGAATCCCTGCAGAATTTCTAAAATGTGCTTATTAAAGCAAATTTTGCTTAAATAATTTTTTGTTAAAAAAATCTTCATGGTTGATTTTATGAATTTGTGCTATTGGTGGGCAGCCTCGCCCATCAGCGGAGTATAGCGGAAATCCGGCATGAGCTGCCCATAGTTCACCAGTTGGTAGCGTGAACTAGTAAAATTCCTTTTCAGTGTCCACATGCAGGGAAACAAAGAAATACTAGAGCAAGCCAAAAAAATAAAACCAGGATTGTATTCTCATTAAAGAAGTATTTGTCGTGTGAAATGATTGAGATTATTTTGAATTTCTTTTTCTAATTTAACTTCAAGATGTTCGAATGTAAATGCAAGTCATGAATTATGAATTATGATTGATATTTTATTTATCAACAATCCAACCCAGAGATATTTTCAACCCTGAAAAAATGTCGTCCCCCTGCCATTCTTGTGTCATTCTGCATTATGTTCTGAACCATTTTTGCAACATATCCAACATTCAGAAATTGATTAATGATAAAATATAGGAGCGAAAACCTTAATCAGGGCAGAAGTAATTTGGTAAAATTAAAACATAAAGCAAGAAAGGCTGAGAGAAAGGTTTAATGTGTTCATGGTAGAATAGCTGAATCCCACATTCTAGCAATTAGGCTGAAACACAGAACAAAGGGTCTCACAAGGGCTAGGACTAAGGTCAGAGAAATTCTCTGAGGAGATAACACTTCTAGGAGCACCCACAAGATTTATGTAGACAGCTCACAGAAATAATGAGCTTGAGGCCGCCATGTTCCAGTCACACAAGAAAACAGAAACAAGACCCCTTTGAAATGGATCTCTCAAGGACACAGTCTGAGAGCTAGCCTGGGAACATGTTCACAGAAATGGAACACATAACCTATAGGGGACTTGTCCCTAGCAACAGTGGCCATAACTGAATGTACCAATGAAATCATTAGAGATTACTGTAACTGTAGTAACCAATGAAATTGCTGTAAACTATAATAACCAATGAAATTGCTGTAAACTGTATTAACCAATGTATTAGTAGCAGGTAGGTGGAAACTGGTGGCAAATAACTAATGGAACACTTCTCCGCGTAGTTTCACCATTTTGACTGTATTTCGACTGTATAAAATGTAACTGCGCAGCCTGTCCCACGAGACCGGTGATTAGGAGCATTTAGTAGGGGTACTGATGCAACCAGTTCTCCCTTGATTAATCAGGTTTTAATAAACAATTCTTTTCTCCATATCCGGACCTTGTGTCGAGTGTTATATTTTTAATGCTCCACAACATTTTGGCGCTGCGAGAAAGGTACAATGGGCAGCCTACAGATGAGAGCATACAGATCCATCACCAGTGAGTATATCAAACTACCACTCATAATCCGATGTGAGCTGTTACGAGACATGTCAGCTGCCCAGGGTACCAGAATCTGTGAAAGGTCTGTTATGATGTAAAAGACTTGGGGGAATTAGGAAGTCACAATAGACACTATCATAAGGTATCGATGTGAGTATTGCCTCTAAGTTCAAGGGGAACCGGGTAGAGGAACAATCAGTATCGTAAAATACAGATAAATCGATAAGGGTGTCGATGGGATTGCAGGCTCTCGGGGTAGGGGAAACCGATTAGAGGGACAATCAATATCTAAGAATACAGTTTAAATCAATAAGAAGTCGGTGAGACTGAAGACAAAGTGAAACCAATTAGGGGGACGGTCAGTATCTGAGACAGTGAAACCGATATAGGGGTAGACATACCAAAACTGAGTATGGTGTGTAAAGATATGCTGGACACTGCTCCCTTATGGGGGGCCGGGTAGATATTTTTCAGACGACCATAAAAAAACTAACCGTGACTATGTTACGTGACGGATGGATCCAAAAATAGAGCCGGCCAAACAATAGAATTAATAAGCTTTGTTGAATGAAAAAAAACTGGTGTGAATGTCTGTCTTTAAATGAAAAGTGCTTGTGTGATTTTTGACAGCGGAATTTTTGAGTTGGGAATTAATGAATTTTTCATTTGTCTGAAAGCCTGTTTGAAAAAATGGTGGAGCTGTCTGTTTGTTTTAGCTCCACCCACTTTTTCAGACAAAGTTGAAAGTTTTTTTTAACCCTTTGTAGTGTTGTTCTAGATGTGGAAGTTTTATGAAAGTGTGAACCTAGAATTGAATTACATTTTAAGTTACAGAGCTAGGAAATGCACAAAGGATAGGTTTGTTTAACAAGAGATAAAAAGTGTGTGGTCCCGTTTGTTTAAAAAAAAATTGACACGCTCACTTACTTGTCAAAAGAAAACACAAAATCATTGATTACATTAGGTTGTAAGACAATAAATTTAGTCCAGGAATGCGATAACGAACGGAGAAGGGAAATTGTAATGCCTTTTAAAAAGCCCTGCATGGGTCTCTCTTGAGGCTGCGGGCTGGGGAAGTTACAGAGGAAAAGATTTTCTACTTATGCTATTCCTACTTGGATTGGAGTTTTTAATGTTCAACTTCTAAAACAGAAGTTAGGCACATAATTATAAAACAATTACTTTGCATTTTGTGATCTGTGAATCACTTAGAAACTATAAGCATAAATGAGAATTCCAATAAAAAAAAACAGTATTACCATATTTGACATTTTGTAATCGAAAAATAAATACAAATACTACAAAAGGGGAACAGAAATTAGGACGGGAACAGTGAAGAGATAATTTTGTTGTGAAGGTTTCAAATACCACTGGTTAAGAAAAGGCACAACAAAATACTGAGATACATTTAAAATAAAATGTTAAATCTGTTCTCTTTTTAAAAAAAAAATAAATAAAACTAAACGGTTTGGAAACAATCTAGAATTACCTTCGGGGAACAGAGTAATTTTGATGGGCATGCTAATGTGGGAAGCGCCCAACTTCTTGAAAGGGACTGGGGGGTACTGGGCAAGTGGAGAGCTATCTACAGGAGTTTGGCTACCTCAAAGCAGGACTGCAGGCTGGTAAAATGCTAGCCTGTGGTGATTCTAGGACCCGAACATACTTCCCACCGCCAATACCCGATAAAACCAGAAGCCACACAGGCTGTGAGACAGATAGTTGGGGATTTACTGGAAAGCGATATACTCCAAGAGGTAGCGGGAACAACAAATTCCCCTGTTTGGCCCGTGCGAAAGCCAGACGGATCGTACCGGATAACTATTAATTACAACGCCCTCAATAAGGTGACTCCCCATCAACATCCCATCGCGGCCAGCCCAGCCACAATATTTAATGGATTAAAACCAGAGCATATGGTCTTCACCGTATTAGACATAGCCAATGGATTCTGGTCCATATCCCTGGCAAAAGAGTCCCAAGATAAATTCGCCTTCACAATCGGTGACCATCAGTACACCTGGACACGGGTCCCACAATGGTTCCACAATAGCCCGGCTATATTCCACCGGACTATGAGTCGAGCCACAGAAAAGGTGGATTTAACCCCATATAGGAGTACAATACTACAATACGTGGATGACCTATTGATAGTATCTGAGGATGATAGGGGACACACAGGAGCACATAAAGATACTGGAAGTCCGAAAGTAAATCCCAAAAAAGCACAAATCAGACAAGCCGTGGTACAGTACCTGGGACACAAAATATCCCAAGGAACTACGACCATGTCCAATGACAGGACAGAGATCATTAGGATCATGCCCCAACCAAAAACAGTCCATGGGGCGTGTAAGGTACTGGGGCTCTTTAATTATTGCAGGAATTTTGTACCTAACTTCGCGGCAATTGCAGAACCAATACAGCGGCTGGTGAAGAAACTATAGAATGGGGCCCCGAACAAGAAGCGGCATACAGTAATCTGAAGGAAGCCCTAATGTCAGCTCCAGGGCTGAGACTCCCGAACATGGATCTCTCATTCCATCTATATTGTGAGAACCAGGGAGGCCTCTATGGAGCCGTGGTGACACAAATGCATGGGGATAGGATGAGACCCGTAGCTTACTACTCGACACAGCAATCACCAATGGCTGCCGGTCTGTCCAGATGCGTGGCCACACTGGATTGTGCCACTTGGGCAGTCAAAATTAGCGAGCCTGTCATACTGATAGGAGAACTAATACTGCACATAAAACACACACTGGTGGAAATGCTAAATAGAGGAAAGCTCCAGGCCATCTCCAACGTCCGCCGGGCAAAATGGGAGGCAGTCCTATTACCACATGATTGACTTGGATCAAGGAACTCATTTCATGGGTCAAGTAATGAAAGAAACTTGTAGAATATTTGGTCTTAAGCAGAAGTTTCACATCCCATATCACCCTCAGAGTTCATGGATAGTATAGATAATGAATTGGACCCTTAAAACCGCCTTGAGCAAGGCAATACAGGAAACAGGGCAGGCATGGACTGAACTCCTACCGACAATATTAATGAGGCTGCGTGCCACACCAAACAGAACCACGGGATTAACCCCATACGAATTAATGACCGGACACGCAATGAGGTTACCAGAAGGAATAGTGACAGGATGAGCCAACTTAGGCCCCCTACATGACAGAATCAGAAGGTATGTGAGGGAATTGAGTGAGCAGTTGAAAGGTATGCGACAGGAGGTCCGAGAAAGGCAGAAGGAAGAGGATGAAGGCGGTCAGACAACCGCCTCGGCTATAATCCCCAAGGTGGTAATGAAGGTAATGGTTAAGGAAGTGGCAGAGAAACCAGAGTTCGCACCTAGGTGGAGCGGACAATACGAGGTATTAGTTAGTGGAGATACGTGCGCTTGCATGAATATGAAAGATAGGGGCCGGTGGAACTACTGGTCCGAGCTGAAAGAATATAAAGGTACGACAGATGGCGGAACCTAGGGTAATTCCAGTAAAACACTCCTTAAGATATGTTTAGAGTATAAACAGTGGAAGGACAAACTGACAGATGGACTTTTTAGAGGACTAGGGTGTACATTTGCAATATTAGGGGTACTGGCTATAATAAAATGGATCTGGAAAAGGGCACATGCGCGGAGAAATGGTGCAAACAATTGGAGAAACGGTGCAAACAATTGGGGAAACGGTGCAAACAATTGGGGAAACGGTGCAAACAATTGGAGAAACGGTGCAAACAATTGGAGAAACGGTGCAAACAATTGGGGAAACGGTGCAAACAATTGAGGAAAAGGTACAAACAATTCTGTTGAAATAGAAATGGTAAGAATCAAACTAAAAACCTGGAATATCCAGGATGTGTTTTATCAACAGAATGTATATAAACATGATCACCACCGCCCTTACAATTCTACAAGGACAAGCTACAAGGCTGCCCCTAGGGGGCCCAGAAGCATATACCCACATTGGAGGGTACAACATCTATGTAAAGCAGCCCCGAGGAGGCGTCATCCGAGTGTCAGGAGCATTTATCTTACAGCCACAAGATAAGTGGGTAACAAAATGTTACCTGAATATTGTAAACCAAGGGAATTAATCTCGGGAAAGCGCGTGGTAGTTAAACCTGGAACAGAAGTAATAGTACATTGTCTGGACCCAGAGAGGCACACAGTCTTAGAGCCGTCCTCGTTAAAAGCGATAGAATGGGTCATATGTCAGGAAAAGAGAAAGTGTTCAGGTCCAACAGTGATGATTTATTGGCAAAAACCTATAGTCACAACCCCAGGACCAACAAAACTACCACCAATTATTTTCCCCCTCCCCCCGCCCCACCCGCCTTACGGAAGGTCCACCCGGCGGGTTGGTGATGAGATCGGAGGGAATCTTGTTATTTGACAATGTGCAGCATGAAGTATTACCTGTGAGCATAAATTTAACAGCCCTATACCTGCCAGAAAAGTTTAGCCTCAAGACTAAAGCGTTGTACACACGGTTGCTCGACACAATCCTGAGAAAAGCTAGTGACGCATCAGGAGCAAGGGAGTATCACAAACAGCTGAGACACAAAGGAGGAAAACAGAGGAGATCGATAGGGAATGACGTATTAATTGGAGTAAGTACAGGGACCTCTCTAGTAGATGCACTAGATATACAGGCGATCCAAGCAGGAATAGATAGATTGAGGGGAACGATGGAGATACTAATGAGGAAACAGGCTGGGATAAGGATAGAATCTTCAGAGTTAGGATCTAAAACATCCAAAATACTGCTGGAGGGTATATTCATATTGGAAGGCCATGCACGAACAATTAATGAGCTAAATAAGTAGGAATGAGATGACGATGCCGAGGACAGGAAAAGGGACACATATCATGCCAATGGGAGATGGATGATCAGTCAGGTGAGACACAATATGGATCAGATATAAACTGGGGGAGTTCCAGATTGGATAAATAACACCCAGTTGAAAGAAATGGCACAGCACACTGGGCCATTAGGCGCCTGCACCCTGAAAGGAACGATTAGGGTGTATGCGAATGTAAAGGGAAACAAACCCCTATGGCAGGGATAATACTAGTGATCCCCATAACAAACCAAGGCTTATACCCGTATCTTCAATATGAAGTTGAAAATATAGGGATAATATGAGGCGAAGAGTACATCCACAATGGACCAGTATGCGATAAAAAGAATGGAAATATAAGGGGAATATCTTTATCTGGGTGCCGGAGAAATGGAAGCCTAACTATATGCTCTCACCAAGTGGGAGACGGGAACAAGGATAGCTGCGGGTTTGACAATACTACGGAAGGATGTGTCATTGGAATAAACCCTGCCCAAACCGAACCCACACATTACACATATCAAAGGCGAGTAGAATATTGTGTGGTAACTAGCCTGGGAACTTACGATTTGGAGACTTGACTTGTAACATTACAATGCCTAACTTTTACTTTACTCCCAGAATATCAGTGGCAGTGGGAAGAGCACGCATGACGTATATACATGCCAGGAAGACAACTATATTAAATATAAGCAATGAGATTAAGCAAGATATTGATGATTACATGGAAGAGCAAGCACCACTAATTCACCTGTTACTTGAAGACTTAACTGGGCTCAAAGGACCATTAAGAAATAACATTAAAATATATTATGAGCTAAAGGATAAAGGCAAAGAACTGGACATGAAATAAACCTGCCTTGGTACTTGAGATTATCCATCCGTGGATAAGGATCCTTTCACATACCCAAGTGGCAGTACAGATAGTGATAGCCTTGAGTTGGTTAGTGATGTTATGTAACAAGTGCAAAGCCAGAAGAGGCATACCCGAGCAAAGTTACAAGCTCGGAATCAGAATTATATCCCATGTGTTGTCCTAGTGCAGCTGATAGTAGTGCTCATTCTCCTGGGAGCATGTGCAGGCAGATACAAGAGACACAGAGCTAAAACATTGGCCAAGGCCCTTAACAGAGAACACAGAAAGCCTTTGCTAGATCTAAGAAGGGGTAATCAAACACAAAGATGGCATGAGTACCTTATATGAATTGTGAGTGTCCCAATACTATCGCCTGATCAACGAAATCTGGGCGGGAGACACACGAATCAAGACAGGGAAAGGCAGGGAAAGGAAATTTGTTGTTCATGGTGAGTATTTGGGGCTACCACCAGATCAAATGTGGGATTGTAGGAGCGAAAACCTTAATCAGGGGAAAAGTAATTTGGTAAAATTAAAACATAAAGCAAGAAAGGCTGAGAGAAAGGTTTAATGTGTTCATGATCGAACAGCTGAATCCCACAGTCCAGCAATTAGGCTGAAACACAGAACAGCGGGTCTCACAAAGGCTAGCACTAAGGTCAGAGAAATTCTCTGAGGAGATAACACTTCTAGGAACACCCACAAGCCAGCTCACAGAAATAATGAGCTTGAGGCCACCAGGTTCCAGTCACACGAGAAAACAGAAACAAGGCCCCTTTGAAATGGATCTCTCAAGGACACAGTCTGAGAGCTAGCCTGGGAACACATTCACAGAAATGTAACATTTAACCTATAGGGGGCTTGTCCCTAACAACAATGGCCATAACTGAATGTACCAATGAAATCATTAGAAATTACTGTAACTGTAGTAACCAATGAAATTGCTATAAACTGTATTAACCAATGTATTAGTAGCAGGTGGATGGGGACTGGTGGCAAATAACCAATGGAACACTTCCCCGCGTAGTTTCACCATTTTGACTGTATTTCAACTGTATAAAATGTAACTGAGCAGACTCTCCCACGAGACCGGCGATTAGGAGCATTCTGTAGGGGTAATGATGCAACTGGTGCTCCCTTGATTAATCAGGTTTTCATAAACAATTCTTTTCTATAAATATGGACCTTGTGTCGAGTGTTGCATTTTTAATACGCCACAACAAAAAGGACCAAGTCTCCTTGGGAATCTGTGTTGATTTGGAGAGGAAGAAAATGACTCAGTGTTAATGAGGGGGCAAATCATACACATTACAAGGTTAATTTACTCCATGTACTCATTGTGCATGAAACAACCGGCTATTTTTGCTCTCTTTTGTAACACATTCACAGGAACCTGTAGGTTTGCTCAATGAGCAATCTTGGAGCTGTGATGTGTTGCAGCTAACACACAACTGAGTTTTCAATTACAAAAGAACTGTGATAAGGGTGCTGAATCACCATTAATAGACATGTACACATTACAAATAACACTCAGTAAATCAATTCAGCTATGAAGACAGTGGAGGAAATCATTTGTAAAAAGACCTGTTTTACTGAAAAGGTCCAGCAAATTACTATTACTCAATGGTAGCCTTGGCTCAGTGAAAGCTCTCTTGCCTCTGAGTCAGAATGACGTGGATTCACACCCCACTCCAGAGACAGGAACATATAATCCAGCCTGACATTTCAGTGCAGTACTGTCTTTAGGATGAGATGTCAAACCAAGGTTCTGTCTGCCCCTCTCAGGTGGACATAAAAGATCCCAGTGCACTATTTGCAGAAGATCAGGAAGTTCTCCCAGTGTCCTGGCCAACATTAATTCCTCAACCAACATTACTAAAACACAATGACTGAGAAATTAGATAAGTCCAAAAAACGTGCGTGGGTACTGTGACGTGAGATATGCCCGTGTCCGTTTAGAAAGTGCAGGTTGCAATTCAATTTTCTGTTGCCTGCTAATTGAAATGATTTTAGTGCACAGCCCAGTGACTATTCCGCTGCTGACAGACTGTACGCTCAGCAATAGGCCCAAGGTCATGTCACTGGAGCGACGCTGCCTTTCCTTAAAGCTGGGATATTATTTTGCAAAGCAGTCTCTAGTCCTTAAAAGTAAACTGGCTTCTGAAAAAAAATTTAAATCATTCAAAACTAGGCAGTCTCCAGCCCTTAAGGTTTAACTGCCTTCTGCAACAAAGAAAGATCATTCAAAACTAGGCAGGCTGCAGTTCTTGAAGCTGAACAGCCTTCTACCCATAAAAAATGATAAAAGTGATTTAGCACTAACACAACTGGCTCAACAGGCCAGGGAAGGGGCACCCAGGGTCATGGACTCTGCACTCCAGCTTTGTGCAGGTAGTCAACACTGGAAGAGAGGTCCTTTACCCACAGGGGCCAGGAGGCCCTCCAGAAAGAACGATGAGGGATCAGATCACTGAGCAGTCACTGCCAGCTGCGTTGCCCCCACTACCTGGCTCCAGTACCCAAAGAGGTTTACGAGTGGTCAAGTTCAGTGAATGCATCTTCAAAAGCTGTCTCCTACCAACTGCACCGCTAGCCTCACACACGGCTCAATGCATTACCTCTACCCACCCCTTTCCCATCTCTCATCAATCTCTACTAAACACGAGGCACACCTCACATTCCTAGCTTCACCTCACCCCTTGGGGAGATGGAGGAGGAGGAGGAGGAGAAGAAGACTAATCAGTTGATTTCACACTCCCAGCCACCAGCTCCTAGAGGTCATCCTGCAAGGCCATCTGCAATGTCCCTGATTCAAAGTCAGCAGCCTTCCACCAGCCACACCGCAGCCACTGGGGTAGCACTGCGTATCACTAGGATAGGCAAAGGCACACACAAAACAGTCACTAAGGGAATGCAGTGATTTTTTTGATTTTTTGATGTAATATTGGATGCATATATGGATAAAGTTGGATTAGAAAGTTTGCGGTGGCTTTTATTTCAGTATTGTGGCCAAGAGGACGCCGTGATGGTCAATAACAGAGGAAAGGTAAGGTGTGGGACAAATGTTGAAAGGGGAATTGGGGTTGTGTTCACTGGTACAGCAGATGGATGATTCAATCCTGGTATCCAGGCCAGAAAGGGGCTGTCTGGATTGCTTCCTTCCTTTTGCTTCCTGTTCTGCTTCTTCCTGTTTTGCTTCTTACTCTGTCTCCTTTTCTTCTGCTTCCTCCTCCTCCCTCTGTGAGCAGCTTGTCCCCTTTGCTGCCTCTGCTTCATCTCCCTGTGCTGCTACAGCCCAAGGGGGACTGGAGCTAGAGTCCCCAGGATTGGGAGCAAGTGGTGTTCTCAGAGGCCTTCCTTTAACATCCAAAGCCTTACAACCATCCAGCAGCACTTCCTGCACACGTTACCAACTTTTTTTAAATGTATTGCACCAAGCCACTACTCCGATAAAATGTAAAAAAAAGTCCAAAAGCTAAAATCAAAACTTACCTGAAAGATGTGTGTCCCTTTAAGAAGCCCTGGCAGTGTCCCTGTTGAACTGCTGCATGCATGTTCTTCCGTGTGGTTTGTAGTGGGTGGTATCCAGAGCGGCGGCATCCAAAATCACATTTGTTGCTCACCAATTGACACCACGATCTGTATATTTACATATGGGAAGTGAGCACAGGCAATGGCAGCGCTAACGACCTCCCCAAAATGGCGGCTGCCACATTCCACGCCGGAAGCGAACGGAAGTGAGGCATCTGTCATTTTTTCAGCAAAATCGGCCTTAAAAGCCGGCGTTACACTCCCGAATTTCGCAGATACTATTTAGTCATTTATCTCATTGCTGTTTGTGGGACCTTCACGTATGCAAATTGGCTACATTATAACAGTGACTGCACTTCAAAGGTACTTCATTGCCTGTAAAGTGCTTTAAGATATCGTGAGGTCATAAAAGGTGCTCAATGAATGCAAATCCTTTCCTTTCTTTTTTACTTTGGTCTAAAGTGAAAGTAAAACAAGCAGAGGAAGCAGTCAATCCACCATGCTTGGAAGCATGTATGGAAGAAGCTGTCTGATTTGAAGAAAAGTGCTATGGCAAACAATGAAGTTCATTATCAAATGTCATATTGCTACATATAAACTGTCAATTCTTTTACATGAAGGCCTTAGAGAAAGTGCAGAAAAGAGTACAAGAATAGTTCCAGGTACGAGGGACTTCAGTTACGTGGATAGATTGCAGAAGTTGGGGTTATTCTCCTTAGAGCAGAGAAGGTTGAGAGGAGATTTGATAGAGGTTTCAAAATCATGAGGGGTCTAGACAGAGTAGGTAGAGAAAAACTGTTCACTGACAGAAGGGCCAAGAACCAGAGGAACCAGATTTAAGGTAATTGGCAGAAGAACCAAAGATGACATGAGGAAAAATGTTTTTACGCAGCGAGCGGTTAGGATCTGGAATGCACTGGCTGAGAGGGTGGTGGAGGCAGATTCAATCATGGCTTTCAAAAGGGAATTGAATAAGAACCTGAAGGAAAAACATTTTGTAGGGCTATGGGGAAACGGCGGGGGAGTGGGACTAGTTGTGGTACTAGTTGAAGTAATCTTGCAGAGAGCTGGCACAGGCTCAATGGGCCGAATGGCCTCCTTCTCTGCTGTAACTATTCTATGATTCTATGAGTGCCAAAGAGGTTGCAGGTGTTAGCCATGTTTGCCTGAATACTTTATTAACCCAAATCTATCCAATATTTTAATGTAATTGAAGCACAAAAGAAAGGCAATGAGAATATTTCAGAACTATTACAATGAGCTGGCTGAATCTGTAATATTGGCAGTGGGGGGTGGTGAAATTTGATACCTTCGCACCTTACGTTAGCACCAGCAGATGGCACTAATGGGGTGCTAGAGCATTATCGCCGGGGTGAGACGAATCCAGTGCTGCACGTCAAATCCCACCCCCGCATTGCCGCCGCTAATAGTTATCATCAGGAGCCTCAACGTCAATGAGTGTGCAATACTCACTGACAACCTGATCTGCAAAATTGATTGTCGCCACCTACCTTAGCACCTAGAGGAAATAGTGACAGGGAGAGCTGGTGTAAAGCACCAGGAAGCCGGCTCCAGGGACAGTATTCAAAGGAATCAGTAATGAGTCGCAGTAGTCAAGTTAGTGAAGTTTCAGTGCTTTCTGATCGGTTTCACATCGTGCAACAGTCTCATTCCATGATTTCAAGGTCATTTAGTATCAGGAGTATTGTGGCAACTAAAAAGTAGCTACATTTATTCTTTAAAAAATCAAACTGTTACACTTGGTTACATTGATGGGGGCTGTATCGGCAGTCGACCTCGTCCTCCAGGACCTACGGCAGAGGGAGCGGAGGCAGCGAGAAAGACTGGAACATGTGGCCAGAGGGAGAAGGAGGACCATTAGGGCTCTTAACAGGAGGTCTTACCCTCCAAGGGTATTTCGAGAGCATTTATTCTACCTCCAATTAAGCAAGGAGCAGTGTATAAGGAGGCCCCATTTCACCAATGAGGTGGTCACAGAACTCTGCCATCTCCTGCAACCAGACCGCCAGCCTCAGATCAGGATGACCTCGGCTCTCTCAGTGGCACTCAAGGTCACTATTGCCTTTAATTTCTTTGCCAGCAGATCCTGCCAGTCTGTAACAGGCGACATAGCTAACATCTCACAGTTCGCCATCCATTGTTGCATCTTGGAGGTCACAGAGGCTCTCTAGAGTAGGAGAAGGGATTACATTTCCTTCCCCATCACCAGAAAGAAGCAGCGCGAGCGTGCAGGTGACTTTTCCAGGACAGCGGGATTTCCCATGGTGCAGGGCGCAATTGACTGCACCCATCTTGCTTTGCGGGCACTGCAGGACAATCCTGAGAACTTCCGTAACCGTAAAGGCTACCACACATTTAGGGGGAGAAATTGGGGTTGTTTGCCCTCCCTTTTTGCCCGGGCACGGCACCTCTAACGACTCTCGCTAAATTTTGCGGGAGTTTAGTGGCAGCAATAACCGGTAACGTCCGGCTCCGCTGCGCCAGTGATGATGATGTCATCACTGTGCTCAGCAACCCCTTTTCACCCTGGACCAAAAATTCAGGAATGTCCCCTGGAGCTACACCAGACGATGACATCGACATCTTCAGGGGGCGCGTTCCGGGTTGTAGGCCGTTTGTGGGGCGCTACTTAAAAAGGAGGTGGCATGCGCAAAAAAAATTTTGCTGACTTACCTGCTGCGGTTCATTGCATCGTTGAATGCAGGTTCCGTGTCGTGATCTGGCAACCTGGCACACCGCTCCCCGATCGTTCAGGTCATCCTCGATACAAGGGACCGCCGATGATGGTCCAGTTCTGGACCTGCAGAGTCTGCAGCTTCGCTCTCCCCTTTAATGAAGGGGAGGGCCCCTACTACGTGGCAGCACTACACGTCCCAGCTCATAGCATGCACCCCTTTCTCTTTGCTTCCGCCCGCACGGAAGGAGAGTGCGTCATTTTGCTCTCAGTATCGTGAGCGCGGTGGGATTTCCGTGCCTTGCACAGGTACTCCTGCCTCACGGCTGTTACCACCCCCAAATGGGGCACTACACAATTTCCTCATCCCCTTAATGTGCAGTTGGTGTGCGAGCACAGACAGCGAAACCTCAATGTCAATGCCCGCTATCCTGGCAGCAGCCACTATGCCTTCATTCTGCACCAGAGTGGTGGCCAACACTCTTTAAGACACCATGCCAAGCTTGCGGCTGGCTGGTTGGAGACAAGGGCTATCCCCCCTCCACCTGGCTCATGATTCCCCTCCGCAACCCGAACACTCCTGCCCAGCTCTCATATAATGAGAACCAGGCTGTCACCAGGAACATCATTGAGCAGACCATCGGATTGCTCAAGCAATGGTTCCGCTGTCTTCACCACTCGGGAGGAGCCCTCCGGTATTCGGCCGAGTGGGTGCCCCATTTCATGGTGGTCTGCTGCATGCTCCACAACTTGGCCATCATGAGGACTCAGCTTTTGCAACCAGCGATTACTGGACCACCTCAGGAGGAGAAAGAGGGAGAGGAGGAGAGAAACATGAGGAGGAAGAGGAAGATGAGGAGGATGACGAGGAGGAGTAACAGGAGCAAGGGAGGAGGCAGCCACTCAATCGGCCTTCTGGAAGGGCAGTCCATGACCAAAGCTGAGCTGAGACACACCACAAAAGAATCCAAACTGAATTAATAAATTTATCATTAATCAGTGAACACATATTTATCACAAAAATATTAACTAGTCACCCTTGTGCAATCCCTTAATGTCTCTCATTACTGTGCCTTTGCCTACTCTAGTGCTCCCTTCAAGTGTAGGCCCAGTGGCTGCAGTAGGGCTGCTTGGAGTCTGCTCAGTGTCCATGCAGCTTGTCCCTGATGGTCTTGCAGGATGCCCTCGACCAGCTCTGGACCTGGAAGACCTGGCTGCAAACTGCATCACCTGCTACATGGTGTGCGCGGAGCCTTGTGCAATGTTGGCGACAGATTCCTCCACGGTCCCCATCATTGCCGAAAGACCCTCGGGCACCCTTGCCATTTCATCGATCATCTCCATGTGCATGACAATCACCCTTCTTCTAAACCCCTCCCCATTGAGGTCCTCATCTGAGTCTTGTGCAGCAGAACTCATGCACGAATTCGCTCTCCAGAGAGTTGGCCCCGAGCTACCATTTCCCCCTGGCTTTGCTGCAGCCCACTTGTCCCTGGTGCCTCACCCTATGCAGATCCTGCTATGATACCAGTCTCTAAAGAATGCATAGTGCCAGTGTCTGAGCTGCTGCCTGTGGGTGAGACATGCAGTAACGCAATGTGTTCTTCCTCTTCCTCTTCTCCCACCTCGCTCTCTACCATGTCCTCAGGGACAGGCTGCTCAGGTGCTTGCTCATTATCTGAAAGCATAAAGGCATAAGAGTTGGGTTAAGGTGAGGAGACGAGGGCGGGAAGGGAGAACTGCATGCATACAGCATGATTAGCTGGAAACTGCGAAACGTTGTGGGGTGAGGGGAAAGTGGGATATGAGAAGAAGGAGTAGGGGGGAACATACCGTTGTTGTCCCCAAGGGGTCAAAGTTGCTGGTGGCCACAGTGCTCACCGCCTGGCACCCAATAATCTGCAGCACTCTATTTTCCAGCGCAGACAATGGTTGGGTGTCGTTGTCCCCCGCCTGTGCATTCCTGATCCCTCCTGTTGTGAGCCACGTTGGCCTGCAAGAGAAAGGAAAGTGTGTGAGTGAGTGTGGAGCACTGTGTTTGGGTGATGAGCCTACCATAGTTGAATAGCTGTCCTTGTGTGCAAGGGGTGAGATGTGGGTATGATTGTTGTTAGGTTGGGATTATTGGTGGATCAGTGCTGGGAGTGTGGTGTTTTGGGCAGTGTGTGAAGACTGTGGTTCAGATTGTGGTATGTAGCATTTGTAGAACCATTCACACCTGAGTGAGGTAGTTAAATTTCTTCCTGCACTGTGTGTGGGTCCTGTAGACCACAGTGTTGCCTGAGACGTGCTGCGCTACCTCCCTCCACATGGTGCGGAAGACCTGCGGCGAGGACCTCCTGCCATTTGCCAGGTAGAGCACAGCCCTCCATCTCTCCACAGCGAACACTAACGCCTCCAATGCTTGATCGCAGAATCTGTGGGATCTCTCCGTGGGGCGTGAAGCTGCCATGAGTACAGCTGCTTCAGTTCTCCGGCTCCTTCTCCTTGACATGCTGCTGCTTGCTGAGGCAGCTGCACAGCCAGCAATGCTGAGAATGAGGCTCTGTAGTATCAATGAATCTCCCCTTTAAGTACTGTAAAAAGCCTGTGGCAACCATGACTTGCGATTAGATTGCACCTGATATTGGTCCACCCTTTGAGTATAACGCCAATGAGCTTGGGCTTAAAGACTTGGGGGTCGAATATGCCCCTTGATGCCCATTAGTTCCGCCAGTGCTAACAGGGCGTGAAATACTTTTCGTCTAGCGGAAGGGCTGCGGGGGGGGGGGGGGATGGAGGCTTGGCGCTACCGGCTCACGAGAAATTGCCCAGGAATTAGCGGAGGCACTGGCACAGCCCATGGTAGCACCTGGGCTGCCACATAACCGTCGATGATATCATCGCCGTGCGTGGCACCCCTTAGTGCTGCATGCCGACCACTTTCGACCCTGCGGCGGATATTGCCCCAGGAGGCCAGTGCGAACGCGTGTCAGTGCCAGCTTCGGGGGTCGCAAAAGGGGCCGATATCCGCTCAGGGTTGAAGTTAAAGAGGAGGTCGCGAGCGCTCAGCGCCGCCGTCGTGGCGGTTTTGCTGACTCACCGGTCCAATCCCCTTGCCACCATTGTGTAGCCCGGCACTCCATTTTGGGAGCCAGGCTACAGCCCCGGTACCACGCTGCCCTGGTGGCCTAGTGGAGGCCATCAGATGCCGTGCACAGTGCACAGTGGCCCTCCCCTTTAAGCAAAGTGAATGGGTGTTGAAACGCGTCAGCGCTACGCGGAGCATCCGCATAGCACTGCTGATTGTGCCCCATTAGCACCGCTGGACCCACCCCTACAGGAAGTGGAGCGTGCAAAATTGCGCGAGATTGCGCTGCACTCCCTCCGAGGGGCGGTAAGGCCAATTCTTCGGCTGAGGTGCAACCTCCACACTGGGCACAGGAAGTTCCGCCCTGAGCAGGTAACTGCCCCCAATCAGGATGCGGGGCAAATTCTCCCTTGCGAATTAGGACTTCAATCATTTCTTTGAGCAGTGAGCACGAATTTTGCATGCAATCTGCAGCATTAGCACCTGGCGCTAATTCTCCAACTTTTCTAATTATACCGTCCATTCCTGGGCAATAATGAACTTCTAGCCCTATCTGCCAGCCAGGGGATCGCAAGTTGGTCCTCAGCAGACCTCGCAGTAATTCCTTTCAACTCCTCAACAAGCGGTTAACCAGGCTTAGCATGGCTTCTGTGTATTAAAAAGCAGTAGAAATGTTTACTGCGAAGAGCAAGTTTAGGAGCATAGAAAAAAATATTCAAAATGTATTGCATTAAATCAGTAATGTACACTGTCAACATCGCAACCTCCAATGTACAGAGGAAATTGAACACCCAGGAGTTTACTACTGACATTACGGATACTAAGAGCTCACTGCAGACATGGGGCAAGTGATCTTGCATTCCACAGTCTAAGCTAAATGGATAAGCATGTTTGTGTTTCAGTTTGTTGCCTGTGTCAATTGACATTCATAACACTTAAATTCTATGAATATAATAAATTAAACATGAACAGATGTTGATCCACGCCAACACATGCAAATATTAGGACATGCTGATGACACATCTACACATCTGACAGCGTTTTAAACAGCTCGTGGTTATTCTCCCACATGGGGAATAACTTGCAAGAACTTTTCCAACTCAGTGGGCAATTTACAGACAGACTTAATCCCAGAACTATCCCCTACAGAAATGAAGTAGACTATGAGATTTGCAGTAATAATATAAGTCATGTATCAGCTGCATTTGTATTCTACATTTCTGGAAAATCAGCTGACAATTTATGTGTGTCTAATCTCTTACCTTTTTACATGCATTCTTACCACACTGGCAATGTGCTTCATGTTGGAAGGAAGGAATTAATGAAATAGATTTGTGACATTTGTGAAACTAGTGGCAGATCTGCCGATTTCTGCTACACAAATAATTAACTTATCTGTAGTTTTTTTTGAGCTGGCTGGAAATGATTAAAGCACTTATTTTTAACGTGTCATATTTGGCTCAGTTTTTGCACACTTGCCTCTGAATCACAGGGTCAAGGATTTAAATCCCAGTCCAGAGACAGGAGCACATAATCTACACTGACATTTCAGTGCACTACTGAGGGAGTGCTGCACTGTCAGAAGAGCTATCTTTCAGATGAGACATAAACCCGAGGCCTGTCTGCTCTCACAGGTGGACATAAAACATCCCATGGCACTATTCAAAGCACAGCAGCAAAGTTCTCTTGTTGCCACCTTTCCCGACATTACAACAGTGATTATACTGCAAAAGTATTTCATTGACCATAAAGCTCTTTGAGATGTCCTGAGGTTGTGAAAGGCGCCATATAAATGCAAATCGCTTCTTTACTTCGAGACTGTTGTGTATCTGTAAAGCATGCACTCCCATGTTCTGTCACCAGGCAGCTCATCCCCTGAAGTCCCAAGGGATCCCAGCATCTCTTGGGAGCACTGTATATAAGCCGGCCCCTAAGGCCTGTTCCTCACTCTGGAGTGTCCTATTAAAGACTGAGGTCACTGTTACTTTAACCTCCCTGTGTGCAGCCTCATCTGTGTTAGGAACACAATAACTGGTGATGAGAATATGAATCCAATGCAAAAATGCAGCAAACTGTAGGCATACTGGAGAAGTTCTCAGAGGGTGAGGACTGGGAAGCCTATGTCGAACGGCTAGACCAGTACTTTGTAGCCAACGAGCTGGACGGAAAAGGAAGCGCTGCAAAAAGGAGAGCGGTCCTCCTCACGGTCTGCGGGGCACCGACCTACAGCTTCATGAAGAATCTTCTGGCTCCGGTGAAACCCACAGATAAGTCATTATGAGAAGCTGTGTACACTGGTTTAGGAGCATTTTAACCCAAGACAGAGTGTGCTGATGGCGAGGTATCGGTTCTACACGTGCCAGCGATCTGAAGGTCAGGAAGTGGCGAGCTACGTCGCCGAGTTAAGGTGCTTTGCAGGACAATGTGAGTTTTATGGCTACCTGGAGCAAATGCTCAGACACTTTTTTGTACTGGGCATTGGCCACGAGACCATCCCATGAAAACTTTTGACAATAGAGACATCGATCCTCAGTAAGGCCATTGTGATAGCACAGGCGTTTATGTCCACCAGTGATAACACCAAACAAATCTCTCAACACACAACTGCTAGCAATGTTCATAAATTAACTGGAACTGTGTTTGCGAGCAGAAATGGACAGGGCAAAACCCATGAGTCTGCAACTGCCAACAGGCCTCAGGTGATCCAGATGACTCAGAGTCCCAACAAAGGATGAATGCAAGGCAATTCACACCTTGCATTGTGGAGGCTTCCATTCAGCCTATTCATGCCACTTCAAAGGGTATGTTTGCAAGAGCTGTGGAGCAATGGGGTACCTCCAACGAGCTTGCAAACGAGCTGCAAGCTCTGCAAAATCTGCTAACCACCATGTGGCAGAGGAAGATCGGTCCATGGTGGATCAAAGCAATTTTGAGCCTCAGAGAGAGGAGGCAGATGCTGAAGTACACAGGGTGCACACATTTTCGACAAAATGTCCAGCGATAATGCTAAATGTAAAATTGAATGGCTTACCCGTAGCCATGGAACTGGATACTAGCGCTAGCCAATCCATCATGAGTAAAAAGATGTTTGCGAGACTGTGGTGCAACAAAGCATTCAGACGAGCCCTGAGCCCCATCCACACAAAACTGAGAACGTACACCAAAGAGCTTATCACTGTCCTGGGCAGCGCAATGGTCAAGGTCACCTACGAGGGCACAGTGCACGAACTGCCACTCTGGATTGTCCCGGGCGATGGCCCCACACTGCTTGGAATGAGCTGGCTGGGCAAAATCCGCTGGAACTGGGATGACATCCGAGCGCTATCACATGTCGATGAGGCCTCATGTACCCAGGTTCTTAACAAATTTCCTTCCCTTTTTGAGCTAGGCATTGTAAACTTTTCTGGGGCGAAGATGCGGATCCACTTGGTCCCAGAGGCACGACCCATTCACCACAAGGCGCAAGCGGTACCTCACATGATGAGGGAGAGAGTGCAAATCGAGCTGGACAGGCTGCAACGCAAGGGCATCATCTCCCCAGTGGAATTCAGTGAGTGGGCCAGCCTGATTGTTCCAGTACTCAAAAGTGATGGCACAGTCAGGATTTGCGGCGATTATAAAGAAACTATGAATCGTTTCTCTATACAGGACCAATACCCGCTACCTAAGGCAGACGACCTACTTGCAACGCTGGCAGGAGGCAAGACGTTCACCAAGCTCGAACTGACTTCAGCCTACATGACATAGGAGCTGGAGAAGTCTTCAAAGGGCATCACCTGCATCAACATGCACAAGGGACTGTTCATCTACAACAGATGCCCATTTGGAATTCGGTCGGCTGCAGCGATCTTCCAGAGAAACATGGAGAGCCTACTCAAGTCGGTACCGTGCACGGTGGTCTTTCAGGACGACATATTGGTCATGGGTCGGGACACCGCCGAGCACCTACAAAACCTGGAGGAGGTCCTCGAGCGACTGGATCGCGTAGGGCTGCGGCTGAAGAGGTCGAAATGCGTCTTCATGGCAACAAAAGTGGAGTTTTTGGGGAGAAAGATCACTGTGGACGGCATTCGGCCCACAGACGCCAAGACAGAGGCTATCAGGGACGCGCCCAGGCCACAGAATGTCGCAGAGCTGTGGTCGTTCCTAGGACTCCTCAACTATTTTGATAACTTCTTACTGGGGTTAAGAATCCTCTTAGAGCCCCTACATGTGCTATTACGCAAAGGTGAGAACTGGGTATGGGGAAAAAAACCAAGTAATTCTTTTGAGAAAGCCAGAAACACTTTATGCTCCAACAAGCTGCTTGTATTGTATAATCCGTGTAAAAGACTTGTGCTAGCATGTGACGCGTCGTCGTACGGAGTCGGGTGTGTATTACAACAAGCTAACGTTGCGGGGAAGTTGCAACCTGTCGCCTATGCTTCCAGCAGCTTGTCTAAGGCCGCAAGGGCCTAAAGCATGATTGAGAAAGAGGCATTAGCGCGTGTGGTCGGGGTAAATAAAATGCATCAGTACCTGTTAGGCCTCAAATTTGAGCTGGAAACCGATCACAAGCCCCTCACATTCCTGTTCGCTGAAAACAAGGGGATAACTACTAATACCTCAGCCCGCATACAAAGGTGGGCACTCGCGCTATCAGCGTATAACTATACCATCCGCCACAGGCCAGGCACCGAGAACTGTACAGATGCTCTGGCTACCATTGCCCACCACTGGGGTGGAAATGGCACAGCCTGCAAACTTATTGATGGTGACGCAGCCCGCAGACTTGTTGATGGTCATGGAAGCATTTGAAAATGATAAATCACCTGTCACGGCCCGCCAGATTAGGACTTGGACCAGCCAATATCCTCTGCTGTCCCTAGTAAAAAACTGTGTACTGCATGGGAGCTGGGCCAGCATCCCCGCTGAAATGCAAGAGCCAATCAAGCTGTGCCAGCGGCGAAAGGGCGAGCTGTCCATTCAGAAAGATTGCCTGTTGTGGGGTAACCGCGTAGTGCTACCCAAGATGGGCAGGGAGACGTTCATCTCGGATCTCCACAGCGCACACCCGGGTATAGTAATGATGAAAGCGATAGCCAGATCCCAGGTGTGGTGGCCCGGTATTGATTCTGACTTGGAGTCCTGTGTACGACAATGCAGCGTCTGTGCTCAGTTGAGCAAGGCGCCTAGAGAGGCACCACTAAGTTTATGGTCCTGGCCCTCCAGACCATGGTCGAGGATCCATGTCAACTATGCAGGCCCATTTCTCGGTAAAATGTTCCTGGTGATGGTGGATGCTTTTTCAAAATGGATTGAATGTGAAATAATGTCGGAAAGCACCGCCACCACCACCATTGAAAGCCTGAGGGCCATGTTTGCCACCCACGGCCTGCCTGACATACTGGTCCATGACAACGGGCCATGTTTCACCAGTGCCGAATTTAAAGAATTCATGACCCGCAATGGGATCAAACATGTCACGTCGGCCCCGTTTAAACCAGTCACCAATGGGCAGGCAGAGCGGGCAGTACAAACCATCAAACAGAGCCTTAAATGAGTCACAGAAGGCTCTGCCTGTCCCGAGTACTACTCAGCTACCGCACAAGACCCCACTCGCTCATAGGGGTGCCCCCGGCTGAGCTACTCATGAAAAGTACACTTAAAACCAGAGTCTCGCTGGTTCACCCCAACCTGCATGATCAGGTAGAGAGCAGGAGGTAGCAACAAAATGTAAACGATGGTCGCGCCACTGTGTCATGGGAAATTGATCTGAATGACCCTGTGTATGTGTTAAACTATGGACATGGTCCCAAGTGGATCGCGGGCATGGTGATAGCTAAAGAAGGGAATAGGGTGTTTGTAGTCAAACTAGACAATGGACAAATTTGCAGAAAGCATCTAGACCAAACGAGGCTGCGGTTCACAGACTGCCCTGAACAACCCACAGCAGACACCACCTTTTTCGAGCCCACAACACACATCCAAAGGATCAACGACACCACGCCGGACCAGGAAATCGAACCCATCATGCCCAACAGCCCAGCAAGGCCAAGCTCACCTAGCAGCCCTGCAGGGCCAACAACATGCCAGCTCAGCGAGGGCACAGCCAACACACCAGAACAGACATTTGTATCGAGGTGGTCCACAAGGGAAAGGAAGGCGCCCGACCGCCTCACCTTGTAAATAGTTTTCACTTTGACTTTGTGGGGTGGAGTGATGTTGTGTATCTGTAAAGCATGCACTCCTTTGTTTCGCTATCAGGGAGCTCATCCCCTGAAGTCCCAAGGTATCCCAGCATCCCTTGGGAGCACTCTATATAAGCCAGCCCCTAAGGCATGTTCCTCACTTTGGAGTGTCTTAATAAAGACTGAGGTCACTGTTACTTTAACCTCCCTGTGTGCAGTCTTGTCCGTGTTAGGAACACAATAGAGACATTCTGGGAGGAGAAATAGTCGTCAGATATCCCGCAGACCTGAATTCTCACATGTCCAGGAGGTGAGCTAAATTGGTTACCGTGTTTTGATGATTTCAGGTAATTGGCAAAAGAACGAGAGGGGAGATGAGGAAAAACTTTTTTTACGGAGGGAGTTGTTATGTTCTGGAATGCACTGTGTGAACGGGTGGTGGAAAAGATTCAGTAACAACTTTCAAAAGGGATTGGATAAATACTTGAAGGAGGGAAAATTGTAGAGCTGGAGGAAGAGCAAGGAATTAGGACTAATTGGTAGCTTTCAAAGAGCAGGCACAGCAGGCACAATGGCCCAATAGCCTCCTTTTGGGCTGTATGATTATATGATTCTATTAGGGAAATTTTAGCAAGGTGAGTACGTGGTTTGTGTACAGGTTGGGGGGTTAAATCAGGAAAAATTCCGAGTGCGTCAGAAAGTTGGCTGTATCCTGCCAATTTCCTGGTTTTACCATGGCAGGACAAGGGGTGGGCAGCCGGGGATTGGACCTACCTGATCCTGTGGCCTGATTGTAGGCCAAGCCTATTAATCAGGTTAACTTCCGGGCGGGGAACCTGTCAGAGCCAAAAGCTGCACACTGTGGAGTTAAATCTCCACAACATGCAGGGAAACCCAGACTTTCGGGTTTCCAGTCCGAAGTGCCACCCCAGATGCCTTTCACAGTTGGAGTACCCCTTCTCCACCTCTGCAAGGACTCTAGAGGAGTGCACCACCGGTCTCAGCTGTCTGTGCCTTTCCTGTAATAGCACTGCACTCAGACTGTCCCCGCTGGCTGCTACTTCTAAATAAAAATCCTTTCCCCCATCAATAGCCCCCAGTGCAGGTGCCTTCTGCAGGTTCTGTTTCAACTGAAGAAATGCAGCTTGGCAGCCTTGGTCCCACTCCCACTCGACCCCTTTGTGTAGGAGCCTGAGTAAAGGGGCTGCGGTTGCTGCATAATCTTCTATGAAATCTCTACAGTAGCCTGTGATCCCTAAAAAAGATCTGACTCCGGATACGGTGGTCGGTACCGGGAGTTCCTGCATGGCTTGCCTTCGGGCCTCATCTATACCTCGTTCCCCTCCTCTGAGTGTTAGAGCCAGGAAGTTAACTTCCTTTAACCCTATCTGGGCCTTCTTGGGGTTGACCTTAAAACCCCCTCCTTGAGCACAGCCAACAGTTCTGCCAGCAGGAGACTATGCTCTTTACTGTTGTCAGTAATAAGGAGCAGGTCGTCCACATACTGCACCAACTGTTGCGGCTGGCTGAAGCTCTTCAAACAGTTCGCCATACACTGTTGGAAGATGCTTGGACTGTTGTGAAATCCCTGAGGGAGACAGCTCCAAGTATATTGTTGTTCCTTGAAGGTGAACGCAAACTTATACTGGGCTTCTCTCCTTACAGGGATAGACCAGAAGCCGCTGGAGATATCGAGCACTGAAAAGGTAGTGGCAGACGCAGGGATTTCCCTGATCAGGTCTGCCACTGCTGCTACTGTGGGAGCACAAGCCAGGATGTTTTTATTGAGCATCCGATAGTCCACAGTGGCTCTCCACGAGTTGTCCGGTTTCCTAACCGGCCACAGGGGAGAGTTCACATGGGTGGCTATGAGTTTCAACACACCCTGCTCCACCAGCGAGCTCAGTGCTACCTCCAAATCGGCTTCTGCCTCCTTTGGGAAGCTATACTGCCTTTGAGGACGGGACATGGGATCCCCATCTACCTGGACTTCGACTCCGGTGACTCTCCCACAATCGTGCATGTGGATGGCAAATGCTGCGAGACTTGCTCGCACATAGGCCCTGTACTCGGCCGGGGTGTTGCTAACCAGAAGCTCCAAATCGTAACCCCCTTTCAGCTTCACAGTACATAGGATCCCTTTGTCCTGCACTTTCTCAATAATCATGACTTCATTATTCTCTCCCGGATCTACTGTTCCCATAAACAGTGATTTCGTAAATCCACCAGAATCTGGTGGGCTTTTACAAAATCTGCCCCTAGTGTCCCCTTGTTAGCCTGCTCCCAGCGCATTAGGACGCACTTCCACTTGGTTGTAAGTGCTCCCAACTTGTGGGTCAATGGGATTGAGAAAGTACCCTGCCCTCTCGTCCCCTGTGAAGCCGACCAGCTCGTAGGGTACACCGTTAGACAGGAGTGAGGAGGCCGGGTCCTCTGTGTGGACAAGGGTGCTTGAAGCCCCCGTGTCCAACAGGTAATTACCCTGGCTCCCCTCCACCTCCATCTTTACCCACGGTCTTCCCCACGAGTTGGAGTCCAGCGGACACAGGTAGGCGGGCTTGGTGGGGCCTAGTCACAGCTTCTGCTGTAGGGGAGCTGTTGGGATCTCCCTGCCTACAGCTACGTTCACCCGGCCGGAACCTGCCAGCAGCTGCCTGAGGGTTTCCACCGCAGTCTCGAATGCTGCAATGGCCCCGGGTTTCTCGCCGGCTGGGTTCCCCTCCGGGGGTGTTTTTACTTCCTTGGTGCGGTACGGGTTGGTCCGGCAGTTACTGCGGAAATGGCCCGGCTTGCCGCACCCGTAACATACCCCCCTCTTATCGGAAGGATATCCCCCTTCCTGATGCCACTCTTTCTTGGGGGTTTGGTTGGGTTGCACTGTGTGCATCCGACCCTTTATGGGTTTTCCAGGCTTCTCCTCCTCCTCCATCCACTGTGTAGCGGTCAGTCTGCCTATCATGATGTCCTCGGTGAGGTTGGGGTCTGCGGGGATAAACCAGAGGTCTGCCCTTTCCTTTACACTGGGCAGGCTGTTCGCGATTATGGTGCGAAACCAGGCCTCCCTCTGCTCTACCGTGAGATTAGCCCTGTCGAGCAGGCCCCCGCAGGCTGCGCTATACACCAGCCACAGCCTGTTCACATAGATCTGTGGGGCCTCTCCGGTTAGCTGATGGGTCTTTGCTATCCTTTCAAAAGGGCTTCCCTCGTTCCACCCCACAGCTTCCAGGATGGCCCTTTTCAGAGCCTCCAAGGTACAGCGTCCCCCTCGACAAACAGGGGGAAGAGCCTGATAGATTCTTCCATCTATTGAGAATAGGAGCACTTTAACTGCTTCTGCATTATCGCAGGCATTGAGGTCTACTGCCTGCGCTACTTCCAGGAAATGGGCGTACAGGTCTCCTTGCCCAGTCAGCTTGGGGATGTGCGATACCATAGCCTTTAGGGCTTGCACCCCATGTGGCATAATAAACTCGCTGTCGAGCAGTCCCTGGAGTTGCGCACACTGTGGGGGGCTGTACTTTCTCTGCACAGCCGGGCACATCGGTCCCACTGCGGATGTTACTACTGGCTCCCCTTGTTCTTCAGCCGTGATCAAACTGACAGACTCGACCCTTTCTACGGGTGTCCCATACCCCTTTGGCTGGGTCGGCTCCATCTGGCCGGCCCCATGCCCTTTTGGCTGGACCGACTCTCCCTGGCCGGTCCCATGCCCTGTGAGCTTCCCTGTTCCTCCCTGAAGCCTGCCGGACACACTACCGGTGCCTCGGGAGGCGGTCGACTGGCTTCTGCCGTCGGATCCTCCTCCACTCCCCATTCATTGGTAGCCCCCCTGGGCCCCAGCAGACACACTGTCCCCTTTACCTGGGACAGAGCCTGGAGGAGGGATTGGATCCGTTTCTGGCAGGGCGCATGATCTGCCTTCTCACGGCTGATTTCTGTGTTGACTTTATAGGCAACACGCAAATCCTCTAGCTGGCCCTGCAATTCCTGTACTTGCTTCACACAGGTTATACTTTGTTCCCTATGTTTCTGCTCCGCAGGCCGAGACACTGTAACCTGACTCTGCAGGTACTCCTGGTGGTTATGGAAAGTCTCCTCCAACTGTGCTCTCCTGTTCCTTTCTGCTATCAGCTCCTCTGTGACCTAGGTGCCCGCTGCACTGCTGGCTGCTGAGGTTATCACTGCTTCTTTGAGTTCATCCTGTAACCTTCCCACCTGGAGATCTAGCTCTCTAACCTGCCTTATCAAGCAGATTAGCCAGATCGCCTTCTCTATATTCTTGCTATAGGTTGGGCCCGCAGTCCACTGGGCCGCCACGTCTGCCGGACGCGGCGCCCTCGTCAGGCTCTGAACCCAAGGCTTCGAAAAATTAACTTTAGAAAACACATAATCTTTAATTCTTTCCTCCATTTTGGAATGTTCCAGGATCACCTTCTCTGAGGTGGTCAGCTCATTCTCCCACTGAGTTCCTACCTGGCTCGCCATTAGTTGTAGGGGTTTTCCTTCTACTGTTGCTTGTGACCGGGCGCAACCTTCAGACTATGGTGATTTGAGTTGCTGCCACCAGTGGACCCCTTTTCTGCTTATACCCAATTACAGCTTAGTGATATGCTTGATACCACCAATAGGTCTGAGGCTGCTTATACCCAATTATAGCTTAGTGATATGTTTGATACCACCAATATGTCTGATGCTGCTTATACCCAATTACAGCTTAGTGATATGTTTGATACCACCAATAGGTCTGAGGCTGCTTATACCCAATCGCAACCGTGACGTTTTGAGGCATCCTGCACCCCTATCTGGTTCTGACCTCAGAATTTAGGTGGATAATGAGCTTCCCACAATAAAGCACTCAGAGATGCAAAAGACAAGAAATGTTCCTGGAAAAGTCAGGTAAGTCCTACTTTATTAAAACCCAGGTGAGCGTTTAAACAAGGTTAAGTTGCTAAAGACAACACAAAACTAATACACACATAATAAAAGTGGTGCGAGCCCCCAAAGTGTGGACCAAGTGAAATACAAGGTCGACGCACTGGCTTGTTGAACCACTTTGAACTAAGAAAACAAAGGTTTATGGGAAGAACGGACACAACGAAATTCTACACAAGTTTAAAATTCTTATACCCACTCTATCACCCACCCCCTCCTTTACATCTAACTAGCCTAAGCTGACAGTTGGGAGAAGACTCCAGGGTGATGCTCACAGTTTTCTTTGACGGGTATAGTGGGTCCCACCTTAAATCGGATGTGCTCCGGTTATTCTCGGAGGTTGTATGGGCTCACAGTTGTGTTTCTTTTCGGCCGGGTGAGTTGTCGGTGTGGACTGGGGTGAATGTTGCCTCCCCCGGTCACCTCGGCCGTCGGTTGTCCAGTCGGTGGGTCTCGGAGCGCGGTCCTGGTGTGCGGCTCGGTTGCTTAGGGCAAGGTTGGGCCCCTTTTTTCTCTTCCTTGGTTTTCGGTCGCTGGTTCAGCACACGGGTGGAGTCTCGGTCCGCTGATGGCAGTTGTCTTTGGCCGCTCCGAAGTTCTTTAGCCTGGGTCATTCTATTGCGAGGCTGAGTCCCTCTCTCTTCCTTCAAGGTGTCGTCAGGTCCCCTTATCTGTCTTCTTCAAGTGCTGCCAGCTCTCACTTTTATACCCAGTTCGGTTCCGGCCCTTTTCGCACCCAAACTGAATCAGTATCTCATTGTTTGAGCCGAGGTGAGGATGAGGTGTTAAGGTAAAGCATTGTTTCTTGTGCATCTCGGTGCCTGATAGTCTGGCTGGCTATTGTGTCAGGGTCAGGATGCACTGAAGTGTTGGCCTTTCCTATTGTCTTTGTGGGTAATGGGCTGGTGATGGGCCATTCTCCTTGATTAGATCCAGGTAAGGTCCTTTACAAAATGGGCCAGGTATTCCCTATTGGTCGAGGATTTCCCTGCTTCTGGCCCGGCTCGATTCACTGATTGGCCGGCCCAGGATGCACTTTCCCGGGATTGGCTGGCTTCTTAGCCTGCCTGTGGCCCCCGAATTCACATAGTGTCTGGCCACAGACATATTTCCCAGCCTGCCATTCTTCCTGCGGCTTGCCTTGGCCAAAGTTTGATTAAAAGGGTGTATGGAATGATCCCATGCTCTGTTTCCTTATTACCGGGTGCCTTTTTTTTGTGTAGCACTGGATTTTCGACCCTTACACATTACACATAAATGATTTGGAAATGGGCACAGAAACTAAGATGTCTATCTTTTCTGGTTATACAAAATGGAGGATGGGAGCTGCAAATGACAGAACGGTATTTTTGGGATAGATTGGAAGACTTGGCTGATAAGTGTTAAACATCATGTGGTGTGTCAAATGCAAGCTGGGGAAGGGAATAAGCAGTGAGAATATATGATAACAGATGATGAACTACAGAATGCAGTACAGGAGAGGAATCTGTGTGTACACGTGGACTGTGCAATGAAAATGCCAGTACAACATGCAATACCTATAAATAAGACAAACAAGATCTTAGGTTGCATGTGACCAGATGGATAGTACCTAATTCTCAGGCACTGATAGTGAGCTTATACACAGTACTAGTTCAGTCCTGCCTGGAGCACCATGTACAAATTCTAGTCACCATTTTGTATTGGGAACATTGTGGCTTTGGAGAGGGTACAGTGAAAGTCATTGAATTAAATTTGGGATTAAGTTCCTGAGCTATGGGAAGAAACTAAGGAAATGGAACGTTTACACTGAAGAAATAGATGCTTTGAAAATTCTAATAACTTTGATATAACCATTGTTCTGTGACCAGGGAGATAGAATCAAGTTCAGAATAGATAAAGTGAACATAAGGCTTGAATACTTACTGGGGCTGGTTACGCAGCAGAGTGGGTTGTGAAAAGAGCACAGGTTTTCACAGGAGTATCCCCTATCACACTCCTCACCCATCACACTCCGACCCAGATGTTGTTAGATGGGAGAATAAAGATGGAACAGTCAGCAGTGCCAGGATCACTCGCTGGACCCTCCTCCTCTCCCAAATGGCCATCAGGGTCAGGGAACTCTGTGAGCCCAGGCTCGCAGCTAACCTCATATATGCAGGGAAGCCACACAGATGCTCAGTAGAAAGGGTTTGGGACACCGACTTTGGATTTCGGGCATGGGCACATCCCACAGGCCGTGAGATCTACGTCGATGGATCCAGTTCAGTGTCGGCGGGTACAAGACTCACGGGTTGCGGAGTTTGGGACCCCAAGGCAGGCATAGCCTTGGCGCTTAAACTCCCCAGCACCCTGAGCGCCCAGCAGGCTGAACTGTCAGTGGTGATGTACGTGGTGACACACCCCGAGTAATTCCCCACCCCGTACATGATTTGTTCGGACAGTATGTTTACTTGCAACTCGTGTACAGAGTATCTGGCTATTTGGACACACAAGGGGTACACATCTGCAGATGGGAAGCCCCTGGTAACCAAGCCCCTGCTAGTAAGGATAGTGGCAGCCCTAGAGAACAATAGGGACGTCTACCTCCACAAGGTTAAGGCACGTTCTAAGACAGAGCCCAGGGCAGGGGGTAACCAGCGGGCGGATCTCCTGGCCAGAGAATGAGCCAAGACAGGTCACTTCTGGGACCCGTATGAGAAAGGCAGGGTGATAGCAGCTAGAGGCAAGCCAGGGAAACAAGGGAGTGCAGGGGTAGCAGTGGCCCCGGACCTGAGAACGGTTCAGGCGCAGGACCCCGTCCTCAAGGCTGCCATAGCAACCATCCTAAGTGAAGGAAAGGCAGAGAGCCCATACAGTGCCACAGATATAGCTGTCAAGGAAGGGATGCTGTGTAAAGGGGATAAGTGGGTGGTTCCAGCACAACACCAGCGAGAGTTCCTACAATTGGCCCATGAGGGTCCAGGTGCGGGACACCCCGGGCCAGAGTCCATCTGGCAGAAGGTGGAACAGGCAGCATGGTGGCCAGAGCTCCGGAATGACGTCCGTGATTTCTGCACAGCCTGTCTGGTGTGTGCAGCCAACAACCCAGACCTCCAGAAGAGAAAGGCATCCATGTGGGACACATCAGGCGGGTAGAGGGACCCTGGCAGTGGATCCAAATCGACTATATAGGGCCCCTACCAACCGCCCAGGGAGGGTACCAGTACTGTTTAGTGCTGGTGGATGTATTCTCCAAATGGGTGGGAGCCTTCCCGTGCTGAACAGCTACTGCATTGGGGACGGCTAAGATTCTGGTCAGGGAAGTGTTCTCAAGATGGGGTCTGCCACAGTTTGTGGAGTCTGACCGGGGAAGTCACTTCACCGGCCAGGTGATGCAGGCTACCTTAAAGATACTGGGGATTAAAGTACAGTGGCATGTGGCTTACAACCCCCAGTCCTCAGGCCCTGTAGAACGCCTCAACCGCACTATAAAAGAAAGGCTCCACAAAGAGACAGGAAGTTTCCCCAATCGATGGGTAGAGGTCCTGCCCCTAGTCCTCATGGGAATCCGGGCTGGTCAGTCCAAAAGCACAGGGTATTCGCCCCACAAAATAATGATCGGGCGGCCCATGAGGACCCCAGTACACACATTGATGCCGGGTCTCACAGAAGGGCAACTTCGGGAAACTAACCGGGACCGTTTTGCTAGGAATCTGCTGGAACAGCTGCAGCAGATTCACTGACTGGCAGCCAACAACATGGGAAGACAGCACTTTAGTAACAAGCTGCTGCTGGAATCCCGTAGCCACCATGACTGGGCAATAGGCGACCAGGTCATGGTACGCAGCTTCGCCAGGGTGGGGGTGTTCGAGCCACTGTACATGGGGCCCTACAGTATAGTGGACAAGGTAAGCCCTATGGTTTATGCGGTCCAATTACCCCGCCGGGTAAAGTGGTACCACATAAACCAATGCAAGTGGTTCGACCATATTAGGGTAGGAAAAAGGAAGGCTCCCACAGGTAAAGAAACCTCACGGGAGGCAGAGGACATTCCGGTGGATGTGGAGGCTGTAACAGAGGTCAACCCCGGCCCCGAAGCCCCACAACCCGGGATAGTCCACTGCCACAGTAGGACCATCACACAGCAGAGTGAAGTGGCACAGTCTGATAGGCAGGAAAGGGACTTAGCACAGGAGAAGGGAGTCCTGTGCAGTATAACGACAGGGCAGATAGAGGAAGGGATAGACCGGTGGGAGGACCAAGGGGTGCAGCCTGTAACATGGGACTCGGCACCCCTGGCTAGGTGTAGTTCCAGAGTAGGGCAGCCTAGGATGCCTTGGTCCCCCGCATACCTTCCCGCCCGTCCCAGAGTCAAACGAGAAAAGAAGCACAAGAGTGGCAGGCTCTGTGCGTAAAAGGGACATCATCGAAAGACCCGGGAAAGATCCCAGACCGAAGAGCTCACAGAAATGGAAGCAGGACATTTAAAAGAAGTCCTCCTGCAAGCACTACAAAAGGGGGCAGTCCGGCTCCTGGGGTAAGGTCAGCAAGATGGCCGACAAAGCCATGTTAGTATCAGAGACTGACCTGGCCACCCGGAGACGGGTGGCATTGTATAGCCCGGTGTTCTGTATATAGTTTTGGGAGATTTTAAAGTGAGGGGCATGGTGTTTTTTTATTTTGTGATGTTACTCCAGTCGAGCCTGAAGAAGTCTCAGGCAAGACTGTGTTCAATCTTGTGTTGCAGAAGATGCTCCGGACCATCGCAATGTTATTTACCTACCTGGGGACCTGCACCGGACAGAAACTCCACATCGAGATGTCTTTGACATACGGGTGCTCCGGGGGCAGGGCGCCAATCGTGACCACAGGAGAAGGGATCATGGAGGCAGAAGGCCAGGCCACATACTTCCACAAGGGGAGATGGCCTGGGTGGTTGGGTTCGAATTCCACCCGGTATTTGAGCCACAAGAGTTTTACCTATGGGGAAGCCTCCATCCTTTGCCCCGAAATCGAGATGGCCACGTCCCGGGTTAGGGTGACAGAGGGAAGGAGAATGTATTTAACGTGTGTTGGGGACATACCTTTGGGACGCTGGTTGTGGCTCAGGAAACTGACCGAGGACAGCAGCTCAGTCTGGGAGCATCTGAGCAATGACACCTACCGAACGATCACGGGGTCACCGGGGGGGGGTCACTGTGTGTTGGGAGAAATGGTGGGCCTATGATAGGGGATCTATACCTGCTTATGGGGGTCAGCCCGAATATGCCCAGCTGGGCTGTCAATTGCTTTTGCCCGATGGTGGAAGGACTCGGGGAAGGGGATGGAATGGGATTGCAGCAGGGAAGACTGTGCTCCCTCGCTTCCGGGTACTGGTCAACGCCACCGAGCTGCTGGCTCAGGTGAAGCAACCCCTGCCCACGCCCAAGCCCATTAACAGTTATGGATGTCCGCCCACCACTAGGGGACCTGGGAATGGGTTAGTGTTAGTACCGACAGATAAGTTAGTATACCAGGGGGTACATTATGCTGTTGCTTCAGTAATTCTAAACCTGACAGAAGTTCACCTACCTGCTTTCTGCCCCAGAGAAACCGAGTTGTTGTATCAAGCTCTACTGAAGGAAATGTTCAGGAGCTTTTACGAGCTAGACTTTGGGGATATCAATGTAGCAGACTTGTATAGGCAGGAAGACATCACAGAACGAGGCAGACAATGCAGGGGTGTCATGAACGACATTTTTACGGGGATCAACACTGGGGCTTCTGTCATGAACAGCCTGGGCTGGCCCTACAGATTAACGGGTTAAAATCACAGCTGCGCAGCATCCTTGGCAAGGAGAACCACGTATTGGGTTCCTCACTGCATGAGGGGGTAGCTATGATGGTACACCTGAAAGAAATCATTACCCAGATAGAGAATCATGCCCGAACCATAAACGCCCTGATCAGGGAGGACCGGCTGGCCTCCGATCAAGTTGCGCAGAATGAGGTGTGTGTATTCTATGGGGCCTGGTTGCTGGGAGAGGGACGGAGTAACTTGGAGGACCTTAGGCAAGGTCGGGTTCCCTCCTGGATCAATAACAGGCACTTGGAGGCACTACACCCCTATAGCAGCACCCTCAGCCCCTGTCAACTCTGGGTAGCGTCCGAGGCCTATCCTGTCCCGGTTAACTGCGGGAAATCTAACCACACCATCATGGGCATAGTCGTGCGGATGCCAGTCATGGGGCCATCCGCAAACCAGCACCCCTGTACCGTGTGGAAAACATAGGAGTTATTCAAGGGGGGGTGCACGACCATTTCGCAACGGTCCCACCCTATGTCATTATGTGGGAACGCGCAATGACAGGGACAGACTTAGCTGGCTGCCGTAGCCGGGGAGCACAGGTCATCCTGTGTCCCCAACACTTGAAAGCCTTCGGGAGGCCACAGTGCGGGTTTAGCACTGCTGGGGCAGAACCTATAAATTGCACGATGGAGGTGATGGCACCTGGCCATGTATCTCCACAGATAGCATATGTAGGTAGTGGAACATATTGTGTCGCCGCGGCTGCCCACCGGTACAGACACGGCCCGAGTGAGTGGTGTGATATTCCGGACAGCAGTTTTTGCTTTAAACCCAGGGCGGAAGTTCAAGTGGCCCAGGAAAGGATCATTCCAATCCCAGAACCCTCCACAGTTCACCTCACGGTACAATACAACGCGAGTGACCTGCAGAAGTATGCTGTCCGGTTTGGTTATCCTATACCATTACTCCCTGAGAAACTCACCACCTTGTTGAAGACAGTGGAACTCAGCCAAAAGTATTATTACACTCTGGAACAAAAGACAAAGAGTATAGCCCTCGAGATTGCAAACATACAGTCACCAGCATGGTGGGACTGGGGTACCCGGGTGGACATCCCTGTTTGGCTCCGTATGGCCTCCCACGCACTGATTATTGCACAGTTAATTATTGTCCTGTACTTTCTAGCCAGCGCTTGTAAATCTAAGCAGGCTCAGAGGGCACAGGGCTATTCCGTAATGTTTCAGAGACAGCAGCAAGACAGCCTCGTCTGATCATTAAGAATGCCCTTTGTTTCCAGGTGTTCTTCCCTTTTTCAGAAACAAAGAAGGACACTCTAGCTGTCGTAAAATCCCGAGAAGTCGCACCTGGAGATGGACCAACCCTGTCAACTATCCCGGGCATGAAGCACATCATAGACTCGCATACCATGGATATTCTCTGTGCAGTAACTATGTGTGTTGGTGTGTTGTAGTGTTTTGAAACATGGTGCAAGAAGCGCAAGAAACACGCGACATAGTGTAATTTTGGGTTTGAAAGCTCTATGTAACTAAAACAAAGAGGTACCTGTTTTGTAATTTATCTGCAAGAAAGCGGGGTTAATGTACATAGTAAGAATGTTGTTTGTGCACCTGGGAGTAAACGGGCCCATAGTCGAGGATAATTATTGGGGAAGGCTGACACTTGGCAGACCCTAGGATTTTCTTACAGTCTTTTGACACATTCCGTTTATTTCCGGATGTGTCAAGATGGGGGAGTATAAGGGTCGAAAATCCAGTGCTACACAAAAAAAAGGCACCCGGTAACAAGGTGTTGTAGGAAGTAGGCACCTGCTAAATATATCTAAACTCATATAAGTTTAAAGTGGCCACACATAAAATGGCTGCCCAGGCATGATGGGAAATCAGGTAGTCAAGCTGTGAACTATTGACTGAGCAATGACCGAGCAATAACCCTGTGAGGCCCACTACCAGGAATGCCTTGGATGCAGGATAAGAATAATAAACCAATTAATTCCCCAGGAAGAAAGAGATAAGAAGAGAACCCATCTCCTGTAAACAAGGTCATAAACCAATTATTTCCCCAAGAAGAAAGAGATAGGAAGAGAACCTATCTCCTGTAACAAGGTCATCAATCAGCCCGAGCTGACAATAACCGAACATGTAGTTTTTGAGATATTAGGGGAATTCTATTGGGTTAAAAGAACCTATATGCAATCTATAATCGGTGTGATTGGCTTGTGTCCAGCCGTGATGGGCTGAGTAACTGTAGTAAACTGTTTTAACTGTTGTAAAACATATAAAAGTCCATGTAACCCTTTGTTCTGTGGAGAGAAGCCTGGATACAGTCCTGAGACTTCCTCCCCGCTAAGCGTTAATAAAAGCCGCATCGGCATTGGAACCGACTCTGAGTGTTGAGTGATTCTTCTGAGAAAACACTAATGCTAACACAAGGAAACAGAGCATGGGATCATTCCATACACCCTTTTAATCGAACTTTGGCCAAGGCAAGCCACAGGAAGAAAGGCAGGCTGGGAAATATGTCTGTGGCCAGACACTATGTGAATTCGGGGGCCACAGGCAGGCTAAGAAGCCAGCCAATTCCGGGAAAGTGCATTCTGGGCTGGCCAATCAGTGAATCGAGCTGGGCCAGAAGCAGGGAAATCCTCGACCAACAGGGAATACCTGGCCCATTTTGTAAAGGACAGCTTACCTGGATCTAATCAAGGAGAATGGCCCATCACCAGCCCATTACCCATGTACATAAAGACAATAGGAAAGGCCAACACTTCAGTGCATCCTGACCCTGACACAATAGCCAGCCAGACTATCAGGCACCGAGGTGCACAAGAAACAATGCTTTACCTTAACACCTCATCCTCACCTCGGCTCAAACAATGAGACACTGATTCAGTTTGGGTGAGAAAAGGGCCGGAACCGAACTGGGTATAAAAGTGAGAGCTGGCAGCACTTGAAGAAGACAGGCAAGGGGACCTGACGACACCTCGAAGGAAGAAAGATGGACTCAGCCTCGCAAAAGAATGACCCAGGCTAAAGAACTTCGGAGCGGCCAAAGACAACTGCCACCAGCGGACCTAGACTCCACCCGTGTGCTGAACCAGCGACCGAAAACCAAGGAAGAGAAAAAAGGGGCCCAACCTTGCCCAAAGCAACCGAGCCGCACACCAGGACCGCGCTCCGAGACCCACCGACTGGACAACCGACGGCCGAGGTGACCGGGGGAGGCAACATTCACCCCAGTCCACACCGACAACTCACCCGGCCGAAAAGAAACACAACTGTGAGCCCATACAACCTCCGAGAATAACCGGAGCACATCCGATTTAAGGTGGGACCCACTATACCCGTCAAAGGAAACTGTGAGCATCACCCTGGAGTCTTCTCCCAACTGTCAGCTTAGGCTAGTTAGGTGTAAAGGAGGGGGTGGGTGATAGAGTGGGTATAAGAATTTTAAACTGGTGTAGAATTTCGTTGTGTCCGTTCTTCCCATAAACCTTTTTTTTCTTAGTTCAAAGTGGTTCAACAAGCCAGTGCGTCGACCTTGTATTTCACTTGGTCCACACTTTGGAGGCTCGCACCACTTTTATTATGTGTGTATTAGTTTTGTGTTGTCTTTAGCAACTTAACCTTGTTTAAACGCTCACCTGGGTTTTAATAAAGTAGGACTTACCTGACTTTTCCAGGAACATTTCTTGTCTTTTGCATCTCTGAGTGTTTTATTGTGGGAAGCTCATTATCCACCTAAATTCTGAGGTCAAAGCCAGATAGGGGTGCAGGATGCCTCAAAACGTCAAGGTTGCAATTGGGTATAAGTAGCCTCAGACCTATTGGTGGTATAAAACATATCACTAAGCTGTAATTGGGTATAAGCAGCCTCAGACATATTGGTGGTATCAAACATATCACTAAGCTGTATTTGGGTATAAGCAGCCTCAGACCTATTGGTGGTATCAAACATATCACTAAGCTGTAATTGGGTATAAGCAGCCTCAGACCTATTGATGGTATCAAACATATCACTAAGCTGTAATTGGGTATAAGCAGCCTCAGACCTATTGATGGTATCAAACATATCACTAAGCTGTAATTGGGGATAAGCAGAAAAGGGGTCCACTGGTGATAGCAACTCAAATCACCATAGTCTCAACGTTGCGCCCAGTCACAAGCAACAGTAGAAGGAAACACACATACAAATGTTCACAGTTGTAGTCCTACCGCTAACCCTGAGGCTCCCGCTAATCACCTTCCATTCTCATGCAGTTCCAAGCACAACTATTATTTGCTTCCTCTGAATGAGCCAAATTCTGATTCTTCAGTATCTCCCTGCTTATTCCGTGCCTCGTGGACCAATCTCATGTGCAGTACTTTGCCAAAAGCTAAGAGCTAGCTATAAAGGGATGAATTTCTGCAAGAGTTCTCTTGCCTTGTTTACACCATTTCTTCTGGCTATTTGCGACTCTCTCACTGAAGTTGAAATGGGTGAGCAGGAGAACCCCACAGAAATTCAACCCGATAATGTCTTATCGGGTTCGAGCCAAAGAGAGGGGGTGGATTACCTCTATGTGCTACCCATAGTATACAGCAATAAATGCAGAACAAGCCTATGAAGTCATTGATGAACATTACTATGATCAAGATATTTTTCTAGATAAAGTAATGAACTATAAAATATATATTTCCTTCAGTTTTATAATTGCATACCATGGCTTCAGTTATTTCTATCTGACAGGCAGCAAAAAAGTATCTCATTAGCGATGTGAAGTTAATCAAAATTAGTTCCAGTAGGTGTTTCCCCAAGGCTCCTTCCTGAGGGCAAATTTGCCCTCACTGACAGTTGGTGTATTTGCAATCGCATATATTTATATAGGCTGATGACATGGTTCTTCCTTGCAGTTCATTCTCACTAAATTAAATTTCAAATGTCCCCTTCAAGTGAAATGGAACATCCAGATTGCTGAGGTTTACTTAACGCTTAAAATAAATTCTCCCTTGTTTGCATTCCCTGCAAGATTAGCTGCAGATGTGAAAGGTTTGACAGTCACAGTTCAAGTTACACCTCATGCAGCTACTGGCAAAGCAAAATATCTTGTTTCACAGTCATATTACATATAAGTTAATACCTTCAGGAGATGAGGTACAAGGAAGGGAAATCTGTGGTCTGATAAAAGCAGATAAATCCTGTGCATTGGAAGCATTTCAGAGAAAGTTCACGAGGTTGATTCCGAAGATGAGGGGGTTGACATATGAAGAAAGGATGAGTAGGTTGGGCCTATATTCATTGGAGTTTAGAAGAATGAGAGGTGATCTTATTGAAACATATAAGATACTGAAGGGGCTTGACAAAGTAAATGCAGAGAGGATGTTTCCACTCGCGGGAGAATCCAGAACCAAGGGGCATAATTTAAGAATAAGGGGTCGCCCAATTAGAACTGAGATGAACGCCTTTAATGTAGTAAAACATCCTAAGACACTTCACAGGAGTGTTGTAAAACAAAATAAATAAATTTGATACCGAGTTACATAAGAAGAAATTACAGCAGATGACCAAAAGTTTGGTGAAAGAGGTAGGTTTTAAGGAGCGTCTTAAAGGAGGAAAGAGAGGCGGAGAGGTTTGGGGGTGTGAGTTCCAGAGCTAATAACGGAACGGTGACATAGCGGTTATGTTACTGGACTAGTAATCCAGAGGCCTGGACTAATAATCTGGAGACGAGAGTTTAAGTCCCACCATGGTAGTTGTGGGATTTAGATTCAAATGAAAATAATATCTGGAATAAAATGCTAGTGTCAGTCATGGTGACGGATTGTCGTAAAACCCATCTGGTTCACTAATGTCCTTTAGGAAAGGAAATCTGCCGTCCTTACTGGTCTGGCCTATATGTGTGACTCCAGACCCACAGCAATGTGGTTGACTCTTAACAGCCCTCTGCAATAGCCTAGCAAATCACTCAGTTGTATTCAAGATGGCAGCTCACCATCATCTTCCAGAGGGCACTTAGGGATGGGCAATAAATGCTCGCTTTGACAGCAATGCCCACATCCCATGAATGAATAATTTAAAAAAATGAGATATAGGGCAGATGACCTAAACCTTGGTCAAAGAGGTAGGTTTTAAGGAGTGTCTTAAAGGAGGTAGAGAGGGTTAGGGAAGGAATTCCAGAGCTTCGGGCCTTGCCAATGGTGGAGCAATTGAAATTGGGGTTGACCAAGAGGCCAGAATTAGAGGAGTGCAGACTCGGAGAGTTGTACGAGCTAAAGTATATTACGGAGATAGGGAGGGGCATGACCATGGAGGGATTAGAAAACAAAGATGAGAATTTTAAGGATGAGACACTTAAGAAAAAGCAGGGAGTGGGGGAGGGTCAAGCCCTTAAAGGGACAGAGTCTCTAATTCTGTTCTGCAACAGTTCCTGGGACAGATTGTATTTTCACCTCTCCTCCACACTGGGATTTGTGGTAGTTTAAGGGAGTGATTCTCCTTGTTCTGGGAGATTGTAATTAAAGGGACACTACTCTGAGTTGGCAGCAAACCTTTAGTGCCACCAGCCTTTCTAAAATATCTTCTTTTCTTTGAGGAGCTGTGTGAACTCACTGGTGATTCATCAGGATGATGAGCTCTGAAACCTCTTCACACAGTAGAACATTTAAATGGTGTCTCATCAGTTCTGGGGCATCCAAAGCTGGAGCTCCATGGATGCCAAAGGATATAGCGATTAGAATAAAACAGAAAAAGGAGGTTTACGACAAATGTCAGGCACAGAATACAGTCAAAAATCAGGCAGAATACAGGGGGTGGTGGGGAAATTGAAACAGGATACTGTAAAGTCCTTACTCTCCAGCATGAAATCACACGAGGCACATTCCAGGGACAAGGCCACTCTGTGACCTTAACTCTTTATTACAGGACTCCACAAGTGATGACCCTGCATGGGACCTCCCTTTATATACCTGTGTGATCAGGTAAGGAGTGTCTCTCACAAGTTCACCCTCTGTGGTCAAGGTGTGCATCTAAGTTGATTGCATACAGTAATACAGTGCTGTTACATTGTAGTTACAAACATGACATCACCTTCCCACCGCAAAGTCTTACTGGGATCATAGGTTTAGTCTTTCAGGTGGTCATAGAGCGCTGCAGTTGGGGCTCTGGTTGTTGGACACTGACGTGAGTGTCTGTCACCTGTAGTGATTCCGGCCTGTCCGGGCTGACCTCAGGGACTGTGCATTCTTCTGATTGCTCTTGTTGCACGTTCGCTGGTGGTAGTGTGAGCTCCATCTCATGGTCTTCTTCAGGTTCCTCCATGTCCATGCTGAACCTTTTTTTTACTTGGTCCAAATGCTTACGGCATATCTGGCCACTGTTGAGTTTTACCACGATGACCCTTGTCATGTATTCAACCAGCATTGTAACCCATGTATAAACTGACCTTTGGCATTGACATGCTGCAACACACACCCGACACCATAGGACGACGCATCGCACGTTAACACGAGTTTCTTACATGGGTCAGATAGCGTTAACAGATTGTTGGAACATAACAAATTGCATGCTCTATTAAAAGCCCTTTCCTGGCTGTCCCCCCAGACCCATTCGCGACCTTTGCGTAGGAGCACGTGTAGCGTGCTCAATTTGGGAAGAAAGTTACCAAAATAGTTCAGGAGCCTCAGGAACGAACGCAGCTCCATCGTGTTACGGGGTCTGGGTGCTCTCTGGATCGCTTCCGTCTTGGACGCAGTAGGGCTGATCCCGTCTGCTGCTACCCTCATCCCCAGGAATTCTACCTCTGGAGCTAGGAAGACGCACTTCGCCTTTTTCAGTCGCAGACCTACCCGGTCCAGTCTGCGTAGCACCTCCTCCAGGTTGTGGAGGTGTTCTTCAGTATCGTAACCTGTAATGAAGATGTCGTCCTGAAAAACCACCGTCCCTGGAATCGACTTGAGAAGGCTTTCCATATTTCGTTGGAAGATTGCGGCGGCCGAGCGAATCCCGAATGGACATCTGTTGTACTCGAACAACCCCTTGTGTGTCGTGATGGTGGTCAGCTTTTTTGACTCACTCGCCAGCTCCTGGGTCATGTAAGTTGAGGTCAGGTCCAATTTTGAAAAAAGATTGCCACCGGATAGCGTCGCAAAGAGGTCTTCCGCTCTCGGTAGCGGGTACTGGTCTTGGAGTGACACCCGATTGATGGTGGCCTTGTAATCGCCACATATCCTGACCAACCCATCCGCCTTGAGCACCAGCACAATCGGGCTTGCCCAGTCACTGAATTCGACTGGCGAGATGATGCCTTCCCTCAGCAGGCGGTCCAATTCGCATTCTATCTTTTCCCGCATCACGTACGGCACCGCTTTGGCCTTGTGGTGTACTGGCCTGGCGTCCGGGTTTATGTGAATCACTACCTTGGCCCCCATGAAAGTGCCAATGCCGGGTTGAAATAATGAGTCAAATTTGTCCAGGACCTGTGAGCATGATACTCGCTCCACAGAGGAAATTGCATTGACATCGCTCCATTTCCAGTTCATGACAGCAAGCCAACTCCTCCCTAGTCGTGCGGGACCGTCCCCTGGGACAATCCAGAGTGGCAGTCTGTTCTCCGAATCTTTGTGGGTCACGACTACTGTGGCGCTGCCAAGCACCGGAATGATCTGCTTTGTGTAAGTCCGTAGCTGTGCGTCAATCGGCGATAATTTTGGCCTCCTGGCCTTGGATGCCCACAACTTTTCGAACTGTTTGATACCCATCAGGGACTGGCTGGCACCCGTGTCTAACTCCATTGATACTGGGATGCCATTGAGGAGCACTTTCATCATTATCGGTGGCGTCCTGGTGTATGAACTGTATACGTGCTCCACATGAACTCGCTGAACTTCAGCTTCCAGCGATTTCCCCCAGTGTCCATTTATGCAATTTCTGCAGGTATTTTGCTCATCTCTGCAAACTCCGGCTGAGTGTGTGCCTCCACGCCTCCAGCATGAGTTGCGGTTTGAAACAAAAGGTCCCTTGCCAGTCGATCGTCCCTGACTGCCTCTGTTATTGTCCTTGAGTGCACCATTAACAGGTGTTGATGGCCCCATTACTGGCCGCATTGTCCCTTGTAATGGCGTGAATTGCTGTTCAGCTTGCCATTGTCTCTGTCGAACTCCCCCTCTGGGTTCGACTACATGTTGGGGCATGCCTGACTGCCCTTGTCTGCCTGGAGAACTGTGTGTTGCTTTAACAATGTTGAATCTCTGTCCCAACCATTCCTTAACACAGTACCTCTCGTCTGTTCTGCTCGTGGCCATGCTCACGTGGTTTTAATCCCAGTTTCTTGTCGCCATTGATACGTCCTTACTATATAGTATAAATGCACACGAGGCCCATGCTTGAGAGAAGGTCAGTCTGTGATCTGTCCTTTATTCCTTAGCACTCAAGTGATGAAGGTGGGTGGAGCTTCCCCTTTTATACCTGAAGGTCCAGGTTAGGAGTGTCTCCCACCTAGTGGTCAGTGTTCTCACGGTGTACAACTTAGGTCAGTTTATACATGGGTTACAATGCTGGTTGAATACATGACAACCCTATTTCTCTCTTTGTCAATGACAGTACCCTCAAGCCATTTGGGCCCCATGGCGTGATTGAGGACGAAAACAGGATAATTTATTTCTATACATCTCCCCCTTGACTTACAGTCATGGTACTCATTTTGTGACTTGCGCTTGCCCTCAACTATGTCGGTCAGGAACAACCGAGTTTTGAGTGTCAGTTTCATGAGTAGCTCTGCGGGCGGGACCCCCGTGAGCGAGTGCGGGCGGGATCTGTGGGCCCACAGGAGGCGCGATAGGCGGCATTGTAGGGAGGGTCCTTGAATCCTGAGCATAACTTGCTTAATGGTTTAGACTGCCCGTTCCACCTGGCTATTGGAGGCCGGCTTGAACGGCGCACTCCTGACGTGGTTGATGCCATTGCCCGACATAAACTCCCGGAATTCATAGTTCGTGAAACACGGGCAATTATCACTAACCAGGATGTCCGGCAAGCCATGGGTTGCAAAGATCGCATGTAGGCTTTCCGCGGTGGTGGATGACGTGCATGAATTCAGGATGATGCACTCGATCCATTTCGAGTACGCATCTACTACAATGAGGAACATCTTCCCCATGAACGGGCCCGCGTAGTCAACGTGAATGTGTGACCATGGCTTGGTGGGCCAGGGCCAGGGGCTGAGCGGGGCCTCACTGGGGGCATTACCCAGTTGGGCACACGTCGTGCACAGTGTTCCAGGTCTGAATCAATTCCAGGCCACCAAACGTGTGACCGGGCAATGGCCTTCATCATCACAATGCCTGGGTGCTTGCTGTGGAGTTCCCTGATGAATTCCTCCCTGCCCTTCTGGGGCATGACTACCCGGCTGCCCCATAGTAGGCAGTCGGCTTGGATGGAGAGCTCATCCATCTGCCTGTGGAACGGTCTGACCTCCTCAGGGCATGCTCCATGAGCGGGCGCCCAATCCCCAGTCAGGACACATTTCTTATTCAAGGATAGGAGGGGATCTCTGTTTGTCCAGATTTTGATCTGGCGGGCTGTGATGGGGGAGCCTGCACTGTCAAAGGCATCGACAGCCATGACCATCTCAGCGCTTTGCTCCGCTGCCCCCTCGGTGGTGGCCAGTGGGAGCCTGCTGAGCGCGTCAGCGCAGTTTTCAGTGCCGGGCCGTGCCGGATGGAGTAGTCATAAGCAGCTAGCGTGAGAACCCACCGCTGTATGCGAGCTGATGCATTGGCATTGACAGCCTTGCTGTCTGACAACAGGGATGTGAGTGGCTTTTGGTCTGTCTCTAATTCAAACTTCCTACCGAAGAGGTACTGATGCATTTTTTTTACACCATAGACACATGCAAGTGCTTCCTTCTCGACCATCCCATAGCCCCGTTCTGCTTGAGAGAGCGACCTGGAGGCATAAGCCACAGGTTGTAGCTGACCCTCAACATTACCCTGCTGCAACACGCACCCAACCTCATAGGACGATGCATCACATGTCAGAACTAAACGTTTACCGGGGTCGTACAGAGTCAACAACTTGTTTGAACAAAGTACATTTCGTGCCCAATCAAAAGCCCGTTCCTGACAGTCCCCCCAAAAATCAATCGCAACCCTTATGCAGGAGCACGTGTAGCAGCTCCAACAATGTGCTCAAGTTCGGCAGAAAGTTCCCGAAATAGTTCAACAGTCCCAGGAATGAACGCAACTCTGATGTGTTGCAGGGCCTGGGTGCTCGTCGAATCGCCTCTGTTATGAATTCAGTGGGCCGAATCCCATCTGCAGCAACCCTCCTGCCCAGAAACTCAACCTCGGGAGCTAAGAACATACATTTAGACTTCTTGAGTCGCAGGCCTACCCGGTCCAGTCGGCGTAGCACCTCCTCCAGGTTGTGGAGGTGTTCCTCGGTGTCTCGACCCGTGATGAGGATGTCGTCCTGGAATATGATCGTTCCCAGAATGGATTTAAGCAGGCTTTCCAAGTTACGTTGAAAAATCGCGACCACTGATCGAATGCCAAATGCGCACCTGTTATACGCAAACAGTCCTTTGTGCGTGGTGATGGTGGTCAGTAGTTTGGATTCGTCAGCCAGTTCCTGGGTCATATAGGCTGAAGTGAGGTCCAACTTGGTGAACAGCTTGCCGCCTGCCAGCGTGGCGAAGAGGTCCTCCGCTCTTGGGAGCGGGTATTGGTCTTGTAAGAACACCCAATTGATGGTGGCCTTGTAATCGCCATAGATCCTGACAGCCATCCGTTTTTAGAACGGGACCGATGGGGCTCACCCAGTCGCTGAATTCAACAGGCGAGGTGATGCCCTCTTGCAACAGCCGGTCCAATTCGCTCTCGATTTTTTCCCGTATCACATACGGCACCACTCTGGCTTTGTGGTGCACAGGCCTGGCATCCGGGGTGATGTGTATCACTATTTTAGTGCCTTTGAAAGTCCCGACGCCCGGTTGAAATACTGACTCAAATTGTTGTAGGACTTTTGAGCACGAACTTCGAGGACATTGTGTGAACATCCCCCCATTTCCAGTTCATCTCGGCTAACAAGCTCCTCCTCAACAGTGCGGGACCATTGCCCGGGACAATCCAGAGTGGCAGCCGGTTCACGAACCCATTGTGTGTGACAGCCATCATTGCACTGCCTAACACTGGAATGATTTCTTTGGTGTATGTCCGTAATTGTGTCTCAATACATTCTAATTTAGGTCTACTGGCTTTGAGTGGCCATAGATTCTCGAATTGCTGAACGCCCATGAGTGACTGGCTGGCCCCAGTATCCAGCTCCACGCGTAATGGGATACCATTCAACAAAGTCCTCATCATCATTGGTGGCGTTTTGGTGTATGAACTGTGAATATTCGCCGCATGGACCCGCTGAACCTCGGCGTCCATCGATTTGCCCCAAAAGTCATCCTGCCTCATAGAACCCTCTTCTGGTCCATTTGCCTCATATATTAGTCTGGTTGCAGGTTTTCTGCACATTTGAGCTAAATGGCCACTGAGATTTCAGTTTCTGCAGACAAACTGTTGGAATCTGCAAGATCTGGCTGAGTGTTTTCCCCCACACCTCCAGCATGAGTTAAAGATTCCATTGTTGGGGACAAAGGGACTATGGCCAGGATATCCGTGCTGACTGTCCCTTTGACTGCTTTTAAGTACCCTATTTGTGGGTGTCAATGGCCCCATCCCGGGCTGCATTGTTCACTGTGATGGCGTAAACGTCCGTTCAGCCTGCCATTGTCTCTGTTGAAGTCCTGCTCTGGGGTCTATTGCTGCCTGGTAAATGTCTAACTGCCCCTGCCTGTCTACGGGACTCTGAGTAGCATTAATGACATTGACTCCCTGATCCATCGCCGTGTTAGAGGCAGAATTGCGCGCGTAAATCATTTTTGTCTCTTCCTCCCCTGCCGTGAAAGTTTGAGCTAACAACGCCGCCGCTTCCAAGGTCAAATCCTTGGTCTCAATTAATTTGCGGAAAATTCCCGCATGACCGATGCCCTCGATAAAGGAGTCCCTTAGCATCTCCCCCCTGCAGGCATCTGTGAACTTACAGAGGCTGGCCAAACGCCGGAGGTCCACTACAAAGTCCGGTATGCTCTATCCTTCACGACGTCAGTGGGTGTAGAATCTGTGTCGAGACATGTGTATGCTGCTCGCCGGTTTGAGGTGCCCCCCGATTAATTTGCTGAGCTCGCCAAAGGTTTTGTCTGACAGCTTTTCGGGTGCCAGTAAGTCCTTCATGAGCGCATAAGTCTTTGGTCCGCAGCTGGTCAAAAGATGAGCCCTTCGCTTGTCGGCTGCTGCATCCCCCAGCCATTCTTTCGTAACGAAGCTTTGCTGAAGCCTCTCGACAAAATCGTCCCAGTTTTCCCCAACACAGTACCGTTCCTCTGTACTACGGGTGGCCATTCTCGTGGGTCAGGAATTCCCATTTCTCGTCGCCAATGTAAAGTCCTTACTCTACAGCATGAAACCATACGAGGCACATTCCAGGGACAAGGCCACTCTGTGGCCCTAACTCTTTATTACAGGACTCCAGAAGTGATGACCCTGCGTGGGACCTCCCTTTATATACCTGTATGATCAGGTAAGGAGTGTCTCCCACAAGTTCACCCCCTGTGGTCAAGGTGTGCATCTAAGTTGAGTGTTTACAGTAATACAGTAGTGTTACATTGTAGTTACAAACATGATAGATACAAGAAGGCCAAAGAAAGAATACAAAAAAAGATTAGCGGGTAACATATAAGTGCGTGGTAATGCATTTTGGGAAGTCTAACAAGGCAAGGGAATACACATTAAATGGTATGAAACTGAAAAGTGTAGAGGAACAAAGAGACCTTGGAGTGCAGGTCCACAGATTTCTGAAGGTAGCAGGCCAGGTAGATAAGGTGGTTATAAGGTGGCAAATAGAATATTTGCCTTTATTCGTCGAGACATGGAACACAAGAGCAAGGATGTTATGCTTGAACTGTATAAAACACTGGTTAGGCCGCAGCTGGAGTACTGTGTGCAGTTCTGGTCACCACATTACAGGAAAAATGTGATTGCACTGGAAAGGATGCAGAAGAGATTTACAAGAATGTTGCCTGGACTGGAGAATTTTGGCTATGAGGAAAGATTGGAGATGCTGGGTCTGTTTTCTTTAGAACAGAGGAGGCTGAGGGGAGACCTGATTGAGGTATATATAATTATGAGGGGCCTGGATGGAGTAGATAGGAAGAACATGTTTCCTTTGGCAGATGGGTCAACAACCAGGGGGCATAGATTTAAAGTAATTGGGGGGAGAGAGGTTTAGAGGAGATTTGAGGGGAAATTTCTTCACCCAGAGGATGGTGGTGGTCTGGAACTCACTGCCTGAAAGGGTGGTAGAGGCAGAAACCCTCACCACATTTAAAAAATATTTGAATGTGCACTTAAAGTGGCATAACCTACAGAGCTATGGACCAAGAGCTGGAAAGTGAGATTAAGGATAGCCCTTGGTCGGCCGGCGCGGACACGATGGGCCGAAATGGCCTCCTTCCGTGCTGTAAATTTCTATGATTCTATTCACTGCTTTAGTCAGTGAACTTTTTTGTGCATCTCATGATCTTATTTGCAAAACATCTTTGATGTGATTATCAAGTGGTTCAAGTCACTGTGGATTTTAACAACCAACTGATGCAACTATGCAGAAAGAAAAACTTGCTGTTGACTGGTACAGTTGATGGGATTTAATTAAAAATATATTCCAGCCTGCCATCTATTTCAGGCAACCGTGACATCACCATCTGGTGGCAAAAAGTTGCGAATGGTCTCTGCAAAGAAGGTAAATAGTTAGAGTGTAACCCTGGAACTTTGTTTCTGAAAAAGATAAACAATTACTGGTAAGTGCAATACAGGGGCTATTTCCATGTATAATAATGTGTAAGGGGTCTATGAGATTACACTTAGGATTAATGCTGAAAGATGGTTTAATTAAATAGCTGTAGATTGTGAAATTCTATGCCCAATGCAGGATGGAATTTATTTTAAAAGTATCAGATTTGGGCAATTGTATAATGTACCGTCAACATATCCCTTGTTTGTTTATATATTGACCATATACAATTTTATTGGTTGTGTGTCCGTGTTTTGCAAAGATTGCCTCATTGTCTAGCTCAATGAATTTTCTGTGCATAAGTACCTCACTTAAATATATGGATAAGCAAAGAAGTTATCTTTCAGAGAATAATCAGTTCTTAAAAATATAGCTATAAATATTGGGGAAACAGTTACATTTCATTCTAGGCAAAAACGTAGCAAAAGAAGTGTTCTTCAGAATGTGTGTGAGTTGCAGGCGCAGCAACAGAGCCAGGCTGCTGGATACACAAAGTGCAACTCGAGTGATACCACACAAGTCACGTGATCAAACTGAGTTTGGGTCGTTAAGGTCAGATCCTATTTTGTGCACTCAATGGGGTGATCCGCGGCCAACTGGAATAGATGGAAATCATAGGCTGGCCGCAGTGGTTTCCTGAGCTGCTCTCCCTGGGAGCACTGTTCTGTGTTGGAAGAGCTGGATTGGAGACTTACTCCTAATGAAGCATTCATATGAAAGTGATATTATACAATAGGGAAATAGTGTGAACTGAAGCTATTCTTTATAAACTGGGAGGTTTCTGTAAGTGTCTTCTGCCTGAAATAGTATTTTTTTATTGTATTTTTGGTCATTTTAACCATTCTCTTCACGCTGAAATGCTCTCCTGCAAACTGGGAGTGATTGTGGCCACCCATTACTGAGGAAGAACAGAAGCAGGAACAGGTGGGTGAGCTATCGGGAGCAGCACATGGCCCTGCAAGGAGTCCAGGAAGCAGGGCTGCTTGCAAGCAACCTGACTCTGTTCATAGGGTCCACAGAGCCAGACTCAGGTACTTGAACCTCAGTGAGGAACAGTATCGGAGGAGATTGTCACCCTCTCGAGATTCTATTGCAGAAATTTGCTACAGTAGGAGCTGCAGCCAATCTCACACTGGCCGCTGCTTTGTCTGCGACAGTCAGGGTCACCACACTCCTACATTTCTATGCATTGGGTCAATTCAGGCTGCAGCTGGAGACATATGTGTCAGGCTGCAATGCATGCCTGCATCAAACAGGTCACAGTCACCCTGTTTTCCAAGGCTAATAATTTAATTGAATTCCTCATAGAAAGCGCTGTGAACATGCAGTCAATGCAGGATTCCCACAAGTCCAGGGTGCCATCAATTGCACACATGTGGATATCAGATTTCCTGCCAACAAGCCTGGCACCTTATGAACCGCAAATGAGTTCACTCCCTTAATGTCCAACTGGTCTGTGACCACTGGTAGCGGTTAATACAGGTATGTGCCTGATTTCTAGGCAGCTCCCAGTATGCCTTCATGCTGTGGCAGTATAGCATTCCCACTCTCTCTGACAAGGAGCAACCTGTCAGAGGCTGAATCATTGGAGACAAGGAATACCCTCTACAAAGTTGGCTTATAAACCCACTCAGAAGCCCCCGGACACTTGCGGAGATCAGTCGCGGCTCGACCAGAGCACTCTTAAAGCAGCCCACAGGGAAGGTGAAACAACAACTCCACTGCTTGAATTGTACTAGAGCGTTCCGACAGTACTGCTCTGCCACAGTCCGAAGGACAGGGGTGCGTGTTGCCTCTCATGCCTTTGCCCTGCAATGGGGAGGGAGCTGCTGGGATTTTAGGGGGAATGGTGGAGGAAAGCGAAGCGGAACTTTCCCCCACATTTTGTGGCCTCTGTCCTCTGGCAGGTACCTGAGATGTTCATCGGGTGGCTTCCATGACTGCTCAGTATATTTAACTTTGGTGACATCACCTGACCCTGCATATCTTGACGGGGTCAGTCCTGAAGGTCCCCAACTGGCTGATCCTGGTACTTCTTGCTGGAACTTAGAAGATGATAAAACCAGAAGCTTTCCCTAACTCAGGGCTAGCACCATATTGTTCATGTCATGTAATCTTGTCCTACCGAAAAACTGTCATATTAACACACAGTCACTTTGAATAACAGCACAGAGAGTGTCAAGCAATGAAAGCAATGTCTAAAGGTGTTTGTTTCGGGCACATTTTGACATTTTGTTATTTTTAGGAACAAAAGAATAGACTCCTGCAGAAGCCAGTAGCCCCAAACAAACCTATCCGGCATTTCACTGGCTGGAGAGTCTAGAACCAGGGATCACAGTCTCAGAATAAGGGGTCGGCAATTTAGGATTCAGATGAGAAGACATTTTTTCACTCAGAGGGTGGTGAATCTTTGGAATTCCCTACACCGGAGGGCTATAGAGGCTCAGTCATTGAGTATATTTAACACAGAGATTGATAATTTGGGGATTGTAAGGGAATCAAGGGACATGGGGGACACAGAAAAGTGGAGTTGAAGTAAAAGATCAGCCATGATCTTATTGAATGGCGGAGCTGGTTCGAGGGGCTGAATATCCTACTCCTGCTCCTATTTCTTATGTTCTTATCACCCCATGTTACTGGTATTACATCTCTCAGAGAATGTAGGCAGCAAGGTTGAGGAGGCAGCGTCGGGTAGTCATAATATACAGGTGAGAAACAGCAACTGGTAGTGGCTGCTGATGACCTGTTGGCCAGAGATCCAGCACTGTTCCTGTCTCTCCCAAGTGAAACTCTGAGCACCTCACTGCTGCCCGCCCCCCCCCCCCCACCTGTATACTCTGTCTTGGGGGTACCACCTCCGGCGTAGCGCAGCCCTCTACTGATGCCCTCTCTCCTGTGCAACATCAGGTGGTTGAGGAGAAGGTTGGTGGTGTTGTGGTTGTTGCAGCTAGTGCGCCTGGTGCTGCTGGTGTTGGGGCTGATTGTGCTCCGACTCTGAGGACCACGGTGAGACAGTATAAATGGCACCTACGCTGATGGAATAGATGGCAGGTCAAGTAGAGTTCACAGAAGCGATCTGTCAATTGTGTGATCGGTTCTAGCAATGAGGTGAGACTGGATGACGACTTTTCTGGAAACACTTGAAGCCTGTAGGAAGCTAAATCTGTGCTGGGAATGCAGTCAGCAACAGTATCTGCCGGAGGAAAGTGATTAGCTGTGAGGTGGGAGCTTTATTATGCTTTCCATGCTATGCACTAATCAGCTGGGTCAATGGCCACTCAAGTTCTGCCTCAGGTTGACAGACATCGTTCCTAAGCTCTGTGATTCCTGTGGTCACCCAGGGAACTTTGAAAGGTGGGTTTAAAAAGACTCTGAAGGTCTGACAACTATCTGTTAATGATTTAAATTAGCTCACCCACCTGTACCGTTCGGGTCACTGCCGCAGCAGCAAACACGCCCGAGGGAAAGGCACGTGGGGGCGGGATGATGGCGGGTCCCTGACCCACTCTGAGATATTTAAAATTTCCCACCCGACCCAACTCTGATCACGCCTGCACAGACCCCAGAAATTCTGGCCGACAGGTAAAGGTCCAGCGAGCCTGTCTCATGTCCAGGTCATTCATATGTATCAAAAAATGCAGAAGTCCTAATAACGACACCTGGGTGACATGACTGTATACTTCTCTCCAGTCTGATTCACCACTACTCTCTGCTTTCTGTCCCTTAGCCAATTTTCTATACACACAACCTCTGCCCCTTGAATCCCATGGTCTGCAGTGGATGTGCTGAAGCAGTGCTCAGCAGGATGGGCATGCATGGATGAAGGAACTGCCACTCAAAACTATGTGACATCTGGCCTATCAAGCATCCCTGCTGAGGTGACAATAGATGTGCCCTGGAGAGAACAGGGTCAGGCAGTCAAAACAGCACCAGATATAGCTGACTTAGATGCAGGGCCATCACACATACACCATTAGAGATCAAATGTCACAGCAGGCTGCTACGGAAACCTTGCAGTCACGCAGCACACAATACTCCTTCCAATACAGAAACACTTTAGAGAATTAATAGGTTAGGTGTCACACTTCACAAACAAACCACTAAGGTGCAGCACCATGGTGAAACACACTGACAACATTCAGAGAGCACACAATAGCTTGAATAAAAGTCCCATGTTTGAGTTATTTGTATATTGTGCTGATAATTTATACAGCCTTGTGTAGAATAATGTAAAGTGCAAAATATGGAAGTGCACAGTAAAGTGTAGCAGAGTGTGTTGGAGGATGATTTCAGAATTTGCCTTGTATGTCCTGGTACATCACAAGTCTGAGCTGCATTGTTGCTTCTGAAACTGCATCCTTATTGTAATCATCATCCCCCTGCTCTGGCTTGCCTTTGGGATGCTGCTTTTCTTACTACATCATAAGACCTCCTTGCAGAGTTAAGTTATACAGCATGAGGCAGATGGCAATGCTTCTCATGGCCCTGGGGGCTATACCGTAATGCATCTCCTAATCTGTCGAGAGATTCCAAGCACTGTTTCAAACTCCCAACAGTATACTCTATAATTATCCTGGTTGTTACCATGAGCCTTATTGTATCTGCATTCAGCTATTGTCTGTGGTTAGCACGAGGATGTCATTCACAATGGCTGCAAAGCTTAGTCTTGGTCTCCAAGGAGTCATCCTTCCACTGTTTAGTCACCTTCAAATAAGGCTAGCACAGTTGAAGGGAGTAGTCAGGGAAGCAAGCGTTCACCTACATAATTCTGTGTTGGTGGTTACGGTAGAAGACACTAAAAACATCCCAATAATGGATAATCAAGGGACTATAGGGAGGGAGGAACTTAAAACAATCACTGTCACTAAAGAAAAATACTTGGTAAAATAATGCGACTAAAGGCGGACAAGTCCCTTGGATCTGATGGCCTGCATCCTAGAGTCTTAAAAGAAGTGGCTGCAGAGATAGCTTTGCTTGTAATCTACCAAAATTCCCTGGATTCTGGGGGAGTCCCAGCGGATTGGAAAACCGCAAATGTAACGCCCCTATTTAAAAAAGGAGGCAGACATAAAGCAGGAAACTATAGACGAGTTAGCTTAACATCTGTCATTGGTAAAATGCTGGAGTCCATTATTAAGGAAGCAGTAGCAGGACATTTGGAAAAGCATAATTCAGTCAAGCAGAGTCAGCATGATTTTATGAAAGGGAAATCATGTTTGACAAATTTGCTGGAGTTCTTTGAGGATGTAGAGTAGGGTGGATAAGGGGGAACCAGTGGATGTAGTGTATTTGGATTTCCAGAAGGCATTCGATAAGGTGCCACATAAAAGGTTACTGCACAAGAGAAAAGTTCAATGGGTTGGGGGTAATATATTAGCATGGATAGAGGATTGGCTAACTAACAGAAAACAGAGAGTCAGGATAAATGGGTTATTTTCCGGTTGGCAAACAGTAACTAGTGGGGTGCCACAGGGATCGGTGCTGGGGCCTCAACTATTTATAATCTATATTAATGACTTGGATGAAGGGATCAAGTGTAATGTAGCCAAGTTTGCTGATGATACAAAGATGGGTGGGAAAGCAAGTTGTGAGGAGGACACAAAAAATCTGCAAAAGGATAAAGACAGGCTAAGTGAGTGGGCAAAAATTTGGCAGATGGAGTATAATGTGGGAAAGTATGATATTATCCATTTTGGCAGAAAAAAATAAAAAAGCAAATTATTATTTAAATGGAGAAAAATTACAAAATGCTGCAGAATAGAGGGATCTGGGGGTCCTTGTGCATGAAACACAGAAAGTTAGTATGCAGGTACAGCAAGTTATCAGGAAGGCAAATGGAATGTTGCCTTTATTGCAAGGAGAATAGAGTATAAAAGCAGAGAAGTCATGCTACAACTGTACTGGGTATTAGTGAGGCCACACCTGGAGTACTGCATACAGTTTTTGTCTCCTTTTTTAAGGAGGGATATACTTGCATTGGAGGCAGTTCAGAGAAGGTTCATTAGGTTGATCCCAGAGATGAAAGGGTTGATTTATGAAAAAAGGTTGAGCAGGTTGGGACTGTACTCATTGGAGTTCAGGTGATCTTATTGAAACATATAAGATAATGAGGAGGCTTGACAGGTAGACAGTGAGGATGTTTCCAGTCATGAGGGAATCTAGAACTAGGGAGCATAGTTTCAGAATAAGGGGTTACCCATTTAAAACTGAGACGAGGAGGAATTTCTACTGTCAGAGGGTTGTAAATCTGTAGAATTCTCTGCCCCAGAGAGCAGTGGAGGCTGGGTCATTGAATATATTTAAGGCGGAGATAGTTTTTTGAGCAATACGGGAGTAAAGGGTCATGAGGAAGTGGAGTTGAGCACATGATCAGAACGGCCATGATCTTATTAAATGGCGGTGCAGGCTCGAGGGGCCAAATGGCCTACTCTTGCTCCTATTTCTTTTGTTTTTATGTTCTTATGTTTGTAAGATCTCTAAATCTCTGGCATTAAATTAACAGCAAGATCGATCCTTTTAAAATAATTTGGAATAGTTTATCAAACACACACACATGCACATCTATCAGCAGTCGTCAGCTATCCTGTGGATCTACTTAGTTTCAACAGATACAATGATGTTACAATAATGATTCATAAAAAGGTGTACTTTACTTCCCTTTGGCAAAGCACACGGCCTGCTTCTTGGTCTATAGAGGAAAGCCCTGCTTTAGCCATGTGCTTAAGAAAAGAGAGAAGAAGAGACCCAGCAATCTTTGGCTTGACTTATTATACCCCTTAAAGCCATTGTTTCTCAGAAAGCTTCAGGATTGGGTCTTGGTTCCAGAGCAGTTCCTGATTGGCTTCTCCTCATACATGTGTCTGTCTGGAGGGTCGGTGCCATTCCTTGATTAGGCTAATGGCTTTCCAATTAACATCTTTTCTAGTTTGGTAAGTTTCAAAGCCATGCTGACATGAACTTGGGGAAGTCATCCATTTTGTTTCTTTCGATACTGCAGCCTTTCCATACAATCTACACTTTTAAAATGAATGTATATATATATATACAGAATCAATTTTATCATTACTAAACACTTTTATTCTTACATGTTCTGATGACCAGCTGCATATTGATAGAGTAAAACCCTTTCGGTTGATAGAGACCATTACACATAGACTCAAATGGCGAATGGGAACAATGAAAGACCCCCTTGAAAAGCTACTAGACTTTTGTTTGTCAGTGGCACAGCAAAGTAATGCATCTGTCACCTCCCTGATACATCTGTCTACAGCAAACTGGTTGATATTGCAGATATCCCCCACACTAGCCTGAAAGAAGTGCTATGCATTAAAATTGAAGCACGTCAAGATCCAAACACTACTGGCAAAGTTAAATAGATAATAAATTCTGTCTGGAGGTTGTTCTGAAGGAGATAGCACAGCCCTGGCACTGTCTCCATGCTAAGCCTCAGCCTGCTAAGACAATGTTTTTCAGTTATTCAATGGTAGCTATGATTAGAACAGAAGACAGTTTAGGATTGGAACTTTACTGTGCACATGGAGGGCTGCTTGACATTGCTGACAGCCATCATCTGCTCTTCCTGGTCCTCCACAGCCAACTGCTGTGCTAGAGGTACACTGAATTCAGTACATATTTTAGTGAGTGTTTGATATCTTGAAGGTTAACTCTATAGCGCTTTATCTGTCACTACCAACAAGCTGTATAGTGCTGCAATGTCTGATTGATATGGATGGAAGGAATACACTGCACATGCAATGCTTTGCAATATGGTGCACTTGCTCCTTATGTCAATGATAACAAGTTCAACTAGCCTAATGCACACCTTTAGTGTAGTAGCACACTAAAGCCACTTACCTGTAAACAATTTGCGAAAGTTTGATAAATGGTTGAGAAACTTGGCAAATAATGGATCGATAATCATGTGGACGTGAATTGGGCTGGATGCTCTCTGCACCCTAATTTCTACTGTGTGCTCCCACATTGTGAAACCCTGCACCAGGCACACTAAACCAAGGAAATTAACCCCGTAACTCTGACTTGCTGCTAGCAATGCTCTGCACTGGCAGCAGAGCTGCAGAAAATGACCCATTAAGGGACATAAGGGCTAATTCTATGAGTGCCTTGGGACATTTTACTACATTAAAGGCGTTATATAAATACAAGTCATTGTTCTTGGTTGTTGTTGCACACGCTCTCCCACCAGTGACCCATACTGGCAGGGAACACTGGTTGGAGAATTGGAGAATTGAAGGACTGCAGTGTTATCATCCCTAACCTACATTCTCTTCAAGCTTGGCTTCACCATTGGGAGCACAGAAGCACATTAACCCTTTATCATCTATCTTCTTCATGCCGTTCTTTATCTTATTGGTGTCATGAAAATTAAAGTTTAAAGCCATCAAACCATCATTTCTGTAAACTTACGAAAATGCAATTGTGGAAGCTTTTCTCTTTTTAATTTAACAGATTATGATTTAAATATTATAATGAGACTCCATGCCTCATGATGATCCACCATTTCAAATTTACCTCTGGCTGGCCGGGTTTCCCAGGCCTTGGGGAACCAACCAGATAAAGGGAGGCGAGAACTGCTGGATCCAGGAGGTAAGTGCCTTTCCACTTACATGCTGCATCCAGCGTCCCTGCCTCGCCAAACTCCCGCAATTGGACACCCCTAACCCTTTCAATCACCCCTGGAGGCTTCCAATCCGCCTCCTGAGGCCACCAATCTGCTCCCGACCCTTCCGATCTTCTCCTGACCTCCACCATCCCTCCAGCCCCATGCCGCCCCCCGATCCAAGGATTAGTCCTTGGGTCTCAGCTATTTACAATCTATCTTAATGATTTAGATGAAGGAACTGAGTGTAGTGTATTCAAGTTTGTTGATGATATAAAGCTAGGTGAGACAGTAAGCTATGAGAAGGACACAGTGCCTGCAAAGGGATATAGACATATTAAGTGAATGGGCTATAAGGTTGTAGGTGGAATATAATGTGGGGTAATGTGAGGCTATTCACTTTGGTAGGAAGAATATAAAAACAGAATATTTTTTAAATGGTGAGAAACTATTAAATGTTGGTGTTCAGAAAGATTCAGGTGTCCTAGTACGAGAAACACTGAGAGCTAGCATGCAGGTACAGCAAGCAATTAGGAAGGCAAATGGTATGTTGGCCTTTATTATAAGGGGTTAGAGTACAAGAGTAAGGGACTCTACCTACTATTGTACAGGGCTTTGGTGAGACCACACCTGGAGTACTTTGTGTAGTTCTGGTCTCCTTATCTGAGGAAGGATATATTTGTCTTAGAGGTGGTGCAACAAAGGTTCACTAGATTGAGTACTGGGATGAGAGGGTTGTTGTCTGAGGAGAGATTGAGTAGAATGGACCTATACTCTCTGGAGTTTAGAAGAATGAAAGGTGATCTCATTGAAACATATACAATTCTGAGGGGATTGACAAGGTGAATGCAGAGAGGATGTTTGCCCTGGCTGTAGAGTTTAGAACTAGAGGGCATAGTCTCAGGATAAGGGGTAAGTGAAGTTGAGGTCGAAGTTCAGCTATAATCTTATAGAATGGCGGAGCAGGTTTGACGGGCCGTATGACCTACTCCTGTTCCTATTTCGTTTGTTCTTATGTACCCGCCCAAAACCAGCCAGCTTCTCTATCTGGTTGGATGCGGGTAGGAATCAGTGCTTTGAAATGTTACATAAGAACATAAGAAATAGGAGCAGGAGTAGGCCATTTGGCTCCTCGAGCCTGCTCCGCCATTCAATAAGATCATGGCTAATCTGATCATGGACTCAGCTCCACTTTCCTGCCCGCTCCCCATAACCCTTTACTCCCTTATCGCTCAAAAATCTGTCTATCTCCGCCTTAAATATATTCAATGACCTAGCCTCCACAGCTCTCTGGGGCAGAGAATGCCATAGATTTACAACCCTCAGAGAAGAAATTTCTCCTCATCTCAGTTTTAAATGGGCGGCCCCTTATTCTAAGACTATGTCCCCTAGTTTTAGTTTCCCCTATGAGTGGAAATATCCTCTCTGCATTCACCTTGTTGAGCCCCCTCATTATCTTATGAGTTCCAATAAGATCACCTCTCATTCATTCTTCTGAACTCCAATGTATATAGGTCCAACCTACTTAACCTATCCTCATAAGTCAACCCCCTCATCTCCGGAATCATCCTTCCTTAAATACGGAGACCAAAACTGTATGCAATACTCTAGGTGTGGCCTCACCAATACCAGTACATTTGTAGCAGGACTTCTCTGCTTTTATACTCTATCCCCCTTAAATAAAGGCCAACATTCCATTTGCCTTCCTGATCCCTTGCTGTACCTGCATACTAACTTTTTGTGTTTCATGCACAAGGACCTCAAGGTCTCTCTGCACTGCAGCACTTTGCAATATTTCTCCATTTAAATTATAATTTGCTTTTCTAACATTTCTGACAAAGTTGATAACCTCACATTTTCCCACATTATATTCCATCTGCCAAATTTTTGCCCACTCACTTAGCCTGTCTATATCCCTTTACAGATTTTTTGAATCCTCCTCACAATTTGCTTTCCCACCCATCTTTGTTTCATCAGCAAACTTGGCTACATTACACTCGGTCCCTTCATCCAAGTCATTAATGTAGATTGTAAATAGTTGAGGACCCAGTACAGATTCCTGCACACCCCACTGGTTACTGATTGCCAATTGGAAAATGCCCCATTTTTCCTGACTCTCTGTTTTCTATCCTCTATCCATGCTAATATATTACCCCCAACCCATTGAACTTTTATCTTGTGCAGTAACCTTTTATGTGGCACCTTATCGAATGGCTTCTGGAAATCCAAATACACTGCATCCACTAGTTCTCCCTTATCCACCCTGCTCGTTACATCCTCAAAGAACTCCAGCAAATTTGTCAAACATGATTTCCCTTTCATAAAGCCATGCTGACTCTTCTTGATTGAATCATGCTTTTCCAAATGTCCCGCTACTGCTTCCTTAATAATGGTCTCCATCATTTTTCCAACAACAGATGTTAGGCTAACTGGTCTATAATTTCCTGCTTTTTGTCTGCCTTTTTTAAATAGGCGCATTACATTTGTGGTTTTCCAATCTGGTGGGACCTCTCCAGAATCCAGGGAATTTTGGTAGATTACAACCAATACATCCACTATCTCTGCAGTCACTTCTTTTAAGACTCTAGGATGTAAGCCATCAGGTACACGAGACTTGTTCGCCTTTTGTCCCATTATTTTACCAAGTACTACTTCTTTAGTGATAGTGATTGTATTAAGTTCCTCCCTCCCTATAGCCCCTTGATTATCCATTATTGGGATGTTTTTAGTGTCTTCTACCGTGAAGACCGATATAATTTGTTAATACAGATGTTAATCACGCCCTGCCGTTAAATTCAGCAGGGCCTGCAGGAAACCTCTTGTCCCGGGTTCCCCGATTGCTTTCCAGCCACCACAGCTCCCTTCGCGCCTCCAAATTAAAATTCTGGCCATCGAATGTACACTGCTTGTCTCCATAAGGAGATATTAAAAAAGTAATGAATACATAGTGACTTCAGGTCCTACTGCACCTATTATTTTTTGCATAAATTTAGCTAAGTGGGGTTTCGGCATGCGTAACTCAGGATTGGTGCAAACAATCGAGGAAATTCACACGTAGCGACGTTTCGGCATAAAGCCGGTGTAAATCAGTTATCCAAGAATTTCCTTGGGGGGAAGAAATAGCGTGATTCCATTTTGATTCCATTGTTATGCCGAAATTTTCCATGACAATTGGAATCGATTGATGGGATGAACCTGCTTTACTTTCAATTTGGGCTCTGAGCTCGCAATTTGAAACAGACAGTAAGCCTGCAATTGAATTATAGGCTTTGATAGAGCACAGTAGTTCATTGCAGTGACTGATACCAGTATAGTTGAATTCTGATGAATGCACATGTAGTGTACCAAGAAATATGCTTGTATTGTGATTATATTTGTAATGGAATTTCAATAAATATGGTCAATTTGAAAACCTTTGTAGTCATTGATTGCAGAATATAATCCATAAAGGAATACTTAAAATGCACATATTTTTATAAAAGTGATCTGCCATCTGACTGAAATTTTGCAAATGATTGACTGAATTCAATAGCAAGCACTAGATAATAGAAACCTTTTTGTCTTCGATCTTGTATTTAAGAATTGTGTTTGAGTCTGGAATTCTACATAATGGAAATAAACAGATTGTGGTCTGGCATAATACAATTTCCAGTGTAATGAATATTTCATTATATGGAGCCAGTTTACTTAGATCCTTCATAGGGGTGAAGTTAATGGTTTTAAAAGATTTGTAAGTCTGAGTATACAGAAAAAATGACTGGAATAGTTGAGCACTACAATAGTGAATAGTCAGCAGAAGGTCAGGAGTGCCAATTAATTTTTAATTTTTCTCTGCAAAAGATGTTCCTCTCAGATAACCTACACCATCACCACTTCTTTTAAAAATAAATGGATATTGATATATTCAAATGGGTCTTAGCACCTGGATGTTTATTTCATGTAACACCCAGAGAAAAAATTTAGATATGGAAACGTGCATGAAAAGGGGTAAACGATAAGGCTGTACTTTACACTCAGGATTTGGATCCCTTAACAGCAAAGCTCAAACCATTTATAGTTGGAATCATAGAATCATAGATTTATACAGCACACAAGGAAGCTGTTTGGCCCATTGTGCCTGTGCTGGCTCATTGGTAGAGCTATCCAACTACTCCCACTCCCCTGCTATTTCCCCCAGCCCTGTCATTTTTTTCCCCTTTATTTATCCAATTTCCATTTGAAAGTTACTATTGAATCTGCTTCCACCACCCTTTCAGGCAGTGCTTCCAGATCACAATAACTTGCTGCATAAAATAATGTTTCCTCATGTCGCCTCTGTTTTTTTTGCCAATCACCTTAAATCTGTGCCCCCTCATTATTGATCTTTCAGCCATTGGAAACAATTTCTCTTTATTTGCTCTAGCAAAACCCTTCATGATTTGAACATCTCTATCAAATCTGCTCTTAACATTCTCTGCTTTAAGGAGAACAACCCCAGCTTCTCCAGTCTTTTCACATAACTGAAGTCCCTCATCCCTGGTACCATTTAAGTACATCTCTACTGCACCCTCTCTAAGGCCTTGACATCCTTCTTAAAATGTGGTGCCCAGAATTGGACACAATACTCCAGCTGAGACCTAACCAATGTTTTATACACTGCCAGGGCTCTTGGTTCCTGTATTCCTGTACCATTTAGTTTACATTCCCTCTTCTCATTCATTCTTCCTACCAAAATGTATTACTTCACACTTTTACATAGAAACATAGAAACATAGAAAATAGGTGCAGGAGTAGGCCATTCAGCCCTTCTAGCCTGCACCGCCATTCAATGAGTTCATGGCTGAACATGAAACTTCAGTACCCCCTTCCTGCTTTCTCGCCATAACCCTTGATCCCCCGAGTAATAAGGACTTCATCTAACTCCATTTTGAATATATTTAGTGAATTGGCCTCAACTACTTTCTGTGGTAGAGAATTCCACAGGTTCACCACTCTCTGGGTGAAGAAGTTTCTCCTCATCTCGGTCCTAAATGGCTTACCCCTTATCCTCAGACTGTGACCCCTGGTTCTGGACTTCCCCAACATTGGGAACATTCTTCCTGCATCTAACCTGTCTACATTAATTTTCATATGGCATGTGCCTGCCCTTTCACTAATCTGTCTATGTCCTCTTAAAGTCTGCTTCTATTCTCCTCATTGTTTACTACATTTCCAAGTTTCATGTCATCTGCAAACTTCGAAATTATACCCTGTATACCCAATATTAATATATATCAAAAAGAGCAGTGGTCCTAATACTGATCCCCGAAGAACACCGTTGTATGTTTCCCTCCAGTCTGAAAAACAACTGTGCACCACTATTCTTTGTTTTCTGTCCCTTAGCCAATTTTGTATCCATGCTGCCATTGTCCCTTTAATCCGATGGGATTTAATTGTGCTAAAAAGTCTATTATGTGGTACTTTATCAAACACTTTTTGAAAGCCCATGTACACAACATCTACCCTCTCCATTACTTCATCAAAGAACTCAATCAAGTTAGTCAAACACAATTTTCCTTTAACAAATCCATGCTGACTTTCATTTATTAGCACATACTTTTCCAAGTGCTAATTAATTTTGTCGCAAATTATTGTCTCTGAAACGTTTCCCACCACTGATGTTAGGCTGACTGGCCTGTAATTGACTGGTTTATCCCTCACTCCATTTTTAAACAGGGGTGTAACATTTGCAATCCTCCAGTCCTCTGGCACCATTCCCGTATCTCAGGATGATTGGAAGATCATGGCCAAAGCCACTCTAATTGCCACCGTTACTTCCCTCAGCAAACAAGGATGTGTCCAATCTGGACTGGGAGACTTTTCTACTTTGAGTACTGCCAACCTTTTAAGTACCTTCACTTTATCTATTTTTATCCTATCCAATATTGCTACTATCTCCTCCTTTAATGTGGCATTGGCAGCATCCTCGATAGTGAAGAAAGATGCAAAGTGCTCATTTAGTACCTCCGCCATGCCCTCTGTCTCCACAAGAAGATTTCCTTTTGGTCCCTAATCGGCCTCACGCTTCCTTTGACTAACCTTTTACTATTTATATGTTTCTAAGAGACTTTTGGTTTCCCTTTTATGTTAGCCGCTAATCTACTGTCATATATTCTCTTTGCCCCTCTTATTCTCTTTTTTAGATATCCTCTGTATTTTCTGCATTCAGCTTGGTTCTCTACTGTATTATGAACCTTACATTTGTCATAGGTCTCCTTTTTCTGTTTAATTTTAATCTCTAGCCAAGAATTTACGTTTTGGGCGCAATCGCCGATCTGGCCGCAAAGCGCGCTAAATATTGTGCTGGATTTAAGAAGTTTTATTTTTGCTCAAATTTCTGCTCAAACTCATTTACATATCACCTAAAGTAAAATCTTCTATGAATCAGTGCAATCGGGCAGCGTTTTAGAATTTAAAAAAAAACTTGCACTAAAAATATTTCCCGTTAGTTTCTTGGTAAATTGAAAAAGTTTTAAGACATGCTTAATGGTGCCCTTGCACCTAAAAAAAGTTTATGTTTAAGAGATGCTTAAGCGCCTTCTTGAAAGCTCGCCAACAGGCGCAATTAACAGAAACTCATAATGGTGATTAATTCGATTTGAGAGATGGCCACTTTTGTGGGTGGGGCCGGATTGTAGCTCAATATTTTTTAAACTTGCGCAAAAGATCGCAGCAACTCAATTGCGCAGGGTGTAATTTGCTTTAAAATACCTTGGTCTTTGGGACTGGTTTGGCAGATTTCAAGCAAATTACACTGAAAAACCAGCACAAACTCCCTAGTCATCTAGAAAGCTCTAGTTTTGGATACCCTCCCTTTCCTCCTTGTGGGAACTTGTCTACTCTGTACCAGAACCATCTCCTCTTTGAAGGCCTCCCATTGTTCAAGTACTATTTTGTCTACCAATTTTTGATTCCAATCCACCTGGGTCAGATGCCTTTTCATCATTAGGTTTCAGTGAGGTTTTGCCCGAACCTCAAAATTATAGTCTTGTCATCTTTCCTCCATTATCTGCAATTTTTATAATGCGTATCATAGTCTCCAGAAAATGTTTAAAAACTCTATGAATGACAATTAATTCTTAGACTACTGGGAAATTCCAATATCCCCGCGTATTCAGCTGACACAGCAGCATTCCAACAAACACTAATATTACAGTAATAATGCTAGCCAAGTGTCAGGGATGGCTTTTATTGCTGTATTATTAACTGGCTACAACTAAAATAAAAGCTTAAAATAACATTTTAAATGTACATTAATATATATGCATTGTGGATAATTTTCAATTGTTGGCTTCCAGTATCTCAGCTGAAAAATGGACGGTTGGCAGTAGAAAATCAGGGGGGAAACTCAGGTACTTCTTAGATGCTAAAGGCCCATCTGATGCAATATTTACTCAACATAAGCATATAAGTAACAATTATATAATATAGTTATAATACAGAAGACATTTTTTCGCCTAACTCATTGAGTGAATAAAATAATTTTAAAAATTGCAACTCTTAAGTAATAAGCTAATTCTTTGTAAATAATCCTAAATTACTGCAGAGTCGATTTTAGCACTGCCCACCTGGCAGAAATCAGGTAATCCAGCAGGCAATTAAAATAGACCATCAGAGTTACCCACTAAGGTCTCCCTCCATTCCCACAGTCTTCAATTTTAATCTACTCTTCTCAGCAGGCAGAAAGGACACCCACAAGAAACTGGTCAGGTCTTTCATTAAATATGTAGCTCTGATGATGTCACTGAGGCCTGAGTCCTATTTTCACCATTGTTCTAAGCAGGAAAATGGTTGGGGTTTTCCTGCCAGGTCCACCTGGTGGGAAGAGGTTTTGGGGGCCTGAAGAGGCCTAAAACAATAAGTATTTTTTACTTTTGTTTACTTACCGTATGGAACCATTTTATTATTCCTTTCTCCAGCCTTTAACTAACAAAAATTACAACGTTATATTGGATAAGCATGGCACAAGGATCTGAACTGCAACTTTAAAAGCAAATTTATATATTTGTTTACATATTCCAAGTTGTTTAAAGCTCAGCTGCCTACGTCTTGCCCTGACTATGTTCCACTCACCAATAACTCCCATCTCACCATCTCCTTTGGCTTTTGTCCCCCAATGTACTGAATTTAAAATCCTTTTCCTCACCTTGAGCTGTCTCAGCTGAGCTCTTTTTCTTAAATCTCTCTCCTTGCTGCTTCTTTCCGACCTCAAATTCTATATTTACAACCACATTTTTGGCCATCTACTGATGGGCAAATATTTGCTTTTGTACAACAAAAGTCCTTTAGGAAACCCTGCTGTTCCACTGCTATTGGGTGCCAATTTCCTGCATTACAAACTGCTTTATAAATCATAGAATTATAGAATGTTTACAGCACAGAAGGAGGTCATTTGGCCCATGGAGCCCTTGCCGGCTCGCTGCAAGAGCACTTCAGTTAGTCTGACTCCCCCACTCTATCCCCGTAGAGGCCAGATTGTTACTTATATTCTCTCCATTATTTCAGATTCCCACTTGCTGTATACCATTCCTCATGTATAGAGCACATACAAGCTTCTTCCACCTATTGTGATTAAAGGAGGAGCGAGCTGACTAGTCAGAAATGAACAAAAGCATTCCAGGTTAATTTGACCTCAAGTTTCCTTCTTTCCATTTGGTGCCTTTCTTGACATCCTTGCCCTAATCAACATATGAAGAACTGAGTAAGGCAGATTCAGAAACACTGTTATATTATCCTTTCTAGGACCTCGCCCAAGTGGCCATTATTCATGTATGGACTAACAGTGAGTCTCACTCTGCATGTGGCATCACAGATGAGCCAGATCCTGTTGTCACCCAATGTCCACAAATGAGCATGTGCAGAAAAGGTTACTGAATAGTGACTGGGAGTGAGAACTCTGGTCAATGCCCCCTTGGGTTGTCGAGGCCAGCTGTTGCCGCCATGGTTGAAATCAATTGAGTTAGGATAGACTGAGGTTTGAACCTAAGATTGAGAGGATTTAACTTGCTATCCTCTATTCCGGACCCGGATGTCCCAACACCACTGATCGGTGCCCACACACGGGGAGGCCAGGCATGTTCTCCAACTGGTATCCCCTGGTTGAGGTCTCCCTGAGAATTGGGCAAAGACAGGCGTGCACCTTATTTGTGCCCCCTCCCTATAAGTACAACTTCCCCGTTTCTTCTCTAGCACGAAGCACACTGCGGTCTCGTTTACTACTACTGTTATGCCCTGGTTATTGGTCCACCCCCAATGTCGATTGACATCCGTGTTGAGTTGAGTTATGCCAGTTAGTCCGATGCTACAATTTAAATCTACTGTTGTACCGGCTACCACCACTAAGGCTCTCGAATCACAGTTAATGGTTTTAGATGTTCTATAGTATAGGCCTTGGGGTCGGTAGCTTCCTTCATCGGAGGATGTCCCGGCTCCAAGGAGGAATTGATCCTGTAAAACACAACGTTTCTGGTGTTCACCGGTCGGTTAAGATCCAAATCATTTCAACTGAGTCCAGTGCTTCCATCTACCAATACACCCCCATATCTATGCAAGCACATTTATCGCTGATCATGATCACTTGGTGGGGCCCGGTCCATTTTGGTGAGAATCCGGGTCTCTCGGGATTCAACCTCATCATGACCTGGCTCCCTATGGGGGGGTACCTGAACCCTTTGTTCCTTCGTATCCCTTTCTAAATCTTTATGGCTTGTTGGTCCCTAGCTTGCGCTCGTAATCCATGCAGCTGTTTACATAGCTCCATGACGAACCTCCGTATCTTGTCCTTGTAGGGTCCCACGTCCTCACTCCCAGATACTAATACTTCTGGCAGTCTCATAGCGCTGCCTGTCATTAGCTCAAAGGGGGTCAGTCCGGTAGTTCGGTTCGGGGTGGCTCTTAATTTCATTAGGATTCGTGGAAGTAACTCCACCCACCCCTTCCCGGTCTCCTCGATTGCCTTGGCTAATGCAGTTTTTAGGGTCCTATTCATCCGCTCTACTAATCCGGACGATTCCGGATGGTACGGGATGTGGAATTTTTGTTTAATCCCTAGCAGGGCACAGGCTTATTTCATGATTTTCCTCGTAAAATGTGTACCTTAATCTGAGTCCAACTGCAGTGGCATCCCCCACCTGGGTATTATTTCCCCAGCCAGGATTTTATCCACTGTATCGGCGGTGCAATTCCTGGTAGCAAAGGCTTCTACCCACTTTGTAAATTGATCTATTACTACCAGGCAGTACATTTTTCCACTCTGGCTGGGCAGTGGCCCAGTAAAATCTATTTGTAGGGCTTCCCAGGGTCCCTTTGGGTGGGGTTGGTGTCCCAGCCGGACCTTTATCTTTTTTCCCAGATTGTATTTTGCGCAGGTTATACACCTCCTACAATAGTTTTCTCCGTCTCTCCCCATTCCTTCCCACCACCAACATCGTGACATGGAGTTTATCATGCCGGTCCTACCGGTGTGGGTGTACCCATGGTAAAGACCCAATAGATTCTGTCGGAGACATTCCAGGCCACCATGTTGTCATCTCTCCTCCACTCCATCCGCCCCCTTTCTTGCTCCGTTCTGTTCCCACCCTTCTATTTCTTGCGGGGTGGATTCTCCCTGTACCTTGAGTATGTTTATTTCTTCTGTTTGGGTGATACATGAGCCAATCGGGGTGTTACTGGTCATGTCTGCTTCAGCTGCCTGTCTGGCAGCTTCGTCTGCCCAGGCATTTCCCTGCTGGTGCCTGTCTGTGATTTTTGAGTGCGCTTTAATTTTTATTACTGCACATTCCTGAGGGAGGAGGGAAGCTTCTACCAATCCCTTGACTATCTCTTCATGCCTAATGGGTCCCCCTCCCGAAGTCACGTATCCCCGCCTCTTCCAAGCTGTCATGTAATCGTGCACCACGCCGAAGGCGTACCAGCTGTCAGTGTATATGTTGACCCTTTTTCCTGCTGCTAGTTTCAATGCCTTGGTAAGGGCTACCAATTTCGCTACCTGAGCCGATAGATTTCCCTCTAGGGCACCCTTTCCCCTGTCTTGCCCATTGCTGTCCACGACTGCCCACCCTGTCCGGGGGTTCCGTTTACGTATCGACGGGATCCATCCACATAAAGATCCATATCTGCCCTTTCGAGTGGGGTTTCCCTAATCTGGCTCCCTTCTTCCTCGCCTCCCGTGGGGTCACACTGGTGCTCCTTGCCTTCGGTGACTATCCAGCCTGCGGGATTATTCCCACTATACTTTATGATAGTCAAGGCGCCATTTGGGGGCAAAAGCATTGCTTCCCAATTGGCGCGTCGTGCGTCTGATATCGTCCTTAGCCTTCCAGTGTTAAGCAGCTCCACAAGGGTATGCGGTGTATGCAGGTTAATTTGCCCGGTCATTATGATAGGCTCGCTCGCCCTCACGGCCCATGCCGCACAATCAAGGGCTGCGACACATCGAGCTGGCCCTGCGGCTACCGCTCCTTGTTTCGTGGAGTAGTATGCGACAGGTCTTTGTCTATCCCCGTGTTCCTGGGTTACCACTGCATTGTAGTGGGTCTCACTATTGTACATATACAGGTGGAAGGGCCTATTCTGATCCGGCAACCCCAAGGCAGGTGCGCTCATAAGGGCGTGTTTAAGCTGTGTGAATGCCGCCTCCTGGGGGCGGCCCCAGTCTACAGGCTTCTGGGATGGTTTACCTCCTTTCACTAGATCTTGTATCAGCTGGGCCATTTCTGCATATTCTGGGATAAAGTTCCGGCAATAATTAAATAGCCCCAATATCTGTTGGACCCCTCTCACTGTCCCTGGTCTAGGCATAGTTCTAATCGCCTCCTTCCTATCAGCGGGCATCTGTCTGTTCCCTTGGGATACTACATATCCCAGGTATGTAACCTCCCTTCTTCCGATCTGGGCTTTCCTAGGGTTAGCCTTCAACCCCGAGCGCTGTAAAGCCCCTAGTACTGTAGTTAGGGCCACCAGGTGTTGTGCCTCAGTACCTGAGGCGATAAGAATATCGTCCACGTACTGTAGTACAGTGCTTCCTCCCCCTACATCCAGGGGTTCCAAGATCCCTGAAAATGCCCGGTGAAATATTCCCGGGCTATTGTGAAATCCCTGGGGCACCCTGGTCCACGTATATTGTCTCCCCTTTATAGTGAAGGCAAACTTCTTCTGTGACTCCTCCTCCAAAGGTATGGCCCAGAACCCGTTTGCTATGTCAAGTACCATGAAGATTTTATGTTCTGGGTTCAGGCCGTTGAACACAGTAGAAGGGCTCGCCACAATCGGGTATTCCCTTGGGGTGACTTTGTTCAGGGCGGTATAATCAACGGTGAACCTATAAGTCCCATCGGGTTTCTTCACAGGTCACACCGGTGAATTAGTAGTGGCTGTTACTGGCTTCACCACCCCTTGTGCTTCTAACTCTTGGACTATTTGGTGGACTGCTGCATCAGCCTCGGGTTTTAAGGGGTATTGTTTATGGGCCTTATGCTCCGGCCCGGGAATATTGATCGGGTTCATCCGGGCCAGCCCGCAATCTTGTTTGTGCCGTGCCCATAATGTCGGGTATAGTTGGCAGACACTGCCCCACACTCCCTTCGTTTCCCTTCGGGCTGTATTGGGACTATTCTTGCCACTCGCTGCTGCGGATGTCCCGGGCAATCGAACTTCTGTTCGGTTTGATGTTTCGCTCCTCATATAATTTGATTGCGCTGGGGGTCTATAAGTGCCCCTACTTCCCTCAAAGTGTCTATCCCTAGTATGGTGCCTTCTGGGTTAGGGCAGCACCAGAATTGGGTGGGTATCATTATGCCCTGTATCTCTAGAGGTACTACTTCACTCAATGTTGCTTTTTTAAATCCCCCCCCCATCCCCTGAATATTGACCGTGGTCGGGGTAAGGGGGAGGTCTAGGTTGGTTATGGATACCGACGCTCCCGTGTCTACTAGCATGTTGCACTGCCGGCCCCCTAACACTGCACTAATAAACATACGGGAATCTAGCGTTGGCCGTTCCAACCTTCCTTCGGGGGCCGGTAACCCCTAGCGGCCACCACTAGCCAGTTTGAGCAAGTTAAGGAGCTCTTCATCAGAAGGTGGCTCCGGCGGGGGCAATACTTTTTGCTGGAGGATCTCCACCAGTTCTTCGCGGGCAATGGGCATCCCAGTTTGGGAAGTTTGTTTCCCAGGTTGCTGGGGACCCTTTCCTGCCGCCCCCCCCCCCCTTTCGGTGCTCGGCAGTTTCTTGCCATATGTCCCGATTTATTGCAATTATGGCACCTAAACGTCCCCTTTCCGGCCTCCTTTCGTGGGCATGCTTTGCTAATGTGTCCGCCCTAATGGCACGTGTAACACGTCAAGGGGGCGGCGCGGAGGTCCCCATCCCCTTCCTTTCCTTCTGTTGCTAGTGCTGCTGCCACCATCTTTGACACCTTCTCCTTCTGCTCGGCCTTTAGCTCCTCCACATTCTGTGCCCACTCTAAGATTTCATCATAGTCATCCCCTATCTTGAATCCTAGTTTAATAATTTTTTGATGCGCCTCCCCCAGCCCATCCTTGAACATTTCTAGGAATGCCTCGTCATCTTTCTCGGGGTCATTCGCACCGGAGTGGTCCTTATACTCGAGCCATTTCTGCTCCCCATACTCTCCTGCAGTTTCGTTTGGCTTCTGGGTTATCTTTAATATTCTGCTCCAGTTAGTTTTTATAGGTCCCCAACATCCATCCATCCCGTGTTTTAGGTCTAATAACCGCTGTGGCTTGGTCCGGTTCCCTATCGTCATCCAGCCACCATTTTGCACGCTTAGGGTAGCCCTCTGCCAATTTACACTACCTGTTTTGGCCTTTACCAAACTGTGTATGTCACCTAAGGTTAAGTTATGCGCATCGAACATTTCCTCAACCTTTTGCCAGAATTCTGTATTTCTGCTATTGGGTTTGGGTGTGGGTAGATCCTTTAATAGTGTCTGTCTCTCATGCGGGGTGAGGGGAACTTCTTGTATAGTGACGTGAGCGGGTTGCTGTCCGTGTGCAGGGGAGCTGCCTGTATGTATTCATTATATGCCGGAGGCTCTCTCTCCGTTCCATCATCTGGAGGCTCTCCTACTGGTATTTCCTCCAGGGAGGGATACAGTGGAGCGGTTATCGGGGCTACCTTTGGGTTGGGTATTGCTGATGCACACTGTAGGGGCTTACCATTCTCCTTTACGACCCTTTCTAAGGTTGCTATTTTCGTGTTTAGTCTCTGAATCAGCTCAACATGGGTGTCTATTTCCATTACTAGATCCCGGTAGCAGGTGAGGATAATTGCCTGGGCCATTCTAACCTTGTTTTTGGTCTGACTATCCCACCATTTTTTCTGCCTATCAGGGGCATCCGTGGGCTGCCACCCTCTCCGTTTCATTCCTCCATTAAGGTTGCATATTTGTTACTTAGTAATTCTAATAGAGAACCTTCGGGTCCCTGGTTACCGACTCCCCTTTTCCCTTGTTTAATGGCCTGGGTCCCCGTCCCCTCACCAGCTCCATTTGTTCCTTTACTTGCCGAGTTACCCATCTTCTTAGGGCTATGAGGGTCTTGGGTATTCCCTTAAATTCGTGTTAGGTATGCAGGACGCTATTTATATCTATATGTCTTCCCTTGGCGCCATACACTCGTACCACTGCACGCTTTGGGTCAATATATCCCGTCACTGCAGGGACATTGTCTCTATTCCCTCACTCTCTCGTCCCTGCACCGTGCGCTCGTACCGCTTTGGGTCAATAGACCTCTCTCTATGTCTTCCCTAGCGTCATACCCTCGCACTGCCGTGCTACCTCCACGTGCGCATTTTAGGATGCACCTTTTGACCCCCTTTAACCTCTAGATCGTCCTTGTCCTCCATCTCCGTCCCTCCGGGACTCACTACAGATGGTTCTTTTGTACGGATGTCCTTCCCTTGCGGTTTACAATGCCACAGCTCTAACTTGAAGGTGGTAAATTAAAACATACTCACCCCAACAGCTGGGTCATTGTTCCGTTCTGGAAGTCTGTACCCTGCTCGCAGCGCCAAATGTTGGGGGAAAACGGGAAGGCTTCTTTTCCCACGAGCGGGCCCACTGATATAGAGGGTCGATGCTCACCCCAGCCCACGTCGCAATTCTCGAAGTTAGCAGACAGAGACGATCTTTATTACAAACGTCCGGGAACAACCCTCATCACAGCCGCCTGTGAGTGGAGATGCTCCCCGAACAGCACAATCATACAACTTTTATACATTTCAAAAACCCCTCTGTTCCCGGACAAGACCTCCCTAGATTTCTAATTGGACTACCTTATCAGTACTACTTCTCTAATTGGACTACCTTATCAGTACTATTCCGGATTGACAGGTCATGAGCTCTGACTGATAGGCCATGGTCTCGTGACCGTTTTAGACCGTTCCCAGAATGGTATCATTAGGTTGGAATTTGTTATACATTTCCTTTGGTGCCATGAAGTCTATCTCGGGTCTCTTCTCACCACCTTATCAGCACTCTGTTTAGGTTCTCTCCTATTGACATTCCATGTTGGAATATTATCTGGTATCCCAACCCATAACAGTACCTTCTGGAGCCTTGGTGCTGGAATGTACAAGGCGTGAGAAGAGATACAAGGCGTGAGAAGAAAGGCTTTTACCTCCTTATGGGCCAGTGCAGGAACCAGCACTTTAACCCTTGTCCCGCTGGTACCCCTAATGCCAAATTTCTCTTACAGTTTGTGTTTCATTGTGAAATCAGCTAAAGTCCACCATACTTTTACACAATTTGGCGGCACACCTGTGAAGGGTTCACGGCACACCAATGTGCCGCGGAACACCGGTTGAGAACCACTGCTCTAAACTCACTGACAAAGTCGTGACTGAGAAGCTGTTGCATTATTTTCACAATCATTTACTATTTGGTCCCCTAGTAGGCTTAAGAAAAAGCAATCAATCTGTGGTCCAGAATGGAGGGATTCTTTTGAACTTAGTAAGAAATCTGAGATTTGCCCTTAACCTTTCTGGAGCCTTTGATAATATATGGCATTCACCCCTCATTCTTTTATGGCAAATTTGGTGTCAAACCTGATTAGCAATTACTTCAGAGGACACAAACATCCAGTCATGATGAATAGATTTGCTCTTGTATGGAAAGGCCTCTCAGGAAAGCCTGTTTGACCCTGTTTTGTTTCGTATCAAGCTGGTGTATGTCATCAGAAATTATGTTCCATTTACCATAACACTATCCTGTGTTGTATAGTTAACTTACCATCTGCAAGACAAGTATGCAGTGAAGGCAGATATAGATAGAATCGGACAGTGGGTGGACAAACTGCATGTTATCTGCAGCACAGGGAAGCCAAATCAATATTGTTGCTCTGAAACTGTTCATAAATATTGATCACGATGTTGCCCATGCACCTCTGTTCTATCAGAGCACCTAGTTGCTTCAATTATTAACTTTCAGCTTCTTGGCTTAGTAATCACAACTGACCGATGTTGTATTAAGCAAATGGCACAGATAATTTGGAAAATTTTCATAAAGATTAAGCTCTATCTGCTTATCACTATTGATAACTTTAGAGTTTTGTAAAGCCTACACCTGCCCTGATTGGCAGGCAATTTCCTGCTGCATATTTCCTGCTGCAGACATCAGTCAAATCTGACTGAATGAGTTGGCTCATTCCATGTCAGTGTAAATAACCTACATCATCAGAGAGATAAAGCCTGGTTGTCAGTCCTCTACAAGATCATGGGCAGAAAATCCATTGGCCGTGATCCTGGTGATGAACCTCCTTGACTTGGCATACTGACTGCTATAGAACCTCTGGGGGGGGAGGAGGGGGAGGGAAATTATCCTCCACCCCGTTTGGGGTGGGTAATTTGAATTATGACCACCCGGCGGACGTCGGAGGCAAGAGGCAGGAAATTCCCATCTTTAACTTTATCACCGCCTCCCAGTGCTTTGGGGCGCTGTTTGAGGCGGTGTAGAGGCGGGTCTGCGTTGGGAACGGGGCGGATGTACCGCATCGTCCTAATGCATAGCAAAGTCCCTCCCCTTCACCAGGGAGGGCTTCGGCCGGGCCAGCAGCCTGGCACCCAAGAGGGGGTGCCGGGCTGCCTGTTGGCGGCCGGGCCAAATCACCGGCTGCCATTGTCGGGCCGACTGCAGAGTCGGCTAACAATTAAATCAAAATGGCGGCCACGGCAGTGCACCCTCCGCTTTAAGGGTGGCCACACCGGCCAGCCACTGGCAACTTCCCACCTCGCGAAACTATCAGTGGCACCGACCGGCGGCGGCTGTGATCCGCGGGGCAATTTCCCCCACGGAGTGAAAAAGGGGTCACCGACAATGGGTCAGAGTGCCGGGTGGGGCCGAAACACAGGGCGCAGCAGAAACCCGTTTCCGTTGACCCCGGCCCAGGGGCAATTGCGGATGGGTTGGAAAGGCACTACCGCCTCAATACCACCTCCTGGAGGCGGTAACGGGCTTTATAAAAAGGGGCAATTTCGGCCCCTGGGTCGCCTTCCAGCCTGAGAAGCATGAACTCCCAGCTTAGGGAGTTCCCATCCCTGGTTTCATCCCATTCTAAAAAGAGGAGATTCTGCCGTTTTCGAGGCAAGCAAGAAAGTCGTGGGAATGGAGACTGGAAGCTAGCCTCACAGGCTTTCAGGGCCCACGACTTCAGGAGCATCACTAGTGTTGACTGTGCTTAAGTCAGACCTCACATTTATGCAGAAACACAGATTTGCTGCAGGTGCAATTCAACTTCCTCTATTAATCCAAAAAGCCCATAAATAATACCAGAAGGAGAGCTCCACCTACCACTTCTCCTGCTTCTGGAATCTTCTCCGGAATGATTGGCAAACCCGGCAGCTAAATGGAGGTGGCATTAGCCAGATCAAGCAGGTGTGCTTTTTATAGCCTAGATTAAGATCCAGGAGGAGCAGGAGTGCTCTCCTCGGCCCTTCCAGCAAATCTTCCAGCAGATCGCAGCCTCACTTCACTGCCACAATTGGCCATCCCTCCAACCCACAATCTGGCATCTTCTACCCACGATCTCCAATGCTCCCCTCTCCAACCCACAATACCAGACATCCTGCGCCCCCAATCTGCCAAACCCATCACCTCGCCCTATCCCCGAAACCTGCAATCCCGAACCTCTCTTCCTGCAATCTCTCGAATGCCGATCCAATTTTCTCCCCTTCCAACCCTATCTATTCCCTCAATGATCCCTTCTACTGTTGGTTTTCTGACCCGGCAACCAGCCAGCCTGTCAATCTGGTCGGCAGTCGGGTGGGAAACGGAATTAAAAAATGATAATGAAGCCCTGCCGCTAAATTCGGGAGGACCTCTGCATTCCTGGGATTTCTGGGATTCTGCAGCACAGCCATGCTCACCTGGTCCCTCCCTGCCCCCCTGTAAATCTAGGGCCTGTGTTAAAGTTTCAACTGAATGGTGACTGGCCTGAAACTGTAAAATATATGCATAGGAATGGTGTTGAATTAGCTAAAGATTAAGTTCATAGAATCATAGAAATTTACAGCACAGAAGGAGGCCATTTCGGCCCATCGTGTCCGCGCCGGCCGACCAAGAGCTATCCAGCCTAATCTCACTTTCCAGCTCTTGGTCCGTAGACCTGTAGGTGATGGCACTTTAAGTGCACATCCAAGTATTTTTTAAATGTGGTGAGGGTTTCTGCACCCTTTCAGGCACTGAGTACCAGACCCCCACCATCCTATGGGTGAAGACATTTCCCCTCAAATCTCCTCTAAATCTCCCCCAATTACTTTAAATCTATGCCCCCTTGTTGTTGACCCCTCTGCCAAGGTCCTTCCTATCCACTCTATCCAGGCCCCTCATAATTTTATACACCTCAATCAGGTCTCCCCTTCGCCTCCTCTGTTCCAAAGAAAACAGACCCAGCATCTCCAATCTTTCCTCCTAGCCAAAATGTTCCAGTTCAGGCAACATTCTTGTAAATCTCCTCTGCACCCTTTCCAGTGCAGTCACATCATTCCTGTAATGTGGTGACCAGAACTGCACGCAGTACTCCAGCTGCGGCCTAACCAGTGATTTATACAGTTCAAGTATAATGTCCTTGCTCTTGTATTCCATGCCTTGACTAATAAAGGCAAGTATTCCATATGCCTTCTTAACCACCTTATCTACCTGGCCTGCTACCTTCAGAGATCTGTGGACCTACACTCCAAGGTCCCTTTGTTCTTGTACACTTTTCAGTGTCGTACCATTTAATGTGTATTCCTTTGCCTTGTTAGACCTCCCCAAATGCATTACCTCACACTTATCTGGATTGATTTCCATTTTCCACTGTTCTGCCCACCTGACCAGTACATTGATATCTTCCTGCAGCCAGAACCAGTGGGAACCTGTTCAACCTCTGCAGTCTCCAGGCTAGGTCCAAGAACACCCCAACCTCTGTCGTCAAGCTACAGTACACGGACGACACCTGCGTCTGCACACATACAGAGGCTGAACTCCAGGACATAGTCGATGTATTTACTGAGGCGTACGAAAGCATGGGCCCTACGCTAAACATTTGTAAGACAAAGTCCTCCACCAGCCTGTCCTCGCCGCACAGTACTGCGCCCCAGTCATCAAGATCCACGGCATGGCCCTGGACAACATGTGGTGTATGAAATTATACAATGTACTCCATACTGTGAGCCAGTGACTAGGTGTAACCATGTCAGTCTTTAATGGCTTCCAGAAGTGAAGATACAAAGGTGATGTTCAGGTTATATACCGAGCCCAGCACGAGTGTACCTGCAACCTTAGGATCGGCGATGGTAGTGCCCCCTGTTGGTGGGCAGACCTTATGTACATACATTACATCATTCCCCCCCCCCGCCCCCAGTTTTTGGCACAAGTCCATATTACAAGTTCAGATGGTCTGGAGCCCTTCACTCCCTGGTTCACCATCTCAGTACAATCCCAGTGCTTTCCGAGTCTCTCACGACTTGGGGCTGGGTGTTGACCACAGTGGGTTCTTCTGATGGCTGGATGTGAGTTGGTTGGTCATCTAAGTTCGCAATGTCTTCTTCCAACTGTTCCGGTTCATCAGTGTGTCTTAGCTTGATTTGATCAATGTGTTTCCTGCATATCTGCCCATTCTTGAGCTTAACCATATACACCCGGTTACCCTCCTTATCTGTAACATTACCCGGGAGCCACTTGGGCCCTTGACCATGCTTAAGTACATACTCTGGGTCATTTACAGATATGTTGCGTGACACAGTGGCGCGGTCGTGATGCTACTGCTGGTGTTGGCGTCGGGTTTCGACATGATCGTTAAAGTAAGGATGGACTAGAGAGAGCCTGGTTTTGAGGTCTCTCTTCATCAATAGTTCCACAGGCGGGACCCCAGTGAGCATGTGTTGCCTTGTCCTGTAACTGAGCAGTATGCGTGACAGGCGTGTCTCCAAGAAACCGTGAGTTACGCGTTTCAGGCTCTGCTTGATGATTGGAACTGCCTGCTCCGCTTGACCATAGGACACGGGTTTGAACGGGCTGACCTCACGTGTTTTATGCCGTTGCATTTCATGAACTCTTGAAACTCCAGGCTCGTGAAACACGGTCCGTTGTCACTGACAACGATGCCTGGCAGACCATGTGTGGCAAACATGGCTCTCAGATTATCATTGGTGGCAGTGGAAGTGCTGGATGACATGATCACACATTCTATCCTTTTGGAGTATGCATCCACCACCACAAAAAACATTTTACCGAGGAAGGGGCCCACAAAGTCGGTGTAGAATCTAGACCACGGCTTGGATGGCCATGACCACAGACTAAGCGGAGCTTCCTTTGGGGCATTGCTTAACTGCATGCAAGTGCTGCACTGATGCACGCATGACTCTAAGTCCGAGTCAATGCCAGGCCACCAAACATGGGACCTAGCGATGGTCTTCATCATGACAATACCGGAATGCGTACTATGTAACTCCCATACAAATCTCACCTTGCCTTTCTTGGGCATTACAACACAATTACCCCACAGTAAACAGTCGGACTGGATGGAAAGCTCATCTTTGCGATGGCTGTATGGTTTGGTTTCATCACCCATTTCCTTGGAGTTGGTCGACCAGTCCCCGTTAAGAACAGAACATTTTACAACTGACAGGGTCAGATCCTGGCTGGTCTAGGTCTTAACATGTTGAACAGTAACAGGCGACCCTTCACTCTCAAAGGCATCCATGACCATGAGTAGCTCTGCGGGCATTGGCGTTTCCACCTCCAGCGTGGGAAACGGTAACCGGCTCAATGCATCAGCGCAGTTGTCGGTGCCTGGTCTATGGCGAATGCCATAATCATAGGCAGATAATGTCAGCGCCCACCTCTGGATGCGGGATGACGCGTTGGTATTGATACCTTTATGTTCCGAGAACGATATAAGTGGCTTGTGATCGATTTCCAGCTCGAAGCGAAGCCCAAACAGGTACTGGTACACTTTTGTTACCCCATAAACACATGCTAAAGCCTCTTTCTCTACCATGCTGTCGGCTCTTTCCACCTTGGTTAGGCTTCGAGACACGTATGCAACTGGTTGTAGTTTGCCTGACTCATTGGCTTGCTGGAGTACGCAGCCAACCCCATAGGACGACACATCACAGGTCAAAACTAGATGCTTACATGGGTCATACAGTACCAGTAGCTTGTGGGAACACAACAGGTTTCTAGCCTTCTCAAAGACTCTGTCTTGAAGTTCTCAGTCGTCTCCTTTCCTGAGCAGCTTGTGCAAAGGCTCTAATACTGTACTCAATTTGGGTAAGAAGTTACTGAAGTAGTTGAGTAGACCCAAGAATGAATGCAGCTCCGTCATATTCTGGGGCCTGGGCGCATTTTTGATGCCCTCTGTTTTTGCGTCTATCGGCCTGATTCCATCAGCAGCAATCTTTCGTCCAAGGAATTCGACCTCTGGTGCCATGAAAACACACTTCAAACGTTTCAGCCTGAGTCCCACTTTGTCCAGACGACGCAGAACCTCTTCCAGATTGTGCAGATGCTCGGCTGTGACTAGGATGTTCTCTTGGAATAACACGGACCTGGGGACGGATTTCAATAGGCTCTCCAGGTTTCTCTGAAATATGGCTGCTGCCGAACGAATGCCAAAACGGCACCTGTTGTAAATAAACAGTCCTTTGTGCGTGTTGATGCACGTAAGTTTCTTTGATGATTCAACCAGTTCCTGTGTCATGTAGGCCAATGTTAGATCTAATGATTTTCCCCTGGCTAGCATTGCAAACAGGTCATCAGCTTTCTGTAGCGGGTACTGATCTTGTTTCGAAACTCGGTTGATCGTGACCTTGTAGTCTCCACAAATCCAAACTGTGCCATCGCTCTTTAACACCAGAATAATGGGGCTGGCCCATTCATTAAATTCGACCAGTGGGATGACCCCCTCAAGTTGTAGCCTATCCAATTCGAGCTCAACCTGTTCTCTCATCATGTGCGGGACCGCCCTGGCTTTGTGATGGATGGGCCTTGCATCTGGGCCTAGGTGTATCTGCAACTTGGCTCCCTTGAAGCTACCAATTCCCGGTTCAAACAGTGAGGGAAATTTGTTCAGCACTTGAGCACACAAATCATCATTCGTTGATGACAAAGCTTTGATATCGTACCATTTCGGTCATGTATGTAGACCATGTATACTAACTGTATATTCACATAAGGTGTGCCACCAGAGGGCACTGCGGTGGGAAACATGAGGGTCACCTGCATAGGTGTGCAGGGCCCAGTATAAAAGTAAAAGGCTGCCCACCATTCTTCTGCCTCACTCTGGAGTTACAATAAATGGGACTAAGGTCACAACAGCTCAAGTACAATACTAGACCTCATGGAGTCACTCATAAGAGTATTAAAAACATAACAACTGGCAATGAGATTACGAACTTTCACGCAAAAATGACGAACATTGGTGCATTAGAAAAGTTCTCAGAGGATGAAGATTGGGAAGCCTATACAGAGCAGCTCGACCAATATTTCGTAGCAAACGACCTTGTAAGCAATGATCCGGCCACGCTGGCAGATAAGCATAGAGCTATCCAGTTGACCAGTTGTGGGCCCGCGGTCTACGGCCTCATCAGGGACTTGCTTGCACCAGAGAAAACAATGACCAAGTCATACGAGGAGCTGAAAGTGCTAATCCGGGACCAACTCAAACCAAAGGAGAGCATCCTCATGGCCAGGCATCGATTTTATACACACCACCCCGTAGGCCAGGAAATCGCGAAGTAAACTGCCGACCTCAGGAGGCTGGCAGGACCGTGTGAATTCAGCACATCCCTCGCCGATGCATTGCGGGATGTCTTCATAATTGGCATCGGTCATGAGGCCCTTCTTCACAGGCTACTGTCTGCCAAAACCACCTTCACTCTGCAGAAGGCCATCAGCATCAGCCAGGCATTCATGACCTCAAGCTGCAGCTCCAAGCAGATGATGACTCAAATCCGACAAGTACTGTAAATAGAATGATGCCTTTCACAGGCAGAACTGTTTAATGTGAATCTGCTCAGGGCAAAGTGTACAGGCCCCCGAGTCCTTTAACTCAGAGTCCGCCGAGGGGTGCAAATGTAAGTCGAGTAGCACCATGCTGGCGTTGCGGAGGTAATCACAGGGCTCATCAGTGGCGGTTCAGAGACTATGTGTGCAAAGGCTGCAGCACAAAGGGCCACCTCCTGCAAATGTGCAAAAGAGCTGTGACTCACCATGTGGAAGAGGAGTCAGCAGATGGCTGTGAATCCAGCGCGGATTACGAGGAGATGGTTAGAGAAGCAGCTCAGTCCCAGGATGAAGTGTATGGAATATATACCTGCACCACAGATTGTCCTCCAGTGATAATGGAAGTCGAGATAAATGGCGTTCCAGTCTTCATGGAAGTGGACAAGGGGGCGAGTCAGTCAGTAATGAGCCAGGAAGCCTTTGAGAGGCTATGGAATGATCAAGCTGAACGACCCAAGCTGGTCCCGGTTCAGGGAAAGCTGCGCACCTACACCAAGGAACTGATATCAGTTGTTGGTAGTGCGGATGTAAGTGTATCCCATGATGGCGCAGTGCAAATTTACCCTTGTGGATTGTTTCAGGTGATGGACCAACGCTACTTGGAAGAAGATGGATGGGGAAGATTCATTGGAACTGGGAAGACTTCATCCCTCCATCGATCAACATCCCCCATGCTCAGAGGCAGAGCAAGCCCCCACCTTCGGTTGGACCAGGCACTGGAGAGCAGATCTGCGCAGCCCCCGAGGCACAGACCGCTCATCACGACTGTGTGGCGATGATCTGGCCGAGACGACCAGGACGCACCTTCCCGGTTTCAGTGGCAGGACTCCTGGGGAGGAAGATTGGATCCGAGGGCGCCTTCCCAGCTTCTGTGGCAGAATCCCTGGGAAAGAAGATCACGGCAGTCGACATCATGGACAGGAAAAAGATGGCGTCCAAACCACAAGGTGCAGCGCTAATGGAGCAACGACACGTGGTTCCACGCAAGGAAGACGATTGGGGTAAAAGTAGTAAGGCCATTTTAAAGGAGGCCAGCAACCTGCCAGTTTTGAATGAACTGCTTGAAATTGGTAACCAATGTAAAAGTCCAGCTGTAATGAGCAAAATGTTGTCGAGCGATGTCGGGTGCAAATTGTAATCAACCAATGTAGCGGACGAACACCGAACTATCGTATACAGGTCCAGCGGGCTACCCAATGCTGTAGCCTGTGTCCCCGAGACCAGAACGATGTATCATAAAGTGTCCCTTCAGCTGACAGAAGTAGACAAGACGCAGAGTAAATGATCCCCGGAGAGCAGAGACACCGGTAGCGATACCCTGCCTCAGATCGGTTTAACTTTGCAGTCACCCGATGGCATGAACCGCCAGAAACTGCGCCTATGCTCGCAGTCGGCTACTGTCACCCACCACCCGGGTGGAAAAGGCACAGCCTACAAACCCACTCGCCACCACGGCAATGCCCAAGAGCGAAGGGTCACCTGCAACGGCTCCTCCGAACGGGACCTGGACCAGTCAGGATCCCAAGCTAGAGAATGCTCACAACGGTGCCCTGAAGGAAAGCGAGTCAGCAGTCCCCTGCGAACTGCTAGACAAGATGAGGCAGCCCCATCATCGCCCAGACAAACGCTCACTCGCTCAGACCGCTTCCCAGGGAGCAGAAGTGACACTGCGCAAATGAAAAGGACAGGGAGGTCACAGACACATCAGCTGTCTTTGGGCCTGCCCGACACTAGGAGTAACGGCAAGAGCCCTGAGCTCTGGCAACTCGAGCAAAATGAGCTCACCTCACCCACAGACCCACTAGCATGGGGCACTGCGCCGCCACCAGATGACCCGGATCTCATCCGGCCGTGCTGGAACTAGACTGTCCTTGTGTACCTGTACTGATATACCTGTACTGATCATGTAAATGTACCACACAAATAGAAACGCAACTGTAATCCACCCAACAAATGTACCAAGATGTAAATGTAAAACCATGTGATGAACTTACCTACATCTTGCATGTAACGGGCCGTTAGCATGATCTCTGTGTCGGGGGGAGAATGGAGTAGTCATGGACTCACAACCAGAAACCACTGGGACCTCCACTAGCAACAAATCTCACTCCCAACCCACCCAAGCTAGAAGTGACCCTCCAATGGTCAACCAGGAAGAGCAAAGCCCAGGTCACCATCAATGTACGAGTCAATTTGCATTAAAAACTTGGGGGGAAGTGACGTCATGTATGTAGACCATGCATACTAACTGTATAGTCACATAAGGTGTGCCACCAGAGGGCACTGTGGTGGGAGACCTGAGGGTCACCTGCATAGGCTGCCCACCATTCTTCTGCCTCACTCTGGAGTTACAATAAATGAGACTAAGGTCACAACAGCTAAAGTACAATACTAGACCTCGTGGAGTCATTCATAAGAGTATAAAAGACATAACAGTTTCCATTTTATTTTCTCGTGCCAACTCCTGCCGAATAACGATGGATCGTTGCCCAGGATAATCCATAATGGTAGATCATGAACCGTTCCCTCGTACGACACTCTTACTGCTGCACGACCAGTCACTGGTATGAGCTCTTTGGTGTAGGTACGCAACTTCGCATTTATCGGACTCAGCTTGGGTCTCCCTGCCTTGGTCTCCCACAGCTTTTCGAAAGTCCTCTGGCTCATTATCGATTGATTCGCACCCATGTCTAATTCCATGGATACAAGCACACCGTTTAATTTTACATCCATCATTATGGGTTGGCTCTTTGTTAGGAACACACGTTCGCTATACACTTCCTCCTCGGAGTTCCCAAATGCCTCGGGCTGCATCGCCAGAACCACACTGAATTGATCATCATCCACGTGGTGTGTTGCGGCTGGCTTGTTCTGCTGTGGACACGTCCGCTGAAGATGCTCCGTCTTCGCACACTCTCTGCATACATACTGCCTGAAGTGGCACTGATGGGGTAGGTGATTGCCCTCACAACGCCAACACGTTGAACTCAGATTTTCACCCGATGGCGGGCTTTGAGCAGCTCCCGTTCTCGCATACGCAGTCGAGTAGGCCCTCGATGGCGAACTTTGAGCGGCTCCCGTTCTCGCATACGCAGTCGAATAGGCCCTCGATGGTGAACTTTGAGCGGCTCCCGGTCTTGCAGATGCAGTCGAGTAGGCCCTGCCTTGTGCTGCTCTGCCGGCCGTCGATATAATTTTGTACACAGTACTTGCCGTGGACTTCCTGTTTGGTTGCGATATCTGCTTCATGCTTTTCTGCGTGGACATGCAAGCCTGGGCGATGGTGATGACCTTGCTGAGGTCTGGCATCTTCATAGCCAGCAGCTTACTTAAGATCGCCTCATGGTTGACCCCGATCAGGAAAAAGTCACGCAGCATGTCTTCCAATGCAGGCCCAAATTTGCAAGGCCCTGCAAGACGTCTCAGGTCGGCAACAAATGCTGCTATGTCCTGGCCTTCTGGACGAACGTGCATATAGAAGTGATATTTGGATATGAGGATTCCTTCCATGGGTTTAAGGTGTTCCCGAACTAGAGCACACAGTTCTTTCTACTCGTTTACTGTAGGAAGAGTGGGTGAGAGCAGATTCTTGATGAGTGCATAGATCGTGGGGCCACAGACAGTGAGAAGAACTGCCCTGTGCTTCTCTGCATCCTTGTCTTTGTTTAGGTCATTTGCCATGAAATACTGATCAAGATGATCCGTCAAATCGCCCCAATCCTCTCCCTCATTGAATCTCTTGAGAATTCCAAGAGTACTCGATCATGCTGTGCTCGCCATACCTTTGCGTGGGTTCGTATTTGCCTCGTTGCCAGTTGTGGTGTATGAAATGATACAATGAACTCCGTGGATGAATTAACTGTGCAAATAGATGTTAACAGATATGATGTGATTGGGATTTCAGAGACATGGCTCCAGGATGATCAAGGCTGGGAACTCAACATCCAAGGGTATTCAACATTCAGGAAGGATAGAATAAAAGGAAAAGGAGGTGGGGTAGCATTGCTAGTTAAAGAGGAGATTAATGCAATAGTTAGGAAGGACATTAGCTTGGATGATGTGGAATCTATATGGGTAGAGCTGCAGAACACCAAAGGGCAAAAAACGTTAGTGGGAGTTGTATACAGACCTCCAAACAATAGTAGTGATGTTGGGGAGGGCATCAAACAGGAAATTAGGGGTGCATGCAATAAAGATGCAGCAGTTATCATGGGTGACTTTAATGTGCATACAGATTGGGCTAACCAAACTAGAAGCAATACGGTGGAGGAGGATTTCCTGGAGTGCATAAGGGATGGTTTTCGAGACCAATATGTCAAGGAACCAACTAGGGGGAAGGCCATCTTAGACTGGGTGTTGTGTAATGAGAGAGAATTAATTAGCAATCCTCTTGTGTGAGGCCCCTTGGGGAAGAGTGATCATAATATGGTGGAATTCTACATTAGGATGGAGAATGAAACAGTTAATTCAGAGACCATGGTCCAGAACTTAAAGAAGGGTAACTTTGAAGGTATGAGGCGTGAATTGGCTGGGATAGATTGGCGAATGATGCTTAAGGGTTTGACTGTGGATGGGAAATGGCAGACATTTAGAGACCACATGGATGAACTACAACAATTGTACATCCCTGCCTGGCGTAAAAATAAAAAAGGGAAGATGGCTCAACCGTGGCTATCAAGGGAAATCAGGGATAGTATTAAAGCCAAGGAAGTGGCATACAAATTGGCCAGAAATAGCAGTGAACCCAGGATCTGGGAGAAATTTAGAACTCAGCAGAGGAGGACGAAGGGTTTGATTAGGGCAGGGAAAATAGAGTATGAGAGGAAGCTTGCAGGGAACATTAAGACGTACTGCAAAAGCTTCTATAGATAAGTGAAGAGAAAAAAGTTAGTAAAGACAAATGCAGTCAGAATCAGGGGAAGTCATAACGGGGAACAAAAAAATGGCAGACCAATTGAACAAGTACTTTGGTTCGGTATTCACTAAGGAGGACACAAACAACCTTCCGGATATAAAAGGAGTCAGAGGGTCTAGTAAGGAGGAGGAACTGAGGGAAATCCTTTTTAGTCAGGAAATTGTGTTGGGGAAATTGATGGGATTGAAGGCTGATAAATCCCCAGGGCCTGATGGACTGCATCCCAGAGTACTTAAGGAGGTGGCCTTGGAAATAGCGGATGCTACCCTCCAACATTCCATTGACTCTGGATCAGTTCCTATGGAGTGGAGGGTAGCCAATGTAACCCCGCTTTTTAAAAAAGGAGGGAGAGAGAAAACAGGGAATTATAGACTGGTCAGCCTGACATTGGTAGTGGGTAAAATGATGGAATCAATTATTAAGGATGTCATAGCAGCGCATTTGGAAAGAGGTGACATGATAGGTCCAAGTCAGCATGGATTTGTGAAAGGAAATCATGCTTGACAAATCTTCTGGAATTTTTTGAGGATGTTTCCAGTGGAGTAGACAAGGGAGAACCAGTTGATGTGTTGTATTTGGACTTTCAGAAGGCTTTGGACAAGGTCCCACACAAGAGATTAGTGTGCAAAGTTAAAGTACATGGGATTGGGGGTAGTGTGCTGACGTGGATTGAGAACTGGTTGTCAGACAGGAAGCAAAGAGTTGGAGTAAATGGGTACTTTTCAGAATGGCAGGCAGTGACTAGTGGGGTACCGCAAGGTTCTGTGCTGGGGCCCCAGCTGTTTACATTGCACATTAATGATTTAGACGAGGGGATTAAATGTAGTATCTCCAAATTTGCAGATGACACTAAGTTGGATGGCAGTGTGAGCTGCGAGGAGGATGCTATGAGGCTGCAGAGTGACTTGGATAGGTTAGGTGAGTGGGAAAATGCATGACAGATGAAGTATAATGTGGATAAATGTGAGGTTATCCACTTTGGTGGTAAAAACAGAGAGACAGGCTATTATCTGCATGGTGACAGATTAGGAAAAGGGGAGGTGCAACGAGATCTGGGTGTCATGGTACATCAGTCATTGAAGGTTGGCATGCAGGTACAGCAGGCGGTTAAGAAAGCAAATGGCATGTTGGCCTTTATAGCGAGGGGATTTCAGTACAGGGGCAGGGAGGTGTTACTACAGTTGTACAGGGCCTTGGTGAGGCCACACCTGGAGTATTGTGCACAGTTTTGGTCTCCTAACTTGTGGAAGGACATTCTTGCTATTGAGGGAGTGCAGCGAAGGTTCACCAGACTGATTCCCGGGATGGTGGGACTGATATATCAAGAAAGACTGGATCAACTGGGCTTGTATTCACTGGAGTTCAGAAGAATGAGAGGGGACCTCATCGAAACATTTAAAATTCTGACGGGTTTAGACAGGTTAGATGCAGGAAGAATGTTCCCAATGTTGGGGAAGTCCAGAACCAGGGGTCACAGTCTAAGAATAAGGGGTAAGCCATTTAGGACCGAGATGAAGAGAAACTTCTTCACCCAGAGAGTGGTGAACCTGTGGACGTCTCTATCACAGAAAGTTGTTGAGGCCAATTAACTAAATATATTCAAAAAAGAGTTAGATATAGTCCTTACTACTAGGGGGATCAAGGGGTAGGGCGAGAAAGCAGGAATGAGGTACTGAAGTTGCATGTTCAGCCATGAACTCATTGAATGGCGGTGCAGGCTCGAAGGGCCGAATGGCCTACTCCTGCACCTATTTTCTATGTTTCTATGTTTCAATGTACTGTGAGCCAGTGACTAGATATAATCTGGCCAGTCTTTAATGGCTTCCAGAAGTGAAGACACAAAGGTGAAGTTCAGGTTATATACCGGGCCCAAAACGAGTGTATCTGTGACCCTAGGACCTCCGATGGTAGTGCCCCCTGTTGGTGGGCAGACCTTAAGTACATACATTACACAATGTGGACCACTTCCCATACCTCTGGAAACTCTTATCAACAACTGCAGACATTGACGACGAGATTCAACACCACCTCCGGTGCGCTATTGCAGTCTTCGGCCACTTGAGGAAAAGAGTGTTGGGAGACCAGGCCTTCAAACTGCCACCAAGCTCATGGTCTACAGGACTGTAGTAATACCCGCCCTCCTGTATGGCTCAGAGAATTGGACCATGTACAGTAGACACTTCAAGTCGCTGGAGAAATACCACCAATGATGTCTCCGCAAGGTCCTACAAATCCCCTGGGAGGACAGATGCACAAATGTTAGCGTCCTCGACCAGGCCAACATCCCCAACATTGAAGCACTGACACACTTGATCAGCTCCGCTGGGTAGGCCACATAGTTCACATGCCAGACACGAGGCTCCCAAAGCAAGCACTCTACTCGGAACTCCTTCACGGCAAACGAGCCAAAAGTGGGCAGCGGAAACGTTGCAAGGACACCCTCAAAGTCTCCCTGATAAAGTGCAACATCCCCACTGACACTTGGGAGCCCCTGGCCAAAGACCGCCCTAAGTGGAGGAAGTGCATCCGGGAGGGCGCTGAGCACCTCGAGTCTCATCGCCGAGAGCATGCAGAAATCAAGTGCAGGTAGCGGACAGAGCGTGAGGCAAACCAGTCCCACCCTCCCTTACCCTCAACGACTATCTGTCCCACCTGTGACAGGGACCGTGGTTCTTGTATTGGACTGTTCAGCCACTTTAGAACTCATTTTAAGAGTGGAAGCAAGTCTTCCTCGATTCCGAGGGACTGTCTATGATGATCTTCCTGCAGTCTACAGCTTTCTTCTTCATTATCAACCACACAGCCTATTTTAGTGTCACCTGCAAACGTTTTAATCATACCCCCAACATTCAAGTCTTCATTGATTTGTTAAGGGAAGGTTGTGTCTGACTAACTTGATTGAATTTTTCGAAGAGGTAACCAGGAGAGTCAATGAGGGCAGTGCGTATGATGTAACGTATATGGACTGGTCGCAAAAAGCAAGGGACCTAGCACTGAGTCCTGCAGGACCCCATTGGATACAGCCTTCCAGTCACAAAAACACCCATCAATCACTACCCTTTGCTGCCTGCCTCTGAGCCTATTTTGGATCCAACTTGCCACTTTGCCCTGGATCCCATAGGCTTTTACTTTCATGACCAGTCCATATACGCTCTCATGCTAAACATGTCCAACCAATGCAGATCAACAATCAAGAAAGCCAATAGGATTTTGAATGACATAGCCAAAACTAAAGAATGCAAGTCAGAAGAGGTAATGATCAAACTTTTAGGTGTTCTAATCAGACCGCATTGAGTTCTGCATCCAGTTCTGTTTGCCAAGAAATAAAAGAGACATTTAAGTGCTGGTGGCAGTACAGAGAAAAGCCACACATTTGATCTCCAGTTTAAAGGGGCTGTATTATGAGGAAGACTGGAGGGATGTGGGTGTCTGAGAGATGATCTTATAAATGTATATAAAATTGTCAAGGGTTTTGATAAAGCTAACCCATAACAGTAATTTAAATTAAACTGTGGGAATAGAACTCGGTGATACAGGTTTAAACAAGAAATGGGGGGCCGAAATTCAGCTTCCTGATAAGGCCTCTGGCAGCCCCTGAACGCAGCGGCTACGGGCGGTGCCGAATTTCCGCCGACTTGCGGCGGCCTGGCCGATGATCGCTAAATTCAGCTCGGGGCTTTTTGCTGCGGTGTGACAATCCACCCCGCTCCTGCAGATGCGTTTTAAAGACGTCATCAGTGCATACACCGTAACAGAGCCGCCCTGGGAGGGAAATTCACCTGCCAGAGTCTCCCGGCCTCCGCTGGGTGCCCCCGACAGCTTTTTGTGTCGGGCCACTCCTTGTTGGGCCATGTTAGTTGGGGGCACGCCTGCCCTTAAAGGGGAGGTGGCGCTGCCGGCAACGCCATATTTTGTTATTGTTGGCCAAATCAGGCTGACAATTATGCCCCCGGGTTCGGCCGGGCCACCAACAGGCAGCCTGCCACCCTCTCTTGGGTGCCAGACCACTGGCCCGGCCGAAACCCTCCCTGGTGACCCAGTGGGCCTAACTAAAAAAGATGCAGAGCTCGCAGCAGCCCTCCCCTTTAACTGAAGGGGAGAGACATTGTGATGTGCCAGCGTGATGATGTCATCGGCGCAGCGCTGATGAGTGACAACAGCGAAGATTATGTCCCGCTCCCACTTCCGTCCCCATGATGAGGCCATTTTCACCCCGCTTGAAAAAAAAGTTTGAGGAGCTGAGGTTCACCGGATAGGTTGTCCCCATCCATTGTGGCGGCCGGAAGTCTTTGAAAATGGAAGGTCTGCACCATTTCAAGCAGAGGTGAATTTCGGCCCCGGGTACTTTTAGGTCAGATATCAGGAAACTTTTCTTTCCACAAAGAATAATCATACGTGGGCTAAAGTCCCAGTTAGAGTAGTGGATGCACAAACTCTGGAAGTATGTAAGTAACAGTTGGATGCTCGCTGGATGAATGATAACTGGGCCAAATATCCTTTCTCGCCCATAAATATCTTGTGATTTTGTGAGCAAGTAGTCATAAGATGATGCCAAGCTTGAGTTTTAAAAGGTTATGTTGAAATTGTGTTGCACATGGGAAAAATCAAGCTTCTTTAGTAACACTTCAGTATAAATTCTGCATGTGGTCAATTTTATGAGACACCTATTCTAAATCAGTCCCCTCTGACTGCACTCTGTCCTTATGCCACCAACAAAAACATACCAACAACCCAGAAGCTTTCCAGACACCAACCAAAAACCATTTTAAAGATAGAAAAATCGATGCACGCATAACCTAATGAGCATCATCAGTTCCGTTGTGCTTTTAACCAAAGCTTCATTAAGCCAGGATTCATTTTGGCATTCGCCTTTGCTACAGGCACTAAGCAAAAATACTTTGTAAAATACTGATTTAAAATTAAACTCTAAAGGGCATATCCATATCTGATGGCAGCAATCAACTCAGCTATTTAAACTTAGGCAGTTGGAAAGCAGTTTTGGTACCCTGCAACATCAAATTTCCAAACTACAAGACACACAGTTGGATGATATATTTGGCAGGTTTCTTTCTGACTGCCTGCCACCGAAGTGAGCAGGGATCAGTATTCTTCTTACCTCTGGATGCTGATGCACAAGTGGTATCAGTAAATGTAAATACCCCATCTCAGGGATGCAATATAGAAAACAAACTCTGTGAGGCATGTACCTTATATTGCAAGTATTTGTCCCACCTTCCTGGATCAATAATCCTTTGTTTCATTTGCATTACTATTCCCATCTCAAATTTCTTTTCTGATGCATTCCACCATCAGACTTTAATCCTTAAGCTCGAGAGTGCAGTGATCTGGGATGTAACTTTCTTTATGCATCTTGTATGCCACCCTATAACTGAGCTTTGGGGCTGAAATGATCCTGCCAAACTTTCTTTTTTTGTCCCTTGAGATCAAAATCTCAGTTGCACCAAATGCAGATGTACTGAGTATTATCATTGAAGGCAGCCAACTTTCAATGACCGTCAAGGCTGATTTTCAAACCTATAAGCAACAATTCAAGAATGTAGTCCCTATCACTAAAGCTACCAAGCTGACTGGCACCATGCCTTTGTGATAATAAATTTGGCTATTTTCATATTGATGAAGATCACACCAAAATGCTTTCCAGTTTCTCAGATCCTATCTACTCAGAACAGGCTTTTAATCGACCTCTGACTTTCCTACCATGTCACAGTTACATAATTTACATCAGAAATATGCCCTCTTTTCATACATATATTCATAGTGTGCAACAAGATTAAGGATCCTGTCAGACAGTGTTTCAGGAAACAACTCAAGTGTGGAATGAGGAAATGATGCATTTTTCCTATTCAAGTACATTCATAAGTCATTCAGATATTGTTGTTTTCACCCTCGTATGACCAGAGAACTAAAGTGCTACTGGAGAACATTTTTATTCAAAACAAAATTCTTGTGGTCAGCTTAACCTGATGTCAATCTTGATTATTGCGATGGTCTTCATAAAAGAATGGCCATAGATGCAAGCAACTTCTAATAGTATTACCTGACTGATGCACTATGCTAATATTTCACAGCATGTACAAGCTGGTAATCATACTCCCTTGCCTCATTTCCCTTAACATAGTAGCCTGCTGACCCAGCAATTCCTTTCAGGAGAATCCAATTTACAATGACTTGGAGTCAGAAACTCAATGAAAATCGGTCAGATTTGCAGACAGCACTAAGCTAGGTGGAGCAATTGAGTTTGATGAGGCAATCCAATAACCTACAACAGGAACTAGATAAGATCTGTAAATGGCTGGGAACATTGCAGATAAAATTCAATACAGTAAGTGTAAGGTACTGCACATTGGAAGAAATGTTAGGTATTGTATGCACTCTATAAATGGCATCAAACTAGCTATGGGTGAAGCTGAAGGAGATACAGGGGTGTTACTGACTTGACGGTTAACATGGCCAATCACTGTGGCGCAGCAATGAATAAAGCAAATACAATATTATGGGCTCAATTTTCCCCAATTATCTGCACCGTTTTTTTTGGCCTGCGCAGTTTATTTGGAGTAAATTAAAACCTCCAAGTTTCCCTTCAGTTTCTGCGCTAGCATAATTCACTTAGGTAGCATTTTTTTATGCTACGATTGTTTTACCTCATTGGGGCGTAACATGCCACCCACGCCAATTCTGCCATTTACGCAAGTTTATCCAGCTCCAATTTACTCCAATCTTTCTTAGGATGGCATATGTGACCACTCTGGAAAAACCTTCTGGGCAGTTAACAAAATTGGCGCAGGTACGAGAATCAGCGCAGCAGATGCAGTTCCACAGCCCGGACAGCTGCAGCAGCGAGGAGAGAGGGGAGAGGGGAGAGGGGAGAGGGGGGAGAGGAGAGATGGGAAAGGGGGGAGGCCTTTCGGCCAGGGTTAGGAGCGGCACCAGGGGGTGAGGAGGGGGAATAGACTTTTGGCAAAAATACTTTAATAATATAATGAGGGAATGTAGGTGGTTTGCCTTGGTGGTTTCGAATCATCCCAGCCTACGATTCTGGACACGGGAATTATTTAGGGGGAACAGAAAACTGAACCAGAGAACAGGTCTCTCGGCCTCAACCGTACAATACTTTATTCAGTTACACACACACACACACACACACACACACACATCAGTAAAAGTAACACCTGGTGGCGTAAACGAAACAGTACAACAGTACAAAAACTGGCCTGTCCTAACAAGCCCCTGTCACAAATTAAGACGACTAAGAAAACAACACACTACGGTAATGTACAGGGTATAACTGGATTCATCCAACAAATCCTACCTTACACACACTATAATCACACGCAGCACCTCCCCACTAAACCCCTAAGGCTTGGTTTGGGACACACGACATCCCCTCACACTCGATTCGGTGGTCTTAATGGTGCCTGGGCTTGGATAATGCTTACCCAGATAATCCGTTGGCTTACTCGCTGCTTCTTCCTTGGGAAAAGCTTTCTCTTCTGATTCCGTGCCACCGTTGCAGCATTCGGGTCCTGGTCTCGAGGGTCCTTCCGAAGGTAGAGTAGCAAGGCTCTTGGTCCCTCGTTGGTGGGTTTCCTCTCCGTCCCGGACGGAGTGCACATTTCTTGAAGCGAAGAGAGAAGAGAGAGAAATGGCAGCAAACTGCCTTCTCTTATGCGTTACAGTCCATGCTTCTCCCTGCCAAAATAGAATATTTCCTTTGTCTGGGGTGATTGTCTGAATGGCCCCAATGGGCCATTCAGACAATCAGAATAACTTTCGTGTATTTCTGTTGATGGCTCCTGATGGCTTCTGCTTCCACTGGGCCTGGGACTTAATGGCAGCTCTTTGTTCGGTTTCCTGCCTTTCAGGGCTTTCTCATCCAGGTAATGGCGTAAATGACCGTTGATGGGTTTCTGCTTCAAACCCGACCTTGGGCTAAGCGGTTTCCCATTACTGAACAATCCTGCCAATCACCTGGGCTGAGTTTACTCTCCTGGCCATTGTTGCCCAGAGACCTCGGTCTGCTCCAGACATTTTCAGCAAAACTCCCTATCTTTGGGAAACAGTACAGTATCCAGCATGTTCTTTAATAAAAACCTTCTGCGTAAGCACTTTGTCCAATATCCTTTAATATCTTCCTGGGGCCTGCGCCGATGCTTACAGGAATGCTGCTACAATGTGCAAGGTGCAGGTTGCTGTGAGCTGGCCACGTATGTGTTGTATGTTTCACTTTCCAGTCTCAGCCCACAGCGTGTCCCTCGTTACCCTGGCAACCTAATCTTTTTGGCGCAGATCTTAGGCTCCATCCCTAAAGCTAAAGGATAGGTTACGTGGCACCAAAATGAACAATTCAAATAGGGAAAGTTGGCTGATTTTTTGGGAGCTTAGTTGGGCTCTCAAAAAATGGGTCTAACTCTTCAAATACACCAAAAAACAGCTTTGGGGAAAATTGAGCCCTATATTGCTAGATAAGTAGAGTATGGAGGTAAATGTTACTTTGGGCATGTGCAGTAAACTGGCAGTTGCCCATTATATGCCCCGCCCAACGTTCCTTTCCATTGACTGCAGTAGGACTGAAAATCAATGGTTGCCAATCCACAACCATCAGTTTACCACCGTATTAAAAGTGAAACTTGGTCCCCATTCAGCAGAGGATGTCATGCTGAAACTACAATTAAACCAGGCAGCAGAGAGGTGAGATGCTGAGGATTGACTCTTCCTCTGGTTTTCTCTTTCCTTTTTGACATTGCTGAGATTTATTCTATAACATGTGGGATTAAACCTGCACCCCACTTTATTTTTACTGTCCATTAAATTTAGATGTCCATTAGTATTTTGCACCACAAAAAACGCTTAATCAAAATTATTTTAAATGAGTAATGTGTTAAAAATCATTGGTTAAAATAATGCAGACTACTGAGGAGAAATTTTAACCCCCAACAATGAGTGGGTTTGGGAAATGGTGGGAAGTAAAATGTAAAAATTGTATAACCCGACCCCAGCCCACTCCAAACTTGCCCACTTCCAGTTCTAATGGAGGTGGGATGGGGGATGGGTGACAAAGCCCCTCCCAGAACGTGGGTCACTCATTGAAATCTTTTAAGGAGGCTGCGTCCAATATTTTACGTTTTTTTTTTGTTCTTAGCTAAAGTCGGCCGGCTTTCCTGGTGCTTTGGAAATCCGTCAGGCAAAAGGCGGTGAGACGGGCAGGATCCATAAGCTAAGTGCATTTACAGCACTGCTTGTGGGCCAGGAGGAGCAGGAGATTTTCCTCTGTACGCCCACCCCATGATCCCCGATCCCCCCATCCTACTCCACCTCATCCCGTCACAGTCAGCCTGTCAAGCAAGCTAGGCAGGAAACCTACTGAAACCATTGAAAAGATGTCCTCTAATTAATTCCGACAGAATGTCCGGGAAATGCTTACTTCTGGATTTCCAGTCCGGATATGCTACCTTCAAGGCCCTGATCGAGGCCCTGGTCTTTATTGTTTTATGTCTGTAAAACAGGGTAAAACACCCCTTCCCTTCCCTCTCAGAACCATGACAGTGTGTCCCTTGTCCTCACCTTTCACCCCACCAGCCTCCATGTTCAACGGATCATCCTCCACCATTTCCGCCACCTCCAATGTGATCCAACCACATCTTCCCCTCCCCTCCCCTCTCAGCATTCCGAAGGGACCTCTCCCTCCGCGACAACCTGGTCCATTCCGCAGTCACCCCCAGCAACCCCTCCCCTTCCCACGGCACCTTCCCGTGCAAGCGCAGGAGATGCAACACCTGCCCTTTTATCTCCTCCCTCCCCACTATCCAGGGCCCCAAATACTCCTTCCAGGTGAAACAGTGATTTACTTGTACAGCACAGCGCTATGTCAGCGCCTCCGCGAACTTCCGGGCAATTTTCTGGGAGCTAGTAGCCAACCCCCATGCCAAGGCTGTTTCTTTTTTTCTCCTTGTCTCTAATGGCAGCTGCTCATTATCCTGCCATTCACACCCTATCTTGACTAATATTTTTCTTACTCCGGCTATTACCATTTCAAATCGGCCTATCATCTCTTTTGTCTCGCTAATCTCTCCTGTCTTCCAACCTATCACAGACCTTCCCTTTTGTTCTTTCTTCCCCTCCCCCTTTCAGTGCGTGTTAAGAATCTGTTCTTTCTGAACACTCTCCAGGTCTGATGAAGGGTCATCGACCCGAAACGTTAACTCTGCTTTCTCTCCACAGATGCTGCCTGACCCGCTGAGATTTACAGCATTTTCTGTTTTTATTACAGAAAATAATAGGAAATAGAGCATTCCCGCAGTGATACAATGCTTTTCTATTCTAACACTTGCGGGGTGGGGTGGGGTGGGGTGGGGGTGGTGGGGGGCGGGGTGTGAGAAATTTTCCTGCGTCCTGATTGGGCGCGGTAACCTACTCGGGACGGTACTGGCCTTACTGCCCCTCAGAGAAAGTGGAGTACAATCTCGTGCGCTCCACTTCCTCTTGGGGCGGGTCCAGCACCACTAATGTGGCACGATTGGCAGCGCTACACGGATGCTGCACGTAGCGCTGATGCGGTTCAACACCTCTCCCCTTTGTTTAAAGGGGAGGGCTGCTGTACACTCTGCATGACCTCTGATGGCCGCCACTAGGGCAGTGCGGTATTGGGGCTGCAGACCGGCACCCAAAACGGAGTGCCAGGCTACACGATGGTGTCCTGGACCATGCAGACAAATCTGGGACAAGAATTGGAGCTGACCAGTGAGTCAGCAAAACCACCAAGATGGCGGCGCAGATCGGTCGCGACCTCCCCTCTAACTTCCAGCCCACAAGCGGATGTCGACCCAGTTTGTGACCCGCGAGGCTGGCGCTGACACCCGCTCGCTACCAGCCTCGCAGGGCGCAGGGCAACATCCACCATGGGACAGAAATGGGCCGGCACGTGGCACTAAGGGGTCACCCTGCATGCCAATGATGTCATTGCCGGTTACGCGATGGCCCAGGGTGCTACTTACGACGCACAGCGCTACGGCAGCGCCTCTGCGAACTTCCGGGCAATTTTCTGGGAGCCGGTAGCCCCCTCCCCCCCACCACCCCGCCGCGCGATTTCATGCCCCCTGGAGGCGCTAACGAGCGTTGCAAAAGGGGCAAATTCAACCCCATTATTTATTAACATGAATGAAGAATTAAATTTGTCAAATTTGCTTTATTCAAAATAGCCTGTTTCGGGGTACTTTAAATGTGAATGTGCATGCACCAACAAACAGAGGGACATGCCTGTTCAGAATTGTTTTTAATGCAGTGGTCCACGAGGACTTTCTATTTCCTCTGACAGCATTGATGTAATTGGCAGTTTTTTTCTGAGCAGCATTGGCATGCTTATCAGTCATGGATGGGGAAGATTTTGTTGTTTGATCCCTACGGATTAGTGGCATCTGTTTCTGATCCCTTCTGGTATAGCGATTTTTAAAAACAAAGTTTCAACTTAGTCGGTATTGTAACTCTGGGAATGATGTTTGGTTGCTCCTTGGTAGTTGAGAGAATCTTTTGCATTGGGCTATGGAGTTAAGACAGGCCTAAAATTCAGCATGACTGACAAAAAAGGCTTTCTGCTACCTCTCAACACACAATGTCATAATCTATTGGGTTTTAAGTGCAATAGAAACATTTTTAAAGCATGTAAGTGCTTTGGTTCATAAGGTAGAAAATATCTTTTAGTTCTAAAGCACAGGGCCTGAAGTAACGTTGGCTATCTATACACATTGGCTAATCTGTCCAATTGGATTGACTTGAATAGAGCTTGCTTTTATACTACATTGGTCTGGATATTAGCCCAGAGGCTAATTCTCTGCAGAGGTCTGTTTTGAGATCAGGAAACCCGGAAGACCAGGCTTCCCGGATTTTACTGCGGGGTTCCATTACATTTTTTTCTGCCGGTTTCCCGCTCACTGGCAGCCTGATTGACAGGATAGCAGCCTGTCAAGCAGGAGGCCTGCAGCTCAAGGCTGCAGCAGAGGAGAGCAGGTAAGTCTAGTGAGAGGGGGATCCCGATCGCACAGTGGGGGGTCTCAATCCCAGATGGTGGTCGGGGGCGAGGGGGGGTTCCACTGGGGTGTATGATGGTGCCTGGGAGGGGCCAATGGTGGGGGTGAGGAGCAGATAGTTCACGGGAGGGTTTACTGGGTAACTTGTTGGGCCGGAAGCAAACACTCTTGCTCTTCCTGGCCCACATACAGTGCTGTAAAGGCAATTACCCCATGGATTCACCCTTCTCGCCTCCTTTTTCCTGCCAGGTTTCCCATGGCCTGGGAAACCCGCCCGACAAGTTAAAAATAGAAAGATTGTTAAAATGAAGGAAGGTAGACTCATTATAATATTTAAATGACCAACCTCCCGCGAGCGGATTGGTCGCCTGCCAGTCGTCCCACCTCCATTAAAACCAGAAGTGGGCAGGTTCGGTTTCTGTTTCAGATTTTTTGAACCTCTGCCACAACCTCAATCCACCTGTTTTTTGCGAGTTAAGAATCAGCCCATTGTCTCCAAGTCCATAGGTTGGTCAGTTTGTGTGTTTATATATTTCTTCTCTAATCATAGTCTCTTGGATTAAATTCTCAATTTTATCTTAAATAGATCTGTTCAGGTGAGTTGAGATCTTACTTAATTTAATGTATGCTGCTATAGTGAGGATTCAACTTGCACTGAGACAAGCTCGCTTGTCAGGAGGCTCTATGTAACAGTAAGACACAATTTGACGGGTCGTTCACTTCTATATGCAAATGTCCTTCCATTGGCTCAGTTGCTTGAACAGCAGTTAGAGCTATGGCATATAAAATATTATCTTTCATGATCATCATTCTTTGAGGTAAACATTTGCAAATGTGGTTCAGTTTCAGAAGTGTACCACTTTTAAAAATCGCTGTACCAGAAGGGATCAGAAACATATATCTCAAGATTTTTATCATACTATTATTAAGCTTTTTAAAATCTGAATTTAAAGGAGATAATTTGAATGTCGAACAATATAATTTGGTTTCAATAGGAAAATGTGTATAACCATCACTGTGTATTATGAAGATTCTCCTGGTGTGGGGATTGTCCTGATAGAAAAGGAAAATGTTCAACATTAGCAGTGCAATGACAAATAGGTCTTTGTAACTCTCAATTGTAGCCTTGCTTCAAGCTTCCCTAGAAAATGATAGGAAGCTCCCTAATGCCATAGCTTCACCTCTTAATAAAGGAAAAATATAATCACATGACTGTATCTTTCTTTGCTTTTCCCCTGATGGGTTGTTGCAATGTGATGATATTGTTAAATATGCCAGGAGTGCAGGTCAGTAATTGGGTTGCAAAGGTCAGCAAGCCCTGCAGGATTTTCCGACTTTTAATTTTAAGGGACGGAAAGTCATTTGGGCACTGCTGACGTCCACACAAAGCTCAGTGCCAGGAACATGAATTTGTGGCACCTAACCTGTGGTGGAATGACAGTATATTTAGATCGCAAATGTAAAACTCACCGGCTAAGAAGTTCTTTGATCACTATATGTAGCAACATTGTAAATGTGTTGATGAAAATTTCTTCTGCTCAGAATTCTAGCAAAATCATTAACACATTCTTTTAAAACCTATCTATGATCTTGTTACAAAAAGGAAGGCTTCACAAACACATTTTTGATGTCTGTAAACATAATGATCAAAGGAATTCTTGCTCCCATCAAGTAAGATTAAGGCTGTGTACAAAAGCCACAGGGGAAAGGCATGCATTGTACCAGATAATGAACTTTCCCCTGTAGCCATTGTGATAGCTAAAGTGATCCAGACTATTCCAGGAACTGTGCCTTCTCATAAAGCTCTGCTAGGTGACAAAAAGGCAACACATTCATTGTACAGGTGTAGGGAGAGCAGTCAGAGGCAAGGTAGCCGAGCTACCAGCTCCAGCACGAGGCCTGGCTTCAGAAGAGAAAGGGAGTAAACAGGACATATTAAAGGAAAAGCTGGAAGAAAAGAAACATGACAAGAAACTTACTGAGGTGTAAGTGATTTATAGTGAATTTTTGCTGCGTATTCTTTTTGACTTTGTGTTCTTGCTTCATTTTATTGGATGTTCTTTAGCAAGTTGTGACAAATCTACAATCTCTGAACAATGAATTTGTACTGTTCTTGTAGGTGAAGAATAAAGCCAATTGATATATATGCCTTTGAAATTGTCTGGATTAAAGGATTTGAAGAATGAATTTGACACTAATTTATGCTAAATCCTGATCCAAGTACACATGGGCAGCATCTTTATGAAATCACTCTGGTTTTACAAATGATGAGAAAAAATGTAGGAATCCTCCTGTCAGAAAGTGTGGAGTGAAAGTGAGCCAAGGCACTAGTATGCAACCTTATAAAGCTTTGCAAAATGTCCTTTATAAATCAGATAAAGCTGTAGAACACCCAAAAAATAACACATTTTCAATTTTGTTTTATACTGGAAATCTTTCCCCAGTACACTTCCAGAATTTATTTGAGAAACCATGAAAAACCTTGTAACTTAGAAACTATGGGGGCAAAATTGCTCTTTTTATAGCCCCATTAGCACCTCCGGGTGAGCTAATGAGGCACAACGAGGTTATCGCCCAGGGGGAAAGGTCGATAGCGCCTGCGGGGAAATTGCCTCGGAGGTTTGTAGGGGCGGTGTATCGTTCGCGCTGCGCCCTGTGATTTGCGCCCCGGGCTGGCTCATGCACGACGATGATATCATCGGCATGCATGCTGACCCCTTTGTGCCCCGCGGGAAGAAATTTCTCTGCGGGCAGCGAGGATGGCGCCAGCCGACGTCACCACCAGCTTCGTGGGCCACAGAACTGGCGGACTTCTGCCGCCGGGGCGACCTTTAAAGGGGAGGCCATTTGCAGCATGGGTTGCTATATTTTTCTGTTAGCCTAAACCGGGCCGCCATCCTGCAGCCCGGCACTAGGCTATGGGTGTGATAGGCTCGAATTCCGCGCAGGGGGCAGAACTTCCTGGCCGGGCAATAAATGCAAGTTGTTGATGTTACGATTCAGGAAAGTAATTGCATTTTGTGAAGGACCTGAAGGGTGACATAGGTAGAGTCAATGACATCCTGAACTTGGGGTAATCTTGCAATCTGTGCAAACCCAGAGCCCTATTCTGCTTCCAGATGTCCATGGGGAAAGTGATGAATGTGTGGCGTCAGTCACCTCTTGAATGCAAAGATGGAGTGCAGACTGACTAAAGTTGCTGGTATTCCATGTGACAGCCAGGAAGGAGCCAGGAGCGAGAGGTTGAGAGCTGTAGTGATAATGATTGCAATAGACAATGCTTTGCTAGCTGCAGCAGTTGGCTGCAGTTCTGCTTGCAGGTTGTGGCACAACTCGATCACTACCTCCCTAGAGAATTGGAGCCTTCTCATGCACTGTTCCTCAGAGAATTGCATGTATCCTGTTCTAGGATTATAAACTCTATCAGGAAGGTAAGGATTCCTCTGACCTCATCTACTTTTATTTGCTCTCCCACCTATTGTGGGTATCTTTCCTCTTTCTTTCTGCTCCTGCTCCTGTTCATTCTTCACCAAATGTGGGATACTTAAGAGGAACCCCATCTATAAATAATTGCAATGCCAGAAATCTCTCAATAGTTCAGAACCTATTATAAGTAACAACTACAAAAACGTTCAAACCTTTAAGCTCCAGTATGTGGCCTTCATGCACAACTAGGCATCATCAATCTAGGTTTGGGATTTTTGGGTGTCTTTATGTTACCAAGTCTCCTTCCTCATCAGAGTCAAACACTGGATGATCTTGACTTTCACTCACCTTGAAGTAAGATGAGCTTTTAGTTACTGCATGCAATGATCCGGCATGGAGTAGTTAGCATGGAGTCTTTGATGTTCACCACTTTCAGGTTCATTGGTGTGGATCATTTCTCTTACTTCTTTCAGCAAACCAGTACCATGTTCTCTATTTTCATCTTGAATGACTTAACTCTGGGTCTATGGTCTGCATATGATTTTAATTTTCCTTTCTGCCTCTTGATCTGGTTTGCAAACAGCCATGTTATCTGTTGGGTCAATAAGTGAAGCAAGCTTAATTCCCAGTCTCTGACTAGACAGAAGCTTTGCTTTGCTGTGTTGTGATGAGATGTTGTTGAGCAATTTCAGAACATGTGTTTTTATATTTACTCATAATGTTATCCAGTTTTGGACGAGTGACTTCCATGTACCATTCTCTCGTTTTACATTAGGATTGGAGAGTTATTCTGTGTCGACACACTAAATGCCTTATCCCAACAGTAGTGACATAGGGCTCAATTTTCCCCAATGCCATTTTTTGGTGAATTTCAAGAGTTGCGCCTCGTTTTTTTGCCCTGACTATGCCAAAAAAATAACTTGCAAGTTTCCCCGTTCTAATTTTTTTAATTGGCGCTGCGCAGCCTGTCCTTTAGCTTCGTGGGGTGGAGCATAATGTCTGCACTAAAAAATGAAGCCCCCCTTCTGCGCATGCGTGAAAACAAAATGACATTTTTACATGACTGCTATGGGCGCGCATGTCCAGTACACCTCCCTGTTTGCATTTGGCCATTTTTAAAGAGCCAGTTGTGTGTGAGAACTTTGAGTACTGTGTGGGAACTTTAATTCTCAGTGGAAAAATCAGAGCTGCAATATGCAACACGGCTCAAAGACCCAGAATGTCTCACAGGACGAAGTAGAAGCACTGGTTACTGTAATTGAGACCAGATGGCACGAGCAGGACACCAGCAGAGGTCACATAAAAGTTTCACCAAATGAAATGAAGAAATGCTGGAACCAACTTGCAGAAGATTGCTGTGCAATGGTAACCACCCCGAGGTCTGGAGTTTCATTTATTCACTGGAATTGCAATTGTAAATGTGACCATCTGTATGTACCACCCAGCAGAAAGACACCCTCTCTAAAAAGTTATATTTTCATCTTTGCAGAGGAAGGTGGCATACAACAAAAGAGAAAGAACTCGAACAGGAGGAGGCCCAGTAAATCTGCACCCACTGACACACTTGGAAGAAAGGGTTGCTGCTTTGCTGGGTCCTGCCTGGAGAAAAACAACCACCACTGCACAAGCTGGGCCCACACTCGAGGGAGAGGGTAAGTCCTGCAAATTCCACAGTGTGGCTTTGCTAAAAGTCAAGTACTGCACGGGCTAGCCATGCTTCGGTTCCTGGGGATGTCTCCGTCAGTTACGTTTCAGTTGATGCAATGTGCTATCATTCATCGTGGTCCTTCAAATAAGCCTGTTGCCTATGCTACGTGAGCCTACTCATGTCAACCACCTGGCCCCCTCCTCTGCTGCTAATCATTTGTCTGTTCTGATATATTTTGCAAAACTTGAGGCCAATCCAGATGAGGTTGAAGCCGATGCAGAAGATGCAGAAGATGCAGAAGAAGAGCCTGAAGAGGAGAACATCTACCACTCCGACCTTCCAGACCAAGAGCATGGGGGGGAGGGGGAGGGGCAGGGGGAGGATAAAGCCCCCATGGCTCTATTCACTCTGGAGGAGGTGCTGGTGCCGTCATTGAGGTGCCCGCCCTTTTCCTGAGTGGTACAAGTGCTGGGACATTCCATGATTTCACACAGTCAGAGGCTGCGGGTTCCAATGGGTTGCAGCAAGGCACACCCAGGACCCTACCGTCCGAGGCTGTGGGTCCCAGTGGAATGCAGCGAGCCACACCCAGGGTGAGGAGGGGAAGGAGAGCTCGACAGCACTCTCCTGAGGTGCAGGATCTAACTTATGTGGTTCAGATGATGGCAATGAGTGGGGAGAGCATTGACCTTTCACGATCACTGCTGGACACCATCAGTGGGGTGGGTGATGAGGTATCGGGACTGTCGGGAGAAGTAACAACACTCTCATGAGCAATGGGAACACTGTCTGGCAACATGAGGGAGGGAATGTTACAGATAATTGAGACACTGTCAAGGCACATGAGGGAGGAAATGTCGGAGTTGGCTGCTGCAATAAGGGAACATGCCCAGACCCTGCGGCCATTGATGGAATCAACTGCCACTCCCACTCCAATCCCCAGACCAGCCTCTGAGCAGGCCCAAGCCGGACCCTCCACATTACTGCCTGCCCACGCCCCCCCTCAAGAAGTGAGCATTACCCAACATGCTCGAAAGAAGAAGCTTGGTACCAACCTGAGAAATGCTGTGCCACTGCTTGTGGGCAGGGGTGGAGTCACCAAGACCAAGCGCAGCGGGCGGTCTTAGAATAAGGTGGAGGAGAGATGGGTGCAGTCTTTCTTTGCTGCTGTTGTTGCTGTTATTATTATTGTTGTTACTGTTGGAACTGTTCTCAACTTAAAAAAATGTTGCAAGTGATGTAGATTTACAAGTTTAAAAGATTGTAAGTGATCTTAATTGAAAACTTTAAAGTTTGATGCAAGCATATTTTTATTAAAGTTAAGTACAAACAAGTGTTAACCTTTTGAATAAAATATATTTTAAATTATAACTGAATCATTTCCATTATCTGTTGCATTATTAACACAACTTTTTGAATGGAAGAAGAATCATTTCCATTATTTGTTCTATTAACACAATACAACATTACGGAACAGGTCCAAACAGTAAACATGATCCATTTGGAATAATTGCCATTGAGCCTTCAGGCAGCAAAGCATTCACGGATGAGCTGCTGGCGCAAGGCTCGAGCAATCATTAAAGGGGCATGACAGCCCGCCCTCCTCCGCCGTTGTGCTTCGGGTTCAGTTCGTTGCATGGCTTCCTCGTCCTCCTCCTCCTCCTCCTCCTCCTCATCATCATCATCATCTGCATGTTCCTCCTCATCATCAGCCACTCTCACCTCAGGTGGGTCTTCTACTACCAGCTGCTGCTGCCTCATGCTGGCTAAGGCATGCAGCACACAACAGTGAACTGACCGACAATCTCAGGGGGGTATTGCAAGTAGTCTCTGGAATGGTCCAGGTATCGGAAACATTGCTTCAAGATGCCATTGGTCCTCTCTATTATGCTTCGCATTGCAACATGCAACATGTTGTATTCCCGGTCCGTCCGGGTTATGCGTAGGGGCGTCATGAGCCAGTTGGCTCTGCACTTCTGGCTGCTGCTGAAACATGCAGATATCGCCCTCTCGTGTAATATGAACACATATATGCTCCCAGAGTATCTTGCATCAACTGCCATGATGCAATACAGGTCATCACAGATGAGTTGCACATTCACGGAGTGGAAGCCTTTTCTGTTCCTGTACATCTCGGAATCCTCCAAAGGTGCTCGCAAGGTGATGTGGGTACAATTAGTGCAGCCCTGTACCTTTGGGAAGCCAGAAATCCTGGAGAAGCCCACAGCCCTGTCATGCATAGCCTGGGCAGTCATGGGGAACTTTATGTAGTCATTCCTCCGGGCAGTCGCCTGCCGAATGCAGATATGTGTTGCATGTAGAGAAATGGCGTACACATCCCCAGTTGTGACCTGGAATGATCCAGATGCATAAAATGAAAGTGCAGCTGTAACCTTCACTTCAGCTGACAAAGCAGTCCTCCTGATGCTTCTAGGTTGCAGGTCTGCTTTTACTAACTCACAGATCTCAGTTACAACTTCTTTGCGGAAACACAGCCTTCTCATACAGTCTGCATCCCTCAGGTGCAGGTATGAATGCCTGTCTCGATATACCCGACGTAGGTAAGGTCTCCTGCCCATCATCCTACGTGCTCTGAGGTTCCTCATGCGATGATGTCTAATCAATTGTCTCCGCAGCACCATCATGCCGAAGGCTTGCACGAGATATGGCATTGTCAACATTGCCCCCATAATTAAATTGGAGCTTTGCAAGAAGCTCAAAACAGCAGGAAAAGGACTCAAGCCTTCTTTCCTCTCGCTCTCTCGCCAAGGTCGACGCCTACTATGGACCACACCCTGGTCTGTGCATGCGCAATAGGCTTGCTTAGAACGGGAAGTCAGGCATCCAATGAAGACATCTGGGGCAACGAAGTCTAATGCAATTCTTTAATTTTAGATTTTTTTCAAAGTACCATCCCACCACCGACTGAACGTCTCCTCACCGGGCTCGAGGGTCGGCCGGCAGAATCGCTCCTTCGCCCGGACACAGGGGCTCAGCGTCCACCACCCCTCCCCCCCTCCCAGGCTTCTTTTGAAGCTGCTGTATGTCTAAGGGTTCTCATCCCTTCAGTTCGGCTTCCACCCCACCCCCTCCCAGGCTTCTTTTGAAGCCAAGCCCCAAGCCCCTGTGTCCGGGTGAGGCAGCGATTCTGCCGGCCGACAATCTGACTCTCGAGCCCGGTGAGGAGATGTTCGGTGGTGGCGTAGTACTTTGAAAAATTCAAAAATGAAAGAATTGCATTATACTTCCATCTTCTCCCTTTTGACTTAAAAAAAACTAAGCTTCATGATGCATATTCTTCGTCTTCTTGACTCCCTCCAAAACTTTGCATAAAAACAATGGGTGTCTCTCTGCGCCAATTTTGTAATGTGCGCTGGTTTTTCTTAAGTGCCCAGAAAGTTTTTTTGGGAATGGTCACATACGCCGTCATAGGAGAAATGTAATTTGGCCAAACTTGCATAAATGTGAAAAACTGGCACAGACATCAGGTTACACCTCCTGTGACACAAAAAAATACTAACCCACAAAAATCTACCTAACTGAGTTACACTGGCGCAGACACTTTGGGGAAACTTGGATATTTTAATTTACGTCCAAAAAAGTCACGCACACCAAAAAAACAGCGCAGAAAACTGAGCCCATAGACCCACACCACACCTGTTTATAATGGTGTTGGGATAAGGGAGTCAGGCTGAATGGAGGGAGAGTGCAGATGATGTAGGGAGCTCCATCATCATCATCATCATAGGCAGTCTCTCGGAATCGAGGAAGACTTGCTTCCACTCTTAGAATGAGTCCTTAGGTGGCTGAACAGTGCAATACGAGAGCCACAGTCCCTGTCACAAGTGGTTCAGGGTAAGGGATGGTGGGACAGATTTGCCACACACTCGTTCCGCTGCCTGCGCTTGATTTCTGCATGCTCTCAGCGATCAGACTCAAAATGCAGCTAAGAATTGAAAGAGAAATAGCTGTACCCACACACAGTTTCCATAAAGTGCTGAGGTCCAACAGAGTGTATTTGTTCGATCGTTGAGGTCATGGTAATGAACAACTTTATATGAATTGAAAAACAGGCTAGTGTCTTGAAACATGCCAATTCTAACTGTGGACTGACTCAGCTGATGTAAACTTTTACTTGAATGCATTAAAACTGTTTGTTAATTATTATAACTTGCACATTTTCTGCAAATGGAAAAGGTCCACTAAAGGTTATAGATATCTCGTGCTAGAAAATTATGACATATCTAGTGGCTGTAGAACATGATAGAATAGGCCCCAGGTGGAAATAAAATGTGCAAAGGCTAACGTTGAGGTAGCGGAAGAGTTCATGGGAGAACCTGAGCAGAAGAGTGACAGTTAACAGACAGCTATGAGATCTGGTAGAGTTTTGTGGCATCTATGGTTCGTCAAATTATGACAACTGATGAATACAAAGTATAGGAATGGAATGGAGCTTCCTCTGCTTCTTCTATGGGGTTGCTGAACCTCCTTTTAGTTTGATCCACATGTTTGCGGCAGATTTGTCCGTTGGCAAGTTTAACTACCAAAACCCGATTCCCCTCTTTGGCAATCAGAGTGCCTGCAAGCCATTTGGGCCCTGCAGCGTAATTAAGGACAAAAACAGGGTCATTGACATTAATACATCATGCTCTCGCATTCCTGTCATGGTAGTCACATTGAGACTGATGCCTGCTTTCAACAATTTCTTTCATAGTAGGGTGTATAAGGGATAGCCGGGTTTTGAGCATCCTTTTCATTAGCAGCTCTGCGGGTGGAACCCCTGTGAGCGAGTTTGGTCGGGATTTATGGCCAACAGGAGGCATGATAAGCAGCTTTGTATGGAACCCCCTTGGATTCTGAGCATCCCCTGTTTGATTATCTGCACTGCTCGTTCTGCCTGGCCGTTTGAGGCCTGCTTGAACAGTGCCGTTCTGACATGGTTGATTCCATTGAAGTCCTGGAATTCAGTGCTTGTGAAGCACGGCCATTGTCGCTGACCAAGACATCTGGTAGACCATTGGGCGGCGAACATTGCCTGTAGACTTTCTACCATGGCAGAGGATGTGCATGAATTTAAAATGGCACACTCAATCCATTTGGAGTAGACATCTACTACAACCAAAAATATTTTTCCCATGAAAGGACCTGCGTGGTCCACATGGATGCGTGACCATAACTTGGCGGGCCAGGACCCGGGGCTAAAGGGGGGCTTCCCTGGGTGCGTTGCCCAGCTGAGCACACGTGTTGCACCTGCGAACACAAAGTTCCAGGTCTGCATCTATCCCTGGCCACCAAACGTGTGACCTGGCAATTGCCTTCATCATGACAATGCCCGGGTGCTCATTGTGAAGTTCTCTGATAAACACCTCTCTGCCCATCTGGGGTATGACTACTCGGTTTCCCCACAGTAGGCAATCGGCCTGAATCGAGAGTTCATCCTTGCGCCTATGAAATGGTTTAAATTCCTCAGGGCATGCCCCATATGTGGCTGCCCAGTCCCCATTCAGGACACAATTCTTAACTAAAGACAGTAGCGGGTCTTTATTTGTCCAGACTTTAATCTGACGGCCTGTCACAGGTGAGCCTTCGCTTCTGAAAGCTTCAACAGCCATGACCATCTCAGCATCATACTCAGTTATCCCCTCGGTGGTGGCTCGTGGGAGCCTGCTGAGTGCATCGGCACAGTTTTCAGTGCCCGGTCTGTGCCGAATTGTGTAGTCATAGGCGGCTAACGTGAGTGCCCACCTCTGTATGCGGGCCGATGCATTCGCATTTATGGCCTTGTTGTCAGCCAAAAGGGTCGTTAGGGGTTTGTGATCTGTCTCCAGCTCAAATTTCCTGCCAAACAGGTACTGGTGCATTTTTTTTACAGCATATGCACATGCTAGCGCTTCCTTTTCTACCATCCCGTAGCCCCTTACTGCCTGGGACAGACTTCTGGAGGCATAAGCTACCGGCTGTAACTGACCATTGGCATTCACATGCTGCAACACACACCCAACCCCATAGCACGACGCATCGCACGTTAAAACAAGTTTCTTACACGGGTCATAGAATGTTAACAGTTTGTTGGAGCAGAACAAATTGCATGCTCGATCAAAAGCCCTTTCCTGGCTGTACCCCCAGACCCAATCGCGACCTTTGTGTAGGAGCACGTGTAGCGGCTCTAACAGTGTGCACAATTTGGGAAGAAAGTTAACAAAATAGTTCAGGAGCCCCAGGAACGAACGCAGCTCCATCGTGTTATGGGGTCTGGGTGCTCTCTGGATCGCTTCCGTTTTGGACGCAGTATGTCTGATCACATCTGCTGCTACCCTCCTCGCCAGGAATTCTACCTCTGGAGCTAAGAAGACGCAGTTCGCCTTTTTCAGTCGCAGCCCTACCCGGTCCAGTCTGTGTAGCACCTCCTCCAGGTTGTGGAGGTGTTCTTCAGTATCGCGACCCGTGATGAGGATGTCGTCTTGAAAAACCACCGTCCTTGGAATAGACTTGAGGAGGCTTTCCATATTTCGCTGAAAGATCGTGGCGGCCGAACGAATCCCAAACGGACATCTGTTATACTCAAACAACCACTTGTGTGTCATGATGGTGGTCAGCTTCTTTGACTCACTCGCCAGCTCCTGGGTCATGTAAGCTGAGGTCAGGTCCAATTTTGAAAAAAGTTTGCCACCGGATAACATCGCAAAGAGGTTCTCCGCTCTCGGTAGCGGGTACTGGTCTTGGAGTGACACCCGATTGATGGTGGCCTTGTAATCGCCACATATCCTGACCGACCCATCCACCTTGAGCACCGGCACGATCGGGCTCGCCCAGTCACTGAATTCGACTGGCGAGATGATGTCTTCCCTCAGCAGGCGGTCCAATTCGCATTCTATCTTTTCCCGCATCACGTACGACACCGCTCTGGCCTTGTGGTGTACTGGCCTGGCGTCCAGGTTTATGTGAATCACTACCTTGGCCCCCATGAAAATGCCGATGCCGGGTTGAAATAATGAGTCAAATTTGTCCAGGACCTGTGAGCATGATACTCGCTCCACAGAAGAAATTGCATTGACATCGCCCCATTTCCCGTTTATGACAGCAAGCCAACTCCTCTCCAGTAGTGCGGGACCGTCCCCTGGGACAATCCAGAGTGGCAACCTGTTCCCCGAATCTTTGTGGGTCACGACTACCATGGCGCTGCCTAGCACCGGAATGATCTCCTTTGTATATGTCCGTAGCTGTGCGTCAATCGGCAATAATTTTGGCCTCCTGGCCTTGAATACCCACAACCTTTCAAACTGTTTGATACTCATCAGGAAGTGGCTGGCCCCCGTGTCTAGCTCCATTAATACTGGGATGCCATTGAGGAGCATTTTCATCATTATCAGTGGCGTCCTGGTATATGAACTGTATATGTGCTCCACATGAACTTGCTGAACTTCAGCTTCCAGCGATTTCCCCCAGTATTCATTTGGCCTCATCGGGCTTACATCGGGCCCGTCCTCCTCGTACATTAACCTGGCTGCTGGCTTCCTGCACATACATGCCAAATGACCGCTGACGTTGCAGTTTCTGCAGGTATATTGCTGATACCTGCAAGCTCTGGCTGGGTGTTTGCCTCCACATCTCCAGCATAAGCTGGAGGCCCCATTGTTGGAAACAAAAGGTCCATTATCAGTCAATCATCTCTGACTGTCTCTGTAACTGTCCTTAAGCGCACCATTAACAGGTGTTGATGGTCCCATTAATGGCCGCATTGTCCATTGTGATGGCATGAATCGCCGTTCAGCTAGCCATTGTCTCTGTTGAATTCCCCCTTTGGGTTTGATTACATGCTGGGGCATGTCCAATTGCCCTTGTCTGCCGAGAGAACTGTGTGCCGCGTTAACAATGTTGACTCCCTGGTCGTTTGCCGCATTTGAGCCAAGATTTTTGTCATACATCATTCTGGTCTCTTGCCCCCCCGAGATAAATGTCTGGGTTATCAGAGCCGCCACTTCCAAGGTCAAGTCTTTGGTCTCAATCATTTTCCTGAAAACCCCAGCGTGCCCGATGCCCTCAATAAAAAAGTCTCGCAGCATCTCTGCTCTGCAAGCATCTGGGAATGTACATTGGCTCGCCAGTCGCTGGAGATCTGCCACGAAGTCTGGAACGCTTTGCCCTTCTCGCCGCCGGTGCATGTAAAACCGGTGTCTTGCCATGTGCATGCTGCTCGCCGGTTTAAGCTGTTCCCCGATCAACTTACTGAGCTCTTCGAACATCTTGTCCGCCGGCTTCTCTGGCGCTAGAAGGTCCTTCATCAGGGAGTATGTTCTGGATCCACAAACCGTCAGGAGATGAGCCCTGCATTTGTCGGCCAAATCCGGTCCCAACCATTCCTTAGTGACAAAACTTTGCTGTAGTCTCTCAATAAAGTCGTCCCAATCATCACCAACACAGTACCTCTCTTCTGTGCTGCTAGTGGCCATGCGCGCGTGGTTTAAATCCCAGTTTCTCGTCGCCAATGATATGTCCTTACTATACAGTATAAATGCACACGAGGCCCATACTTGAGAGAAGGTCACTCTGTGACCAGTTACCTTTATTACCAAGACCTCAAGTGAGGAAGGTGGGTGGAGCTTCCCCTTTTATACCTGAAAGTCCAGGTTAGGAGTGTGTCCCACAAGTTCTGCCCCTGTGATCAATGTTCTCAAGGTGTACAACTTAGGTCAGCTAATGGGTTACAATGATTGTTGAATACATGACAGATATTTTTACTGTTATTGATTTCTAATAACAGGACTAAGGTCTACATCCAGTCAATGGTCTCTAATCTTGTCTTCTGATTTTATAGTGAACTTAGATTTCTGCAAGATCCCTCCGTTCACAAGTTTTAACTTGAATATATTCTTCAGTAAGAATAATATGTTTACTAAAATTTCAGTCAGATTAACATTTTGTGATTTTAAATATATCAATCCATCAGATCTTTCCTCAACATCACAAGTTAGTGATATAAAATATATTCTGGTGACTCGGCACTAATTTCAAATGCATAGCAAAAGATTTGTGTATACTAACCATAATACTATAAGCACAGCCACAATTTACAAATGGTTTGTGTTCCAAAACTATATGAGTCAGAAATTCAGACTATTGATAATTTTACACCCAATTATCATTGTGCAGACAATTGGTAATGAGGTTATATTAAACTACGATAATACCGCACTGTATATTCTGAAATGTGTTTAAAACTGTGGTAAATATTTACAGTCAGCGAACTAGAAACACCAGTTTAATCAATTATCGAATGTTAGACAACTCTGCATATTCTAATACTTGAAACCCCTTGTACTACCAGAGCAATAAATCATAGCTGAAGAAGCTTTAATACTGCTGTCAGACCTAGGGGAGTGTGTTTTATGGATTTTTTCTAATTTTTGACATGGTTTCCAATATAAAATGGGTAATTGAACTTCACTGATACATTATAATGCATCACAAAGCAATATTAATGATTTTTTTTAAACATTCCTACTTCGTCTCAAAAATGTGCAATAAAACTATTTGCACTATTTTGTATTACAGCAGGGTTGTGAATAATATTTAGGGCTGCAATGTTTTAGTGGAAAGAAATCTACATGTTTCAACTGGAAAAAACAAGTCCCCTCGGGAATACATGTGGTAGAAACTGTCATCAATTGTAACAGGTGCAAGAAGGAGGGCAATAGTTCCACAGGCCTTCAATCTGTTGACTGAATTGAAATGGACAACGGCTATGGAGGAGACAAAAAAGGCACCCAACACAAAAGTAATTAAAATAGCAAGTCAAACTTGTAGAACTTCTGATTGACAAAGTTCACAAATGAATTTTTGACGTGCTCATGGTATAGTCCGGTGTTTGCTTTTTATCATCATCATAGGCAGTCCCTCGTAATCGAGGAAGACTTGCTTCCACTCTTAAAAATGAGTCTTTAGGTGGCTGAACAGTCCAATTCGAGAACCACAGTCCCAGTCACAGCTGGGGCAGATAGTTGTTGAGGGTAAGGGAGGGTGGGACTGGTTTGCCGCTCGCTCTTTCCGCTGCCTGCGCTTGATTTCTGCATGCTCTCGGCGATGAGACTCGAGGTGCTCAGCGCCCTCCCGGATGCACTTCCTCCACTTAGGGCGGTCTTTGGCCAGGGACTCCCAGGTGTCAGTGGGGATGTTGCACTTTTTCAGGGAGGCTTTCAGGGTGTCCCTGTTACGTTTCCTCTGCCCACCTTTGGTTCATTTGCCGTGAAGGAGTTCCGCGTAGAGCACTTGCTTTGGGAGTCTCATGTCTGGCATGTGAATTATGTGGCCTGCCCAGCGGAGCTGATTAAGTGTGGTCAGTGCTTCAATGCTGGGGATGTTGGCCTGGTCGAGGACGCTAATGTTGGTGCATCTGTCCTCCCAGGGGATTTGTAGGATCTTGTGGAGGCATCAGTGGTGTTATTTCTCCAGCGACTTGAGGTGTCTACTGTACATGGTCCATTCTCTGAGCCATTCAGGAGGGCGGGTATTACCACAGCCCTGTAGACCATGAGCTTGGTGGCAGTTTTGAGGGTCTGGTCTTCAAACACCCTTTCCCTTAGGCGGCCGAAGGCTGCAATGGCGCACTGGAGGTGGTGTTAAATCTTGTCGTCAATGACTGCTCTTGTTGATCAGAGGCTCCCGAGGTATGGGAAATGGTCCCGGTGTCCAGGGCCGTGCTGTGGATCTTGATGACTGGGGGGCAGTGCTGTGCGGCAGGGACAGGCTGGTGGAGGACCTTTGTCTTACGGATGTTTGGCGTAAATAATTAAAATAGCAAGTCAAACTTGTAGAACTCCTGATCGACAAGGTTCCCAAATGAATTTTTGACTTGCTTGTCGTATATTCCGGTGTTTGCTTTTTAATGCCAACATTAAGCCATGAAGGGATTAATGCCAATAAAATAGCACACACAGGACTGCTGTATGAGTGCATTAAGTATTCATATCTAAACTTTGCTACCTTAAAACGACACAGGTAAGCAAAGTTATTCTTGTATAAATCTTATAAACATATAGGGAACAAAATTCCTCGACCACCAGAAGTACGACAGGGTGAGACTCCTGCCCGCCTGTCTAGCCCGGTTCTGACTTCGTCCCCAGGCCAGCCTTATTTGCATGAAGCCATGTATGCCCATGCCATTTCTGGTGTTCCCCGGGCATTCGCCCCAAAAGGGGACTGGGCCTTTCTCAGCAAACCTTACCACTCCATTGTGCAAGATATGTGGCGGGAGTAGGCCACTGTGGACAAAGAAGTGTAGAAAGCTACAAGAACTTACGATTTTAAAGTTGCTGCTTTCCTAACAGCAATCAATTGCTGTGAAGTGCGTTCTTTGGGCTGCCCTTCCATCAAGCTGTTAACTTGGTACGCAAGCTTCGTGCAGATATATCTGGTGTTGGAGCTGAAGAAGGCAGACGTTGTGGGATTTGTGGCAGGTCATGTTACCTAACCATTCCCACCACTTCTACTGATGTAAGCACAGGGTGGAGGGGGTTGCGGTGGGGGGCATGGATACACGAAGCACTCTGCTCCACTTCTGGCAGAAAAAGGGCAGAGACCCAATAGAACAAGGTCTCACCCCAAATTATGGCTTATCCTGCCACAGCACACACCCATTCCCTGAGTTTTCAGAGTGTTTAATATAGTACTTTGTAAAACAAAACAATCAATATATTCATCTTTCAAATGAAATAGTTACTCCCATTATTGTATAAATACGTACCAATCAGTAAATTGGTTATATATATCTCAATGGCCCCCATATTTACTGGGGCGGGATTTCCAAGCGGGGTAGTCCGGATTTCCCCAAATGCTGTGTATGTGTTTTGTTTAAACAGGATCGCCTGATTGACAGGCTTGGCACCCTGTCAGGTGGGGAATGCTCCAGAAGAGGCCGCAGCCCAGGAGCAGGTAAGTTTGTGCTGCTGGAGTAGACGTCATGACGTGTTGGGGGTGGATACTGCGTAGATACAGAGTGATTTGTAGGGTCAGGGGGTGATAGCGAGGCATCGGAGACAGATCGGGTCATGATGGCGAGTCAATGGGGTCGGTGGTCACGGGGGCAGTCTGATTGGGGGGTGGGGGTGGGTCCATTTGCGGGGAGGGAAGCATGTTAGCTTGCGGGGCTGGGAGGAAGCACTCCTGCTCCCTGGCCCACAAGCAGTGCTGGAAAAGCACTTGCCTCTTCCATGCCGCAGTCCTCACCTCCAGGTTTCCTGAGGCATGGGAAACCCAGCTGGCCAGGGTTAAACCTAAAATAGAGATAACATCTGAGGCAAGCAGCGTCAGTAAAAATATTTAAACGAGCATCCCGCCTCCTGTGAGTGGGTTGGTTACCCGTCCCGCCTCCATTAAAACCGTAAGTGCATGGGTTTGAGACGGTTGAAAATTTTTTTTACATTCCATCCAACCCAAACCCATCAGTTTTTGGGGGTTAAAATTTCCTTCAATGTTTCTCTCAGAACATCTGCAGTCAAGCCTCCAGAGAGTTTGAGGGAGTTTTGATTGGTAAATTTCTGATCTGCAGGAAGGAGATTGCTGATTTCCAGTGCTCTGAATCTGCTCTCTTTCATAGTATAATATTATGCATTATCACCATCTCACTGTACATCTGAGTGAAAGACTACACTGTGCTTTTGGCATGTTGAAGGGTCTGATACCTCTGACCAATATGTTCTGACTGTGTGGTGACTGATGTGTCCATGCATTGTGCTATTCAGAAATGGTCCTGTGAAGGATTCTACCACAAGTAGAAAAGTCTCTCATGGCTTGAAGTAATGGCATCCTATTCCTCACCAAAAGCCTCATCATCGTGCTCATTGTCCTTGTTCATCTCCTCTAAAATAGTAATATGTTCTGGATGTGGTTAGAAGAAACTGGATGTGGAGGATTAGGGCCATCTAAAGAAAGTCCCTATGACTTTAGCAGTGGCCTGAAAGCGCAAGCAAAATGGGCACGGGCCTTCACTCTGCTAAATCTGTTGTCATTGTGCCCATTCTACATCTGTAAAATGGGTGCAACAATGTTGAATGTAGGCCCCAATGTGACTGGGGTGGTAATTCCAGACTTATTTAACTTCTACTCTAATGCTTCTTGTAACGTACAAAATAACAAAGCACTATCCCAGTCAGTGGCCTAAATACTCACTTGTTTTTCTTCTTGGCCTGCTCCTACTTGAAATTTGTCTGGCTGTATTCCTAATTTCCAATGGTAGGCCCTCACCTACTTCTTGCAGTAAATCTACCAACTAGCATTGAACGTATATCTTTTTGTTCTTTTTTGTGGCCTCCATGTTCAGGAAGGTTGGTAGTTTGACTCCTGGCTAACCCCCAAGAACAAGTGGGTTGGGGGCGGGTGGGAATTAAATTTCTCAAACCCAACTCCAATGCCCACTTCCAGTTTTAACAGAGGCGGGGCCTGAGGGAAACCCATACTTCTGGATTTCTTCCAACACCCTCCCCTACACTCTTCCCAGTTCCAAGTAAGTATTGGGGCCCTAGTCACTCCAGGGTTAGTCAGTAAAGCTGCTAACTAACCTTGCTGCTGACTGTCCCCCAGTCCTGCACCGCACCACCACCCCCTTTCACCACCCTTCCCAGATGTGGACCCCATGAAACTAGCTCCCTCAAAGCTCAAAAGGAGGAAGCATTCCAATCCCTAGAGTAAGAATGAGACATAAAATACTGAAAAAATAACAGTGAAGCTAATTGTGCTCACCATTATTTATGTGCAAATCTCACAGCAACTTCAGGCGAGGCCACATGTGCAGTTAAAAGCGAAAATCCAGAAGGTGCCGTCCGAGATACGCTGCTCCACCGTTAACAGCACCTTGCTGAAGAACAACAACTTATATAGCACCTTTAATGTAATAAAACGTATCAAGGCACTTCATAGAATCATAGAAAAATTACAACACTGAAAGAGGCCATTCGGCCCATCATGTCGGTTATGCTCATAATAAAGTGATACAACTGAGTACTGTATGCAATGAGTACATGTGACCTTAGCTCCTTTAATTAAACTCTAGCATGGAGGCCTGCTTATATACAGTGTTTCAAAGGGATGCTGGGATTCCTTGAGACTCCAACAGGTAGGCCCTCTGGTGGTGGTGTGATACAGGTTGCCAAAGGTGACATACATAACATCACTCCCTCTTAAAGTCAATAGTACACTTGTTTACAGGGTGAGACAATCTGCGGCTTTTCGCTCCCTTGTCGACCGTCTCGGTACAAATGCAGGTATGGGTGAGTTGGTTGGTTCTTCGCAGGGCTGCTGGGCAGCTGGCCTTGCCGGGCTGCTGGGGATGGTGAGTTCAGCTTCGTGGTCAACCGTGATGTCGGTTGCCACTTATGTGTGTGTTGGAGGGTCGAAGTTGGTGGTGTCCTCTTCGGGTTGCTCGTGGCTGTTTGTGAATCGCAACTTGGTTTGGTCCAAATACTTTCTGCACGTTAGACCATTGGCCAATTTGACCTGAAATACACTACTCCCTTCTTTGGTTATGACCGTTTCAGCAAGCCATTTGGGACCATGTCCATAGTTGAGTAAAAATACAGGGTCATTGACTTCAATATCACGTGACAAGTTTGCGTGATCATGGTACATGCTTTGTTGGTGCCGCCTGCCCTCGACATGATCATGGAGATCAGGGTGGACAAGAGAGAGCCTTGTTTTGAGCACCCTTTTCATGAGCAGCTCGGCTGTGGGAACCCCGGTGAGCGAGTGGAGTTTGGTGTGGTAGCTGAGCAGGACTCGGGACAGGCGGGTCTGCAGGGAGCCTTCCGACACGCGTTTCAAGCTTTGCTTGATGGTTTGGACTGCCCTTTCTGCCCGGCCGCTGGATGTGGGCTTGAACGGGGCAGATGTGACGTGCTTGATCCCATTGTGGGTCATGAATTCCTTGAATTCAGCACTGGTGAAACACAGCCCATTATCGCTGACAAGGACATCAGGCAGGCCGTGTGTGGCAAACATGGCTCATTGGCTTTCGATGGTGGCAGTGGATGTGCTTACAGACATTATTACACATTCAATCCATTTTAAATAAGCATCCACAGCAACGAAGAACATTTTGCCTAGGAATGGGCCAGCAAAGTCAACATGGATCCTGGACCACGATTTGGAGGGCCATGACCACAAACTTAGTTGTGCCTCTCTGGGTGCATTGCTTAGTTGAGAGCAAGTGTTGCATTGGCGCATGCATGATTCTAAGTCTGAGTCGACGCCGGGCCACCACACATGGGATCTGGCTATGGCTTTCATCATTACTATGCCTGGGTGGGTACTGTGTAGGTCGCGTATGAACGTTTCCCTGCTTTTCTTTGGCAAAACCACACGATTACCCCACAAAAGACAGTCTGTATGGACATTTCGTCTTTGCGCTTCTGGAATGGCTTGATCTCTTCATGCCTCTCCGCTGGGACGCTGGGCCAGCTCCCATGGAGGACACAGTTTTTTACCAAGGACAGTAAAGGATTCTGGCTGGTCCAGGTCCTGATCTGGCGGGCCGTAACAGGTGACTTTTTGTTTTCGAATGCATCCATCACCAAGAGCAAATCTGCAGGCTGTGCCATTTCCACCCCGGTAGTGGGCAATGGTAGCCGACTGAGATCATCAGCGCAGTTCTCTGTGCCTGGTCTGCGGCAGATTACATAGTTGTATGCAGACAGCGTGAGTGCCCATCTTTGGATGTGGGCAGAGGCATTGGTGTTAATCCCTTTGCTCTCTGAGAATAGCGATATGAGCAGCTTATGGTCAGTTTCTAGCTCAAGCTTGAGACCAAACAGATACTGATGCAATTTTTCACCCCATAAACACACACCAGAGCTTCTTTTTCAATCATGCTGTAAGCCCTTTCGGCCTTGGACAAACTCCTGGACACATAGTCGATCGGTTGCAATGTTCCCGATTCGTTAGCCTGTTGTAACACACACCCGACCCCATATGACAATGCATCGCAAGCTAGCACTAATCATTTACATGGGTTATACAGAACAAGCAGTTTGTTGGAACACAACAGATTTCTGGCTTTCTCAAAAGCAGCCTCTTGTGATTTCCCCCATACCCAGAAATCTCCCTTGCGCAGTAGCACGTGTAGGGGTTCTAGCAAGGTGCTTAACCCGAATGGGAAATTACTGAAATAGTTGAGGAGTCCCAAGAACGACAGCAGCTCCGTCACGTTCTGTGGTCTCGGTCACGTTCTTGGTGGCCTCCATCTTGGTGTCGGTGGGTCTGATGCCGTCTGCTGCGATTCTTCTTCCTAACATCGCGATCTCTGGCGCCAGGAAAACACACTTCGAGTGTTTCAACCTGAGACCCATGCAATCTAGCCGACTTAGAACCTCTTCCAGGTTCTGCAAGTGTTTGATGATATCCCGACCTGTGACCAGTATGTTGTCCTGGAAAACCAGGGTGCGCGGAACCGACTTTCGCAGGCTCTCCATGTTCCGTTGGAAAATTGCCGCGGCCGAACGAATTCCAAACGGTCATCTGTTGTAGATGAACAGAACTTTGTGCATGTTGATGCAGGTGAAGCCTTTCGAAGATTCCTCCAGCTCCTGTGTCATGTAGGCCGGGGTCAGGTCCAACTTGCTGAACGTCTTTCCTCTAGCCAGGGTTGCAAATAGGTCGTCTGCCTTGAGTAGCGGGTACTGGTCCTGTCATGAAAAACGGTTAATGGTTACATTTATAGTGGCCACAAATTCTGACCGTGCCGTCGCCTTTGAGAACCGGAACAATCAGACTGGCCCACTCGTTGAACTCCACCGGCACGATGATGCCTTCTCGCTACAGCCTGTCCAACTCAATTTCCACTTTCTCTCGCATCATATATGGCACCACCTGTGCCTTGTGGTGGATAGGTCATGTACCGGGAACCAAGTGGATCTGCACCTTCGCCCCCGAGAATCTTCTAATGCCTGGCTCAAACAACGACGGGAATCTGCTCAGAACCTGGGCACATGAGGCGGCGTCGACGGACGAAAGCGCTCGGATGTCGTCCCAGCCAGCTTCTGCTGAACAGTATGGGGCCATCCCCTGGCACAATCCATAGAGGGAGTTCGTGCACTGCTCCATCATAGGAGACTTTTACTTCTGCGCTGCCAATAACAGTGATCAGCTCTTTAGTGTAAGTTCTTAGCTTGGTGTGAATGGGACTAAGCTTGGGCCTGTGTGCCCTTGTTCCACCACAGCCTGTTGAAGGCCTTTTTACTCATTATAGACTGACTCGCACCCATGTCTAGTTCCATGGATACTGGAATTCCGTCAGTTCAACTTTTAACATGATCGGTGGACATTTTGTGGTGAAGGTGTGAACCCTGTACACTTCTGCCTCCTCGGTTTGAGTCTCTAGTTCAGCCTGATCCACCATGGATCGATCTTCCTCTGCAACGTGGTGGTTTGCAGGGTTTACAGCTCATCTGCACATTCGCTGGAGGTGTCCCATTGTTCCACAGCCTTTGCACACATAGTGTTTGAAGCTGCATTGATGGGGCTGATGATCACCTCCACAGTGCCAACAAGGTGTTAACTGCTTCACATTAACGATTGATGGCAGACTCTGCATCATCTGAGGTCGTGCAGCTGCCGGTGTGTACATTCTGCCAGATGCATTCCTGCTTGAAAACGACATTACTTTGTGTACAGTTCTTGCCGAAACCTCTCGATGCTGCGAAATTTGTTTGGTGTCATCACTGGTGGACATAAATGTCTTGGCTATCTTTATGGCTTTGCTCAGATTCGGTGTTTCAAGTTTCAACAGTCAATAGTTTGCGAAGGGTAACCCCATGGCCAATACCAAGCACAAAAAAGTCTCTTAGCATTTGTTCAAGGAAACCATCAAATTTGTAATGTCCTGCAAGGCGCCTTAGTTTGGCGACGTAGCTCACCACTTCCTGGCCTTCCGACCATTAACACATGTAGAACCGATACCTCGCCATCAAAACGCTTTCCTTCGGATTTAGGTGCTCCCGTCCCAACGTACACAGTTCTTCATAGGATTTGGTTGCTGGTATCACCGGAGCTAGAAGATTCTTCATGAGGTCATAGGTTGTTGCCTCACAGACAGTAAGGAGGATCGCCCTTTGTTTGGCAGCGTTCTCGTTCCCTTCCAGCTCATTGGCCACGAAGTATTTGTCAAGTCGCTCCATGAAGGCCTCCCAATCGTCCCCTTCTGAGAATTTCTCCAGGATACCAACAGTTCTTTGCATTTTCGCATGGTTGTTCGTTATCTCTTTGCCAATTATTATGCTCATAATAAAGTGATACAACTGGGTACTGTATGCAATGAGTAAGTGTGACCATAGCTCCTATAATTAAACTCCAACATGGGAGGCCTGCTTATATACAGTGCTCCCAACGGATGCTGGGATCCCTTGGGACTCCAACAGATAGGCCCTCTGGAGGTGGTGTGATACAGGTTGCCAAGGATTACATACATAAAAGTGTCCATGCTGGTTGAAATAGTAACTATCCAGCCTAATCCCACCTTTCAGCACTAGGCCCGTAGCCCTGTAGGTTACGACTCATTAAGTGCACATCCAAGTCGCTTTTAAATGTGATGAGGGTTTCTGCCTCTACCACCCTTTCAGGCAGCGAGCTCCAGACTCCCACCATCCTCTGGGTGAAGAAATTCTTCCTCATCGCCCCTCTAAACCTTCTACGAACTACTTTACATCTATGCCCCCTGGTTATTGACCCCTCTGCTAAGGGAAATAGGTCCTTCCTATCCACTCTAGGCCCCTCATAATTTTATACACCTCAATTAAATCTCCCTTCAGCCTCCTCTGTTCCAAGGAAAAATCTTTCCTCATAGCTAAAGTTTTCCAGTCCTGGCAACATCCTCATAAATCTACTCTGCACCCTTTCTAGTGCAATGACATCCTTCCTGTAATGTGGTGACCAGAGCATTATGCAGTACTCAAGCTGTGGCCTAACTAGTGTTGTATACAGTTCTAGCATAATCTCCCTGCTCTTGTATTCTATGCCTTGGCTAATAAAGGAAAGACCATTCCGTATGACTTTTTAACTACCTTAGCGACTTGATCTAAGGATCTGTGGACATATACTCCAAGGTCCCTCTGTTCCTCCACACCTCTCAGTATCCTTCCATTTATTGTGTATTCCCTTGCCTTGTTGTCCCTCCCCAAATGCATTACCTCACACTTTTCCAGATTGGATTCCATTTGCCACTTTTCTGCCCAACTGACCATATCATCGATACCTTCCTGCAGTCTAGAGCTTTCCTCCTCACTGTCAACCACACATCCAATTTTCATATTAGCTGCAAATTTCTTTATCATGCCCCCTACATTTAAGTCTAAAACATTCATTAACACTACAAAAAGCAAGGGACCGAGTTCTGAGCCCTTTGGAACCGCACTTGAAACAGCCTTCCAGTCGCAAAAACTCCCCTCAACTATTACCCTTTGCTTCCTGCCACTGAGCCAATTTTGGATCCAATTTGCCATTCTCCCTTGGATCCCATGGTCTTTTACTTTTTTGATCAGCCTGCCATGTGGGACCTTGTCAAAAGCCTTGCTAAAATCCATGTAGACTACATCAAACGCACTGCCCTCATCGACTCTCCTTGTTACCTCCTCAAAGAACTCAATCAAGTTAGTCAGGCATGACCTTCCCTTAACAAATCCATGCTGACTGTCCTTGATTAATCTGTGTCTCTCTAAATGAAGGTTTATCTTGTCCCTCAGGATTGATTCCAGTAATTTTCCCACCACCGAGGTTAAACTATCTGGCCTGTAATTGGTCGATTTATCCCTTCCTCAGCAGTTTTCCAATCCTCTGGCACAACTCCTGTGGCCAGTGAGGATTGGAAAAATCACAGGAGTGTTATCAAAAAAGACCAAAATTGATAGTGAGCCATATAGGAGGTGTTAGGGCAGATGACCAAAAGCTTGGTTAAAGAGGTAGGTTTTTAAGGAACGTCTTAAAGGAGGAAAGAGAAGTAGAGAGGCAGAGAGATTTAGGGAAGGAATTCCAGAGCTTAGGACCTAGGCAACTGAAGGCACGGTCACCAATGGTGGAGCATTTAAAATCAGGGATGTTCAAAAGTCCAGAATAGGTGGAGCGCAAAGGTCTAGGGGAATGAGAGTTGGAGGAGGTTATAGAGATAAGGAGGTGCGAGTTCATGGAGTGATTTGAAAACAAGGATGAGAATTTTAAAATCGAGGCATTGCTTAATGGGGAGCCAATGTAGGTCAGCAAACAGCGCAATGGGTGAACGGGACTTGGTCCGAGTTAGCACATGGGCAGCAGAGTTTTGGATGATCTCAAGTTTATGGAGGTTAGATCTAAGGAGGCCGGCCAGGAGTGCATTGGAATAGTCTAGAGGTGATAAAGGCATAGGTGAGGGTTTCATCAGCAGATATTACGAAGTTGGAAATCGGCAGTCTTAGTGATGGAACGGATATGGGGTAGGAAGCTCAATTTGTGATGAAATATGACACCAAGGTTGTGAACAGACTCGGTCAGCCTTAGACAGTTGGCGGGGAGAGAGATCAAATCAGTGGAAAGGAAATGGAGTTTGTGGTGTGAACCGAAGGCAAATGCTTCGGTTTTCCCGATATTTAATGGGAGGAATTTTCTACTCATCCAGTGCTGGATGTCGGACAAGCAGTCTGATAACATAGAGACAGTGGAGTGTTCAAGCGAGGTGGAGGAGAGGTAGAGCTGAGTATCATCAGCGTACATGTGAAAACTCACATTGTGTTGCCGGATGATGTCACTTAGGGGAAGCTTGTCGATGAGAAATAGGAGAGGGCCAAGGATAGATCCTTTTGGAACACCAGGATCAGGAAGAGAAGCCATTACAGGTGATTCTATGGTTATAGGTGGAAAAATAGGAATTAAACTAGGCGAGTGCAGTCCATCTAGCTTTACGACGGTGGAAAGGCATTGGTGCAGAATATTGTGGTCAACCTTGTCCAAGGCATCAGACAGATCCAGAAGGTCGAGAAGGGAACGATTACTTTTTTCGCAGTCAATTAGGATGTCATTTGTGACTTTGGTAAGAGCAGTTTCAGTACTGTGGCTGATTGGAGGGATTCGGACAAAAGGGCCTAAATTGCCCCTTTCTATAAGAGCCGTGACCACCTCAAAGAGGCAGCCACGGGTCGATAAGGACTCACCACCTAGTCGGCGTGGAGTCCCCGACATTTAATAAATTGCCCTCCAAGTTTTTTCCTGTGGTGATCGTCACCGCGCCGCCCGTGTAGCTGCACCATCGGGCACGTGCCGACCCCTTTCTGACTGGCAGCGACCACTTTTCCACCCCGCGTGAGAAATTGCCCTCCTGGGAATTGCCCCGTAAGAGTGGAGCGGCTGCCGCTCGGTGCACCCAACAGCTTTCCCCGGCGGGAAGCTTGTGGCTGGGCGGCACGTCCGCCCTTAAAGGGGAGGGCGCACTGTTGCGAACGGCATTTTATTTTAATTGTTGTGTCGGCAGACTCCGAGATCGGCCCGACAATGGCGGCCGCTGGTTCGGCCGGGCCGCTAATTGGGGACCCAGCACCCCCTCTTGGATACCGGGCCAACCCTCCCTGGTAGCCCCGTGGGTACCACTAACATGGCTGCAGAGCTTGCAGCAGCCCTCCCCCTTTAATGTCCATGTCACAGTGATGTCATCAGCGCGGCGCTGATGACTATAAGCGACTGCCGCTCCGATGCAAGGGCACTTCCGCCCCACAGCCAACCCGAACACCGCCCCAAGGAAAAAAAATTAACAAATGAGCTGATTGTCGCTTGAGTCTCCGCCCCATGGATTGGAGCAGAGAAAAAAAAAATGGTGAGTGCGCCACTTTTTCGTCAGGGGGGAAATTTCGGCCCCAAGGTGTTCTGGGAAAAATGGGAATGGATTTTGGAGGTGACAGGACATGCAAGAACTTTGGAGAGGAAAGGGAGGTTGGAGATGGGGAGGTACTTTCCAAGGACAGAGGGGTCGAGGGTTGGTTTTTTGAGGAGAGCTGTGAAGATGGTAGATTTGAAGGAAAGGGGACAATACCCGGAGGAGAGAGAACTGTTAACAATATCCGCCAACTGAGAGTCAGGGAGGGAAGTTGCGTGGTCAGCAGTTTAGTAGGAATAGGGTCGAGAGAGCAGGAGGTCGGTCTCATTGACAAGATGAGCTTTGAGAGGGCAATTGGGGAGATAGGAGAGAAATTAGAGAAATATGCAAATTTAGGGTTAGGGCAGTGGGAACAACTGAGAGGAAGTAAGGTCCGGTGGCCTAGAAGGTGGGAAATTGAATGCAGAAGCAGTTGAACGGATGTTGCCGATCTTTTTACCAAAGAAGTCCATAAGCTCCTCACATTTATTGTTGGAGGTGAGGGAGGAGGAGGCAGCGAGGTGAGGGAGGAGGAGGCAGCGAAGGGTGATTTGAGAAGATGGCCAGTGATGGAGAAGAGAAGTCTGGTGTTATTTTTACTGTCGGGGATGATCTTAGAATAGAGGTTGTAGCAATGGAGAGCAGGACCCGGTAGTGGTTAATATGATCTAGCCAAAGCTGGTGATGGATGACTAGGCTAGTTGTCCGCCAAAAAAGTTCAAGTTTGCGTCCCTTAGACTTAAGTGAGTGGAGATGAGGTGTATACGGCGTGAATAGATACGAACTAGACACGCCACAGAATGTTTGGGCTTAATTATTTTAGTGCAAGTACAAAAGCAAAATATTGCTGGAATCTGAAATAAAAACAGAAAATGCTGGAAATACTCAGCAGGTATATGTGGAGAGAGAAACCAAGTTAATGTTTCAGGTCGATGACCCTTCGTCAAACTAGAAAAAGTTAGAGATGTAACAGATTTTAAGCAAGTGTAGGGGTAGGGAAAGGGGGAGGGGAGGAAAGAACAAAAGTGAAGGTCTGTGATAGGGTGGAAGTCAGAAGAGCTTAAGAGACAAAAGGGATGATGGTACAAGGCAAGGGGAGATGGTAATGGGACAAGTTAAGAAACAAAAAATGAGTCTAAATAGGGTGTAAATGGAGATGGCAAAATCATCAACAGCAGTCGTGAGAAAGCAAAAGAAATAGAAAAAAAATATATATCGGGACAGATGTTGTGCTTTGAAATGATTAAACTCGATGTTGAGTCCAGAAGGCTATAAAATACCTCAAAGAAAGATGAGGTGCTGTTCCTCGAGCTTGCATTGAACTTCATTGGAACAGTATAAGAGGCCGAGGACAGAGAGGTCAGAGTGGGAGTGGAACGGAGAATGAAAGTGAGAGGCGACCAGAAGCTCGGGGTCACGCTTACGGACTGAACGGAGGTCCAATCTGCCTTTGGTTTCCCCAATGTAGAGGAGACCATATTGTGAGCAACGAATGCAGTACAGGTGCAGCGCCTAAAATCCGGAACCCTCAGGACCGAGGCCATTCCGGATTCCAGGCTTTTCCGGACTTTTGGTTTGCTTTCTGATGTCACGAATCTGGAAACACTCGAACCCAGGTTCGGGTATTTCCGGATTTCGGAACGTCAGAAAAGGGTGGTGGGGGGTGGGGAGCAGGTACCTGCCGAGAAGCTGTTCGGGCTCTCCGGGGCCCACCAAGGTGGTCGGCGGGCGGGGCCCCACTGAGGGGGTCGTCAGGCGGGCCGTCATGGAGACCCCAAGGTAAGGGCAGTGGCGGAGAGGCGAGGCCTGAGGTCGGGCAGCGGTGGGGCCCTGAGGTGGGTAGGGTCGTTGGGTCCAGATTCCGGAACATTTTATGGATTCCGGATGACCCTGCCACTAATCATCCCGGATTCCGGAACATTCTGGATTCTGGAACTCCGGATTCTCGATGCTGCACCTGTATACTAAATTGAAAGAAGTACAAGTAAATCGCTGTATCAGCTGGGAGGAGTGTTTGGGCCCTGGACAATGGGAAGGGAGGAGGTAAAAGGGCAGGTGTTGCATCTCCTGCACTTGCATGGGAAGGTGCTGTAGGATGGGGAGGGGATGCCAGGTTTGATTGAGGAATGGACCAGAGTGTTGCAGAGGGAGCGATCCCTTCGGAATGCTGAAAGGGGAGGGGAGGGGAAGATGTGTTTGGTGGTGGGATCACGCTGGAGGTGGCGAAAATGACAGAGGGTGATCCGTTGAATGTAGAGGCTGGTGGGGTGAAAGGTGAGGACAAGGGGAACCCTGTCATGGTTCTGAGAGGGAGGGGAAGGGTGAGAACAGAAGTGCGGGTAATAGAATGGACACGGTCGAGGCCCATGTCAACCATGGTAGAGGGGAATCCTCAGTTGAGGAAAAAGGAAGACACCGGATGCACTAGTATGGAACGTGGCATCGTCAGAACAGATGCGACAGAGATGGAGCAACTGGGAGAATGGAATGGAGTCTTTACAGGAAGCGGGGTGGGAGGAAGTGGAGTTCAGGTAGAGTCCATTGGCCTTATATTGAATGTTTGTCAATAGCCTACTCCCAGAAATGGAGATAGAGAAGTCGAAGAAGGGAAGAGTCAGAGATGGACCATGTGACGGTGAGCGTAGGGTGGGAATTGGATACAAATTAAATGAAATTTCTAGTTCAGGGCGAGAGCAGGAAGCGGCACCGATACAGTCATCAATGTACCGGAAAAAGAGGTGAGGAGGGGACCTGAGTAGGACTGGAACAAAAAATGTAAGTACACTTTTTAATAGAGTGATAAATCCTAATTATTGCCAAATAACCTCGCTGGTACTTAACAATTAACTATTACAAGTGTGGAGTCTCAATCCAATGATCTTTTAATTGTTAGAGATTTAAAAATATTGAATTATTTTTTTTTTACTTTCTATCTTTTTCTCTCTCTCTTAATCCATTCTTTCTTTCCCTTTTTATTTTGCTTCCTGTACTTGATTTGTCATTGAATTCAATATTCTAACTGACACTTCCTGGTTCAGACTCTGTGCTGGTCATTTCACAATACTTCAATCTGATTGGTTAAGGAGATGCATAGTTGGTTGCTCTGGTCATACAGGTCCCAGATGACCCATTTTGATCTCCAACTTCCAGTGCAAAGTCTCATGGAAATTAAACGGGAAAGAGCAAGCACTGTTTGTTTGCCAGCTACAGTAAATTCTGGCCCAATGTTATTTAAAGAACCTCCATTGTCTGAGTTCATGTGGACAAACACTTCATCTGATTTCTGATCCACATCCGCAGTACATGGTAGTCCTGTGAATCTAATCCCTGAAAAGCCAACTTTACATTTTTATATAATAATAAGATTGTTTTAGAAATTAACATTGAACACCAAGATATTGGTGTATAAAAAGAAAGGGATTAGTGAAAGTAAAGTGGGTCCCTTGGAGGCAGAGACAGGAGAAATGATAATGGGGAATAAAGAAATGGCAGAGATGTTAAACAAATGTTTTGTATGTGTCACCACAATAGAAGACACAAAGAACAGATTAGAAATTGTAGGGAACCAAGGGTCTAGTGAGAGTGGGTAATTAATATTAGCAAAGAAAAAGTACTGGAGAAATTAATGGGACTAAAAGCCGACAAATCCCTTGGACCTGGGCCTACATCCTAGCATTTTAAAAGAGGTGGCTGCAGAGATAGTAGATGCATTGGTTTTGACCTTCCAGAATTCTCTGCATTCTCGAACAGTCCCTGTGGATTGGAAGGTAGCAAGAAAGGAGGGAGAGAGAAAACAGGCAACTATAGGCCAGTTAGCCTGACATCAGTAGTAGGGAAAATGCTAGAATCTATTATTAAGGATGGGTTAACAGGGCACTTGGAAAATCATAATATAATTAAGCAGAGTCAACCTGGTTTTAAGAAAGGGAAATCATGTTTGACAAATCTGTTAGAGTTTTTTTGAGGCCGCAACAAGCAGAGTAGATAAGGGGGAAACCCTTGCATTTTCAGAAGGCATTTGGTAAGATGCCACACAAATGGTTTGTACACAAGATAAGGGCTCATGGGATTGGGGGTAGTATATTAGCATGGATTGAGGATTGGTGAATGGACAGTAAGCAAAGAGTAGGCATAAACGTTCTTTTTCAGAATGGCAGGGTGTAACTCGTGTAATGTTGCAAGGATCAGTGCTTTGGACTCAGCTATTTACAATCTATATCAATGACTTGGATGAGGGGACTGAGTGTAGTGTATCCAAGTTTGCTGATGATGCAAAGCTAGTTGGGAAAGTAAGCTGTGAGGAGGATGAGAAAAGACTGCAAAGGGATTGGACAAAAAGGTGGCAGATGGCATATAATGTGTGAAGTGTGAAATTATCTACTTTAGCAGGAAGAATGGAAAAGCAAAATATTTTTTAAAAGGTTAAAGATGAGTAAATGTAGGTATTCAGAGGGATTTGGGTGTTCTTGTACACAAATCACTGAAATTTAACATGAGTGTACAGCAAGCAATTAAGAAGGCAAGTGGTATGTTAGTCTTTATTGCAAGAGGATTACAGTATGTGAGTAAGGAAGTCTTGCTACAATTATATAGGGCTTCGGTGAGAACACACCTGGGGTACTGTATGCAGTTTTGGTCTCCTTATCTAAGGAAGGATATACTTTCCTTTAGAGGGGGTGAAACTAAGGTACACTAGATTGATTCCTAGGATGAGAGGGCTTTCCTAGGTTGAGTAGAATTGGCCTATATTCTCGAGAGTTTAGAGGAATGAGAGGTGATCTCATTGAAACGTATAGAATATTTAGAGGCCTTGACAGGGTGGATGCTGAGAGATTGTTTCCCCTGGCTTGGGAATCAAGAACGAGAGGTCAGAGTCTCAGGATAAGGGGTCAGCCAATTAGGACTGAGATGAGGACAAATTTCTTCATTCAGAAGGTTGTGAATCTTTGGAATTCTCTACCCCAAAGGACTGTTGATGCTCAATCAATGAGTATATTCAAGACTGAGATTAATATATTTTTGGGTAGTAAGGGAATCAAAGGATATGGGGATAAAACGGGAAAGTGGAGTTGATATAGAAGTTCAGCCCTGATCTCATTGAATGGCGGAGCAGGCTCAAGGGGCTATGTGTTCTACTCCTGCTCCTATTTCATCTGTTCTACCTGTCATGTATCTTACATTATTATATATAACTGTATCCTAACATGCTATACATGACTGTAATAAGATATGACCTGTAACCACCAGCATACCTTGCCACCAGGGATGCACTTGCAAGAGACAGGTATATAAGCACAGGTCTCAGGCAAGTGCAGCATTCCAGAGCTGTGAAATAAAGGTGCAGGTCCAGAGTGACCTTGACTTCACTACATGCCTCATGTGAATCTGTACTGAGGGGACAGGACTTTACAGTGGCGACGAGGAAGGGATTACAGAATCCACAGAATGGTGAACAACGGATCAGATGAAAAGTACAATGCGGGAGACAATTGGGAGGACTTTATAGAAAGGCTCCAGCAAAGCTTTGTAACCAAAGTCTGGTTAGGCGATGATAAGGCAGACAAGAGAAGAGCCCATCTCTTGACCAGCTGTGGCTCGAAAACATACGCTTTAATGAAGGATCTGCTGGCACCCGAGAAACCAGCAAGCAAGTCGTTTGAAGAATTGAGCACACTGGTAAGGGACCACCTGAAGCCAGCGAGCAGCCTACACAAGGCCAGACACAGGTTCTACAACTACAGACGCTGTGTGGGCCAGAGCATACCCGACTTCGTGGCGGAATTCGGAGGTTGGTTAGTTTATGTGAGTTCTCCGCTGAACTGAGGAGAGAAATGCTGAGAGACTTTTTCATTGAAGGAATAGGACAGGCAGGCATATTCCGAAAGCTCATAGAGATCAAAAACCTGATCTTAGAGGCAGCAGCATTGGTAACACAGACATTCTTGGTAGGGGAAGAAGAAACGAGGTTGATTGATAATGCAGGTACGACAACTAACGAAATATCGGAACAAGAAGTTCACAGCACTAAACAAGCTGCTACCCCCACACACAGAAAAAACCAAGAGAACAGGCTCTCAACAGTAGGCAGAAGCCATCAAGGGCCACAGGAACGGCCGTTCACAACTCATCAACCCACAATGCGAGCAATCAATTACAAACTGAGAGAAGCTCAAGAGAGATCAGCCAGTCACAGCTCATTCTTTGGGAACACTTTGAACAATGGAACAGGTCTGTGCTGGAGGTGTGGGGGTGGGCACTCATCAAGGGGTTGTCGATTTCAGCAGGCTGTTTACAGAATTTGTGAATATACAGGGCATTTGGCCCACATGTGCAAAACAACGGCAGCTTGGCTGGTATACGAATCGGATGGGTCAGAAAGCGGACCAGAAGATAGTGGGGACAATACCCGGGACACCGATGTACAGCGGGTCAACACGATCAATGGCCGCTGCTCCTACAACAGGACGCCTCCTATAATGATGAGGGTCCTACTCAACGGGATATCTGTCAACATGGAGCTGGATACGGGAGTGAGTCAATCTCTCATGGGCGCTCAACAACTTGAACAACTGTGGCCGCATAAAAGAGACAGACCAAAACTCACAAGGGTCGACACCAAACTAAGGACCTATACCAAAGAAATCGTCCCAGTCCTCGGCAGCGCCATGCTCTCTGTCACACACAAAGGGACAGTGAGCCAACTTCCCCTGTGGATTGTCCCCGGAGACCCCCCAGCACTGCTGGGGACAAGCTGGCTGGCAAAACTAAACTGGAAATGGGATGATGTCCATGCCATGTCATTAGAGGAATGGACCTCCTGCTCAACAGTTATAAAGCGATTTGAACATCTCTTTCAGCCAGGTGTGGGCACTTTCAAAGGGGCCAAAGTCAAAATCTACATCACACAGGATGCTAGACCGGTCCATCACAAGGCCAGAGCTGTACCCTATGTGATGAGGGAAAAGATTGAACACGAACTAGACAGGCTTCTGCGGGAAGGCATTATATCACCTGTGGAATTTAGCGACTGGGCAAGTCCCATTGTCCCAGTCATGAAGCCTGATGGATGCGTACGAATCTGTGGGGACCACAAATCTACCATAAACAGAGTCTCCCTACAGGACCAGTACCCGCTGCCTAGGGTGGAGGACTTATTTGCCATATTGGCTGGAGGTAAACTTTTCTCAAAATTAGATCTCACATCCGCGTATATGATGCAAGAATTGACTGGGGAATCCAAGCGACTCACCACCATCAACACACATCGAGGCCTTTTCATGTACAATTGATGGCCATTCGGCATCAGATCGGCAGCTGCCATATTCCAGCGCAACATGGAGAGTCTGCTCAAGTCCATCCTGGGGACGGTTGTATTTCAAGACAAGATACTTATCACGGGCAGGGACACCGACTCCCATCTCCGTAATTTGGAAGAAGTACTAAAGCGGTTGGATCGGGTAGGCCTACGAGTCAAGAAATCCAAGTGCCTGTTTCTCGCACCCGAGGTTGAATTTTTGGGCAGAAGGATTGCCGCTGATGGAATCTGCCCAACAGAGTCCAAAACAGAAGCAATTCGCCTGGCACCCAGTCCCCGGAATGTCTCAGAACTGCGCGCCTTTCTCTGGCTACTCAATTACTTTGGGAACTTTATGCAGAACTTAAGCACGCTGCTGGAGCCTCTCCACGTGCTACTCAGGAAGGGGTGCGATTGGTTTTGGGGGGACGCCCAGCAACGTGCCTTCAATAAGGCATGAGGCATGCAACCTTCTGTGTTCCAACAGTGTTTTGACTTTCTTTGACCCAGGTAAAAAGCTAGTTCTCACATGCGATGCGTCAGCGTATGGGGTCGGGTGCGTTTTGCAACATATCAATAGAGCGGTCAAATTACAACCCATAGCTTATGCCTCCAGGTCACTTTCGCGGGCGGAGCGCGGGTACGGAATGGTAGAGAAGGAGGCGCTCGCGCGCGTGTACGGTTTCAAAAAGATGCACCAATACCTTTTCGGGGCCAAGTTCGCGTTAGAAACCGACCACAAGCCCCTCACATCCCTCCTATCCGAGAACAAGGCAATAAACGCCAACGCCTCGGTGCGATTTCAACAGTGGGCACTCAGCTGGCGTCCTACGACTATACCATAAGGCACAGACCAGGCACAGACAACTGTGCCGACACGCTCAGCAGGAAGGGTCTGACGAACAGGACTGTGAGATAGTCATGGCAATCAATGCCTTTGAGTCCACAGGTTCACCCATGATGGCTCGCCAAATCAGAGCCTGGACGGCCAGCGACCCCACGTTATCCTTAGTAAAAAGGTGTGTCCTAACCGGTGACTGGGCAGAGGCTCGCTATGCATGCCCTGAGGAATTAAAACACTTTCACAGGCGCATGCATGAGCTATCACTACAAGCAGACTGCCTGATGTGGGGCAGCCGAGTAGTCATGGCTCTGCGAGGCAGAGAGGCATTTATCCGGGAGCTCCACCGCGAGCACCCGGGGATCGTTCTCATGAAGACCATAGCCAGATCCCACGTCTGGTGGCTTGTTATTGACACGGTCTTGGAGCTCTGCGTCCGACAGTGCACCATTTATGCCCAACTCAGCAATGCCCCCAGGGAGGCTCCACTGAGCTCCTGGCCTGGCCTACCAAACCGTGGACGCGGGTGCACGTAGACTATGCGGGCCCATTCATGGGAAAAATGTTCCTCGTAGTTGTAGATGCATTTTCAAAGTGGATCGAATGCACCATTTTAAACTCGAGCACAACATCCACCACTGTGGAGAGCCTCGCAACCATGTTTGCAATGCACGGAATCCCTGACATATTGGTCAGTGACAATGGTCCGTGTTTCACCAGCGCAGAATTCCAAGACTTTATAATTGATCACGGCATAAATCACATCAAGACAGCACCATTCAAGCCGGCCTCCAATGGCCAGGCGGAGAGAGCAGTGCAAATCATTAAACAAGGCATGCTGAAAATCCAAGGTCCCACGCTGCAGGGTCTCCTGTCGCGACTGCTGCTGGCATACAGATCTCGTCCGCACTCACTGACTGGGATCCCCCCCCGTGCAACTGTTGATGAAAAGGACTTTAAAAACAAGGCTCTCATTAATCCTCTCAGACATGCACAAAATCGTTGAGGCAAAGCGCCGTAAGCTGACTGAGTACCATGACAGAAATTCGAGGGGGAGATAGAATGAGATAGGGGACAAAGTGTTTGTACTAAACTATGGCAGGGGTCCCAAATGGCTTGCAGGGACAGTAACAGGCAAGGAAGGAAACAGGCTACTGGTAGTACAAATGGACAATGGCAAAACCAGCCAGAGTCATGTAGACCAAGTCAAAAGCAGAGTTACCAACAACACTGCGGAACCAGAGGCAGACTACCATGTGGAACTCGCACCACACCTGGTGGACAGACAGAGGGAACAACCTGAGGAAAGGGCAATCCCAACAGACAGCCCAGGCGGGTCAACAACAATCACACCAATCGAAACAGATAGCCAAGGCGAGATACCAGTAACCACACCCAAAGAAAAACAGACACCAAGGTAAACAACTGAACCACAACTCAGACGCTCCACGCGAGAGCGTAGACCACCTGAGAGACTGAACCCATAAAGGCAATAAGACCTTGGGGGAGGGTCATGTCATGTATCTTACATTATTATATATAACTGTATCCTAACATGCGATACATGACTGTAATAAGATATGACCTGTAACCACCAGCATACCTTACCACGAGGGGTGCACTTGCAAGAGACAGGTACATAAGGACAGGTCACAGGCAAGTGCAGCATTCCAGAGCTGTGAAATAAAGATGCAGGTCCAGAGTAACCTTGACTTCATTACATGCCTCGTGTGAATCTGTATTGAGGGGACAGGACTTTACACTACCAAACATCCATTCTGACCACCTACGGCAGGCATGAGAGCAATGTTAAACACTTTCCACATTTACTATTTCTAAACTAATCTAAATCTCAAGTGGGAAGACAAAATTCCTGACACCAAAATACTTGAGGAAGCTAAGCTACGAAGTGTAAAGTCCTGTTCCCTCAGTACAGATTCACACGAGGCATGTAGTGAAGTCAAGGTCACTCTGGAGCTGCACCTTTATTTCACAGCTCTGGAATGCTGCACTTGCCTGAGACCTGTCCTTATATACCTGTCTCTTGCAAGTGCACCCCTGGTGGTAATGTATGCTGGTGGTTACAGGTCATGTCTTATTACAGTCATGTATAGCATGTTAGGATACATTTATATATAATAATGTAAGATACATGACATCACCCTCCCCCAAGGTCTTATTGCCTTTATAGGTTTAGTCTCTCAGGTGGTCTACGCTCTCGCGTGGAGCGTCTGAGTTGCGATTCAGTTGTTTACCTTGGTGTCTGTTTTTCTTTGGGTGTGGTTGCTGGTATCTCGCCTGGGCTGTCTGTTTCAATTGGTGTGATTGTTGTTGACTCGCCTGGGCTGTCTGTTGGGATTGCCCTTTCCTCAGGTTGTTCCCTGTCTGTCCACCAGGTGTGGTGCGAGTTCAACATTGTAGTCTGCCTCTGGTTCCGCAGTGTTGTTGGTAAATCTGCTTTTGACTTGGTCTACATGCCTCCGGCAGGTTTGGCCATTGTCCATTTGTACTACCAGTAGTCTGTTTCCTTCCTTGCCCGTTAATGTCCCTGCAAGCCATTTGGGACCCCTGCCATAGTTTAGTACAAACACTTTGTCCCCTATCACATTCCATCTCCCCGTCAAATTTCTGTCATGGTACTCAGTCAGCTTACGGTGCTTTGCCTCAATGATTTTGTGCATGTCTGGGAGGATTAATGAGAGCCTTGTTTTTAAAGTCCTTTTCATCAACAGTTGCGCGGGGGGAATCCCAGTCAATGAGTGCGGACGAGATATGTATGCAGGCAGCAGTCACGACAGGCGACCCTGCAGTGTGGGACCTTGGATTTTCAGCATGCCTTGTGAAATGATTTGCACTGCTCTCTCCACCTGGCCGTTGGAGGCCGGCTTGAATGGTGTCGTCTTGACGTGATTTATGCCGTGCTCAATTATAAAATCTTGGTATTCTGCGCTGGTGAAGCACGGACCATTGCCACTGACCAATATGTCAGGGATTCCGTGCATTGCAAACATGGTTGCGAGGCTCTGCACAGTGGTGGAGGTTGTGCTCAAGTTTAAAATGGTGCATTCGATCCACTTTGAAAATGCATCTACAACTACGAGGAACATTTTGCCCATGAATGGGTCCGCATAGTCTACGTGCACCCGTGACCACGATTTGGTAGGCCAGGGCCAGGGGCTCAGAGGAGCCTCCTTGGGGGCATTGCTGAGTTGGGCATAAATGGTGCACTCTCGGACGCAGAGCTCCAAGTCTGCTTCAATACCAAGCCACCAGACGTGGGATCTGGCTATGGCCTTCATGAGAACGATCCCCGGGTGCTCGCGGTGGAGCTCCCGGATAAATGCCTCTCTGCCTCGCAGAGGCATGACTACTTGCCTGCCGCACATCAGGCAGTCTGCTTGTAGTGATAGCTCATGCATGCGCCTGTGAAAGGGTTTTAATTCCTCGGGGCAGGCATCGCGAGCCTCTGCCCAGTCACCGGTTAGGACACATCTTTTTACTAAGGATAACGTGGGGTCGCTGGCCGTCCAGGCTCTGATTTGGCGAGCCATCATGGGCGAACCTGTGGATTCAAAGGCATTGATTGCCATGACTATCTCACAGTCCTGTTCGTCAGACCCTTCTGAGGTCGCCAGGGGTAGCCTGCTTTGCGCGTCGGCACAGTTGTCTGTGCCTGGTCTGTGCCTTATGGTATAGTCGTAAGACGCCAGCATGAGTGTCCACCGTTGAATTCGCGCCGAGGCGTTGCCGTTTATTGCCTTGCTCTCAGATAGGAGGGCGTGAGGGGCTTGTGGTCGGTTTCTAACGTGAACTTGGCCCCAAAAAGTTATTGGTGCATCTTTTTGACACCATACACGCACTCGAGCGCCTCCTTCTCTACCATTCCGTACCCACGCTCTGCCCGCGAAAGTGACCTGGAGGCATAAGCTATGGGTTGTAATTTGCCCGCACTATTGACATGTTGCAAAACACACCCGACCCCATGCGCTGACGCATCACATGTGAGAACTAGCTTTTTACCTGGATCAAAGAAAGTCAAAACACTGTTGGAACACAGAAGGTTGCGTGCCTTATTGAAGGCGCGTTCCTGGGCATCCCCCCAAAACCAGTCGCACCACTTCCTGAGTAGCACATGGAGAGGCTCCAGCAGCGTGCTTAAGTTCTGCATAAAGTTCCCAAAGTAATTGAGTAGCCCGAGAAAGGCGCGCAGTTCTGAAACATTCCGGGGACTGGGTGCCAGGCGAATTGCTTCTGTTTTGGACTCTGTTGGGCAGATTCCATCAGTGGCAATCCTTCTGCCCAAAAATTCAACCTCGAGTGCGAGAAACAGGCACTTGGATTTCTTAACTCGTAAGCCTACCCGATCCAACCGCTTTAGTACTTCCTCCAAATTACGGAGATGGGAGTCGGTGTCCCTGCCCGTGATAAGTATGTCGTCTTGAAATACAACCGTCCCCAGGATGCACTTGAGCAGACTCTCCATGTTGCGCTGGAATATGGCAGCTGCCGACCTGATGCCAAATGGGCATCGATTGTACATGAATAGGCCTCGATGTGTGTTGATGGTGGTGAGTAGCTTGTATTCCTCGGTCAATTTTTGCATCATATACGCAGATGTGAGGTCTAGTTTTGAGAAAAGTTTACCTCCAGCCAATGTGGCAAATAGTCCTCCGCTCTGGGCAGCGGGTACTGGTCCTGTAGGGAGACTCTGTTTATGGTAGATTTGTAGTCCCCACAGATTCGTACGGATCCATCAGGCTTCATGACTGGGACGATGGGACTTGCCCAGTCGCTAAATTCCACAGGTGATATAATGCCTTCCCGCAGAAGCCTGTCTAGTTTGTGTTCAATCTTTTCCCTCATCACATAGGGTACAGCTCTGGCCTTGTGATGGACCGGTCTAGCATCCTGTGTGATGTAGATTTTGACTTTGGCCCCTTTGAAAGTGCCCACACCTGGCTGAAAGAGATGTTCAAATCGCTTTATAACTGTTGAGCAGGAGGTCCGTTCCTCTCATGACATGGCATGGACATCATCTCATTTCCAGTTTAGTTTTGCCAGCCAGCTTGTCCCCAGCAGTGTTGGGGGGTCTCCGGGGACAATCCACAGGGGAAGTCGGCTCACTGTCCCTTTGTGTGTGACAGAGAGCATGGCGCTGCCGAGGACTGGGACGATTTCTTTGGTATAGGTCCTTAGTTTGGTGTCGACCCTTGTGAGTTTTGGTCTGTCTCTTTTATGCGGCCACAGTTGTTCAAATTGTTGAGCGCCCATGAGTATCCAGCTCCATGTTGACAGATATCCCGTTGAGTAGGACCCTCATCCTTATAGGAGGCGTCCTGTTGTAGGAAAAGCAGCCATTGATCGTGTTGACCCGCTGTACATCGGTGTCCCGGCTACTGCCCCCACCGTCTTCTGGTCCGCTTTCCGACCCATCTGATTCGTATACCAGCCGAGCTGCAGTTTTTTTGCTCATGCGGGCCAGATGCCCTGTATATTCACAGTTCCTGCAAACAGCCTGCTGAAATCGACATCCCCTTGATAAGTGCCCACCCCCACACCTTCAGGACAGACTGCTTTAATTGTTTCCAAAGAATGAGCTGCGCCTGGCTGATCTCTCTTGAGCTTCTCTCAGTTTGGCGTTGATTGCTCGCATTGTGGGTTGATGAGGTGTGAACGGCCATTCCTGTGGCCCTTGATGGCTTCTGGTGCCACTGCCTGCTGTCGAGGGCCTGCTCTCTCGCTTCTGTCTGTGTGTGGGGGTAGCAGCTTGTTACATGCTGTGAACTCCTTGTTCCGATATTTCGTTAGTTGTCGAACCTGCATTGTAAATCAACCTCGTTCTTTGAGGATTTAACGAGCATGGTGGACAGAGGTGTACCGGTGGATGTGGTGTATTTAGATTTTCAAAAGGCATTCGATAAGGTGCCACACAAAACGTTACTGCAGAAGATAAAGGTACGCGGAGTCAGAGGAAATGTATTAGCATGGATCGAGAATTGGCTGGTGATCAGAAAGCAGAGATCAGGATAGATGGGTCCTTTTCAGGTTGGAAATCAGTGGTTAGTGGTGTGCCACAGGGATCGGTGCTGGGACCACAACTGTTTACAATATACATAGATGACCTGGAAGAGGGGACAGAGTGTAGTGTAACAAAATTTGCAGATGACACAAAGATTAGTGGGAAAGCGGGTTGTGTAGAAGACACAGAGAGGCTGCAAAGAGATTTAGATAGGTTAAGCAAATGGGCTAAGGTTTGGCAGATGGAATACAATGTCGGAAAATGTGAGGTCATCCACCTTGGAAAAAAAAACAGTAAAAGGGAATATTATTTGAATGGGGAGAAATTACAACATGCTGCGATGCAGAGGGACCTGGAGGTCCTTGTGCATGAATCCCAAAAAGTTAGTTTGCAGGTGCAGCAGGTAATCAGGAAGGCGAATGGAATGTTGGCCTTCATTGCGAGAGGGATGGAGTACAAAAGCAGGGAGGTCCTGCTGCAACTGTACAGGGTATTGGTGAGGCTGCACCTGGAGTACTGCGTGCAGTTTTGGTCACCTTACTTCAGGAAGGATATACTAGCCTTGGAGGGGGTACAGAGACGATTCACTAGGCTGATTCCAGAGATGAGGGGGTTACCTTATGATGATAGATTGAGTAGACTGGGTCTTTATTCGTTGGAGTTCAGAAGGATGAGGGGTAATCTTACAGAAACATTTAAAATAATGAAAGGGATAGACAAGATCGAGGCAGAGAGGTTGTTTCCACTGGTTGGGGAGACTAGAACTAGGGGGCACAGTCTCAAAATACGGGGGAGCCAATTTAAAACCGAGTTGAGAAGGAATTTCTTCTCCCAGAGGGTTGTGAATCTGTGGAATTCTCTGCCCAAGGAAGCAGTTGAGGCTAACTCATTGAATGTATTCAAATCACAGATAGATGGATTTTTAACCAATAAGGTAATTAAGGGTTATGGGGAGCGGGTGGGTAAGTGGAGCTGAGTCCACGGCCAGATCAGCCATGATCTTTTTGAATGGCGGAGCAGGCTTGAGGGGCTAGATGGCCTACTCCTGTTCCTAATTCTTATGTTCTTATTTTATGTTTCTTCTTCCCCTGCCAAGAATGTCTGTGCAACCAGTGCCTCTAAGGTCAGGTTCTTGGTCTCTATGAGCTTTCGGAATATGTCTACCTGGCCTATTCCTTCAATGAAAAATTCTCTCAGCATTTCTCTCCTCAGTTCATCGGAGAACTCACATGAACTAGCCAACCTCCGAAGTTCCGCCACGAAGTCAGGTATGCTCTGACCCACACAGCGTCTGTTGTTGTAAAACCTGTGTCTGGCCATGTGTAGGCTGCTTGCTGGCTTCAGGTGGTCTCTTACCAGTGTGCTCAATTCTTCAAACGACTTGCTTGCTGGTTTCTCGGGTGCCAGCAGATCCTTGGTTAAAGCGTATGTTTTTGAGCCACAGCTGGTCAAGAGATGGGCTCTTCTCTTGTCTGCCTTATCATCGCCTAACCAGTCTTTGGTTACAAAGCTTTGCTGGAGCCTTTCTATAAAGTCCTCCCAATTGTCTCCAGCATTGTACTTTTCATCTGATCCGTTGTTCGCCATTCTGTGGATTCTGTAATCCCGTAACTCGTCGCCACTGTAAAGTCCTGTCCCCTCAGTACAGATTCACACGAGGCATGTAGTGAAGTCAAGGTCACTCTGGACCTGTACCTTTATTTCACAGCTCTGGAATGCTGCACTTGCCTGAGACCTGTCCTTATCTACCTGTCTCTTGCAAGTGCACCCCTGGTGGTAAGGTATGCTGATGGTTACAGGTCATATCTTATTACAGTCATGTATAGCATGTTTGGATACAGTTATATATAATAATGTAAGATACATGACACTAAGTCTACTAACTTTTCCTCAAACACAGATGCCTCCAGTGGCTGGTTCATCTCTATTGGATGGAAGATGGATGTATTCCAAAGGATCTTTTATATGGAGAACTTGCAAATGTTTCAAGGCCACTAGGCCGATGTAGGCTCAGGTTTAAAGATGTTTACAAGAGTGACCTGACATTTTTTAACATCCGTACCACAAGCTGGGAAGATATTACTAATTACTAGCCACACTGGAGGGCTGTGCTGCATCGCGAAGCCAAAAGGTTGAATACAGGCGGCTGAGAGAGGAAAGAGCATCAGGCTTCAGTTAATATTGTGCGGGCATCATCATCTGAATGTGATTTACGACTGCACCATTTGTGACAATTACTGTCACTTGAGAGTTGGACTCCTCAGCCACTCACGATATTGCAGTATGACAAAGTAACTGAACTGCTTTGGAGCTTACACCATTGTCTTTCGAGACAGACAGTTGTCATCCAATATGGATAATTTCATATCCATTGCTTTATTTCTTATTTATGAGTACATTTTTAAAAGCAGGTGTAACAGTTGTCAGAATTGGAAGACTCTGGGGATGTGCTGGCTCCCTCAGGCCGGAGATTGAACATTTTAAGCAATCATTTTCCACACCATGCAAGAAACTTATTTATGGCCAAAGAACAGTGTTTCTGTGATACAGAACATTTTGAATTGCAATAATGCATACTTATAATGTGTGCTAAAATCTTTGAATTTCTGACACCTTTTGAAACTCTTGGGAGCGCAATAGCTCTTTTTTATAGCCCCATTGGTGCCTCCGGGGGGGCGTTAATGGGGCTCAACGAGGTTAACGCCTGGGGGAAGGGGTTGATCGTGCCTCTGGGGAAATTGCCCCGAGGTTTGGGGGGGTGTTGTGCCATTAGAGCTGCGCCTCACGATTTGCGGCCAGGGCTGGCGCACGCACGTCAATGATGTAATCGCCGTGTGCACTGATCCCTCACTGCCCCGTGCTGACCACTTTGTGCTCTGCAGATGGAATTGCCCACCGGGTGGTGAGGATGGCACCAGCCGATGTTACCACCAGCTTTGTGGGTCGTGAAGCAGGCGAACATCCACCGCCAGGGTGCCCCTTAAAGGGGCAGCCACTTGCGCCGTGGGCTGCCATATTTTTCTGGCAGCCGACTCTTCTGTCGGTCCAACAATGGCGGCCGCTCACCTTGAACAGGCAGCCATCCTGCAGACCGGCACTCGGTTATGGGTGACGAGCTGTTGGCTCGGTCGAGGGCATCCCTAGTGGCCAAGTGGCAGGCACCAAAGTGACTGCAGAGTGTGCAGCATCCCTCCCCTTTAATTGAAGGAGAGGGGTATTCTACCATGTCAGCGTTATATGGAGCAGCCGTGTAATGCTGATGTTGCCGGCGGGAAACTGGGACCCGGAGCACCCTGGGAGCGCTCCTCCACGGACGTGGAGTGTCTCCGATAGTGCTCCACCTCCATTGAGGAGTGGAAGGGCCAAATTCCACACCGGAGGGGCGGAACTTCCGGGCTGGGCAATAAATAATCCGGCCCCGGAAAGTCACTGCCTCCAAACAGTGTGCGGGCCAATTTCACCCCCTAATTGTTTTAACTGTGATAGCCCGGGCCAAAGTTGCCCTACAGCCGAAATGAGTCGTACCTATTGCTTTTGAGGTGTTCCATCCGCCAAAATGCAGGGAGCAGACAATCCAGAGAAATTCAGGTGTTTGTCGGGTTTTTTGCAGTGGAGCGGAAGTGGCCTCATCATCGGGACGGAAGTGTGGCCGGGTCAGAATGGCCGATGCTCCAAGGCATCAGCGCCGCACTGAAGACGTCATCGTGCTGGCACGTCACAATGTCCCTCCCGTTCAGTTAAAGGGGAAGGCCGCTGCGAACTCTGCAGCCACCAGGCCACCACTGGGCCACCAGAGAGGGTTTCGGCCGGGCCTATGGCCTGGCACCCAAGAGGGGGTGCCAGGCTGCCTGTTGCCGGCCTGGTCGAACCCGGGGGCATAATTGTCGGCCTGACCTGGCAGTCGGCTGACAAAAAAAAATATCGAGTCGCTGGCAGCGTCACCTCCCCTTTCAGGGTGGCCACGTCGCCCAGCTACAGGAAGGGCACTGACACAAAAAGCTGTCAGTGGCACCGACCAGTGGCAATGCCGGTTACAAGAGGGGCAATTTCGGAAAGCGATTGCTGCCAGTCGGTAAGGGATTGGCGCGTGCACGATTTGGCGGGAAAACGGGTGGGACCGCTCCAAAAGTAAAGGAGGGCAATATCAAAAATGGCAGTCCCTCCGCGGCTTGTCATATGCCTGTCTAGCCTCACCTTAAATGCATCTATACTATTCGCTTCAATCATTCCCTGTGGTAGCAAGTTCCACATTCTCCCCGAGTGGTCCAGGCAATGGAATCTCTGCTTCAGAATCCAAATTGTGTGCTCGATGATGGCTCTGGTGGCCGAGAGGCTGTCATTATAGGCGAGCTGAGCAGCAGTTCTAGGGTCGCGAAGTGGAGTCATGAGCCAAGTGCTCAGTGCGTAGCCCTTGTGACCGAGGAACCAGTTGCAATATTGATTCGGACCAGTGAAGAGGCCTGGCACACCGGTCTGCCGCAGTATGAAAGAATCGTGGCTACTGCCAGGAAACCAGGCATCAACTTCCATAATTTTGTGGTTGTGGTCGCAAACCAGTTGAACATTGAGGGAGTGGAATTCCTTGCGGTTTTGGAATTGCTCGAGTGTGTTGGGGTGCCCTCAGACTGATATGGGTGCAATCAATGACCCTCTGGGGAAGCGTGCATTGTGCAGGAATCCAGTCTGCCGCTCCAATTGCTTGTCCCTGCTCATAGGGAAGGAAAAGTAATCGGCCTTCCTCCTCTCGGGCTCAATTTTCCCCAAGTCCGTTTTCTGGCATATTGCCAGAGTTACGTCCGTTTTTCTAGGCCAGAAATGCACCAGAAATAATTTGCCAAACTTTCCCCGATGTACAATTCAAATTTGGTGCTGCGCAGCGTGTCCAATCGCCTCGGGAGGTGGAGCCTGCTGTCTGAGCTGAAAAACGAAGCTGCACCTTCTGTGCATATGCGAGGAAAAAAAGTTACATTTTTGACATCGTTCCAATGGATGTGCATGCTCCGTACAGCTCGGATTTGGCAATCAGCCATTTTTAAAGAGCCAGTTGTGTGTGTGAGAAGTGCTGTGTGAGAACATTGGGAAAATCGCAGTTGGAGCAGTACAAGATGCAATGCAGTGTAAGGACCAAGAATTTCTTACAGGATGAAGTGGAGGCACTAGTTACTGTGATTGAGACCAGATGGCAGGAGCTGGACACCAGCAGAGGTCACATAAAAGTTTCACCAAAAGAAATTAAGAAATGCTGGAACCAAGTTGCAGAAGATTACTGCGCAATGGTGACCACCACACGATCTGGAGGCCAGTGTAAAAAGAAGTGGCAGGACCTTGGTCAAGTAGTTAGTGTAAGTAATATTTTCATTTGTTCAATGCAATTCAATTGTAAATGTGACCAGCTGTATGTCCCACCCAGCAGGAAGACACCCTCTCTAAAACGTTGCATTTTCATCTTTGCAGAGGAAGGTGGCACATAATAAAAGGGAAAGTATTCGAACAAGAGGAGGCCCATCAAATCTGCACCCACTGACATCCTTGGAAGGGAGGATCGCTACTTTGATGGATCCTGCCTGGAAAAAAATAATCAGTACTGCACAAGCTGGGCCCACACTCAAGGGAGAGGGTAAGTCTTGCAAATTCATCATGGTCCTTCAAATCAACCTGCTGCCTAGCCTGCGATGTGTGAGCCTACTCATGCCACCCACCCTGCCCCCTCCTCTGCTGCTAACCATTTGACTGTGCTGTTGTATTTTGCAGAACTTGAGGCCAACCCTGACGATGCAGAAGAAGATTCAGACGTGGATGAGCCAGAAGAGGAGAACATCTTCCAATCCATCCATGGGGTTGAGGGGGAGGAATGGAGCTGGATGAAGCTCCCACTGTTGTACTAACTTTGACACTCATGGAGGTGACAGCCCCTTCCATAACTAATGGTTTGAGTGTTGGTGGGACATTCCATGGTTTCCCACCTTCTGAGGTTGCAGGTCCCAGTGGTGGAGTGCAGTGAGGCACACCCAGGATCCCACCTTGCAAGATTGTGTGTCCTAGGGGTGGGGTGCAGTGAGGCATACCCAGGACCCCACCGTCCCAGGCTGCAGGTCCCAGTGTTGGGGTGCGAGCCACATCCGTGGGGAGGAGGGGAAGGAGAGCTCGACCGCGCTCTCCTGAGGTGCAGGGTCTAACAGATGTGGTTCAGATGATGTGATTGAACGTGGAGAGCATTGACCTTACCCGATCACTCCTGGATGACATCAGTGGGATGAGTGATGAGGTAGCGGAACTGCTAAAGAAGTAACAGTAATGACCCGAGAAATGGGAATGATATCCGGGACTATCAGTGAGGGATGAATGGCCATGAGGGAGGAAATGTCATAGGTAGTGCAAACCACGTCACTGACCATGAGGGAGCAAATGCTGCAGGTAATTCAGACAGTTTTGCTCAACATGAGGGAGGGAATGTTGCAGGTCATTGAGACACTGTCTGAAAGCAGCGGCCAAGGGTCGGTGCAGCTCAGCATGTTGGAGTTAGCTGCTGCCATAAGGGAACTAGCCCAGACCCCGCACCCATTGAAAAAATCAACTGTCACTCCCACTCCAATCCCCACACCAGCCTCTGAAGAACCCTAAGCCGGGTCCTCCAACTTGCCGCCTGACATCGACGCCCCCACAACCCCCACCCCCTCAGAGGTGCGCGGTACCCGAGATGTTAGAAAGAATAAACTTGGTACCAAGCCAAGAAACACTGCGGGCAGGGGTGCTGGAGTGTCCAAGACTAAACGTGGCAGGTGGTCTTAGAATAAGGGGGATGAGAGATGGGTGCAGCTTTTCTTTGCTGCTGCTGTTGTTGTTATTGTTACTATTACTGTTGTAACTGTTCTCAAATTAAAAGTTTTTTGTAAGTTATGTAAATTTACAAGTTTATAAGTGGTCTTAAAGATTTTAAGTGATTTTAAAGAGCCATCTTAAAGTAAAGTTTCACAAGAATAATTTTATTAAAGCTAAGTTAAGTACATTGTAAACTTTTGAATAAAATATATTTTACATTAAAACTGAACCATGTTCCATTAACACAACACAACATTACAGAACAGCTCCAAACAGTAAATATGTCCATGTGGAATAGTTGTCGCTGAGCTCTCCGGCATCAATAAAGCACTCACAGATGAGCTGCTGGCGCAAGGCTCGAGCAATCATTAAAGGAGCACGATGGCCCGCCCTCCCCCGCCGTCATGCTCCGGCCTCAGGCACTTAAATGGTTTCCTCATCGTCATCATCCTCCTCCTCCTCCTCCTGCTCGTCACCTGTTTCTTCCACATCATTATCATCAGCCACTCTCACCGCAGATGGGTCTTCCACTACCAGGTGCTGCTGCCTCATGATGGCTAAGTTATGCAGCATGCAGCACACAGGGAACTGACCGACAATCTCAGGGGAGTACAGCAAGTAGTCTCCGGAATGGTCTAGGCATCGGAAATGCTGTTTCAATAGGCCAATGGTCCTCTCTCTGATGCTGTGCGTCGCAATGTGTGACATGGGTTGCACGTAGGGGTGTCATGAGCCAGGTGGCGAGGCCGTATCCTTTGTCTCCCAGTAGCCAGTTCTACCCTTCCGGCTGCTGCTGCTGAAACATGGCAGGTATAACGCTGTCGCGTAGGATGAACACATCATGGGTGCTGCCAGGGTATCTTGCATCGACTGACATGATTATGATGCATGTCGTCACACATGAGTTGCACATTAATGGAGTGGAAACTTTTCTGTTCCTGTACATCTCGGAATCCTCCAAAGGTGCTCGCAAGGTGATGTGGGTACAATCAATACAGCCCTGTACCTTTGGGAAGCCAGCGATCCTGGAGAACCTCACAGGCCTGTTATGGATTGCTTGGGCAGTCATGGGGAACTTTATGAAGTTCCGCGCGTACAGTGCAGCCGTGACCTGGCGAATGGCGCACACAGCCCCAGTTGTAGCTTGAAACAATCCGGAGGCATAGAATAAAAGTGCAGCTGTAACTTTCACTTCAACTGACAAAGCAGTCCTCCTGATGCTTCTAGGTTGCAGGTCTGTAAGAACTAGGCACTGACAAAAAAACCTAACCTTGGCACCGTTGAGCGGTCGCAAGATTTTTCGAGCGGAATGTGGCTTCCAGACCTGGACCTCGGCAATGCGCGCTCTGATGATGCACTTAGGAGTGTCGGCCAGCAGCTCGACGGAAGTGGGGTGAAGTGGTACGGTTATGGTCACTGCCGGGAAACCATGGCAGGGCAATTGGGCGATCGTGGCAATTACATGAAGTCGGCGGCAATTCCACTCTGCAGCATGGCCGCCGATTTCCATGTGGTAACATGCCTTAAGGAAAGGGGCAATTTCGGCCCCTTGAAGTTGATGATAATGGCATACAGATAGAGTTGGATGTCATTAGCAAACATGTGAAAGCTGATTCTTTCCTTTTAAAATAGGCTGTAAATAATAAATAATAGACCAAGGTTGGAGCTCTGGGCTACCACACAATTGTCTATGTGGGCATGAAAGGAGAAGCCAAAGAGATGTAATGGCTATATTAGGCCAGATAGGAATGCAAGCAGGTGTATGCCTTAAATTTGGATCAAGGAGAAAAAGTGGTAGAGGAAAGTTTAATGGGTGATATAATATGATATGGCACAGAGGACAAGGAGGGACAATGAGCTACCGTCATGGGCATGTCGTACGTCCCTCTGCACAAATTGACCAAGATTGGCTTTTAACAAGGCATTAATAGGCTGGGGTTTTAAAGCTATTTATTTTCTAATTTACCTGCAGTTTTCTGGATAGCTTTACTATTATAACTCAACAGAAAATTAATTTTCATGTTCTTTGGCGGATTTGATCATCTCAATCTATACATATCTTTATGACCTTCAATAGGATCATTGGCATCCACCCCAGTTTAACAACACCACCACGAGTGTAGCATTCTCTCAATACTACACTGAAGTATCAGTCTAGATTATGTGCTCAGGTATCTGATGTGCGACTTGAACTCACAACCTTACTGAGTCGGAAGCAAGAGTACAAGAGGAGACATTGTTAAGTATGTTTACTCTTTTGCTAAAACTAATGGACAGAGGAACAAATAGCTCCTTATGTCCTATCTATAAAATTAGAAAATGGTTCACATGAATGTGATTATTTTATACAGTATTGTACTGGCCTCTGACAGAGTGTAGCTTGAGGCAAGTGATAACACTAATTCCACCAGCTAGAGTCAACCACAATACAAAGATATATGACCAAAAGTCAGGGCTTCGGTTTCCAAATCCTTTATTATGCGCGGTCAACTGTAAGAATACAAAACAAGGAACAACACTAGATTTCTTGCAGTACACCATCAGGAACGATACAATAATCCAAGAACAATCCGATAAAGCAGCAATAAAGAGAAAAATACTTACTTAATTGGTTCTGGAAGGGTCATATTAACAGGGGTCTGGTTCCTTAACTTGTTATGTCTGTAATGCACTTATGAATGACTCCACAATGCAATGTGTTGTTCTCAAACTGTAGTGTCCTTGGTCCTTTATTCGTAACTCCAGAGTGAGGCACAAGCATGGTGAGCAGCCTTTTATACTGGGCCCTGCACACCTATGCAGGTCAACCTCAGGTCTCCCACTGCAGTACACTCTGGTAGACAGCCTCTGCCACAGGGGCAGGAAACCCTGGTCTCCACCAGTTGCACCCTCCAGTGGTGCTAGCATATATATACACAGTGTAAACCTTATTGAAAGTACATCAGGTAATAAGTTTCAATCTTATGCAACAATACAGTGACTACACAGAGAGTATATCTATAGTCTGCATATATAACATCACTCTTCCCCAAATCCTTTGTGCCGATAACTTTGCACTATGTGCTCTGGCTTAGCTCTCCCCAGATTTAAGTGCCAATAACCCTTGCACCTTGGCTGTGCTTTGGCTTGGCTCTCTCCCTGTTAACCCCCAAGTCCTTTTGCCACAACGTTGGGTAGTGGTTACAAGTTTGGATGGTTCGATGATGCAGTGGAGGTTCCAGTGGGTTCTGGGTGTGATCCATGTGTGTGTCCATGGCTACATACATCCATTTCCCCCCCCACCCCTCCCAGCGAGATCTTGCAGCAGGCCCGTTACATCAATATACAGGATCAGACACAGTGCAAGTACAAAGAAAGGAAGTTACAGTTTGTATCGTGACACCTTGGTTCAGTGACTTACATTTGTTACGTTTTGCGGTCGTGCGCCAGGATTGGGTAGATTGCATTCATGGTTCAGTCATGGTAAGTACTGAGGTAGCAGTCCAGGTATGTTAGGACGCAGGATCCAGAGCAACCGGACGAGGTCCTAGTTGTCTGATAGCAGCATTGCACCCTCTGCTAGCAGGGTGGGCTTGGTTCACTCACCTAGCCAGGACTCAGGGCCTTTGCCGTTGCCTAGTGGTGGGCAGAGCCACAGATGTGTATGGCCTCCCTGTCCTCCTTTGAGGGCTGCAGAACCTTCTGCCTGCTCTCTAACGGTGTAGGGAACCTGGCTGTTCCAGGTCCCGTTTGGGGAACTCGTTGGTTCTGACCTTTCACTCCTGGGTCTGGGGGCTGCACTCTCTCCACCCGGGTGGTGGGCAACGGCGGCCGACTGTGTGTATTGGGGCCGTTTTCATTTCCAGGTCCGTGGTGAATAGTGCCATCAGGTGCCTGCAGCGTGGGATAGACCTGGGGCAGGGTATCAGGATCAGTGCCTTCACCCTCCTGAGGTCGCTGGCCTATAACTTGTGGGGACACCTGGGGTAGGGCATCAGGATCAGCGCCTTTACCCTCCCGAATTCGCTCGCTTGCTACTTTTGGGGACACTGTATTCCCGACATCTGGCAACAAAATTTTGTTCTTTACAGTAGGAATTGTACCGACATCTCGCAACAACATAGAAACATAGAAACATAGAAAATAGGTGCAGGAGTAGGCCATTCGGCTCTTCGAGCCTGCACCGCCATTCAATGAGTTCATGGCTGAACATGCAACTACAGTATCCCATTCCTGCTTTCTCACCATACTCCTTGATCCCCCTAGTAGTAAGGACTACATCTAACTCCCTTTTGAATATATTTAGTGAATTGGCCTCAACAACTTTCTGTGGCAAAGAATTCCACAGGTTCACCACTCTCTGGGTGAAGAAGTTTCTCCTCATCTCAGTCCGAAATGGCTTACCCCTTATCCTCAGACTGTGACCCCTGGTTCTGGACTTCCCCAACATTGGGAACATTCTTCCTGCATCTAACCTGTCTAAACCCGTCAGAATTTTAAATGTTTCTTTGAGATCCCCTCTCATTCTTCTGAATTCCAGTGAATATAAGCCCAGTTGATCCAGTCTTTCTTGATATGTCAGTCCCACCATCCCGGGAATCAGTCTGGTGTACCTTCTCTGCACTCCCTCAATAACAAGAATGTCCTTCCTCAAGTTAGGAGACCAAAACTGTGCACAATACTCAAGATGTGGCTTCACCAAGGCCCTGTACAACTGTAGTAACACCTCCCTGCCCCTGTACTCAAATCCCCTTGCTATAAAGGCCAACATGCCATTTGCTTTCTTAACCGCCTGCTGTACCTGCATGCCAACCTTCAATGACTGATGTACCATGACACCCAAGTCTCATTGCACCTCCCCTTTTCCTAATTTGTCACCATTCAGATAATAGTCTGTCTCTTTGTTTTTACCACCAAAGTGGATAACCTCACATTTATCCACATTATACTTCATCTGCCATTCATTTGCCCACTCACCTAATCTATCCAAGTCACTCTGCAGCCTCATAGCATCCTCCTCGCAGCTCACACTACCAACCAACTTAGTGTCATCCGCAAATTTGGAGATACTACATTTAATCCCCTCGACTAAATCATTAATGTACAATGTAAACAGCTGGGGCCCCAGCACAGAACCTTGCGGTACCCCACTAGTCACTGTCTGCCATTCTGAAAAGTACCCATTTACTCCTACTCTTTGCTTCCTGTCTGCCAATCAGTTCTCAATCCACGTCAGCACACTACCCCCAATCCCATGTGCTTTAACTTTGCACACTAATCTCTTGTGTGGGACCTTGTCCAAAGCCTTCTGAAAGTCCAAATACACCACATCAACTGGTTCTCCCTTGTCCACTCTACTGGAAACATCCTCAAAAAATTCCAGAAGATTTGTCATGCATGATTTCCCTTTCACAAATCCATGCTGACTTGGACCTATCATGCCACCTCTTTACAAATGCGCTGCTATGACATCCTTAATAATTGATTCCATCATTTTACCCACTACCGATGTCAGGCTGACCGGTCTATAATTCCATGTTTTCTCTCTCCCTCCTTTTTTAAAAAGTGGGGTTACATTGGCTACCCTCCACTCCATAGGAACTGATCCAGAGTCACAATCTTAAATCGGTTCGTTACATTGATTGCCATGCATACAATGTCTCTTTAAGTTCAGTTGGTTGCAGGTCTCCTTTAAGAGAACTCTGCTGGCTTTACCCCAAACAAATCCTTTGTTAGACACCATGTGTTGGTCCCTCAGTGTTGCACCTCATGATATGGCCACGGCCATCTTTTTTTTCAGCCACGCTGCACCTCGCTGCAGCAGAGACGCCATCTTGCCTCTGTCTTCGAGGTCAACTGCCTTGATCCTTCTCTCCCGTGATTCTGCTACAAAAGCTGGAAGAGTGTCTGTGAATTCGATCTTCCTCCCCAGGAGTCCTGCCACTGGAGCCGGGAAGGTACTTTTAGTTCGTTCCGGTCGGATCGTTGCCATGCAGTCGTGATGGACAGTCTGTGCCTCAGGTGCTGCACTGATCTGCTCTCTGGTGCCTGGCCCAAGCGAAGGTGAGGTTTTGCTCTGACTCTGAGCATGGGGAACATCAATTGCTGGAATGAAGAGGTGTTCCCATTTCCACTGGATCTTCCCCATCCACCTTCTTCCAAGTAGCATTGGACCATCACCTGCAACAATCCACAGAGGTAACTTGTGCACCATGCCATTATGGATTACACTTGCATCTGCACTACCAAGGACTGGGATCAGGTCCTTGGTGTAGGTGCACAACTTTTCCTGTACTGGAACCAGCTCTGGTTGTTTTTCATTCCATAGTTTCTCAGAGGCATTCTGGCTCATCACTGACTGGCTTGCTCCTGTGTCCACTTCCATGAAGACTGGAACGCTGTTTATCTCAACTTCCATCTTCACTGGAGGACAATCGGTGGTGCAGGTATACACTCCATACACTTCTTGGGGCTAAGCTGCCTCTCTGGCCAAATCATCATGCTCCCCACTGGATTCAAAGCAATCAATCTACCGACTCCTCTGTTAGGCGGTGAGCCATGTTTCTTTTACACATATGCTGGAAGTGTCCCTTCGTGTTACAGGCTTTGCATACCAATACTCAGCAAACTGACACTGGTGAGCCCTATGGTTTCCTCCGCAACGCCAGCATGGTGCTACTCAATTAGTACCCCTCGGTGGACTCTGAGTTCTGGAACCCTGAGGTCTGTGCTCTCTGCCCTGGGCAGAGCCATGTTCTACAGTCTTGCCAGTGAAAGGCACCATTCTGTGTACAGTACTTGCCGGGTTTGAGTCCACAGAATGAATAATTTGCTTGGTGCTGCAAGTCGAGGTCATGAACGCCTGACTGATACTGATGGCCTTCTGCAGGTTGACTGTGGTGTCGGCAGATAATAGCTTGTGAAGGAGGCCCTCGTGGCCAATTCCCATAACAAAGATGTCTCGCAATGCTTCATTGAGGTGCATGCCGAAATTACATGGCAAGTCTCCTGAGGTTGGCAGCATATTTTGCAATCCCCTGGCCCTCAGGTCTGTGGTGAGTGTAGAATCTGTGCCTGGCCATGAGGATGCTCTGTTTTGGTTTTAGTTGGTCGCGAATTAGTTCAGTCAGCTCATCGTATGTCTTATCCTTGGCCTTTGTGGATGCCAGCAAGTCCTTGACGAGGCGGTAGACCTCGGGCCCACAACTGGTCAGCAGTGTAGCCTTGTGCTTCTCCGCCAATGTGTCCGTCTCCCCTGCCAGGTTGTTTGCCACAAAATATTGCTCGAGCCTTTCTGTGAAGGCATCCCAATCATCACCCTCTGCGAAGTCTTTTAGTGTGCCAAAGGTAGTCATAATCGCGTGAAAGTCTGTATTCTCGTTGCCAGTTGTTATGTCTGTAATGCACTTATGAATGACTCCATGAGGTAATATGTTGTACTCAAACTGTAGTGACATTGGTCCTTTATTCGTAACTCCAGAGTGAAGCACAAGCATGGTAGACAGCCTTTTATACTGGGCCCTGCTCACCTATGCAGGTGACCCTCAGGTCTCCCACCGCAGTGCCCTCAGTGGAGAGCCTCTGCCACAGGGGCAGAAAACCCCGGTCTCCACCAGTTGCACCCTCTAGTGGTGCCAGCATAGTATATATACAGTGTAAACCTTATTGAAAGTACATCAGGTAACAAGTCTCCATCTGATACAACTATACAGTGACTACAGAGAGAGTATATCTATAGTCTGCATATATAACAAAACTAACAATAAAGTGAACCTTGGGAGCAAAACATTTCCTTTCCCATGTGTCTTCCACTGTCTCCCGAATCTGAAGGGCGCCACCTTGTGACAGTAAATGGTGTCACCACAGTATGGTGTCTCAGGGGGACCAATTCAAGTATGTACAAAATTGTTCATTTAAGAAAAATAATGTTAACATTTGTGTTGTTACCATGCAGGAAAATCAGGTGCAAATTGAAGGCAGCTTGATATAGGCCTCAGAATATTTACTACTCATTATGATGCTGGACCTGAAGGTTAACAGTTTCATGTGATGGGTACTGTGATATGACTTTATGTTGCCAGCAGTTTATGGAGTATACAATTATAAAGTAGTAAAGTCTGATATCATTTGCCCTTGCTTTGAAAAAAAATCTAAATCAAAACATTGATCTCGTGTAGCATATCCAATTATTGTTTCCTTGGCCTTTATACAGATGGCCTTTTTAGAATAGATTTTATGTTTCCTAAAATAATACTTGCCATTCTCTAGTTGAATCATAGCATTATACAAAGAATAATCTGGTGAAACAGGATTGCTGGCTCCAAAGCATTAAATTATGAATATTAAAAATGCATTATGATTCATCACTGAATAAATAATCAAAACAACAGAGATCTTATTTAGCTTTCAGTCTTTGAAAAATGAAATAAATAAGAATTAGATTTTATTTCCAACAGTATATTGTTGAAATAAAATCAGAAAATGCTGGAAATACTCAGCAGGTCGGGCAGTATCTGTGGAAAGTGAAACAGAGTTAACGTTTCAGGTCGATGACTTTTCATCAGAACATCAGACCTTTCATCAACCTGAAACATTAACTCTGTTTCTTTCTCCACAGGTACTGCCTGATCTGCTGAGTATTTCCAGCATTTTCTGTTTTTATTTCAGATTTCCAATATCGACAGTTTTTTGCTTTAGTGTACTGTTGATACTTGGTAAAATATGCTACCTTTGCCCTGCCAAATATTATTAGTGAATTTTCAAGTGAAATACTGTCACCTGAGAATTCCACAAGAAGAGTCAAATAATTCCTATTCTTTGTGATATTTGAAACATAAAGCACTCCAAAAGAGAACACCGATTGGTGCACAGCAATGGCACAGCTTGCATTAGGATAGTCAATGTCATGATTCTTTCCGATTCATTTGAAATTCACTTGCATCCTCGTAAAGATTTTCATCGGGAGGATTTTAACCCTCTGGAGTAGGTGGGGGGGACGGGTGGGGGAAGTTGCTTAAAAATAAAATAATAGACAACCCATCCCCAGCCCACCTGCAAACTGCCAACGTCCGGTTTCAACGGAGGCGGGTTGAGGGACGGGCAATAAATCCACACTCAGGAATTGGGTCAGTCATTGAAATATTTGAAGGTGCTTGCATGCCTCCATTTTAAGTAAAGTTTTATTTTTGACACCTACAGGCTGGGTTACCCGGTCCTCAGGAAACTCGGCAGCTGAACGTAGATGAGAAGGGTTGGAATCAGGTATGTGCCTTTACAGCACTGCTTGTGTGCCAGGAGGAGCAAGTTTGTGTCCCCTCGGCCCACCAAGCTTCTCTGTTTGCCCCCCCATAATCGGCCTACACACCCCTCCCACCCCCGATGTTCGACTCCCCACATCCCCACAACCGATGTCTGACCCCCGCCCCCGTGATGTCAGACTTACCTCCGATCTGCTCCCCGGTTGCATTTCAGCCCGACAGTTAGCCAGCCCGCTAAGCTGGTTGGCTGTCGGGTGGTAAACCTGCTGAAAAGATTAAAAACCTGGCAGGACCTGCGAGAAACCCATACTTCAGGCTTTCCCGTCCCCAAATCCTCCCTCCACTCTCTTCCAGCCTTGCAATTATTATCGGGGCCTGTGTTTCAGACATTTTATTCATATTCACTCGCCTTCAGGGAAGATAATGGCCCAGAAATCCCGGTTTTGCCTTCCCGCGAGCATTCGACTGGATTCTAGAAAAAAGAAGCGCACCTACCTGAAGCTGCTGCGCCCACGCGAGATCCCAGTCCTGAGGCCTCCCCTGACTGCACGTCGCAGCGCGTGCGTGTCGGGACGTGCACAGGCCCGGAGCTCGTGTCACATGGCTCTAGGCAGCCAATCAAGTATAGTATATTCTCATTCATAATGATGGGAACTCTGTAAGTTGGAGTTCCCATTATTATGAATGAAAAACAGCCCCCAAAACACACATAACCAATAATAAAAAATAGAAAAAATACACAACATATTTTTATTAATTTAAATTAAAGTTATATATGTATTTAACAAATATATACTTTTCCAATTTTTTACAAAAGTTTTTTTAATTATGGTTAAAAATAAACTTACCATAGTGGGGAGGGTTTTTAACAATAAAATGTGTATTTTAAATTTTATTTTCCAATGTTTTTGTGTGTTTTAAAAGTCTTACGCCTGTAAAAGCAGGCTGTGCGCCTGCTTTTATCAGGTGCAAAAGTCTTGAGAACATTTGCTGGGCAAGATATGAGTAAATACCGCAATCTTACCCATGCAAATGTCACGCTCCCGAGATATGGACAATCTGTCAAGCTCTAGATGACAGATCGGAAAAGCCCGTTTTCAGTGCATGCGCATTGCGCGCTAAAAACCAGCTTTTGCGATGCCTTCCTGGGTCCGTACACATTCTGTACGGACCCAGGGAGGCTGGAATTTCAGGGCCAATAAAACCGCTGTGAAGTTTTCATGCTGGGCAGCTTCAATAACAAAACATATGAAATGAAGATCATGATTTTCTTGCTTGCACACTGGTGGGTGAGGATAAGATCAGCCAAATAAATCCCACTCAATTGAAATTGTTTCACAAGATGTACTCACTGCTAATCTGAATGATTCCACTCTGCAAGGGTGATAGGGGAAAAAAAACATCCGACTGCTTATTAAAAGAAGACATCCTGTTGAGATTTGGAATCATCATTGGTTTAAGTTAATGCAGTACATAATGGGGTAGGCATGGAGTGCAACAGAATATCAGGTTTAAGAAAAGTTTTTAAAAAAAGAATCATGATTAATGTCCAAGAGGCTGTCAGGTGCTCTGCACTTCAATTCATGGTCTGTGCTGATTATTGGGAAGATGTGGAGTGAATATTGCGAGGGAAAGTTTCCACAACCTGACAGTGTTGAGTCTAGTGCTCATTATTTTAACATGGCACAACTGTAGTCCAATAAACACAGTACAGGGGATTAAAATGAAGACACTGATGACCTACTCAACAGTCGCTATGCAACACACTGGGGACAGAAATTGTTAGAAACAGAAGCGATGCTTGGCCACAGAGGTGGAATAACTCTGTTCCTGCATCCATTAAATGGGAATGAGGAAAGAACAGAGAGCGAGTCACAGAAATGAGATGACCCCGTAGTCCTCCAACGTGCATTGATTCAAGAATTTGTGTCTGTGGGGAAAAAAAGCATTTTTGCAGTGTGGTAGAAACCACCAAGACATAAGATGATTATTGAAGGAATGTTGGTATAATAATGATCAGACAGTCTCAGAAAAAGTCAATACACTCTCAGGTTTAACAACTGAGAGCTATTAGGATACATGGGTAGAAATTGGTAAACGTTGCGTCCTTTTCTGGGCATAAATCAGGCACAAAATACCAATTTAGCTGTGGCACAGCATGCGCCAAATCTGTGGAAGAGTTGGTCCCACCACAAAATTCATAGGGACCAATTTATAGGCGTCCCAAATCAGGTCTTGTGCTCCTTAAATATGTTAATGTGGGGCCTAACGCCTGTTAAAGGACGTCGGGCTTGCCCTACTCTGGATTTTTCAGCGGCCACTGTAGCTGCCAACTCCAGATAGGTTTTAAATTTTAATTTTAAGAAACCTTTCTGTGGTGCCAGGAGGAGCAGGAGTGCTCAACATGACTCCACAGTCACCATGGCCCCCCCATTGCCCAATCCGGCGCCCCCCACCACCACCGCCTCCACCTGGAACTTACCTGAGGACGGCCATTTCTACCTGCACAGGCAGCTCATAGACAAGGCCCAAGACCCAATTGAAGGACAGCCTCGGACCTCTGTACTTGGGTGTGTGCTGCTCTGGGGTAAGGAGACAAATAGAGTGTAAAACACAGGTTTCCCACTATGGAGCAAGCAACCAAGGTAATGAAGAATGGTGTGAAGAGGCCTGCTGAAGGCAGCTGAGACAATATTCACAACAGCACAATACATGATCATCTTCTAAAGCTTGGTGATCTTGTAACAGAACCTGACTTTGATTCCAACTACAACTGATGCAAGTCAAGGAAGTCCCGCTTATTACTATTAATATTTAATCTGTTCACTCTGTAAAGAGACACATTCTAAAGCACTTTTGTACATTTGTTGCTGAAGAAGACGGAAAAAAAAAATTTCATTCCGGGATGTGGGTGTCTATGGCAAGGCCAGCATTTATTGCCCATCCCTAATTGCCCTCGAGAAGGTGATGGTGAGCCGTCTTCTTGAACCACTGCAGTCCTTGTGGTGAAGGTACTCCAAAGGGAGGGAGTAGTAGTATTTTGACCCAGCAACGAGGAAGTAACGGTGATATGTTTCCAAGTCAGGATGGTGTGTAACTTGGAAGGGAACATGGTGTTCCCATGTGCCTGCTGCCTTTGTCCTTCTAGGTGGTAGAGGTCGCGGGTTTGGGAGGTGCTGTCGAAGAAGCCTTGGCGCATTGCTGCAGTGAATCTTATAGATGGTACACACTGCAGTCAACCTGTGCTGGTGGTGGAGGGAGTGAATGTTTAAGGTGGTGGATGGGATGCTGATCAAGCACGCTACTTTGTCCTGGATGGTGTCGAGCTTTTTGAGTGTTGTTGGAGCTGTACTCATCCAGGCAAATGGAGAATATTCCATCACACTCCTGACTTGTGCCTTGCAGATGGTGGAAAGATTTGGGGGAGTCAGGAGGTGAGACATTCACCACAGAATACCCAGCCTCTGACCTGCTCTTGTTACAATATTTATGTAGCTGGTCCAATTAAGTTTCTGGTCAATGCAGACCCCCAGGATGTTGTTGGGGGGGTATTCGGTGATGGAAATGCTGTTGAATGTCAAGGGATGGTGGTTGGACTCTCACTTGTTGGAGATCGTCATTGCACGTATGTTACTTGCCACTTATCAGCCCAAGCCTGAGTGTCGTCCAGGTCTTGATGCATGGGGGCACAGACTGCTTCATTATCTGAGGAGTTGCAAATGGAACTGAACACTGTGCAATCCTCGGCGAACATCCCCAACTCTGACCGTATGATGGAGAGAAGGTCATTGTTGAAGCAGCTGAAGATGGTTGGACCTAGGACACTGCCCTGTACTGCACTGGATGGGAGGCACAGCTTTATTTCATCTCCACAAAGCCATTGCGACATGTAGCTGTATAATGTCTTCTGGCAACTGCCCATGGCCACCATCATCTGACCAGAAAACATGATTTATGCTTTTCCTGGAATCGTAAGACAATTTTAAATCAGCTGTCCTAACCTCAACTTAAGAGAAGTTAACGGCAGGGATAGTGGTTGCATTGGTTGTAATTTACCAAAATTCCCTGGATTCTGGGGAGGTCCCAGCAGATTGGAAAACTGCAAATGTAAGGCCCTATTTAAAAAAGGAGGCAAACAAAAGGCAGGGAACTATGGACCAGTTTGCCTAACATCTGTGGTTGAGAAAATGTTGGAGTCCATTATTAAAGAAGCAGTAGCAGGACATTTGGAAAAGCATAATTTGGTCAGGTAGAATCAGCATGGATTTATGAAGGGGAAGTCATGTTTGACAAATTTGCTGAAATTCTTTGAGGATGTAACGAACAGAGTGGATAAAGGAGAACCAGTGGATGTGGTGTATTTGGACTTCCAGAAGGCATTTGACAAGGTGCCATGTAAAAGGTTACTGCACAAGATAAAAGTTCACAGGGTTGGGGGTAATATATTAGCATGGATAGAGGATTGGCTAACTAACAGAAAACAGAAAGTCGGGATAAATGGTTCATTCTCGGGTTGGCAATCAGTAACTAATGGGGTGCCGCAGGGATCAGTGCTGGGACCCCAACTATTTACAATCTATATTAACGACTTAGGAGAAAGGACCGAGTATAACGTAGCCAAGTTTGCTGACGATACAAAGATGGGAGGAAAAGCAATGTGTGAGGAGGACACAAAAAATCTGCAAAAGGACATAAGGCAGGCTAAGTGAGTGGGCAAAAATTTGGCAGATGGAGTATAATGTTGGAATGTGTGAGGTTATGCACTTTGGCAGAAAAAAATCAAAGAGCAAGTTATTATTTAAATGGAGAAAAATTGCAAAGTGCTGCAGTACAGCAGGATCTGGGGGTACAGGTGCATGAAATGCAAAAGGTTAGTATGCAGGTACAGCAAGTGATCAGGAAGGCCAATGGAATCTTGGCCTTTATTGTATAGAGGATGCAGTATAAAAGCAGGAAAGTCTTGCTACAGTATTATAGGGTATTGGTGAGGCCACACCTGGAATACTGCGTCCAGTTTTGGCTTCCATATTTACGAAAGGATATACTTGCTTTGGAGGCAGCTTAGAGAAGGTTCACTAGGTTGATTCTGGGGATGAGGGGGTTGTCCTATGAGGAAAGCTTGAGTAGGTTGGGCCTCTACTCATTGGAATTCAGAAGATGAGAAGTGATCTTATCGAAACGTATAAGATTATGAGGGGGCTTGACAAGGTGGATGCAGAGAGGATGTTTCCACTGATGGGGGTGTCATGTATCTCACATTACTGTATATAACTGTATCTTACCATGCTATACATGACTGTAACTGGATATGACTTGTAACAATAAGCATACCTCACCACCAGGGGTGCACTTGCAGGAGACACTCCATACCTGTCCCACTGTGGTATATAAAGGGAGGTCTCAGGCAAGTGCAGCACTGGAGAGCTGGAGTTAAAGGTGCAGGTCCTGAGTGACCTTGACTTCAGCATGTGTCTCATGTAAGTCAGTACATTAGAGTCAGGACTTAACAGTGGCGACGAGTTACGGGATCACAGAATCCACAGAATGGCTACCAACAGCTCAGATGAGAAATACAATGCTGGAGACAATTGGGATGACTTTATAGAAAGGCTCCAGCAAAGCTTTGTAACCAAAGACTGGCTGGGCGATGATAAGGCAGACAAGAGAAGAGCTCATCTCTTGACCAGATGTGGCTCGAAAACATATGCTTTAATGAAGGATCTGCTGGCACCCGAGAAACCAGCAAGCAAGTCATTTGAGGAGTTGAGCACACTGGTGAGAGACCACCTGAAGCCAGCGAGCAGCCTACACATGGCCAGACACAGGTTCTACAACTACAGACGTTGTGTGGGCCAAAGCATACCCGACTTCATGGCGGGACTTCAGAGGCTGGCTAGTTCATGTGAGTTCCCCGATGAACTAAGGCGAGAGGTACTGAGAGACTTTTTAATTGAAGAAATAGGCCACGCAGGCATATTCCGAAAGCTTATAGAGACTAAGAACTTGACTCTAGAGGCAGCAGCACTGGTCGCACAGACGTTCTTGGCAGGCGAAGAAGAAACGAGGCTGATCTATACTTCGGGTACGACAACCAACGAGGCATCGGACAAGGGGTTCACATTGTGAAACAAGCCGCTATCCCCACACACAGACAAAGACAGGAGAGCAGGCCTTCAACAGCAGACAGTGGCGCCAGAAGCCATCAAAATCAAGGGCCACATGAAAGGCCGATCACACCTCATCAACCCACAATGTGAGCAATCAACAACAGATTGAGAGAAGCTCAAGGGAGATCAGCCAGACACAGCTCATCCTTCGGAAACAATGGAAACGGTTTGTGTTGGAGATGTGGGGGAAGGCGCTCAACCAGGGTGTGTCGATTTCAGCATGCCGTTTGCAGAAACTGCAACTACACACGGCATCTGACTCGCAGCTCGGCTGGTATGCGAATCGAAAGGGTCAGAAAGCAGACCAGAAGACGGTTGGAACAGTGCACGGGACGCCGAGGTACTGCAGGCTAACACGATCAATGTCCACTGTTCTTACACCAAGACGCCTCCAATTATGATGAGGGTTCTACTCAACGGAATACCCGTCAACATGGAAGTGGACATGGGGGCCAGTCAATCCCTCATGAGCGTTCAACAATTTGAACAGCTGTGGCCGCACAAAAGCAACAGACCAAAACTCACAAAGATCGACACCAAACTAAGGACGTATACTAAAGAAATCGTCCCAGTCCTTGGCAGCGCCATGCTCTCAATCACACACAAAGGGATGGTGCACCGACTTTCCCTGTGGATTGTCCCCGGGGATCTCCCAGTCCTGTTGGGGAGAAGCTGGCTAGCAGAACTCAATTGGAAATGGGATGATGTTCACGCCATGTCGTCAGAAGAATGGATCTCCTGCTCAACAGTTCTAAGCCGTTTTGAACATCTCTTTCAGCCAGGTGTGGGCACCTTCAAAGGGGCTAAAGTTAGAATCTACATCACACAGAATGCCAGACCGGTCCATCACAAGGCTAGAGCTGTGCCTTATGTAATGAGGGAAAAGATTGAAAACTAACTGGACCGGCTTCTACGGGAAGGCATAATTTCTCCCGTGGAATTCAGCGACTGGGCAAGCCCCATCGTCCCCGTCATGAAGCCTGATGGATCCGTGCGAATCTGTGGGGATTACAAGTCTCCATAAACAGAGTCTCCCTACAGGACCAATACCCGCTGCCCAGAGCGGCAGACCTATTTGCCACGTTGGCTGGAGGAAAACTTTTCTCGAAACTTGACCTCACATCTGCGTATATGACGCAAGAACTGATCGAAGAGTCTAAGCTACTCACCACCATCAACACACATCGAGGGCCTTTTTGTGTACAATCGATGCCCATTCGGCATCAGGTCGGCAGCTGCTATATTCCAGCGCAACATGGAAAGTCTGCTCAAGTCCATCCCGGGGACGGTTGTGTTTCAAGATGACATACTCATCACGGGCAGGGACACCGACTCTCATCTCCGCAATCTTGAGGACGTACTAAGTCAATTGGATCGGGTAGGCCGAAGAGTTAAGAAATCCAAGTGTCTGTTTCTCGCGCCTGAGGTTGAATTTTTGGGCAGAAGGATTGCCGCTGATGGAATCCGCCTAACCGAATCCAAAACCGAAGCGATTCACCTGGCACCCAGGCCCCGGAATGTCTCGGAACTGCACGCCTTTCTCGGGCTACTCAATTACTTTGGGAACTTTATGCAGAAATTGAGCACGCTGCTGGAGCCTCTCCACATGCTACTCAGAAAGGGGTGCGATTGGTTTTGGGGGGACGACCAAGAACGCACCTTCAATAAGGCACGCAACCGTCTAGGTTCCAAGAGTATTTTCTCCTTTTTTGACCAAGGTAAAAAGTTAGTCCTTGCGTGGGATGTTTCAGCGTACGGGGTCGGGTGCGTTTTACAGCACGTCAATGATGCGGGTAAATTGCAGCCCGTTGTTTATGCCTCCAGGTCACTTTCGCGGGCGGAGTGCGGGTACGGTATGGTTGAGAAGGAGGCGCTCGCGTACGTGTACGGTGTCTAAAAGATGCACCAATACCTTTTTGGGGCTAAGTTTGTGTTAGAAACCGACCACAAACTCCTCACATCCCTACTATCCGAGTGCAAGGCAATCAACGGCAACGCCTCGGCACGCATTCAGCGGTGAGCACACATGCTGGCGGCTTACGACTACACGATAAGGCACAGACCAGGCACAGCCAACTGTGCCGATGCGCTAAGCAGGCTACCCCTGGCGACCACAGAAGTGTCCGACGAACAGGACTGTGAGATGGTCATGGCAATCAATACCTTTGAATCCACAGGTTCGCCCATGACGGCTCACCAAATCAGAGCCTGGACGACCAGCGACCCCACGCTATCTCTGGTTAAAAGATGCGTTTTAACCGGTGACTGGGCAGAGGCTCGCGATGCCTGCCCCGAAGAGGTCAAACCCTTCCATAGGCGCATGCATGAACTCTCACTACAGGCAGACTGCCTGATGTGGGGCAGCCGAGTAGTTATGCCCTTACGAGGCAGGGAGGCGTTTGTCCGGGAGCTCCATCGCGAGCACCCGGGGATCGTCCTTATGAAGGCCATAGCCAGATCTCATGTCTGGTGGTCTGGCATTGGCGCGGACTTGGAGCTCTGCGTCCGTCGATGCACCATTTGTGCCCAACTCAGTAATGCCCCCAGGGAGGCCTCCCGAAGCCCCTGGCCCGGGCCCACCAAACCGTGGTTGCGGGTGCATGTAGACTATGTGGGCCCATTCATGGGCAAAATGTTCCTCATAGTCGTTGATGCATTTTCAAAATGGATCGAGTGCACCATTTTAAACTCGAGCACCATCTCCACCACTGTGGAGAGCCTTAGAACCATGTTTGCAACGAACGACATTTCTGACATATTGGTCAGTGATAATGGTCCGTGCTTCACCAGCGCAGAATTTCACGATTTTATAGTTGACCACGATATAACTCACGTTAAGACGGCACCTTTCAAGCCGGCCTCCAATGGCCAGGCGGAGTGAGCAGTGCAGATCATTAAACAAGGCATGCTCAGAATCAAAGGTCCCGCGCTGCAGAGCTGCCTGTCGCGACTGCTGCAGGCATACAGATCTCATCTGCATTCGTTGACTGGGGTTCCCCCCGCGCATCTATTGATGAAATGAACCTTCAAGAACAGGCTCTCGTTAATCCTTGCAGACATGCATGAAATTGTTGAGGCTAAGCGTCAAAAGCTAACTGAGTACCACGACCGAAAGTCGAGGGGGAGGTGAATGAGATAGGGGACAAAGTGTTTGTGCTAAACTATGGCCGAGGTCCTAAATGGCTTGCAGGGACAGTAACAGACAAAGAGGGAAACAGGCTACAGGTTGTACAAATGGACAATGGCCAAATGTGCCGGAGGCATGTCGACCAAGTAAAAAATAGATTCACTGATAACACTGAAGAACCAGAGGCAGACTACAATGTGGAACTCACACCACACCTGGTGGACAGACAGGTGGAACAACCTGAGGAAAGGGCAGTCTCAACAGATAGCCCAGGCGAGATACCAGCAATCACACCGAACGAAAAACAGGCACCAAGGCAAACAACTGAACCACAACTAAGACGCTCCACGCGAGAGCGCAGACCACCTGAGAGACTGAATCTATCAAGACCTTGGGGGTGGGTGATGTCATGTATCTCACACTACTGTATATAACTGTATCTTACCATGCTATACATGACTGTAACTGGATATGACCTGTAACAATAAGCATACCTCACCACCAGGGGTGCACTTGCAGGAGACACTCCATACCTGTCCTACTGTGGTATATAAAGGGAGGTCTCAGGCAAGTGCAGCACTGGAGAGCTGGAATTAAAGGTGCAGGTCCTGAGTGACCTTGACTTCAGCATGTGTCTCGTGTAAGTCAGTACATTAGAGTCAGGACTTAACAGCGGGAGATTAGAATTAGAGAGCATGATCTTAGAATAAGGGGCCGCCCATTTAAAACAGAGATGAGGAGAAACTTCTTCTCTCAGAGGGTTGTAAATCTGTGGAATTTGTTGCCTCAGAGAGCTGTGGAAGGTGGGACATTGAATAAATTTAAGACGGAAATAGACAGTTTCTTAACCGATAAGGGAATCAGGGGTTATAGGGAGCTGGCGGGGAAGTGGACCTGAGTCCATGATCGGATCAACCATGATTGTGTTAAATGGCGGAGCAGGCTCGAGTTGTCGTATGGCCTACTCTTGCTCCTATTTCTTATGTTCTTATGTTCAACTGACCTGACATGTTCAAATGAATCCTGATATGGCCCCCAACCTCTATAATAAGCAAAATAGTAAGCTAAAATTGCAGATAGTCAGCATCATTAAACTAAACTAAGAAAAATAAGAGAATTATGGAACTTCATGGCACAGAGGAGGTATTTTTGCCCATTATGTCTGTGCCGGTTCTCTCTCAGGGCAATCCAATTCTAATCCCACTGCCCTGCTCTCTTCCTTTAGATCCATATCTTCCTCTACTTCAAATATCTATCCAAATTCCCACAATAGATGCAATAACCTCTGCCTCAACAATTCTTATGGCAAAGCAATTTCTCTCGCTCCTCATTTTTTTGTCACAATTTTAATTTCTTCACTAAATCCCCAACCAGGGGAATACTATTTTTGGATCGTTCATCTTATCTTCTCTTCTCCAGTGGAAACAGTCATGGGGGTGAAGTTGCCCTGTCATATCCCTCCCATTAGCACCTCCGGGAAAAGTGTTTTCGCCTGGGTGGGGGCTCTACAGGCTCCCCCGGAATTGCATGGGAGTTAGCGGAGTCACGAAACCAGTAGCGCCACGCCCCCGACTGTAGCACCCGGGCCGTCGAGCCTACAAGCAACGTCAGCACCAGCCTCATGGGTCGTGAACCGGGTGGCACACTGATCGCGGGGCAAAAGTTAAAGGGACACGTGCCGCCTTTTTTTTCTCTGACTCACCAGTCAGGCCGTTGTCCTCTGATATCGCAGGGTCTGGGCCACGACCGTGCAGCCCAGCACTCCACCTTAGTGTGACCACGGCATCCCGCAACCTCCGTGGCCCAGTGGAGGTCCATCAAAAGGTCTGCAGAGCTCGCAGCATCAAGAGGAGGGGCGTTGAAACACATCAGCGCTATGCGGAGAAGTCGAGTAGCACTCCGCGATACACCCACGTAGCCCAAAGAACAAGTGGAGCGCATGACATTGCACTGGCACTCCACTTCCTGTGAGGGGCGATAACCCCAATTTCACTTCTGGGGCGGGACTTCTGCACCGGACATAGAATGTCCAGCCTCTGAAAGGTACCGCCCCCAACCAGGGCGATACGCAATTTCAGCCACTAATCTTTGAAATCTCTCTCTTAACTATAGTTTCCATCTCTGACATCATTCTGATGCATCTAGGCTGTACACTTTCTATAGCTTATCTGTTCTTTCTATAATGTGTCCAAAACTGCACATGGTACTCTATCGACCAATCACTGTTTTTCATAAATTTATCATTACTTCTTACTCTTGTACTCTATTTGTAAAAAACAATATGCTGTTGATCATTTTAAAGATTTTATCTATCTCCACAAGAACTTTCTGCTACCCTTTTGTCCATTAATCTATGTCTCCTGAAGTCTTTTACCGTCTTCTCAATGTTTGTTTCACCAGCAATTAAAAGATTCTGTTCTCTATTCTTAACTCAAAATCATTGATTTATACCAAGAACAAAACTGGTCCCAGCACTGGCCCCTGAGGTACAACACTTCCAACCCTTCTGCAATCCAAGTAACTCCCAATTACTCTAACTCTTTGCTTTCTGGACAGCAACTCAAATTTCAATCCATGTTGCTAGGTTTCCCATTATACCAATGTGGGGTATCTAATTTTATCCGATATTATTGATTCTCAGGCCGGAAAAATTCCAGAGCGACCCATTTGGGGTGTGAACTTTTGAAAGCTGGAAAAAATTAGCGGCAGGCGCTAATGAATCTCAGCTTTTTCTAAATTCGGTGTTAGCGCTGCAGGAAGGAAGTGGAGCGCTAAATCAAGTGCTACCACTTCCTTCTTGGAGTGATAAAGGACACAGGTGCAGTGGTAGTGGTGCAACGCTGCACAATGGGCCATGCAGCACTGCCATGTTCCGAGTCTCCTTCCCTCCCTTAAAGGGAAGGGTCATCGCTGCAGGCTCTGCATTGGGACTAGTTAGCTGATCTCCGATAGCAGCCACGATCTGGCTCGATTGGGCCCAATCTCTCCAGCCTAGTGCCGGGCTGATTGATCGCGGCCAAAGAGAAATCGAAAAAATTTAAATTATGCATGGAAACAATTTTTCTATTTACCACACCAACATCCCCTTTAGCTTGCACCCCCGAAGCGCCCGGCCTCCCGAATAACGTCTCCTGCAGCTGTCGCTGTTGTCGCCTGGTGATACTGCAGGGGGCGGAACCGCAGTTCGGGTCCGGGGCACCACCAGGGTGATGTGTAGGACTATGATATCACAATATCCAGACATAGGAGATCGTGGCGCAAGGTGTTACCGCCGCCGCAAACCTCTCGTCCAATTTAGCGGGAGTTGTTTATTTTTCCGCGCCCGGTCGGTAAGTCATTAGTGCCCCGGAGGCACTAAGAGGGCCAATTTCTGGGCCTAGGAGTATGTACTAACTTTTCGATAGTTAGCTTCTTTATCCTTCTTTCCCCACTTGAATAAAGTGTTATTTTCTCTATTCTCCAATCCCTTGGCATAATTTGTATATTTAAAGAGGATTGAAAAATTGTGGTCAGAGCCTCTGCTATCTCTTGTCTGACTTTTTTCAATTACACACAGTGAATGCCTTCAGGACATTGATTCACTTTGATTTCTGCTATTTTTTGTTTTTAAAAGCCTTTCCTTTTCTGGTTATCAGTGACAGTTATTCCATATTCTCCTCTGGTTCACCTACATCCATACTTCCACCATGATTTGTAAAAACGAATGCACAAAATGTATTTGATATCTTTGCCATACCTTCATTCTCCACAATTAGACTACCCTGTTCATCCTGAGTTGTCCTACTCTCTCTTTAACTATTATGTTATTTTTGAATGCTTATAAAATCCCTTACTATTTCCCTTTATATTGTCAGCCAGCCTATTTCCGTATTTGCTTTTAACTGTCCAGTCTCCCTTTTCACCGCACCACCATACTTTCAATATTCTTTATGATTTTCTTTGGTATTAGTAAATCTTCCATGGCATAGCTCTCATTGAGCAAGCTCCCAGTGTTTAATAAATGCTGGAGAGGGAGATTCTAGGAACAATCTGAAAGATTCTGGGATCACTTGGAGAGCGGTCTATGGATCTTGGCCGTTTGGTCAAAGTTATCAATGTCTGGGAGCATTGGGAATAGTTAAAGGATTAGGGGCTAGATTTTCCACTTTTGTGCTTATCACCCAAAAATAGGCATTATTTCCGGCGTGAGTGGTAAAAAAGAGTTTTCAGATCACCAGCTTCTCGCCCATTCTCAAAGCACCTAGTCTCCATTTTTGAAAATGCGTGTTACCGTGAGCTATATGAAATGGGCGGTAGCATTAAATTTTTTTGACCTTCTGCCGTAAAGTATCGCCGTCCTTAGCAACAGCATGGCAATGCTTGATTCCCACAATTCACGAGGTCAAGGGTCATTATGACATGCGCAGAAGAGGAGACAGAGAGAGAGGGAGCTGAGAGGGACTGAAGGTGTGTGTGACTATAGTGTGTGCTTGTTTGGCTTTTGTGGGAGGCACGAGGGAGATTGACCAGCAGCAAAAAGCCTACTCGGCACCAAGAACATAGTATTTGTCCAACAATTGAGATATAACATGGAAGGGATGGAGGAAGCCCTGGAGCTGGTAGCCAGGAACAATGGTGGCAGAGGGCTCCCAGTGGTCCCGGAGCACCACACTGCACCCACTGGTGCCACACCCCCATTGCCAACCACACATGAGAGCCAGCAGCAACATCTTGCTTCTGGCTCGGAGCATGTTCCCACCTTGGGCCCGTCCTCTCCCGTATCCATCCAAGCAGCGGTTTGGCCGTTATCCCCCTCCCCCTAAATGAAGCATCGCCTGAGGAGCTCCTCGGCCAGGTGGCTTGGATTCAGGAGGGGAAGGGGTAGAGGCGAGGAGGAGAAGTGGGGGTGGGGGGGGGGGAAGGGTTGGTTTGTACAGAAATACTGTTGATTTCAGACAAATATTCGGTTTAAATGTTTTTTATTTAACAAAACCTTGTTGCGCATTGGCTCAGATAACTGCACCATTACATGCTGGTGATTCCTTAACATCAAAGGGTATAATGACACTTAACTTCAATCAATTTAAACTTTAACTGTCACCAAGGTGATGCCCACCATTGATGTATCATTGCACCCACTCAGCAGTGTGTCAGCCTTGTAAATAACAGCAATGTTCTTTCAGGCAAAGCGATCATTGATGAGCTCCAAACGTAAGGCTCTTGCAGCTATCATGCTACCATGGGCCCTTTCATGCGGTCTATGGGGGGGCAGGGCATGGCTTCAGCATCAGCCTGATTGTCTGGGCTGATGTCAGCATCTGCCTCCTTGTCCTCCTGTTCCTCTCTCTGGTGAAGTGGACTGTCAGACTCATCAGGCAATTCTTGTCCCCTCCTGATAGCCAAGTTGTGCAGCATGGAGCACACCACCATGAACTGAGCTACCTGCTCAGGGTGGTATTGGAACTTGCCTCCTGTATGGTCCAGGCATCTAAAGCGCTGATTCAGCACTCCAATGGTTTTCTCCACAATATTGCGAGTTGCTCTGTGGCTCTCGTTGTATCGCCTCTCGGCTTCGGTGTGGGTGTCACACAGCGGGGGTCATCAGCAAGGTGGTGAGGACATATCCATTGTCACCAAGCTTCCAGCATTGACCTAATGGTTGATTGTTAAACAAGTCAGATACAGTGCTCTCACGCAGGATGTGAGCATCATGGATGCTGCCTGGAAATTGACCATTCACTGCCAGTATAATTTGCTGGTGGCCGACAACCAGTTGGACATTCAGGGATTGGAATCCCTTGCGGTTCCTGAAAACCTCAGCATCCTGAAAAGGTTCCCGCATTGCGATGTGAGTATAGTCTATTGCTCCCTGCACCTTGGGCAAGTTTGCAATTCTGGAGAATCCTAGAGCCCTCTCACTCTGTGCCTCCCTGGTCATAGGGAAGCTGATCAAGTCCCTCCTGCATACGTATAAGGCTTCAGTGACCTGTCTAATGCAGCAATGTGTGGCATGCTGAAACAGTCCGCAAATGTCGCCAGCTGTCGCCTGAAAAGAACCCGAGGCGTAGAACGACAGTGCCGCGGTGACTTTGACCTCAACGGACAGTGCAGTTCTGATGGTGCTGGCAGGCTGCAGATCTCCCCTTATCAGCTGGCATACCTCAGTGATAACCTGTTTGTGGAAGCACAGTCTCCGAAGGCAGGTGGTGTCGGGCAAGTTGAGGTAAGACCACTTCTCCCTGTACTTGCGGGGGGTGTAACGTCTGGTCCTCCTCATCAGTCTGGCACATCTTACATTAGGCACTTAATGCTGTGGAGCATACCTTCAGCGATCTCGAGTCTGCTGCATGTAATTGGTCGTCAAAGGAGGGTGAGAAAGGACAGGCCCCATTGCAGTAGCTCTCTGTTTTCCACCGATTGGTCACAAACAATGAATGTCCCGACGAAGATACCTATTCAATTCCTATCGGTCACAGTGTGGTCAAGATGTTTGTAGAGATGTTCACATCAACTCCAATGACCTCCAGAGTACATCCAAACTCCCCCGAGGTTGAAGCACAGCAGCCTTTTAAAGTGTGACATGTGATGTAGAACATGGTGTCCATAACGCTGTGATTAGTTCCGGTTCGTTCCATTTTTTCTGGGTGTTTTTTTGAGCGAGTGATATTGTGGGCAAAATGTGTGCGAGGTGGTGAAAGCGACACTGGGTGATCTCATGGCCACTAGTTTCAGTAAATATGGTCTTCACGACAAAAAATGTGGGCGGGTAGTATTATTGAATCTCGGCATTAAATCAGTGCGGTTATTAACGCTAGGCGGGATTATGGACGTTGATTTTGCCCATTCTGATGATTCCGCCCCAAAAAAGTGGGTGGACGGTATTATTTTTTCCCGGCGTTAAGCACATGGGGAAAGTAACATTCTGCGATAAGTTTCCGAGAAGTGCCCATCAGTTTCCATTTTGTGGTTAAATGGGCGATATCTGGGCATTATACGTTATTTCAGCGGTACAATGGACTTTAAGTGGACGTGAAGCATGCAAAAGCAGTAGAGGTTCCAGCCCTAGGAAACATTGAGAATGCAGTCTAGGGGTTTATGAGTACTGAGAGGGGATTTCTGGATTTAGGAGTTGAAGGGAGGAAGTCTAAAGAGAAATATTTTGAGAAAGCATTGCTATAGTTAGTTTCTGGTGAAATATGATGATAGTTTAGTGACTTGTTTCCAGGTGTCACCCCATAGCCAGCATTTTTTCTAATCCCCATATTGTTCCTTCCTTTCTCTGGAGATATACTTCTCCTCCACTGGATTAGGTCCTCGAACAACGTCTCTGCATACGAAGCCAGGTGGGTAACCAAGCTGTGAAGAGGACACAAAGAGCCTGTAAAGGGATAGAGACAGGTTAATTGAATTGGCAATAAAGTGGCAGATGGAGTATAATGTGGGGAAATGTGAGGTGATTCACATTGGTTGGAAGAATAGGCAAACAAAATATTGTTTAATTGGTGAGAATCTATTTAATATTGGTGTTCAGAGAAAGTTAGGTGTCCTAGTACAAAAACACAGAGGACTCGAAATTGGGTACCGCTGTTTTTGAGGCGTTGTCACCGCCTGAGTGTTATTTTACTGCCAGGCGTTAGGTGCAGACTCCAAATGCCAAATTCAGTTTTTACGCCCAAAGATGAGAAAGCAGCGCTAAAAAGTGGTGTTGCACACTCATCCTCGGGCAGGAGCTCAGGAGGCCGACTGAATTTTGCATCGGGAGGCTGCCGGCATGCCAGCTGGAAAACGGGAAGAAAAGGTGTTATGCATCTGTAAAGCATGCACTCCCATGTTCCGCCACGAGGGAGTGCATCCCGTGAAGTCCCAAGGGATCCCAGCATCCCTTGGGAGCACTGTATATAAGCCGGCCCCTAAGGCTTGTTCCTCACTCTGGAGTGTCTTAATACAGACTGAGGTCACTGTTACTTTAACCTCCCTGTGTGCAGTCTCATCTGTGTTAGGAACACAATAACTGGCGACGAGTATATGAATCCAACGCAAAGATGCAGCAAACTGTGGGCATCCTGGAAAAGTTCTCGGAGGGTGAGGACTGGGAAGCCTATGTTGAACGGCTAGACCAGTACTTTGTAGCCAACGAGCTGGACGGAGAAGGAAGCGCTGCAAAAAGGAGAGCGGTCCTCCTCACGGTCTGCGGGGCACCGACCTAAAGCCTCATGAAGAATCTTCTGGCTCCAGTGAAACCCACATATAAGTCGTATGAGGAGCAGTGTACACTGGTTCGGGAGCATCTTAACCCAAGGGAGAATGTGCTGATGGCGAGGTATCGGTTCTACACGTGCCAGCGATCTGAAGGTCAGGAAGTGGCCAATGTGAGTTTGATGGCTACCTGGAGCAAATGCTCAGAGACTTTTTTGTACTGGGCATTGGCCACGAGACCATCCTCCGAAAACCTTTGACTGTAGAGACACCGACCCTCAGTTAGGCCATTGCGATAGCACAGGCGTTTAGGTCCACCAGTGATAACACCAAACAAATCTCTCAGCACACAAATGCTAGCAATGTTCATAAATTAACTGGAACTGTGTTTGCGAGCAGAAATGTACAGGGCAGAAACCACAAGTCTGCAACTGCCAGCAGGCCTCAGGTGACCCAGATGACTCAGAATCTGCAACAAAGGATGAATGCAAGGCAATTCACACCTTGTTAGTATTGTGGAGGCTTCCATTCAGCCTATTCATGCCGCTTCAAAAGAAATGTCTGCAAGAGCTGTGGAACAATGGGGCACCTCCAACGAGCTTGCAGACGAGCTGCAAGCTCTGCAAAACCTGCTAACCACCACGTGGCAGAGGAAGATCGGTCCATGGTGGATCAAAGCAATTTCGAGTCTGAGAGAGAGGAGGCAGACACTGAAGTAGACGGAGTACACACATTTTCGACGAAATGTCCACCTATAATGCTAAATGTAAAATTGAATGGCTTACCCGTAGCCATGGAACTGGACACTGGCGCTAGCCAATCCATCATGAGTAAAAAGATATTTGAGAGACTGTGGTGCAACAAGGCACTTAGATCAGCCCTGAGCCCCATCCACACGAAACTGAGAACGTACACCAAAGAGCTTATCACTGTCCTGGGCAGCGCCATGGTCAAGGTCACCTACGAGGGCACAGTGCACGAACTGCCACTCTGGATTGTCCCGGGCAATGGTCCCACACTGCTTGGAAGGAGCTGGCTGTGCAAAATCCGCCGGAACTGGGATGACATCCGAGCGCTATCACATGTTGATGAGGCCTCATGTACCCAGGCTCTTAAAAAATTTCCTTCTCTTTTTGAGCCAGGCATTGGAAACTTTTCCAGGGCGAAGATGCAGATTCATTTGGTCCCAGAGGCACAACCCATTCACCATATGGCGCGAGCAGTACCTCACATGATGAGGGAGAGAGTGGAAATTGAGCTGGACAGGCTTCAACGCGAGGGCATCATCTCCCCAGTGGAATTAAGCGAGTGGGCCAGCCCGATTGTTCCAGTACTCAAAAGTGATGGCACGGTCAGGATTTGTGGCATTTATAAAGTAACTATTAATCGTTTCTCGCTACAGGACCAATACCCGCTACCTAAGGCAGACGAGCAATTTGCAACGCTGGCAGGAGGCAAGACGTTCACCAAGCTTGAACTGACTTCGGCCTACATGACGCAGGAGCTGGAGGAGTCTTCAAAGGGCCTCACCTGCATCAAGATGCCCGTTTGGAATTCGGTCAGCTGCAGCGATGTTCCAGAGAAACATGGAGAGCCTACTCAAGTCGGAACCATGCATGGTGGTTTTTCAGGACGACATATTGGTGACAGGTTGGGACACCGTCGAGCATCTACAAAATCATGAAGAGGTCCTCCAGCGACTGGATCGCGTAGTGCTGTGCCTGAAGAGGTCGAAATGCATCTTCATGGCAACAGAAGTGGAGTTTTTGGGGAGAAAGATCGCGGCGGATGGCATTCGGCCCACAGACGCCAAGACAGAGGCTATCAGAAACGCGCCCAGGCCACAGAACGTCACGGAGCTGCGGTCATTCCTGGGACTCCTCAACTATTTTGGTAACTTCCTACCAGGATTAAGCACCCTCTTAGAGCCTCTACATGTGTTATTGCGTAAATGAGAGAACTGGGTTTGGGAAAAAAAAACAAGTAATTGCTTTTGAGAAAGTCAGAAACATTTTATGCTCCAACAAGCTGCTTGTATTGTATAACCCATGTAAAAGACGTGTGCTAGCATGTGATGCGTCGTCATGCGGAGTCGGGTGTGTATTACCACAAGCTAACGTTGCGGGGAAGTTGCAACCTGTCGCCTATGCTTCCAGGAGCTTGTCTAAGACAGAGAGGGCCTACAGCATGATTCAGAAAGAGGCATTAGCTTGTGTGTTTGGGATAAAGAAAATGCATCAGTACCTGTTTGGCCTCAAATTTGAGCTGGAAACCGATCACAAGCCCCTCATATCCCTGTTCACTGAAAATAAGGGGATAAATACTCATGCCTCAGCCCGCATACAAAGGTGGGCACTCATGCTATCAGCATATAACTATACCATCTGCCACAGGCCAGGCACCGAGAACTGTGCGGATGCTCTCAGTCGGCTACCATTGCCCACCACGGGGGTGGAAATGGTGCAGCCTGCAAACTTGTTGATGGTGGCGCAGTCCGCAGACTTGTTGATGGTCATGGAAGTGTTTGAAAATGATAATTCACCTGTCATGGCGTGCCAGATTAGGACTTGAACCAGCCAAGATGCTCTGCTGTCCCTAGTAACAAACTATATCCTGCATGGGAGCTGAGCCAGCATCCCCGTTGAAATGCAAGAGCTAATCAAGCCATTCCAGTGGCGAAAGGATGAGCTGTCCATTCAGGCAGACTGCCTGTTGTGGGGTAACAGCGTAGTGCTACCCAAAAAGGGCAGGGAGACGTTCATCTCGGATCTCCGCAGCACACACCCGGGCATAGTAATGATGAAAGCGATAGTCGGATCCCACATATGGTGGCCCGGTATCGACTTTGACTTAGAGTCCTGTGTACAGCAATGCAACGTGCGTGCTCAATTGAGCAATGCGCCAGAGAGTTTGTGATCCTGGACCTCCAGACCATGGTCAAGGATCCATGTCGACTATACGGGCCAGTTTCTCGGTAAAATGTTCCTGGTGGTGGTGGATGCTTTTTCAAAATGGATTGAGTCTGAAATAATGTCGGGAAGCACCGCCACCGCCACCATTGAAAGCCTGAGGGCCATGTTTGCCATCCACAGCCTGCCTGACATACTGGTCTGTGACAACGGGCCATGTTTCACCAGTACCGAATGTAAAGAATTCATTATCCGCAATGGGATCAAACATGTCACCTTGGCCCCGTTTAAACTAGCCTCCAATGGGCAGGCAGAGCACGCAGTACAAACAATCAAACAGAGCCTTAAATGAGTCACGGAAGGCTCACTCCAAACCTGCCTGTTCCAAGTACTGTTCAGCTATCGCACGAGACCCCACTCGCCCCCGGCTGAGTTACTCATGAAAAGGACCCTTAAAACCAGACTCTCACTGGTTCACCCCAACCTGCATGATCAGGGAGAGAGCAGGCAGCAGCAACAAAATGTAACCGATGGTCGCGCCACTGTGTCACGGGAAATTAATCTGAATGACCCTGTGTATGTGCTTAACTATGGACATGGTCCCAAGTGGATCGCGGGCATGGTGATAGCTAAAGAAGGGAGTAGGGTGTTTGTAGTCAAACTAGACAATGGACAAATTTTCAGAAAGCATCTAGACCAACCGAGACTGCCGTTCACAGACTGCCCTGAACAACCCACAGCAGACACCACCTTTTTCGAGCCCACAACACACACCCAAAGGATCAACGACACCACCCTGGACGAGGAAATCGAACCCATCACGCCCAACAGCCCAGCAAGGCCAGGCTCACCCAGCAGCCCTGCAGGACCAACAACACGCCAGCCCAGCGAGGGCACAGCCAACACACCAGAACAAACATTTGTACCGAGGCGGTACACCAGGGAAAGAAAGGCTCCCAACCGCCTCACCTTGTAAATAGTTTTAATTTTGACTTGCGGGGGGGGAGTGATGTTGTGTATCTGTAAAGCATGCACTCCCATGTTCCGCCACCAGCGAGTGCATCCCCTGAAGTCCCAAGAGATCCCATCATTCCTTGGGAGCACTGTATATAAGCCGGCCCCTAAGGCCTGTTCCTCACTCTGGAGTGTCTTATTAAAGACTGAGGTCACTGTTACTTTAATCTCCCTGTATGCAGTCTCATCTGTGTTAGGAACACAATAAAAGGGAAGAAAGAAAAACTCAAAGTTCTCCAACCCACACACAAACTTCCCCACTGTTACAACTAATGAAAAAATGAAGAAATAAAGAAAGAAAAAACTTACCTTGCTCCCCAGCCGATTCCACCCGAGTTCTGCTGTCTACTCACCACTTTTTCCAAACTATAAGAAACCAGCTGGGAAGGCCGACATTCAAACTAAGTATCGCGATAGGGGCACGAAGGAGGCGTTGCATGCTGGCTTAAGTCACCACGCGGGTGGTGTTAGCCGGTGCAGAGTTAACTCTTGGTGCCCCTGCCAAAGAGTCGAACTGAAATTCTGCACAGGTGTAGATGCTGCTTACCATTAAAGTTACACCTTTGCCACCTGTTATCCACCTCCTGCGTGCTGTAAAGAATGGTGGTAGAAACTGAATTTCGACCCCAAAGAGTTAGCATGCAGGTACAGCAAGCAATCAGGAAGGCAAATGGCATGTTGGCCTTTCTTGAAAGGGGGTTGGAGTACAAGAGTAAGGAAATCTTGCCGCAATTGTACAGGGCTTTGGTGAGACCACACCTGAAGTACTGTGAACAGTTTTGGTCTCCTTATCTATAAGAAAGAAAGACTTGGAATTATAAAGCGCCTTTCACAACCACCAGATGTCTCAAAGCACTTTATAGCCAATGACGTACTTTAAAAAAAAAGGGGGCAGGAGTCGGCCATCAGGCCTCTCGAGCCTGTTCCACCATTTAATAAGATCATTGCTGATCAGATCATGGACTCAGCTCCTCTTCCCTGCCCGCTCCCCATAACCTTTTATTCCCTTATCGCTCAAAAATCTGTCTATCTCCGCATTAAATATATTCAATGACCCAGCCTCCATAGTTCTCTGGGGCAGAGAATTCCATAGATTTGCAACCCTCTGAGAGAAGAAAATCCTCTTTATGATGTCTGCATGTTTGCATTGTTGTATGATGTCTGTAACATTGAATGTACCTTACCCGTACACCAGAGGATGCTGATGCTGGAGACCTAAGGGTTTCCTGCACACGGCAGGTAACCCAGTATAAAAGGAAGCTCATAGCTTGGTGTCCTCACTCGAGAAGCTGCAAATAAAGGACTACAGTCTACACAGTTTAAGTACCATACCTTGCCTTGTGGAGTCTTTACCAAAGGTACCTACATACACAACAACTGGTGATGAGGTCATGAACTACACGCTCAGCATGTCGAATCTCAGCAACTTTCAGCAATTCACCGATGGGAAAGATTGGGACGCTTTTGTAGAAAGATTGCAACATTTCTTCATAGCCAACGACCTAGATGGGGACACACCAGCTGCACGACCGAAAAAGTGCAGGGCCATCCTGCTCAGCAGTGTGGGCCCACTATCCATTGTCTCATCAGGGACTTGCTAGCCCCGGAAAAGACAACCACCAAGAGCTATGAGGAACTTGTAACACTTATACAGGAGCAACTAAAACCAAAAGAAAGCATCCTCACAGACAGGCCCCGGTTCTACGCTCACCGGCGACCCGAAGGCCAAGAAATTACTAAGTATGCTGCACATTTAAGGAGACTGGCTGCACCATGTGACTTTGGTGACCACCTAAATGAAGCACTAGGACATATTTGTCTTCGGAATCGGCCACAAAGGCCTCCTACACAAATTGCTCTCTGCAGACATCACAGTCACCCCACAGAAAGCAATTCAAGTGAGCCAGGCCTACATGGTTTCGGCCGGTGACTCCAGGCGAATACTGACCCAGGACTCTAAACCGGCGAACGCAGTGCACCGCAGGGATACTTCTAAAGGCAGAAATGCTGCCCCAAGTCCCGCAACCCTGAGTCCGCCACATGGGGCAAACCGGATGGCCCTATGCTGGCGCTGTGGAGAAAAACCACAGGGCCCACCAGTGCCGCTACAAAGATTATACATGCAAAGGCTGCAAAGAAAAAGGGTACCTTCAAAGAATGTGCAGAAAAAGCTTTACTCACCATGTCACCGAAGAATTGGCTGATCATCTGGGCTCCAACACAGATGAAGATGATGCTGCTCAACCCCTGGAAGAAGAGTATGGAATCTATACCTGCTCCACCGAAAGTTTTCCGTGGAAGATGGAAGTAGACATCGACGGAGTCCCGGTTTCTATGGAAATCGACACAGGGACGAGCCAGTCTCTGATGAGCCAAATGACCTTTGAAAAAATTTGGATAAATCCCGCCAATCGACCAAAACTGCATCCTGTCCAAGTGAAGCTGCTCACCTACACCAAAGGTAAAATCCCGGTCGTTGGCAGCGTGGACGTCCAGGTTTCCCAGGGTGGCGTGTTGAACAAATTCCCCCTGTGGATCATAGCCGGCAATGGTCCCACGCTGCTGGGAAGGAATTGGATGAACACTGTCCAAGTCGGTCGAAGTGGCGACGGCCGGACTCCAGCAATCGACAGCCAACATGGATCCATCGCTGCATGTAGAGATCCCACCATCCAGCTCGACTGCGTGGCGACGACTCCACAACACCGGGGCGAAATCTTCAGGACCGAAAGTCCAAACTTCACCTTCCGGGCTGGGGCAGGACTCCAAGAGGCGAACATCTTCGAAAGAAGTGGATTCCTGATGTCCATGGCCGAACCTGAGGAAGAAAAGACCAGCACAACCTACCTGGAGGAGAGCCAGAAGATAGCGGCCGCATCACAAGGAGAAGAACCTGCAATCAAAATGGCCGCGACCAGACCACGAGGGGCAGCTTTGGAGGAACGACACGTGGCACCGACCGGCCAATCGGATTGGAAGGCTCCCTTAAAGGAGAGTTGGAACCAAAAAAATTTAAAGGGACAATTTCAACTTAATGATGACAAGGACTTTAAAGCTAAAAATGCAGTAAAAGGGTGCAAGTATGATAATGTAACCATGAATTGTGATGCTGGTGTAACTAATGTGTAAGTAAGGTTAAGAACAAGCCTGTTATGTTTGATAATTATGACAGAGAGTTTGAAATGTCTAATGTAGCCATGTCTGGTGAGACCATGACACCAAAAAGTGATGCAAATAATGTAATTTATAATGTAAAGGCAGTCAATAATGTAGGCTCGACTATATAATCAGAGCCAAGCTGTCATGTATACAGGTAGGACACTGCTAAAGGACACTGAGTTCTACAGGGACCATACAAATGCGAGAGGAATCCCCCTGTGGGAAACCCCCAGGTCCAGCTGGCTACCAGACCATGTAGCCTGGACCTTTGGAACAAATGTGATGCCCCAGGAAGGGCCCACACACACCCAGTGGAAGCAGATCCACTACAGGGACAGTGGTCAATGGGCAACATAGCCACCACCACTGGCAACCTGACCCAGACCAGCCCTACACCCACTGGCCACCAGGGCCACACCAGGAACGAGAGGCCAATACCCTCCAGCTTCCCTGGCAAACCCTGGGATGACCAGACTCTCATCCCAATTGGAGGACAAGGAGCCCAGCCATTCCAGTGGCCCTGCCCACCAGCACACAATTATCCATATCACAGAGTATGCATCTCTGGAATCAACCTAGTGAACCTTCTATGAACAGCCTCCAATGCAAGTATATCTTTCCTTAAATACGGAGACCAAAACTGTACACAATACTGTAGATGTGGCCTCACCAATACCCTGTACAGTTGTAGCTGGACTTTTTGTGTTACATGCACAAGGACCATCAGGTCCCACTGTACTGCAACATTGTGCAATTTTTCTCCATTTATTTCAGACTTCCAGCATCCACAGTATTTTGCTTTTGTACATAGAAACATAGAAACATAGAAACTAGGTGCAGGAGTAGGTCATTCGGCCCTTCGACCTGCACCACCATTCAATAAGATCATGCTGATCATTCACCTCAGTACTCCTTTCCTGCTTTCTCTCCATACCCCTTGATCCCTTGATCTCTTTAGCCGTAAGGGCCATATCTAACTCCCTCTTGAATATATCCAATGAACTGGCATCAACAACTCTCTGCAGTAGGGAATTCCACAGGTTAACAACTCTCTGAGTGAAGAAGTTTCTTCTCATCTCAGTCCTAAATGGCTTACCCCTTAGCCTTAGACCATGTCCCCTGGTTCTGGACTTCCCCAATATCGGGAACATTCTTCCTGCATCTAACCTGTCCAGTCCCGTCAGAATTTTATATGTTTCCATGAGATTCCCTCTCATCCTTCTAAACTTCAGTGAATACAGGCCCAGTCGATCCAGTCCCTCCTCATATGTCAGTCCTGCCATCCCGGGAATCAGTCTAGTGAACCTTCGCTGCACTCCCTCAATAGCAAGAACGTCCTTCCTCAGATTAGGAGACCAAAACTGAACACAATATTCCAGGTGAGGCCTCACCAAGGCCCTGTACAACTCCAGTAAGACCTCCTTACTCGTTTATTCAAATCCTCTAGCTATGAAGGCCAACATACCATTTGCCATCTACACCGCCTGCTGTATCTGCATGCCAGCTTTCAATGACTGATGTACCATGACACCCAGGTCTCGTTGCACCTCCCCCTTTCCTAAGCTGCTGCCATTCAGATAATATTCTACCTTCGTGTTTTTGCCACCAAAGTGGATAACCTCACATTTATCCACATTATACTGTATCTGCCATTTGTTTGCCCACTCACCTAACCTCTCCAAGTCACCCTGCAGCCTCTTAGCGTCCCCCTCACAGCTCACACAGCCACCCAGCTTAGTGTCATCTGCAAACTTGGAGATATTACACTCAATTCCTTCATTTAAATCGTTAATGTATATTGTAAATAGCTGGGGTCCCAGCACTGAGCCCTGCGGCACCCCACTAGTCACTGCCTGCCATTCTGAAAAGGACCCGTTTATCCCGACTCTCTGCTTCTTGTCTGCCAACCAGTTCTCTATCCACGTCAATACATTACCCCCAATACCACGTGCTTTTATTTTGCACACCAATCTCTTGTGTGGGACCTTGTCAAAAGCCTTTTGAAAGTCCAAATACACCACATCCATTGGTTCTCCCTTGTCCACTCTACCAGTTACACCCTCAAAAAATTCTAGAAGATTTGTCAAGCGTGATTTTCCTTTCATAAATCCATGCTGACTTGGACCGATCCCGTCACTGCTTTCCAAATGCGCTGCTATTTCATCTTTAATAATTGATTCCAACATTTTCCCCACTACTGATGTCAGGCTAACCAGTCTATAATTTCCCATTTTCTCTCTCCCTCCTTTCTTACAAAGTGGTGTTACATTAGCTACCCTCCAGTCCATAGGAACTGATCCAGAGTCGATAGAGTGTTGGAAAATGATCACCAATGCATCCACTATTTCTCGGGACACTTCCTTAAGTATTCTGGCATGCAGACTATCAGGCCCAGGAATTTATCGGCCTTCAAACCCATCAATTTCCCTAACACAATTTCCCGCCTAATAAGGATTTCCTTCAGTTCCTCCTTCTCACTAGATCCTCGGTCCCCTAGTATTTCCGGAAGGTTACTTGTGTCTTCTTTTATGAAGAAAGAACCAAAGGATTTGTTTAACTCGGCTGCCATTTCTTTATTCCTCATTATAAATTCACCTGAATCTGACTGCAAGGGACCTATGTTTGTCTTCACTAATCTTTTTCTCTTCACATATCTATAGAGGCTTTTGCAGTCAGTTTTTATGTTCCCAGCAAGTTTCCTCTTATTCTCTATTTTCCCCCATCTAATTAAACCCTTTGTCCTCCTCTGCTGTATTATAAAATTCTCCCAGTCCTCAGGTTTGCTGCTTTTTCTGGCCAATTTATGTGCCTCTTCCTTGGATTTTATCCTTAATTTTCCATGTTAGCCACGGTTGAGCCACCTTCCCCGTTTTATTTTTTACTCCAGACAGGGATGTACAATTGTTGAAGTTCATCCATGTGCTTTTTAAATGTTTGCCATTGCCTATCCACCGTCAACCCTTTAAGTATCACTCGCCAGTCTATTTTAGCCAATTCACATCTCATACTGTCGAAGTTACCTTTCCTTAAGTTCAGGACCCTAGTCTCTGAATTAACTGTGTCACTCTCCATCTTAATAAAGAATTCTACCATATTATGGTCACTTTTCCCCAAGGGGCCTCGCACAACAAGATTGCTAATTAGTCCTTTCTCATTACACATCACCGAATCTAGGATGGCCAGCCCTCTAGTTGGTTCCTCGACATATTGGTCTAGAAAACCATCCCTAATACACTCCAGGAAATCCTCCTCCACTGTATTGCTACCAGTTTGATTAGCCAGTTTGGTTAACCAGTTTATTTAGTACCTCCATGCTTCCATGCATAGTTCTCCTTTTTAGTCCCCACTACTCCTCTTACTACCCGTTTACTATTTATATGCCTATAGAAGACTTTTGGATTACCTTTTATGTTAGCTGCCATTCTATTCTCAGCCCTTCGCTTTGCCCCTCTTATTTTCTTTTTCACTTCTCCTCTGAACTTTCTGTATTTTCCTGATTCTCCGATGTATTCGTGGCTTGACATCTGACATATGAGTTCTTTTTCTGCTTCAACTTACTCTCTGTCTGTTTTGTCATCCAGGGAGCTCTGACTTAGGTTGCTCTACCTTTCCCCCTAATGGGACTGTACCTCGACTGTACCCAAATGATTTCCTCTTTAAAGGCAGCCAATTGTTCCACTATAGTGTTGCCTGTCAATCTTTGATTCTAATTTAATCGGGCCAAATTCATTCTCATCCCACTGAAATTTGCCTTCCTCCAAATAAGTATTTTCACTCTAGATTGCTCCCTTTCCTTTTTCATAGCTAATCTAAGCCTTATGATAGTATGTTCCTTAAATATTTGCCTACTGACACTTGCTCCACTTGACCTACCTCATTCCCCAGAACCAGATCCAGAAATGTCTCCTTTCTCGTTGGGCTGGAAACAAACTGATCAAGAAAGTTCTCCTGAACACACTTCAGAAATTCTTCCCCCTCTCTTCTCTTGACTCTATTACTATGCCAGTCTATATTAGGGGAGTTGAAGTCCCTCATTGTCACTACTCTATAGTTCTTGCATCTCTCTGAAATTTCAATGCAAATTTTCTCCTCCATATTTTCCCCACGAGTTGGTGACCTATAGAATACACCTAGTAGTGTAATGGCCCTTCTATTATTTCTTAACTCTAGCCATATACATTCTGTCCTTGACCCCTCCAGGACATCATCTCTCTCCAGCACAATAACATTGTCCTTAGCCAATACTGCCACACCACCTCCTATCTTTCCTTCCCTATCTTTCCTGAACTCCTTATATCCAGGAATATTTAGTACCCAAACCTGCCCTTTTTTGAGCTAGGTCTCCATTATTGCCACAACATCATATTCCCATGTGGCTATTTGCACCTGCAGCTCACCAACCTTGTTTACTATGCTTTGTGCATTCACATACATACACTGTAAACCAATCTTAGACTATCCTGTGTTCTCTCTTAGTCTGACCCCACCTAATACCTTACTGTTTCTTGCTTTAGTGCTATCCATCTCTCCTAATCCTTTGTGCCCTTTGTTTCTCCTTTCTGCCATGTCATTGAATGGCAGAGCAAGCACGAAGGGACGTATGGCCTACTGCTGCTCCTAATGCTTATGTTCTTATGTCGTGAAGCCTCTTGGGTATAAATTCCTTATTACATTCACAGGCCAACTAGAAGATGAGGAATTCATCACAGATCACACGTTCTTGTACAACACCAAGTCAGTTTGGTGCCAAAGGGAATTGCATTCATTATACCTCTATCTTTAGTTGCAGTGGTGTAGGAGGAATTCTGACCTGCACAGTTACTTTCTGGATTTATGTGCCTTGAGTCATTAGTTAAGTCTCCTGTAAAAATAAGCATGTAAAATCCATTTTCTCTTTTAATAAAAGGCAATTATCCTTCTTTTAATGGTGTAATTAGGAACTGTATTGGACCTGTAAAGACGAAAAACCATTTCACTGCACAGTGTCTGAGTAAAATGATCTTGTCTGCTGCCTCATCATGTTAGTAAGTTGAATATAGACTGGCAGAGAAGGATATGTATTCAGATTTCCTCAGAATTAACAATGTCAACCAGTAGGTGATGTCTAGCACCAAGTGTGGAATGGCTTTTTTTTACATTACATAGGATATACAGCACAGAAACAGGTCATTCAGACCAACCAGTCCATGCCAGCGTTTATGCACCACTCGAGCCTCCTCTCGTCTTTCCTCATCTAAATCTATCTGCCTAACACTCCATTCCCTTCTCCCTCATATGCTTATCCAGCCGTTACCTAAAATGCATCTACACTATTTGCTTCAACCACTCCCTGTTGTAGCAAGTTCCACATTCTCACCACTCTCTGGGTAAAGAAGTATCTTCTGAATTCCCTATTTAATTTCTTGGTGACTATCTTATATTGATGGCCTCTAGGTTTGCTCTTTCCCACAAGTGGAAATACTCTCTCTTTGTCTACCCTAGCGAAACCTTTCATAACTTTAAAGACCTCTATTAAGCCACCCCTCAGCCTTCTCTTTCCTGATAGGTATAACCTCGCATTTCTGGTATGGTTCTTGTCTTTTTTGCACTCTCTCCAGTGCCTCTATATCCTCCTTATAATATGGCAACCAGAATTGTACACAGTACTCCAAGTGTGGTCTAACCAAAATTTGATACAAGTTTACCATAACTTCACTACTTTTCAATTCCATCTCTCTAGAAGTAAACCATAGTGCTTGGTTTGCTTTTTTTATGGCCTTATTAACCTGCATCGCTACTTTTCGTAATGAGTACTCCCTTTGCTGTTCTATCCCATTTAGATTCTTATTTTCCACCTCCTTGTTTTTCTTACCAAAATGTAATACCGCACATTTATCTGTGTTGAATTTTATTTGCCAATTATATGCCAATTCTACAAGTTTATTAATGTCTTCTTGTAATTTGTTGCTCCCAAATGAATAGAATGGAGCTGGCAATAGTTCTACTCTGGATCACACGTTAATTCTCTTTTGCCTCCCCAGCAGCAAAACCATGCTGACAAAGGATGTAGAGGCATCTACAATCTTTTGATTTATTTCACATCTGGGGTACGTTGCCCATGAGGCCAAGAATTGGAGAAAGTGGGGATAAGATACAATGAAGTATAATGGGCCGAAATTTGCTGTCAAAATAACAGCGAAGATAATAGTGTTCTCCGTTATTTATGCACAAATGCTACAACAACTTCGGACAAGGAGCAGTTGCGCAGTTAAATGCGGATATCCAAAAGTTGCTGCCCGAGTTGCGCCTTTCCGCCATTGGCTTCGCAAAAACAGCACCTCGTCCTCTGCCTCGTCATTGAAATGCATTGAATGTCATGAGTTGCCATTCTTTCACGGTAGGTACGAACTAAATTCGCCACAGAATGTTAGGGCTTGTCTGAAGTGACTCAAAGGAGCCTGCCATTTAAAGTCTGTGCATATTTAATTAGGTCTAGTTTCAGACAGAGTGAGCTTTTTAGCTGTCACAGATTCTTTGCAGAAACATCTGTTAGAGCCAGGGTGTCTGATTGTTTCACATTTATGTGACATCAACAGCCCTGGAAGTGTTTAAAGAGGCCTGCCTGTGAGACCAAAAAAGAGGGAAAAATGCCTTATGCACTAGGCATTCCACTGTTTATGTATTTGCTGTACAGCATGGAAGGCAGACACAAGGAACAACAACAAAGAGCCAGGTACCATATCCAGAGGCTCACCAGGACTAACAATTACCCACGTCAGAAGTCTACAGGGACAGGCTGCCTTTCGAGATGATGTCAGAGGAGCTGTATATAAAGAGGCTACACTTTAGTAAGGAGGCAATCGGCCACCTCTATGAAATGTTAAGGAGGAACTACAGCCACGTTTTAACTCCCACAGGGCCCGGTCAATGGCCATGAATGTAACTGCAGCCCTCAAATTTTATGCATGTGGGTCATTTCAGTCAGGCACCGGTGATATGTGCAACATCACACAGAATGCTTCGAGGGCCTGCATTCTGCAGGTCATGGATGCCATATTCTGCAGGGCTTCTGACTTCATCATCTGTGATATGTTCCCAGTGTGGCAAAGGGAGAGGTCTCTCACATTCCACAGGATCACTGGATTCCCCAAAGTGCCATCGATATGGAACCCATATCCCATTGAAGGCACTGAATGATGCACCTGTCACATACATCAACAGGAAAGGGTACCATTTGTTAAATGTGATGATCCTTTGCAATACCCAACTGCATATCAGAAATGTCAATGCAGATCACTGGGAAAGTGCTCATGATGCCTTCGTCCTTCGGCACCAATGTTCCCTGTAAGCTGCGCTTTGTTGTGTGGGGCCTGTTCCTTTTAATACGTGGTCCTTTCAAATTTTTGCGCATGCACAATATTTGCAATGGAAATGCTGGTGGGCGACCTGCGTGGATCCTTTGAGATTATTGTGCAGCCATGTTCCTCAGCGGGAACATTGTTTGGCACTCATATTCCAGGATTCCCTCACCAGAGCACGGCAAGGATCTGGATAGAACTTAGGTGACAAGGCCTGCCTGCTAAAGCTGTGGCTGATGACACCCTACCGCAGGACCCATAATGCAGCACAGGACAGGTACAACTGTGCACACATGTGCACGCGGCAAGTGGTGGAGAGGAAAATCAAAGTGCTGACATCACGTTTCCAGTGTCTGGACCGGTCTGGAGGTACTTTGCAGTACTCACCTGTCCAATTGGTGAGGATTGTGGCAGTATGCTACGCATTGCGCAACTTTGTCCTGCGGGAAGGAGTGACCCGAAACCAGGTAGAAAAGATGCTGGTGGAAATGAGCGATATGGTGGATTCCAACCCAGATGTTGCTGGCTCTACCCCACCACCACCAACCGCCCCCATCCAGTCGCCCACCGCCCACCGCCCCTTCCCCCTCACTGCCAAGGAAATCACATCTCTAAAGGGCAGGGTGGCTAGAGAGCAGCTATTGGCTCAGTCATTTGGGGGCCAAAATTGATCAACTTACCACCCATTGCCGCCGACATTCCTCTGCAAGATCCGCCCAGTGCCACTTTAGACGTTGCCTGGAGCGGGTGGGAGGGGTGAGCCGCCGGGAACCGCCCGCTGACATCAGCGGATGGCCGAGTGGCGCAACTGAGCTCCCGCCCCCGAGCTCCCATATTTATGCGGGTGGGAGTCGGCGGCAGAACGGGGGTGGACTGCAGGCTGGAGGCTGGTCTGTCCCCGACAGTAAGTCCAAAGATCCTGAAAAAAAGTGAACATTTTATTTTTCACAGCAACTTACCTGGATGGGGTCCCCTGAAGGTCTTCCAGTGTTTTTTTTATTTTTTCCCGATGATTTTTATTTTCGGCTGTTCGACCCTCCATGGACCTGACTCCATCCTTGGTGGCACTTGGGCGGTAAGCGCCTCTGCCGCTAAGAATGAGATCTCCCGCCTGCTGCTGCCCAGATTGGTGATGTACGTTGTTCATTTGCCGCGCACCAATCTTCGAGGGACCTCGATGATGAAAACCCTGCCAAAAGTACCGTCTGGTACCTCGCTGACCATCGGCGGCACTTTGGGCGACACTTGGTCAGTAATGAAAATGGCAACATGCCTCCTTCCTGCCCACTCCACAGGAAAGCACACAAAAGCACAGGCAAGTTTGACAGTCAAACAGTGAACATTTATTGCAGCACTGTTAACAACAATTGAGATATTTAGTGGAAAATTTTAAATAAACATTTAAGCAGTTAGTCATTTTTTACTTTGGAAACAGTTGTAATGTTAACATGGTTGATATTATTAAACATTTTCAAGCCGTTCCAATTAACTTCTGACTAAATGATTTAAGGACAACAGCAACAATAATAATTATAATACAAACAGTCATAGAAATATAAATATCAATAAATAACACGCCAATAATTGAACAAGAACAGTACTTTTTAAAATTGTTCATGCAATGCCTTTTTATTAAATATTTTTTTAAGTTACTTTATCATTCGGCTAACTTTCGACAGTTAAGGTCATTTCAAGGCACAAATCATTTTACTCGCCTCTCTGGAACACTCCTGACTGAATTGGCGGGTGTGTTTTCACTATTCAGTGCCAGCTTCTCAGACCTTTTCTTGGCCAACCTCAGATGCCGTTCAGCTGCCCTGTAGAGGGCGCTGCGCTGTTTCCATCTTGCACTTCCAGCAACTTGCACTGCAAAATATCATCGCGATTAACTGAGCAAGGACAAGTTTAACAAGATGATGGAAGCCATTTATTGCCCTGCTACAGCAAATAATGACCCATTTTTAAAAATTCTTACTGTCGCTCATTATTTTAACCTAGTCAGGGCTAACTTGATGATGCATTATAAAACATTCTATCGTTCATGGAGAAGATCAAACTGGCAGCTGAAAATTAAACCTACATTCACGAAATGTTATTCCTGAAAAATACTGCATAAGATACAAATTTCTTACAATTTTTAGCTGCTGAGCATTCTTAAAGCATGGGACCAGCAGTCTGATGAAATGGCAGTGACACAGAGGCTGACACAGTGTCAGATTAAAGTAAGCTCAGAAACACAGGTTGAAAACGTGACCTCTATCTTAAAGAAAATCCTGATATTTCACAAAAAATAGAAAGAAATGTAGACCTTGGTTTTGTATCTTTCCATCTTGTAAAAAACCCCAGATCCACTCCATTTCAAAAGCAGGAAGTGATAGTCGATGCATTGGTTGTGATCTTCCAAAATTCCCTAGATTCTGGAAGGTAACAAATGTAACCCTGTTATTCAAGAAAGGAGGGAGAGAGAAAACAGGGAACTATAGGCCAGTTAGCCTATCATCTGCTGTCGGGAAAATGCAGGAATTCATTGTTAAGGAAGTGGTTACAGGGCACTTAGAAAATCCTAATATGTTTAGGCAGAGTCAACATGATTTTATGAAAAATTATCAGAGTTTTTTGATGATGTAACTAGCAGGGTAGATAAAGGGGAACCAGTGGATGTAATATATATGGATTTCCAAAAGGCATTCGATAAGGTGCCACATAAAAGGTTATTACACAAGATAAGGGCTCATAGGATTGGAGTTAATGTATTAGCATGGTTAGAAGATTGGTTCACGCCCAGTCGCTACCTGGTTAGCGCCCCATTATCGCCTCTTGGAGGTGATAACGGGAGGTGCTAAGGAGGCCAATTTCTGGGTCATCATGTTTTATTTACCTGCTCATGGGAAATGGTGGGCAAAATGAAACACAGTTGTAATGTCTGTAAGCTTGTACTGTTGGGTACTTTTGGGTACTGTTGAGGGGGATGACTCATCAGGGGAGGGCAGCAGCAGCCAAGTCCATGGCACCGTGGGTGGCTCTGCTACACAGGAGGGCAGGAAAAAGATTGGGAGAGCTATAGTGATAGGGGATTCAATTGTAAGAGGAATAGATAGGCGTTTCTGCGGCCGCAACCGAGACTCCAGGATGGTATGTTGCCTCCCTGGTGCAAAGGTCAAGGATGTCTCGGAGCGGGTGCAGGACATTCTAAAAAGGGAGGGTGAACAGCCAGTTGTCGTGGTGCATATAGGTACCAACGATATAGGTAAAAAATGGGATGAGGTCCTACGAGACGAATTTAGGGAGCTAGGAGTTAAATTAAAAAGTAGGACCTCAAAAGTAGTAATCTCAGGATTGCTACCAGTGCCACGTGCTAGTCAGAGTAGGAATCGCAGGATAGCTCAGATGAATACGTGGCTTGAGGAGTGGTGCAGAGGGGAGGGATTCAAATTCCTGGGACATTGGAACCAGTTCTTGGGGAGGTGGGACCAGTACAAACCGGACGGTCTGCACCTGGGCAGGACCGGAACCAATGTCTGAGGGGGAGTGTTTGCTCATGCTGTTGGGGAGGAGTTAAACTAACATGGCAGGGGGATGGGAACCTGTGCAGGGAGACAGAGGGAAATAAAATGGAGGCAGGGGCAAAAGATAGAAAGGAGAATAGTAAAAGTGGAGGGCAGAGAAACCAAAGGCAAAAAACAAAAAGCGACACATTACAGCAAAATTCTAAAGGGGCAAAGTGTGTTAAAAAGACAAACCTGAAGGCTGTGTGCCTCAATGAGAGGAGTATTCGGAATAAGGTAGACAAATTGACTGCACAGACAGCATTTAATGGATATGATGTAATTGGCATGACGGAGACATGGCTCCAGGTTGACCAAGGCTCAACATCCAGAGGTATTCAACTATTAGGAAGGATAGGCAGAGAGGAAAAGGAGACGGGGTGGCGTTGCTGGTTAAAGAGGAAATTAATTCAATAGTAAGGAGGGACATTAGCCCGGATGATGTGGAATCGATATGGGTGGAGCTGCAGAATACCAAATGGCAGAAAACGCTAGTGGGAGTTGTGTACAGACCACCAAACAGTAGTGGTGAGGTTGGGGACAGCATCAAACAAGAAATAAGAGATGTGTGCAGTAAAGGTACAGCAGTTATCATGGGCGACTTTAATCTACATATCGATTGGGCTAACCAAATTGGTAGCAATGCGGTGGAGGAGGATTCCCTAGAGTGTATTAGGGATGGTTTTCTAGACCAATATGTTGAGGAACCAACTAGAGAGCTGGCCATCCTAGACTGGGTGATGTGTAACGAGAAAGGACTAATTAGCAATCTTGTTGTGCGAGGCCCCTTGGGGAAGAGTGACCATAACATGGTAGAATTTTTTATTAGGATGGAGAGTGACACAGTTAATTCAGAAACTAGGGTCATGAACATGTTCCCACTGTTGGGGAAGTCCAGAACCAGTGGTCACAGTCTACGGATAAGGGGTAAGCCATTTAGGACCGAGATGAGGAGAAACTTCTTCACCCAGAGAGTGGTGAACCTGTGGAATTCTCTACCACAGAAAGTTGTTGAGGCCAATTCACTAAATATATTCAAAAAGGAGTTAGATGTCGTCCTTACTACTAGGGGGATCAAGGGGTATGGCGAGAAAGCAGGAATGGGGTATTGAAGTTGCATGTTCAGCCATGAACTCATGGAATGGCGGTGCAGGCTCGAAGGGCCGAATGGCCGACTCCTGCATCTATTTTCTATGTTTCTATGTTTCTATGTTTTTTAAGGAAAGGTAACTTCGATGGTATGAGGTGTGAATTGGTTAGAATAGACTGGCAAAGGACACTTAAAGGGTTGACGGTGGATAAGCAATGGCAAACATTTAAAGATCACATGGATGAACTTCAGCAATTATACATCCCTGTCTGGAGTAAAAATAAAGCGGGGAAGGTGGCTCAACCGTGGCTAACAAGAGAAATTAAGGATAGTGTTAAAATCAAGGAAGAGGCAGATAAATTGGCTAAAAAAAAGCAACAAACCTGAGGACTGGGAGAAATTTAGAATTCAACAGAGGAGGACTAAGGATTTAATTAAGAGGGGGAAAATAGAGTACAAGGAAGCTTGCAGGGAACATAAAAACTGACTGCAAAAGTTTCCATAAATATGTGAAGAGAAAAAGATTAGTGAAGACAAACGTAGGTCCCTTGCAGTCGGATTCAGGTGGATTTATAATGGGGAACAAAGAAATGGCAGACCAATTGAACAAATACTTCAGTTCTGTCTTCACGAAGGAAGACACAAATAACCTTCCGAATATACGAGGGGTCAATGGGTCTAGTGAGAAGGAGGAACTGAAGGATATCATTATTAGGCGGGAAATTGTGTCAGGGAAAAAAATGGGATTGAAGGCCAATAAATCCCCGGGGCCTGATCGTCTGCATCCCAGACTACTTAAGGAAGTGGCTCTAGAAATAGTGGTCATTTTCCAACAGTCTATCGACTCTGGATCAGTTCCTATGGACTGGAGGGTAGCTAATGTAACACCACTTTTTAAAAAAGGAGGGAGAAAGAAAACAGGGAATTATAGATCGGTTAGCCTGACATCAGTGGTGGAGAAAATGTTGGAATCAATCATTAAGGACGAAATAACAGCGCATTTGGAAAGCAGTGACAGGATCGGGCCAAGTCAGCATGGATTTATGAAAGGGAAATCTTCTGGAATTTTTTGAGGATGTAACTAGCAGAGGGGACAAGGAAGAACCAGTGGATGTGGTGTATTTGGACTTTCAAAAGGCTTTTGACCAGGTCCCGCACAAGAGATTGGTGTGCAAAATCAAAGCACATGGTATTTGGGGTAATATACTGATGTGGATAGAGAACTGGTTGGCAGACAGGAAGCAGAGAGTCGGGATAAACGGGTCCATTTCAGAATGGCAGGCAGTGATTAGTGGAGTGCCGCAGGTCTCAGTGCTGGGACCCAGCTCTTTACAATATACATTAATGATTTAGATGAAGGAATTGAGTGTAATATCTCCAAGTTTGCAGATGACACTAAACTGGGTGGCGGTGTGAGCTGTGAGCAGGATGCTAAGAGGCTGCAGGGTGACTTGGACGGGGTAGGTGAGTGGGCAAATGCATGGCAGATGCAGTATAATGTGGATAAATGTGAGGTTATCCATTTTGGGGGCGAAAACACGAAGGCAGAATATTTTCTGAATGGCGGCAGATTAGGAAAAGGGAAGGTGCAACGAGACCTGGGTGTCATGGTTCATCGGTCATTGAAAGTTGGCATGCAGGTTCAGCAGGCATTGAAGAAGGCAAATGGTATGTTGACCTTCATAGCTAGGGGACTTGAGTATAGGAGCAGGGAGGTCTTACTGCAGTTGTACAGGGCCTTAGTGCGGCCTCACCTGGAATATTGTGTTCAGTTTTGGTCTCCTAATCTGAGGAAGGACGTTCTTGCTATTGAGGGAGTGCAGCGAAGGTTCACCAAACTGATTCCAGGGATGGCTGGACTGTCATATGAGGAGAGACTGGATCAACTGGGCCTTTATTCACTGGAGTTTAGAAGGATGAGAGGGGATCTCATAGAAATGTATAAGATTCTGACGGGACTGGACAGGTTAGATGCGGGAAGAATATTCCCGATGTTGGGCAAGTCCAGAACCAGGGGACATAGTCTTAGGATAAGGGGTAGGCCATTTAGGACTGAGATGAGGAGAAACTTCTTCACTCAGAGAGTTGTTAACCTGTGGAATTCCCTGCCGCAGAGAGTTGTTGATGCCAGTTCATTGGATATATTCAAGAGGGAGTTAGATATGGCCCTTACGGCTAAAGGGATCAAGGGGTATGGAGAGAAAACAGGAGAGGGGTACTGAGGGAATGATCAGCCATGATCTTATTGAATGGCGGTGCAGGCTTGAAGTGCCGAATGGCCTACTCCTGCACCTATTTTCTGTGTTTCTCTGTTTCTGTGTAATGTTTGTAGCTCCACACTGTGGATGTGGACGTATTGTGTACTGCAAGTGCAGGGTTAACAATAAACAAAACCAGGCAGATTCCAAGGCTTCTGAGAGAGAGCTGCCTGCCATGTTAGGAGCTGTGTGTGCTGTTCTCTGTGAATATATCACATTTGGCGGCGAGATGGGATGTTTCGGATGATTTAAAGCTTAAATATTGTTGGGGATGGATTCACCCAGCCGACAGAGAGACTTTGGAAGTTTCTGTCTTTGGAAAAAAGCTACAAAATCCGAGGTAAAATACAGCACACGGTGTGAACAGCTAGAGATTAAAATGGCAAGTGTATTGGGATATTTGGGAGAATATAGACACGACCGGGAACGTTTTAAAGCGTATGTGGATCGGCTAGAAATGTATTTCACTGCAAATAACATCATCAAAGTTCCAGACAATGCAGTCCAGAACCGGGCTGTGTTGAAACGTAAGAAAGCGATCTTCTTATCGGAGGCGGGTCCGGCATTGTACTAAACTCTTGTAAATCTGCTTGTGCCTGACGAGACAAAGGATGCAATGCTTAAAGAGATTTTAATGAAGCTGGAGCAGCACTATAACCCCAAACCATTAGAAATTGCTGAAAGCTATCGTTTTGGGATTCGGAATCAAAAAGCTGATGAAAGTATCAGTAATTACATCATAGCATTAAAAAAGCTATCAATGCACTGTAATTTTGGAAATTTTCAAAACCGAGCATTATGGGTTCGTTTTGTTTGTGGGGTAAAAAATGATGCGATCAGAAGGAAGTTATTGATAATGGATGACTTGACTTTTGACATTGCTTGTCAGACAGCGAGGTCGATGGGCATGGCTGAACAACATTCCTGAGAATTAAATAATAATTACAGTCGTCAGTCAACCAAGGTAAATCACCTGCAGGTACAAAGTAAAAGATGGTGGGGGCCCAAAGTCTCAGAAACTGGAAATTCTAACAGAGCGTCCAAGTCATGCTATAGGTGCGTGGGACAACACATTGCTCAAAGTTGTCTATACGTGAAGGTAGAGTGTTTCTTCTGCAGGAAGACTGGGCATCTTGCGAAGGCATGCCGACTGAAGGGTAAACCAGCTTTTAAAGCTATGAGTCCAGTGTTCAAAACTATGAGTAGAAATCCCAAGAGATTACATAGCATGGAAGAACAACAACAGGACAAGAAGATGTTAGAGTTACACGTCATCAGGAGCACGAGGTTAACGGACAGCGATTCAGAAACATCAAAATCCACATAGATGTTGTGGGATTCAAGATACCAATGGAAATTGACACAGATGCATCCGTGTGTCATACCGGAGTCGCTGTATCTCGACAAATTGCGTGATTTCCAACTGGAGAAATCCAAGATAGAGCTGCGAGGCTACTCGGGAGAGAAAATTCCTGTGGTAGGTTGTATCACCGTACTGGTGAAACATAAGGATCAATTTCAGAACTTGCCTCTAATAGGAGTGAAAGGAGACAAGTCTGCCATACCAGGAAGAAATTGGTTGAGCTCACTGAAGCTGGATTGGAGTAAGATTTTCTGTGTGGAAGCGAGATTTTCATCAACGGATGAGGTTATCAAGAAGTATCCGAAGGTGTTCTGCGAAATGGGCAGTCCGATCCAAGGCTTCAAAGCGAGTGTCAGGGTACAGAAGGACGCTAGATCGGTTTACTGCATGCCACGTTCCGTACCATATGTACTCAAGGAGAACGTTGAGCAAGAACTCAAGAGACTGAGAACATTATTTGTAAGATAGATCGATGTAATTGGGCTACACCCATTGTTGTTGTACCTAAGTCCGATGGTAAGGTAAGATTGTGTGGTGATTATAAAGTAACCGTAAACCAGGTTCTAGAGGGTAATGTCCCCAATACATTGCCGAATATAGAAGATTTGTTCACAACACTGACAGTTGGTCAGATCTTCTCAAAACTGGATCTTATGAATGTCTACTTACAGCTTGAACTAGAGGAGGAGTCCAAGTCATGTTTGACTATAAATACTCATCTAGGCCTCTATCAATTTAATAAGCTACCATTTGGAGTGTCTTCCATCCCTGCCATATTTCAAGGGGTGATGAATCAGATTTTGCAAGGTATTGAAGGGGTAGTATGTTATTTGGATGACATACTAATTTCAGCACCAAATAGGCAAATTCATAATAACATATTGAATGAAGTCCTCAAATGGCTAGAGAAGCACAGAGTACGAGTGTCTGCTCGTAAGTGTGAGTTATTTAAAAACTCAGTGGAGTACTTAGGGTACAGAGTAGACAAAGATGGTTTACATCCAACCATGGAAAAATTGGATGCAATTAGAAATGCACCCACTCCCAGGAATGTCACTGAACTTCGTTCATTCTTGGGTCTTTTGAACTATTGTGGGACATTCCTACCAAATTTGGCTACAGTATTACATCCACTGAATGAACTTTTGAAAAAACAGGTCCATTGGAAGTGGTCAAAAGAATGCGATACAGCATTCAAGGAGTGTAAAAGCAAATTGGTAGAGATTACCATGTTAGTTCATTATGAGATATCTAAGGAGATTAAGCTTGCATGTGATGCCTCTCTGTATGGAATTGGGGCAGTGATTTCTCATGTATCACGTAGTGGGGAGGAGAGACCAATTGCTTTTGCTTCACGCACTCTCAGTGTCAGTGAGAGTAATTATGCGTAAATTGAAAGGGAAGCTTTGGCATTAATTTTTGGGGTCAAAAAGTTTCACAAATACTTGTATGGTCATAAGTTTACCATTGTTACGGACCATAAGCCCGTAACAGCAATCCTCCATCCAAATCCCCAGTTCCAACTGTTGGAGCGGATTTTTGGACATATACGTGACTAGTATATGGGACCAAACATTTGTTTTATTTTCCCCTTTAATGAATTTTGTAAGGGACAATACTGATGCATTATGCTTTATATAAAAAAAACAGTTAGACTTTAAGGTATGCTGGCCTTGAGTTATGGAGATAGGAAAGTGAGATAATGAACACTGGAGAGTTAAGTGCTGGGTATGTTTGTTTATACCGGTGCCAAAAGACCTGCACTTGTTTATACTGCCCTGTCACAATGCAGGATGGTTAATATCAAAAGCTTAGCCTTCGATAGTAACAGCTTTGTAGTGCTAAAGCATGTGTTGTAAAGTGACGTAATTTGTAAGATAAAAGAACTTCACTACAGATACCAATTTGAGAAGATGGTTCAAAGACAGGGGTCTTTAACACTTCTCCCAAAGCTTTGTCTCCAATTTAATAAACCTCTCTTTATATATTATACAGTCTCGGAAATATTTTTCCACAACACAACATTAGCTGCAGCCCGAATGCAGAGATGGGCTTTCATATTGTCCGCATATACATATGATATTGAATACAGATGATCAGCTGATCACAGTAATGCTGATGCAATGTCTTGATTGCCTTCCCCATCACAAGTTACACCCGATAGGGAAGAAGTGTTTTATTTTTCATACATTGATAAACTGCCAGTCACAGCTGAAGAGGTTGGTAGAGCAACCAAACGTGACCCAGTGATGTCAAAGGTGCATGATGATATTGCAAATGGATGGCCAAACCAGGTACCAGACAAAGATACACATCCATTCTTCATTCATAGGAATGAATTATCAGTCGATAAAGATTGTATCATGTAGGGTGCAAGAGTGGTTATACTAAATAAATTCAGGTCCAATTCATTAGGAGACCTCCATGACCAGCACCTGGGAATGTGCTTGACCAAGAGTTTTGCACGCAGTTATTTATGGTGGCCAGGTCTTGATAAAGATATAGAGTACATCGTGAGTCAGTGTACGACATGTCAATCGGTAAGCAAGCAACCACCACCAGTACCATTACAGCCATGGAAATGGCCTCCCAGGGTGTGGCAAAGGCTACATATTGATTTTGCTGAGTTAGAAGGACAACAATTGTTCATTGTGATTGATAGCCATTCGAAGTGGATTGAGGTGTTTCCAATGTGGAAAATAACAACAAATAAAACATTGGGCATTTTACGAAAATTATTTTCTTCATTTGGCCTCCTTGAAGAAATTGTTTCGGATAATGGACCACAATTTCGTTCAGAAGAATTTGCGCAATTCACGAGCAAAAATGGTGGGAAACATACCAAGGTTCCACCATACTTTGAATGGTGCAGCAGAGCGCACTATACAAATTGTAAAACGTGTCCTCATAAAACAAATGTTAGATCCAAATCCAAGGAAACGACAGTTGTCATTGGATCACAAATTGGCTAATTTTTTGATTACATATCAAAATACTCCTCATACAACTACTGGTAGAACACCAGCAGAGTTGTTTCTCAAACGACAGCCATGAACCAGATTCTCGTTGTTAAAACCAAATTTGGCACAGTCCGTAGAAGAGACACAATTAAGACAGAAAGAGAATCATGATAGAGGTCGAGTAAAAGAGAGAAGTGTGAAATTAAATCAGAAGGTGAGAGTGAAGAACCATCACCATAAATGGTTAAAGTGGTTACTAGGAAGAGTGGTGAAGATATGTGGTCCTCACACATATTTGGTAAAGATGTTTGATAATGGACAGGTTAGGTTGGTTCATATTGATCATATTTTACCTACAGACATGGAAGGAGTTGAAGGTGGGAATGATTCAATTATTTCTGACTCATCAGATAGTTTTGATACACCAGTAGCAAATCCTAAATCCAATGTACTGGAAACATATCCAGGAGAGAATCAGAATAAAAGTCTGAGTCCGAGTCAGGAAAACAAAGAGCCTGAAGTTAGAGTGAGTTCAAATGAAAATCAAGGAAATTCCGTGGAGGGAAACGTTCCTCAGGATGAGCCTCGAATGAATTTAGATTCAACACCATGTTTGGAAGGTTCTGTTCGAGAGCGAAGGTTTCCTCTTCGAAACAGAATACAAGTGGTAAAGTTAAATTTGTAAATATGGAAAAAAAAAGTTTATATTCTGTGTTATGTATAAACATGAAAGTTATGTATTATGTTTGTTATAATAACTTCTTCATTAAGGAGGGAAAAGTATAATGTCTGTAAGCTTGTAATGTTTGTAGCTCCACACTGTGGATGTGAACGTATTGTGTACTGCAAGTGCAGGGTTAATAATAAACAGAACCAGGCAGATTCCGGAGGCTTCCGAGAGAGAACTGCCTGCCATGTTAGGAGCTGTGTGTGCTGTGCTGTGTGAATATATCACAACAGTGACCACTTTTTACTGAGTCACACATACAGCAATCACAGGAAATTATTCCTGGGAACAACAAAGTCATTTCACAGAGATCTACGAAAAAGCATAGAGCAATATCATCAAAAGAATGAATGAATATTCTAAAGCACACAGAAGCAGAAGCTACATAAATAACCTAAAGAGGGGGAAATGAAACTACAACATGGTGCCACATAAAAGGTTACTGCACAAGATAAAAGTTCACGGGGTTGGGGGTAATATATTAGCATGGATAGAGGATTGGCTAACTAACAGAGAACAGAGAGTCGGGATAAATGGTTCATTCTCTGGTTGGCAACCAGTAACTAGTGGGGTGCCTCAGGGATCAGTGCTGGGACCCCAACTATTTACAATCTATATTAACGACTTGGAAGAAGGGACTGAGTGTAACGTAGCCAAGTTTGCTGACGATACAAAGATGGGAGGAAAAGCAATGTGTGAGGAGGACACAAAAAATCTGCAAAAGGACATAGACATGCTAAGTGAGTGGGCAAAAATTTGGCAGATGGAGTATAATGTTGGAAAGTGTGAGGTCATGCACTTTGACAGAAAAAAATCAAACAGCAAGTTATTATTTAAATGGAGAAAGATTGCAAAGTGCCACAGTACAGCGGGACCTGGGGGTACTTGTGCATGAAACACAAAAAGATAGTATGCAGGTACAGCGGGTGAACAGGAAGGCCAATAGTATCTTGGCCTTTATTGCAAAGGGGATGGAGTATAAAAGCAGGGAAGGCTTGCTACAGCTCTATAAGGTATTGGTGAGGCGACACTTGAAATACTGCGTGCAGTTTTGGTTTCCATATTTATGAAAGGCTATACTTGCTTTGGAGGCAGTTCAGAGAAGGTTCACGAGGTTGATTCCGGGGATGCGTGGGTTGACTTCTGAGGAAAAGTTGAGTAGGTTGGGCCTCTACTCATTAGAATTCAGAAGAATGAGAGGTGATCTTATCGAAACCTATAAGATTATGAGGGGGCTTGACAAGGTGGATGCAGAGAGGATGTTTCCAATAATGGGGGAGACTAGAACTAGAGGGCATGATCTTAGAATAAGGGACCGCCCATTTAAAACAGAGATGAGGAGAAATTTCTTCTCTCAGAGGGTTGTAAATCTGTGGAATTTGCTGCCTCAGAGAGCTGTGGAAGCTGGGACATTGAATAAATTTAAGACAGAAATAGACATTTTCTTAAACGATAAGGGGATAAGGGGTTATGCGGAGCGGAGCTGATTCGATGATCAGATCAGCCATTATCTTATTGAATGGCGGAGCAGGCTCGGGAGGCCGTATGGCCTATTCCTGTTCCTATTTCTTATGTTCTTATGGTGTAAGAAGGGGATGCAACAGGCTACCAGGTACTTGGACATTTTAAATGATCTGATATTTCCACATGGTCATATTGTATTCCTAACAAATTCCATCCATTGCTCAGCTTCAGAAATCAGGCACAGGTTGGGCTTTGCAACATTTTAACTGCCTGAGATGATGGTAACTCAATATTTTAATCCAAAGGCAAGGACAACAGCAATTCATGAGCATAATCTGCTGCTAATTTGATTAGTGATACAATAATATTTTCAGTATTTTGTAATCTTGTAGAAATGCCATAGCAATGTCAATTAAGCCTTCTCCAATGCATATGCCAATTATATTTAGTATAGTATGTGGTGAAGTCTGATAAATGCTCAAATTTGATGTATTCTGTCTTCAATGTTTCAAGTGAAAGAAAGATTGAAATTAGTCAGTATTATTTGATGCATTCATGTAAAATTAACTCTGTAGCTATATAATATGATTAAATTGAGTTAAAGATGCATTAAGATAGCTAAACAAAGTAATTTCATATGAATATGATAATGTGTTGGTTGCAAGTACTAAGGTGTAACTTGATTTTTCTGGTGTATCATTTTAGTTGCAAATATGGCCATTTAATTTATGCCAGTGTAAGTGAGTTAGTTATGGTTTTTTGTTAGGTCAGTTTTTTTTTTCAAAAGGGGGCATTCCCAGCCACTTACACCATTTATGCCAATTTGGCCAGAAAAAAGTTGTACTAAACTAACTTAGGGCAGCGTATGTGTCCACTTTTGTCCGCACAGAAAGACCTTACTTACAGTTAAGGAATCGTTGCAAGTAACTACATTTAAAGCACCACCAAGCACCAAACAAAGCACAAAAAGTAATAAACAATTAAGTAACAAATAAAATAGAAGGAACCCTGCACCTAAAGCACCAAAATCAATCAGTAAATAACAAATAAAAAATAGAACTCCTACCTTAGGGAACGTAGTGGGCCGCCGATGAGGGAGCCCACTCGGCCAGGGCTAGGGACGGATTGCTTCGGCCCCTTCCTCACAGCCTGCTGCGCACATTTGCCGAAACGGTCTGCCAGGAGCTACTGCACATATGCGCAGACTCTAGTGCACATGTGCAGAGGTCCCGGCACTGTTTTCAACGCCGGGACCGAGCTCCGCCTTCCTATCTTTTTTCTGCGCCACGCCAGCTCCATAGACGACCCGAGAATCGGCCATGATCAGCCGGATTTTTTTTGGCACTGCTTCTGAGGTAAAATGTCGGCGGGGGGCTCGGAGGTGCGCCAAAAAAACCGGAGGGCAAAATTTGGGCCCATGAATGAGAGTAATTTAAACCCTTGTATTAGTGTTTGGCTCTCTTGCACTGTAGAAACCTCAGAACTTCACGCAGTCTAAAGCTGAACATTCTCGTGTCACCCGGCCCAGGCAGACAGGGGTCTACATTACATGGAAAAGTCGCAACCCAATTACATCAACATGCCATAAACCCCATTTTAACTAGAAATCTCAGGAGGCCTACACAGCCCTAACCTCGCCAGCAAAACCTGGCAGGAGGCAGCGAAGTGGCAGGAAGAGGATAACGTAAATTTAATTTGCTAAATATTTGTGAGAATTCCTTGCGGGGCAGGAGGAATACTGCTCTTGGAGGGCCAAAAAGGAATCAACAACAAGAAAGACTTGCATTTATATAGTACCTTTCACAACCATTGGACATCCCAAAGAGCATTATAGCCAATGAAGTACTTTTTGAATTGTAGTCACTGTTGTAATATAGAAAGCATGGCCGCCAATTTGCACACAGCAAGCTCCCACAAACAACATTGTGATAATGACCAGATAATCTGTTTTTGTTATGCTGATTGAGGGATAAATATTGGCCAAGACAATGGAGATAATTCCTCTGCTCTTCTTCAAAATAGTGTCATGGGATCTTTTATGTCCACCTGAAAGAAGATGCGACCTCGGTTTAACATCTCATCCGAAAGACACCACCTCCAACAGTGCAGCACTCCCTCAATATTGTACTCGAGAGTCACCCTAGATTTATGTGCTCAAGTCTCTGGAGTAGGACTTGAACCCACAACCTTCTGACTCAGAGGCCAGGATACTACCAATTGAGTCACTGGCTAACAACAACAACATATTTATTTAGCGCCTTTACCGTAGTAAAATGCCCCATGGCGTTTCACAGGAGCATTATTAAACAACTTTGACACCGAGCCACATAAGGAAATCTTAGGGCAGGTCAAGAAGGTAGATTTTAAGGAGCATCTTAAAGGAGGAAAGAAAGGTTGAGAGGCGGAGAGGTTTATGGAGGGAATTCCAGAGCTGAGGCAGCTGAAGGCATGTCAACAATGGTGGAGCGATTAAAATTGGGATGCTCAAGAGGCCAGAATTGGAGTAGCGCAGATATCTCAGTGGGTTGTCAGTCTGGCCTTCCTTCTGCCTTCTACCACGAGCAGCTCTTTACAGACTTCCCCCTCCTAGCCAGAGACCATTCCATTCGGTCTCCAGGGTCATCGGTCTGTCCCCGATTTCTCACCCCCGCCAGCCAACGCTTTCATCATTCCCGCTGGCTTCAGATGGGAGGCAGTGCAGACAAATTTAAATACAGGCCCAGGAGTTAAAGTGGCCTGGGTCTGATGTTGAAGAATTTGTGGCAGACTCCCACCCTCCATGCCCATCCCAAACACTCCCCGAGTTAAAATCGACTCTAATAATTCAACTGCTTTTCTAAGACCTGAAAAATTTCATCCAACTTATTATCTTAAAATAAAGTAAAACTCTAACAAAAGAAGCTTGCAATAAAACAGTAAAAAATCCAACCTGTAACAGCTACCTTCCAAATGCAGCGAGTCTGGGGTGATGGTTGTAAGTAACACTCTCCAAATCTAAAAGGTTGCAATACTTTGCACTGTAGTAAACTGTACTTTGTAAGATATTTACTGAAAATGAATTACCTGAGTATATTTTGAGAAATGCACCTAGAAAACTCAATTTAAACATCCTTGTAAGGAACAGTAGGAGAAGAATCCCTCTGCACTATTTTTAAAATGTAAACTTGTTTATTAGGAACATATTTTCTGTTTCTTTACACAGCGTTGGTGTAGAATAATTCCCCCTCCTCAAGGGAATATTCTGCACAAAAGTTCATGGATTATTTTCAGCACCATATGATAAAAAATTAAGCCTTCTCAGTTTTCTAGCCTATATATAAAGCAAAGATGGAGAACAAGGCCAAAATATTTGGTCACACTATAATTATAACTGCAGTTCCATAAAATTGCAAATCAAATATCTGAACCAGCAAATATTCTTAATAAAACACAGAAATATTATAGTTTCTAGAAAAAAACAATAGTTGCTTTTGATAATCTTTCTTAATTAACTTCTTTGCACTGCTTGGAATAATAATATTGTTTACTTTTCCTGCATCATTTCCCGAGCCTATGTACAGCCATGGAATGTCCCCCGTACAGATCCTGCTGGAACTCAGTTAGTTAAGAACCAATGTTGACAGATGCTGTAAACTGCATGCAAGGAATTTTACACATTTTTGACAGTGACAAACTCAATAATGTGCAAATAAAGCATTTGTAACTGTGGTGAGTGGTAAGGTCAGCAGCATGTAGGAAGCAATATATAAACCATATTTTTGGATGGGTGAATATTTACATCATAAAATTACATTTGTATGGGTTCAATTTTGCCCAATCATGTTTTCTGATGTATTGCCAGAGCTACGTCCATTTTCCGTGGCCAGAAATGCACCAGAAATATTTTGCCAAAGTTTCCCTGATGTAGAATTCAAATTTGGCACCGCGCAGCGTCTCGGGGGGTGGAGCCTGCTGTCTGCGACGAGAAAATGATGCCGCACCTTCTGCACATGCACGACAAAAAAAATGACGTTTTTGACGTTACATCGATGGACACATGGACACGCATGCGCAGTACAGCTCTAAGTTGGCAATCGGCCATTTTTAAAGAGCCAGTTGTGTAAGAAGGAGTGCTGTGTGAGAGCATTGGGAAAATCGGATCTGCAGCAATACAAGATGCAATGCAGTGCAAGGACCAAGAATTCCTTACAGGATGAAGTAGAGGCACTAGTTATTGCGATTGAGACCAGATGGCAAGAGCTGGACGCCAGCACAGGTCACCTAAAAGTTCCACTGAAAGAAATGAAGAAACGCTGGAACCAAATTGCAGAAGATTACTGCGCAATGGTGACCACCACGAGATCTGGAGGTCAGTGTAAAAAGAAGTGGCAGGACCTTGATCAAGTAGTTAGTGTAAGTAATATTTTCATTTATTTAAGGGAATTGCAATTGTAAATGTGACCAGCAGAAAGACACCCTCTCTAAAAAGTTGCATTTTCATCTTTGCAGAGAAAAGTGACACATAATAAAAGGGAAAGTACTCGAAAAGGAGGAGGCCCTGACACCCTTGGTAGAGAGGGTCGCTGCTTTAATGGGTCCTGCCTGGAGAAAAGTATGGATGGATGAAGCCCCCACTGTTTTACTTACTTTGGTGGAGGTGCAGGTACCGCCCATTGAGGTGACAGCCCCTTCCGTGACTAGTGGTTTGAGTGTTGGTGGGACGATCCATGGTTTCCTAACATCCGAGGCTGCGGGTTCTGGTGGTGTGGTGCAGCAAGACACACCCAGGGCCCCTCCTTCCGAGGCTGCAGGTCCCAGTGTTGGGGTTCGGGCCACACTCATGGGGAGGAGGGGAAGGAGAGCTCGACCACGCTCTCTTGAGATGCAGGATGTAACAGATGTGGTTCAGATGATGCCAATGAGTGTGGAGAGCATTGACCTTACGCGATCACTCCTGGACACCATCAGTGGGGTGGGTGATGAGATAGCGGGACTGTCGGGAGGAGTAACAACAATCTCATGAGAAATGGAAACGATGTTCGGGTCCATGAGTGAGGGAATATCTCAGTCAGCTAAAACCATGTCAGTGACCATGAGGGAGGGAATGTCACAGGTTGCTGATGCGCTGTCAGTGAACATCAGGGAGGGAATGTCAGACATGGTGCAAACACTATCACTGAACATGAGGGAGGGAATGTCACAGGTATTTGAGACAGTTTTGCTCAACATGAGGGAGAGAATGTTGCAGCTCATTGAGACACTGTCAGGGTGCATGAGGGACGGCATGTTGAAGTTAGCTGCAATTAGGGAACACGCCCAGACCCCGCGCCCATTGACAGAATCAATTGCCACTCCCACTACAATCCCCACACCAGCCTCTGAAAAGCCCCAAGCCGGGGCCTCCACATTGCCACCTAGGCCCTCCACATTGCTGCCTGCACCCCTTCCCCCTCAACAGGTGCGCACTACCCGAGACCTTAGAAAGAGTAAGCTTGGTACTAACCCTGGAAACACTGCGCCACACTGCGCGCAGGGGTGGTGGAGTAACCAAGAACAAGCGCAGTGGGCGGTCTTAGAATAAGATGGAGGAGGCTGCTGTTGCTGTTGTTGTTATTATTATTGTTGTTGTTATTATTGTAACTGTTGTAACTGTTGTTCTCAAATTAAAAGATTTTTGTAAGTTATGTAAATTTACAAGTTTAAAAGTTAATAAGTGATCTTAAAGTTTTTAAGTGATCTTAGAATTTGTGAGTGATCTTAAAGTTTGTAAGTGATTGTAACTGAAAACTTTAAAGTTTGATACAAGAATAATCTTATTAAAGTTAAGTTAAGTACAAATAACTATTTGTTAAACTTTTGAATAAAATATATTTTACATTAAATCTGAATCATTTACATTATTTGTTCCATTATTAACACAACTTTTGGAACTCAAAAAGAATCATTTCCATTATTTGTTCAATTATTAACACAGCTTTTGAAGTAAACAAGAATGATTTTCATTATTTGTTCCATTAACACAACACAACATTACGGAACAGGTCCAAACAGTAAACATGGTCCATGTGGAATAATTGTCGCTGAGCCTTCAGGCAGCAAAGCGTTTATGGATGAGCTACTGGCGCAAGGCTTGAGCAACCGTTAAAGGGATACGATGGCCCGCCCTCCCCCGCCGTCGTGCTCCGGGTTCAGGTACTTGCATGGCTTCCTCGTCCTCGTCCTGCTCGTCATCTGCATCTTCCTCATCATTATCATCAGCCACTCTCACCGTAGGTGGGTCTTCTCCTACCATCATGCTGCCTCATGATGGCTAAGTTATGCTGTATGCAGCACACAACAGTGAACTGACCAACAATCTCAAGGGTGTATAGCAAGTAGCCTCTGGAATGGTCCAGGCATCGAAAACGCTGTTTCAAGATGCCAATGGTCCTCTCTATTATGCTGCGCATCGCAATGTGCGACATGTTGTATTCCCGGTCATCTTCAGTCTGGGTTATGTGTAGAGGTGTCATTAACCAGGTGGCGAGGCCATACCTTTTGTCTCCCAGTAGCCAGCTCTGCCCTTGTGGCTGCTGCTGAAACATGACAGATATAACACTGTCACATAGGATGAACGCATCATGGGTGCTCCCAGAGTATCTTGCATCGACTGACATGATGCGATGCATGTCGTCATACATGAGCTGTACATTAATGGAGTGGAAGCCTTTTCTGTTCCTGTACATCTCGGAATCCTCCAAACGTGCTGACAAGGCGATGTGGGTACAATCAATGCAGCCCTGTACCTTTGGGAAGCCAGCAATCCTGGAGGAGCCTACAGCCCTGCCACGCATTGCTTGGGCGGTCATGGGGAACTTATGTAGTCACTGCTCCGTGCATATACTGCAGCTGTCACCTGCCAAATGCAGACGTGTGTTGCATGTTGAGAGATGGCGCATACATCACCAGTTGTGGCTTGTGAAAGTGAGGTGTAACCTTCATTTCAACTGACAAAGCAGTTCTCCTGATGCTTCTAGGTTGCAGGTCTGCTCTCACCAACTCACAGATCTCAGTCACAACTTATTTGCGGAAACACAGCCTTCTGACACAGTCTGCATCACTCAGGTGCAGGAACAAATGCCTGTCTCAGTATACCCGACGTGGGTAAGGCCTCCTGCCCAGCACCCTATGGGCTCTGATGTTCCTGATGACGTCGAATCAATTGTCTCCTATTTAGCACTGTCACGCAGAAGGCTCGCACAAGGTATGGCCTTGTCAGTATTGCCCCCATAGTTAAATTCTACCTTTGCAAGAAGCTCAAAATGGCAAGATGGTAGGCAGGACAGGTTCTTTGTTCGCTTTCCCCAAGGTCTGTATGGATTGTCTTGTGACTTCTCCTCCCTCTTCCCCCCTTCCCCCCACAACTCTTTGCAGTCTTGTGACTTCTCCTCTTCTCCCCCACTGCCCCACCAACCCCGCTCCCCCAAACTCATTGCAGTCTTGTGCCTAGTGCAGAAGCCTTCCGATTGGCACCTCCCTCTCTGGGCTCAGTGCAGAAGCCTTCTGATCACCCGGGCATGTTTTCCAGCCGAGACCCGAGCCCCTCTGTCCGGGCGCGGGGCCGATTCTGATGACTGACACTATGACCCCGCTCCAGCATTGCTTGAAGAAGTTCAGGGGTGGCGTGTGAGTAAAAAAAAAATGAAAACTTCAGAAATCCAACAAACTTCCATGTACTCCGTTGAAAAGTAAAAAAAGTTGAACTTTATTATGGATATTTCAAGTGTCAGAGACTCCCTACAAAAACTTCGATGAAAAACAATGGTGTATTTCAGTGCTGATTTTTCAATGCTTTCTGTTAGCTCATCAGAAGGTTTTTCGGGAGTGGCCAGATACGCCGACCCAGGAAAAATTCTGAAAACTGGCGCAGACATGAGGGAACGCCGCTTCCGACGTTAAATGACCTAACGTAGAAAAATCGTAACTAAACCAGTTACGCCAGCGCAGATTCAAGGGGGAAATTTTGAGTTAAGTACATACGCCAGAAAAAACGGCATGCACCACAAAAACGGTGCAAATGACCTGGGAAAATTGAGCCCAACGACATGTCATCTGCTTAACTAGAATGATGTTATATTCCAATTATGTTGGGTTCATTAAACAATGTTCTTTCTGAAGACTCACTGAAGGTAAAGAGTCTGAATATAATACAGAAAAAGAAATCAGTGGACATACCTTTTCAGTGTTAAAAACAAGTAACAAATAAAATAACAAAGGATGTAAAAATATGCCTGAGTTCAGAAGTGCGAAGAATGACAGATTATATCATGGTTCGCTGCACTCGTCAATAAAGCATGAAATATTTATGTTTACAAATGAAAATACAGCCATAAGAAAGAGAAAGAACTTGCATCTATATCGTGCCTTTGATCATCTCAGGATCCCAGTTATGTACTTTTAAAGTGTTGTCACTCGATGGAAGAAGATTGGGTCCTTTCAGAATTCTATTCAGGGTGTTTTTTCAGATGGTAGGAGGTTGCCGGTCTGCAGCAAGAAGGTACGTCACGGGGGGGGGGGCGGGAATTACAGAAGGATTTTGTGGGACAGAAGGGGGGAGCCCGGGGTACGGGAGACCTACAACTCTTTTGGTTGGACAAACAGTTAAATCAAGTGCCCCCTGATTTGGGGGACACTCCAAACACTTTTCAAGTGCCCTTTTTATTTATTTATTTCGTTATTTATTGTTTGTTTTCTGTTTTTTTTTAAATGTAGGCACAAAAATCATAAATTTTTACAGGTGCCCCTATAAAAGGGGAGGGGGACACTAAAACCGGCAATGAAACAAATTAAACTTTAAAACATATAAAATCAAATTAAAATTTGGTTGCCGGGCGTGATGATGCACTCCAGTCCCTCCGGCGTCCACCTCTCGTGGAAGGCCGCGAGCATATCGGTGGACACCGCGTGCTCCATCTCCAGGGACACCCTGGCTCGGAGATAAGCACGGAAGAGAGGCAGGCAGTCAGGCTGGACGACCCACTCGACCGCCCGCTGCCTGGACCGGCTGATGGCCCCCTTGACCATGCCCAGGAGCAGTCCTACGAGGAGGCCTTCGGACCTACCCGCTCCCCTCCGCACAGGGTGCCCAAAGATCAGAAGTGTGGGACTGAAGTGCAGCCAGAAATTGAGGAGCAGCCCGACCCTTGCAGAACCAGACCCATCAACCTCATCCGCAGGAGGCACAGGAAAGGCTCCACGCAGATGGCATATAACTGGCCGGACATGGGGCATCCCTGGCGCACCCCTTTCCCAAAGCGAAGGGGCGCCGTCAAAGACCCGTTAACCTTAATCAGACATTCCACAGCGGCGTACAACAGTCGGATCCGGGCAACGAAATGCGATGGAAGACCTACATTCCTGCTCCTCCTGGATCCTCTTTCCATTGTCTTAAACTGGCAAGAAAGCTGCAGCAGCTTCAGACCAAAATTGCAGTCAGACGATGAAATCAGACCCTGCGCTGCATATTTAAAGAAAGACCTCACCAGCTTCAGGTGAGTGCCTTTGCCTCCTGCTCAGAAGAACAGATTAAAATGGAAGCTCGCAGGATTGAGGTGGGACATCAATGGGTAAGTTGCCTGGCCAATTTTAACTGCCCACCTCCCCAGATTCTATCAGATGGGTATGGTTAAAATCACTCCTCATGTCAAACTTAGTAGCTTTCAATCTCACCTGGTGTTGAGCTATCAGAATAAATGGGCCTTATGTCATATATTCAGCGATCTGCATTCAGATTTTAATGGTAGTTGTGGTTGGGGAAGTGGAGCTGTGGAAAAGGTTTAGGGACCACAAAATTCAAGCACTGCTAATGCTAAAGATTTAATCCCGTGGGTTTCTGCTAAAACTTACTTACACTACCAAGAAAAGGAGCTGTATCTTCCCACTACAGTATTAATGCCACTATGAAACTACCAGCCTTTGGCCCTCCTTTTGCCATGATACGTCTGCAGTTGTTGATTTGTTCAACTACTCCCTTGTCTTGAACTTCAATGCCCTTGTCCCCAACAAACCCTTCACTATATCCCATCCTTATCATTCCCCAATTTTTGTTATCACAAGTCCAAGAGGTACAAACATCTGTGTAGCTGGCACACAACTGGCTTCGCCATTTACGGCCAAATTTGTCTGGACCACATCAAGCTCCATTGGGCTGCACTATCCTCTAGCAAAACTTCGCACTACTCTAGGATCATCCTGGAGAGCAAAGATAACCCTTAGCTCCTTTTCTCATGATCACCTGCCTCCTTAAACTCTTCTCCTCTACCCCACCACCCTTATAGTATTGCATATTATTTTTTTAATTAATTATCAGAAAGGCATTATGGAAATAGGTTTGCTAAATCCACAATACTATTTCAAATTAAATTTTGAGAGTAGGAAAAGGGGATACAATTTCAACAAGGAAAAGGTAAATTTAGGACTGATATTGTTAAGTATCGAATAACTGCACGAGGCTAAGTACGGTGAGTTAGTTCAGGCATGACCTTACTCCAGTTTATTTATTCTCAAAGTGAGGATTCAACATGGCTGCCAACATTATATACACGGCTTGCACGTGTCTGCCAGTGACCCTTAGGACTCCGACAGTCACGCCCTCCGGTGGCAGGTAAAACCCAGTTCACATACATAACATCATTCCCCCTAAAGTCCTTGGGACAGGTTGTATTTACAAGTTGAGACCATCCGGGGCCTTCTGCTCCCTGGTTGTCTTCTCAGTTCGAACACAAGCTTGGGTGAGTTGGTAGGACTATTGCTGCATTGCAGAGCAGTCGGTCTAACAGGACTGTCGGAGATGGTAGGTTTGTCTTCATGAATGACACAAGGGTCAACTGATGGTTGGATATGTGTTGGTTGGTCAATGATGATGTCATCTTCAATTTGTTCTGGGTTGTCTGTGAATCGCAGTTTGGTTTGGTTGTTGTGCCTCTTGCACGCTTGGCCATTTAACAGTTTGACTGCAAACACCTTGTTCCTCTCCTTGTGCCAGCAACCCACTTTGGACCATGACCATAATTCAGGACCATAACACAGGGTCATGAACAGCAATGTCACGTGATACGGCCGCGTGATCGTGGTACCATTGCTGCCGTTGTCTTCTGGTTTCGACATGATCATTGCGATCTGGATGTACAAGGGAGAGCCTGTTTTTGAGGCCTCTCTTCATTAACAGCTCAGCAGGAGGGACCCCGGTGAGCAAGTGGGGTCTCGTCTGGTAACTGAGCAGAATGCGGGACAAGCGGGTCTGTAGGGAGCCGTGAGTCACACGTTTTAGGCTCTGTTTAATGGTTTGGACAGCCTGCTCCGCTTGACCGTTCAACAGGTTTGAAAGGGGCAGACCTAACATGCTTGATGCCATTACGGGTCATAAACTTGTGGAACTCCGAACTGATGAAACACGGTCCGTTGTCGCTGACAAGGATGTCGGGCAGGCCATGGGTGGCGAACATGGCCCGGAGGCTTTCAATAGAGGCTGGGGACGTGTTGGATGACATGATTACGCATTCAATCCATTTGGAGTAAGCGTCCACTACCACTAAAAACATTTTGCTGAGAAAGGGCCCGGCAAAGTCTATGTGGATCCTTGACCACGGTTTGAATGGCCATGACCACAGACTCAGCGGAGCTTCCACAGGTGCATTACTCAGTTGCATACAAGTGTTGCACTGATGCACGCATGACTCCAAGTCTGAGTCAATGCCAGGCCGCCAAACGTGAGACCTGGCAATGGTCTTCATCATGACAATGCCTGAGTGGGTACTGTGTAAATCTCGCACAAAAGTTTCCCTGCTTTTTTTTGGCATAACAACACGATTACCCCATAACAGACAATCAGACTGAATAGACAATTCATCTTTGTGGCGGCTATAAGGCTTAATTTCATCCTGCATTTCCCTGGGAATGGCAGACCAATTTCCATTTAGGGGACACCTTTTTACGCTTGACAGTACAGGATCCTGGTTGGTCCAGGTCCTAATTTGGAGAGCCATGATGGGTGACCCCTTGCTCTCGAAGGCATCCATGACCAGCAACAAGTCTGCAGGCTGCGGCATTTCCACCCCGGTTGTGGGCAATGGTAGCTGGCTAAGCGCATCAGCACAGTTTTCAGTGCCTGGTCTGTGGCGGATAACATAATCATAAGCGGATAATGTCAGTGCCTATCTTTGGATGTGGGATAAGGCATTGGTGCTTATACCTTTGCTCTCAGAAAACAATTAAATGAGCGGCTTGTGGTCTGTTTCAAGCTCAAACCGAAGCCCAAACAGGTATTGGTGCATTTTCCTAACCTCATATACGCATGCTAAAGCTTCTTTCTCTGCCATACTATAGGCTCTTTCAGCCTTAGACAGACTCCTGGACACGTCTGCAACTGGTTGGAGTTTGCCTGATGCATTGGCTTGCTGGAGCACACAACCGACCCCATATGATGAGGCATCACAGACCAGCATTAACCGGTTACATGGGTCATAGTGTACCAGTAAGTTATTGGAACATAACAGGATCCTGGCCTTCTCAAAGACTCTACCTTAAGATTTGCCCCAAACCCAGTCATTACCTTTTCTCAGCAACATGTGCAAGGGCTCTAGCAACGTGCTCAAACTAGGTTGAAAGATACCAAAATAGTTGAGAAGACCCAGGAACAAACGCAGCTCCGTCACACTCTGGGGTCTAGATGCATTCTTGATGGCCTCTGTCTTCGAGTCCATAGGCCTGATGCCATCTGCTGCAATCTTTCTCCCCAGAAATTCGACTTCTGGTGCCATGAAAATGCACTTGGAGCGTTTTAGCCTGAGTCCCACTCTGTCCAAATGACGTAGAACCTCTTCCAGGTTGTGCAGGTGTTCGGTGGCGTCGTGACCAGTGATCAGGATGTCATCTTGGAACACGAGAGTTCTCGGGACGGACTTCTGCAAACTCTTCATGTTTCTCTGAAATACGGCTGCCACCAAGTGCATCTGTGGTATATAAACAATCCTTTGTGTGTGTTGAAGATGCACTGATCCTGTATCGAGACTCGGTTGATCGTTACCTTGTAGTCGCGTCAGATCCTGACTTTTCAACACCGGGTCAATTGGACTGGCCCATTCGCTGAACTCGACTGGTGATATGATTCCTTCCCATTGAAGTCTGTCCAATTTGATCTTGACCTTCTCCCTCATCATGTATGGAACCGCCCGAGCCTTGTGATGGATGGGTCTTGCATCCGGTCCTGGGTAGATCTGCACCTTGTCTCCCGTGAAGTTGCCGATGCCTGGTTCGAACAACGAGGAAACTTGCTCAGCATTTGAGCACACGAAGTGTCATCCACTGATGATAAGGCTTTAATATCATTCCAGTTCCATTTCATTTTCTCGAGCCAACTCCTGCCGAACAGCGTTGGGTCATTGCCTGGAATGATAAATCATGCACAGCTCCATCATACAATACCTTTACTGCTGTGCTGCTAATGACTGGTATGAGCTGTTTGGTGTAGGTACACAGCTTTGCATTGATTGGGCTCAGTTTGGGTCTTTTTGCCTTGGTGTCCCACAGCTTTTCGAAAGCCCTCTGGCTCATTATTGACTGACTTGTGTCCAATTCCATGGATACTGGAATCCAATTTAATTTAACTTCCAGCATTATCGAAGGACTTTTGGTAAAAGAATGTACCCCATACACTTCTTTGTCCTGTACCTCGGGTTGAGTTGCCTGTGCCGCTTGATCCACGCTGGATCGATCATCCTCAGCCACGTGGTGTGTCGCAGCACGCTTGCTCGGTTGCAGACACATTCGCTGAAGGTGCCCAATTGTTGCACAGCCTTTGCACACATGTTGCTTGAATCGGCATTGATGGGCCAGATGATAGCCCCCGCAACACCTACAAGGCGAGATTTGATTCACCTCCGATGGCGGACTTTGAGCAGTGACAGGTCATACGAACGCGGATGACTAGGCCCTGCCATGTGCAGCTCTGCCTGCCGATGATATTATTTTATGCACAGTACTTGCTGATGAGTTTCGATGCTGGGAATATATCTATTTTGAGTTTTTGTCCGTGGACATGCATGCCTGGCGATTGTGATGGCCCTGCTCAGGTCTAGAGATTCAGCAGCCAGCAGCTTTCGAAGGATGACCTCGTGGCCAATGCCAAGCACGAAAAAGTCCCGCAGCATTTCCTCCAACGCAGCTCTGAAGTTGCACAGCCCAGCGAGACATCTCAGGTCGGCGACAAATTCTGCCACGTCTTGGCCCTCGGAGCGATTGTGCGTATAGGAACGATACCTCGCCATGATGATGCTTTCCTTCATTTTGAAGTTTTCCGAAGCAGCGTACACAATTCAGCATAAGTTGTATCCATTAGTCGAGTCGGTGAGAGTAGATTCTTGATAAGGCAATAAATTTTTAACCCACAAACGGTGAGGAGGACTGCTCTGCGCTTAATTGCATTATCGGTTCCTTCCAATCCGTTGGCTACTGGTCGAGGCGATCAGTGAAATCTTCTCAGTCTTCCCCTTCCACGAATCTCGCCAAAATTCCAACAGATATGGTTGCGTGAAAGTTTGTATTTTTAACTCGTCGCCAATTGTTAAGTACGGGACTAAGTACGGTGAGCTAGTTCAGGCATGACCTTACTCCAGTTTATTTATACTCAAAGTGAGGATTCAACATGGCTGCCAACATTATATACACGGCTTGCATGTGTCTTCCAGCGACCATTTGGACTCCGACAGTCGCGCCCTCCAGTGGCAGGTAAAACACAGTTAACATACATAAAAGATATCAGACAGTTCTTCTCCACGCAAAGAATGATGAACAAATGGAATGGACCCCAGATAGGTGAAAATCCAGGAATCATTTAAGAAGCAACTAGCTGCAGCACAGGGAGACAATAAGATCTTTCTGGATGGATGAATTAAGATGGGCCAAAGAGGCTTCCTCATCACGAATCACCTTGTGACCGTGAAAATTTGAACACACACGACCAATGCCTGAAGAGGCAAAAGTGTGATGGACATCGATTATTGATGTTTACCCTTGAAACCTGCACACGACTTTCCAAAAACAAGGTCAGCATGCAGAAGCTGTGTTTTTTTTAGCATAAAATGTTTGAATTGGAATTGTATGTGCAATAATATTAGTTAAGATGCTAACTAATTTGTGTGAAATTCTTTTGCCCACTTTATTTTAGCAAAAGAGGTAACCTGTTAATTTTAAGATTGCATAGTGCAATTTCAATGCAAACTGCCTCATTTGTCCATTGTTATGTAATGTCTTTTCACAATAGCTTTACATAAAAAAAATGACTGTACTCTTTACAGTATTCAGCATTTGCATTGTGGCTGGTACCAAGATCTTTGGACTCGTTAAACTGAGCCCAAAGCTATCAAGATTAGTTCTACCAGAGTATGAGCTTGATTGTTTCTCAGGAAACATGTTGTCAAACTGCTGGCATAGTTCACATCAGTCCTAACTCTCAGCTCCACTATGACTCAGTGCTACAGTTAATTGCATGTTGTGCTGGGAATAAAAGCTTAATTTATTTCTGAGAGCCAACAACACAGCTGTTGTGCCTTTCTGAAAATTAATTTAAAAAACAATATGGAAAACTACGAGGAAATTAACCTTAATTTATTGCACGGGTGTTTTGCACACAGAATTGCAAGAACCTAGGTCGGACAATACCAATTGGAGGAAATAGTTCAGAATATTGAATGAAGCAAACTGTATTTAACAATGATAGACAAACTGCGCTAGTGGGTAGGGTACTGTAAATTAGATGAAGAAAAATGTGCAGTGGATGGCCATAGTCACAATGAGTAATATCATTAATGTAATGTTTTGTCATTGGAAAAAAAAATATGGGGAGAATTCTACTGCCCAGGGTAAGGTAGGACAGTGGAGGTGCGGGTTTTCACTTGTAAAAAATGGGAAAGCCGACTCCAACCCATTGTAAACGCACCTGTTTCTGGTGTAACCATGGCGGGTTAGGGGTCAGGCGAGTAACCCACTCTCGAGAGGCGGTTTGGTCATTATAATACGATAATGATGCTGCGTGCCTCAGACTTTAGCAGGCATTTAGAGTTAACGGCTGCATTAAATCCCAGGGAGTAGAAAACCCGGCAGCTAAAAGGAGCCGAGAAATGCTGGATCCATCAGGTAAGTGCTTATCCATGAGTGCTTCCACCCGGCCCCCCAAGCTAACTTGCCGCAATCTGCCCTCTCCTCACGATCGACAGACCCAATCACTATCTGATCTCCAGACGCCCCCATGATCTGATCTCCAGACCCCCACGATCCCATCTCCAGACCTCCCACAATCCAATCTCCAGACCCCTGCGATCTGCTTTCCAGTGCACCAAGCATTTGGGTGTGTACACCCATCAGCCTTCTTCTGTAGCCTGGCCCATTAAAATCCTCATCTGACTCCTCTGCAGTAGAACTAGTGTGTGACCTCACCCTCTGACGATCTGGCACCCACATGATCCTTTCATCTCGTCTGAGAGGGAATTTCTTCTCCCAGAGGGTTGTGAATCTGTGGAATTCTCTGCCCAAGGAAGCAGTTGAGGCTAGCTCATTGAATGTATTCAAGTCACAGATAGATAGATTTTTAACCAATAAGGGAATTAAGGGTTACGGGGAGCGGGCGGGTAAGTGGAGCTGAGTCCACGGCCAGATCAGCCATGATCTTGTTGAATGGCGGAGCAGGCTCGAGGGGCTAGATGGTCTACTCCTGTTCCTAATTCTTATGTTCTTATATTCTTATGTTCTTATGTCCTGGCTCCAGCGCACTTGTGCCCAGTGTCTCACCACGTGCAGATCCCTCCTCTATCCTAGCCTCTAAAGTATGCTCAGTTTTAGTGTCTGAGCTGGTGGCTGCGAGTGTATGATCAAGTGACTGTATCTCTCCATCTTTACTGTCTTCTTCCTCTTCCTCCTCTGACTGGGAAGGTTCCAGTTCTCAGGTATCTGAAATAAAAAAGGACAACGGTTGGGTTGTGGTGAAGGGAGAGGGGAAAGTAAGAAGTGTGCCCTTACACCATCTGCAGCTTGTGAATAAGAAAAGATTGTGGGATGAGGGAGAGTAGGATGAGTGAGGGAGGATTGGTTATGAACATATCCTCATCATCAATCCCTCCAGTGCCACCAGTGACCATGGACTTAGCGATACCCCTTACCATGATGGCCCTTCGTGGGGGTAAAACGTGCAGGTGCTTATCTTCCTGCACTACTTTCCTGCTGCCTTCTTTTATGTGCCACCTTTAACAGCAAGAAAGAGAGAAGTGTGTCAGTAAATGTCCTGCAATATATTTGGGTGATGTGGCTGTCATGGCTGAATATCTGTCAGTGTGTGTAAGCTGTGAGTTGTGGATGTGAGGTTTGCAACAATGCTAAGTGTGTGAGAGTGACGTAAAGCATAGATATTGAAGGGTGGAGTATTGATTGATAAAGATTGTTGGTAGTTGGGTGACGGAGGTGTTGTGAATTGAGCAGTCGATGAGGTTATTGGTGCAGTAGGTAAGATATTCCATTTGATGATTGAACTCACTCACCTTGACAACTCAGATCATTAAACTTCTTCCTGCACTGCATTGATTTCTTGCCTAACATATACTGCTAGCCGGCAATAAGGCTTTTCCAATGAAAATGCAAGTCCCATTAATTGTGCTTTAGTCAATTTGACTTTCAATTAAATCCATATTATGAATTAGGTGGACTATGAAGATTAGCAATAATTACATAAGGGATTAATTTCCTCAGTGTACTGCAGTTGCATTAAACAAACGGGGGCAAAGTTCAAAAAGGCCTAAAAAACAGCCTCGGGGATCATGATGCGTGATCTTTGAACGTAGTGTAGGCAGCATGTAAAATTCGTGCTGCCTGCTCATTATCATGATTGCAGCGCTGAGCTCAGCACTAAACCCGCTGCAGGTTGGCTCAGCGCTCAACAGGGGGCACAATATCAGGTGCAGTCTGCTCTCTATTTAGAGGTTGCCTACAGAGTGAAAGGCTATCTGCACTTCTTAAAAGGGAGGTTCTCTGTTACAGAAAAAGCACATTATGGCTGGGGCTGGAGCAATATGTCTCAGCAGGGGAGAGAGCATCCACCTCAGTTCTCAGATGGAACATTGGAGGCCTTGGAACAGGGGGTACACAAAGTCTTGTGGGTCCTCTACCTGCAGGGAGGACAGGAGGCCTTCTGGACACACGGTGTGAAGGCAGTGGGAGGAAATTACAGAAATTGTCAGTGCCAACAGTGTTGCCCCCAGGACATGGCTCCAGTGGCGGAAGAAGTTTAATGACCTCACTCGAGAGGTCAAGGTGAGTGAATGCATCTTTAAATGCCATATCCTACCTGTCATGTATGTACATGCTGTTTGTAGCCACCAGATGGTGTCATTGCTGGAGGCCACTGAGCAGTATGCACATGGTGCTGCTCTGGTATAAAAGGCCAGCTATTTTGTGAGTCAGGCACTTTGGGCCGTAATAAAGCAGAGCCAAGGTTGTACCTTGTTCAGTTAAACAGTACTCAGTTTGTACCTTTATTGCATACATAACATTTGGCCACGAGAATACAAGAACCTTTGTTTGCAAAATGAGCACGATTGGATTTTTGGAGCAATTCATGGAGGGAGAAGATTGGGCAGACTTTGTGAGCCGTTTAAACCAGTATTTCGAGGCCAACAAAATGAAAGACGTCGGCGATGCAGATCGTCGCCGGGCCGTGTTCCTCACTGCGCGGTTCAAACATCTACTGTCTGATAAAGAATCTACTCATGCCGAGTGATCCAACAGAGAAACGATACGAGGAGTTGTGTACATTGGTACGGGAGCACCTCAAGCCAAACGATGCCATCACCATCTCGAGATACAGGTTTTATACACATGTTAGATCGGAGGGCCAGAGCGCAGCGGAATTTGTTGCCGACCTGAGACGTTTAGCGGGACTGTGCAAGTTAGGGATGGTGTTGGCAGACATGCTGCGGGACTTCTTTGTTATCTGTATCAACCACGAGGTGATCCTGCGCAAACTTCTGGCGGTGGAGGAGTTGAATTTAAAAAGGGCCATCCAGATTGTTCAATCATGTATGACGATGGACAGGAGTTTCAAGCAAATAGCGGTGAAGAACTGAACCTCGGCAAGTACTGTAAATGCGATTCATTCGGCGTTTGGCAGAGCGGCACATGGCAGGGCCTATCCGGCTGCGTTCGCGAAACCTGTGGCTGCCCAAAGTCCGCCAGCAGGAATGTATCCGACTTCTCCGTGTTGGCGTTGTGGGGAAATCATCGGCACCAGCAGTGCCGATTTAAGCAATATAGTTGCAAAGGCTGTCTGAGAGTGGGGCATCTCCAGCGCAAGTGTCCGCAGATGAGCAAGCGAGCTGCGACATACCACGTGGAAGATGAGAGTCAGACTAGCGCGGATCCAAATACGCAATCCGAGATGCCAGAGGAGGAAGTGTATGGACTGTACTCTTTCATAACCAAGAGTAAACCAATTTTGATTAATGGGAAGTTTAACGGGATACCGGTATCGATGGAAATGGACACAGGGGCGAGTCAATCGATCATGAATGAGAGGGCATTTAATAAGCTGTGGGATACTAAGACTGTGAGGCCCAGGTTGAGCCCTGTTAACGACAAGCTGCACATGTACACCAAAGAACTGATAAAGGTGATTTGCAGTGCACAAATGAATGTGTCATATAACGGTGCGGTTCACGAGTTAGCGCTGTGGATTGTTCCAGGCAATGGCCGAACGTTACTCGGCAGGAGCTGGTTGGAGAAACTCGGATGTGACTGGAACGACATAAAGGCATTGTCATTGGAGGAAGATACATGTGCCCAAGTATTGAATCGGCAACATCACGGGAGCCAAGGTGCAGATCCACGTGGACTCAGATGCAAGACCCATCCATCAAAAAGCAGTGCCGTATATGATGAAGGAGAAGGTCGAAATTGAACTGGACAGACTCCAGCGTGAAGGGATCATGTCACCGGTCATATTTAATGAATGGACCAGCCCCATTGTTCCTGTGCTGAAAAGTGATAGAACAGTCAGAATCTGTGGAGACTACAAGGCTACAATCAACAGGGTTACGAAACAAGATCATTACCCATTACCGGAGGCTGATGACTTGTTTGTAACGGTAAACAGAGGGAAGTTGTTCACAAAACTGGACTCGATGTCAGTCTATATGACGCAGGAGTTGGTCGAGACGTTGAAGAGACTTACGTGCATTAACACGCACAAAGGACTGTTTATTTACCACAGGCGCCTGTTTGGAATTCGCTCGGCTGCAGCAATATTCCAGAGGAATATGGAAAGTCTACTGAAGTCCGTTCCCAGAACCGTCGTTTTCCAAGATGACATCCTGATCACCGGTTGTGACTCCAAGGAACATCTGAACAACCTGGAAGAGTTTCTACTGCGTTTGGACAGAGTGCGACTCAGACTTAAACGCTCGAAGTGCGTCTTCATGGCATCGGAGCTCGAATTCCTCGGGAGGAAAATCGCCACTGATGGCATCAGACCTACTGACGTGAAAACCAAGGCCATCAAGAATGCACCCAAGCCACAGAACGTGACGGAGCTGCGTTCGTTCCTGGGTCTACTCAACTACTTTGATAACTTCCTACCTAAATTGAGCACCTGACTTGACCCATTGCACATGCTATTGGGAAAAGGCAACAACTGGGTGTGGGGCACATTGCAAGACAGAGCTTTCAAGAAAGCCACCAATCTGCTTTGCTCGAACAAGCTGCTGGTACATTATGACCCATGTAAACATTCAGTTTTGGCCTGTGACGCATCGTCATGTGGAATTGGTTGCGTGTTATAACAAGCCAACCTGTCGCGTATGTATCCAAAAGTTTGTCTAAAGCAGAAAGAGCCTACAGTATCGTAGAAAAAGAAGCTTTAGCATGTGTGCACGCTGTTAAACAGACAGAGGTTCGAATTAGAGACCGATCACAAGTCGCTCATTTTGTTGTTTTCTGAGTGCAAAGGTATCAATACCAACGCTTCATCCCGCATCCAAAGGTGGGCGCTGACATTACCTGCCTAGGTTTATGTCATTCGCCACAGACCTGGCACAGAGAATTGTGCCGATGCTTTGAGCTGGTGCCATTGCCCAAACCGAAGGTGGAAACGCCATAACCGGCAGATGTAATGTTAATCATGGATGCTTTTGAGAGTGAAGATACCCCTGTCACGGCTTAACAAATTAAGACCTGGACCAGCCAGGACCCGATATTATCGGTGGCAAAGGGTTGCATCCTCAAAGGGGATTGGCCTGCCATACCTAAGCAAACGTGCAAGGAGGCCAAACCGTATATTTGTCGCAAGGACGAACTGTCTATTCAAGGTGATTGCATATTGTGGGGCAATCGTGTTGTAATGCCGAAGAAAGGGAAAGAGAAGTTTGTGCGTGAATTACACAGCACACATCCTGGTATAGTGATGATGAAGGCCATCGCCAGGTCCCATGTATGGTGGCCAGGAATTGATCCTGAGTTGGAAGCATGCGTGCCTCAGTGCAACACTTGCATGCAGCTCAGCAAAACACCAGCGGAATCGCCGCTGAGTCTGTGGTCGTGGCCATCCAAACCTTGGTCCAGGATCCATGTAGATTTTACAGGTCCCTTCCTGGGCAAGATGTGTTTAGTGGTGGTGGATGCTTATTCGAAGTGGATAGAATGCATAATCATGTCATCCAGTACGTCCACGGCAACCATAGAGAATCTCAATGTCATGTTCGCGACACATGGTCTGCCTGACATAGTGATGAGTGACAATGGGTCATGCTTCACCAGTCAGGAATTTCAGGAGTTTGTAAAACCTAACGGCATAAAACATGTAAGGTCAGCACCGTTCAAGCCTGCATCCGACGGGCAAGCTGAACGTGCAGTAGAAATTATCAAGCAAAGCATGAGGCGAGTAACCCAAGAGTTACTGCAGACCCACTTGTCCTGCATACTGCTGAGTTACAGGACAAGACCCCACACACTCACAGGGGTCTCACCTGCTGAACTCATGATGAAAAGAGGTATCTCTTGTACATCTGGATTTAAGTAATCATGTTGAATACAGAAGACAGAGTCAACAAGGGTACCACGATCGCGCAACTGTGTCATGCGAGATTTCTGTTAATAATCCTGTATATGTGTTGAATTATGGTCAGGGTCCCAAATGGATCGCTGGTACAGTCATGGTCAAGGAGGGCAACAGAGTATTTGTTATTAAGCTCAAGAATGGGCAAACTTGCAGGAAACACATGGATCAAACAAAGCTGAGGCACACAGACGAGCCAGAGCAGTCGGATGAAGAAACCGTTTACGACCAACCAACCTACCAGCAGCCTTCAGTGGACTCTAGGGTCATCAGTGAACCCGGAATTTCCATCACGGACTTGCAATTCCTTTCATGGCCATTGCCACCTCCAACAAGTCAGCCATCCAGCCACCAGCCACAACAGACTCCGCACATTCACCCAAGGCAGGAATCGAACTGAGACGGTCAACCTGGGAGTGTAAAGCACCGGACCGTCTCAACCTGTGAAAGACTGTGATAAGATCTCAGAGGAGGGTATTGTCATGTTGGAGTCATTGTTGGAGGCCACTGAGTAGCATGGTATAAAAGGACAGCCATTTTGTGAGTCAGGTACTTTGGGCCATAATAAAGCAGAGCCAAGGGTGTACCTTGTTTGGTTAAACAGTACTCAGTTTGTACCTTTATTGCATACATAACACTACCAACTGCACCATTAACCTCACACACTGCTCAATGCACCACAGCCCCATCACTCAACTACCAACAATCTCCAGCAAGCACGACTCATAACGCACATTCAACTCACCCTCATACTGACCACTGCTACAAGCCTAACACCCACATCTCACAGCTTGCTCACAATACCAGCTATTCAACCAAGATAGGTGCATCACCCAAACACATTGCATCACACTCACTGACAAACCTCCCTTTCTCCTGCAGGCCAAGGTGGCACCTAACTGACATGAGCAGGTAAAGCCAGGCATGGTGCAAGCACGGCTGCACAACCTGACTCTGCTGGAGGAGACTGTGCTGGAGATCATTGGAGGGGCCGTTACTGAGGCTGTGGTGACTGGTGAGGCTGAAAGCATTGATGATGATGGTATGTTCACACCTAGTCCTTCTTCTGACATCCCACTTGCCCCTCAACGCACAATCTCTTCTCACTTACAAGCTGTTGATGGTGTAAGGTCAGATATTTTGCTTTGTCCCCCTTCCCCCACTACAACCCAACCATTGTGCCTTTCTCCTTTCAGATACCCAAGAACTACTAACAGCCCAACCTCTTCAGCCAGAAGTAGAGGAGGGGAGTGATGGAGAAGAATAGGCACCGTCACTCGATCTGACACTACCAAGCACCAGCTCAGAAAATGGCACTGCGCAGACTATAGCGGGTAGTATAGAGGTGGGATCTGCATATTGTAGGTCACCGGGCATGCGTGGGCTGCAGCACAGCCAGGGGGAAAGGGTGGCTTGGGTACCAGCTCCCCAGAGGGTGAAGTCGCACACAGGTTCTGCTCCACAGGACTCAGATGAAGACTTTGATGCGGTGGCCTTCAGAAGAAGGGTGATGGTCATGCACACAGAAATGCTTGGTATAACGGCAGGCCTGCCAGTGAACCTCTTGTCACTGTCAAGGAGCATGGAGGAGCCCAGCTCCATCATTGCACGGGACTTTGTGAGGAATGGCAGTGGCTCCATGGAGCAAGAACCCGCTGTCCTCTGTCAGGATGACAGCACTTGTACTTCCACCACTGCCAGTCCCATTACACTTGCCTGTCAGCCAGCCAAGCCAAACTGCTGCCGCCCATGCTGAGATGGTGCAGTCTACAGCTGGGCCTTCTCCACCCAGAGCTGTTCGAGGTTGTCCTGCAAGGCATTCTGCAGTCTCCTCACAGAAAGTCAGCAGCCTTTCACTAGCCATGCTGCAGCCACTGGAGTAGCACTGCCCCATAGGAGCACTATAATAGGCAAAGGAACATGAAAGGCAGACAATAAGGGAATGCACAAGTGTGATTAGTTGACTTTGTAATGTTATATTTATTGTGTTCCCAACACAGATGAGGCTGCACACAGTGAGGTTAATGTAACAGTGACCTCAGTCTTTAATAAGACATTCCAGAGTGAGGAACAGGCCTTAGGGGCCGGCATAGAGACAGTGCTCCCAAGGGATCCCAGCAGGGGATGAGCTCTCTGGTGGCGGAACATGGGAATGCATGCTTTACAGATACACAACATCACTCCCCTGCCAAAGTCAAAGTGAAAACTATGTACAAGGTGAGGCGGTCGGGAGCCGTTCTTTCCCTGGTGGACCGCCTCGGTACAACAAATGTCTGTTCTTGTGTGTTGGCTGTGCCCTCACTGGGCTGGCGTGTTGTTGGCCCTGCAGGGCTGCTGGGTGAGCCTGGCCTTACTGGACTGTTGGGCGTGATGGGTTTGATTTCCTGGTCCGGCGTGGTTTCATTGATCCTTTGGGTGTGTGTGTTGTGGGTTCGAAATAGGTGGTGTCTGCTGTGGGTTGTTCAGGGCAGTCTGTGAACCGCAGCCTCGTTTGGTCCAGGTGCTTTCTGCAAAATTGTCCATTGTCTAGTTTGACTACAAACACCCTATTCCCTTCTTCAGCGATCACTGTGCCCGCAATCCACTTGGGACCATGTCCAAAGTTTAGCACATACACAGGGTCATTCAGATCAATGACACAGTGGTGCGACCATCGTTTACATTTTGTTGCTGCCGTCTGCTCTCTACCTGATCATGCAGGTTGGGGTGAACCAGCGAGAGTCTTGTTTTAAATGTCCTTTTCATGAGTAACTCAGCCGGGGGCACCCCTGTGAGCGAGTGGGGTCTCGTGCGGTAGCTGAGCAGTACTCAGGACAGGTGGGTTTGGAGTGAGCCTTCTGTGACTCGTTTAAGGCTCTGTTTGTTGTTTGTACTGCCCGCTCTGCCCATTGGAGGCTAGTTTAAACGGGTCGAAGGTGACATGTTTGATCCCATTGCGGGTCATGAATTCTTTAAATTCGGCACTGGTGAAACATGGCCCGTTGTCACTGACCAATATGTCAGGCAGGCCGTGGGTGGCAAACATGGCCCTCAGGCTTTCGATGGTGGCGGTGGCAGTTCTACCCGACATTATTTCACATTCAATCCATCTTGAAAAAGCATCCACCACCACCAGGAACATTTTACCGAGAAACGGGCCCGCATAGTCGACATGGATCCTCGACCATGGTCTGGAGGGCCAGGACCACAAACTTAGTGGTGCCTCTCTGGGCGCATTGCTCAACTGAGCACACACGCTGCATTGCCATACACAGGACTCTAAGTCAGAGTTGATACCGGGCCACCACACGTGGAATCTGGCTATCGCTTTCATCATTACAATACCCGGGTGTGTGCTGTGGAGATCTGAGATGAACATCTCCCTGCCCTTTTTGGTAGCACTACGCAGTTACCCCACAACAGGCAGTCTGCCTGAATGGACAGCTCGTCCTTTTGCTGCTGGAACGACTTGATTGGCTTTTGCATTTCAACGGGGCTGCTGGCCCAGCTCCCATGCAGTACACAGTTTTTTACTAGGGACAGCAGAGGAGCTTGGCTGGTCCAAGTCCTAATCTGGCGGGCCGTGACAGGTGATTTATCATTTTCAAACACTTCCATGACCATCAACAAGTCTGCGGGCTGCGCCACCATCAACAAGTTTGCAGGCTGCACCATTTCCATCCCCGTGGTGGGCAATGGTAGCCGACTGAGAGCATCCGCACAGTTCTCGGTGCCTGGCCTGTGGCAGATGGTATAGTTATACGCTGATAGCGCGTGTGCCCACCTTTGTATGTGGGCTGAGGCATTAGTATTTATCCCCTTGTTTTCAGCAAACAGGGATGTGAGGGGCTTGTGATCGGTTTCCAGCTCAAATTTGAGGCCAAACAGGTACTGATGCATTTTCTTTACACCGAACACACACGCTAATGCCTCTTTTTCAATCATGCTACAGGCCCTCTCGGCTTTAGACAAGCTCCTGGAAGCATAGGCGACAGGTTGCAACTTCCCCGCAACGTTAGCTTGTTGTAATATACACCCGACTCCGTACAACGACGCATCACATGCTAGCACAAGTCTTTTACACGGGTTATACAATGCAAGCAGCTTGTTGGAGCATAAAATGTTTCTGGCTTTCTCAAAAGCAATTACTTGTTTTTTTTCCCCATACCCAGTTCTCACCTTTACGCAATAACACATGTATGGGCTCTAAAAGGGTGCTTAACCCTGGTAGGAAGTTACCAAAATAGTTGAGGAGTCCCAGCAACGACCACAGCTCCGTGATGTTCTGTGGCCTGGGCGCGTTCCTGATAGCTTCTGTCTTGGCGTCTGTGGGCCGAATGCCGTCCGCCGCGATCTTTCTCCCCAAAAACTCCACTTCTGTTGCCATGAAGACGCATTTCAACCTCTTCAGCCGCAGCCCTACGCGATCCAGTTGCTGGAGGACCTCCTCCTGGCTTTGTAGGTGCTCGGCGGTGTCCCGACCAGTGAACAATATGTCTTCCTGAAAGACCACCATGCATGGGACCGACTTGAGTAGGCTCTCCATGTTTCTCTGGAAGATCGCTGCAGCCGACCGAATTCCAAACGGGCATCTGTTGTAGAGGAACAGTCCCTTGTGCGTGTTGATGCAGGTGAGGCCCTTCGAAGACTCCTCCAACTCCTGCATCATGTAGGCCTAAGTCAGGTTGAGCTTGGTGAACGTCTTGCCTCCTGCCAGCGTCGCAAATAGGTCGTCTGCCTTAGGTAGCGGTTATTGGTCCTATAGCGAGAAACGAGTAATAGTTACTTTATAATCGGAATCGGCGCAAATCCTGACCGTTCCATCACTTTTGAGTACTGGAAAAATCGGGCTGGCCCACTCGCTGAATTCCACTGGGGAGATGATGCCCTCGCGTTGCAGCCTGTCCAGCTCGATTTCCACTCTCTCCCTCATCACCTGAGGTACCGTTCGCGCCTTGTGGTGAATGGGTCGTGCCTCTGGGGCCAAGTGGATCCACATCTTCGCCCCGGAAAAGTTTCCAATGCCTGGCTCAAAAAGGGAAGGAAACTTGTTCAGAACCTGGTACATGAGGCCTCATCGACATGTGATAGCGCTCGGATGTCGTCCCAGTTCAAGTGGATTTTGCACAGCCAGCTCCTTCCAAGCAGTGTGGGGCCATCGCCCAGGACAGAGTGGCAGTTCATGCATCGTGCCCTCGGAGGTGACCTTGACCATGACACTGCCCAAGACAGTGATAAGCTCTTTGGTGTACGTTCTCAGTTTCGTGTGGATGGGGCTCAGGGCTGGTCTGAATGCCTTGTTGCACCACAGTCTCGCAAACATCTTTTTACTCATAATGGATTGGCTAGTGCCAGTGTCCAGTTCCATGGCTATGGGTGAGCCATTCAATTTTATGTTTAGCATTATAGGTGGACATTTCGTCGAAAATATTTGCACCCCGTGTACTTCAGCATCTGCCTCCTCTCTCTGAGGCTCGAAATTGCTTTGATCCACCATGGACCGACCTTCCTCTGCCACGTGGTGGTCAACAGGTTTTGCAGAGCTTGCAGCTCATTTGCAAGCTCGTTGGTGGTGCCCCATTGTTCCACAGCTATCAAACTCACATTGTCCTGCAAGTCGCCTTAGCTCGGCGATGTAGCTCGCCACTTCCTGACCTTCAGATCACCGGCACGTGTAGAACCGATACCTTGCCATCAGCACGCTCTCCCTCCAGTTCAGATGCTCCTGAACCAGTGTACACAGCTCCTCATATGACTTATCTGTGGGTTTCACCAGAGCCAGAAGATTCTTCATGAGGCTGTAGGTCGGTGCCCCGCAGACTGTGCGGAGGACCGCTCTCCTTTTTGCAGTGCTTCCTTCTCCGTCCAGCTCGTTGGCTACAAAGTACTGGTCTAGCCGTTCGACATAGGCTTCCCAGTCCTCACCCTCCGAGAACTTCTCTAGGATGCCCACAGTTTGCTGCATCTTTGCGTTGGATTTGTATTTTCGTCACCAGTTATTGCATTCCTAACACAGGTGAGACTGCACACAGGGAGGTTAAAGTACAAGTGACCTCAGCCTTTAATAAGACACTCCAAGTGGGATCCCTTGGGACTTCAGAGGATGAGCTCCCTGGTGGCGGAACATGGGAGTGCACGCTTTACAGATACACAATAATATTGGAATTGATCATTTCTAAATTATATTTGGAATGTTTGTTTTCTGGTGGATTTCATTTCAACATTGTGCCCAAGTGGACACTGTGATGTTCCGTGACAGAGGGATGGTAAGGTGGGAAAGTGTTGAGCATCGGGGATCTGGGGTTTCATTTAGGCGATGTCATGTATTCAACTATCATTGTAACCCATGTCTAGCTGACCTAAGTTGTACACCTTGAGAACATTGACCACAAGGGGGTGAACTTGTGGGAGACACTCCTAACCTGGACTTTCAGGTAAAAAAGGGGAAGCTCCACCCACCTTCATCACTTGAGGTCTTGGTAATAAAGGTAACTGGTCACAGAGTGACCTTCTCTCAAGCATGGGCCTCGTGTGTATTTATACTGTATAGTAAGGACATATCAGGGGAAGCGGAGTCTGATGATGCACTCATGGACAGTCTGTCCTGATTTGCAGGCTGCCTCCTCCCTTCCTCCTTACCTTCCTCCTCCTCCTCCTCCTCCTCTGCCTCTTCCAGATTTTCCTCCTCCTCCTCCTCCTCCTGAGGTGCTTGCGGAACCCATGATAGCAAGGGCTGCGCCCTCATGATGGCCTAGTTGTGGAGGATGCAGCAGACCACCACGAATTGGGACACCCACTCCATCGTGTCCTGGAAAGCTTCTCCCAAGCGGTGAAGGCAGCAGAACCATTGTTTGAGCACCCTGATGGTCTGCTCGATGAGGTTCCTCATGGCAGCATAGCTGTCATTATATGATTGCTGACCACGAGTGGTGGGGTTGTGGAGGTGAGTTATTCAGGGCCATGGTCACCTTGAGGGCCACTGGCAGCACCATTGTCCCCCTGCTCTGAGACTGCAGGTGTCATGTATGTAATCTCTATGTAACACCACTGCAATACTGTATATACTTAAGCAATGCACACCTTGATCACAGGGGGTGAACTTGTGGGAGACACTCCTTACCTGGTCATCCAGGTATCTAAAGGGAGGTCCCACGCAGGGTCATCACTTCTTGGTCCTGTGAATAAAGGTTCAGGTCATAGAGTGACCTTGTCCATAAAATATGCCTCGTGTGGGTTTTGTGCCATTGAGTAAGGATATTACATTGGCAATGAGAAACGGGAATGAACAACCCACGAGAATGGCCACCGGTAACACAGAGGAATGGTACTGTGTTGGTGAGGACTGGGAGGATTTCATTCAGAGGCTCCAGCAAAGTTTTGTCACGAAAGAATGGCTGGGAGATGGAGTGGCCGACAAGCGAAGGGCCCATCTGCTGACCAGCTGCGGACCTAAGACTTACGCACTCATGAAGGAGCTACTAGCACCCGAAAAGCCGGCGGACAAAACCTTTGAAAAGCTCAGCAAACTAATCGGTGAGCACCTCAAACCGGCGAGCAGCATATACATGGCCCGACACAGATTTTATACCCACCGACATCGTGAAGGACAGAGCATACCGGACTTCGTTGCGGACCTCCGGCATTTGGCCAGTCTCTGTAAGTTCACAGATGCCTGCAGGGGGGAGATGTTAAGGGATTTCTTTATTGAGGGCATCGGTCATGCGGGGATTTTCCGAAAGTTAATTGAAACCAAGGACTTCACTTTGGAAGTGGCGGCGTTGATGGCTCAGGCTTTCATTGCGGGGGAGGAGGAAACCAAAATAATATATCCGCGCAATTCTGCCTCCAACGCGGCGGGGGATCAGGGAGTCAATATCATAAACGCGACTCAGAGCCCCGCAGGTAGGCAAGGACAGTTCGACACACCCCAGGCAGCAATAGACCCCAAAGCAGGTTTTCATCAGAGATAATGGCAGGCTGAACGGACAGTTACGCCATCAGAGTGGACAATGCGGTCCAGGATGGGGCCATTCACACCCACTAACAGGGTACTCAAGAGCAGTCAAAGGGACAATCAGCGAGGAATGCCGGCTCATAGCTTCTTTGTTCACAACAATGGGAATCTCAGCTCATGCTGGAGGTGTGGGAGCAAACATTCTGCCAGGATGTGCAGGTTTCAACAATTTGTCTGCAGCAATTTTAACCTCAGTGGCCATTTAGCGCGAATGTGCAGGAAGCCTGTAACAGGCTAATTTACGAGGCGGATGGAGCAGAAGAGGGGTCTGTGATGCAGGATGACTCTTGGGGCAAATCAATGGGACACTGAAGTTCAGCGAGTTCATGTGGCAAACATTCACAGCTCATATACCAAAACGCCACCAATGATGATGAAGTTTTTATTAAACGGCATCCCTGTACGCATGGAGCTAGACACGGGGGCCAGCCAGTCACTCATGAGTGGTCAACAATTCGAAAAGCTATGGCCACTCAAAGCCAGTAGTGGGCTTTCAATCGGACGCGGAACCTACTTTGTTCAAATAAGTTATTGACCCTGTACAACCCCTGTAAGAAATTGGTTCTGACATGTGATGCATCGTCCTATGGGGTTGGGTGCGTGTTGCAGCAGAGTAATGCTGAGGGCCAACTACAACCTGTGGCTTATGCCTCCAGGTCGCTCTCTCAAGCAGAACGGGGATATGGGATCGTTGAGAAGGAGACACTTGCATGTGTCTGTGGTGTAAAAAAAATGCATCAGTACCTTTTTGGCAGAAGGTTCAAATTAGAAATGGACCACAACCCGTAACATCCCTGTTGTCAGACAGCAAGGCTGTCAATGCCAACGCGTCAGTTCACATACAGCGATGGGCTCTCACGCTGGCTGCTTATGACTACTCCATCCGGCACCGGCCTGACACCGAAAATTACGCTGACGCACTCAGCAGGCTTCCACTGGCAACCACCGAGGGGGTAGCGGAACAAAGTGCTGAGATGGTCATGCCGTTGATACTTTTGACAGCGCAGGCTCCCCCATCACAGCCCGCCAGATCAAAATCTGGAGAAACAGAGACCCCCTCCTATCTCTGATTAAGAAATGTGTCCTGACTGGGGATTGGGCGCCCGCACACGGAGCATGCCCTGAGGAAGTCAGACCGTTCCACAGACGGATGGATGAGCTCTCTACCAAGCTGGCTGCCTACTATGGGGCAACCAGGTAGTCATGGCCCAGAGGGGCAGGGAGGCATTCATCAGGGAACTCCACAGCGAGCATCCAGACATTGTGCTGATGAAGGCCATTGCTCGGTCACATGTTTGGTGGCCGGGACTTGATTCAGACCTGGAACACTGTATTCGCAGATGCACAACGTGTGCCCAGCTGGGTAATGCCCCCAGGGAGGCCCTGCTCAGCCCGTGGCCGTGGTCAAGTATTCATGTACACTCCGCAGGCCTGTTCATGGGATAATGTTTCTCATTGTGGTAGATGCGTACTCAAAATGGATTGAGTGCATCATTTTGAATTCGTGCATGACGTCCACCACTGTGGAGAGTCCATGTGCGGTCTTTGCAACCCACGGCTTGCCAGACATCCTTGTTAGCGATAATGGCCCATGTTTCACGAGCTACGAATTCGGGGAGTTCATGTCGGGCAATGGCATCAACCATGTCAAGATAGCACCGTTCAAGCCGGCCTCCAATGGCCAGGCGGAACGTGCGGTCCAAATCATTAAACAAGGCATGCTCAGGATTCAAGGACCCTCCCTTCAATGCCACCTATCGCACCTCCTGCTGGCCTATAGATCCCGACCGCACTCGCTCACAGGTGTCCTGCCTGCTGAGCTACTTATGAAACGAACACTCAAAACTCGGTTGTCCCTCATTCACCCAGTCCTGACTGACATAGTTGAGGGCAAGCGCCAGTCCCAAAATGAGTACTGTGACCGAAATTCAAGGGGGAGATGTATAGAAATAAATGACCCCATATTTGTCCTTAATCAAGCCGTGGGGCCCAAATGGCTTGAGGGTACTGTAATAGACAAAGAGGGGAACAGGGTCATCGTGGTTAAACTTAACAATGGGCAGATATGCCGTAAGCATCTGGGCCAAGTAAAAAAAAGATTCAGCATGGACACTGAGGAACCCGAGGAAGATCATGAGATGGTGCTCACACCACCGCCAGTGAACGAGCAACAAGAACATTCAGCAGCATGCACAGTCCCGGCAGTCAGCCCGGACAGGCCGGAATCACCACAGGTGACAGACACTCACGCCAAGGCTCAACAACCAGAGCCTCAACTGCGGCACTCCACGAGGGAGCGTAGACCACCTGAAAGACTTAACCTATGATCCCAATAAGACTTTGGGGGGGCGGAGGTGATGTCATGTATGTAACCTCTATGTAACACCACTGCAATACTGTATATACTTAAGCAATGCACACCTTGACCACAGGGGGTGAACTTGTGGGAGATACTCCTTACCTGGTCATCCAGGTATATAAAGGGAGGTCCGACGCAGGGTCATCATTTCTTGGTCCTGTGAATAAAGGTTCAGGTCACACAGTGACCTTGTCCATAAAATGTGCCTCGTATGGGTTTTGTGCCATTGAGTAAGGACTTTACAGCAGGTCTGGTTTCAGGAGGTGGCAGAGTTCTGTGGCCACCTCCTTTGTGAAGCGGAGCCTCGGGATGCACTGCTCCAGGGTTAGATGCAGGTAGGAGAACTGCTCTCTTTAGACCCCAGATGGGTAAAGCCTCCTGCTGAGAGCCTTTCCCCTCCTCCTCTGTTTGGAACGGAGCGTACAAAATGGCAGGTCGTGCATCAAATCAGTGTTGCACGCTGACTGACGTCACGATCTGTCTGCTCTGAATACTGCCCATGCTATCGTCCTTCCCAACATGGCCGGAAGCGAGGCGGAGGCCATTTTATGCTTCAAACCGACCATAACAGCCAGTGCTAAGGTGCCAAATTTCACAGTAGAGTTTTTTTTTTCCCTTTTAGCGCACTGGAAGAAATATGTAACTTTTCTCAGTACATTTCTTTGAAGTCAGATGTATTATAATTAATGCACAACTGAGGAGTCAATCAGAGTGATCTGCAAAGGTGCTGCTAAATCACTTTTTAATCAACCAAATAGGAATATTGCGATAAATGCATGGTTAATTCATTTGTGGAATACAAAAAGTTGAGTGAACACAGGAACTGTTATCAGCGTACTCCAACGATGAGGCCCTGCATATCATGGGAATGCAACAGAATGGCAGAATGCCCTTTTTAGGACAGAAGGGAACACACAAATAAACACTGAGATTACCAGTCATGGGTGACATTTACAGGAAAGGTCAGCATGTCTTCTTCGACCAGCTGCATGTGAAAAGAGGCAAAGAAGAAAGTGTCAGATCTGAAGAGAAGTACACGGGAAGCAATGAAAATGACTCTCATTTATCTTAACGTTTCAGGTCGATTACCTTTTGTTCTGATGAAAGGTCATCGATCTGAAACAACCCAAGGTTTTTCTCTCTCCACAGATGCTGCCTGACATACTAAATGTTTCCAGCATTATCTGTTTTTATTTCCAATTTCTGTCATCTGCACAATTTTTCTTCTGTTAAATGATCTTACACTGCTTTATGTGGGTAACAAGCAGGTTGCATATGGTTATCATAGTTTCACAAAAGAGCATTGTTAATTCAAATGTATCTGCTAAAGTATTGCAACTTTAGGATCAACTGGGCTTGTAATCACTGGAGTTCAGAAGAATGAGAGGGGACCTCATAGAAACATTTAAAATTCTGACGGGTTTAGACAGGTTAGATGCAGGAAGAATGTTCCCAATATTGGGGAAGTCCAGAACCAGGGGTCACAGTCTAAGGATAAGGGGGAAGCCATTTAGGATCGAGATGAGGAGAAACTTCTTCACCCAGAGAGTGGTGAACCTGTGGAATTCTCTACCACAGAAAGTTGTTGAGGCCAATTCACTAAATACATTCAAAAAGGAGTTAGATGAAGTCCTTACTACTCGGGGGATCAAGGGGTATGGCGAGAAAGCAGGAATGGGGTACTGAAGTTGCATGTTCAGCCATTAACTCATTGAATGGTGGTGCAGGCTAGAAGGGCCGAATGGCCTACTCCTGCACCTATTTTCTATGTTTCTATGTTTCTCTTAATTGGGCACAGTTGATGTAAAGGGGGCACATTAGGTTTTGCTAGGTGAACAAGCTAAGATGGGATGAATGGTGTTCCTCATCATATTTATTGAGTGATCGTGTGATCTCTGCCTCTGAATACTTAGTACTTCAGTATTTAGGTTATGGATGATGTACTTCCTTAATCTTCATTCTCCAGTGAAACCAAGTTCAATTCTTCAAGTCCTTTCTCATAACATTTAGCCCGAATCACAGAATCACCCTTGTTGCCGAACCATCTTCAATGCGTCAATATCCTTTCGAAGGTTGAGTAACAAAAAACTACAGATGATGGGCAGAACTTTAAATTCAGCAGAGGCTGAAAATGCACAGATCAGCTGAAGGATCACCGGACAAGGTATATTTCTGGCGGCCAATCCACTAATGCGCGTTTTAGGATCTCGTGACATTGAAAGTTTCACCCGATATTCTAAACATGGTCTCATCAGTGTAGGTAAAAAGGAGCATGCCTTTACCCTACGTTACAGTGTTTGTGGCTCCGGGAATTGTAGACACATACACACAATGTCGGATTAACCGTGAAAAAATGTATTTGTATAACCAAAGTTAAATCTCACACCGAGACAATGATTATATTCAGCACAACATATACAAAGTAAATACCTAAGGGCTCCCTTTTTATGCTACCCAGACCCAAGTGCTGGTCAGGCCTACCTTGTCCCGGGTAACCTCACCTTTAGTGACCAAACTAAGGGCTCCTCTTGACTGCAGTCCCCGTTATCGCTTCCTACCCTCATATTTATATGTCCTGAATTGCCATGGCTGCAACCAAATGGCCCAATCTCGGTTGATCAGTGGCTCCTCGGTAGAGAAGATTGCTTGTTTGTTTTACTGAGCTCTCAAGGCATTCCTCAGCCGCCCCCTCCCCCCCCCCCCCCCCACAGCAGTGGTCAGGGGAGCTGTGGCCTTGCACCAAAGCTCTTATCTTTTGCTTTTCTAAGCACTTTTTGTTAGACTTAGCTCATTATAGCAGCCATCTTACAGTTTCCCAATTTTATAACTACAGCAGCCATCTTACATGTCCCTCCTCACATGCCTTTACTGACTGAAAGTCAGGGAAGGCATGTTCATTGGCAACTGGGTAGCACAAATAAGATCCCCCCCTCTCGCCTTACAATTTACACTTGAGCAATTCTAAGCAAAACTCATGTGTAACTAATACTACCAGTGGTCAAGCGCCTAGTAATTAGTCCATGGCTCTTTGGTTGGTAACTGACCAAGTCGCCCATCTTGACAGCAGCCCCAAGTATTCTCTCACAGCACTGTTTATACCTATACCTATAACGTTGGCAATTTGCCCACTCTATAAGGCCATTCATTAAAAATGTTCCACAAAGACATCATTGTCCACAAATTGTTAGTAATTCATTGGGATATCTCCACCGGTTACTCCTTCTATCTGTCAGAAAGTAGTTTTTGCTTAACTAACAGTGTGCACAGTAGCTTCTTGGCTTCGCAAGGTCTGCTGGTTACAGCATTTGGTCAATTTTAAAATTCAGCCATTTTAAAATGGTGTATTCTTACAAATCCACCCTTAAGTGATTGGACTCAAATCTTCGAGTCACAGACACTTACAGCTTGCAGTCATCTTCTTTCTTCGGCATCTTCTGTAACAACTTGAGTCGCTCATGCTGCCTGCATCTCCTGTTAACATGGCATGTTATTGTCAAGAGATACAATACAATCACCAACTGAACAATGACCAACACATGCGAGACAATCTGTATTCAAGGGGGAATTTCGATATTCATTCCGAAGTCCCACCAGGATCAATTGTCCCCAATCTTAAACACTTCTTTAGGTAGTTCACGGTTCTTCTGGGCCAGGGTATAATCGTGCTTTTGGGACTGTTTAACATGTCTCATTAACTCTACCAAGTGTTCTGGTAGAGGTGAGATATCATAGCCGAATCGAGCTACATACTGGTGTAATTGCTCCTTTAAATCATCTTCTCCAGCAATATCTACTTGTCTACGTGAATAAATGCTTAATAAAACCTGTGCCCCAAGTCTCACAATTTGGACTGGGTTAAAGCAAAAAGTTCCTGCCACAATGGGACGTCAGGTTGGTATTGTCATGTATGTACATGCTGTTTGTAGCCACCAGATGGTGTCATTGTTGGAGGCCACTGAGCAGCATGCACATGGTGCTGCTCTGGTATAAAAGGCCAGCCACTTTGTGAGTCAGACACTTTGGCCGCAATAAAGGAGAGCCAAGGTTGTACCTTGTTCAGTTAAACAGTACTCAGCTTGTACCTTTATTGCATACATAACATTTGGCAACGAGAACACAAGAACCTTTGTTGGCAAAATGAGCATAATTGGATTTTTAGAACGATCCGTGGAGGAAAAAGATTGGGCAGACTTTGTGAGCCGTTTGAACCAGTACTTCGAGGCCAATAAAATGAGGGGGTCGACGATGCAGATTGGCGCCAGGCCGTGTTCCTCACTGTGTGTGGTTCAAAGATCTATAGTCTGATAAAGAATCTACTCATGCCTAGTGATCCAACAGAGAAAACGTATGAGGAGTTGTGTACATTGGTACGGGAGCACCTCAAGCCAGATGACGGCATCATCATCGTGAGATACAGGTTTTATACACATGTTTGATCGGAGGGCCAGAGCGCGGTGGAATTTTTTGCCGACCTGAGACGTCTAGCGGGACCGTGCAAGTTCGGGATGGTGTTAGCAGACATGCTGCGGGACTTCTTTGTTGTTGGTATCAACCACGAAGTGATCCTGCGCAAATTTTTGGCAGTGGAGAAGTTGGATTTAAAAAGGACCATCCAGATCACTCAATCTTGCATGACGATGGACAGGAGTTTAAAGCAAATATCGGTGAAGAACCGAACCTTGACAAGTACTGTAAATGCGATTGGTTCGGTGTTCAGCAGAGCGGCACATGGCAGGCCTATCCGGCTGCGTTCGCGAAACCTGTGGCTGCCCAAAGTTCACCAGCGGGAATGTATCCGACTTCTCCGTGTTGGCGTTGTGGGGGAAATCATCGGCACCAGCAGTGCCGATTTAAGCAATATAGTTGCAAAGGCTGTCTGAGAGTGGGGCATCTCCAGCGCAAGTGTCCGCAGATGAGCAAGTGAGCTGCGACACACCATGTGGAAGATGAGAGTCAGACTAGCGCGGATCCGGATACACAATCAGAGATGCCAGAGGAGGAAGTGTATGGACTGTATGCTTTCATAACCAAGAGTAAACTAATTTTGATTAATGGGAAGTTTAACGGGATACCGGTATTGAGGGAACTGGACACAGGGGCGAGTCAATCGATCATGAACGAGAGGGCATTTAATAAGCTGTGGGATACCAAGACTGTGAGGCCCAGGCTGAGCCCTGTTAACGCCAAGCTGCGCACATATACCAAAGAACTGATAAAGGTAATTGACAGTGCACAAATTAATGTGTCGTATAACGTTGCGGTTCACGAGTTATCGCTGTGGATTGTTCCAGTCAATGGCCTAACACTGCTCGGCAGGAGCTGGTTGGAGAAAATCAGATGCGACTGGAACGACATAAAGGCTTGTCATCGGAGGAAGATACATGTGCCCAAGTATTGAGCAAGTTCCCCTCGCTGTTCGAACCGGGTATCGGCAACTTCACGGGAGCCAAGGTGCAGATCCACGTGGACTCAGATGCAAGACCTGTCCATCATAAAGCTCGGGCAGTGCCATATATGATGAAGGAGAAGGTCGAAATTGAACTGGATAGACTCCAGCGTGAAGGGATCATATCACCAGTAGAATTTAATGAATGGGCCAGCCACATTGTTCCTGTGCTGAAAAGTGATGGCACAGTCAGAATCTGTGGAGACTACAAGGCTATGATCAACAGGGTTTCGAAACAAGATCAGTACCCGTTACCGAAGGCTGATGCCTTGTTTGCGACGCTAGCCGGAGGGAAGTCGTTCATAAAACTGGACTTGACGTCGGCCTATATGACGCAGAAGTTGGTCAAGACGTCAAAGAAACTTACGTGCATTAACACGCATAAAGGACTGTTTAGTTACCACAGGTGCTCGTTTGGAATTCGCTCGGTTGCAGCAATATTCCAGGGGAATATGGAAAGTCTACTGAAGTCCGTTCCCAGAACCGTAGTTTTCCAAGATGACATCCTGATCACCGGTTGTGACTCCAAGGAACATCTGAACAACCTGGAAGAGTTTCTACTGCATTTGGGCAGAGTGGGACTCAGACTTAAACGCTTGAAGTCCATCTTCATGGCACCGGAGGTCGAATTCCTCGGGAGGAAAATCGCCGCTGATGGCATCAGACCTACTGATGTGAAAACCAAAGCCATCAAGAATGTACCCAAGCCGCAGAACATGACAGAGCTGCATTCGTTCCTGGGTCTACTCAACTAATTTGGTAACGTTCTACCTAAATTGAGCTCCTTACTTGAACCACTGTACATGCTATTGAGAAAAAGCAACAACTTGGGCGTGGGGTGCATTGCAAGACAGAGCTTTCGAGAAAGCCACCAATCTGCTTCACACAAACAGGCTGCTGGTACATTATGACCCATGTAAACATTTAGTTTTGGCCTGTGACGCATTGTCATGTGGAATTGGTTGCATGTTACAACAAGCCAATGAGTGGGGAAACTTTAACCTGTCGCGTATATATCCAAAAGTTTGTCTGAAGCAGAAAGAGCCTGCAGTATGGTAGAAAAAGAAGCTTTAGCATGTGTGTACAGTATTAAAAAGATGCATCAATACCTGTTCAGTCTGTGGATGAATTAGAGACCGATCACAAGCCGCTCATTTCATTGTTTTCCGAGAGCAAAGATATCAATACCAACACTTCACCTCGCATCCAAAGGTGGCCACTGACATTATCTTACTATGATTATGTCATTCGCCACAGACCTGGCACAGGGAATTGTGCCGATGCTTTGAGCTAGTTGCCGTTGCCCACACCAGAGGTGGAAATGCCACAAACATCAGATTTAATGTTAACCATGGATGCTTTTGAGAGTGAAGGTACCCCTGTCACGACTCAGCAAGTTAAGACCTGGACCAGCCAGGACTCGATATTATCGGTGGTAAAGGGTTGCATCCTCAAAGGGGATTGGTCTGCTATACCTAAGCAAATTCGCGAGGAGGCCAAACCATACATTTGTCGCAAGGACAAACTGTCTATTTAAGCTGATTGCATATTGTGGGGCAATCGTGTGTAATGCCCAAGAAAGGGAGAGAGAAGTTTGTGTGTGAGTTACACAGCACACATCCTGGTATAGTGATGATGAAGGCCATTGCCAGGTCCCACATATGGTGGCCAGGAATTGATTCTGAGCTGGAAGCATGCGTGCATCAGTGCAACACTTGCATGCAGCTCAGCAAAGCACCAGCGGAATCGCCGCTGAGTCTGTGGTGATGGTCATCCAAACCTTGATCCAGGATCCATGTAGATTTTGCAGGTCCCTTCCTGGGCAAGATGTTTTTAGTGGTGGTGGATGCGGATTTGAAGTGGATCGAATGCATAATCATGTCATCCAGTACGTCCACGGCAACCATAGAGAATCTCAATGTCATGTTCACGACACATGGTCTGCCTGACATAGTGATGAGCGAATAGCTTCACCAGTCAGGAGTTTCAGGAGTTTGTAAAACTTAACAGCATAAAACATGTAAGGTCAGCACTGTTCAAGCCTGCATCCAATGGGCAAGCAGAACGTGTAGTCCAAATTATCAAGCAAAGTGTGATGTATGTAGCACTCAAATCACTGACTCCACACGGTCTGGTGTTGTGGTAACTGCTGTGACTTTAGTCCTTTATTGTCTGACTCCAGAGTGCTCTCAGGTATGGTGGGCAGCCTTTTGTACTCTTTCTTGCAGGTACTTTTAGGTCTCCCACCACAGCGCCCTCTGTGGCGCACCATCGCACCATTGTACTTATACATTTAATGTACCTGGACAATACATAACATCTCACTCCCCACCCCCCCAGTTCCAAAAGCCATTGCCGGTGACCTCAGCCTTGTTCATCCTGGTTTATTTGTGAGTGTGAGTCCATGACCATCCATTTCCCCCTTCTCCCCCATGTGGAGGACCTGGTGCACACATGTGGTATTTGCAGCCCTTACATGGTGGATAAAGCACACGAGCATAACCTCCAACAGAAAGCAGGTATACATAGACGATACATTTGTATGGTACATATAATATGTGGTACAGATGTTATGTCAAAAGGTTACAGGTACACTGAACAGTTATTTAATCCCAGTTCCTCTGGGTGAGGTACGGTGGCGGTACACAGCCCACTTTTTGCCCGAGGTAATGGGCTGTGCTGAGACAGGGTATCGCAACTGGTGCGTTGCCTCTGTTCTCATGAAGTAGTCGCCTTAGCAGCCGCTGAACCATTGCATGAATCACCAAAATCGAAAATCGCATTAGCCCATTGTTCATGTTAGTCACGGGTCCATATCCCTTTTACTTGAACCTCGTGGTATTAACTCTTTTCGTAATTCATATCGATAATTTTAAACACAGTAACCATTCAGCATTAGAATATTAACTCTTATCATACATTGTAATTCATATCCATTATTTTAAACACAGTAACCATTCAGCATTAAAATATTAATTCTTATCATAAATCCGTCATCCTCATTCACATTACTCATTTCGACTCGCTCTTGCCTTACAAAAGTCTCTTTGTGGGGACCGCCAACGGTGTAAGACCCTTTTAAGGCTCCCGGGTGCATTTCCCTTGTAAGACGCCATCTTGTGGTTCCCACGAGGCTTGGGTGCCGCCATTTTAGTTGTACTGTTTGTCTTTGTTCTTTGCAGAGCTCTGCTGCCGCCATCTTGAGCTCGCTGGCCTGCTGTTTTACTCTCTGGAAAAGAAGAAATAACAAAGAAAGAAGGAAAGAAAACAGCCAAAACATGATCTTGAATCTGGCTGTATCCTCTGCTCTGGCTCCTGCCCCAGCACCTGCCGCCGCTCCTGCAGCCGGGTGGAAAAGCTTCTCTTCCAGGGTTGGGGCTGCAGGGTTGCTGTGGCCTGTGGAATTGAGACTGCTGATGAACTGCTTATTTCTTCTCCAGTTCGGTCGGCGCTGCTCTTTGGGGACCCGGGGGACAACGGTCTGTGAAGGAGTGAAGTCTTCCCAGCTCCCACGGACCTTTCCCATCCATCTTCTGCTGAGAAGCGTTGGCCCATCGCCTGCAATGACCCACAAAGGTAAACCATGCGTCTCGCCACCGTGAGATACCTGCATATCCGCTCTGCCAAGAACAGGCATCAGTTCCTTGGTGTAGGTACACAGCTCTGCCGTGACCGGGACCAGCTTGGGTCGTGCAGCTGGGTTAACCCACAGTTTTACAAAAGTTTCCTGACTCATCAACGACGGACCCGAGCCAATATCTACTTCCATACTCACAGGGACTCCGTTAATCTTGACCTCCTTAATCACCAGGGACGAACCATCGGTACACGTATACAGTCCAAACAACACCTCGTCTTCTTCTGCCTGCTCCTCGTTGGAAAATGGACCCTCTGCCATCTCCTCAGCCACAAGATGAGTCCGATTTCTTTTACACATATGCTGAAGGTGGCCTTTTGTGTAGCAGGTATTGCACGTATACTCCGCAAACCTGCACCGGTGAGCCTCATGGCTTCCTCCACAGCGCCAGCATGGTGCTATTCGATTAGCCCCCCTCAGCGGACTCTGAGTTCCAGGACCCCGAGGTCCATGCTCTCTGCCCTGGGCAGAGCCACGTTCTGAAGTTTTGTCCGTGGTGGACACTATCCTGTGGACAGTACCTGCCAGGTTCGAGACCGTGTGGATCATTTGTTTGGTGCTGCAAGTCGATGCCATAAACGCCCTGCTGGTGGTGATGGCTTGCTTCAGGGTGACTGTAGGTTCCGTGGATAACAGCTTGTGAAGGAGACCCTCATGGCTAATCCCCATAACAAAAACATCTCACATGGCGCCGTGAGTCTCCTGAGGTCCATAGCATATTTGGTGACATCCTGGCCCTCAGGTCTGCAGTGGTGGTAGAATTTGTACCGGGCCATGAGGATGCTCTCCTTCGGTTTAAGTTGGTCACGAATGAGTACGACCAGCTCCTCATATGACTTGTCCCTGGCGCTCCCGGGTGCCAGCAAATCCCTGACGAGACAGTAAACCTCATCACCACAGCTGGAAAGTAATATCGCCTTACGCTTCTCTCTCAGTGCGCCCGTGTGCCCCGTCAGGTCATTTGCTGTGAAGTAGTACTCGAGCCTTTCCGTAAAGGCCTCCCAATCATTTCCCACCGTAAAATCCTTTAACGAGCCCAGAGTAGCCATAGTTGCGTGATGCGTGAAGTTCGTCCGTGTCCTTCTCGCCAATGTGATGTATGTAGCATTCAAATCACTGACTCCACACGGTCTGGTGTTGTAGTAACTGCTGTGACCTTAGTCCTTTATTGTCTGATTCCAGAGTGCCTCTCAGGTGTGGTGGGCAGCCTTTTATACTCTGTCTTGCAGGTACTTTCAGGTCTCCCACGACAGTGCCCTCTGTGGCGCACCATTGTACTTATACATTTAATGTACCTGGACAATACATAACACAAAGCATGAGGAGAGTAACCCAAGGGTCACTGCAGACCCACTTGTCTTGCATACTGCTGAGTTACAGGACAAGACCCCACACACTCACAGAGGTCTCGCTTGCTGAACTCATGATGAAAACAGGTATCTCTTGCACACCCAGATTTAAGTAATCATGTTGAATACAGAAGACAGAGTCAACAAGGGTACCACGATCACACAACTGTGTAACACGAGATTTCTGTTAATGATCCTGTATATGTGTTGAATTATGGTCAGGGTCCCAAATGGATCGCTGGTACGGTCATGGTCAAGGAGGGCAACAGAGTATTTGTTATTAAGCTCAAAAATGGGCAAACTTGCAGGAAACACATGGATCAAACAAAGCTGAGGCACACAGATGAGCCAGAGCAGTCGGACGAAGAAACCGTCGACGACCAACCAACCTACCAGCAGCCTTCAGTGGACTCAAGGGTCATCAGTGAACCCGGAATTTCCATCACGGGCTTGATCAATAAAAATGGACTTGCAATTCCTGACATGGCCACTGCCACCCCCAACAAGTCAGCCATCCAGCCACCAGCCACAACAGACTCCGCACATTCACCAAAGGCCGGAATCGAACTGAGACGGTCAACCTGGGAGTGTAAAGCACCGTCTCAATCTGTGAAAGACTGTGATAAGATCTCAGAGGAGGGTATTGTCATGTATGTACATGCTGTTTGTAGCCACCAGATGGTGTCATTATTGGAGGCCACTGAACAGCGTGCACATGGTGCTGCTCTGGTATAAAAGGCCAGCCATTTTCTGAGTCAGGCACTTTGGGCCATAATAAAGCAGAGCCAAGGTTGTATCTTGTTCAGTAAACAGTACTCAGTCTGTATCTTTATTGCATACACAACAGGTACTGTCCTGGTATTTCCAGTTATGGTGGTGACACAATATTCACCTTTCCCTCTGTATGCAGATCGTACAGGAAAATGCTGTCCTGCAATTACCTTCGTGGTGAAGTTCCATGCTATCCCATCTCAATTAAACCCGCATACAGCGGCTGCACGTTCTACCGCATTGTAGGGCAAATGAACGTGTCCCGAGTTTGAGCACACCCAGTTAGGTCTGGGGCTACCCATGTTGTCCCATCCACCCAGGTCACATACTTCATTGTAACCTACTAAATGGTCTCCCTGAAGTATTCCTATGTTCTCTACTTGGTACAAGGGACTTGGGTTTATTTTCTCAGTCATGATTGGGTAATCATCATCATCGTAGGCAGTCCCTCAGAATAGGTGGCTGAACAGTCCAATACGAGAACCACAGTCCCTGTCACAGGTGGGATAGATAGTCATTGAGGGAAAGGGTGGGTGGGACTGGTTTGCTGCACGCTCTTTCCGCTGCCTGCGCTTGATTTCTGCATGCTCTCAGCGATGAGACTTGAGGTGCTCAACACCCTCCCGGATGCACTTCCTCCGCTTAGGGTGGTCTTTGGCCAGGGACTCCCAGGTGTCAGTGTCCTTGTAACGTTTCCTCTGCCCACCTTTGGCTCGCTTGCCATGAAGGAGTTCCGAGTAGAGCGCTTGCTTAGGGAGTCTCGTGTCTGACATGCGGACTATGTAACCTGCCCAGCGGAGCTGATCAAGTGGGTAATACAAACTATCCCTAACAGCGTGATGTCATTCTGTTCCTGTAGATGACACTCATGTTTCACTGGGTACACCTGAATCAACCATCTGACTTGGCACAGAGTCTTAGTAAATCGGTAAGTGGATAGTGACCTCAGGTCTCGATCAGTTACCCACAAGGGGCACTTTCCCTCAGCAATACACTGCAGGTTTTCTCGGGCTTGTTCCACTAACCAAGATCCATACATTGAACATGCATAATTTCGAGCAGTTTCATCAAAGGCCTTTTTGTTCTCTTTTCTAATCTGGTTTACTTTTTTAGCATGGGATTCTAAATGTTTAACCACATCCTTCAAATCAATGGTCATGATTTGGTCCTCCCCCAATACCTCTTGCTCCAGACCATTAATTTCACTCGAAAGTTTCTATAATTGATTCCTGACCATCCTTACGGGCTGGTCTAGGCTAGCCAAATCAAGACTGTCAACAAGGGAGGTCCTGTATTAAAAACAGTTGCGGCATCATTAATCAAGCCTCACTGTCTTCTGTTATGAATCTCTTTAATAGATTCGGTACAATTCTTGTCGAAGGTATGATTATGCTTATTACTTTCCTTGGATTCGATGTCATATAACTGTTCTAATTCTGATTCTGTTAAGGTTGTACTGGCCCCCTGCCAAAATTCATTGATTAATTCCCGTATCATTCTCCCATATAACTTATGGTTACACCACCCAGTTAGTCCCACTTCAGTCAGATTCAATATTACAGGCACCACATCATGATGCACATCATGGTACAATATCATCCGAGTTGGGATTGCCACTAACCCGTTGTTGGTCCTGGGATGTGTTTAGGACCAACAATCAGCTTTTCCCACAAAACTGTTTTTTTCACAGGAGGAGGAACCTTTGGACAAATTTTTAATTCCACTGCTTGGATCCCTAGATATAATGGACAGTTACAGTGGTACGGTTACCATACCTCTGGAAATGTATCCTGGTCTTATTGTGAATAAACATGGTGCAACGCGTTACCTCTTTCTTGATTCCTTGATTTGCAACTGGACAGTCCGGGCCTGACTTGAAAACATAAGTTAACACTCCCAGACTTACACATCTGTAAATTCCCTCATGGGATTTGCACCATCAAGACCAACATAACTGGGTATATCCAGTGCCTTGGGATTGAGTTGGGCTCCCTACATTTCCCTTAGGGTCCTCTATCTGGTGATACCTTGTGTGGTCACTTACTTCCATCCGCACATACCACACTGGTGGTCGCTCGTGGCATCTTATGCTCGCCCATCTACCTCCTTAGACTTCATAGGTAGTCACTTTTATTGGACCCGAGCACTTAGTTTCACAATCATCCTTGATGGACTTGAGGGCAAGGTTCTGAATCTCGCCTTGGGGTGGTGTCACTGGGACAATTGTGATTGATCCATTATAATGGGAATAAGCACGAATGCCCCCGTATGCCAAATAGGCAGATGTTGCATCTTCTACACAATACATGATCCCGATGAGCCAGTACAAATCCACCATTCTATACATCTTCTTGCCTGGCATCTACAATAGTTGTCAACATTCCATACAGGAATTACAGCTGAACATCGCCAATTCTACCCCTTCTTCCTGATGGTCACCTACTTAAAAGAAACAGAGAATCCATTATGACTCTGCTGAAGAGCCCAAGGGGTTAACTTGTCAAATCATGAAATTTCTTCTGCCCCATAGGACAAATATTCACTTAAAATTAAGACACTTTCCAATATCTTTAAAATTTAATTCAGCAATTCAAAAGTGGCTCCTTGCTGAATTAAGAAAACACCTGTCAGCGGAAAAGGTTAACTAAGTTTATAAGAAGGTGGGGCAAAACATTACGTCACTTCATGTAAATTTAAGAAAACTTTTCCAAACAACTAAATGCCATCTTTTTATTTTTTCTAGCAAAAATCATTAGCAACATCACTCTATGAAACATTCTATGAATCAATTCTGTTCCCACTATACAGTGCCTTCCTTTTTTTTTAAACCCTTCAGATCTGCTGGATCCATGCCAGAAGCCAGACCACTCGTTTGGGTTTTTCTTTTCGGGCCAAACTCTCCGACCACTCAAATGCCTGGTCCCTCTGACTCGGCACTTACAAAATGGATTTCATCCATTCTTTCTTAGGATTTACTTTCCCCAGACAATACTGGCCCTTACTCTTCCTTTTTACCGATTAAGTCCAACATTCTGTCTAAAAGTCTGACCTCAGAGTCTTGCCACATAAAAAGGAGTGTGCCTTTACCCAGGGTTCATGACTCCGGGAATTATAGACACATACACACAATGTGAAGACATTTATTTGTATAACCAAACTTAAATCTCACACCGAGACAATGATTATATTCAGCACAACATATACAAAGTAAATACCTAATGGCTCCCTTTTTATGCTACCCAGACCCAAGTGCTGGTCAGTCCTACCTTGTCCCAGGTAATCTCACCTTTAGTGACCAAACTAATGGCTCCTCTTGACTGCAGTTCCCATTATCTCTCCCTACCCTCATATTTATATGTCCTGAATTGCCATGGATGCAACCAAATAGCCCAATCTCGCTTGATCAGTGGCACCTCGGTAGAGAAGATTGCTCGTTTGTTTTACTGAACTCTCAAGGCATTCTTCAGCCTTCCCCCCACAGCAGTGGTCAGGGGAGCTGTGGCCTTGCACCAAGCTCTTATTTTTTGCTTTTCTAAGCACTTTTTGTTAGGCTTAGCTCATTATAGCAGCCATCTTACAGTTTCCCAATTTTATAACTACAGCAGCCATCCTACATCAGAGATCTAGACAAGAATAGCACCTCTCAACTTACAGTTGCATACTCTGGAGATGTAATCTGCTATTTGATTAGCTTTATTGTTGCCAAGTTCACATTGACTGGAAACTTTCAGAGAATGATCAATGATTAATACACAGGCTCATTGCCTTCTCCTTCTGCCATGTTCACACTTTCATCATATTCATGTTTGGTGTTTCTTATTCCCATTTGCATTGTTTTATATTTTACAGTGCCTGAGTGACAGAGGGATCTCCGACACCATCAATGTCTTTGTGCTGCATGTGGGAAGGCGGGTGTCCCTACTGAAAGCTCACATCAACAGTGAAGGGCTGGTCGTAAGTTGAGGGGCGAAGATGCAGAGCGCGCTTCCTGTGTCTGAATCCGATTGGACCTGCGGAGTCACCGCTCGATTTCCCTATGTCATGTTCAATGCTGCTAAACAAATGTTCCCTCCTTCGACCAACAGTACATTTTAGTTTTTATAGGCTCCCTCTCAAAGGGATGTGGAGGATCCCATGGCCACTATTGGAAGGAGAGCAGAGGAGTGCTCCCCCAATCCCACCCCCGGTGTCCTAGGGCCAATATTTATCCATCACCAACATTATTAAAAAACAGATTATCTGGTCAATATCACATTGTTTGTGGGAGCTTGTTGTGCGCAAATTGGTTGCCATGTTTCCTACATTACAACAGTGACTACATTTCAAAAAGTACTTCATTGGTTGTAAAGTGCTTTGGGCTGTCCTGAGTTTGTGAAAGGTGCTATATAAATGCAAGTCTTTCTTTCCCATATTGACCCTTAAACTGCTGCATATTCAGATAAATTCCTGTCTCGCCCTAATGCTGAAAAAATACTAAGGCCACAAAATTCCCATCATCACTGGCAGAGAGTGACAAAGCAGGATTTCCATGCATCAGTAGTCAAGGATGCAGACCCCAGCCCAAATCCAAGGGACTGGGCCAAAACTCATTATCTTGCCCCTTGTGCCAGTAAGAGTGCATCAGAGGCGGTCACATCAACAACACAGAAAATTGGATCCACACCATGCTACTCCAATGGGAGAGGAAGAGGCTATTGAAGAGCCAAAGAACAAAACAAATTGTCAGCCATCTTATCCAAATGAAGAAGACAATCAATACCCTCCAGGATCAATTACTATAATCCTGGCTCATTCTGGGGCATTCCCAAGGGCTTCAACGGAACTTATACCGGCCTGTCAGCAGGCGAGAGTGAAATGGGCAGAATTCCTGGAGTAAAGAATGACTTTATATAGCGCCTTTCATGACCAACGGACCTCCCGAATAGCCTGGGAACACCCCAGACTCTCCTTTTTGGCAAGTAGGGGAGCCAGGCAACAGGCTCACATGCTCCCCTCTCTGACTGGAATTAAATGGGCAAGTTACATGGAATGGAATCCTAGTGGAACTGACTCCTGCCCAATTCCAGCCCCCTGGCAGCTGATGTATCCAATCTCCCACCAACCCTGGAATTTCAGGCCCTAATATCCTAGTAGAAAAGCAATTAAAAATCCAGAATATTTTTATGACTTAAGACTAATTGTATCCTACTAAAATATATCATGCAAACAAATAATCATGTTAAATATAAATGTTTAATTGTGCTTGACAACTTCCTTTGTCCTCTCATACCTCTCAATTCATTTTTTATTTTAACATTTTTTTTAATCCCTTTCTAACCAATATACATTATTATGTCCATTTTAATCTTTAGTTTCTATTATTTCTAAGTTTTTTAATTTAAAACTTCTTATTTACTGTTTTCTTCCTACCTCTGCATGGAAGCAGTTATGAATAAAATTGCAATCTGATTGACTACAAGCCAACTCTAAAGGCCAGGATTTTTCAGCTAATCTAATGACAGAGAAATCAAGATTGGTAAAGCTCATATCAGAAATGCTGTCTTGTCAACCTTTGTTGCATTTGTCCAGATCAAAATGAAACAGCTACGAATCAACAAGTTTACTGCTGGGAAAGCCCCAGCAAAACAGCACAATCAATCAAATAAACTCAATTGTGCTGTGCTAAGTGGAAAAATAATTACTCTAGATTTATCTGAATGCTGCTTAGCTATTTTATATTTTTCATCTGACCAAATAGCTTGGTAATATAGAAACATAGAAAATAGCAGTAGTAGCACAGTCGCCTTTCGAGCCTGCACCGCCATTGAATATGATCATGGCTGATCCTCTATCTCATCACCATATTCCTGCTTTTTCCCCATACCCCTTGATGTCTTTTGTGTCTAGAAATCTATCTCTCTCTCTCTTAAATATATTCAGTGACTTGGCCTCCACAGCCTTCTGTGGTAGAGAATTCCATAGGTTCACCACCCTCAGAGAAAACATTTCTCCTCATCTCGGTCCTAAATCTCCGACTCCATAAGCTGAGACTGTGACCCCTTGTTCTAGACTTCCCAGCCAGGGGAAACATCCTCCCAGCATTCAGTCTGTCCAACCCCGTTAGAATTTTATACATTTCAATGAGATCCCCTCTCATTCTTCTAAACCCTAGTGAATACAGGCCTAGTCGACCCAATCTCTCCTCATATGACAGTTCTGCCATCCCAGGAATCAGTCTGGTGAACCTTCGCTGCACTCCCTCTGCACGCACTACTCCAGCTGCGGTCTCACCAAGGCCCTGTATAACTGTAGTAAGACATCCATGCTCCTGTACTCAAATCCTCTTGCAATGAAGGCCATCATACCATTTGCCTTCCTAACTGCTTGCTGCACCTGCATGTTTGCTTTCAATGACTGGTGTACAAGGACACCCAGGTCCCTGTGTACATTTGGCACTTCCCAAGCCATCACCATTTAAATAACACTTTGTCACATTTATCCACGTTATACTTCATCTGCCATGTGTTTGCCCACTCACTCAACCTATCTAAATCGTCTTGCAGCATCTTTATATCCTTCTCACAACTCACAATCCCACCGAGTTTTGTGTCGTCAGCATACTTGGAAATATTACATTTGGTTCCCTCATCCAAATAATTTATATATATTGTGAATAGCTGGGGCCCAAGCACTGATCCCTGTGGTACCCCACTGACCACTGATCACCACCTTGAAAAAGACCCGTTTATTCATACTCTCTGTTTTCTGTCAGTTCACCAATTTTCAATCCATGCCAGTATATTACCCCCAATCCTATGTGCTTTAATTTTGCACACTAACCTCTTATGTGGGACTTTATCAAAGGCTTTCTGAAAATCCAAATACACTACATCCACTGGTTCTCCGTTATCTATTCTATCAGGTACATCCTCAAAAAACTCCAGTAGGTTTGTCAAACATGATTTTCCTTTCATAAATTCATGTTGACTTTGTCTAATCCCGCTGATATTATCTAAGTGTGCCGTTATCACATCCTTTATAATAGACTCGAGCATTTTTCCTACTACTGATATTAGGCTAACTGGTCTGTAGTTCCGTGTTAAGGTCCCTGTTATGCACTTGTACGGCATCTGTAAGGTATTGCTGGAATATATGGGGACATCTTGTCTCTTGCCAACCTACATCTGGACTTTGGTAGGAGGGGTGGGACAGGCCAGGTTGGTTCACAGTGCATAATCTCGGCTGATGCTCCAGTGAGAAATTTTGTTGTGCATAATTGCCTTTAGACAGTTTGAGAGGTGCTGTTCTGCCTTTGTGGGCTTGTGTGGTTCTATTTCACTGCATTCAGGTCACTGATTGGAGTGTGGGCAGGAACTTCAGCGGGGCCCGGGTAAAGCAGAGGTGCGGTGAGAGATCGTGGCGGAGGAGCGGCGAATGACCGGGGCAGAAGATCGGAACCCACGAGTGACGTGATTGGGGCCCAGGAGAGGCGAGAGTTCGGGGCCCAGAAGAGGCCTGGGTCCAGGAGCAGCACTGGCCAGCCCACATTGTGATATGTGTGTGCGCTCGGTCTGTGTAGCAGAGCTAGTCTCCAGTCGTCTTGTGTAATCCTTGCCACTGGTCCAAGACTTAGCTCTGTCAAGCCCGTGTGGTGGCTGGTGTACAATGGCCACCACACGTTAAAAAAAATCCACGCACAGGGATCTTCCACCCTTCAATATGTAGTTCACGACCTGGAATATCAGGTCCTCATCGAAACACATGTGAACTCATCCCTTTTTGGTTTGGAAGCAAGTCATCTTCGATGTGAGGGACCGCCTAAGAAGAAGAGTTCCTTGTTTTCTCTCTCCCTCCTTTTTTAAATAGTGGGGTTACATTTGCCACCCTCCAATCTGCAGGAACTGTTCCATAATCTATAGAATTTTAGAAGATGACAACCAATGCATCTACTATGTCCATGACTACCTCTTTTAGTACTCTGGGATGCAGATCATCAGGCCCTGGGGATTTATCGGCCTTCAGTCCCATTAGTTTCTCCAACACTATTTTCTGACTAACAATCATTTCCTTTAATTCCTCTTGCTCACTGGACCCTTGGTTCAGCATTTCTGGGAAGTTATTTGTGTCCTCTTCCATGAAGACAGAACCAAAGTATTTATTTAATTGTTCTGCCATTTCCTTGTTCTCCATTATAAATTCTCCCATTTCAGTCTGTAAAGGACCTACATTTGTCTTCATTAATCCTTTTCTTTTTACGTACTTGTAGAAACTTTTGCTGTCGGTTTTTATGTTCCTTGCAAGTTAACTCTCATACTCTATTTTTCCCCTCTTAATCAATCTCTTGAGCCTATTTTGCTGAATTCTAAACTGCTCCCAACCCTCAGGCCTGCTACTTTTACTGGCAACTTTGTATGACTCCCCTTTCAATCTAATAATATCCTTAATTTCTTTTGTTAGTCATGGTTGGGCTTTTGTTTTTTTACGCCAGAAAGTTTATTTCACAGGAAGTGCTCTCCGCTGTAATGTATTTGCTTCATGGGTTCTTGGCTTTAGAATTCATAGCAACACATTGCGAGTAGACTGGGTCTTTACTCGTTGGAGTTCAGAAGGATGAGGGATGATCTTATAGAAACATTTAAAATAATGAAAGGGATAGACAAGATAGAGGCAGGGAGGTTGTTTCCACTGGTCAGGGAGACTAGAACTAGGGGGCACAGCCTCAAAATCCGGGGGAGCCAATTTAAAACCGAGTTGAGAAGGAATTTCTTCTCCCAGAGGGTTGTGAATCTGTGGAATTCTCTTCCCAAGAAAGCAGTTGAGGCTAGCTCATTGAATGTATTCAAGTCACAGATAGATAGATTTTTAACCAATAAGGGAATTAAGGGTTATGGGGAGCGGGCGGGTAAGTGGAGCTGAGTCCACGGCCAGATCAGCCATGATCTTGTTAAATGGCGGAGCAGGCTCGAGGGGCTAGATGGCCTACTCCTGTTCCTAATTCTTATGTTCTTATGTTCTTAAGAACTAGTTGGTTTATTAGCAAAAGTTTGACAATCAGGCTACACATTACAGTTCAACTATTTTAGTTGTGCACTTTAAACAAATGCACCCTGGAAGGGGGGTCACACTCCAAAATACATTTTTTCCAGTGCCCTTTTTTGGGGGGGAGGGGTGGTTTCGGGCACTAAGAAGAGAAATTATACAAGTGTCCCCTGGCTAAAAGGGGGGGGGGGGCGTCGGGAGGCACTAAAACCAGCAAATTAAACAAATTGAAATGTAAACTTAAATGATCAAATTAAAATTCGGTTACCGGGGGTGATGATGCACTCCAGTCCCTCCGGTGCCCACCTCTCACGGAAGGCGACGAGCGTACCGGTGAACACCGCATGCTCCATCTCCAGGAACACCCAGGCTTGGATGTATTGGAACCGGTTCTGGGGGAGGTGGGAACAGTACAAACTGGACGGTCTGCACCTGGGCAGGACCGGAACCAATGTCTGAGGGGGAGTGTTTGCTAGTGCTGTTGGGGAGGAGTTAAACTAATATGGCAGGGGGATGGGAACCAATGCAGGGAGACAGAGGGTAACAAAAAGGAGGCAAAAGCAAAAGACAGAAAGGAGATGAGGAAAAGTGGAGGGCAGAGAAACCCAAGGCAAAGAACAAAAAGGGCCACTGTACAGCAAAATTCTAAAAGGACAAAGGGTGTTAAAAAAACAAGGCTGAAGGCTTTGTGTCTTAATGCAAGGAGTATCTGCAATAAGGTGGATGAATTAACTGTGCAAATAGATGTTAACAAATATGATGTGATTGGGATTACAGAGACGTGGCTCCAGGATGATCAGGGCTGGGAACTCAACATCCAGGGGTATTCAACATTCAGGAAGGATAGAATAAAAGGAAAAGGAGGTGGGGTAGCATTGCTGGTTAAGGAGGAGATTAATGCAATAGTCAGGAAAGACATTAGCTTGGATGATGTGGAATCTATATGGGTAGAGCTGCAGAACACCAAAGGGCAAAAAACGTTAGTGGGAGTTGTGTACAGACCTCCAAACAGTAGTAGTGATGTTGGGGAGGGTATCAAACAGGAAATTAGGGGTGCATGCAATAAAGGTGCAGCAGTTATAATGGGTGACTTTAATATGCACATAGATTGGGCGAGCGAAACTGGAAGCAATACGGTGGAGGAGGATTTCCTGGAGTGCATAAGGGATGGTTTTCTAGACCAATATGTCGAGGAACCAACTAAGGGGGAGGCCATCTTAGACTGGGTGTTGTGTAATGAGAGAGGATTAATTAACAATCTCATTGGGCGAGGCCCCTTGGGGAAGAGTGACCATAATATGGTGGAATTCTGCATCAGGATGGAGAATGAAACAGTTAATTCAGAGACCATGGTCCAGAACTTAAAGAAGGGTAACTTTGAAGGTATGAGGCGTGAATTGGCTAGGATAGATTGGCGAATGAAACTTAAGGGGTTGACTGTGGATGGGCAATGGCAGACATTTAGAGACCGCATGGATGAACTACAACAATTGTACATTCCTGTCTGGCGTAAAAATAAAAAAGGGAAGGTGGCTCAACCGTGGCTATCAAGGGAAATCAGGGATAGTATTAAAGCCAAGGAAGTGGCATACAAATTGGCCAGAAATAGCAGCGAACCCGGGGACTGGGAGAAATTTAGAACTCAGCAGAGGAGGACAAAGGGTTTGATTAGGGCAGGGAAAATGGAGTACGAGAAGAAGCTTGCAGGGAACATTAAGGCGGATTGCAAAAGTTTCTATAGATATGTAAAGAGAAAAAGGTTAGTAAAGACAGACGTAGGTCCCCTGCAGTCAGAATCAGGGGAAGTCATAACAGGGAACAAAGAAATGGCAGACCAATTGAACAAGTACTTTGGTTCGGTATTCACTAAGGAGGACACAAACAACCTTCCGGATCTAAAAGGGGTCAGAGGGTCTAGCAAGGAGGAGGAACTGAGGGAAATCTTTATTAGTCGGGAAATTGTGTTGGGGAAATTGATGGGATTGAAGGCCGATAAATCCTCAGGGCCTGATGGACTGCATCCCAGAGTACTTAAGGAGGTGGCCTTGGAAATAGCGGATGCATTGACAGTCATTTTCCAACATTCCATTGACTCTGGATCAGTTCCTATCAAGTGGAGGGTAGCCAATGTAACCCCACTTTTTAAAAAAGGAGGGAGAGAGAAAACAGGGAATAAAAGACCGGTCAGCCTGACCTCAGTAGTGGGTAAAATGATTGAATCAATTATTAAGGATGTCATAGCAGCGCATTTGGAAAAAGGTGACATGATAGGTCCAAGTCAGCATGGATTTGTGAAAGGGAAATCATGCTTGACAAATCTTCTGGAATTTTTTGAGGATGTTTCCAGTAAAGTGGTCAAGGGAGAACCAGTTGATGTGGTATATTTGGACTTTCAGAAGGCTTTCGACAAGGTCCCACACAAGAGATTAATGTGCAAAGTTAAAGCACATGGGATTGGGGGTAGTGTGCTGACGTGGATTGAGAACTGGTTGTCAGACAGGAAGCAAAGAGTAGGAGTAAATGGGTACTTTTCAGAATGGCAGGCAGTTACTAGTTGGGTACTGCAAGGTTCTGTGCTGGGGCCCCAGCTGTTTACATTGTACATTAATGATTTAGACGAGGTGATTAAATGTAGTATCTCCAAATTTGCAGATGATACTAAGTTGGGTGGCAGTGTGAGCTGCGAGGAGGATGCTATGAGGCTGCAGAGTGACTTGGATAGGTTAGGTGAGTGGGCAAATGCATGGCAGATGAAGTATAATGTGGATAAATGTGAGGTTATCCACTTTGGTGGTAAAAACAGAGAGATAGATTATTATTATCTGAATGGTGACAGATTAGGAAAAGGGGAGGTGCAACGAGACCTGGGAGTCGTGGTACACCAGTCATTGAAGGTTGGCATGCAGGTACAGCAGGCAGTTAAGAAAGCAAATGGCATGTTGGCCTCCATAGCAAGGGGATTTGAGTACAGGGGCAGGGAGGAGTTGCTACAGTTGTACAGGGCCTTGGTGAGGCCACACCTGGAGTATTGTGTACAGTTTTGTGCTCCTAACTTGAGGAAGGACATTCTTGCTATTGAGGGAGTGCAGCGAAGATTCACCAGACTGATTCCCGGGATGGTGGGACTGACCTATCAAGAAAGACTGGATCAACTGGGCTTGTATTCACTGGAGTTCAGAAGAATGAGAGGGGACCTCATAAAAACGTTTAAAATTCGACGGGTTTAGACAGGTTAGATGCAGGAAGAATGTTCCCAATGTTGGGGAAGTCCAGAACCAGGGGTCACAGTCTAAGGATAAGGGGTAAGCCATTTAGGACCGAGATGAGGAGAAACTTCTTCACCCAGAGAGTGGTGAACCTGTGGAGTTCTCTACCACAGAAAGTTGTTGAGGCCAATTTACTAAATATATTCAAAAAGTCCTTGCTACTAGAGGGATCAAGGGGTATGGCGAGAAAGCAGGAAGAGGGTACTGAAGTTGCATGTTCAGCCATGAACTCATTGAATGGCGGTGCAGGCTAGAAGGGCTGAATGGCCTACTCCTGCACCTATTTTCTATGTTTCTATGTAACAACAGAAGAGAGGTCGGCAGTTGGACTGAATGACCCTCTCGACCGCTCGCTGCCTGGACCGGCTGATGGCCCCCTTGGCCATGCCCAGGAGCAGTCTACGAGGAGGCCTTCCGACCTGCCCGCTCCCCTCTGCACAGGTGCCCAAAGATCAGGAGTGTGGGACTGAAGTGCAACCAGAATTTGAGGAGCATCTCCTTTAAATAATGGAACAGGGGCTGCAAGCTCGCACATTCGATAACAACATGGAATACGGTCTCTTCCAGACCACAGAAATTGCAGGCGGCCCAGGAGCCCGTGAACCGACTTAAAAGCTTATTGCACGGGACTGCTCCGTGCAATACCCTCCAGGCCAAGTCTTCAATAAGTAGAGGGAGGAATCCCTCGTAGAGTGCACTCCATTGGGGAGCCCCGCCTCCTCTGGACAGCAAGATGGTACGCCATGGCATGTCCGGATGGCAGATGGCAAGGTGGAGAATGTTCAAGAGCAGCCAATACAGGAAACCCCTCCACGTAGAACTGAAAGGCACGTAGGGGATTTTCCAGAGGCGGCTCAAATTGTGACGCGCCAGCTCCCGAGGGAAGTTTCGGGGCTTGGCGATGATGAGGAATTCCATCCAGACAGGGGTCAGTTCGGACGGGATTTCCCCACGTGCTTGAGCCTCCTCGACACACCTAACAGAGTCAGGGCCCAGTGCTGTTTTTAGCGACTCGATGGCATTGGCCGCGCGGCGAACGTCGGCTGAATATAGGCGCCGTGCCAGCATGTCTGGCGCCATCCAGTCCGCTTCACTGCCATCGAATAGGTCCCTGACCCTGGTCACATCGCCAGCCACAGCCCTCTCGTCCGCCTGCCACTTAAAACCGCGGTCGTGGAGGTATGGATTCCTGAGCAGCGGCTCCTGCAGGACAGCCGCCGCTCCAGACGGGGGAGAGCTGCGCTTGGTGGCGACTTGGTTCCAGACCCAGATGAGTTCCTGGTAAAAGGCAGGCAGCCCCTGCATGGCGGTCCTGACGCCCTCCAGGCTCATAAACAGGAGCTGCGTGTCATAATTGAGGCTGTACTGCTGTCGGAAGAAATACGTCGCCAGCACACGCCACTTAGGAGGGGGCTCAACGTAGAGGTATCTCTGTAGGGTCTGAAGATGGAAAGTCGCTAGCTGGGTGCTGACGCACACCAACGCCTGACCGCCCTCACTAAGCGGGAGACTCAAAACCGCAGCAGAGATCCAGTGCTTCCTGTTGTTCCAGAAGAAGTCAATCAGCTTCTTCTGTATCTTGGCAACTAATGCAGGGGAAGGGGCCAAAGTGACAAGCCTGTACCACAGCAAGATGGCCACCAGCTGGTTTATGACTAGCACTCGACCCCTGTAGGACAGCACTCGGAGCAGTCCTGTCCAGCGCCCTAGGCGAGCGGCGACTTTGCCCTCCAGCTATCGCCAGTTTGCCGGCCAAGCTTCCTTGTCAGGGCTAAGGTAGACTCCCAGATAAATGAGATGGGTTTTGCTCAACAGCTCTACAACTATTTTGTTGTAAACTAATAATCAAGTGCCCCTTGATTAAAGGGGAGGGGGCACACTTCAAAAACTTTTCAAGTGCCCTCGTTTTTTGTTTTTTTAGGGTTTTTTTTGAGGGCTCAAAAACACAAATTATACAAGTGCCCCCTAGCTAAAAGTGCGAGTGGTGGCGGGGGGGGGTGGGGGGGGGCACTAAAACCGGCAAATTAAACAAATTAACATTTAGACATAAAATCAATTTAAAATTTGGTTGCCGGGGGTGATGATGCACTCCAGTCCCTCCGGCGCTCACCTTTCGCGGAAGGCCGCGAGTGTACCGGTGGACACCCCGTGCTCCATCTCCAGGGACACTCTGGCTCGGATGTAAGCGCGGAAGAGAGGCAGGCTGTCGGGCTGAATGACCCCCTCGACCGCCCACTGCCTGGACCGGATGATGGCCCCCTTGCCCATGCCCAGGAGCAGTCTGACGAGGCGGTCTTCCGACCTGCCCGCTCCCCTCCGCACAGTGTGTCCAAAGATCAGGAGTGTGGGACTGAAGTGCAACCAGAATTTGAGAAGCAGCCCTTTCAAATAATGGAATAGGGGCTGCAACCTCGCACACTCTATAAAAACATGGAACATAAAAACTGACTGCAAAAGCTTCTATAGATATGTGAAGAGAAAAAGATTCGTGAAGACAAATGTAGGTCCCTTGCAGTGAATTTATAATGGGGAACAAAGAAATGGCAGACCAATTGAACAAATACTTTGGTTCTGCCTTCACGAAGGAAGACACAAACAACATTCCAGAAATACTAGGGAACCGAGGGTCTAGCGAGAAGGAGGAACTGAAGGAAATCCTTATTAGTCAGGAAATTGTGTTAGGGAAATTGATGGGATTAAAGGTCGATAAATCCCGAGGACCTTATAGTCTGCATCCCAGAGTACGTAAGGAAGTGGCCCTAGAAATAGTGGATGCATTGGTGATCATTTTCCAACAGTCTATCGACTCTGGATCAGTTCCTCTGGACTGGAGGGTAGCTAATGTAACACCACTTTTTATAAAAGGAAGGAGAGAAAAGGGGGATTATTGGGGTCAAGTTTCGGCCCGCGCCTAGAACGGCACAGCCCCGTGAGCCACGCCTGATTTCCGCGCTCAAAACCCCGCCGAAAACGTACCTCGGTATTCTCCCCCCCCTCAGGTCGATCCAGGCCCAAGGCGTGGCGCAGCACAAGCAGTCGGGGGCGGAGCTATAGTGTGCGTGCATGTGCAGTAGCTCCAGGTGCCCGAAACTGTGTGGGAGGGGCCCAAAGCACGTGCCCCTAGCCCTGGCCGAATGGGCTCACTAGGGCGGCGAAGATCGGACTGCACCTCCATCCTCGAGTTCTTGCTCCGGCTCCGGCTCCCCCAGCCCCCTCCCACCCCCCGTTCAGCTCCCGATCCCTCTGGCTCTCTCCCGCCCCACGCACCCCCCCAGCTCCTGCTCCTAGTCCGACACTCTCCCGCCCCCGCCCCACCACCCCGTTGAGCTCCCACTCCGCTGCCTGTCGCTCTCCCCTCAGCTCCCGCTCCGCTCCGGCTCCCCCCGCCCTTCACGTCCGGTCCGCTCCCACCTTCGTCGGGGCCCGCCTGCCCGACATCTTGCTGGGGGCGGGCCCCATCCGAAGTCTTCGGCCCAGCTTCTTCTTGTCGGCCGTGCCCCTTCAGCCTCTCTCTTCTTCTCCCTCTCCCTTTCCCTCCGCCCTCCCCCCTCTCCATCTCCTCTCTCTCCCCCTCCCTCTCCTCTCCCCCTCCCTCTCCTCTCCCTCCTTCCCTGTCCTCTCCCTCCCTCCCTCTCCTCTCCCTCTCACCCCCTCTCCCCCTCCCTCTCATCTCCCTCCCTCTCCTCTCCCTCTCACCCCCTCCCTCATCTCCCTCCCTCCCTCTCCTCTCCCTCTCACCCCCTCTCTCATCTTCCCCCTCCCTCTTCTCTCCTCCCTCTCCTCTCCCTCCTTCCCTGTCCTCTCCCTCCCTCCCTCTCCTCCCCTCTCCCATCTCCCTCCCTCTCCTCTTACCTCCTCGCTCTCATCTCCCCCCTCCCTCTCCTCTCCCTTTCTCCCTCCCTCTCCTTCCTTCTCTCTCTCCCTCCCCCTCTCCCTCGCTCCTCTCCCCCCTCTCTCCCTCTCCTCCCCCTCCCCTGCTCCTCTCCTCCCTCTCCTCTCCCCCTCCCTGCTCTCTCCCTCCTTCTTCCCCCTCTCTCCCTCTCCCCCCCCCTGTCTCCCTCTCCCCTCCCCCCTCTCCCTCTCCCTCCCCTCTCTCCCTCTCCTCTCCCCCGTCCTTCCCCCTCCTCCGCCCCCCTCCTCGCTGTCAGAAACACAGAGACACTGTCAGACAGAGAGAGAGACACTGACAAAGAGAGAGAGACACTGGGGGGGGGGGGGGGGGGGGCCGTCCCAGCACGCTGTTGGAGGGCTCCCGGTGCTACAGTCGGTGAGTAGAAACTTAAATTTTTATTTATTGATTTTCTAATTAATTTTTTTATTTTTTATTTTAAAATTTTTTTTGATTTTATTGGTTGATTTATTGATTTATTTATCATTTATTATTGATGATGGCTCTTTATTTGTAAAAATAATGTGTTTCATGCTTGTAAACTTCCCTTCCCCCCACCACGCCCCGCCCCCCCGCCATCTCTCTTCCTTACGCCTGATTTATAAGTGCAGGCAAGGTTTCTCTGAGCGTATAAAAATCTACACTTACTCCATTCTAAGTTAGTTTGGAGTAAGTTTTCGCTGCCTCAAGTTGCAAAACAGGCGTAAGTGGCCTGACACGCCCCCTTTTGAAAAAAACATCTGTTCTAAAATGAAACTGTTCTAACTCACGAGAACAGGAGCAAACTAAATGCCAAGAATTGCAATTTCTAAGATACTCCATTCTAAACTAGTTGCTCCAAAAAAATAGGAGCAACTCAGGCTGAAACTTGACCCCATAGACTGGTTAGCCTGATAGCCGTAGTGGGGAAAATGTTGGAATCAATTATTAAAGATGAAATAGCAGAGCATTTGGAAAGCAGTGACAGGATCGATCCAAGTCAGCGTGGATTTATGAAAGGGAAATCATGCTTGACAAATCCTCTCGAATTTTTTGAGGATGTAACTAGTAGAGTGGACAAGGGAGAACCAGTGGATGTCGTGTATTTGGACTTTCAAAAGGCTTTTGACAAGGTCCCACGCGAGATTGGTGTGCAAAATTAAAGCACATGGTATTGGGGGTAATATATTGACGTGGATAGAGAACTGGTTGGCAGACAGGAAGCAGAGAGTTGGGATATACGGGTCCTTTTCAGAATGGCAGGCAGTGACTAGTGGGGTGCCTCAGGGCTCAGTGCTGGGACCCCAGCTATTTACAATATACATCAATGATTTAGATGAAGTAATTGAGTGTAATATCTCCAAGTTTGCAGATGACACTAAACTGGGTGGCGGTGTGAGCTGTGAGGAGGATGCTAAGAGGCTGCAGGGTGACTTGGACAGGTTAGGTGAGTGGGCAAATGCATGGCACATGCAGTATAATGTGGATAAATGTGAGGTTATCCACTTTGGTGGCAAAAAGATGAAAGCAGAATATTATCTGAATGGCGGCAGATTAGGAAAAGGGGAGGTGCAACGAGACCTGGGTGTCATGGTTCATCAGTCATTGAAAGTTGGCATACAGATACAGCAGGCGGTGAAGAAGGCAAATGGCATGTTGGCCTTCATAGCGAGAAGATGTGAGTAAAGATGCAGGGAGGTTTTACTGCAGTTGTACAGGGCCTTGGTGAGGCCTCACCTGGAATATTGTGTTCAGTTTTGGTCCCCAAATCTGAGGAAGGACCTTCTTGCTTTTGAGGGAGTGCAGCGAAGGTTCACCAGACTGATTCCTGGGATGGCAGGACTGACATATGAGGAGAGACTGGATCGACTGAGCCTGTATTCACTGGAGTTTAGAAGAATGAGAGGGGATCTCATAGAAACATATAAAATATTTACGGGATAGGACAGGTTAGATGCAGGAAGAATGTTCCCGATGTTGGGGAAGTCCAGAACCAGGGGTCAGTGTCTAAAGATAAGGGGTAAGCCATTTAAGACCGAGATGAGGAGAAACTTCTTCACTCAGAGAGTTGTGAACCTGTGGAATTATCTACTGCAGTGAGTTGTTGATACCAGTTCGTTAGATATATTCAAGAGGGAGTTAGATATGGCCCTTACGGCTAAAGGGATCAAGGGGTATGGAGAGAAAGCAGGAAAGGGGTACTGAGGGAATGATCAGCCCTGGTCATAGTGAATGGTGGTGCAGACTCGAAAGGCCAAATGGCCTACTCCTGTACCTATTTTCTATGTTTCTATGTTTCTATAGAACACGGACTCCTCCAGACTGCAGAAATTGCAGGCAGCCTCGGAGCCCGTGAACCGACTTAAAAACTTATTGCACGGGACTGCTCCGTGCACCACCCTCCAGGCCAAGTCCCCAATAAATAGAGGGAGGACTCCCGTGTAAAGTGCACTCCATTGAGGACCCCCGTCTCCTCAGGACGACAAGATGGTGCGCCATGGCATGTCCAGACGGCAGACGAGGATGGCAAGGTTGAGAGTGTGCTAGAGCAGCCCGTACAGGAAACCCCTCCGCACAGAACTGAAAGGCACGAAGGGGATTCTCCGAGGAGGCTCAAGTTATGAGGCGCCGGCTCCCGAGGGAGGTTTCAGGGCTTGGCGCCGATGAGGGATTCCGTCCGGATGGGGGTCAGTTCGGACGGGATATCCCCACGTGCTTGAGCCTCCTCGACACACCTAACGGAGTCAGGGCTCAGAGCTGTTTTTAGCGACTCGATGGCATTGGCCACGCGCCGGACATCGGTCCAGTATAGGTGCCGTGCCAGCATGTCTGGCACCATCCAGCCCGTTCCTCCACCATCGAGCAGGTCCCTGACCCTGATCACCTCGTCCGCCTGCCACCTAAAACCGCGGTCGTGCAGGTACGGATTCCTGAAATGGCTGACCCCTTATTCTGTGACTGTGGTCCGTTCTAGATTCCCCAGCCAGGGGAAACATCCTCCAGCATCTACCCTGTCAAGCCCCTTAAGAATTTTAGATGTTTCACTGAGATCACCTCTCATTCCTCTAAACTCTAGTGGATATCAATCTTTCCTCATCTCAGAAATCAGTCCAGTGAACCTCCCAGGCAAGAACTTCCTCTAAGGCAAGTATATTCTTCTTTAGATAAGGAGAGCAAAACTGTGCACAGTACTCCAGGTGTGGTCTCACCAAGGCCCTATAATTGTCGTAAAACTTCTTTACTCTTGTATTCCAATCCCTTTGTAATAAAGGCCAACATACGATTTGCTTTCTTAATTGCTTGCTGCACCTGCATGTTAACTTTCAGTGATGCATGTACAAGGACGCTCTTGTATCTTCTGCTTCCTATTGTTTCTGAAACCAGTTTGTAATCAAGCTAGCTACACATAGAACTTTATTAACACCTCTTAGAAGTTCAGTAAACTGCATGGCCCTTACCTATGAGTTTTGTTACTTAACAGAATTACTGCAGATTAGTGAGGCGTGGCCTATTGCTTCTAAATCCATGTTAACCACACACCTTAATGTGAAAAGAACTTAATAATTACTGGCTACTAGATTTACCATACATTTATACGGTCAAAATTAGAACTCTATGTGGGTTTAATTTTAGCTTTTACAGGGTCTTTAAGGTCAGTAATGCAGTTCCAGCACTGTGACAAAGGGAGTGTTGCTCTTTAGGTGACATTAGTAGGTTTATGATCTGACTTTGCTCTATAAAGCAAGAGTGATTCATTCAAATAAATATCTGTTGCTCCTGGTACACAGCGAACAAATCAATACGGGTGTGTGATCTGAAGGCAGCATCTGTACAAGGAATGTTGGCCTTTAACGCTATATTGATTCTGAAGGATAGAAATGGCTGCAACAAGACAAGGTCTGCAAATAGCACCTTTCCTGCATGCAGCTGTGGAGATCCTGCTGCAGGGAGTGCTGGAGAGAAGGAAGGTCCCTTTTGGAGTGGAGCTGTACCCACTTCTTAATGTAAGAGCAGCCTGGATGAAGGTACCAGAAAGATTAAGGGATCAAAATTCAGTACCGCCAATTTTGAGGCAGCGTCACCGGCTGAGATGATATTTTAACGGCAGGCGATACGCACGGCCCCGAAACGCAAAATTCAGCTTTGCCGCCTGAAAAGTGGCTAGCAGCATTAAATCATGGCGTTGCACACTTACCTGGAGGCAGCACACAGCGTTGAATGGTCCGCTAAGCGGGGCCTCAACATCTGGGTGTTAGGCAGCATTTGGAGCTGCACCACAGACATAGTGGCCCCAACTGGATTGAATGGAGGTGTTGATGGGGCGGCTCAATGCCTCGTGGTTATATTTGCTTCCTACGCACTCACTCAGACAGTGAGGATGGCAGACCCAGAAGCAGCAGCTTGTCAGATTGCCTATCGGTTCTCAGACGCGCCGTGGATGCACTCCTTGATTCCCTGGAGAGGCAGCGGGAGTTGCTCAGGACAGAGGCTGGGATGAGACCACAACCACACACTTACAGAGGGCTATGGAGGGAAGTCTCAGAACAAGTTTCTGCGAGTGACATCGTGGCCAGGACAGCCACTCAATGCCTACAAAAGTGGAACGAGATGATGCGGCTGGTGAGGGTTAGTATCTTAAATTTGAACCATCAACATGCTAAGCTCTGAGCTCAGTGTGCACTCTCTGCTCAATGTAGTGTTTCGGCATCCATGCTCTACATGGGTGAGGCCAGATGCAATGTTCCCATCTGAAGCCTCACCCACTGCAAGGGCCTGCATGCACTGTTAACCTTGCTACTCGGTTCTGCAGACCCACCCTTGAGCAGATGCAGACTGCAGGACGGGACTCTGACCTGCAGGTCCTGACTCCGTTTGCGGAATGCCTCTCGGCCCTGATGGGCGTTGAAGTTGGTGCCATGGCAGTGGGTGAGGCCCTGGGGACAGTGACGGTATGTTGAGCTCCTTTGCAGAATCCGGCAGGCCACTTAGGCCTGACACCACAATCCTTCAGCTCTTTCGATGAGGCTGGCATTCTCGAATGCGTTTGCCATTCCTGGCTCCCTCCTCTGTAGGTAACCACTCTTCTCTGGCTTTGTGCTTTCAGATGATGACTCAGACGGCCAGGGGCCTGCACATCAGCCTTCCACTGCGGGTGATGGTGGAGAGGATGAGGAGGCGGAGGACACCTCTCTGGATGCGACAGAAGATCCAGCGTCCTCACAGAAAGGGGCCAGCAGCTTTTTGTCGGAAGGCATGGTCAGGAAGATGGAGGTGGATGATGCTCCGGGACCCAGTGGTCTGCAGCAACACCACGGGGGAGGGGAGATCAGGGGGCCAGCTCCCCAGAGAGTGAGTGCTCGCCTGAGTGATGCTCAGCAGCACTCTGATGATCAGGCCAACTTAGAGGATCTCACCAGACAGTCATTTCAAAAGCACAGCAATCTGCTGGGTGTTTTGTCAAGGGTGCCCGAGAATGTTGATGCACTTGCTTTGAGTGTGGTGGAGGCTGCATCAACGATTGCATTTGTGTCTCAGCAGCCCATCGAGCCAATCCTTGATAGATACCAACAGATGTTGGATGCTTCAAGTGACAATGGGGTCCCAGACATGGGCTATGGCTGACGTGGCAGTAGCCATTGAGCACCAGGCAGGCGCTATGGTAGGCCTGCAGACTGTCATGAAGTTTGTGCACAGTGGCACTAATCAGCTCTGTGGTATGCTACAGTCACAGTCTGCCCTGATGCAGAACCAACTTGATTCCACGCAAGCACTTACCGCTGCCATCATGTCTGGGGCCCCATCAGTTGCACGGGGAACTAACGATGGCGAAGCACGACAGCAACCTGTGTTCAGCCAGATAGCTCCAGGTGCTGAGGGTCTGCACCGGGGGAGTAGCAGTGTGTCGGGCCTCTTGGAACGTGATGCCGCTCTCTGTAACCCATCCACCACAGAGTGCTGCCTGCCATGCTGAGGTGATGCAGTCCGCAGCTGGCCCTTCCCAGCACCGAGCTACTGGGGAAAGTCCTGCTAGGCCTTCAGGTGTGGCAGCTGCGCCAACACAGTGACCTTCTACCAGCCTTGCTGCAGGCACTGAAACCCTATTGAGGAGGAGCAGTAGCCCTGGGAGGGGGGAGAAAGGATGGGGTGGGAAGGCACTGAGAAAGAGCCGGTAAAGATGTGTGTGCTAGTAGCCAGAAATGGTGACCTTGCTCAAATATAAACTAATGTAAATAGTTGCAGTTGGATGAGCCAATAAAGAATTGTGTGATGCTGGTCAGGGATGCTGTCCTTGTTCCATGATGAAGTAATGTGGGTGATAATGTTTCAAGGGGACTGGTTTCAATTATTGTTTGCTGTGAATGATGGTTTCCTTTAGTGCTCCTTTACAGCACACCAAGGACTTTTCTGTAAATAAAAATTTGTTTCATTTGTCACAATCTTGTGTTGCCATTTGTATGCACAGAGGCTTGGAGGGTGGGGCCCGATATTTTCAGCAGATGGCCAGGTGAGGAGGCTGGCCGGATGAGGGGGGGGGGGGGCCCGCAATGCCAGATGCGTACAATCGACAGCCCCCTGAACCATGGGGAAGCCCGCTATCCTGGCAAAGTCACGGGAGCACTCATCCATGTCTTCCCTGGACATGCTGAACTTGATCTAGTCCATTTGTTTGCTGCAGAGCGCGTCGGTAATCTGGCAAATGCAGCAATATACTGCAAATCGTGAGATGTTGCATATATCGCCTACAGGAGACTGGACAGAGCCGGTAGCATAGAAGGTGAGGGTTGCTGCCACTGACAGCGAGGTCCTGGTGCCGATATCAGCTGCCAGGTTTGTCTGCAGGAGGTGGCAAAGCTCTGTGACCACCTCTTTGCGGAACCTCAGCCTTCTTCGGCACTGCTCCTAGGACATCTCAAGGTAAGAATAATGCGCACGATAAACCCTGCGATTGTACGCCTCCTGCCCCGCCATCTGGGGTCTCTCCTCTGGCGAGCATCCACATTTGCCAGAAGCCGTCTCTGCAGCCGTGCCTTTGAAGTCGTCGCCACAGGACGACATGGTGTTTATCACTGCCCCCATAACTTTGCAGTGATAAAAGCATTATGCTCGTTCGAAATGTATCCGATGGTGAAGGCAACAATGTGTCATAGACGGTAGTACTGAAGCTTAGGAGTCAATAGCTGCAGGATGCCAGCACCTTCGAACTGTGCGAGCAGCCAACGCAGCACTGACCGTGAACTCTGTGGGCCGGCTGCAATTCCCTCTAAGTACTGCTGGGTTTGTTTCCCCACCTTGTACACGCCAACTTTTTCAGGTGTCATCGGTGTTAGCCGGTAAGTGAGACGGCCAAAGTAAATTTGACAAGACCGGCGCCAAGGAGGCATTGCACGCGTACTGACGTCATGATTTCCATGGTGGTAGTCGACAGGGCAGCAAATCTTTACGCACTTGAAAAAGGACAACCGAATATCCCATCAGGCGGCACCCACACCTAACGCCGCCGCCCCGCTGTTCACGCCCTGTTGCCACCTCACTCAGGCGGTGTCAGCTGGTGGTAGCAACCGAATTTTGACCCCTAAATGCTGTCCCACCAACGGCCGGATGCAGCGAACAATGGAGGAAGAAATTTGCAGCTCTCTGAAAGATTGCCAGTATGCTCATAATATGCTTAATTTTACAATGTTGCCTTACATTGCATTTTAATAGCACTTCATTTCTGCTTGATGAACCATCACAGTAGGAGAATGAACAGTATTCTGCCAATTGCTTCTATACTTTCCAAATGTACAGGCATGTTTTTAAATGATGAGAGATTGGGAAATGTTGGTGTTCAGAGGGACCTGGGTGTCGTTGTGCACAAATCACTGAAAGCTACCATGCAGGTACAGCAAGCGATTAAGAACTTAACATAAGAATTAGGAGCAGGAGTAGGCCATTCGGCCCCTCGAGCCTGCTCTGTCATTTAATAAGATCATGGCTGATCTTCTATCTCAACTCCACTTGCCCACACTGCCCCCCTTGATCCCTTTCCTAAATATACTCACTGAATATATTTAGCACTGTATTGTGTTATGTCAATACGTTTAGCCTTTGGCCCATGAAATGTGATAAGCAACAAACATCGAGCATGCAGCAACACAAATACAAAGGTAAAAAAACTGAAAGCTGGAGATCTGAAATATAAACAAAATGTGCTGGAAATACTCAGCAGGTCAGGCAGCATCTGTGGAGAGTGACTGTTATTATAAGCCCATTGACTCCCACAGCTACCTTAATTACACTTCCTCCCACCCCGTTTCCTATAAGGGCACTATCCCATTCTCCAAATGTCCCCAGCTCCATCACATCTGTTCTGACGATACCACCTTCTACATCAATGCTTACGATATATCTTCCTTTTTCCTCAACCAAGGATTCCTCTGCACCGTGCTTGACAGGACCCTCGACCATGTCCGTCCCATTTCCTGCACTTCTAACCACATCACTTCCCTTCCCTCCCAGAATGACGATAAGGTTCCTCTTATCCTCACCTTACACTTCACCAGTCTCCACATTCAAAGGATCATCCTCCGCCATTTCCGCCACCTCCAGCACGATGCCACCACCAAACACATCTTCCTCTCCCCTCTTCTGTCAAAATTCCGAAAGGACCATTCCCCCCATCCATCACCCCTAGCACTTGGGGCTAGAACCTCCACTTTTTTTGCACGCTTAATGCCCACTTTACCGCTGAAGTGATGTATAAAGCCCATATAGCGCGCATTTTGGCACAAAATGGAAACTGGCGGGCATTTTTAAGAAACTTATCGCCGAGCGTTATTTTCCCCATGTGCTTAACGCCGGGAAAAATATTACCGCCCGCCCACGTTTTGGGGGTGGAATCAGCAGAATGGGCAAAATGAACGACCTTAATATTGCCCAGCATTAATTTCGGCACTGATTTAATGTCGAGATTCAATACTAACACGGATGAAGGCAGATGCGATGGTTGCACGGGTACGGGAACGGGGGATGCCGAGGGGGCAACATTCTCTGATGCAGAAGCAGGATCTTGGTCTTTGCTCTCATCTGTCATTCGCAGTGGTGGTGCGGAATCTAGGGGTGGAGTGCCGCGCTCGGGGACTACTGGGAGGCCTGTGACAGCAGTATTCCTGGTTTTTGCATCCAGGGCCTCCGCCATGCGTGGAACGTACTCGGTCATGGCGGCCAGCTGTCGGGATATGCTCCCCAATGCTTCGATGAGCCGGTCACCAATGTCTACAGTCCTCCTGGACAACTGTACCCTCTCTCCGCTCTCATGTGGCGCTCGTGGAACAGACCTGCCGCATCCATGAGGCCTCTGCGGGGTTGGTGCTGTCCTGGGGACAAATGGGATGCCCTGTGGAGAGCTGCTTGGAACTGTTATCTCCAGAGTGGAGGCGGGAATGACCGGAGAACCACTAGATGGCTTTGGCGTGGAATGGCTTCTGGAGCGTGGCGATGCAGGTTCTTCGAAGTCTGATCTCTCATCCGTGGAGAACAGACCCAGCGGATTGACGGGCAAGAATCAGAGCTCCTCAGCACCAGATGTAGTAGGATGGTCCACCAACTCCTGCCCTGCGCCCCCCACCTTCTGGCCTGCACTGCTGGCTGAGCTGCAAAACACAAATGAGGTTATTAGAAGAGAAGGGGGTGCTAGGATGACAAGGTGAGTCCAGCGCTACAGAAAGCATATGCACGACAAAAGCACCACCGCTATCAAAATCATCACAGCCATAACATTTCATGACCATCTACACATTTGTATTCCAGTGATTTTCATTAGACCATCATTATCTCTACAACAATTTTAGAAATCATCTATCATATATGAATGGTCGGATATGAGTGGGTGTGATATCTATTGACTTTACATCATGCAATGGTGTAAACTTTATTCACGTGGCATCACTTCAGGATCTGCAGATGCATCCGTGGCTGTCCGGGTGTGCTTCCCCATAAGTGTGAGCACACGCTCCTCCATCTCAGTGATGTTGCTGGGGACTGGTGGCCCCCCACCCCACACCCGTTCGCCTCTGCACAGACCTCAGCGTCGTTAGCTTCTTCTGTTAAAAGGTTACAGGACAACATGGCATGAGATCATTGTGTGATATCATTGCTAGGTACTGTCATAGACCCTGATACAATACATAACTGACAGATCTAATTATGATTATAATGATAATTAGCATTCTTTACCTAAAGGCACTTTGTCACCCTAGCACCCTCTTCTCTCTAATAACATCATTTGTGTTTTGCAGCTCAGCCAGCAGTGCAGGCTTTGAGTAAAACATTCCCGGTAAAAGGGAAAGACCTGCTGATACTCACTCATGACTGTTACAAATCAAATTATATAAATACATAAGTACATGTAAATCAATGTAATACTTAATCTTGCGGATCCCACAAGGTCGTTCCATCGTTTGCGGCATTGGTTGCCCTCACGCACCTCGTTGGTCGCTGACAAGACCACCTCTGCTATCTCGGTCCATATCTTCTGGTATGCCTTTGGGGTGGTCTTCCCACCCCCTCCCTGTGTCAAATCACTCCAGCGTGACTCGGCCTCCTGCAGGAGAGGCATTTGCCTCGTCCGAGAACCTCCTAGCTGTTTTGCGCCCTCCAGTGTGCTCCTCTCCCAGCTCACTGCTCTCTCCAGCGTCAGTCTCCACAGCGTGCTGTGGTGCCTCCTCCTCTCTCTCCATTATAGGCCAAAGCAGCCACACCACGCCCACACAAGCCTTCAGTCCCTCTGAGCTCCCTCTCTCTCCTCTTCTGTGCATGTCATGGTGACCCTTGACCTCCAGAATTGCGGGAATCGAGCGTTGCCATGCCATTGCTAATAATGGCCACACTTTCCAGCAGAAGGTCAAAAAAATGTAATGCTACCGCCCATTTTATATCGCTCGCGGTAACGCCCATTTTCAAAAGTGGAGACTTGGTGGTTTGAGAATGGGCGAGAAGCCGGCGATCTGAAAACCATTTTTTAACACCCACGCCGGAAATATCGCCCAACCACAAAGTGGAGGTTCTAGCCCCATGTCGCCTTTACATCCCAGCGCAGGAGATGTGACACCTGCCATTTCACCTCTTCCCTTCCCACCATCGAGGGTCCCAAACACTTCTTTCAGGTGAAACAGTGACTTACTTGTACTTCTTTCAAATTAGTGTACTGTATTCATTACTTATGATGTGGCCTCTTCTACATTGGAGATTGAGTGATCACTTTGCTGAACACTTCCATTCAGTCTGCAAGTGTGACCAACAGCTTCTGGTCACTTCACATTTGAATTCTCTGCCCACTCCCACTCTGATCTCTCTGTCCTCATCCTCCTACATTGTTCTAATGAAACTCAATGGAAGCTCGAGGAACAGCACCTCATCTTCCGATTAGGCACTTTACATCCTTCTGGATTTAACATGATTTCAACAATTTCACATCATAACTGTTATGTATTTAACCCCTTGCAACCTGTATTACACTATCACCAGAGGGCCTACCTGTTGGAGTCCCAAGGGATCCCAGCATTCCTTGGGAGCACGGTATATAAGCAGTCCACCCACAAGTTACCTGCACTCTGGAGTCTTATTAAATGAGCTAAGGTCACACTTGCTCATTGTACACAGTACTCAGTTTCATCCTTTATTATGAACGCATCAATTGGCGACAAGGTAACGAACAACCACGCAGAAAATGCAAAGAACAGTTGGTATCCTGGAGAAGTTCTCAGAAGGGGACAATTGGGAGGCTTTCATGGAGAGACTCGACCAATACTTCATGGCCAACGAGCTGGAAGGGGACAAGAACACTGCCAAATGAAGGGCGATCTTCCTTACTGTCTGTGGGGCAACAATCTATGGCCTCATGAAGAATCTCCTAGCTCTGGTAAAACCAACAGCTAAATCCTATGAAGAATTGTCTACGCTGATCCGGGAACACCTAAATCCTAAGGAAAGCATTTTGATGGCGAGATATCGGTTCTACACATGTCAACGGTCAGAGGGCCAGGTAGTGGCGAGCTATGTCGGCGAACTAAGGCGTCTCGCAGGATGTTGCAAATTTGAGGGATTCCGAGAACAAATGCTGAGAGACTTTTTTGTACTGGGCGTTGGCCATGAGGTAATCCTTCGCAAACTGTTGACTGTTGAAACTCTGAATCTAAGTAAAGCCATAACGATAGCCCAGCCATTTATGTCCACCGGCGACAACACCAAACAGATTTCACAGAGTAAAAAAGCTTCAACCAGTACTGTGCACAAAGTAACGTCATTTTCGAGCAGGAATATACATGGCAGAACGTACATGCCGGCTGCTGCTGCACGACCTCAGATGACCCAGAGTCTGCCATCAATCGTTAATGCGAGGCAGTTAACACCTTGTTGGCGCTGTGGAGGTGATCATCAGTCCCATCAATGCCGCTTCAAGGACTATGAGTGCAACGGTTGCAGAACAATGGGACACCTCCAGCGAATGTGCAGGCGAGCTGCAAACACTGCAAACCACCAAGTTTTAGAGGAAGTTCGATCCATTGTGGATCAGGCTGAATTGGAGATTCGTACCAAGGAGGCAGAAGTGTACGGGGTACACACATTTGCCACGAAAAGTCCACCAATAATGTTGAAAGTTGAACTGAATGGAATTCCAATATCTATGGAACTGGACACGGGTGCGAGTCAGTCCATAATGAGTAAAAAGGCCTTCGACAGGCTGTGAGGCCACAAGGCACCGAGGCCCAAGCTCAGCCCCATTCACACCAAACTAAGGACTTACACCAAGGAACTAATCCCTGTAATTGGCAGCACAGAAGTCAAAGTCTCTTATGATGGAGCAGTACACGAACTCCCGTTGTGGATCGTGCCAGGGGATGGCCTCACATTGTTTGGCAGAAGCTGGCTGGGAAAAATCCACTGGAACTGGGACGACATCCGAGCGCTTTCGTCTGTCGACAACGCCTCATGTACCCAGGTTCTGAGCAAGTTCCCATCGTTGTTCGAGCCAGGCATTGGAAACTTCTCGGGGGCGAAAGTGCAGATCTACTTGGTTCCCAGTACGCGACTCATCCACCACAAGGCACGGGTGGTACCATATATGATGCGAGAGAAAGTGGAAATTGAGCTGGACAGGCTGCAGCTAGAAGGCATCATCGCGCCGGTGGAATTCAACGAGTGGGCCAGTCCGATTGTCCCGGTACTTAAAGACGATGGCACAATCAGAATTTGAAGGAATTATAAAGTAACGATTAACCGTTTTTCGCTACAGGACCAATACCCACTACCCAAGGCAGACAACCTATTTGCGACCCTGGCTGGAGGGAAGCCATTCGCCAAGCTGGACCTGATCTCGGCCGACATGACGCAGGAGCTGGAGGAGTCTTCGAAAGGCCTCACCTGCATCAACACGCACGAAGGTTTGTTCATCTATAACAGATGCCCGTTCGGGATTCGGTCAGCCGTGGCAATCTTCCAACAGAACATGGAGAGCCTGCTAAAGTCGGTTCCTCGCACAGTGGTTTTCCAGGATGACATACTGGTTACAGGTCGGAACACCATTGAGGAGTTGAAGAATCTGGAAGAGATCCTGAGTCAGTTGGATCGCGTGGCACTCAGGTTGAAACGCTCGAAGTGTCCTTTCCTGGCACAGGAGGTCGAGTTCTTGGGAAGAAGAATCGCAGCAGATGGCATCAGACCCACCGACGCCAAGACGGAGGCCATCAAGAATGCACCGAGACCACAGAACGTGACGGAGCTGCAGTCGTTCCTGGGACTCCTTAATATTTTGGTAATTTCCTACCTGGGTTAAGCACCCTGCTAGAACCCCTACATATGCTACTGCGAAAAGGAGACGACTGGGTATGGGGGAATTCACAAGAGGCTGCCTTTGAGAAAGCCAGGAATCCGTTGTATTCAAACAAACTGCTTGTCCTGTATAACCCTTGTATACGATTAGTGCTAGCTTGCGATGCATCGTCATATGGGGTCGGGTGTGTGTTACAACAGGCTAACGAATCAAGGATTTTGCAACCGGTCGCTAATGCATCCAGGAGTTTGTCCAAGGCCGAAAGGACCTACAGCATGATTGAAAAAGGCTCTGGCGTATGTTTACGGGGTAAAGAAAATGCACCAGTACGTATTTGGCCTCAAGTTTGAACTTGAAACAGACCACAAGCCGCTCATATCGCTGTTCTCTGAGAGCAAAGTATTAACACCAATGCCTCTGCCCGCATCCAAAGATGGGCGCTCACGCTGTCGGCATACAACTCTGTAATCCGCCACAGACCCGGCACAGAGAACTGCACTGATGCTCTCAGTTAGCTGCCATTGCCCACCACTGGGGTGGAAATGGCACAGCCTGCGAACTTGCTCATGGTAATGGATGCAGTCGAAAACGAAAAGTCCCCCGTTACGGCCTGCCAGATCAGAACCTGGACCAGCCAGGATCCTTTATGGTCCTTGGTAAAAAAACTGTGTCCTCCACGGGAGCTGGTCCAGCAGAGATGCATGAAGCAATTAAGCCGTTCCACAGGCGCAAAGACGAAATGTCCCTGCATGCATACTGTTTGTTGTGGGCCAATCGCGTGGTCTTGCCCAAGAAAGGCAGAGATACGTTCATTTGTGACTGCACCCACCCAGGCATTGTAATGATGAAAGCCATAGCCAGATCCCACGTGTGGTGGCCCGGCATCGACTCAGATTTAGAGTCATGCGTGCGCCAGTGCAACACTTGCTCTCAGCTGAGCAATGCACCCAGAGAGGCACCGCTAAGTTTGTGGTCATGGCCCTCCAAACTATGTCGAGGATCCACGTGGACTATGCAGGCCCATTTCTTGGCAAAATGTTTTTGATTGTCATGGACTTTTACTCAAAATGGATTGAATGTACAATAATGTCTGTAAGCACGTCCACGGCCACCATTGAAAGCCTACAAGCATGTTTGCCATGCACTGCGTGCCTGATGTCCTAGTCAGCGACAATGGGCCGTGCTTCACCAGTGCTGAATTCAAGGAATTCATGACCCGCAATGGAATCAAACGCATCACATCTGCCCTGTCAAGCCTGCATCCAACGGTCAGGCAGAACGGTCAGTTCAGACCATCAAGTAAAGCTTGAAATGCGTTCGGAAGGCTCCCTGCAGACCCGACGATCCCGAATGCTGCTCAGCTACCGCACCAGACCCCACTCACTCACCGGGGTTCCCCCAGCCGAGCAGCTCATGAAAAGGGCATTCAAAACAAGGCTCTCTCGTGTCCACCCTGATCTCCATGATCATGTGGAGGGCAGGCGGCATCAACAAAGTGTATACCATGACCGCGCAAATTTGTCACGCGATATTGAGGTCAAGGACCCTGTGTTTGTACTCAATTATGGACATGGTTCCAAATGGCTTGCTGGCACCGTCATAGCCAAAGAGGGGAGTAGGGTGTTTCAGGTCAAATTGGCCAATGGACAAACGTGCAGAAAACATTTGGACCAAATCAAATTGCGGTTCACCAACAGCTACGAACAACCCGAAGAGGACACCACCAACTTTGACCTTCCAACACACACACAAATGGCAACTGACATCACAGTTAACCATGAAGCCGAACTCACCATCCCCAGCAGCCCGGCAAGGCCAGCTGCCCCGCAGCCCAGTGAAGAACTAACCAACTCATTCACACCCGCATTTGTACCGAGACGATCGACAGGGGAGCGCAAAGCCCCAGATCTTCTCACCTTGTAAATAAGTGTACTATTGACTTCACGGGGGAGTGATGTTATGTATTTAACCCCTTGCAACCTGTATGACACCTGACCACCAGAGAGCCTACCTGTTGGACTCCCAAGGGATGCCAGCATCCCTTGGGAGCACTGTATATAAGCAGGCCACCCACGCGGTATCTGCACTCTGGAGTCTTATTAAAGGAGCTAAAGTCACACTTGCTCATTGTACACAGTACTCAGTTTCATTCTTTATTATGAATGCATCAATAACCACCGCTCCCATTTTTATGGACAGCAGGTGCTGGTAATGATTCTGCTGTTGCCATTTACAGCTCCTCTATACTTATCTTTTGTTTCTTTTCTTATCCCATTACAACCCTTTTTACCTTGCACCATCATCCCTTTTGTCTTTTAATCTCTCCTGCCTTCCACCTGATCATAGACCTTCCCTTTTGTGCATTCCTCCCCTCCCCACTTTCCCTGCCCCTGTACTTTTTTAAAACCTGTTACAACTGTAACAATTTCCAGTTCTGACGAAAGGTCACTGGCCTGAAACGTTAACTCTGTTTCTCTCTCCACAGCTGCTGCCTCACCTGCTAAGTGTTTGCAAAATGTTCTGTTTATATTTCAGCAACACAAGGTGCTGTTTGCTCACCGATTCACATCAGGTGGCTGATAGTTGGCTCCTTTTCTGACAATCTTTGAGGCAAGTTCTCTTCTTCTCCACTTGTTCCATGGCAATGCCCTGTTCAGGCTGACATTGTATATGGCAGATCAGGTGCCAATCATTTTCAACCAGCCTCTACTGCAGGGTTCGTCTGTTCTGTACTTCCTCCTCCAGAACCAGCAGATGGAGAGGGATGGCCAGTGGGATACCCATAAGTTCTACTTAAGCAGAGCTCAATTATAGTTCCCTCGACAAACACCGATGGTAGATGGATAGCAGTTTTAAAAAGAATGCAGGAGTGAGATTAAAAAGGAAATTAGGAAAGCAAAGAGAGGGCATGGAAACACATTGGCAAGTAACATCAAGGAAAACCCAAAGATGTTTCATAAATACATAAAAAGCAACAGGATAACTACAGAAAGAATAGGGTCTATGAAACCAAAAATGTAACATAAGAATACAAGAAATAGGAGCAGGAGTAGGCCATTTGGCCCCTCGAGCCTGCTCCGCCATTTAATAAGATCCTGGCTGATCTGATCCTGGACTCAGCTCCACTTCCCTGCCCGCTCTCTATAACCCTTCAATCCCTTATCATTCAAAAATCTGTCTATCTCCACCTTAAATATATTCAATGACCCAGCCTCCACAGCTCTCTGGGGCAGAGAATTCCACAGATTTGCAACCCTTTGAGAGAAGAAATTCATCCTCGTCTCAGTTTTAAATGGGCGACCCCTTATTCTTAAATTATGACCCCTAGTACTAGATTCCCCGATGAGTGGAAATATCCTCTCTGCATTTACCATGTCGAGCCCCCTCAGTATCTTATATGTTTCAATAAAATCACTTCTCATTCTTCTAAACTCCAATGAGTATAGGCCCAACCTGCTCAACCTTTCTTCATAAGTCAACCCCCTCATCTCAGGGATCAACCTGATGAACCTTCTCTGAACTGCCTCCAATGCAAATATATCCCTCCTTAAATAAGGAGACCAAAACTATATGCAGTACTCTAGCTGAGGCCTCACCAAAACCATGTACAGTTGTTGCCGGACCTCCCTTCTTTTGTACTCCATCTCCCTTGCTATAAAGGTCAACATTCCATTTGCCTTCCTGATTACTTGTTGTACCTTCATACTAACGTTTTGTGTTTCATGTCCTAGGACCCCCAGGTCCCTCTACAGCATTTTGTAATCTCTCTCCATTTAAATCATAATTTGCTTTTTATTTTTTCTGCCAAAAGTAGATAACCTCACACTTTCCTACATTATACTCCATCTGCCAAATGTTTACCCATTCATTTAGCCTGTCTATATCCCTTTGTAGATTATTTGCGTCCTCCTCACAACCTGCTTCCACACCCATCTTTGCATCATCAGCAAACTTGGCTACATTGTACTCAGTCCCTTCATCAGAGTCATTAATATAGATTGTACATAGTTGAGGCTCCAGCACTGATCCCTGTGGCACCCCACTAGTTACTGTTTGCCAACTGGAAAATGACCCATTTATCCCGACTCTCTGTTTTCTGTTAGCTAGCCAATCCTTTATCCATGCCAATATATTACCCCCAATCCCATGAACTCTAATCTTATGCAGTAACATTTTATGTGGCACCTTATCAAATGCCTTTTGGAAATCCAAATACACCACATCCACTGGTTCTCCTTTATCCACCCTGCTCGTTACATCCTCAAACAACTCCAGCAAATTTGTCAAACATGATTTCCCTTTCATAAAACCATGCTGACTCTGCTGGACTGTACTATGCTTTTCCAAATGTCCTGCTACTGCTCCTTAACAATGGACTCCAGCATTTTCCCAATGATAGATGTTAGGCTAACTGGTCTATAGTTTCCTGCTTTCTGTCTCCCTCTTTTTTAAATAAGGGCGCTACATTTGTGGTTTCCCAATCCACTGGGAACTCTCTAAAATCGAGGACATTTGGGTAGATTGCAACCAATGCATCCAATATCTCTGCAGTCACTTTCTTTAAGACCATAGGATGCAAGCCAACAGGTCTAGGGGACTTGCCAACTTTTAGTCCCATTATTTTACTGACTCCTTTTTCTTGTGATTGTTTTAAGTTCCCCCCTCCCTATAGCCCTTTGATTATCTATTATTCGGATATTTTTAGTGTCTTCTACCGAAAGACTGATACAAAATATTTGTACAAAGTCCCTGGCATTTTCCTGTTCCCCATTATTAATTCCCCAGTCTCATCCTCTAAGGGACCAACATTTACTTCAGCTAGTCTGTTACTTTTTATATACCTGTAGACGCTCTTACTATCTGTTTTTATATTTCTTGCTAGTTTACTTTCATAATCCACCTTCTCTCTCTATATTATGTTTTTAGTCATCCTTTACTGGTTTTTAAAAATTTCCCAATCCTCTGGCCTTTCACTAATCTTTGCCACATTGTATGCCATTTTTTTAAATTTGATACCATCTTTTGCATCCTTAGTTAGCCACGGATGGTTGTCCCTTCTCTTAAAGTCTTTCCTTCTCACTGGAATGTATTTTTGTTGAGAATTATGAAATATCTCCTTTAATGTGTGCCACTGCTCATCAACCATCTTACACTTTAATCTATTTTCCCAGTCCATTTTAGCCAACTCTGCCTTCATACCTTTGTAATAGCTTTTATTTAAGATCAGGAGACTGGTTTGAGACCTAGCTTTCTCACCTTCCAACTGAATTTAAAATTCAACCATGCTATGATCACTCTTTCCTACAGAATCCTTTACTATGAGATCATTTATTAATCCTGCCTCATTACACAGTACTAGATCGAAGATAGCCTGCAACCTGGTTGGTTCCACAATGTAGTGTTCAAGGAAACCATCCCGGATACACTCTATGAACTCTTCCTCAAGGCTACCTTGGCCAATTTGATTTGTTTAATCAATATGAAGATTAAAATTGTTGTGCATCTGTAAAGCATGCACTCCCATGTTCCGCCACCAGCGAGCGCATCCCCTGAAGTTCCCAGGGATCCCAGCATCCCTTGGGAGCACTGTATATAAGCTGGCCCCTAAGGCCTGTTCCTGACTCTGGAGTGTCTTAATAAAGACTGAGGTCAATGTTACTTTAACCTCCCCGTGTGCAGTCTCATCTGTGTTAGGAACACAATAACTGGTGACGAGTATACAAATGCAATGCAAAGATGCAACAAACTGTGGACATCCAAGAGAAGTTCTCGGAGGGTGAGGACTGGGAAGCCTATGTCGAACGGCTAGACCAGTACTTTTGTAGCCAACGAGCTGGAAGGAGAAGGAAGCGCTGCAAAAAGGAGAGTGGTCCTCCTCACGGTCTGCGGAGCACCGACCCAAAGCCTCATGAAGAATCTTCTGGCTCCGATGAAACCCACAGATAAGTCATATGAGGAGCTGTGTACACTGGTTCAGGAGCATCTTAACCCGAGGAAGAGTGTGCTGATGGCGAGGTATCGGTTCTACACGTGCCAGCGATCTGAAGGTAAGGAAGTGGCGAGCTATGTCGCCGAGCTAAGGCGACTTGCAGGACAATGTGAGTTTGATGGTTACCTGGAGCAGATGCTCAGAAACTTTTATGTACTGGGCATTGGCCATGAGACCAACCTACGAAAACTTTTGACTGTAGAGACACCGACCCTCAGTAAGGCCATTGCAATAGCACAGGCGTTTATGTCCACCAGTGATAACACCAAACAAGTCTCTCAGCACACAAATGCCAGCAATGTTCATAAATTAACTGGAACTGTGTTTGCGAGTAGAAATGTACAGGGCAGAAACCACAAGTCTGCAACTGCCAGCAGGCCTTAGGTGACCCAGATGACTCAAGAGTCCACAACAAAGGATGAATGCAAGGCAATTCACACCTTGTTGGCGCTGCAGAGGCTTCCATTCAGCTTATTCATGCCACTTCAAAGGGTATGTTTGCAAGAGCTGTGGAACAATGGGGCACCTCCAACGAGCTTGCAGACAAGCTCCAAGCTCTGCAAAACCTGCTAACCACCACGTGGCAGAGGAAGATCGGTCCGTGGTGGATCAAAGCAATTTCGAGCCTCAGAGAGAGGAGGCAGATGCTGAAGTACATAGGGTGCACACATTTTCGACGAAATGGCCACCTATAATGCTAAATGTAAAATTGAATGGCTTACCCGTAGCCATGGAACTGGACACTGGCACTAGCCAATCCATCATGAGTAAAAAGATGTTTGAGAGACTGTGCTGCAACAAGGCACTCAGACAAGCCCTAAGCCCCATCCACATGAAACTGAGAACTTACACCAAAGAGCTTATCACTGTCCTGGGCAGCACCACGGTCAAGGTCACCTATGAGGGCACAGTGCATAAACTGCCACTCTGGATTGTGCCGGGCAATGGCCCCAAACTGCTTGGAAGGAGCTGGCTGGGCAAAATCCGCTGGAACTGGGATGACATCTGAGCGCTATCACATGTCGATGAGGCCTTATGTACCCAGGTTCTGAACAAATTTCCTTCCCTTTTTGAGCCAGGCATTGGAAACTTTTCCGGGGCGAAGGTGCGGATCCACTTGGTCCCAGAGGCATGACCCATTCACCACAAGACGCGAGCGGTACCTCACATGATGAGAGAGAGAGTGGAAATCGTGCGGGACAGGCTGCAACATAGAAACATAGAAACATAGAAAATAGGTGCAGGAGTAGGCCATTCGGCCCTTCGAGCCTGCACTGCCATTCAATGAGTTCATGGCTGAACATGCAACTTCAGTACCCCATTCCTGCTTTCTCGCCATACCCCTTGATCCCCCTAGTAGTAAGGACTACATCTAACTCCTTTTTGAATATATTTAGTGAATTGGCCTCAACAACTTTCTGTGGTAGAGAATTCCACAGGTTCACCACTCTCTGGGCGAAGAAGTTTCTCCTCATCTCGGTCCTAAATGGCATGCCCCTTATCCTCAGACTGTGACCCCTGGTTCTGGACTTCCCCAACATTGGGAACATTCTTCCTGCATCTAACCTGTCTAAACCCGTCAGAATTTTAAATGTTTCTATGAGATCCCCTCTCATTCTTCTGAACTCCAGTGAATACAAGCCCAGTTGAGGGCATCATCTCCACAGTGGAAATCGGTGAGTGGACCAGCCCGATTGTTCCAGTACTCAAAAGTGATGGCACGGTCAGGATTTGTGGCGATTATAAAGTAACGCTTAATTGTTTCTCGCTACAGGACCAATACCCGCTACCTAAGGCAGACGACCTATTTGCGATGCTGGCAGGAGGCATGACGTTCACCTGACTTAGGCCTACATGACGCACGAGCTGGAGGAGGCTTTGAAGGGCCTCACCTGCATCAACACGCACAAGGGATTGTTCATCTACAACAGATGCCCGTTTGGAATTCGATCGGCTGCAGCGATCTTTCAGAGAAACATGGAGAGCCTACTCAAGTCAGCACCACGCACGGTGGTTTTTCAGGACGACATATTGGTCAAGGGTCGGGACACCGTCGAGCACCTCCAAAGCTGGAGGAGATCCTCCAGCAACTGGATCGCGTCGGGCTGCGGCTGAAGAGGTCATGGGAACAAAAGTGGAGTTTTTGGGGAGAAAGATCGCAGCGGACAGCATTCGGCCAACAGATGCCAAGACAGAGGCTATCAGGAACGCGCCCAGGTCACAGAATGTCACGGAGCTGCGGTCGTTCCTGGGAATCCTCAACTACTTTGCTAACTTCCTACCAGGGTTAAGCACCCTCTTAGAGCCCCTACATGTGTTATTGCGCAAAGATGAGAACGGGGTATGGGGAAAAAAAACAAGTAATTACTTTTGAGAAAGCCAGAAACATTTCATGCTCCAACAAGCTGCTTGTATTGTATAACCCGTGTAAAAGACTTGTGCTAGCATGTGATGCGTTGTCGTACGGAGTCGGGTGTGTATTACAACAAGCTAACGTTGCAGGGAAGTTGCAACCTGTCGCCTTTGCCTCCAGGAGCTTGTCTAAGGCTGAAAGGGCCTACAGCATGATTGAGAAAGAGGCATTAGCGTGTGTGTTCGAGGTAACGAAAATGCATCAGTACCTGTTTGGCCTCAAATTTGAGCTGGAAACCGATCACAAGCCCCTCATATCCCTGTTCGCTGAAAACAAGGGGATAAATACTAATGCCTCAGCCCGCATACAAAGTTGGGCACTCGCGCTATCAGCGTATAACTATACCATCCGCCACAGGCCAGGCACCGAGAACTGTTTGGATGCTCTAAGTCAGGTACCATTGCCTACCACGGGGATGGAAATGGCGCAGCCTGCAAACTTGTTGATGGTGGCGCAGCCCGCAGACTTGTTGATGGTCATGGAAGCATTTGAAAATGATAAATCACCTGTCACGGCTCGCCAGATTAGGACTTGGACCAGCCAAGATCCTCTGCTGTCCCTAATAAAATACTGTGTACTGCATGGGAGCTGGGCCAGCAGCCCCGTTGAAATGCAAAAGCCAATCAAGCCGTTCCAGCGGCAAAAGGACGAGCTGTCCATCTCGGGAGACGTTCATCTTGGATCTCCACAGCACACACCCGAGTATAGTGATGATGAAAGCGATAGCCAGATCCCACGTGTGATGGCCCGGTATCGACTCTGACTTAGAGTCCTGTGTACGGCAATGCAGCATGTGTGCTCATTTGAGCAACGCGCCCAGAGAGGCACCACTAAGTTTGTGGTCCTGGCCCTCCAGACCATGGTCGAGGATCCATGTTGACTATGTATGCCTATTTCTCGGTAAAATGTTCCTGGTGGTGGTGGATGCTTTTTCAAAATGGATTGAATGTGAAATAATGTTGGGAAGCACCGCCACCGCCACCATTGAAAGCCTGAGGGCCATGTTTGCCACCCACAGCCTGCCTGACATACTGGTCAGTGACTACGGGCCATGTTTCATCAGTGCCGAATTTAAAGAATTCATGACCCGCAATGGGATCAAACATGTCACCTCAGCCTCGTTTAAACCAGCCTCCAATGGGCAGGCAGAGCGGGCAGTACAAACAATCAAACAGAGCCTTAAATGAGTCACAGAAGGCTCAATCCAAACCCACCTGTCCCAAGTACTGCTCAGCTACCACACGAGACCCCACTCGCTCACAGGGATGCTCCTGACTGAGCTACTCATGAAAAGGACACTTAAAACCAGGTTCACCCCAACCTGCATGATCAGGTAGAGAGCAGGTGGCAGCAACAAAATGTAAACGATGGTCGCGCCACTGTGTCACGAGAAATTGATCTGAATGACCCTGTGTATATGCTAAACTATGGACATGGTCCCAAGTGGATCGCGGGCATGGTGATAGCTAAAGAAGGGAATAGGGTGTTTGTAGTCAAACTAGACAATGGACAAATTTGCAGAAAGCACCTGGACCAAACGAGACTGCAGTTCACAGACTGCTCTGAACAACCCACAGCAGACACCACCTTTTTCAAACCCACAACACACACCCAAAGTATCAACGACACCACCCCGGACCAGGAAATTGAACCCATCATGCCAAACAGCCCAGCAAGGCCAGGCTCACCCAGCAGCCCAGCAGGGCCAACAACACGCCAGCCCAGCGAGGACACAGCCAACACACCAGAACAGACATTTGTACCGAGGCGGTCCACCAGGGAATGAAAGGCTCCCGACCGCCTCTCCTTGTAAATAGTTTTCACTTTGACTTTGTGGGGGAGTGATGTTGTGCATCTGTAAAGCATGCACTCCCATGTTCTGCCACCAGGGAGCGCATCCCCTGAAGTCCCAAGGGATCCCAGCATCCCTTGGGAGCACTGTACATAAGCCGGCCCCTAAGGCCTGTTCCTCACTCTGGAGTGTCTTAATAAAGGCTGAGGTCACTGTTACTTTAACCTCGCTGTGTGCAGTCTCATCTGTGTTAGGAACACAATAAAAATCACCCATAATTATTGTCATACCTTTCTTACAAGCCTCCATTATTTCTTGATTTATACTCTGTCCAACAGTTTAGCTACTGTTCAGGGGCCTATGGACTATGCCCACCAGTAACTTCGTCCCCTTATTATTTCTTATCTCCTGTGTGGAGGCGGAAGATGTGGGTATGGTCCTCAATGAATACTTTGCATCTGTCTTCACAAAGGAGAGGGACGATGTAGATATTGTAGCTAAGGAGAAGGAGTGTGAAATATTCGATGAAAGACACAGTGAGAGAGGAATTAATAAGGGGTTTAGCATCTTTGAAATTAAATAAATCACCAGGCCCAGATAAAATGTATCGCAGGCTGTTAAAGAGAAGCTTGGGAGGAAATAACGGAGGCTCTGACCATCATTTTCCAATCCTCATCTTTCTACAAGTGGGGTCCCAGAGGACTGCTAAAGTTGTACCATTGTTTCAAAAGGGAGGAAGGAACAGATTGCGTAATATACAAGCCAGTCAGCCGAACCTCGGTGGTGGGCAAATTATTTGCAAATATTCTCAGGGGCAGTATTAATCAAGGGATATGGAGATTGGGCAGGAAAGTGGAGTTGTGGTCGATGATCAGCCATGAACTTATTGAATGGAGCGGGCTTGAGGGGCCTAATGGCCTACTCCTGCTCTTATTTCTTATGTTCTTATGTTCATCATTTAGAAAGGCATGGATTAATCAAGGACAGTCAGCATGGATTTGTTAAGGGAAGGTCATGTATGGTTAACTTGATTGAAATTTTGAGGAGGTAACAAGGAGGGTCGATGTGGGTAGCGCATTTGATGTAGTCTACTTGGATTTTGGCAAGGCTTTTGAAAAGGTCCAACATGGCAGTCTGGTCAGAAAACTAAAACCCTATGGAATTCAAGGAAAGTGGCAAGTTAGATCCAATATTGGCTCAGTGGCAGAAAGCAAAGGGTAATGGTCGATGGGTCTTTTTCTGACTGGAAGACTATTTCCAGTGGGGTTCCGCATGGCTCAGTACTCGATCCTTTGCTTTTTGTTGCATATATCAATGATTTAAACATAGATGTATGGGCATGATTAAGAAGTTTGTAGATGATAAAAAATTGACCATGTGGTTGATAGTGAAGATTGGCTGACTAACAGAAAATAGAGTTGGGATAAATGGGTCATTTTCCGGTTGAGAAACAGTAACTAGTGGGATGCCGCAGGGATCGATGCTGTGGCCTCAACTATTTACAATCTATATTAATGACTTGGATGAAGGGACCGAGTGTAATGTAGCCAAGTTTTCTGATGAGACAAAGATGGGTGGGAACGCAAGTTGTGAGGAGAACACAAAAAATCTGCAAAGGGATATAGTCAGGTTAAGTGAGTGGTCAACAATTTGCCAGATGGAGTATAATGTGGGTAAATGTGAGGTTATCCACTTTGGCAGAAAAAAATAGAAAAGCAGATTGTAATTTAAGTGGAGAAAAATTGCCAAGTGCTGCAGTACAAAGGGACCTGGCAGTCCTTGTGCATGAAACACAAAAAGTGAGTATGCAGGTACAGCAAGTTATCAGGAAGACAAATGGAATGTTTGCCTTTATTGCAAGAGGGACATAATATAAAAGCAGCAAAGTCCTACTGCAACTATACAGGGTATTGGTGAGACCACACCTGGAGTACTGCGTACAGTTTTGGTCTCCTTATTTAAGGAAGGTGATACTTGCATTGGAGGCTATTCAGAGAAGGTTCACTAGGTTGATTCCGGAGATGAGAGGATTGACTTATGAAGATAGGTTGAGTAAGTTGGACCTCTACTCGTTGGAGTTCTGAAGAATGAGAGATGATCTTATCAAAACATATAAGATATTGAGGGGGCTCGACAAGGTGGATTCAGAGAGCATATTTCCACTCATAGGGGAAACTAAAACTAGGGGACATAATTTCAGAATAAGGGACCGCTCATTTAAAACTGAGATGAGGAGGAATTTCTTCTTTTAGAGGGTTGTAAATCTATCTAATTCTCTGCCCCAAGAGCGGTGGAGGCTGTGTCATTGAATATATTTAAGGCGGAGAAAGACAGATTTTTGAGCGATGAGGGAATAAAGGATTATGGGGAGCAGGCAGGAAAGTGGAGCTGAGTCCATGATCAGATCAGTCATGATCTTATTAAATGGCGGAGCAGACTCAAAAGGCATGGTGGCCTACTCCTTGCTCCTATTTCTTAAGTTTTTTATGTAAAGCCGTAGATTGCAGGAAGATATCAATGGACTGGTCAGCTGGGCAGAACAGTGAAAAATATAATTCAATTCGGAGAAGTGTGAGGTAATGCATTTCAGGAGGGCTAACAAGGCAAGGGAATACACCATAACAGAAAGACACTGAGAATTGCAGAGGAACAGAATGACCTTGGAGTGCATTTCCACAGATCTCTGAAGGTAGCAGGGTAGGTAGACAAGGTGGTTAAGAAGGCCTATGGCAAACTTGCCTTTAATTTTCAATGGATGCTGAGCTCCAGCATTGCTGTCCAGGTACTGAAACTGCATTATGAGATGAAAACCCCATTTATGGATTTTTTTAAGGCTTCAATGAAGCGAGTACATGCCTCGTGCACTGGCTCTCAGTACCATAGCTCTCAGCGCCAGAGACATTTCTGCATTGTTCATACCATGCTGTATCATCTGGGGGTACAGCAGACCTCAGGCTTCAGTACAGGATAATGCCAGTCACCTGTGCCCAATGCACTGCCCTAAGAGCACTGATCATCATATTGGCCAGAATTTTGCAATTGTAATTACAACTAAACTGTCAGCGCTTGCCGTCATTACTCTGTGAAACTGACAGCGCAACCATACGGTAGCATAGTGGTAATGTTATTGGACTAGTAATCTGAGGAAAAGTGTTTAAATCCCACCATGGCAGCTGGGGAATTTAAATTCAGTTAAATAAATCTGGTATAAGCTAGTATCAGTAATGATGACTACGTAATTACTGGATTGTCGTAAAAACCCATTTGTTTGGCGAATGATACTTAAATGGTTGGCGGTGGATAGTCAATGGCAAATATTTAAAGATCACATGGATGAACTTCAGCAATTATACATCCCTGTCTGGAGTAAAAATAAAATGGGTAAGGTAACTCAACCGTGGCTAATAAGGGAAATTAAGGATAGTGTTAAATATAAGGAAGAGGCATATAAATTGGCCAGAAAAAGCAGCAAACCTGAGGACTGGGAGAAATTTAGAAGTCAACAGAGGAGGACAAAGGATTTAATTAGGAGGGGGAAAATAGAGTATGGGAGGAAGCTTGCTGGGAACATAAAAAACTGACTGAAAAAACTGACTGACTATAGGTATGTGAAGAGAAACTTATGTCCCTTGCAGTCAGAATCAGGTGAATTTATAATGGGGAACAAAGAAATGGCAGACCAGTTGAACAAATACTTTGGTTCTGTCTTCACGAAGGAAGACACAAATAACCTTCCGGGAATACTAGGGGATCGAGGATCTAGTGAGGAGGAGGAACTGAAGGAAATCCTTATTGGTCAGGAAACTGTGTTAGGGAAATTGATGGGATTGAAGGCTGATAAATAACCAGGGCCTGATAGTCTGCATCTCAGAGTACTAAAGGAAGTGGCCCTAGAAATAGTGGATGCATTGGTGATCATTTTCCAACAGTCTATCCACTCTGGATCAGTTCCTATGGACTGGAGGGCAGCTAATGTAACACCACTTTTTAAAAACGGAGGGGGAGATAAAACGGGTAATTATAGACCGGTTAGCCTGACATCAGTAGTGGGGAAAATGTAGGAATCAATTATTAAAGATAAAATAGCAGCGCATTTGGAAAGCAGTGACAGGATCGGTCCAAGTCAGCATGGATTTATGAAAGGGAAATCATGCTTGACAAATCCTCTAGAATCTTTTGAGGCTGTAACTAGTAGAGTGGACAAGGGAGAACCAGTGGATATGGTGTATTTGGATTTTCAAAAGGCTTTTGACAAGGTCCCACACAAGAGATTGGTGTGCAAAATAAAAGCACATGGTATTGGGGGTAATGTACTGATGTGGATCGAGAACTGGTTGGCAGACAGGAAGCAGAGAGTCGGGATAAATGGGTCCTTTTCAGAATAGCAGACAGTGACTAGTGGGGTGCCGCGCCGCAGGGCTCAGTGCTGAGACTCCAGTTATTTGCAATATACATCAATGATTTAGATGAAGGAATTGCGTATAATATCTCCAAGTTTACAGATGACACTAAGCTTGGTGGCAGTGTGAGCTATGAGGAGAATGCTAAGAGGTTGCAGGGTGACTTGGACAGGTTAGGTGAGAGGGCAATGCATGGCAGATGCAGTATAATGTGGATAAACGTGAGGTTATCAACTTTGGTGCCAAAAACACAAAGGCAGAATAGTATCTGCATGGTGGCAGATTAGGAAAAGGGGAAGTGCAATGAAACCTGGGTGTCATGGTACATCAGTCATTGAAAGTTGGCAGGCAAGTACAGCAAGTGGTGAAGAAGGCAAATGGCATGTTGGCCTTCAAAGCTAGGGGATTTGAGTATAGGAGCAGGGATGTCTTACAGCAGTTGTACAGGACCTTGGTGAGGCCTCACCTGGAATATTGTGTTCAGTTTTGGTCTCCTAATCTGAGGAAGGACGTTCTTGCTATTGAGGGAGTGCAGCGAAGGTTCACCAGACTGATTCCCAGGATGGCTGGGCTGTCATATGAGGAGAGACTGGATCGACTGGGCCTGTATTCACTGGAGTTTAGAAGGATGACAGAGAATCTCATAGAAACATATAAAATTCTGACGGGACTGGACAGGTTAGATGCAGGAAAATTGTTCCCAATGTTGGGGAAGTCCAGAACCAGGGGACATAGTCTAAGGATAAGGGGTAAGCCATTTAGGACTGAGGAGAAACTTCTTCACTCAGAGAGTTGTTAACCTGTGGAATTCTCTACCGCAGAGAGTTGTTGATGCCAGTTCGTTGGATATATTCAAGAGGGAGGTAGATATGGCCCTTACGGCTAAAGGGATCAAGGGATATGGAGAGAAAGCAGGAAAGGGGTACTGAGGTGAATTATCAGACATGATCTTATTGAATGGTGGTGCAGGCTCGAAAGGCCAAATGGCCTACTCCTGCACCAATTTTCTATGTTTCTATGTATTTGTATGTTTCTATGTTTCACTAATTTCTGTATTGAATAATACTAATGTCCTTTAGAGAAGGAAATCTGCCATCCTTTCCCGGTCTGGCCTGTATGTAACTCCAGAATGTAGTTGACTCTTTACTGCTCTCTGAAATGGCCTAGCAAGCTACTCAAGAGCAATTAAGGATTAGGAAATAAATGCTGGCCTTGCCAGCGAAGGCCACATCCTGTGATTGAATTTAAAAAAAACATGGATCCATATGGCTCAGTAAATCCACAGTTGAGTGATTTGGATTAGAAAATCCTGGCCTGTGCTGCATCACTGATCTCAGCTGGGTTGATGGTTGGGATGCTACCATTAGCTTCAGAACACTTGAACTAGGGATGTGGGGAAAATCAGCTGGAGTTCCTGCACAAGAACATTATCCGATGATCGCTGCCAGAAAATAGAGATAGGGTAGTGACGGATTCAGGCTCAGCAACCAATTCAAATAAGGCCCCATACCAAAATAGCCTGATGGGACTAGACTTGAAAATATTAAATTGCCTTTATGAATGATCAGAAGCTTAATGTTCTCCAGCTTAATCATCCTCTATAGAAGTAGAGAAAACATATGTGCTTGATTCTATTAATCTTGATGATATTAACCTCTAGACTTGACTATTCCAAAGCTCTCCTGGCGGTCCTCTCATCTTCCACCTACATAAACTTATGCTCATCCAAAGCTCTGGTGCCCGTATCTTAACTCTCACTAAGTCTCGTTGACCCATCACCCCTGTGCTTGCTGTCCTACACTGGCTCCCAGTCCCACAACACCTCAATTTTAAAATCCTCATCTTTGTTTTCAAATCCCTCCATGGCCTCATCCTTCCCTATCTCTGTAACCTCCTCCAGCCTTACAAGCCAACACGATATCTGCGCTCCTCCAATTCTGATATCTTGCACATCCCCAATTTTAATCGCTCCACCATTGGCGGCCATGCTTTCAGCTGCCTTGGCTCTAAACTCTGGAATTTCCTCCCTAAACCTCTCTGCCTCACTACCTCTCTCACCTATTTTAAGTTGCTCCTTAAAACCTACCTCTTTGACCAAACTCTTGGTCATCTGTCCTGATATCTCCTTCTGTGGTTCGGTGTCAAAAATATTTATTGATACACTCTTGTTAAGCGCCTTGGGACGTTTTACTATGTTAAAGGTGTTATATAAATGTAAGTTGTTGTTGTTTTCATCACTACATATGTATTTATGTTAATCAGGTGTTTCAGTACAGTTTGTGATGGCATTCACAAAAAGTGGCCTTTCTTTAAGATTTACAAATGATGTGTTGCATTTATTAGTAGATCACACAACCACAATTTTCAGTAATTCATTGTGAGGCTTGTTTGTGCTGGTGAATGGATCATCATTCTTCATTTAGGACAAAGTGTCACCATTTAATTCCCTAATGAAATACGGCATCAATCAATCTAAGGAAAAGCTTTCACTACTCTGCACTAACAATGCACCTTCACCTTAACAGTAAAAACTCTCTTCTGAATTAGAAAAGTGGGGGTTCAAGGCCTAATCCTGAATTTAAGCATATAATATTGGCTGAACCTTTAGTGCACTACTGAGGGTGTGCTGCATTGTCACAGAGACTGTCTTTTCCATAGAACATTAAACTAATGTCCTATCCCCCTTTTCAGGTGTGTATAAAAGATCCCGAGACACTTTTTTGAAAAATTTCAGAATGTTTTACCAGTATCCTGGCCAACATGCATTCCTTAACCAACACCACCAACACAGATTAAATGGTCATTAATCTCATTACTGTTTGTAGGGCCTTGCTCTGTACAAATTGGCTGCCACTTTTACCGACATTGCAACAGTGATTACGTTTAAAAATAGGTAATTGGCCATAAAGCACTTTGTGATATCCTGAGGATATAAAAGGTACGATATAACTGCAGGTTCTTTCTTATCGAAGCATTTCCCACACCGGCGTTGCATATTTCATAATTGAGTGAGTTTATCAATTTAATACTTCGGCTGAATTGGTACCAGCAAATGCTGTGTGTCTGCAATCACTAGTTGCCACAAAGTTGAGGCTGTCCCAGTCCACTTCATGGTCCATCCTTACAGCCAACAGAAAGGAAGCTTTTATCCCACCTGTCCAGCTTGGGTTTAAATCCAATAGAGGAGAAAGGATAGCATGTTAACCTGCTACTTCACCCAGACGTCCTTTTTCAGAGAGCTGGATTTAAGAGACATAACTATCATCATCATAGACAGTCCCTCGGGGTGAAGGGTGACTTGCTTCCACGCTAAAAATGAGTATTCAGGTGACTGATCAACTCATTTTAATAGGTGCAAGATGTCTTTGCGTGAATTATTTTAACATGGGATGGCCATTGCACACCAGCCACCACAGGCTTGACGAAGCAAAGTCTTGGTCCAGTGGCAAAGAGATCTAAGATGACTGGAGACCAAGCTCCACTGCATGTGCCAATACATACACACAAACTCAAATATACTCCTACTGTCCTCCTTCCCACAGGACCTCTCTCTACATGGAATTCATAGTGCGCAATATGAGCCTCAGGACCTCACAGCCTCGATATAGGCCCGTGCTGCGCCTTCCCTTAGCCTTGTCCACGCTGCTCCATCTCTGGGCTCTGACCTCTCCGCTCCTCCGCACTTCGTCCATCCTCTCCTCTCTGCTTCCGATCTCCGGACCACGCTGCTACTGGCAGATATCACTGAGGAAATGTACAGACTGTGCATGGAGTGTCTCGCGATAAGTCACGAGCTCCTCCAGGCGTTTGGCATGTTCACGGGAAACATTTCCTGGATGTCCGCTCGCATACCGGAGAATATGCAGCAGATGATCTGGGAGATGCGTGAGCAGACTGCCGCCATCCATGCCATGCCATATCCTTTATCCCCCGGCATCCAACCGTGACCTTGTGGCTGACTGTTAAACAGGTCAGAGACAGTGCTCTCACGCAAGATGTGTGCATCATGGATGCTGCCTGGAAAATTAGCATTTACTGCCATGATTATTTGGTTGTGGTTGACAACGAGCTGCACATTCAGTGAGTGCAATCCCTTTCGGTTATGAAACACCTCCGCATCCTGTAAAGATGCTCTCAAGGCGATGTGCATTCAGTCTATTGCTCCCTGCACCTTGGGGAAGTTTGATATTCTCGAGAAACCCAAAGTCCTCCTGGTCTGTGCCTCCCTGGTCGTAGGGAAGTTTATAAAGTCCATCCTGCGTGCGTAAAGGGCTTTAGTCACCTGTCGAATGGAGCAATGTGTGGCGTGCTGAGAGATACCACTAATGTCAACAGCTGAAGCCTGAAAGGAGCCCGATGCATAGAAGAATAGTGCCGCAGTAACCTTTACCTCAACAGGCAGTGTGGTCCTGATGGTGCTGGTAGGCTGCAGATCTCCCTTAATTAGCTGGCATATCTCAGTAATTACCTCCTTTCGGAAGCGCAGCCTCCTAAGGCACGTGTTATCAGACAAGTTCAGGTATGATTGCTTTCCCTTGTAAGTTCATCAGGTGTAAAGTCTCCTCCTCCGCATCAGTCTGCCACCTCTTTGATTGGGCTCTTCACTAAACCCAACTTCAGTCTCCGGCATGTGAGTATTTACAAATAACGGTAGAGAAGTTACAGACCCCATCACTATTGCTATAAATGTCCTTTGTCCTCAATAAATAGAAATGTGAGTAGATGAGTCAGTAACGCCCTTAAAATAACTCACAAATTAATTATCCTGATAAGCCCCTTCTTCAAGCAGTCTCTCACTTCCTCCGACGTTCAAAATGGCGTCTGTAATGCCGAGTCCTGTCAACAGTGCCAGTTAGGACCAGCTTTTCTCCAGCAATCTCCTCGGCAAGCGATCAGCCCGGCGGTGTGTGGGCGATGTGGCGAACATTGCGGTGGGCGATCATCTCGGCAATGTGAAATTCTTATGTGCCGAAAGTTGGGCCGGTGATCTTTGGGTAATGTTCAGGTCCAACTTTCCACTTTTTAAGTAAAATGGGCGATAGCCTGCCAATTTGGGCGATAGATGGCCCAGCGATCATCAGTGAAAAGTCCAGCCCTTTATACACTTCTGTGAGAACCCTTCAAACTTCTTTCTAGACAGTATAGCTTAAGCTTCTGTAATCTTTCCTCATAGCTCATCTGTTTTTGATTATTCTTGTTATTACGTACACTTTGTCCAATGTGTATGTGTTCATGTTGAAGCATACTGAATAAATTGAACACAGTACTCCAAGTGAGGTCAGACTACCTCAGCATAATCTTTATAGATTTATAGCCTGTTTTAGCTATGTATCCTAACATTCTGTTTCCCTTTTCAATTCTTTCTTGATATTATCTCAACATTGAAAGAGTCTAATTTCACTTCCAGGCTCCTTTTTAAATCTTCCTGTGCAAAATCCTTTCCCCCAATATATTCGTATGGATAGAGGATTGGTTTAACGGACAGAAAACAGCGAGTAAGGACAAATGGGTAATTTTCAGGTTGACAGGCTGTAACTAGTGGGGAGCCGCAAGGATCAGTGCTTAGGCCTTAGCTATTTACAATCTATATTAATGACCTAGATGAAAGGCCCGAGTGTAATATATCCAAGTTTGCTGATGATACAAAGCTAGGTGGGAAATTAAGCTGTGAGGAGGACACAAAGCAAAGGGATAAGAACATAAGAACATAAGAAATAGGAGCAGGAGTAGGTCATTTGGCCCCTCGAGCCTGCTCCACCATTCAATAAGATCATGGCTGATCTGATCATGGACTCAGCTCCACTTCCCTGCCAGCTCCTGATATAGGGCTAGACTTTCCATCAGTTTCACTTCGCTACCGCCCACTTACCGACCATTTTAACGCGAAGATGAAGTATAACACCCATTTATTGCCAATTTCTCCCCAAAATGGAAACCAATGCCCATTTATCACACATTTATCGTCCAGTGTTACTTTTGGCATCTAGGTAACATCGAGAAATAATTAAACTGCCTGCCCATATTTTTTTGCCATTAGGCTCAGAATACAGTTTATAAACGAAACCATCCATAATATCGCTGAGCGTTACTTTCAGTTAATCACCCATATATCTCCGAAAATATCGCTCGCCCAAAAAAACACTGAAAAAAAGCTGTACTCACCTGACCTTAACCCAGCGGTATGGACACCATTTTGTAAATCAGAGGACTTTTCATATAAAAGGCTGCTTCAAGTTCTGGCGAGTTTTGATTTAATCTGTGAGTTCTTTTAAGTTGATTTGAAAATCTGAACAAACATCTTATCATATTGTGGACGAATTGAATTTATTTTATGAGTTTTAGTAGGAAAATGTATTGTTTTGTGAAGAATAGGTATAATAGTGATTGTTATTGTAATGGGGTATAGAAACATAGAAACATAGAAAATAGGTGCAGGAGTAGGCCATTCGGCCCTTCGAACCTGAACCACCATTCAATATGATCATGGCTGATCATTTTTGCAACTTCAGTACCCCATTCCTGCTTTCTCTCCATACCCCTTGATCCCTTTAGCCGTAAGAGCCATATCTAACTCCCTTTTGAATATATCTAACGAACTGGCCTCAGCAACTTTCTGTGGTAGAGAATTCCACAGGTTCACAATTATCTGACTGAAGAAGTTTCTCTTCATCTCGGTCCTAAATGGCTTACCCCTTATCCTTAGACTGTGACCCCTGGTTCTGGACATACCCAACATCGGGAACATTCTTCCTGCATCTAACCTGTCCAATCCCGTTAGAATTTTATATGTTTCTATGAGATCCCCTCTCACTCTTCTAAATTCCAGTGAATATAAGCCTAGTCGATCCAGTCTTTCTTCATATGTCAGTCCTGCCATCCCGGGAATCAATCTGGTGAACCTTCACTTTAACTTCTCAGCCAGTATTGATGACTACTCACATGCTGCAGACTAGAGATGGGAGAAGGTTTATTGAAGACCTTTATGTGCCCAATCAAAGAGATGGCAGATTGAGGAGAAGGAGAACTTACATCTGACGAACTTACAGGGAGCAACGGTCTTACCTGAACTTGTCCGAGAACATGTGCCTTAGGATACTGCGCTTCCAAAAGGAGGTCATCAGTGAGATATGCCAGCTCATCAGGGGAGATCTGCAGCCTAACAGCACCATCAGGACCGCACTGTCCGTTGAGGTCAAGGTAACTGCGGCACTTTCCTTCTATGCATCGGGCTCCTTTCAGGCATCAGCTAGCGACATTTGCGCTATCGCTCAGCATGCCACACATTGCTGCATTCAACAGGTGACTGAAGCCCTTTACGCATGCAGGATGGGCTTTATAAGCTTCTCTCTATCTCTCTCTCTCTCTCTCTCTCCTTCTCTATGTTCTGCGCATGTGCTGATGACCCCTGACCTCCTGAAATGCGGGGAAAGACCGTTGCTATGGCGTTGCTATGGACGCCGGCCTTTTACGACAGAAAAAAACTGAAAAAACCGCTAACGCCCATTTCACATCGTTCCCGCTAACGTCCAAATTAAAAAGTGGCAACAAGTGGGTTTGAAAATGGACGATATTCCAGCGATCACAAAAACCAATGTAAATGCTAACGGTGGAAATAGCGCCCACTTTTCGGCAATCTGGACAATAATGAAAAGTCTAGCCCATTCTGTTTTTCTATTCTTCCTACCAAAGTGAACAACCACACATTTCCCTACATTATACTCCATCTGTCACCTTACTGCCCACTCACTGTATCCCTTTGCAGATGCTTTGTATTTTCATCACAGCTTGTTGTCCCACCTAACTTTGTATCATCAGCAAACCTGGATACATTATACTCGGTCCCTTCATCTAGGTCATTAATATAGATTGTAAATAGCTGAGGCCCCAACACTGGTCCTTGCAACACCCCACTAGTCACAGCCTGCCAACCTGAAAAAACCCGCTTATCCCTACTCTCTGTTTTCTGTCTGTTAAGCAACCCTCTATCCATGCTAATACATTACCTCCAATCTCATAAGCCCTTATCTTGTGTAATAACCTTTTATCTGGCACCTTATCAAATGCCTTTTGGAAATGCAAATATATTATATCCACTGGTTCCCCTTTATCTACCCTGCTAGTTACATCCTCAAACAACCCTAATAAATTTGTCAAACACGATTTCCCTTTCATAAAATCAAGTTGACCCTGCCTAATCATGTTATAATTATCTAAGTGCCCTGATACCACTTTCTTAACAATGGATTCCAGCATTTTCCCATCAACTGATGTCAGGCTAACTGGCCTGTAGTTCCCTGTTTTCTCTCTCCCTCCTTTCTTGAATAGTGGTGTTACAATTGCTACCTTCCAATCTGCTGGGATCGTTCCAGAATCTAGAGAATTTTGAAAGATCAAAACCAATGCATCCACTATTTCTACATCCACCTCTTTCAGAATCCTAGGATGTAGGCCGTCAGGTCCAGGGGATTTGTCGGCATTCAGTCCCATTAGTTTCCCTAGTACTTCTTCTCTACTTATATTAATTACATTAAGTTCTTCATCCTCATTAGACCCTTGGTTCTCCAACATTTTAGCTATGCTTTTTGCCTCTTCCAGTGTGAAGACAGATACAAAATATTTGTTTAACGTTTCTGCCATTGTAGCAAGACTTTCTTACTCTTGGACTCCAACCTCCTTGTAATAAAGGCAATTATGCCATTTGCCCTCCTAATTGCTTGCTGTGCCTGCAAGCTAACTCTCCGGCCTAGAAATTGCAGTACGGCGGAAACCTGCCGGTGCCACCGCGGGCCGAAGTTAACATAAACATAAGAACATAAGAATTAGGAACAGGAGTAGGCCATCTAGCCCCTCGAGCCTGCTCCGCCATTCAACAAGATCATGGCTGATCTGGCCGTGGACTCAGCTCCACTTACCCGCCCGCTCCCCGTAACCCTTAATTCCCTTATTGGTTAAAAATCTATCTATCTGTGATTTGAATACATTCAATGAGCTAGCCTCAACTGCTTCCTTGGGCAGAGAATTCCACAGATTCACAACCCTCTGGGAGAAGAAATTCCTTCTCAACTCAGTTTTAAACTGGCTCCCCCGTTTTTTGAGGCTGTGCCCTCTAGTTCTAGTCTCCCCGACCAGTGGAAACAACCTCTCTGCCTCTATCTTGTCTATCCCTTTCATTATTTTAAATGTTTCCATAAGATCACCCCTCATCCTTCTGAACTCCGAGTAAAGACCCAGTCTACTCAATCTATCATCATAAGGTAACCCCCTCATCTCCGGAATCAGCCTAGTGAATCATCTCTGTACCCCCTCCAAAGCTAGTATATCCTTCCTTAAGAAAGGTGACCAAAACTGCATGCAGTACTCCAGGTGCGGCCTCACCAATACCCTGTACAGTTGCAGCAGGACCTCCCTGCTTTTGTACTCCATCTCTCTCGCAATAAAGGCCAACATTCCATTCGCCTTCCTGATTACCTGCTGCACCTGCATACTAACTTTTTGGGATTCATGCACAAGGACCTTGGTGCCGTGCTGGACCACATGATCCACCCCGACCAGTCATACACGGTCCCGGGCCGGACAATCCACGACAACATCCATCTGGTCCGGGACCTCATCCATTGCTCCCAGGAGGCTGGTCTGTCGGTCGCCTTCCTATCCCTCGACCAAGAGAAGGCGTTCGACAGGGTGGATCACGACTATCTGCTCGGAACTCTGCGCGCTTTCGGGTTCGGGACGCATTTCGTCGCCCGGATCCGACTTTTGTACGCCGCCGCGGAGTGTCTGATTAAGGTTAACGGGTCCTTGACGGCGCCCCTTCGCTTTAGGAGAGGGGTGCGCCAGGGATGCCCCATGTCCGGCCAGTTATACGCCGTTTGCGTGGAGCCTTTCCTGCGCCTCTTGCGGACGAGGTTGACGGGACTGGCTCTGCAAGGGCCGGGCATGGAGGTCGTCCTCTCGGCTTACGCCGATGACGTGCTCCTCGCGATAGAGGATCCCGCTGACCTGCGGAGGATGCGTGAGTGCCAGGAGATTTACTCGGCCGCGTCCTCCGCCAGGATCAACTGGGAGAAATGTTCCGGACTCCTGGTGGGTCAGTGGCGGGTGGACTCCCTGCCGGAGGAGCTCAGGTCTTTTGCCTGGAGCACGACCCATCTCCTCTATCTGGGAGTCTACCTTAGCCCCGACGAGGGAGCCTGGCCGGCGAACTGGCAGGAGCTGGAGGCCAAGGTCGCCGCTCGCCTAGGGCGCTGGACAGGACTGCTCCGAGTGCTGTCCTACAGGGGTTGAGCGCTAGTCATAAACCAGCTGGTGGCCGCAATGCTGTGGTACCGGCTGGTCACTTTGACCCCTCCCCCTGCGTTTGTCGCCAAGATACAGAAGAAGCTGGTGGACTTCTTCTGGAACAACAGGAAGCACTGGGTCTCTGCTGCGGTCTTGAGTCTCCCGCTTGAGGAGGGCGGTCAGTCGTTGGTGTGCGTCAGCGCCCAGCTCGCGACTTTCCGTCTTCAGACCCTGCAGAGATACCTTTACGTCAAGCCCCCTCCTAGGTGGTGTGCTCTGGCGAGGTATTTCTTCCGCCAGCAGCTCGACCTCAATTATGACACGCAGCTCCTGTTTGTGAACTTGGGGGGTGCCAGGACCGCCCTCCGGGAGCTGCCTGTCTTTTACAGGGAACTCATCAGGGTCTGGAACAAAGTCTCCACCAAGCGCAGCTCTCCGCCGGCTGGAGTGGCGGCCGTCCTGCAGGAGCCGCTGCTCGGGAATCCGTACCTCCACGGCCGAGGTTTCATGTGGCGGTCGGAAGAGAGGGCTGTGGCTGGTGAGGTGACCAGGGTCAGGGACCTGCTCGATGGCGGAGGAGCGGGCTGGATGGCGCCAGACACGCTGGCGCGGCGCCTAAACTCTGCCAACGTCCGCCACGCGGCCGATGCCATCGAGTCGCTAAAAACAGCTCTGGGCCCTGACTCCGTTAGGTGCATCGAGGAGGCTCAAGCACGTGGGGAGATCCCGTCCGAACTGACCCCCGTCCGGACGGAATTCCTCATCGGCGCCAAACCCCGGAACCTCCCTCGGGGGCCGGCGCCTCACAACTTGAGCCGCCTCGGGGAAATCCCCTCCGTGCCTTTCAGTTCCGCGCGGAGGGGTTTCCTGTACGAGCTGCTCCTGCACACCCTCAACTTTGCCATCCTCGCCGGCCGTCCGGACACACCATGGCGTACCATCTTGCCGTCCGGAGGAGGCGGGGGTCCCCGATGGAGGGCACTCTACGCAGGGGTCCTCCCACTATTCATCGGGGACTTGGCCTGGAGGGTGGTGCACGGAGCAGTGCCGTGCAATAAATTTTTAAGCCGGTTCACGGACTCCCAGGCCGCCTGCAATTTCTGCGGTCTGGAGGAGTCCGTGTTCCATGTTTTTATTGAGTGCACGAGGTTGCAGCCCCTGTTCCATTATTTGAAGGGGCTGCTCCTGAAATTCTGGCTGCACTTCAGTCCCACACTCCTGATCTTTGGGCACCCTGTGCGGAGGGGAGCGGGTAGGTCCGAGGGCCTCCTCGTGGGACTGCTCCTGGGCACGGCCAAGGGTGCCATCAGCCGGTCCAGGCAGCGGGCGGTCGAGGGGGTCGTTCAACCTGACTGCCTGCCTCTCTTCCGCTCTTACATCCGGTCCAGGGTGTCCTTGGAGATGGAGCACGCGGTGTCCACCGGTACGCTCGCGGCCTTCCGCGAGAGGTGGGCACCGGAGGGACTGGAGTGCATCATCACGCCCGGCAACCAAATTTTAATTTGATTTTACGTTTTAAAGTTTAATTTGTTTTCATTGCCGGTGCTTTTAGTGTCCCCCTTCCCTTTTATAGGGGGCACTGGGGAAAATTGTGAATTTAGTGCCCAAAAAAAAAAACCAAAAAAAGAAAAAAAAGAAAAAAAAAACAAAAAAAAAAGGGGGGGAAAAAAAAAAAAAGGGCCTTGTAAATGTCTGGAGTGTCACCCAGGTCGGGTGGCACAGTTTAATGTTTTATGTTTTGCAGGTGAACTCCAAAAGAGTTTCATGCACAAGGACCAATTGTGAGCAGTGGAGGCGTGTCCTGCTCAGTTGGAGCTGTGAGCAGTGAGAGAAGCAGCTATCAACTTTTGCTCCTGCCTGGAGAGCCCTGAGACCAGCCCAGGAAGAGAAGGAGGGAAGGGGCTTCACCACCAACTTTTACCCAGAGGGAGAGGAGGAGAACAGAAAACATTTACCAACTTTTAACATTCTGCAAAGAGTTGGAGAGAAGGGGAAAAGACCAAAACAACATCCAGTGTGGAAGGAGGGAGACTCTACAATTCTACAGGTGGGTGTGGGTGCATTTCCCAAACAGACTTTGTTGTATCGGTGGGGGGAGGAAAGAAGACCACTGAGGGCCGGAACATCGCGGGGGGTGTGTGTGTGTGTGGTAGTGTGTGTGGGGGCCTTGCTTACAACTAGGCCCCCCCCCCACAATTGGAACCCCCCCCACCCCCCCCCACATTTGCCTAGCCTGGGATAGCAGGAGCTACCAGGCTGAAGATTCTTTAATCACCCAATTAGAGATCGTTTAGGATTGTGTGCCTGGTGGCTCCAGCTACCCCAGGTGAAGACGTCTTCTCCCCCCACCTGAAGACCAACCCAAAGACTGTGTTTTTTGTGTGTTTTGCCATCTGGGGAGTGCACCCACCCACAGCTGCGAGGGGAGACCTGCCCTCGCAGCCCCCCCCCTTCCCACCCCCCTCTCTCTTTCTCCGTTACCCTCTGTTTCTCCCCTCTCTCTCTGAGGCCCCCTTTTCTTCCTAATTTAAAAAAAAAACCCAATTAAGACAACTGAGCAGAGGGAGCAAGGCCTCTCCCCAATTGTCAACGAGGGGAGAGGTGCCTCGTTAAGGGCTCCTCTGCTCAGTTAATATACGAGGCCATTAAAGACCATTAAGGCCTGTGACTTTGGGGTGGGTGTGGCCCTTAAAGGGACCCCGTGATGGCGACCCCATCCACGCCGGTGGCAGGGCCAGCAAGGACGTATGCGCAGGTGGCAACCGCTTCCACGGCCCCTCCTGCGCCACCCGCTGCCCTGCCACCATTTACACTTATAACCAGGAAACACGGGGTCAAGAGCTACACTCACCCCACAATGACCATTGAGGAGTGCGTGCGGGCGATGGCTGGGGTAGTCGGCCCCTCGGCCATTGTCGCAGCCTCCAAGATGTCTGGGAAGGCCGTGTTCTTCCTGGGGTCGGAGCGGGCGGTGTCCCTGGCCCTTGAAAAGGGGCTCACGGTGGGCGGGACGTTCCTGCCGGTGGACCCTCTCGAGGCCACCGCGCAGAGGGTCATCATTTCAAACGTCCCGCCCTTTGTTCCCGCTGAGCTCCTCCTCCCTCACCTACACCAACTGGGGGAGGTAAGGTCGGGGATCAACCCCATACCGCTCGGCCTCAGGGAGAACAGCCTGCGCCACGTGTTCTCCTTCCGCCGCCAGCTCTTTGTCCGGCTGGCGCGGGAGGAGACGACGGAGGGGTCTTTCAATGTGGTGCACGAGGGGACTGCCTACCGCGTCTTCTGGACGTCGGACGGCGTGCGGTGCCATGCCTGCAGAGAGGTGGGGCACGTTCGCAAGAACTGCCCCGCCTCCAAGGCCGCCAAACCACCGAAGGCGGCCAAGGCTGGCGCCGCCGCCACCCCTCCCCCTAGTTGCGTCCGCGTGCCGGGAGCCGTAGGTGCGCGAGCATCGTCGGAGGCCTTTGTTTTCAGGGCCTCCGGCGGGGGGGAGGGAGAGCGTCCGAGCGGAAAGAAGGCGCGGAACAAGAAGAAACATCTAGAGGCGGGTCCCCTCAGTGCGCCAGAAAGATTGACCACTGCGCTCAGCCCAACCCAGCCACCGGCGAGCGCGGGGTGCCCCGAGCCCGTGCCCGAGCCCTTGAACAACACCACAGAGGGGCCCGGGCGCGGGCAAGAAAAGGAAAAGGGGGGGGCGGAGCGGGAGGCCTCGGCAGACATGGAGGTCTCCCTGACTCCGCGCGCCCCCAGGAACAAAAGGAGGCACGGCTCCGATGAGACAGAGGGGGAACAACATCCCTCCGTGGAGGAGTTGGTGCCCGCCGCGTGTCCCGCGTCCCCAACCAGCGCCCCCAAGCAGCGCCGTAGGCGGGAGGAGTCTGTCCCCGGGGAGGGTGAAACAGTTGAGGCTGCCCAGCCTCTGCCTCCCGGGGATGGAGTGGAAGATCTGCCTGTCGTGGGGGGCGTGGGGACCGCGGAGGAATGCGTAGCCGCCGGGCCGGGCGTCCCGGGGACTGAGGCGGGCGAGGCCGAAAAGGCCGAACCTGAGCCCGCCCAGCCAATACCCAACTTCCCCCGGGAGACGCTCGACCCGGCAGAAACACAATTTACTGTTTTTAATGAAACTGTAGATGCTGGGCCGGGGGGTGGCAGCGGGGAGGGGGAGGAACACCCACCCTCGCCTCTTACTTTCGAGCTGGAGCACTTGGGGAGCCTGGGGATCTCCTATGGCCGGGTCTCTCCTTGTTCTCCGGTTCCTGGGGCGGAGGGGGAACCCCTTCCGCTGTCATTTCCCGACCCAGCACCATTTTTAAAAGAGCCCAGTGGGGACTCCTCTGCCGACGATCCTGGGGGTGGGATCGGGGCAGTGCCAGGGCCGGTTGGAGCGGCCGGTTCATTTGCCGTACCTTGTGCGGTCGATGGGCTGGCTGCTGGCGGCCACCTCCCGGAGGAGGACGGGGACTCGGTGGGGGACGCGGGTGAAGACCTAGAGACCACCGCCAGTGAGGCGGTGGATCTGCTCGCGGCCGCCGCTGAGGCCCTCCTCATTCCTGCAAAGGAACTCCGGGACTTTTTGGCCCAGAGCCGGGGTCGCCGCGACCAAGCCCGACTGGCCCTGGAAAAATGGTCCGAGCCAGAGCTGATCAAGGGGTCCGTCCGCGCCGCCGTTAAAACCTTGGCCGCGGGCGGGCCCTTGACAAAGGAGCAGCACCTTGAGCTGCGCGAGCTCGAGGGACTCCTCGCTGGGCTGCGGAGGGAGCGGAGTTCAACAAAAGACTCCGCTCCCTCCCCCACAATAGGTTAAGGTAGAGGCCATGAAGATAACCATAGCCAGCCTCAACATCAACGGCGGCAGAGGGGCACGCCGTAGATTTGACAATTTTTCGCTCCTGCGGGAGGGGAAATATGCGGTGTGCTTCCTGCAAGAAACCCACACCGTTCCGGGAGACGAAGCCACGTGGCTCCTGGAATGGCAAGGAGAGGTCCGCATGAGCCACCTCACCGCCATTTCTAGTGGGGTGGCCATCTTGCTGGGCCCGCATTTTCAGCCGGAGATCTTGGGGGTCGAGGAGCCCGTGCCAGGCCGCTTGCTGCACGTAACGGTTCGCCTGGGGGACGTGCCGCTCCATCTCGTGAACGTGTACGCCCCTCATCCCGGCCCGCAGCAAACGCGCTTCTTTGAAGAGGTGTCCGCTCTTCTTGGCTCCGTCGACGTCGGCGACTGCATTGTCCTCGGGGGGGATTTTAACTGCACCCTCGAGGCGAGGGACCGCTCCGGTGCCCCGCAGTGCATGACGGTGATGGAGAAGTTGAGGGACCTGGTCGGGTCCTTCGACTTGGTGGACGTCTGGCGAAATCTCCACCCCGACTCCAGCGCCTTTACTTGGGTGAGGCCTGGAGTTGGATGGTCTAGAGTCGACCGCCTTTACGTGTCTCGGGCGTACGTTTCCTGCGTCCCGGCGGCCTCCATGCGGCCGGTGCCGTGTTCGGACCACCACCTGGTGTGGGCGGAGCTCGCTTCGCTCCGCGCGAGGACGGGGTCCGCGTACTGGCACTTTAACAACCGGCTGCTGGAGGACGTGCGGTTCCAGGACTCGTTCCGTCGATTCTGGTCCGACTGGAGAAGGAAGCAGGGGGGCTTCCCCTCCTTGAGGCTATGGTGGGACGTGGGCAAGGCTCACGTCCGCGTCTTCTGTCAAGAGTACGCGAGGGGGTCGACCAAGAGGCGGGCGGCCAGAGTCGGGCGCCTAGAAAAAGAGGTGCTCGACCTGGAAGCCCGTCTCGGTCAAGTCGTCCAGGACCCGGCCCTGCGGACGGTGTACGAAGCGAAGAAGGCCGCGCTGAAGGACCTGCAGCTCGTCGGGTCCCGAGGCGCGTTCGTGAGGTCGCGGATCCGGTTCCTGCGGGATCTGGACCGCGGCTCCCCCTTCTTCTACTCGCTGGAAAAAAGGCAGAGTGTCCGTAAGCAGCTCTTGACGCTGCTGGCCGACGACGGCTCTCTCGTCTCGGATCCGGAGGGTGTCAACAACAGGGTCCGTGAATATTACGGGGCTCTGTTCTCTCCGGATCCGTCCAGCGAGGAAGCACGTAGAGTTTTGTGGGAGGACCTGCCGAAGGTCGGCCCGGAGGGCGCCGAAAATCTGGAAGCTCCGCTAAGCCTGGCGGAGCTGACCGGTGCCCTCGCCCGGCTCTCGAGGGGAAAATCCCCGGGGCTGGACGGGCTGACCGTGGAGTTCCACAGGGCGTTCTGGGACGTCCTGGGGGGCGACTACGCGCGGGTCCTGGGGGAAAGTCTGGCGACCGGGGAGATGCCCCTCTCTTGGCGCAGGGCAGTCATCGTCCTGCTGCCTAAGAAGGGCGATCTCCGCCTCCTTAAGAACTGGCGCCCGGTCTCCCTCCTCAGCACGGACTACAAAATCTTCGCCAGGGCGATGTCTGCTCGCCTTGGTGCCGTGCTGGACCACATGATCCACCCCGACCAGTCATACACGGTCCCGGGCCGGACAATCCACGATAACATCCATCTGGTCCGGGACCTCATCCATTGTTCCCAGGAGGCTGGTCTGTCGGTCGCCTTCCTATCCCTCGACCAAGAGAAGGCGTTCGACAGGGTGGATCACGACTATCTGCTCGGAACTCTGCGCGCTTTCGGGTTCGGGACGCATTTCGTCGCCCGGATCCGACTTTTGTACGCCGCCGCGGAGTGTCTGATTAAGGTTAACGGGTCCTTGACGGCGCCCCTTCGCTTTAGGAGAGGGGTGCGCCAGGGATGCCCCATGTCCGGCCAGTTATACGCCGTTTGCGTGGAGCCTTTCCTGCGCCTCTTGCGGACGAGGTTGACGGGACTGGCTCTGCAAGGGCCGGGCGTGGAGGTCGTCCTCTTGGCTTACGCCGATGACGTGCTCCTCGCAATAGAGGATCCCGCTGACCTGCGGAGGATGCGTGAGTGCCAGGAGATTTACTCGGCCGCGTCCTCCGCCAGGATCAACTGGGAGAAATGTTCCGGACTCCTGGTGGGTCAGTGGCGGGTGGACTCCCTGCCGGAGGAGCTCAGGCCTTTTGCCTGGAGCACGACCCATCTCCTCTATCTGGGAGTCTACCTTAGCCCCGACGAGGGAGCCTGGCCGGCGAACTGGCAGGAGCTGGAGGCCAAGGTCGCCGCTCGCCTAGGGCGCTGGACAGGACTGCTCCGAGTGCTGTCCTACAGGGGTCGAGCGCTAGTCATAAACCAGCTGGTGGCCGCAATGCTGTGGTACCGGCTGGTCACTTTGACCCCTCCCCCTGCGTTTGTCGCCAAGATACAGAAGAAGCTGGTGGACTTCTTCTGGAACAACAGGAAGCACTGGGTCTCTGCCGCGGTCTTGAGTCTCCCGCTTGAGGAGGGCGGTCAGTCGTTGGTGTGCGTCAGCGCCCAGCTCGCGACTTTCCGTCTTCAGACCCTGCAGAGATACCTTTACGTCGAGCCCCCTCCTAGGTGGTGTGCTCTGGCGAGGTATTTCTTCCGCCAGCAGCTCGACCTCAATTATGACACGCAGCTCCTGTTTGTGAACTTGGGGGGTGCCAGGACCGCCCTCCGGGAGCTGCCTGTCTTTTACAGGGAACTCATCAGGGTCTGGAACAAAGTCTCCACCAAGCGCAGCTCTCCGCCGGCTGGAGTGGCGGCCGTCCTGCAGGAACCGCTGCTCGGGAATCCGTACCTCCACGGCCGAGGCTTTATGTGGCGGTCGGAAGAGAGGGCTGTGGCTGGTGAGGTGACCAGGGTCAGGGACCTGCTCGATGGCGGAGGAGCGGGCTGGATGGCGCCAGACACGCTGGCGCGGCGCCTAAATTCTGCCAACGTCCGCCACGCGGCCGATGCCATCGAGTCGCTAAAAACAGCTCTGGGCCCTGACTCCGTTAGGTGCATCGAGGAGGCTCAAGCACGTGGGGAGATCCCGTCCGAACTGACCCCCGTCCGGACGGAATTCCTCATCGGCGCCAAACCCCGGAACCTCCCTCGGGGGCCGGCGCCTCACAACTTGAGCCGCCTCGGGGAAATCCCCTCCGTGCCTTTCAGTTCCGCGCGGAGGGGTTTCCTGTACGGGCTGCTCCTGCACACCCTCAACTTTGCCATCCTCGCCGGCCGTCCGGACACGCCATGGCGTACCATCTTGCCGTCCGGAGGAGGCGGGGGTCCCCGATGGAGGGCACTCTACGCAGGGGTCCTCCCACTATTCATCGGGGACTTGGCCTGGAGGGTGGTGCACGGAGCAGTGCCGTGCAACAAATTTTTAAGCCGGTTCACGGACTCCCAGGCCGCCTGCAATTTCTGCGGTCTGGAGGAGTCCGTGTTCCATGTTTTTATTGAATGCACGAGGTTGCAGCCCCTGTTCCACTATTTGAAGGGGCTGCTCCTGAAATTCTGGCTGCACTTCAGTCCCACTCTCCTGATCTTTGGGCACCCTGTGCGGAGGGGAGCAGGTAGGTCCGAAGGCCTCCTCGTAGGACTGCTCCTGGGCACGGCCAAGGGTGCCATCAGCCGGTCCAGGCAGCGGGCGGTCGAGGGGGTCGTTCAACCTGACTGCCTGCCTCTCTTCCGCTCTTACATCCGGTCCAGGGTGTCCTTGGAGATGGAGCACGCGGTGTCCACCGGTACGCTCGCGGCCTTCCGCGAGAGGTGGGCACCGGAGGGACTGGAGTGCATCATCACGCCCGGCAACCAAATTTTAATTTGATTTTACGTTTTTAAGTTTAATTTGTTTTAATTGCCGGTGCTTTTAGTGTCCCCCTTCCCTTTTATAGGGGGCACTGGAAAAATTTGATTTTAGCGCCCCAAAAAAAAAACCAAAAAACAAAAAAAAAAAAGGGGCCTTGAAAATGTCTGGAGTGTCACCCAGGTCGGGTGGCACCGTTTAATGTTTTTATGTTTTGCAGGTAAACTCAAAAGAGTTTCATGCACAAGGACCTTGGTGCCGTGCTGGACCACATGATCCACCCCGACCAGTCATACACGGTCCCGGGCCGGACAATCCACGACAACATCCATCTGGTCCGGGACCTCATCCATTGCTCCCAGGAGGCTGGTCTGTCGGTCGCCTTCCTATCCCTCGACCAAGAGAAGGCGTTCGACAGGGTGGATCACGACTATCTGCTCGGAACTCTGCGCGCTTTCGGGTTCGGGACGCATTTCGTCGCCCGGATCCGACTTTTGTACGCCGCCGCGGAGTGTCTGATTAAGGTTAACGGGTCCTTGACGGCGCCCCTTCGCTTTAGGAGAGGGGTGCGCCAGGGATGCCCCATGTCCGGCCAGTTATACGCCGTTTGCGTGGAGCCTTTCCTGCGCCTCTTGCGGACGAGGTTGACGGGACTGGCTCTGCAAGGGCCGGGCATGGAGGTCGTCCTCTCGGCTTACGCCGATGACGTGCTCCTCGCGATAGAGGATCCCGCTGACCTGCGGAGGATGCGTGAGTGCCAGGAGATTTACTCGGCCGCGTCCTCCGCCAGGATCAACTGGGAGAAATGTTCCGGACTCCTGGTGGGTCAGTGGCGGGTGGACTCCCTGCCGGAGGAGCTCAGGCCTTTTGCCTGGAGCACGACCCATCTCCTCTATCTGGGAGTCTACCTTAGCCCCGACGAGGGAGCCTGGCCGGCGAACTGGCAGGAGCTGGAGGCCAAGGTCGCCGCTCGCCTAGGGCGCTGGACAGGACTGCTCCGAGTGCTGTCCTACAGGGGTCGAGCGCTAGTCATAAACCAGCTGGTGGCCGCAATGCTGTGGTACCGGCTGGTCACTTTGACCCCTCCCCTTGCGTTTGTCGCCAAGATACAGAAGAAGCTGGTGGACTTCTTCTGGAACAACAGGAAGCACTGGGTCTCTGCTGCGGTCTTGAGTCTCCCGCTTGAGGAGGGCGGTCAGTCGTTGGTGTGCGTCAGCGCCCAGCTCGCGACTTTCCGTCTTCAGACCCTGCAGAGATACCTTTACGTCGAGCCCCCTCCTAGGTGGTGTGCTCTGGCGAGGTATTTCTTCCGCCAGCAGCTCGACCTCAATTATGACACGCAGCTCCTGTTTGTGAACTTGGGGGGTGCCAGGACCGCCCTCCGGGAGCTGCCTGTCTTTTACAGGGAACTCATCAGGGTCTGGAACAAAGTCTCCACCAAGCGCAGCTCTCCGCCGGCTGGAGTGGCGGCCGTCCTGCAGGAGCCGCTGCTCGGGAATCCGTACCTCCACGGCCGAGGTTTCATGTGGCGGTCGGAAGAGAGGGCTGTGGCTGGTGAGGTGACCAGGGTCAGGGACCTGCTCGATGGCGGAGGAGCGGGCTGGATGGCGCCAGACACGCTGGCGCGGCGCCTTAATTCTGCCAACGTCCGCCACGCGGCCGATGCCATCGAGTCGCTAAAAACAGCTCTGGGCCCTGACTCCGTTAGGTGCATCGAGGAGGCTCAAGCACGTGGGGAGATCCCGTCCGAACTGACCCCCGTCCGGACGGAATTCCTCATCGGCGCCAAACCCCGGAACCTCCCTCGGGGGCCGGCGCCTCACAACTTGAGCCGCCTCGGGGAAATCCCCTCCGTGCCTTTCAGTTCCGCGCGGAGGGGTTTCCTGTACGAGCTGCTCCTGCACACCCTCAATTTTGCCATCCTCGCCGGCCGTCCGGACACGCCATGGCGTACCATCTTGCCGTCCGGAGGAGGCGGGGGTCCCCGATGGAGGGCACTCTACGCAGGGGTCCTCCCACTATTCATCGGGGACTTGGCCTGGAGGGTGGTGCACGGAGCAGTGCCGTGCAATAAATTTTTAAGCCGGTTCACGGACTCCCAGGCCGCCTGCAATTTCTGCGGTCTGGAGGAGTCCGTGTTCCATGTTTTTATTGAGTGCACGAGGTTGCAGCCCCTGTTCCATTATTTGAAGGGGCTGCTCCTGAAATTCTGGCTGCACTTCAGTCCCACACTCCTGATCTTTGGGCACCCTGTGCGGAGGGGAGCGGGTAGGTCCGAGGGCCTCCTCGTGGGACTGCTCCTGGGCACGGCCAAGGGTGCCATCAGCCGGTCCAGGCAGCGGGCGGTCGAGGGGGTCGTTCAACCTGACTGCCTGCCTCTCTTCCGCTCTTACATCCGGTCCAGGGTGTCCTTGGAGATGGAGCACGCGGTGTCCACCGGTACGCTCGCGGCCTTCCGCGAGAGGTGGGCACCGGAGGGACTGGAGTGCATCATCACGCCCGGCAACCAAATTTTAATTTGATTTTACGTTTTAAACTTTAATTTGTTTTCATTGCCGGTGCTTTTAGTGTCCCCCTTCCCTTTTATAGGGGGCACTGGGGAAAATTGTGAATTTAGTGCCCAAAAAAAAAAAACAAAAAAAGAAAAAAAAGAAAAAAAAAAAAAAGGGGGGGGAAAAAAAATAAAAGGGCCTTGTAAATGTCTGGAGTGTCACCCAGGTCGGGTGGCACAGTTTAATGTTTTATGTTTTGCAGGTGAACCCCAAAAGAGTTTCATGCACAAGGACCAATTGTGAGCAGTGGAGGCGTGTCCTGCTCAGTTGGAGCTGTGAGCAGTGAGAGAAGCAGCTATCAACTTTTGCTCCTGCCTGGAGAGCCCTGAGACCAGCCCAGGAAGAGAAGGAGGGAAGGGGCTTCACCACCAACTTTTACCCAGAGGGAGAGGAGGAGAACAGAAAACATTTACCAACTTTTAACATTCTGCAAAGAGTTGGAGAGAAGGGGAAAAGACCAAAACAACATCCAGTGTGGAAGGAGGGAGACTCTACAATTCTACAGGTGGGTGTGGGTGCATTTCCCAAACAGACTTTGTTGTATCGGTGGGGGGAGGAAAGAAGACCACTGAGGGCCGGAACATCGCGGGGGGTGTGTGTGTGTGTGGTAGTGTGTGTGGGGGCCTTGCTTACAACTAGGCCCCCCCCACAATTGGAACCCCCCCCACCCCCCCCACATTTGCCTAGCCTGGGATAGCAGGAGCTACCAGGCTGAAGTTTCTTTAAATCACCCTATTAAAGATCGTTAGGAGTGTGTGCCTGGTGGCTCTAGCTACCCCAGGTGAAGACATCTTCTCCCCCCACCTGAAGACCACCCCAAAGACTTTTTGTTTTGCCATCTGGGATTGCACCCACCCACAGCTGCGAGGGGAGACCTGCCCTCGCAGTTCCCCCCCCCCCTTCCCACCCCCCTCTCTCTTTCTCTGTTACTCTGTTTCTCCCCTCTCTCTCTGAGGCCTCTTTCTTCCAAATTAATAAAAAAAAAACAATTAAGACAACTGAGCAGAGGGAGCAAGGCCTCTCCCCAATTGCCAACGAGGGGAGAGGTGCCTCGTTAAGGGCTCCTCTGCTCAGTTAATATACGAGGCCATTAAAGACCATTAAGGCCTGTGACTTTGGGGTGGGTGTAGCCCTTAAAGGGACCCCGTGATGGCGACCCCATCCACGCCGGTGGCAGGGCCAGCGAAGACGTATGCGCAGGTGGCAACCGCTTCCACGGCACCTCCTGCGTCACCCGCTGCCCTGCCACCTTTCAAACTTATAACCAGGAAACACGGGGTCAAGAGCTACACTCACCCCACAATGAGCATCGAGGAGTGCGTGCGGGCGATGGCTGGGGTAGTCGGCCCCTCGGCCATTGTCGCAGCCTCCAAGATGTCTGGGAAGGCTGTGTTCTTCCTGGGGTCGGAGCGAGCGGTGTCCCTGGCCCTCGAAAGGGGGCTCACGGTGGGCGGGACGTTCCTGCCGGTGGATCCTCTCGAGGCCACCGCGCAGAGGGTCATCGTGTCGAACGTCCCGCCCTTTGTTCCCGCTGAGCTCCTCCTCCCTCACCTACAACAACTGGGGGAGGTAAGGTCAGGGATCAACCCCATACCGCTCGGCCTCAGGGAGAACAGCCTGCGCCACGTGTTCTCCTTCCGCCGCCAGCTCTTTGTCCGGCTGGCGCGGGAGGACACGACGGAGGGGTCTTTTAATGTGGTGCACGAGGGGACTGCCTACCGCGTCTTCTGGACGTCGGACGGCGTGCGGTGCCATGCCTGCAGAGAGGTGGGGCACATTCCCAAGAACTGCCCCGCCTCCAAGGCCGCCAAACCACCAAAGGCGGCCAAGGCTGGCGCCGCCGCCACCCCTCCCCCTAGTTGCGTCCGCGTGCCGGGAGCCATAGGTGCGCGGGCATCGTCGGAGGCCTTTGTTTTCAGGGCCTCCGGCGGGGGGGAGGGAGAGCGTCCGAACGGAAGGAAGGCGCGGAAGAAGACGAGACACCTAGAGGCGGGTCCCCTCGGTGCACCAGACAATTTGTTTACCGCGCTCGGCCCAACCCAGTCACCGGCGAGCGCGGGGTGCCCCGAGCCCGTGCCCGGGCCCTTGAATAACACCACAGAGGGGCCCAGGCGCGGGCAAGAAAAGGAAAAGGGGGGGGCGGAGCGGGAGGCCTCGGCAGACATGGGGGTCTCCCTGCCTCCGCGCGCCCCCAGGAACAAAAAGAGGCACCGCCCCAATGAGGCGGAGGGGGAACAACATCCCTCCGCGGAGGAGGCGGTGCCCGCCGCGTGTCCCGCGTCCCCCACCAGCGCTCCCAAATTGCGCTGCAGGCGCGAAGAGTCTGTCCCCGGGGAGGGTGAGGCAGTCGAGGCTGCCCAGCCGCTGCCTCCTGGGGATGGAGTGGAAGATGTGCCTGTCGTGGGGGGCGTGGGGCCAGCGGAAGAATGCATTGCCGCCGGGCCGGGCGTCCCGGGGACTGAGGCGGGCGGGGCTGAAAAGGCCGAACTTGAGCCCGCCCAGCCAATACCCAACTTCCCCCGGGAGTCGCTCGACCCGGCAGAAACACAATTTATTGATTTTAATGAAACTGTAGATGCTGGGCCGGGGGGTGGCAGCGGGGAGGGGGAGGAACACCCACCCTCGCCTCTTGCTGTGGAGCTGGAGCACTTGGAGAGCCTGGGGATTTCCTATGGCCGGGTCTCTCCTTGTTCCCCGGTTCCTGGGGCGGAGGGGGAACCCCTTCCGCTGTCATTTCCCGACCCAGCACCATTTTTAAAAGAGCCCAGTGGGGACTCCTCTGCCAACGATCCTGGGGGTGGGATCGGGGCAGAGCCAGGGCCGGTTGGAGCGGCCGGTTCATTTGCCGTACCTTGTGCGGTCGATGGGCCGGCTGCTGGCGGCCACCTCCCGGAGGAGGACGGGGACTCGGTGGGGGACGCGGGTGAAGACCTAGAGACCACCGCCAGCGAGGCGGTGGATCTGCTCGCGGCCGCCGCCGAGACCATCCTCATTCCTGCAAGGGAACTCCGGGACTTTTTGGCCCAGAGCCGGGGTCGCTGCAACCAAGCCCGACTGGCCCTGGAAAAATGGTCCGAGCCAGAGCTGATCAAGGGGTCCGTCCGCGCCGCCGTCAAAACCTTGGCCGCGGGCGGGCCTTTGACAAAGGCGCAACACCTTGAGCTGCGCGAGCTCGAGGGACTCCTCGCTGGGCTGCGGAGGGAGCGGAGTTCAACAAAAGACTCCGCTCCCTCCCCCACAATAGGTTAAGGTAGAGGTTGCACTATGCTTTTGCCATGAAGATAACCATAGCCAGCCTCAACATCAACGGCGGCAGAGGGGCACGCCGTAGATTTGACAATTTTTCGCTCCTGCGGGAGGGGAAATATGCGGTGTGCTTCCTGCAAGAAACCCACACCGTTCCGGGAGACGAAGCCACGTGGCTCCTGGAATGGCAAGGAGAGGTCCGCATGAGCCACCTCACCGCCATTTCTAGTGGGGTGGCCATCTTGCTGGGCCCGCATTTTCAGCCGGAGATCTTGGGGGTCGAGGAGCCCGTGCCAGGCCGCTTGCTGCACGTAACGGTTCGCCTGGGGGACGTGCCGCTCCATCTCGTGAGCGTGTACGCCCCTCAGCCCGGCCCGCAGCAAACGCGCTTCTTTGAAGAGGTGTCCGCTCTTCTTGGCTCCGTCGACGTCGGCGACTGCATTGTCCTCGGGGGGGATTTTAACTGCACCCTCGAGGCGCGGGACCGCTCCGGTGCCCCGCAGTGCATGACGGCGATGGAGAAGTTGAGGGACCTGGTCGGGTCCTTCGACTTGGTGGACGTCTGGCGAAATCTCCACCCCGACTCCAGCGCCTTTACTTGGGTGAGGCCTGGAGTTGGATGGTCTAGAGTCGACCGCCTTTACGTGTCTCGGGCGTACGTTTCCTGCGTCCCGGCGGCCTCCATGCGGCCGGTGCCGTGTTCGGACCACCACCTGGTGTGGGCGGAGCTCGCTTCGCTCCGCGCGAGGACGGGGTCCGTGTACTGGCACTTTAACAACCGGCTGCTGGAGGACGTGCGGTTCCAGGACTCGTTCCGTCGATTCTGGTCCGACTGGAGAAGGAAGCAGGGGGGCTTCCCCTCCTTGAGGCTATGGTGGGACGTGGGCAAGGCTCACGTCCGCGTCTTCTGTCAAGAGTACGCGAGGGGGTTGACCAAGAGGCGGGCGGCCAGAGTCGGGCGCCTAGAAAAAGAGGTGCTCGACCTGGAAGCCCGTCTCGGTCAAGTCGTCCAGGACCCGGCCCTGCGGACGGTGTACGAAGCGAAGAAGGCCGCGCTGAAGGACCTGCAGCTCGTCGGGTCCCGAGGCGCGTTCGTGAGGTCGCGGATCCGGTTCCTGCGAGATCTGGACCGCGGCTCCCCCTTCTTCTACTCGCTGGAAAAAAGGCAGAGTGTCCGTAAGCAGCTCTTGACGCTGCTGGCCGACGACGGCTCTCTCGTCTCGGATCCGGAGGGCGTCAACAACAGGGTCCGTGAATATTACGGGGCTCTGTTCTCTCCGGATCCGTCCAGCGAGGAAGCGCGTAGAGTTTTGTGGGAGGACCTGCCGAAGGTCAGCCCGGAGGGCGCCGAAAATCTGGAAGCTCCGCTAAGCCTGGCGGAGCTGACCGGTGCCCTCGCCCGGCTCTCGAGGGGAAAATCTCCGGGGCTGGACGGGCTGACCGTGGAGTTCCACAGGGCGTTCTGGGACGTCCTGGGGAGCGACTACGCGCGGGTCCTGGGGGAAAGTCTGGCGACCGGGGAGATGCCCCTCTCTTGGCGCAGGGCAGTCATCGTCCTGCTGCCTAAGAAGGGCGATCTCCGCCTCCTTAAGAACTGGCGCCCGGTCTCCCTCCTCAGCACGGACTACAAAATCTTCGCCAGGGCGATGTCTGCTCGCCTTGGTGCCGTGCTGGACCACATGATCCACCCCGACCAGTCCTACACGGTCCCGGGCCGGACAATCCACGATAACATCCATCTGGTCCGGGACCTCATCCATTGTTCCCAGGAGGCTGGTCTGTCGGTCGCCTACCTATCCCTCGACCAAGAGAAGGCGTTCGACAGGGTGGATCACGACTATCTGCTCGGAACTCTGCGCGCTTTCGGGTTCGGGACGCATTTCGTCGCCCGGATCCGACTTTTGTACGCCGCCGCGGAGTGTCTGATTAAGGTTAACGGGTCCTTGACGGCGCCCCTTCGCTTTAGGAGAGGGGTGCGCCAGGGATGCCCCATGTCCGGCCAGTTATATGCTGTTTGCGTGGAGCCTTTCCTGCGCCTCTTGCGGACGAGGTTGACGGGACTGGCTCTGCAAGGGCCGGGCGTGGAGGTCGTCCTCTCGGCTTACGCCGATGACGTGCTCCTCGCGGTAGAGGATCCTGCTGACCTGCGGAGGATGCGTGAGTGCCAGGAGATTTACTCGGCCGCGTCCTCCGCCAGGATCAACTGGGAGAAATGTTCCGGACTCCTGGTGGGTCAGTGGCGGGTGGACTCCCTGCCGGAGGAGCTCAGGCCTTTTGCCTGGAGCACGACCCATCTCCTCTATCTGGGAGTCTACCTTAGCCCCGACGAGGGAGCCTGGCCGGCGAACTGGCAGGAGCTGGAGGCCAAGGTCGCCGCTCGCCTAGGGCGCTGGACAGGACTGCTCCGAGTGCTGTCCTACAGGGGTCGAGCGCTAGTCATAAACCAGCTGGTGGCCGCAATGTTGTGGTACCGGCTGGTCACTTTGACCCCTCCCCCTGCGTTTGTCGCCAAGATACAGAAGAAGCTGGTGGACTTCTTCTGGAACAACAGGAAGCACTGGGTCTCTGCCGCGGTCCTGAGTCTCCCGCTTGAGGAGGGCGGTCAGTCGTTGGTGTGCGTCAGCGCCCAGCTCGCGACTTTCCGTCTTCAGACCCTGCAGAGATACCTTTACGTCGAGCCCCCTCCTAGGTGGTGTGCTCTGGCGAGGTATTTCTTCCGCCAGCAGCTCGACCTCAATTATGACACGCAGCTCCTGTTTGTGAACTTGGGGGGTGCCAGGACCGCCCTCCGGGAGCTGCCTGTCTTTTACAGGGAACTCATCAGGGTCTGGAACAAAGTCTCCACCAAGCGCAGCTCTCCGCCGGCTGGAGTGGCGGCCGTCCTGCAGGAACTGCTGCTCGGGAATCCGTACCTCCACGGCCGAGGTTTTATGTGGCGGTCGGAAGAGAGGGCTGTGGCTGGTGAGGTGACCAGGGTCAGGGACCTGCTCGATGGCGGAGGAGCGGGCTGGATGGCGCCAGACACGCTGGCGCGGCGCCTAAATTCTGCCAACGTCCGCTACGCGGCCGATGCCATCGAGTCGCTAAAAACAGCTCTGGGCCCTGACTCCATTAGGTGCATCGAGGAGGCTCAAGCACGTGGGGAGATCCCGTCCGAACTGACCCCCGTCCGGACGGAATTCCTCATCGGCGCCAAACCCCGGAACCTCCCTCGGGGGCCGGCGCCTCACAACTTGAGCCGCCTCGGGGAAATCCCCTCCGTGCCTTTCAGTTTCGCGCGGAGGGGTTTCCTGTACGGGCTGCTCCTGCACACCCTCAACTTTGCCATCCTCGCCGGCCGTCCGGACACGCCATGGCGTACCATCTTGCCGTCCGGAGGAGGCGGGGGTCCCCGATGGAGGGCACTCTACGCAGGGGTCCTCCCACTATTCATCGGGGACTTGGCCTGGAGGGTGGTGCACGGAGCAGTGCCGTGCAACAAATTTTTAAGCCAGTTCACGGACTCCCAGGCCGCCTGCAATTTCTGCGGTCTGGAGGAGTCCGTGTTCCATGTTTTTATTGAGTGCACAAGGTTGCAGCCCCTGTTCCATTATTTGAAGGGGCTGCTCCTGAAATTCTGGCTGCACTTCAGTCCCACTCTCCTGATCTTTGGGCACCCTGTGCGGAGGGGAGCGGGTAGGTCCGAGGGCCTCCTCGTAGGACTGCTCCTGGGCACGGCCAAGGGTGCCATCAGCCGGTCCAGGCAGCGGGCGGTCGAGGGGGTCGTTCAACCTGACTGCCTGCCTCTCTTCCGCTCTTACATCCGGTCCAGGGTGTCCTTGGAGATGGAGCACGCGGTGTCCACCGGTACGCTCGTGTACTTCCGCGAGAGGTGGGCACCGGAGGGACTGGAGTGCATCATCACGCCCGGCAACCAAATTTTAATTTGATTTTACGTTTTAAAGTTTAATTTGTTTTCATTGCCGGTGCTTTTAGTGTCCCCCTCCCCTTTTGTAGGGGGCACTGGAAAAATTTGATTTTAGCGCCCCAAAAAAAAACCAAAAACCAAAAAAAAAAGGGGCCTTGAAAATATCTGCTGTGTCACCCAGGTCGGGTGGCATGGTTTTAATGTTTTATGTTTTTGCAGGTTGACTCAAAAGAGTTTCATGCACAAGGACCAATTGTGAGCAGTGGAGGCGTGTCCTGCTCAGTTGGAGCTGTGAGCAGTGAGAGAAGCAGCTATCAACTTTTGCTCCTGCCTGGAGAGCCCTGAGACCAGCCCAGGAAGAGAAGGAGGGAAGGGGCTTCACCACCAACTTTTACCCAGAGGGAGAGGAGGAGAACAGAAAACATTTACCAACTTTTAACATTCTGCAAAGAGTTGGAGAGAGGGGGAAAAGACCAAAACAACATCCAGTGTGGAAGGAGGGAGACTCTACAATTCTACAGGTGGGTGTGGGTGCATTTCCCAAACAGACTTTGTTGTATCGGTGGGGGGAGGAAAGAAGACCACTGAGGGCCGGAACATCGCGGGGGGTGTGTGTGTGTGTGGTAGTGTGTGTGGGGGCCTTGCTTACAACTAGGCCCCCCCCACAATTGGAACCCCCCCCACCCCCCCCACATTTGCCTAGCCTGGGATAGCAGGAGCTACCAGGCTGAAGTTTCTTTAAATCACCAATTAACATTGTTAGGAGTGTGTGCCTGGTGGCTCTAGCTACCCCAGGTGAAGACATCTTCTCCCCCCACCTGAAGACCAACCCAAAGACTGTGCTTGTGTGTTTTGCCATCTGGGGAGTGCACCCACCCACAGCTGTGAGGGGAGACCTGCCCTCGCAGTTCCCCCCCCCCCTTCCCACCCCCCTCTCTCCTTCTCCGTTACTCTCTGTTTCTCCCCTCTCTCTCTGAGAGCCCTTTTCCTCCCAAATCAATTTAAAAAAAAAACAATTGAGACAACTGAGCAGAGGGAGCAAGGCCTCTCCCCAATTGCCAACGAGGGGAGAGGTGCCTCGTTAAGGGCTCCTCTGCTCAGTTAATATACGAGGCCATTAAAGACCATTAAGGCCTGTGACTTTGGGGTGGGTGTGGCCCTTAAAGGGACCCCGTGATGGCGACCCCATCCACGCCGGTGGCAGGGCCAGCGAAGACGTATGCGCAGGTGGCAACCGCTTCCACGGCACCTCCTGCGCCACCCGCTGCCCTGCCACCTTTCAGACTTATAACCAGGAAACACGGGGTCAAGAGCTACACTCACCCCACAATGAGCATCGAGGAGTGCGTGCGGGCGATGGCTGGGGTAGTCGGCCCCTCGGCCATTGTCGCAGCCTCCAAGATGTCTGGGAAGGCTGTGTTCTTCCTGGGGTCGGAGCGAGCGGTGTCCCTGGCCCTCGAAAGGGGGCTCACGGTGGGCGGGACGTTCCTACCGGTGGATCCTCTCGAGGCCACCGCGCAGAGGGTCATCGTGTCGAACGTCCCGCCCTTTGTTCCCGCTGAGCTCCTCCTCCCTCACCTACAACAACTGGGGGAGGTAAGGTCAGGGATCAACCCCATACCGCTCGGCCTCAGGGAGAACAGCCTGCGCCACGTGTTCTCCTTCCGCCGCCAGCTCTTTGTCCGGCTGGCGCGGGAGGACGCGACGGAGGGGTCTTTTAATGTGGTGCACGAGGGGACTGCCTACCGCGTCTTCTGGACGTCGGACGGCGTGCGGTGCCATGCCTGCAAGGAGGTGGGGCACGTTCGCAAGAACTGCCCCGCCTCCAAGGCCGCCAAACCACCGAAGGCGGCCAAGGCTGGCGCCGCCGCCACCCCTCCCCCTAGCTGCGTCCGCGTGCCGGGAGCCATGGGTGCGCGGGCATCGTCGGGGGCCTTTGTTTTCAGGGCCTCCGGCGGGGGGGAGGGAGAGCGTCCGACCGGAAAGAAGGCGCGGAAGAAGGCAAAACATCCAGAGGCGGGTCCCCTCGGTGCGCCGGAAAGTTTGACCACCGCGCTCAGCCCAACCCAGTCACCGGCAAGCGCGGGGTGCCCTGAGCCCGTGCCCGAGCCCTTGACCAATACCGCAGAGGGGCTCGGGCGAGGGCAAGACAAGGAAAAGGGGGGTGCGGAGCGGGAGGCCTCGGCAGACATGGAGGTCTCCCTGCTTTCGCGCACCCCCAGGAACAAAAAGAGGCACCGCCCCAATGAGGCGGAGGGGGAACAACATCCCTCCGCGGAGGAGTCGGTGCCCGCCGCGTGTCCCGCGTCCCCCACCAGCGCCCCCAAGCAGCGCCGTAGGCGGGAGGAGTCTGTCCCCGGGGAGGGTGAGACAGTCGAGGCTGCCCAGCCTCTGCCTCCCGGGGATGGCATGGAAGATCTGCCTGTCGTGGGGGGGCGTGGGGACCGCGGAGGAATGCATTGCCGCCGGGCCGGGCGTCCCGGGGACTGAGGCGGGCAGGGCCAAAAAGGCCGAACCTGATCCCGCCCAGCCAATACCCAACTTCCCCCGGGAGTCGCTCGACCCGGCAGAAACACAATTTATTGATTTTAATGAAACTGTAGATGCTGGGCCGGGGGGTGGCAGCGGGGAGGGGGAGGAACACCCACCCTCGCCCCTTACTTTGGAGCTGGTGCACTTGGGGAGCCTGGGGATTTCCTATGGCCGGGTCTCTCCTTGTTCCCCAGTTCCTGGGGCGGAGGGGGAACCCCTTCCGCTGTCATTTCCCGACCCAGCACCATTTTTAAGAGAGCCCAGTGGGGACTCCTCTGCCGACGATCCTGGGGGTGGGATCGGGGCAGAGCCAGGGCCGGTTGGAGCAGCCGGTTCATTTGCCGTACCTTGTGCGGTCGATGGGCCGGCTGCTGGCGGCCACCTCCCGGAGGAGGACGGGGACTCGATGGGGGACGCGGGTGAAGACCTAGAGACCACCGCCAGCGAGGCGGTGGATCTGCTCGCGGCCGCCGCCGAGACCATCCTCATTCCTGCAAAGGAACTCCGGGACTTTTTGGCCCAGAGCCGGGGTCGCTGCAACCAAGCCCGACTGGCCCTGGAAAAATGGTCCGAGCCAGAGCTGATCAAGGGGTCCGTCCACGCCGCCGTCAAAACCTTGGCCGCGGGCGGGCCCTTGACAAAGGCGCAACACTTTGAGCTGCGCGAGCTCGAGGGACTCCTCGCTGGGCTGCGGAGGGAGCGGAGTTCAACAAAAGACTCCGCTCCCTCCCCCACAATAGGTTAAGGTAGAGGTTGCACTATGCTTTTGCCATGAAGATAACCATAGCCAGCCTCAACATCAACGGCGGCAGAGGGGCACGCCGTAGATTTGACAATTTTTCGCTTCTGCGGGAGGGGAAATATGCGGTGTGCTTTCTGCAAGAAACCCACACCGTTCCGGGAGACGAAGCCACGTGGCTCCTGGAATGGCAAGGAGAGGTCCGCATGAGCCACCTCACCGCCATTTCTAGTGGGGTGGCCATCTTGCTGGGCCCGCATTTTCAGCCGGAGATCTTGGGGGTCGAGGAGCCCGTGCCAGGCCGCTTGCTGCACGTAACGGTTCGCCTGGGGGACGTGTCGCTCCATCTCGTGAACGTGTACGCCCCTCAGCCCGGCCCGCAGCAAACGCGCTTCTTTGAAGAGGTGTCCGCTCTTCTTGGCTCCGTTGACGTCGGCGACTGCATTGTCCTCGGGGGGGATTTTAACTGCACCCTCGAGGCGAGGGACCGCTCCGGTGCCCCACAGTGCATGACGGCGATGGAGAAGTTGAGGGACCTGGTCGGGTCCTTCGACTTGGTGGACGTCTGGCGAAATCTCCACCCCGACTCCAGCGCCTTTACTTGGGTGAGGCCTGGAGTTGGATGGTCTAGAGTCGACCGCCTTTACGTGTCTCGGGCGTACGTTTCCTGCGTCCCGGCGGCCTCCATGCGGCCGGTGCCGTGTTCGGACCACCACCTGGTGTGGGCGGAGCTCGCTTCGCTCCGCGCGAGGACGGGGTCCGCGTACTGGCACTTTAACAACCGGCTGCTGGAGGACGTGCGGTTCCAGGACTCGTTCCGTCGATTCTGGTCCGACTGGAGAAGGAAGCAGGGGGGCTTCCCCTCCTTGAGGCTATGGTGGGACGTGGGCAAGGCTCACGTCCGCGTCTTCTGTCAAGAGTACGCGAGGGGGTCGACCAAGAGGCGGGCGGCCAGAGTCGGGCGCCTAGAAAAAGAGGTGCTCGACCTGGAAGCCCGTCTCGGTCAAGTCGTCCAGGACCCGACCCTGCGGACGGTGTACGAAGCGAAGAAGGCCGCGCTGAAGGACCTGCAGCGCGTCGGGTCCCGAGGCGCGTTCGTGAGGTCGCGGATCCGGTTCCTGCGGGATCTGGACCGCGGCTCCCCCTTCTTCTACTCGCTGGAAAAAAGGCAGAGTGTCCGTAAGCAGCTCTTGACGCTGCTGGCCGACGACGGCTCTCTCGTCTCGGATCCGGAGGGCGTCAACAACAGGGCCCGTGAATATTACGGGGCTCTGTTCTCTCCGGATCCGTCCAGCGAGGAAGCGCGTAGAGTTTTGTGGGAGGACCTGCCGAAGGTCAGCCCGGAGGACGCCGAAAATCTGGAAGCTCCGCTAAGCCTGGCGGGGCTGACCGGTGCCCTCGACCGGCTCTCGAGGGGAAAATCCCCGGGGCTGGACGGGCTGACCGTGGAGTTCCACAGGGCGTTCTGGGACGTCCTGGGGAGCGACTACGCGCGGGTCCTGGGGGAAAGTCTGGCGACCGGGGAGATGCCCCTCTCTTGGCGCAGGGCAGTCATCGTCCTGCTGCCTAAGAAGGGCGATCTCCGCCTCCTTAAGAACTGGCGCCCGGTCTCCCTCCTCAGCACGGACTACAAAATCTTCGCCAGGGCGATGTCTGCTCGCCTTGGTGCCGTGCTGGACCACATGATCCACCCCGACCAGTCCTACACGGTCCCGGGCCGGACAATCCACGATAACATCCATCTGGTCCGGGACCTCATCCATTGTTCCCAGGAGGCTGGTCTGTCGGTCGCCTTCCTATCCCTCGACCAAGAGAAGGCGTTCGACAGGGTGGATCACGACTATCTGCTCGGAACTCTGCGCGCTTTCGGGTTCGGGACGCATTTCGTCGCCCGGATCCGACTTTTGTACGCCGCCGCGGAGTGTCTGATTAAGGTTAACGGGTCCTTGACGGCGCCCCTTCGCTTTAGGAGAGGGGTGCGCCAGGGATGCCCCATGTCCGGCCAGTTATACGCCGTTTGCGTGGAGCCTTTCCTGCGCCTCTTGCGGACGAGGTTGACGGGACTGGCTCTGCAAGGGCCGGGCGTGGAGGTCGTCCTCTCGGCTTACGCCGATGACGTGCTCCTCGCGGTAGAGGATCCCGCTGACCTGCGGAGGATGCGTGAGTGCCAGGAGATTTACTCGGCCGCGTCCTCCGCCAGGATCAACTGGGAGAAATGTTCCGGACTCCTGGTGGGTCAGTGGCGGGTGGACTCCCTGCCGGAGGAGCTCAGGCCTTTTGCCTGGAGCACGACCCATCTCCTCTATCTGGGAGTCTACCTTAGCCCCGACGAGGGAGCCTGGCCGGCGAACTGGCAGGAGCTGGAGGCCAAGGTCGCCGCTCGCCTAGGGCGCTGGACAGGACTGCTCCGAGTGCTGTCCTACAGGGGTCGAGCGCTAGTCATAAACCAGCTGGTGGCCGCAATGTTGTGGTACCGGCTGGTCACTTTGACCCCTCCCCCTGCGTTTGTCGCCAAGATACAGAAGAAGCTGGTGGACTTCTTCTGGAACAACAGGAAGCACTGGGTCTCTGCCGCGGTCCTGAGTCTCCCGCTTGAGGAGGGCGGTCAGTCGTTGGTGTGCGTCAGCGCCCAGCTCGCGACTTTCCGTCTTCAGACCCTGCAGAGATACCTTTACGTCGAGCCCCCTCCTAGGTGGTGTGCTCTGGCGAGGTATTTCTTCCGCCAGCAGCTCGACCTCAATTATGACACGCAGCTCCTGTTTGTGAACTTGGGGGGTGCCAGGACCGCCCTCCGGGAGCTGCCTGTCTTTTACAGGGAACTCATCAGGGTCTGGAACAAAGTCTCCACCAAGCGCAGCTCTCCGCCGGCTGGAGTGGCGGCCGTCCTGCAGGAACTGCTGCTCGGGAATCCGTACCTCCACGGCCGAGGTTTTATGTGGCGGTCGGAAGAGAGGGCTGTGGCTGGTGAGGTGACCAGGGTCAGGGACCTGCTCGATGGCGGAGGAGCGGGCTGGATGGCGCCAGACACGCTGGCGCGGCGCCTAAATTCTGCCAACGTCCGCTACGCGGCCGATGCCATCGAGTCGCTAAAAACAGCTCTGGGCCCTGACTCCATTAGGTGCATCGAGGAGGCTCAAGCACGTGGGGAGATCCCGTCCGAACTGACCCCCGTCCGGACGGAATTCCTCATCGGCGCCAAACCCCGGAACCTCCCTCGGGGGCCGGCGCCTCACAACTTGAGCCGCCTCGGGGAAATCCCCTCCGTGCCTTTCAGTTTCGCGCGGAGGGGTTTCCTGTACGGGCTGCTCCTGCACACCCTCAACTTTGCCATCCTCGCCGGCCGTCCGGACACGCCATGGCGTACCATCTTGCCGTCCGGAGGAGGCGGGGGTCCCCGATGGAGGGCACTCTACGCAGGGGTCCTCCCACTATTCATCGGGGACTTGGCCTGGAGGGTGGTGCACGGAGCAGTGCCGTGCAACAAATTTTTAAGCCAGTTCACGGACTCCCAGGCCGCCTGCAATTTCTGCGGTCTGGAGGAGTCCGTGTTCCATGTTTTTATTGAGTGCACAAGGTTGCAGCCCCTGTTCCATTATTTGAAGGGGCTGCTCCTGAAATTCTGGCTGCACTTCAGTCCCACTCTCCTGATCTTTGGGCACCCTGTGCGGAGGGGAGCGGGTAGGTCCGAGGGCCTCCTCGTAGGACTGCTCCTGGGCACGGCCAAGGGTGCCATCAGCCGGTCCAGGCAGCGGGCGGTCGAGGGGGTCGTTCAACCTGACTGCCTGCCTCTCTTCCGCTCTTACATCCGGTCCAGGGTGTCCTTGGAGATGGAGCACGCGGTGTCCACCGGTACGCTCGTGGACTTCCGCGAGAGGTGGGCACCGGAGGGACTGGAGTGCATCATCACGCCCGGCAACCAAATTTTAATTTGATTTTACGTTTTAAAGTTTAATTTGTTTTCATTGCCGGTGCTTTTAGTGTCCCCCTCCCCTTTTGTAGGGGGCACTGGAAAAATTTGATTTTAGCGCCCCAAAAAAAAACCAAAAACCAAAAAAAAAAGGGGCCTTGAAAATGTCTGCTGTGTCACCCAGGTCGGGTGGCATGGTTTTAATGTTTTATGTTTTTGCAGGTTGACTCAAAAGAGTTTCATGCACAAGGACCAATTGTGAGCAGTGGAGGCGTGTCCTGCTCAGTTGGAGCTGTGAGCAGTGAGAGAAGCAGCTATCAACTTTTGCTCCTGCCTGGAGAGCCCTGAGACCAGCCCAGGAAGAGAAGGAGGGAAGGGGCTTCACCACCAACTTTTACCCAGAGGGAGAGGAGGAGAACAGAAAACATTTACCAACTTTTAACATTCTGCAAAGAGTTGGAGAGAGGGGGAAAAGACCAAAACAACATCCAGTGTGGAAGGAGGGAGACTCTACAATTCTACAGGTGGGTGTGGGTGCATTTCCCAAACAGACTTTGTTGTATCGGTGGGGGGAGGAAAGAAGACCACTGAGGGCCGGAACATCGCGGGGGGTGTGTGTGTGTGTGGTAGTGTGTGTGGGGGCCTTGCTTACAACTAGGCCCCCCCCACAATTGGAACCCCCCCCACCCCCCCCACATTTGCCTAGCCTGGGATAGCAGGAGCTACCAGGCTGAAGTTTCTTTAAATCACCAATTAACATTGTTAGGAGTGTGTGCCTGGTGGCTCTAGCTACCCCAGGTGAAGACATCTTCTCCCCCCACCTGAAGACCAACCCAAAGACTGTGCTTGTGTGTTTTGCCATCTGGGGAGTGCACCCACCCACAGCTGTGAGGGGAGACCTGCCCTCGCAGTTCCCCCCCCCCCCTTCCCACCCCCCTCTCTCCTTCTCCGTTACTCTCTGTTTCTCCCCTCTCTCTCTGAGAGCCCTTTTCCTCCCAAATCAATTAAAAAAAAAAACAATTGAGACAACTGAGCAGAGGGAGCAAGGCCTCTCCCCAATTGCCAACGAGGGGAGAGGTGCCTCGTTAAGGGCTCCTCTGCTCAGTTAATATACGAGGCCATTAAAGACCATTAAGGCCTGTGACTTTGGGGTGGGTGTGGCCCTTAAAGGGACCCCGTGATGGCGATCCCATCCACGCCGGTGGCAGGGCCAGCGAAGACGTATGCGCAGGTGGCAACCGCTTCCACGGCACCTCCTGCGCCACCCGCTGCCCTGCCACCTTTCAGACTTATAACCAGGAAACACGGGGTCAAGAGCTACACTCACCCCACAATGAGCATCGAGGAGTGCGTGCGGGCGATGGCTGGGGTAGTCGGCCCCTCGGCCATTGTCGCAGCCTCCAAGATGTCTGGGAAGGCTGCGTTCTTCCTGGGGTCGGAGCGAGCGGTGTCCCTGGCCCTCGAAAGGGGGCTCACGGTGGGCGGGACGTTCCTACCGGTGGATCCTCTCGAGGCCACCGCGCAGAGGGTCATCGTGTCGAACGTCCCGCCCTTTGTTCCCGCTGAGCTCCTCCTCCCTCACCTACAACAACTGGGGGAGGTAAGGTCAGGGATCAACCCCATACCGCTCGGCCTCAGGGAGAACAGCCTGCGCCACGTGTTCTCCTTCCGCCGCCAGCTCTTTGTCCGGCTGGCGCGGGAGGACACGACGGAGGGGTCTTTTAATGTGGTGCACGAGGGGACTGCCTACCGCGTCTTCTGGACGTCGGACGGCGTGCGGTGCCATGCCTGCAAGGAGGTGGGGCACGTTCGCAAGAACTGCCCCGCCTCCAAGGCCGCCAAACCACCGAAGGCGGCCAAGGCTGGCGCCGCCGCCACCCCTCCCCCTAGCTGCGTCCGCGTGCCGGGAGCCATGGGTGCGCGGGCATCGTCGGGGGCCTTTGTTTTCAGGGCCTCCGGCGGGGGGGAGGGAGAGTGTCCGACCGGAAAGAAGGGGCGGAAGAAGGCAAAACATCCAGAGGCGGGTCCCCTCGGTGCGCCGGAAAGTTTGACCACCGCGCTCAGCCCAACCCAGTCACCGGCAAGCGCAGGGTGCCCTGAGCCCGTGCCCGAGCCCTTGACCAATACCGCAGAGGGGCTCGGGCGAGGGCAAGATAAGGAAAAGGGGGGTGCGGAGCGGGAGGCCTCGGCAGACATGGAGGTCTCCCTGCTTTCGCGCACCCCCAGGAACAAAAAGAGGCACCGCCCCAATGAGGCGGAGGGGGAACAACATCCCTCCGCGGAGGAGTCGGTGCCCGCCGCGTGTCCCGCGTCCCCCACCAGCGCCCCCAAGCAGCGCCGTAGGCGGGAGGAGTCTGTCCCCGGGGAGGGTGAGACAGTCGAGGCTGCCCAGCCTCTGCCTCCCGGGGATGGCATGGAAGATCTGCCTGTCGTGGGGGGGCGTGGGGACCGCGGAGGAATGCATTGCCGCCGGGCCGGGCGTCCCGGGGACTGAGGCGGGCAGGGCCAAAAAGGCCGAACCTGAGCCCGCCCAGCCAATACCCAACTTCCCCCGGGAGTCGCTCGACCCGGCAGAAACACAATTTATTGATTTTAATGAAACTGTAGATGCTGGGCCGGGGGGTGGCAGCGGGGAGGGGGAGGAACACCCACCCTCGCCCCTTACTTTGGAGCTGGTGCACTTGGGGAGCCTGGGGATTTCCTATGGCCGGGTCTCTCCTTGTTCCCCAGTTCCTGGGGCGGAGGGGGAACCCCTTCCGCTGTCATTTCCCGACCCAGCACCATTTTTAAGAGAGCCCAGTGGGGACTCCTCTGCCGACGATCCTGGGGGTGGGATCGGGGCAGAGCCAGGGCCGGTTGGAGCGGCCGGTTCATTTGCCGTACCTTGTGCGGTCGATGGGCCGGCTGCTGGCGGCCACCTCCCGGAGGAGGACGGGGACTCGATGGGGGACGCGGGTGAAGACCTAGAGACCACCGCCAGCGAGGCGGTGGATCTGCTCGCGGCCGCCGCCGAGACCATCCTCATTCCTGCAAAGGAACTCCGGGACTTTTTGGCCCAGAGCCGGGGTCGCTGCAACCAAGCCCGACTGGCCCTGGAAAAATGGTCCGAGCCAGAGCTGATCAAGGGGTCCGTCCACGCCGCCGTCAAAACCTTGGCCGCGGGCGGGCCCTTGACAAAGGCGCAACACTTTGAGCTGCGCGAGCTCGAGGGACTCCTCGCTGGGCTGCGGAGGGAGCGGAGTTCAACAAAAGACTCCGCTCCCTCCCCCACAATAGGTTAAGGTAGAGGTTGCACTATGCTTTTGCCATGAAGATAACCATAGCCAGCCTCAACATCAACGGCGGCAGAGGGGCACGCCGTAGATTTGACAATTTTTCGCTTCTGCGGGAGGGGAAATATGCGGTGTGCTTTCTGCAACAAACCCACACCGTTCCGGGAGACGAAGCCACGTGGCTCCTGGAATGGCAAGGAGAGGTCCGCATGAGCCACCTCACCGCCATTTCTAGTGGGGTGGCCATCTTGCTGGGCCCGCATTTTCAGCCGGAGATCTTGGGGGTCGAGGAGCCCGTGCCAGGCCACTTGCTGCACGTAACGGTTCGCCTGGGGGACGTGTCGCTCCATCTCGTGAACGTGTACGCCCCTCAGCCCGGCCCGCAGCAAACGCGCTTCTTTGAAGAGGTGTCCGCTCTTCTTGGCTCCGTTGACGTCGGCGACTGCATTGTCCTCGGGGGGGATTTTAACTGCACCCTCGAGGCGAGGGACCGCTCCGGTGCCCCGCAGTGCATGACGGCGATGGAGAAGTTGAGGGACCTGGTCGGGTCCTTCGACTTGGTGGACGTCTGGCGAAATCTCCACCCCGACTCCAGCGCCTTTACTTGGGTGAGGCCTGGAGTTGGATGGTCTAGAGTCGACCGCCTTTACGTGTCTCGGGCGTACGTTTCCTGCGTCCCGGCGGCCTCCATGCGGCCGGTGCCGTGTTCGGACCACCACCTGGTGTGGGCGGAGCTCGCTTCGCTCCGCGCGAGGACGGGGTCCGCGTACTGGCACTTTAACAACCGGCTGCTGGAGGACGTGCGGTTCCAGGACTCGTTCCGTCGATTCTGGTCCGACTGGAGAAGGAAGCAGGGGGGCTTCCCCTCCTTGAGGCTATGGTGGGACGTGGGCAAGGCTCACGTCCGCGTCTTCTGTCAAGAGTACGCGAGGGGGTCGACCAAGAGGCGGGCGGCCAGAGTCGGGCGCCTAGAAAAAGAGGTGCTCGACCTGGAAGCCCGTCTCGGTCAAGTCGTCCAGGACCCGGCCCTGCGGACGGTGTACGAAGCGAAGAAGGCCGCGCTGAAGGACCTGCAGCGCGTCGGGTCCCGAGGCGCGTTCGTGAGGTCGCGGATCCGGTTCCTGCGGGATCTGGACCGCGGCTCCCCCTTCTTCTACTCGCTGGAAAAAAGGCAGAGTGTCCGTAAGCAGCTCTTGACGCTGCTGGCCGACGACGGCTCTCTCGTCTCGGATCCGGAGGGCGTCAACAACAGGGCCCGTGAATATTACGGGGCTCTGTTCTCTCCGGATCCGTCCAGCGAGGAAGCGCGTAGAGTTTTGTGGGAGGACCTGCCGAAGGTCAGCCCGGAGGACGCCGAAAATCTGGAAGCTCCGCTAAGCCTGGCGGGGCTGACCGGTGCCCTCGACCGGCTCTCGAGGGGAAAATCCCCGGGGCTGGACGGGCTGACCGTGGAGTTCCACAGGGCGTTCTGGGAGGTCCTGGGGAGCGACTACGCGCGGGTCCTGGGGGAAAGTCTGGCGACCGGGGAGATGCCCCTCTCTTGGCGCAGGGCAGTCATCGTCCTGCTGCCTAAGAAGGGCGATCTCCGCCTCCTTAAGAACTGGCGCCCGGTCTCCCTCCTCAGCACGGACTACAAAATCTTCGCCAGGGCGATGTCTGCTCGCCTTGGTGCCGTGCTGGACCACATGATCCACCCCGACCAGTCCTACACGGTCCCGGGCCGGACAATCCACGATAACATCCATCTGGTCCGGGACCTCATCCATTGTTCCCAGGAGGCTGGTCTGTCGGTCGCCTTCCTATCCCTCGACCAAGAGAAGGCGTTCGACAGGGTGGATCACGACTATCTGCTCGGAACTCTGCGCGCTTTCGGGTTCGGGACGCATTTCGTCGCCCGGATCCGACTTTTGTACGCCGCCGCGGAGTGTCTGATTAAGGTTAACGGGTCCTTGACGGCGCCCCTTCGCTTTAGGAGAGGGGTGCGCCAGGGATGCCCCATGTCCGGCCAGTTATACGCCGTTTGCGTGGAGCCTTTCCTGCGCCTCTTGCGGACGAGGTTGACGGGACTGGCTCTGCAAGGGCCGGGCATGGAGGTCGTCCTCTCGGCTTACGCCGATGACGTGCTCCTCGCGGTAGAGGATCCCGCTGACCTGCGGAGGATGCGTGAGTGCCAGGAGATTTACTCGGCCGCGTCCTCCGCCAGGATCAACTGGGAGAAATGTTCCGGACTCCTGGTGGGTCAGTGGCGGGTGGACTCCCTGCCGGAGGAGCTCAGGCCTTTGGCCTGGAGCACGACCCATCTCCTCTATCTGGGAGTCTACCTTAGCCCCGACGAGGGAGCCTGGCCGGCGAACTGGCAGGAGCTGGAGGCCAAGGTCGCCGCTCGCCTAGGGCGCTGGACAGGACTGCTCCGAGTGCTGTCCTACAGGGGTCGAGCGCTAGTCATAAACCAGCTGGTGGCCGCAATGCTGTGGTACCGGCTGGTCACTTTGACCCCTCCCCCTGCGTTTGTCGCCAAGATACAGAAGAAGCTGGTGGACTTCTTCTGGAACAACAGGAAGCACTGGGTCTCTGCCGCGGTCTTGAGTCTCCCGCTTGAGGAGGGCGGTCAGTCGTTGGTGTGCGTCAGCGCCCAGCTCGCGACTTTCCGTCTTCAGACCCTGCAGAGATACCTTTACGTCGAGCCCCCTCCTAGGTGGTGTGCTCTGGCGAGGTATTTCTTCCGCCAGCAGCGCGACCTCAATTATGACACGCAGCTCCTGTTTGTGAACTTGGGGGGTGCCAGGACCGCCCTCCAGGAGCTGCCTGTCTTTTACAGGGAACTCATCAGGGTCTGGAACAAAGTCTCCACCAAGCGCAGCTCTCCGCCGGCTGGAGTGGCGGCCGTCCTGCAGGAACCGCTGCTCGGGAATCCGTACCTCCACGGCCGAGGTTTTATGTGGCGGTCGGAAGAGAGGGCTGTGGCTGATGAGGTGACCAGGGTCAGGGACCTGCTCGATGGCGGAGGAGCGGGCTGGATGGCGCCAGACACGCTGGCGCGGCGCCTTAATTCTGCCAACGTCCGCCACGCGGCCGATACCATCGAGTCGCTAAAAACAGCTCTGGGCCCTGACTCCGTTAGGTGCATCGAGGAGGCTCAAGCACGTGGGGAGATCCCGTCCGAACTGACCCCCGTCCGGACGGAATTCCTCATCGGCGCCAAACCCCGGAACCTCCCTCGGGGGCCGGCGCCTCACAACTTGAGCCGCCTCGGGGAAATCCCCTCCGTGCCTTTCAGTTCCGCGCGGAGGGGTTTCCTGTACGGGCTGCTCCTGCACACCCTCAACTTTGCCATCCTCGCCGGCCGTCCGGACACGCCATGGCGTACCATCTTGCCGTCCGGAGGAGGCGGGGGTCCCCGATGGAGGGCGCTCTACGCAGGGGTCCTCCCACTATTCATCGGGGACTTGGCCTGGAGGGTGGTGCACGGAGCAGTGCTGTGCAACAAATTTTTAAGCCGGTTCACGGACTCCCAGGCCGCCTGCAATTTCTGCGGTCTGGAAGAGTCCGTGTTCCATGTTTTTATGGAATGCACAAGGTTGCAGCCCCTGTTTTATTATTTGAAGGGGCTGCTCCTGAAATTCTGGCTGCACTTCAGTCCCACTCTCCTGATCTTTGGGCACCCTGTGCGGAGGGGAGCGGGTAGGTCCGAAGGCCTCCTCGTAGGACTGCTCCTGGGCACGGCCAAGGGTGCCATCAGCCGGTCCAGGCAGCGGGCGGTCGAGGGGGTCGTTCAACCTGACTGCCTGCCTCTCTTCCGCTCTTACATCCGGTCCAGGGTGTCCTTGGAGATGGAGCACGCGGTGTCCACCGGTACGCTCGCGGCCTTCCGCGAGAGGTGGGCACCGGAGGGACTGGAGTGCATCATCACGCCCGGCAACCAAATTTTAATTTGATTTTACGTTTTAAAGTTTAATTTGTTTTAATTGCCGGTGCTTTTAGTGTCCCCTTCCCTTTTATAGGGGGCACCGGAGAAATTGTGATTTTAGTGCCCAAAAAAAAACCTAAAAAAAACCCAAAAACACAAAAAAAAAAAGGAAAAAAAGGGCCTTGTAAATGTCTAGTGTGTCACCCAGGTCGGGTGGCACAGTTTAATGTTTATGTTTTGCAGGTAGACTCTAAAAGAGTTTCATGCACAAGGAGCCCGGCAACCAAATTTTAATTTGATTTTACGTTTTAAAGTTTAATTTGTTTTAATTGCCGGTGCTTTTAGTGTCCCCTTCCCTTTTATAGGGGGCACTGGAAAATTGTGATTTTAGTGCCCAAAAAAACAAAAAAAAAACAAAAAAAGGAAAAAAGGGCCTTGTAAATGTCTGGTGTGTCACCCAGGTCGGGTGGCACGGTTTAATGTTTTTTGTTTTGCAGATAAACTCCAAAAAGAGTTTCATGCACAAGGACCCCCAGGTCCCTCTGCACCGCAGCATGTTGTAATTTCTCCCCATTCAAATAATATTCCCTTTTACTGTTTTTTTTTCCCAAGGTGGATGACCTCACATTTTCCGACATTGTATTCCATCTGCCAAACCTTAGCCCATTCGCTTAACCTATCTAAATCTCTTTGCAGCCTCTCTGTGTCCTCTACACAACCCGCTTTCCCACTAATCTTTGTGTCATCTGCAAATTTTGTTACACTACACTGTGTCTTCTCTTCCAGGTCATCTATGTATATTGTAAACAGTTGTGGTCCCAGCACCGATCCCTGCGGCACACCACTAACCACCGATTTCCAACCCAAAAAGGACCCATTTATCCAGACTGTCTGCTTTCTGTTAGCTAGCCAATTCTCTTTCCATGCTAATACATTTCCTCTGACTCCGCATACCTTTATCTTCTGCAGTAACCTTTTGTGTGGCACCTTATCGAATGCCTTTTGGAAATCTAAATACACCACATCCATCGGTACACCTCTATCTACCATGCTCGTTATATCCTCAAAGAATTCCAGTAAATTAGTTAAACATGATTTCCCCTTCATGAATCCATGTTGCATCTGCTTGATTGCACTATTCCTATCGAGATGTCCCGCTATTTCTTCCTTAATGATAGCTTCAAGCATTTTCCCCACTAAAGATGTTAAACTAACCGGCCTATAATTTACCTGCCTTTTGTCTGCCTCTTTTTTTAAACAGAGGCATTACATTAGCTGCTTTCCAATCCGCTGGTACCTCCCCAGAGTCCAGAGAATTTTGGTCGATTATAACGAATGCATCTGCTATAACTTCCGCCATCTCTTTTAATACCTAGGATGTATTTCATCAGGATCAGGGGACTTGTCTACCTTGAGTCCCATTAGCCTGTCCAGCACTACCCCCCCTAGTGATAGTGATTATCTCAAGGTCCTCCCTTCCCATGACCAGCAATTTTTGGCATGGTTTTTGTGTCTTCCACTGTGAAGACCAAAGCAAAATAATTGTTTAAGGTCTCAGCCATTTCCACATTTCCCATTATTAGATCCCCCTTCTCATTTTCTAAGGCACCAACATTTACTTTAGTCACTCTTTTCTGTTTTATATATCGGTAAAAGCTTTTACTATCTGTTTTTATGTTTTGCGCAAGTTTACTTTCGTAATCTATCTTTCCTTTCTTTATTGCTTTCTTAGTCATTCTTTGCTGTCATTTAAAATTTTCCCAATCTTCTAGTTTCCCACTAACCTTGGCCACCTTATACGCATTGGTTTTTAATTTGATACTCTCCTTTATTTCCTTGGTTATCCACGGCTGGTTATCCCTTCTCTTACCGCCCTTCTTTTTCACTGGAATATATTTTTGTTGAGCACTATGAAAGAGCTCCTTAAAAGTCCTCCACTGTTCCGTCTGTGTTTCCAGTCTACTTTAGCCAACTCTGCCCTCATCCCACTGTAGTCCCCTTTGTTTAAGCATAGTACGCTTGTTTGAGACACTACTTCCTCACTCTCAATCTGTATTACAAATTCAACCATACTGTGACCACTCATTCCGAGAGGATCTTTTACTAGGAGATCGTTTATTATTCCTGTCTCATTACACAGTACCAGATCTAAGATAGCTTGCTCCCTTGTAGGTTCTGTAACATACTGTTCTAAGAAACAATCCCGTATGCATTCTATGAATTCCTCCTCAAGGCTACCCCGTGCGATTTGATTTGACCAATCGATATGTAGGTTAAAATCCCCCATGATTACTGCAATTCCTTTTTCACATGCCTCCATTATTCCCTTGATTATTGCCCGCCCCACCGTGAAACGGCCGTCTGAAATTATAGCGCAGGCAACACCAGTATTTTGGCGCTGCCTGCTAATTTAAATTAGTGCAGTGTTAAACCTACTGTGTAACATTGATTTTCCGGCACTACTCTCAGCATGAGGCCCACTGTAGCATGGCTGTAGTGTCTCTGAAGCAAGAACTGCGTTGTCTTAAAGGAAGGCTGTGATATTAGAAACCAGTGTTGGCCCCTTAAAGGGGAACTGCCTTCTAAAATGAAAAATAAAATCATTTAAAATAGGCAGTCTATGCCATTGGAACTCAACTGCCTTCTGAAAAAAAAACATTAAAAATAATTCCGAAATGGCAATCTGCAGCTCTTAAAGCTGAGTTGCCCTCCGCACCTAATAAAATGGTGAAAGTGCTTCAGCATTACCACAAGTGGCTCAATGTGATACATCCACAGAAGCACACACTGCATACAAGTCTTTAAAATGGCAGATCTTCCAGAACAGTCTGTGGAAGCTGATGGAACTTCCTGTTTCTTGTCAGGTGACCTATCTTTTATTAAATCCTCCAGTTGCAGTAACACAATACGTCCAGAGTGTGGAGCTACAGACATTACACTCAACAAGTCAGGGATGGGGCACCTAGGGTCCCGCACATAGCACTTCAGCTTTGTGCAGGGAGTCAACACTCTAAGAGAGGTCCTCTACTCACAGGGGGCAGGAGGCCCTCCAGAAAGAACAATGTGGGACCACATCACTGAAGCTGTGACTGCCAGCTGTGTCACCCACACCACCTGCCCAAAGTAGATTCATGACCTCAGACAAGTGGTCAAGTTCAGTGAATGCATCTTCAAAAGCTGTCTCCTACCAACTGCACCAGTAGCCTCACACATTGCTCATTGCATGGCTCCTTCCCCCTCCCCATCACTCACCTATCAACAATCTGTATCAAACTTGAGGCACACCTCCCATTCCTAGCTTCTCCTCAACCCCTTGGAGGAGACGGTGCTGGCCATTATTGGCAGGGACATGGCTGAGTTCTCGGCCAGCATGGGGCTGAAAAGATACAAGATGCTGGTAACCTCATACGTTATCCTACTTCTCATTTCCCACTTCCCCCTCAACCCACAATATCTTCTGATTTACAAGGTGTGCATGGATTAAGCATGCATCTCTTGCTTTCCTGCTCTCCCCTCACCACAGGCAGATGATTCTATCCCAGATATCCCGGCTGGAAAGGGGCTGCCTGAGTTGCATCCTTCCTTCCGCTTCCTCCCCTTTTGCTTCTTCCTCTTCTGCTGCTTCCTCTTCCCTTTGCGAGTGGAAATCTAAAATAAAAGCATAAAATGTTGGCCATACTCAGCAGGTCAGGCAGCATCTCGACCTGAAATGTGAACTCTGTTTCTCTCTCCACAGATGCTGCCTGACCAGCTGAGTATTTCCAGCATTTTCTGTCTTCTCAGAGGTCTACCTTTATCATCCGAAGACTTGCAAGTGTCCAGCAGCACTCCTTGCACACTTTAAAAACGTTTAATATCTATTGCACCAAGCCACTACTGCAATAAAATATTTAAACAGTCAAAAACCTTAAATCCAAACTTACTTGAAAGATGTGTGTGTCCCTTTAAGAAGCCCTGACAGCATCTCTGCAAGGATTCTGCATGCCTGTTTTCTGAGCGTGCTTAGAAACCAACGATAAACTCAAGTTTGCAGACGTGGCGTCAAGTCAGCGTTGCACACCAACTGATGTCACACTCTGCTGATTTACAATTCTTGGCAGCGCGGTGGCCCTTACCAAAATGGCGGCTGTCGAGTGCCCTGCCAGAGGCGGACGGAAGTGACCCAGCCACCATTTATTTCTCCAAAATGGGCCTTAACGGCGATAACAGTGCGAATTTCTCAGCCAATATGTTTTAAATGGTGAGAAACTTTTAAATGTTGGTGTTCAGAGGGATTTGAGTATTATTGTGCAAAAAATACAGGAAGCTAGCATGCAGGTAGATCAAGCAATAAGGAAGGCAAATGGCATGTTATCCTTTATTGCAAGGGGGTTGGATATAAGAGTAAGGAAGTCTTGCTACAATTGTACAGGGCCTTTGTGAGACCACACCTGGAGTACTGTGCACAGTTTTGGTCTCCTTATCTAAGGAAGGATATACTTGCCTTGGAGGCGGTACAACGGAGGTTTCACTGGATTGATTCCTGGGATGAGAGGGCTGCTTATGATGAGAGATAGTGTAGAATGGGCCTATACTCTCTGGAGTTTAGAAAAATGAGAGGTGATCTCATTGAAACATACAATATTCTGAAGGGGATTGACAGGGTAGATGCTGAGAGGTTGTTTCCCCCAGCTGGAGTGTATAGAACGAGGGGGCACAGTCTCAGGATAAGAGGCAGGCCGTTTAAGACAGAGATGAGGAGGAATTTCTTTACTCAAAGGGTTGTGAATCTTTGGAATTCTCTGCCCGAGGGCTGTGGATGCTGAGTCTCTGAATATATTCAAGGCTGAGATAGATAGATTTTTGGAGTCTCGGGGAATCAAGGGATATGGCGATCGGGTGGGAAAGTGGAATTGAGGTCGATGATCAGCCATGATCTTATTGAATGGCAGAGCAGGCTCGAGGGGCCGTGGGGCCTACTCCTGCTCCTATTTCTTATATGCTTATGTTCTTATAATTGTACAGGGCTTTGGTGAGACCACACCTGGAGTACTGTGCGCAGTTTTGGTCTCTTTATCGAAGGAAGGATATATTTGCCTTAGAGGTGGTGCAACGAAGGTTCACTAGATTGATTTCTGAGATGAGAGGGTTTTCTTCTGATGAGGGATTAAGTAGGATTGGTCTATATTGTCTGGAGTTTAGAAAAATGTAAGGTGATCTCATTGAAACATATAAGATTATGAGAGGGCTTGACAGGGTAGATGCTGAGAGGTTGTTTCCCCTGGCTGATGAGTCTAGAACTAGGGGGCATCGTCTCAGGATAAAGGGTCAGCCATTTAAGACAGAGATGAGGAAGAATTTCTTCACTCAGAGGGTTGTGAAATTTTGGAATTCTCTACCCCAGAAGACTGTGCATACTGAGTATATTCAAGGTTGAGATTGATAAATGTTTGGATTCTAAAGGTATCAAGGGATATGGGAATCTAGTGGGAACGTTCAGTTGAGGTTGAAGATCAGCCATGATCTTATTGAATGGTGGAGGGACCATAATTCCTATTCCTATTCCTGTTTCTTTTGTTCTTATGTCCTTGCTGACCTACATTGGCTCACGATCCCCAACACCTTGAATTTAAAATTCTCATCCTCATGTTTAAATCCCTTCATGACTTTGCCCTTCCCTATCACTTTAACCTCCTGCAGCCCGACAGCACTTTCCAAACACTCAGTGTCTCTGACTCTGGTCTTTTGGTAATCCCCCTTCCTTGACCTGCCATTGTGGGTTGTCCTTCAGCCACCTAGGCCTCAATCTCTGGAATTCCCTCCCTAAAAACTTTTAAAACCCTTCTTAAAATCCACATTTTTGACCAAGCTTTAATTACTCCTCCTAACATTTTCTTCTGTAGCTCGGTGTCCATTTTTCTGAAGTGCCCTGGGACATTGTTCTACATTTAAGGCACTATATAACTGCAAGTTATTGTTGGCATAAACTGCAGCAGTGGCAACAGTCTGAACTTCCAATTACTACAGCAAAATTCATTTCTATCCACTTCCAAGGGTCAGGGAAGTAAATCCACTGAAAGCGCCCAATCACACTGTTTCAACAGTTCTCAACCACACGGCCACTCTGTGGCATACAACAAAATTCATTCATGCTCATGTGAAGACCAGCACAGAAAACATGCTCAATTCATCATCATCATCATAGGCAGTCCCTCGGAATCGAGGAAGACTTGCTTCCACTCCTGAAGTGAGTTCTTAGGTGGCTGAACAGTCCAACATGAGAGCCACAGACTCTGTCACAGGTGGGACAGATAGTCATTGAGGGAAGGGGTGGGTGGGACTGGTTTGCCGCACGCTCTTTCCGCTGCCGGCACTTGATTTCTGCATGCTCTCGGCATTGAGACTCGAAGTGCTCAATGCCCTCCCGGATGTACTTTCTCCACTTAGGTGGTCTTTGGCCAGGGACTCCCAGGTGTCAGTGGTGATGTCGCATTTTATCAGGGAAGCTTTGAGGGTGTCCTTGTAACATTTCCGCTGCCCACCTTTGGCTCATTTGCCGTGAAGGAGCTCCGCATAGAGCACTTGCTTTGGGAGTCTCGTATCTGGCATGCGAACTATGTAACCTGCCCAGCGAAGCTGATCGAGTGTGGTCAGTGCTTCAATGATGGGGATCTTAGCCTGGACGAGGACACTAATGTTGGTGCGTCTGTCCTCCCAGGGGATTTGTAGGATCTTGCGGAGACATCATTGGTGATATATCTCCAGCAACTTAAGGTGCCTTCTGTACATCGTCCATGCCTCTGAGCCATAGAGGAGGGTAGGTATTACTACAGCCCTGTAGACCATGAGCTTGGCGGTAGATTTGAGGGCCTGGTCTTCAAACATTCTTTTCCTCAGGTGAAGGCTGCACTAGCACACTGGAGGTCAAAGCACTATCAAAATGGATTGATATTTCTACAGTGCTATCCATTCCGAAAGAAACACAATTAAATATCAAAGTGTGCAGTCGTATTTATTCGGTGCCCTACTGATTGCATTATGATAAGTACTGAAAAGTAATTTAATCTTTGAACCATAGAAGTTTACAGCACAGTGGGACACCATTTTACTCAGTGTTTGTATCAGTTCTTTGTTCGAGCTATCCTAAACTAATCACACTCTATCCATAACTCTGTGTTTCCCCCTGCTTCAAAGGTTTAAAACTTTATAAGGGAGCAATGGTCCGGTTATTGACTCCTCTGCTAAGGGAAATAGGTCCTTCCTATCCACTCTATTTAGCCCCCTCATAATTTTACACACCTCCATTAAATCTCCCCTCAGCCTCCTCAGTTCCAAGGAAAACAACCCCAGCCTATCCAATCTTTCCTCATAGCTAAAGTGTTCCAGTCCTGGCAATATCCTCTGCAGCCTTTCGAGTGCAATCACATCCTTCCTGTAATGTGGTGACCAGAGCTGCCTGCACTACTCAAGCTGTGGCCCAACTAGTGTCTTATACAGCTCTAGCATAATATCCCTGCTCTTGTCTTCTATGCCTCGGCTAATAAAGGAAAGCATTCTGTATGCCTTTTTAACTGCCTTATCGACCTGTCCTGCTACCTTTAAGGATCTATGGACATATACTCCAAGGTCCCTCTGTTCCTCCACCTCTTAGTATCCTCCGATTTATTGTGTATTCCCTTGCCTTGTTGCTCCTCCCCAAATGCATTCTTTACCTTACACTTTTCCAGATTGAATTCCATTTGCCACTTTTCTGCTCAACTGACCATATCATCGATCGCTTCCTGCAGCTTTCCACTTCACTGCCAACCATACTGTCAACTGCACTTAAGTCTAAATCATTAATATACACGACAAAAAGTAAAGGATCGAATACGGAGCCCTGTGGAACCGCACTGGAAAGAGCCTTCCAGTCACAAAACACCCCTCAACCATTACCCTTTGCTTCCTGCCACTGAGCCAATTTCCGATCCAATTTGCCACTCTCCCTCGGATCCAATGGGCTTTTACTTTTTTGATCAGCTTACCATGTGGGACCTTGTAAAAAGCCTTGATAAAATCCATGTAAACTACATCAAATGCACTGCTGTCATCAGCCCTTCTTTGCTACCCTCAAAGAACTCAATCAAGCTAGGATATAGAAGCACTGGAGAGGGTGCACAGAAGATTTACAAGGGTGATACCTGTCATGTATGTAACCTTTATGTAACAACACTGCAATACTGTATATACATAAGAAATGCACACCTTGACCACAGGGGGTGAACTTGTGGGTGACACTCCTCACCTGGCCAGCCACGTATATAAAGGGAGGTCCCACGCAGGGTCATCACTCCTTGGTCCTGTGAATAAAGGTTCAGGTCATGGAGTGACCTTGTCCATAGAATGTGCCTCGTACGGATTTGTGGTATTGTGTAAGGACTTTACATTGGCGACGAGAAACGGGAATCAATGACCCACGAGAATGGTCACCGGCAGCACAGATGAACGGTACTGTGTTGGTGAGGACTGGGACGAATTCATTGAGAGGCTCCAGCAGAGTTTTGTCACAAAGGACTGGCTGAGAGACGCAGCGGCCAACAAGCGAAGGGCTCATCTGCTGACCAGCTGTGGACCTAAGACTTACACACTCATGAAAGACCTGCTAGCACCCGAGAAGCCGGCGGACAAAACCTTTGAAGAATTGGTGAACACCTCAAACCGCGAGCAGCGTACACATGGCCTGACACAGATTCTATACCCACCGACGTCGGGAAGGACAGAGCATAATGGATTTCATTGCGGACCTCCGGCGCTTGGCCAGCCTCAGTAAGTTCACAGATGCCTGCAGGGCGGAGATGCTAAGGGATTTCTTTATTGAGGGCATCAGTCATGCTGGGATTTTCAGAAAGCTAATTGAGACCAAGGACTTGACCTTGGAAGCTGCGGCGTTGATGGCTCAGACTTTTATGGTGGGAGAGCAGGAAACCAAGATAATATACGCATGCAATTCTGCCCCCAACGTGGCGATGGATCAGGGAGTCAATATCATAAACGCGACACAGAGCCCCACAAGGCAGGCAAGGGCAATTCGACATACCCCAGGCAGCAATAGACCCAAGAGTAAGTCTCCAACAGAGACAATGGCAGGCTGAACGGACATTTACGCCCCCCCAGTGGACAATGCGGCCCGGGATGGGGCCATTGACACCCACTAATAGGGTGCTCAAGAGCAGTCAAAGGGACAATCAGCGAGGAATGCCTCATAACAGCTCTTTTGTTAACAACAATGGGAATCTCAGTTCATACTGGAGATATGGGGGCAGACATGCTGCCAAGACTTGCAGGTTTCAACAGTTCATTTGCAGAAATTGTAACCTCAGTGGCCATTTAGCCAGAATATGCAGAAAGTCTGTAACCAGGCTAATATACGAGGCGGATGAACCAGATGAGGGGTCTGCGAGGCAGGATGATGTTTGGAGCAAATCAATGGACGCTGAAGTTCAGCGGATTCATGTGGCAAACATTCACAGCTCATATACCAAAACGCCACCTATGATGATGAAAGTCCTATTAAACGGCATCCCTGTACGCATGGAGCTGGACACGGGGGCCAGCCAGTCAGTCATGAGTGTTCAACAATTTGAAAAGCTGTGGCCACTCAAAGCCAGCAGACCCAAACTAGAACACATTGAGATGCAATTACAGACATACACCAAATAAATCATTCCAGTGCTAGGCAGTCCACTATCAACCGAGTGTCCCTACAAGACCAATACCCGCTCCCGAGAGCGGAGAACCTTTTTGCCATGCTGGCAGGCGGCAAGCTGTTCACAAAGTTGGACCTCACTTCAGCCTACATGATCCAAGAACTGGCCGACGAATCTAAACTACTGACCACCATCACCACGCACAAGGGACTGTTTGTTTACATCAGGTGTCCGTTTGGCATTCGGTCAGCGGCCGCGATTTTTCAAAGAAACATGGAAAGCCTGCTCAAATCCATTCCTGGAATAATCGTATTTCAGGACGACATCCTCATCACTGGTCGTGACACTGAGGAACACCTCCACAACCTGGAGGAGGTGCTACGCCGACTGGACCAGGTAGGCCTGTGACTCAAGAAGTCTAAGTGTGTGTTTTTGGCTCCCGAGGTCGAGTTTCTGGGCAGGAGGGTTGCTGCAGACGGGATTCGGCCTACCCGAATCCACAACGGAGGCGATTCGATGAGCGCCCAAGCCTGCAACACATCGGAGTTGCGTTCATTTCTGGGACGCTTGAACTATTTCGGGAACTTTCTGCTGAACTTAAGCACATTGTTGGAGCTGCTACACGTGCTCCTGAGTAAGGGTTGTGATTGGTTTTTGGGGGACTGTCAGGAACGGGCTTTCAATCGGGTGCGGAACCTACTTTGTTCAAATAAGTTGTTGACCCTGTAAGACCCCCGTAAAAAATTGGTTCTGACATGTGATGCATCGTCCTATGGGGTTAGGTGCATGTTGCAGCAGGGTAACGCTGAGGGCCAACTACAACCTGTGGTTTATGCCTCCGGGTTGCTCTCTCAAGCGGCGATATGGGATGGTTGAGAAGGAAGCACTCGCATGTGTCTATGGGGTGAAAAAAATGCATCAGTACCTTTTTGGCCGGAGGTTCAAATTAGAAACGAACCACAAGCCGTTAACATCCCTGCTGTCAGACAGCAAGGATGTCAATGCCAATGTGTCAGCTCGCATACAGCGATGGGCTCTCCCGCTCGCTGCGTATGACTACACCATCCGGCACCGGCCCGGCACTGAAAACTGCGCTGACGCGCTCAGCAGGCTTCCACTGGCCACCACTGAGGGGGCAGCGGAGCAAAGCGCTGAGATGGTCATGGCTGTTGTTGCCTTTGACAGCGCAGGTTCCCCCATCACAGCCTGCCAGATCAAAATCTGGACCAACAGAGATCCCTTCCTATTCTTGATTAAGAAATGTGTCCTGACTGGGGATTGGGCGTCCGCACACGGAGCATGCCCTGAGGAGGTCAAACCGTTTCACAGGCGGATGGATGAGCTCTCCATCCAAGCTGACTGCCTACTATGGGGCAGCCGGGTAGTCATGCTCCAGAGGGGTAGGGAAGCATTCATCAGGAAACTCCACAGCGAGCATCCAGGCATCGTGCTGATGAAGGCCATTGCCCGGTCACATGTGTGGTGGCCGGGAATTGATTCAGACCTGGAACACTGTATTCGCAGGTGCACGACATGTGCCCAGCTAGGTAATGCCCCCAGGGAGGCCCCGCTCAGCCCGTGGCCCTGGCCCACCAGGCCATGGTCATGTATTCATGTAGACTACGTGGGCCCGTTCATGGGAAAATGTTTCTCATTGTGGTTGATGCGTACTCGAAATGGATCGAATGCATCATTTTGAATTCGTGCATGACATCCATCACCGTGGAGAGTCTGCGCACGGTCTTTGCGACCCACAGCTTGGCGGACATCCTTGTTAGCGATAATGGCCCATGTTTCACAAGCTACGAATTCCAGGAGTTCATGTCGGGTAATGGCATTAACCATGTCAGGACAGCACCGTTCAAGCCGGCCTCCAATGGCCAGGTGGAACATGCGGTCCAAATCATAAAACAAGGCATGCTCCGGATTCAAGGACCCTCCCTTCAATGCCGCCTATCACGCCTCCTGCTGGCCTATAGATCCCGACCGCACTCGCTCACGGGGGTCCCGCCTGCGGAGCTACTCATGAAATGCACACTCAAAACTCTGCTGTGCCTCATTCATCCAGTCCTGCCCGACATTGTTGAGGGCAAGTGCCAGTCCCAAAACGAGTACCATGACCGAAATTCAAGGGGGAGATGTATAGAAATTGATGACCCCGTATTTGTTCTCAATCACACTTTGGGGCCCAAATGGCTTGAGGGTACTGTAATAGACAAAGAGGGGAATAGGGTCATAGTGGTTAAACTTAACAATGGGCAGATATGCCGCAAGCATCTGGACCAAGTAAAAAAAAGGTTCAGCATGGACACTGAGGAATCTGAGGAAGATCATTAGATGGTATTCACACCACCGCCAGTGAACGAGCAACAAGAACATTCAGCAGCATGCACAGTCCCGGCGGTCAGCCCGGACAGGCCGGAATCACCACAGGTGACAGACACGCATACCAAGGCTCAACAACCAGAGCCCCAACTGCGGCGCTTCACGAGAGAGCATAGACCACCTGAGAGACTTAACCTATGATCCGAATAAGATGTTGAGGGGGAGGTGATGTCATGTATGTAATCTTTATGTAACAACACTGCAATACTGTATATACGTAAGAAATGCACACCTTGACCACAGGGGATGAACTTGTGGGAGACCCTCCTCACCTGGTCATCCAGGTATATAAAGGGAGGTCCCATGCAGGGTCATCACTTCTTGGTCCTGTGAATAAAGGTTCAGGTCATGGAGTGACCTTGTCCATAGAATGTACCTTGTGTGGATTTGTGATATTGTGTAAGGACTTTACAATACCAGAAATGCAAGGGTATACATATCAGGAAAGAATGAACAGGCTGGGTTTCTTTTTGCTTGAAAGAAGGCGGCTGAGTGGTGACCTAATAGAGGTCTTTAAAATTATGAAAGGTTTTGATGGAGTGGATAGAGAGAGAATGTTTCCACTTATGAGGACGAGCATAACTAGAGGCCATTAATATAAGATAGTCGCCCAGAAATCCAATAGAGAATTCAGAAGAAACTTCTTTACCCATAGAGTGGTGAGAATGTGGAACTCACTACCACAGGGAATGGTTGAAGCGAATAGTATAGATGCATTTAAGGGGAGGCTAGACAAGCATATGAGGAAGAAGGGAATAGTGGGTTATGCTGATAGATTTAGATGAGGAAAGACGGGAGGAGGCTCGAGTGGAGCATAAACACCGGTATGGACTGGTTGGACCTTTTTCTATGTCGTATATCCTAAGTAATTGTAATTGTAGGGATGCTTTATGGTGTTGGTGTGGGGTGGTGCCATCGTGGTGCATCATGTGTCAGTCAGAGTGTACAGTAAGTGAAGTAAATCTGGCCATGGTATAGATCATCGCAGGCCTCCTGGACAGCAATATGGTTGGGTGCTGATGTCCTGTGTCCTGTGCAGCATCAGTTGATTTTGGAGAAGGTTGATGTTGTTGTTGGTGCTGCTGCTGTGCCTGATACTGCTGGTGTGGGGGATGATCATGGTGGTATTTTGAGGACCAAGGTGAGACAGTTTCAAGGGCACAGATGCTGATGTAATAGATGGCAGGTGAACTTGAGATGACAGAAGCAATCTGTCATTGGTGAGAGAGGTTGTTCCAATGAGATGATACTGGATAGAGAGTTTACTCCAAACACTTACAACCTGCATAATGCTCAGTCTGTCTTCCAAATGCAGTAAGCAACAGCTTTTGATCTTGGAAAGTGAACAGCTGTGAGATGGGTGCTTTTATAGCACAATTGCAGCTGTCAAGTAAAGAAATTAATTCATGGTCATACAACTCCCGATGTCCTCACCTGATGTGATCCCTGAGTTGCGTGAACCTCGTAGACAAGGTAATAAATGGTAAGTTCAGCTCAAAATTATTTTTAATAGGTTCTTAACAAGGTCTCCCACTACTGCGTTTCTGGTCTGTTCAGCATTGACAGAGCTGACATGTGGGAAAGTAACATGAAGTGGGGTTCACAGCAGGGTCCTGGCCCATTGTCAATCGTTTTAAATTTAACAGGTGACCCGCCACCCATCCCAAGAGTGCCGGCAAAATTCTGGCCCATGTCTTCAACCTCCACAATTAAACTCCCTCCTTCATCCTGCAGCAATTCTACCCTTTTTAAACTATTTTAAAACGTTTTCTATGTTTATATAAGCCTTTGGGCTGCAAATTAGGTTGAGTGAGGTGTTAATGTCTGGCAGAGAATAAAGTTAGCATCGGGAAATGGTTTGCATCGGCAGCCAAAAAATTTAGCAGCTGCGCACTGACAGTGGAGTGAAGCGCTAAAGGGAGGGTTCCACACTCATCTTAGGCCTCTAGGCCGGGTGAGCAATTGAATATCTTGGAGCTAAAGAGCCGGCTTCATAGCACAATAAGAGAGGCCTCCCTGCAACAACAAAAAAAATCAGAACAAAGAATACATTCACTCTATATTACTCACCCCAAATAAAGTTCAATCGCAAAAAGAAAAAAAGAAAAAACAATCACACTTACCTCATGCAGCCATTCCTTCCCTCACTGCCGCCGGGACAGCGCTACACGGCAGCTTTCTCTGGTGGTGTCACTACGGGATGCTACAGGTTCAGCGCAAAACAAATGTTGAAAGCGGGTTGATACCGGGGACGTTGTACACCGGCTCGATGCTCCCGGGCAGTACTCCTCTGCACCGCCGATACCAGCACACTGAAATTGCCGAGCAGCGTGAATGCCCGCTCATGGCTGCCAACCCTTTAATGCCCCCGTTCCAACCCTCGCAAGAGCCGCTATCCCAGCGAATCTCTATCGTTTATATTTCCCTTTATATTACTTACTAGCCATTTTTCATATTCCATTATCACCTTTCTCAACATCCTTTTCACCGCCCCATTACACTTTCTCTAATCTTCGTGATTTTCTTTCGTATTGTTACGCAGGAAAATACCTGAGCAATTATTCACATTGTCGGCCAGTGTTGAAGATATCCTGGAACAGCTTAGCTAGTTCTATAGCATAGATCTTGATGTTGATTGCTTTGGGAGATTTATGAATTCGGAGCAAAAATGTTAAGGTGCTGACTTATAGCAGAAGGAAGAGCATGTTAACTTATATTGGAAATAATCAAAGCATATTCTGTGTGTGAAGGTACCATTCGCATAGTTATGTTACACTATAATGTATTCATCAGTGAATTGCTGAAGGAAACAAAACAATCCATTGAGCTAGTCATAATTTATAACTAGGTTTCAGAGTTGCATTTAATTGGCCCAACTTGCATACTGGGCCCAAGTTTTGGCTGGAGTTGCTCCTATTTTTTTTGGAGCAACTAGTTTATTTTGGAGTATCGTAGAAATCGCAATTCTCATCATTTAGTTTGCTCCAGTTTAAGTGAGTTAGTTTAGTTTAGTTTAGTTTGAGTTCAGTTTTTTTTTTCAAAAGGGGATGTTACCAGCCACTTACGCTGGTTTTGCAAGTTTAGGCAGCGAAAAGTTACTACAAGCTAAGTTAGAATGGAATAAGTGTTGACTTTTGTACACTCAGAAAAACCTTGCATACACTTTAGAAATTAGGCGCAGATAGCCAGAGATAGGTGGGGCCGGGGGGGGGGGGGGTGGTGGGAAGGGAAGTGAGAAGGAAATTAGGGGATTTTCCAAAGCATTAAAGACTTTGATTTTAGCAATAAAGAGCCATCATCAATAATAAAAGATAAATAAATCAATCAATCAATCAATCAATCAATCAATAAATCAAAAAAAAATTAAAAATAAAAATTCAATCACTAAATCAATAAATAAAAAATTTAAAGTTTCTACTCACCTACTGCAGCACCTATCCGTTCGGGAGCACCGGGAGCCCTCCAACAGCACACGCAGCCCTACCTGCCGAAGAGCTGGTCGGGCGGGCCCCACTGCCGAGGAGGTGTTCAGGCGGGGCCCGCCATCAGGGAGGAGTTCGGGTGGGCCTCGCTGCCAAGGAAATGTTCGGGCGGGGCCCCCACTGGAGAGGAGTTTGGGTGGGCCCCCTGCCGCTGAGGTGGTGGTCGGGTGGGGCCCGCCGAAGAGCTGGTTGGGCTGCCCCATCACGGAGGAGGTGTTCGGGTGGGCTGGCAAGGAGGCCTCGAGGTAAGGGCAGAGGCGACGAGGCGAGGTGAGGGACGGTGAGGCAGGCAGGCCACTCGGCCCGGGATAGGGGCGGCGAACATCGCAATGTCCCTTCGGCCAGGGATATGATCACCCGGAGACAAGACGTGCTGGGAGGACCAGGAGCTACTGCGCATGCGCGCAGACTCCACTGCACACGCGCGCAGCTGCCGGCACTCTTTTCGGCGCAGCTTGTAGCTCCATCCGCAGCTGCTTGTGTTGCACCGTGCCAACTGCTAAACAGGCCTGCTGAACACCGAGAATTGCGAGGTAAGTTTTAGGCGTGCTGTTAATTCTACAAAATAGGCGGGCCTCTCGGAGGTGCCCCATTCTGTGGGAGGCCGAAACTTGGGCCCACTATGTGGGATGTTACAGTTTCAATTATTCAAAGCAGTTGGGAAGACTCAGTTAAAGTGTGTTTTTTTGTGTAAAATTTACATGTGCATTTCACTGATCCTTTTGGTGTTTATTTTGCTTTTCTTCCTTTTCTGGAGTCTGATTGTGCCACCTGTAGTTATATCTTATAATGGAATTAGTAGAATAGGATCAAACCACATTAGTGTTTTTGGTGATGTAGGGTGGGACTACTTCATACTTTCATTGTCAAATGGCAGACTGCATATTATGCAAAGCTCCTGTTCAATTTAAGTTATGGATATCGGGGCACCGCACTTTAGGAAGGATGTGAAGGCCTTAGAGAGGGTGCAGAAAAGATTTACAAGAATGGTTCCAGGGATGAGGGTCTTCAGTTACGTGGATAGCCTGGAGAAGTTGGGGTTGTTCTTCTTGGAGCAGAGAAAGTTGAGAGGAGATTTTATAGAGGTGGTCATAACCATTAAGGGTCTAGACAGAGTAGATAGAGATAAATTTTTCCCATTGGCATAAGGGTCGAGAACCAGAGGACACAGAGTTAAGGTGATTGGTAGAAGAACCAAAGGCAACATGAGGAAAAACGTTTTCACGCCACTATTGGTAAAGATCTGGAATTCACTGCCGGAGAGAGTGGTGGAGGCAGATTCAATTGTGGCTTTCAAAAGGGAATTGGATAAGTACCTGAAGGAAAAAAATTGGAAGGCTATGGGGAAAGGGTGGGGGAGTGGGACTCGCTGAAGTGCTCTTGCAGAGAGCCGGCCTAGGTTCAACAAGCCGAATGGCCTCCTTCTGTGCTGTAGCTATTCTATGATTCTATATATTTATTTTGCTCAGTTAACAAAAACACAATGAAAAAATAATTACAAAAACATGTTGGTACGAATGTAAAACTTTATTAAATTGATTCCCAAAAGAGTTTATTCTGCTGCTCTCTTCACCATTAATTCCTCTTGCCTGTAAGACAAGGAAAGTTATTGAAAAATTTGTGCTAATTGTTGAATAATCTAAAAATGTCAATATATTGATATCTTTAATGTTATCATTATCCCTTGAAAAGTGTACTTAACTCACAAAATACAGTAACCATTGCAAAGTTTGCAGTACTACACATAGATATTGGCAGCAGAGGCCAAATTTTGCACATCAGTAAAGCAAAATTCTTAGAAGTTAAAAATGAATTTCAACATTATTATTGGAATAGGAGGAGAGTTGTTTGCACAAGCAGCAGAGCAATTTAACTTTGTCTATCAGCAGCTCCCCTTGAGACAATAGAAGGTAGGCTAGTTCATTAGCCCTGTGGAGTGTCTCCTTTGAGTCTTTAATAATCTGCACTAAGATATCACTGTGCATTATATTGAGCATTGTATGAGAAGCCCATTAACCCAGGGTAAAAATGAACCCTCGCACTGTACAGCCTCAACATTTGCCTGTAGAAACCCAAAAATGTCCGAGAATACACATTCAATGTTTATTCTTTATAGTGTCAGCTGTGGCCCAGTTGGTAGCACCCTCGCCTCTGAGTCAGAAGGTTGTGGGTTTATAGTCCTGCTTCAGAGATTTGAACACACAAATCTAGGCTGACACTCCAGTGCTATACTGAAGGAGTGCTGCACTGTCGGAGGTGCCTTCTTTAAGGTGAGACGTTAAACCGAGGCCCCGTCTGCTCCCTCAGGCGGACGTAAAAGATCCCATGGTACTATTTTGAAGAAAAGCAGGGGAGTTATCCCAGGTATTCAATATTTATCCCTCAATTAATAGCACTAAAACAGATTATCCGATCATGATCACATTGCTGTTTGTGGGAGTTTGTAGTGTGCAAATTAGCTGCCGCATTTCCAACATTACATCAGTGACTACACTTCAAAAAATACTTCCTTGGTTGTAAAGCACTTTGAGACATCCGTTGGTCATGAAAGGCGCTATATAAATGCAAGTCTTTCTTACTTTCTATTATTTGTTGGTAAGGGTCAATATGAAATCTTCAAAATAGGGAAAGACAAGAAAGATTGTGATAGATCGAGAGAAGTTGGTGAGAAACGGATCACCTATGAAAAGAAAGCGGTTTCTTATATCCTGTCCAGAATGCAAAAGAAATTCTGGAAGATATGGGGGCAGAAGTTATATTTTGGATAAAATTGAAGTTTGTAGACAGTCAAGATTTGTTAAAAGGAAAAAAGGCCTAGAAATTTGGCTGTGCTGGGAGTTAATTGGCTTACTAAGCCCTGATATGCGCTGACTCATTTCCAGCCAAAAGAGTGCCGTTCACCATATTGGTACAGGAAAGAAATAGGCATCCATGGCCCACATCTGAAACAGACATTTATCCTTTGCATATGCAAATAAGGGGCCTAACTCCTCTTTGAGGCCCCCACTTCATGATTGGTTTGCCCTGAAGCAGCCGGCACTAGTTTAACAACCATATTAAAATCATGGATTAACTCAGAACTTGAGAGTTAACAGCTGCTTTTATAACTTTAGAAAGTAGTGACTCTGAGTGCAATGGGACAATAGTTGAATACAGCCAAATTACTATGGGCGAGCCCAATCTTGTCTGATTTCAGAAGCAAAGCAGAGTCAGACTTGGTTAATACTTGGGTGGAAGACCACCTGGGAATACCAGGTACAGTAGGCTTAAGCAGATGAATGCATGGCTGGAGAGATGGTGCAGGAGGGAGGGCTTTAAATTCATGAGGCATTGGGAACGTTTCTGGGGGAAGTGGGACCTGTATAAGCCAGGCGGGTTGCACCTCAACAGGGCCGGACCAATATCCTCACGGGGTGGGTTGCTAGTGCTGATAGGGAGGGTTTAAAGTAGCTTGGCAGGGGAAGGGTAACCTGAGAGTATATTCAGAAGGGAGAGAAAAAAAGCTGGAAATGGAAGGTAGAAAATTAGTAAGTGAATTTGGAAGGCAGAGGAAACAAAGGCTAGAAAATAGACAACAAGGGAGTTTGACCATTTTTGATAGGCTGAGATAGGATTTAGCCAAAGCGGACTGGAAATGGGTACTTGAAGATAAATCAGTGTCGGAGCAGTGGGAAGCATTCGAGGTGGAGACCCTGAGGGTTCAGAGGAAGTATGTTCCCTTAAAGAAAAAGGGTGGGACTAACAAATTAGAGCCCCCTGGATGTCAAGTGGCAAACAGGGTTGGATAAAGAAAAAAAGGGAAGCGTATGATAGATACCAGGGGCTCAATACTGCAGAACCCCTAGAGGAGTATAGAAAGTGCAAGGCTGAAATTAAAAAGGAAATTAGGAAAGCAAAGAGAGGACATGAAAAAATATTTGCAAGTAAAATCAAAGAAAGCCCAAAGATGTTTTATAAATTAAGAGCAAGAGGATAACTAAAGAAAGAGTGGGGCCTATTAATGACCATAAAGGTAACGTGTGCGTGGAGGCGGAAGATGTGGGTATGGTTCTTAATGAAAATTTTGCGTCTGTTTTCACAAAAGAGAGCGACGATGCAGATATTGCAATCTGAGGAGGAGCGTGAAATATTAGATGAAATAAACATAGCGAGACAGGAAATATCAAGAGGTTTAGCATCATTGAAAATGAATAAATCCCTAGGCCCGGATGAAATGTATCCCAAGCTGTTAAGAGAAGAATATGAAGAAATAACAGAGGCTCTGAGCGTCAAGCTACAGGTGTGGTGCCGGAGGACTGGAGGACTGGAGATTGTTGTACCATTGTTTAAAAAGGGAGAAAGGAATAAACCGAATAGTTACAGGCCAGTCAGCTTAACCGCAGGGGTGAAAAATGATTGGAAAAAATTCTGAGGGACAGGATAAAACTTCATTTAGAAATACACGGATTAATCAAGGACAGTCAGCAAGGATTTGTTAAGGAGAGGTCGTGTCTGACTAACTTGATTGAATTTTTTGAGGAGGTAACAAGGAGGATCAATGATGTAGTATATATGGACTTTAGCAAGGCTTTGGATAAAGTCCCGCATAGCAGACTGGTCACGAAAGTAAAAGCTCATGGGATCCAAGGCAAAGTGGCAAGTTGGATCCAAAATTGGCTCAGAGGCAAGAAGCAAAGGGTAATGGTCGATGGGTGTTTTTGTGACTAGAAGAATATTTCCAGTGGGGTTTCGCAGGGCTCTGTACTAGGTCCCTTACTTTTTGTGTTACATATCAGAGTCAAGGCCACTCATGTCAAAGACAGAGTCTTGGTTGAGGAGATCCTCGGAGTGCTCCTTCCAGCGGGCACTGACTGTCTCTCTGTCCTTGATGAGCACCTCTCCATTCTTGGCTTTCAGTGGAGTAGGACCTTGAGTGCTTGGGCCATAGGTGGACTTGTCTGTGCCAAGAATATCCACGCACATTGTTCTGGAAGGAGGAGAGCATGCCCAAAGATCTCAGAGACACCGTAATCGTGGCCATCTTCAAGAAAGGGGACAAGTTCGACTGCGGTAATTACAGAGGAGTCTCTCTGCTGTCGGCCGCAGGGAAAACCATTGTAAGAATCCTCCTCAATCGTCTCCTCCCAGTGGCTGAAGAGCTCCTCCCAGAGTCGTAATGCAGATTCCGCCCAATAAGGGGCACAACGGACATGATCCTCACCACGTTACAAATCCAGGCAAAATGTAGGGAGCATCATCAACCTCTGTACATGGCTTTCTTTGACCTCACAAAGGCCTTCGACTCTGTCAACCATGAGGGATTATGAAATGTCCTTCTCAAATTCGGCTGCCCTCAAAGATTTGTCACCATCCTCCGCCTGCTTCATGATGACTTACAAGCCGTGTTTCTTACCACAGGCCCAGTACAAGTGCAGACCGGGGTCAAGCAAGGCTGTGTCATTGCACCAATGCTCTTCTCAATCTTCCTCACCCTTAACAAGCTCCCCGCAGGAATGGTATTAATCTACAGGATAAGTGGGAAATTGTTCAACCTCCGACGCCTCCAGTCCAGATCCAAGGTTGCTCCAACCTCTGTCACTGAATTACAAAATGCAGATGATGCTTGTGTTTGTGCACACTCAGAATCCGGACTCCCAAATATCGTTGACACCTTCACTGAAGCGTGCGAGAGTCTGGGTCTCGCATTAAACATCAGTAAGACAAAGGTCCTCTACCAATCTGCCCCCGCCACACAGTACTGTTCTCCGGTTATCAAGATCCACGATGAGAGCTTGGACAATGTGAACCACTTCTCTGGGAGCCTACTATCAGCAAGAGCAGACATCGATGACTAAGTCCAACACCACCTTCAGTGTGCCAATACAGCCTTCGGCCACCTGAGGAAAAGAGTGTTCGAAGACCAGGATCTCAAACCCGGCACCAAGTTCATGGTCTACAGAGCAGTAGTGATACCCACCCTCCAATATGCTTCAGAGGCATGGACGGTGAAGAAATTCTACCTTATAGCTTCTTTAAAATAAGACATTACCTTATAATTTCTCTAAAAATTCTACCTTATAACTTCTTTAAATGAGAAGGAATTCTACCTTATTATTTCTTTACAAATAAGCCCGGCCGGATTTAGAAATCCTAAAGAATTCTAGCTTTCAAGGACTGACCCTAGATAAGTTACTTTATTAACTTCCTAAAACAGGACAATTGTTAAAATAAGCAGTCAGCTTGAATAGCCTAATCTGGATTGTTCATCATAAACAAATGGCAGCTGCCCTATTGACTGCAAATGGCAAATTGAACAATGAATAGATGCAAACACACCAGTTAGTCAGTTGAATTAATAAAATATCAAGTTACTCACATAAACAAAACTAAAATCTTGGAATCATAGAGAAGTTATTGGATAACTTCGTAAGAATGACACAACATGAAGAAAACGCTTCAAGTGTCCAAAGCACAAACAAATGACATATGCCCTTTGAACATAAATGGTAAATTCACAATAGCTATGTATTGATACAAGAGCTAGGAATGCAAGGCTCAGCAAGAAAATAACTGATGATGATTAATTTGAGATCTTATGAAACAGGGCAAAAAAGGGTATAAATGTTGAGGTCTCGAATGAAAGAGTTAGACTCGCTTCAACGGGCAAAGGCACGTCTCGACTACAGAGCAAGGCGGAAGGCATCGTGCTTTTTGCTCTGTTGACTCCTACTTCTCGGGGATTGAAGGTAGCTGCTACCTTGATAATTGGATATCCTGCTTAAACAATTTTAAGAACTGTTACTGTAAATAAAGTTTAGATTTAAAAGTAAGATTACTAGATATCAGATTGTATTTTCACCTTTGTTTTAGAACTGTTAATTTTGCGATTGACTGACTCAACTGTAAATTACATATCGGTTCTTTAAATAAATCTCTCTATATTTTTGAATAGTCTCTCATAGTCTTCTGTATCAATAACTCACGAATCACGTCTCAAGTACACTCTTTTGGTGAGGAGGTGCATTATTGAAGAGAGACTCCCCCCGGACCCTTACAATATCCAGGATAATTACAATCTGGCTAAAACTTACTAAAAAAAGCTATCTGGAGGACAGTAACATTCTCGGGTTGTTCTATTCCTTTAGAGAGAAATAGTCCGGATGTTTAGACCCAGTTAGCATCTTTAGGATTTGGCTACCTCAACCTTAAGTTGAGAGTGAACACTTGAGGAGTACGTCTGATCCGGGATAGGATTGTTAATTTTTCCTTTCACAGTAGGCACCTCAAAGCACTAGAGAAGTACCACCAATGCTGCCACCGCAAAATCCTGCTAATTAATTGGCAGAATAGGTGCACCATCGTCAGCGTTCTCTCTCAGGTCAACATCCCTAGCATCAAGGCACTGACCACGCTCGGCCAGTTCCGGTGGGTGGGCCTCATTGTCCGCATGCCCGATGCTAGACTCCCGAAACAAGCGCTCTACTCCGAGCTACGTCATGGCAGGCGAGTCCCAGGAGGACAGAGAAAATGCTTCAAGGACACCCTCAAAGCCTCCTTGAAAAAAATGTAACATCCCCACCAACTCTTGGGAATCCCTGGTCCAAGATCGCTCAAAGTGGGGGAGGAGCATCTAAGAAGGTACCGAACACTTCGAGTCTCTTCGCCAGGAGAGCTCGTGAAAGCCAAGTACAAACATTGGAAGGAGCGTCCGACAAATGAAGTATCCCGCCCACCCGTCCCTCCCCCACCTGTGACAGAGACTGTAGATCCCGCATTGGTCTCATCAGTCACCTTAGAATAAATTTTAGTGTAGATGCAAGTCATTCTCAACTCCGGGGGACTGCCTAAGAAGAGAAGAAAATATCAATGATTTGGACTTGAATGTAGGGCGTATGATTAAGAAGTTTGCAGATGATACAAAAATTTGCCGTGTGGTTGATAATGAAGAACAAAGCTGTAGACTGTAGGAAGATATCAATGGACTGGTCAGGTGGGCAGAATAGTGGCAAATAGAATTCAATCCGGAGAAGTGTGAGGTAATGCATTTGGGGAGGGCTAACAAGGTAAGGGAATACATAATAAATGGTAGGACACTGAAAAGTGTAGAGGAACAGAGGGACCTTGGAGCGCAAGTCCACACATCACTGAAGGTAGCAGGACAGATAGATAACGTGGTTAAGAAGGCATACGGGATACTTGCCTTTATCATCCGAGGCTGTGCTTAAACTGTACAAAACGCTACTAGAGTACTACTGCGTGCAATTCTGGTAACCATAATACAGGAAGGATGTGATTACACTAAAGAGGGTACAGAGGAGATTTACGAGGATGTTGTCTGGACTGGAGAATTTTAGCTATGAGGAAAGATTGGATAGGCTGGGGTTGTTGTCTTGGAACGAATGAGGCTGAGGAGAAACCTAATTGAAATGTATAAAATTATGAGGGGCCTAGATAGAGTGGATAGGAAGGACCTATTCCCTTTAGCAGAGGGGTCAATAACCAGGTGGCATATATTTAAAGTAATTGGTAGGAGGTTTAGAGGGGAATTGAGAAGAAATGTTTTCACCCAAAGGGTGGTGGGGGTCTGGAACTCACAGCTGGAAAGTGGGATTAGGCTGGATAGCTCTTTGTCCGCCGGCACGGACACGATGGGCCAAATGGCCTCTCTCTGTGCTGTAAATTTCTATGATTCTATGAGTTGAAAGGGTGAGAAAGATGAGCTTTCCTAGGAATAGGATGAATACAAGTGTATTTCTAAGCAAAAGGAATGCTGGACTGCAAGGAAGAGAGATTGCAAAGATTGTCTAATTCAGAACTAAAATCGGAGACACACATTTAGGTGAAATGATACCATCATGACCAGACGTCTCACTGGAGTTCAGAGAGCAGCCAATCTGACAGATCTGGTGGAGATAAAATTTCTGACATTTTAATCAATCCCAAACATCCCACTCAAATTCTATCTCTGATCATAACTTCTGAAAATCCACCAAAGGAGTTGCTGAACATCACTTGATTGAGAAGAAGCATGAAGTGATGTTTTCCAGCCCTCAGTTGCCCTTTCTTCTGGATTATTGCCAAAGCTGTCTTGCAACCTTTGCAACTCATTTTTTTCCTGCAGCAGCTGATAGCTCTCCTAAAGAAGAAAGCGGATCTTTTTGGCTCACTGTTCTATTTCTAATCTTGATCATGCTGGTAGAAAACCTCCATCCATTGCTTCATTTTGTAGAATTCTATCATTATGATCACTGCAAAGTCTTATCCCTGCCAGCTTTCTGATTCTCTGCTCACTGTGGAATTAATTGCTTAATCTGAAGAATCCAGCTTTAATTTAAAAAATTTACGGATAAATAAATTGAAGTAGTGTTTGTGAAATGGTGCAGCCCTATTAATTTCTATGGTGTTACATTTCTGTTCCACTTTGTTTGCCATTGCAGTGACCTACTGTGACGTGGCAGCCTTTACTCTTTTAGATTGCACTATTAATCTCCCAGAAATGAGAACTCGCAATACAACAAAAGCTTTTGAACCACACAGAGCCAATATAACCCATTGAATGTTAACAAAAGTCATTCCTTGATTATGCTCAGAATTGTATAGAGAATAGCTTTGCACCTTTAATTCTAGGAATCCATTTTTTAACCAAGCCTTCATCCAGTGCCATAGTGAATACCAACATAGCACATTAAAACATCTGGACGCTACCGGCCACATCCCGATCGTCTTAACTTATGGGCCCGGACTTTGTGGTGGCAATGACAGTGAATTGTCAGCGTAGGTAAGCGCGGAAATCCTGAAGTTGTGGTCAGTCATTCACTGCTCCGCCACAGGTTACGCTGTCGCACGCCCCATAGCCAGCAATAAGTGAAATCAGTTGAACAGACGAAAACTTAAACTTTTCTGAGCTAATTGTGCCGTTAAACACTCCATTAAAAGTTAAGCCTTGTTGCAATAGGTGTAACTGGGGTTTTAACATCATACTGACTAATGAACTACAGCTCTTGCCCTAAAAAATGAATTTTAATTTGTGGAATGATAAATTTCTCCATTATGATAGAAAATTACGAGATTTTTAAAATAATAAAATATATATATATATTTTAATTTCTTTATAATATTTCAGCTTCTCTCAAGCCCAGATGTATATTCCAATCTTTATTTTGCTCGCTGTAAAATGTTTAATGAGTGAATTGAATCAGGGCTTTTTATTTCCTGATTTGCTGTCTGTGAGAATTCTTCAGTGTGATTGTCTGCTTAAACAGCGCTACAATCAATTTAACGTCGAGAAAGCTCAAGTTTTAGCCACAGAGATTTGTAGGCAGCTTTCTTCTTGGTCAACGGCGATCACAGTCGCATCACCGCTGACCACAAATTCAAGGCCATGGTTCTTTGCTATAGACACTTTAGTTTCTATTCAAAGTTAAATTTTCATTTTATTAATGAAGACTGTGCAGAAAATTCATATTAAACTATCAGAAAGCGGTTTCAGGTCTAACAAAATGGCTCATCCTTTAATCAAAGACCTGAGATTCCAGCTTTTTATTTTGAATATCAATAAAATCGAATTTCCCTTCTCTCTGTATTCCCTCTCTTCCCAGTCTTGTTATAGCTACTATTTTATTTAATATTACCTGCTGTTTTTTTTTTAAATTTCCAGTCACTTGAACATTCTATTTCCCAGCCCATCTGTTTGTTCATCAGGCGTTGATCATTACCCACTCATGACCTTCCTGACTGCTGAGCTACTAATCCATTCCAAGGTTCCTCTCTCACTGCTACACAACCATTCTCGCTGCCAAGCAATTGTTAATCCAAAGCCTGCTCTCATTCTCCCTTCCATGCTTCTATCTTTGTAACGAGCCACTGCAAGGCTACAACCAGCTGACATGTCTTTTTAAGCCTCATGGTAACTCCAAGATACTGACAAATCCTCTCGAGTTTTTTGAGGATGTAGAGTGGATAAGGGAGAACCAGTGGATGTGGTGTATTTGGACATTCAAAAGGCTTTTGACAAGGTCCCACACAAGAGATTAGTGTGCAAAATTAAGGCATTTGGTATTGGGGGTAATGTATTGACGTGGATAGAGAACTGGTTGGCAGACAGGAAGCAAAGAGTGGGAATAAATGGGTCCTTTTCAGAATGGCAGGCAGTGACTAGTGAGGTGCCGCAGGGTTCAGTGCTGGGACCCCAGCTATTTACAATATACATGAAGGAATTGAAGGTTATATCTCCAAGTTTGCAGATGACACTAAGCTGGGTGGCAGTGCGAGCTGTGAGGAGGATGCTAAGAGGCTGCAGGGGGACTTGGACAGGTTAGGTGAATGGGCAAATGCATGGCAGATGCAGTATAATGTGGATAAATGTGAGGTTATCCACTTTGGTGGCAAAAACAGGAAGGCAGACTATTATCTGAATGGTGATAAATTAGTAAAAGGGGAGATGCAAAGAGACCTGGGTGTCATGGTACATCAGTCATTGAAGGTAGGCATGCAGGTACAACAGGCAGTAAAGAAAGCAAATGGCATGCTGGCCTTCATAGCGAGGGAATTTGAGTATAGGAGCAGGGAGGTCTTGCTGCAGTTGTACAGGGCCTTGGTGAGACCACAGCTTGAGTATTGTGTGCAGTTTTGGTCTCCTAATCTGAGGAAGGACGTGCTTGCTACTGAGGGAGTGCAGCGAAGGTTCACCATACTGATTCCCGGGATGGCAGGACTGACATATGAGGAAAGACTGGATCGGCTAGGCTTATACTCACTGGAATTTAGAAGAATGAGAGGGGATCTCATAGAAACTTATAAAATTTTGCCAGGACTGGACAGGTTAGATGCAGGTAGAATGTTCCTGATGTTGGGGAAGTCCAGAATCAGGGGTCACAGTCTAAAGATAAGGAGTAAGCCATATAGGACCGAGATGAGGAGAAACTTGTTCACCCAGAGAATTGTGAACCTATGGAATTCTCTACCACAGAAAGTTGTTGAGTCCAGTTCGTTGGACATATTCAAAAGGGAGTTAGATGTGGCCCTTACGGCTAAAGGGATCAGGGGGTATGGAGAGAAGGCAGGTGTAGGGTACTGAGGTTGCATGATCAGCCATGATCATATGGAATGGCGGTGCAGGCTCGAAGGGCCGAATGGCCTGCTCCTGCACATATTTTCTATGTTTCTATGTTTCTAAAACACCCTCTCGATCCCTGTCTAATCCTAGTTTGAACAGTGAAGGTGAGAATCTTTTGTCATCCAAATTCTGAAAGACATCAAGAAAATAATTTCAGTTCTCCTCATTTAGTCTATATTACATCACCTGTCTGCAACAAGCCATCCACTACAAACAATAGCCGAGAAATTCTAGGGGTGGTAAAATTTGACTTGGGCAGGGATGTGAAGCAGGCAGTATCGTATCTGTGGCTCGTATTACCCCTCGCCCTATATTGACTTCAGTGGAACTGAACTTGGGGCAATGCCTATAATTGGCACCAGCCACAATACCACGAGCTTTGCGACCCCATCCAAGTCAGATTTTACACCCTAATGGGGGGGGGGGGAAAGGTTCACGTCACCAACAGAATTGTTGGCAGAATTAACGACTGCTGAAAATGGCCGCAGTGCTACTGTTGAAAAATTGGCACTGGAAGTTGGCGATGTGGAACACAGTTGCCGGAAATGCAAATGGAGGGAGGAAAATGGTGGGTGCCATGGGACCTACCAGCAGCTGATGAAAGAGTGACAGTTGCAATTTTTCACCATTTCATGGCACGATAGAGTGACAGTAAAGAAATTAATTTCTAGCTCAAGCTTAAGGAGCTTAAATATCCAGCATTACATCTCTGGAGGGAAGACTGGACTCTCAACGCCCTGACTGGAAATCATCAAAGTTCGGGGAGAATAATCAATACTAAGAGATAGTGTTCTGGCGCATCAGCGGGATATAAAACCTGTGGCTGATTGACGGGACAGTAGCAGCACTGGAGAAAGGAATACACCTGGGAATGGTTGAGAGGGAAAAAAGAAGAGCCTTCAATTTTAGGGACTGCTGAATCAATATTTAAATTGTTTGTTGTTGGGAGCAGGAGACCACTGAGACAGGAACCAAAGAAAACGTGCAGAAAGATTGCAGTGGCAGTCAGTCATACGCAGGGCTTCTCTCCAGTGTCATAGAATCATAGAGGGAAAAATTTGGGTGCTGCCCCGCTCCTACCAGTAGCGCCCTCGGCCGATGCGCCGGCGATAACCATGTCATAATGGTGCGCCATGACCCGTTTTCGCCCTGGAGCGAAAATTCGGTAACGTCCCGTGAAGCTGTTGCGGGAAATGCCCGTGACAGCTTCGCGGTGCGTGTACCAGGCTGTAAGCCGCTCATAGAGTGAAAATGAAAGGGGAGATGAGGCGCTGAAAATTTAAAAATTGGCCGACTCCAGTGCAGATCGCGGGGCCCATCTCCATGTCGTGATCTTGCAGCCCGGCACTCCGCTTGTGTGCCAGGCTGCTGCCACGGCACCCCGCTCCTTGGCGATCTAGCAATGGCCCGTTCCCCCTCCTGCAGAGTCAGCAGCTTGGCCCTCCACTTCACGCCCCGGTCCCGCTCCCAAGAGCACGTGGAGAGCGAGATTTTGCACTCCATTTCCTCTCGGGGGGTGATCGGCCCAATATTGCTCGTGGGCCTGGACTTCTGCGCCTGGCACAGGAACTCCCGCCACACGGCTGTTACTGCGCCCAACCGGGTAGTACGCAATCTCACCCCAATATAATGTTACAGCACAGAAGGAGGCCATTCAACCTATTGTGCCTGTGCCTGCTCTTTCGAAAGAAATTTAATGACCTCATCAGAATAGCAAAGGTAAGATACATGTGACCTTTCCCTGCACTCAATAAGTAAGTGGATATATAGGAATCAAATATTACACATCAATCATTATCGGTAACCAGTAGAAATTTTGCCATCAAGGTTAATCCTCCGTCTTGGAATCATAATTAGAAGGGGGCCTGTGGCAGCTACACATTTGCCAGGACTTTCAGGAACTTATCATAAACGTGGCTCGTGGACCAGAGCATTTTTACAAGAAATCTGGGGGGCGAAATTGCCCAGTGCCCCGCTTGAATTAAATGAAAATTTAGCGCCTGGCAATATGAACCGATAAATGTCCCGGAATTGGGGTCTTTGAATCAAAAAAATCTGCGGGGTGGTGGTGGAGGTCCTCCACGCAGCGTTAGCAGGGCGGAAGCGTGGCGCGGAGGTGCCGCGTTGCGCTGACGCGTCACAACGTCTCTCCCCTTCTATTAAAGGGGAGGGCCACTGCGAACTCTGCAGCCGCTTTCCTGGCACCCATTGGGAGGGATTTAGCCGAGCCAGCGGCCCAGCACACAAGACGTGTGCCAGGCTGCATATTGACGGGTCGGCGATACAGCAGCCACCATTGTTGGGCCAACTGCTGTAAGGGGGTGGTTGTGTTTGTGGGTCTCTATGAGGGAGTCAGGTTCCCTTCTGACCAACTTGAGCGGTTTTAACTCGCTCCCCCTTCCTTGGGTTCTGTATTCTGGATTTATTTGGGGGGGTGTGACAAAAGTGCAGAGGACGCTGGTTTGATGCAAAGAACTTTGGTTTTATTACAGTCAAGGTAATACAGGCTTATTACTCTCGTAAGAAAATACACGGCCAAACTTACATTCGCTCTAATAAAAAACAAGACAAGGAAAGGTACAAGGTCAAACTTATAATCACTCTAATAAAGTATCATACACTACACATTCAAAGGGGGTTGCAGTAAAATTATACCGCCCACCTCCCAATACCTAATTCTAGCTCGGTTGGACTCCAGGGTGGCCGGGACTTATGCTTACCAATCCTTTTGATAATTAATGGTGGATGGTGATGTTCTTCCTTCCTTCAGGACTTCAAGACTTTGAGGCTGGAGAAGTTAGTTTTACAACTGTCACGTTGGTTTCTCTCCTTGTCTTGATGAGGTAGTAGCGACCACCTCTCTCCCCCCACTAACCTCTGTTGAAAAACAAGGGCAGTTATGCGATTTCAGTGTTCTAATCTTGCCACCAAATCTGTTCACAATCCATTGTATAATTTTGGCGGGCTTGGTTCTTCTTTGTAATATTTTGTCGGGTTCGTTAAAGTTGATATGTCTTAAGTGGGTTGATCTTCGAAAAACTGTTTCCTGATGGAAGAATTAGTTTGAAAATTGCAATGTCCTTTTGTGCTTAGTCTTTCGCATACAAGCTGGATTGGGCCTCTTTGTGATGTATATGCTGAAAATGGTTTGTCCAGACCCATATTGATGGGGAGCTATCTCTGGGTGATACTGTGATGGTAATGTCTCTTGTGGAGGAAGATTTCCAAATATTCATTCTTCCAGACAAGTTAACTCACGCCCAGACAGTTCCAATAATCAAGTGGGCTTCCTTTGTTCCCTGGGTCCGCCCACAGGCTTTAATTTGTCTTGCAAAAGTTCATAACTCTATTAAAGTTCGTAGATTCTTCCATAAGCACTTTAGAGTTCCAAGCTTTTTGATAGATAGTCCCAAATTAAATTTCCTTTCGAATGAGCCGAAACACAGGGCGGTGGGTGGTGGGGGGGGGGGTTCTGTTGAATTTTGCTCTCTACAGTCCCCCCTGTTGACACTCTACACTCCGTGAGTGTCAATCAAGGTAAGCAAAATTCCTGCTCCCAAGAGTCAACCTTCCCTGCATTTAAACTAGCTAAACATTACCCTGCTTCCCCATTGAAATGCAATGCAATATACAGGCGAATACAGTCGTTACAATTCGATTATAGCATAGAGGGGTATAATGTTCCTCTTTTACTCGGTTTCCACAGTAAAATAACGGTATACAGTCATACACAACTTCAAGTAAAGTAAAACAAAGCACATAGTCAAAACACATTCTCAAATCACATAAAAGGTCCATAGTCAAACACATTTTAAGTTCAGTAAAATAAAGGCACATAGCCAAAACATTTAAGTAATACTCTTCCCACCCATGACCGGCATCCTTAACTATCCCCATAATGATGTGGTTAGATTTCTCACAGTCTACTGGGACAGGGTTGGCTTCAGAGGCTAGATGGAGCTGGCATGGGCTTAATGAATTACTGTACAGGTGGAGGGCTGCGGGGTGCTTGTTCCTGATCCGAGAGGGGAATACACCTTGTTTTAAATCCTCCAGGTTGTTGCGACCCTCGCCCAATAACCATGCCCCACACAGTACGCACACCTCGTTCTGTGCAGCCTGGTCAGAAGCGTTTCCAGCCTCCCGTATGAGTGCATTCACTGTCTGTGCATGTTTTTCCAGCTCAGCCACTATTTCCTTTAAATGGACAGTCATAGTCTGGTCCTCGTGTAGTTCTGATCCGACTACGGTATTCTCCTGTTTCAGGATTTTTCTCAATTGGGACTTGAAACTGTTTATCTGTGTTTGCAGCTCTATGTCATCGAACATAGAAACATAGAAAATAAGTGCAGTAGTAGGCCATCCGGCCATTCGAGCCCGAACCACCATTCAATAAGATCATGGCTGATCATTCCTTCAGTACCCCATTCCTGCTTTCTCTCCATACCCCTTGATCCCTTTAGCCGCAAGGGCCATATCTAACTCCCTCTTCAATATATCCAATGAACTGGCATCAACAACTCTCTGCGGTAGGGAATTCCACAGGTTAACAACTCTCTGAGTGAAGAAGTTCCTCCTCATCTCAGTCCTAAATGGCTTACCCCTTATCCTTAGACTATGACCCTGGTTCTGGACTTCCCCAACATCGAGAACATTCTTCCTGCATCTAACCTGTCCAGTCCCGTCAGAATTTTATATGTTTCTATGTGACCCCCTCTCATCCTTCTAAACTCCAGTGAATACAGGCCCAGTCGATCCAGTCTCTCCTCATATGTCAGTCCTGCCATCCCGGGAATCAGTCTGGCGAACCTTCGCTGCACTCCCTCAATAGCAAGAACGTCCTTCCTCAGATTAGGAGACCAAAACTGAACACAATATTCCAGGTGGGGCCTCACCAAGGTCCTGGACAACTGCAGTAAGACTTCCCTGCTCCTATACTCAAACCCCCTTGCTATGAAGGCCAACATACCATTTGCCGCCTTCACCGTCTGCTGTACCTGCATGCCAACCTTCAATGACTGATGAATCATGACATCCAGGGGTCACTGCACCTTCCCTTTTCCTAATCTGCCGCCATTCAGATAATACTCTGCCTTCATGTTTTTGCCCCCAAAGTGGATAACCTCACATTTATCCACATTATACTGCATCTGCCATGTATTTGCCCACTCGCCTAACCTGTCCAAATCACCCTGCAGCCTCTTAGCGTCCTCCTCACAGCTCACACCGCCACCCAGTTTAGTGTCATCTGCAAACTTGGAGATATTACACTCAATTCCATCATCCAACTCATTAATATATATTGTAAAGAGCTGGGGTCCCGGCACTGAGCCCTGCAGCACTCCACTAGTCACTGCCTGCCATTCTGAAAAGGACCTGTTAATCCTGACTCTTTGCTTCCTGTCTGCCAACCAGTTCTCTATCCACGTCAGTACATTACCCCCAATACCATGTGCTTTGATTTTGCACACTAATCTCTTGTGTGGGACCTTGTCAAAAGCCTTTTGAAAGTCGAAATACACCACATCCACTGGTTCTCCCCATCCACTCTACTAGTTACATCCTCAAAAAATTCCAGAAGATTTGTCAAGCATGATTTCCCTTTCATAAATCCATGCTGACTTGGACCAATCCTATCACTGCTTTCCAAATGCGCTGCAATTTCATCCTTAATGATTGATTCCAACATTTTCCCCACTACTGATGTCAGGCTAACTGGTCGATAATTACCCGTTTTCTCTCTCCCTCCTTTTTTAAAAAGTGGTGTTACATTAGCTACCCTCCAGTCCATAGGGACTGATCCAGAGTTGATAGACTGTTGGAAAATTATCACCAATGCATCCACTATTTCTAGGGCCACTTCCTTAACTACTCTGGGATGTAGACTATCAGGCTCTGGGGATTTATCAGCCTTCAATCCCATCAATTTCCTGAACACAATTTCCTGCCTAATAAGGATATCCTTCGGTTCCTCCTCCTCACTTGACCTTCGGACCCCTAGTACATCCGGAAAGTTATTTGTGTCTTCCTTTGTGAAGACAGAACCAAAGTACTTGTTCAATTGGTCTGCCATTTCTTTGTTCCCCATTATAAATTCACCCGAAACTGACTGCAAGAGACCTACGTTTGTCTTCACTAATCTTTTTCTCTTCACATATCTATAGTCTTTTTCCGGCAAGTTTCCTCTCGTACTCTATTTTCCCCCTCTTAACTAAACCCTTTGTCCTTCTCTGCTGTATTCTAAATTTCTCCCTGTCCTCCGGCTTGCTGCTTTTTCTGGCTAATTTGTATGCCTCTTCCTTGGATTTAACACTATCCTTAATTTCCCTTGTTAGCCACGGTTGAGCCACCTTCCCCATTTTATTTTTACTCCAGTCAGGGATGTACAATTGTTGAAGTTCGTCCATGTGATCTTTAAAGGTTTGCCATTGCCTATCCACTGTCAACCCTTTAAGTATCATTTGCCAGTCTAATCTAGCCAATTCGCGCCTCATACCATCAAAGTTACCTTTCCTTAAGTTCAGGACCCTCGTTTCTGAATTAACTTTGTCACTCTCCATCTTCATAAAGAATTCTACCATATTATGGTCACTCTTCCCCAAGGGGCCTCGCACAACAAGATTTCTAATTAGTCCCTTCTCCCCCAGTCTAGGATGGCCAGCTCTCTGGTTAGTTCCTCAACATACTGGTCTAGAAAACCATCCCTAATAGACTCCAAGAAATTCTCCTCCACCGCATTGCTACCAGTTAGGTTAGCCCAATCAATATGCAGATTAAAGTCGCCCATGATTACTGCTGTACCTTTACTGCACACATCCCTTATTTCTTGTTTGATGCTGTCCCCAACCTCACTACTACTATTTGGTGGCCTGTACACAACTCCCACTAGCGTTTTCTGCCCTTTGGTATTCCGTAGCTCCATCCATACCGATTCCACAGCATCCAAGCTAATGTCCTCCCTTACAATTGCATTAATTTCCTCTTTAACCAGCAACGCAACCCTGCCTCGTTTTCCTTTCTGTCTATCCCTCCTAAATGCTGAATACCCCTGGATGTTGAGTTCCCAGCCTTGGTCACCCTGGAGTCATGTCTCCGTGATGACAATCATATCATGCCCGTTAATTGCTATCTGCGAAATTAATTTGTCCACCTTATTCCGAATACTCCTCGCATTGAGGCACAGAGCCTTCAGGCTTATTTTTTAACATACTTTGACCCTTTAGAATTCTGCTGTAAAGTGGCCCTTTTTGTTTTTTGCCTTGGGTTTCTCTGCCCTCCACTTTTACTATTCTCCTTTCTATCTTTTGTTTTGTCTCCATTTTATTCCCCTCTGTCTCCCTGCATAGGTTCCCATCCCCCTGCCATATTAGTTGAACTCCTCCCCAACAGCACAAGCAAAGGCTATTTATTACAGAGGATGTTGTATTGTAGGTAGTGAAAACGTCATTTATGATTCCCCTTCTACGTCTCCCTGAGCCCATGGTGTCCCTAGCATTTAGGGTGTATAAGTCTGCTTTGTCTACATTCCAAAGTATAACTCATAAAATGTCTTCAACATTTCTCTAAGTAAGGCCTGGTATAGCAGCTCTGTTTCCTTCGGATACCATGCAGGCAGGTGTTCTTCGGTAAGGTTTACTATGACTGAAGTGACTGCATAATGTACCCCCTTGTATAACATCTTTTCGGTCGGTACCAATACCAATCTATTCCCAGGTCCCTTGGTGGTGGTAGGACATCTTTCTATTATTGTGCATATTGGCGGGGTTGTGGGCAGGGGTTTCTTAATGCGTGCTCTTAGTTCGGTGGCATTAATTGGGAGTGGGGAGTGTGGGACTGCGCACCTGTGTAGGCTAGAGTCCCAGCCCATCCCTTCCCTTTCATCTTGCCATTGCCTGGCGAAGACGATTGATATGCCTGCGGGACAGATGCTCTCTGATCCCCACATGCAAGCATAAATTCCTTGTCCGGATTCCCACCATTTGTCCCAACACACTTTTACTCCTCCTCGTGATGGTGCGGTACGTATCATTACCGAGTCTTTCCCAGTCCAATTCTTGGTCCCATGCGTCCTTGCTGAGATTTCTGAGCCACCACCATCTTCCCAGGGGAATGTTCCCTTTGCAAGTCAAACACACACGCTTTCCCTCTGTAGCACTGACTCGAGCAGCGATGATCCGCATCCGGGGACATGGAACTGAGGCCTCCCCGTAGGTAAAACCTTCCTGGCTGGAGTAGAGGGTAGAATTAGATCCCAGTCACCCAGGCCATCTTCCCTCATGGGCGTAAACGGCGAGCTCTTCCACGTCTCGGGGGCCACCCCCGGCGGTTACTATTGTTATCTGTAAAGCATGCACTCCCATGTTCCGCCACCAGGGAAAGCATCCACTGAAGTCCCAAGGGATCACAGCATCCCTTGGGAGCACTGTATATAAGCCTGTTCCTCACTCTGGAGTGTCTTAATAAAGACTGAGGTTACTGTTACTTTAACCTCCCTGTGTGCAGTCTCATCTGTGTTAGGAACACAACAACTGGCGACGAGTACACAAATCCAATGCAAAGATGCAGCAAACTGTGGACATCCTGGAGAAGTTCTCGGAGGGTGAGGACTGGGAAGCCTATGTCAAATGGCTAGACCAGTACTTTGTAGCCGGAGAAGGAAGCTCTGCAAAAAGGAGAACGGTCCTCCTCACATTCTGCGCGGCACCGACCTACAGCCTCATGAAGAATCTTCTGGCTCCGGTGAAACCCACAGATAAGTCATATGAGGAGCCGTATACACTGGTTCGGGAGCATCTAAACCCGAGGGAGAGCGTGCTGATGGCGAGGTATCGGTTCTATACATACCAGCGATCTGAAGGTCAGGAAGTGGCGAGCTACGTCGCTGAGCTAAGGCGACTTGCAGGACAATGGCTACCTGGAGCAAATGCTCAGAGACATTTTTGTACTGGGCATTGCCCATGAGACCATCCTACAAAAACTTTTAACTGTCGAGTCACCGACGCTCAGTAAGGCCATTGAGATAGCACAGGCGTTCATGTCCACCAATGATAACACCAAACAAATCTCTCAGCACACAAATGCCAGCAATGTTCATAAATTAACTTGAACTGTGTTTGCGAGCAGAAATGTACAGGGCAGAAACCATGAGTCTGCAACTGCCAGCAGGCCTCAGGTGACCCAGATGATTCAGCGTCCACAACAAAGGATGAATGCAAGGCAATTCACACCTTGTTGGCGTTGTGGAGACTTCCATCCAGCCTATTCATGCCGCTTCAAAGGGTATGTTTGCAAGAGCTGTGGAACAATGGGGCACCTCCAACGAGCTTGTAGACGAGCTGCAAGCTCTGTAAAACCTGCTAACCACCATGTGGCAGAGGAAGATCGGTCCATGGTGGACCAAAGCAATTTCGAGCCTCGGAGAGAGGAGGCAGATGCTGAAGTACACAGGGTGCACACATTTTTGACGGAATGTCCACCGAAAATGCTAAACATAAAATTGAATGGCTTACCCGTAGCTATGGAACTGGACACTGGTGCTAGCCAATCTATCATGAGTAAAAAAGATGTTTGAGCGACTGTGGTGCAACAAGGCAAACTCAGACCAGCCCTGAGCCCCATCCACACAAAACTGAGAACGTACACCAAAGAGCTTATCACTGTCCTGGGCAGCACCATGGACAAGGTCACCTACGAGAGCACGGTGCATGAACTGCCACTCTGGGTTGTCCCGGGCGATGGCCCCACATTGCTTGTACGGAGCTGGCTGGGCAAAATCCGCTGGAACTGGGATGACATCCGAGCACTATCACATGTCGATGAGGCCTCATGTACCCAGGTTCTCAACAAATTTCCTTCCCTTTTTGAGCCAGGCATTGGAAACTTTTCCGGCGAGAAGGTGTGAATCCACTTGGTCCCAGAGGCACGAACCAATTCCCAAAAGGTGCGAGCGATACCTCACATGATGAGGGAGAGAGTGGAAATCGAGCTAGACAGGCTGCAACGCGAGGGCATCATCTCCCCAGTGGAATTCAATGAGTGGGCCAGCCTGATTGTTCCAGTACTCAAAAGTGATGGCACGGTCAGGATTTGCGGCGATTATAAAGTAACGATTAATCGTTTCTCGCTACAGGACCAATACCCGCTACCTAAGGCAGACGACCTATTTGCGACACTGGCAGGAGGCAAGATGTTCACCAAGCTTGCCCTGACTTCGGCTTAAATGACGCAGGAGCTGGAGGAGTCTTCGAAGGGCCTCACCTTCATCAACACGCACAAGGGACTGTTCATCTACAACAGTTTGAATTCGGTCGGCCTCAGCGATCTTCCAGAGAAACGTAGAGAGCCGACTCAAGTCGGTACCATGCACGGTGGTTTTTCAGGACGACATATTGGTCACGGGTCAGGACACCGTTGAGCACCTGCAAAACCTGGAGGAGGTCCTCCAGCGACTGGATCGCGTAGGACTGCGGCTGAAGAGGTCGAAATGCATCTTCATTGCAATAGAAGTGGAGTTTTTGGGGAGAAAGATCGCAGCGGATGGCATTCAGCCCACAGACGCCATCACAGAGGCTAACAGGAATGCACACAGGCCACAGAACATCACGGAGCTGCGGCCGTTCCTGGGACTCCTCAACTATTTTGGTAACTTGCTACCGGGATTAAGCACCCTCTTAGAGCCCTACATGTGTTATTGCATAAAGGTGAGAACTGGGTATGGGGAAATACCCAAGTAATTGCTTTTGAGAAAGCCAGAAACATTTTATGCTCCAACAAGCTGCTTGTATTGAAAAACCCCTGTGAAAGACTCGTGCTAACATGTGATGCGTCGACGTACGGAGTCGGGTGTGTATTACAACAAGCTAACGTTGCAGGGAAGTTGCAACCTGTCATCTATGCTTCCAGGAGCTTGTCGAAGGCCGAGAGGGTCTACAACATGATTGAGAAAGAGGCATTAGCGTGTGTGTGTGTGTTTGGGGTAAAGAAAATGCATCAGTACCTGTTTGGCCTCAAATTTGAGCTGGAAACTGATCACAAGCCCATCATATCCCTGTTCGCTGAAAACAAGGGGATAAATACTAATGCCTCAGCCCGCATACAAAGGTGGGCACTCACGCTATCAGCGTATAACTATACCAGCCGCACAGGCCAGGCACCGAGAACTGTGCGGATGCTCTCAGTCGGCTACCATTGCCCACCACGGGGGTGGAAATGGCGCAGCCTGCAAACTTGTTGATGGTGGCGCAGCCCGCAGACTTGTTGATGGTCGTGGAATTGTTTGAAAATGATAAATCACCTGTCGTGGCCCGCCAGATTAGGATTTGGACCAGCCAAGATCATCTACTGTCCCTAGTAAAAAAACTGTACTGCATGGGAGCTGGGCCAGCATCCCCGTTGAAATGCAAGAGCTAATCAAGCCGTTCCTGCAGCGAAAGGATGAGCTGTCCATTCAGGCAGACTGCCTGTTGTGGGGTAACAGCGTAGTGCTACCAAAAAAGGGCAGGGAGACATTCATCTCGAATCTCCACAGCACACACCCGGGTATAGTAATGATGAAAGCGATAACCAGATCCCACGTGTGGTGGCCCGGTATCGACTCTGACTTAGAGTCCTGTGTACGGCAATGCAGCATGTGTGCTCAGTTGAGCAACACGTCCAGAGAGGCACCACTACGTTTGTGGTCCTGGCCCTCCAGACCATGGTCGAGGATCCATGTCGACTATGCGGGCCCGTTTCTCGGTAAAATGTTCCTGGTGATGGTGGATGCTTTTTCAAAATGGATTGAACGTGAAATAATGTCGGGAAGCACTGCCACCGCCACCATTGAAAGCCTGAGGGCCATGTTTGCCACCCACGGTCTGCCTGACATACTGGTCAGTGACAACAGGCCATGTTTCACCAGTGCCGAATTTAAAGAAATCATGACCTGCAATGGGATCAAACATATCACCTCGGCCCCGTTTAAACCAGCATCCAATGGGCAGGCAGAGCAGGCAGTACAAACAATCAAACAGAGCCTCAAACGAGTCACAGAAGGCTCACTTCAAACCCGCCTGTCCCGCATGAGATCCCACTCGCTCACAGGGGTGCCCCCGGCTGAGCTACTCATGAAAAGGACACTTAAAACCAGACTCTCGCTAGTTCACCCCAACTTGCATGTAGAGAGCAGGCGGCAGCAACAAAATGTAAACAATGGTCGCACCACTGTGTCACGGGAAATTGATCTGAATGACCCTGTGTATGTGCTAAACTATGGACATGGTCCCAAGTGGATCGCGGGCATAGTGATCGCTGAAGAAGGGAGTAGGGTGTTTGTTGTCAAACTCAACAATGGACAAATTTGCAGGAAGCACCTGGATCAAACGAGGCTGCGGTTCACAGATTGCCCTGAACAACCCACAGCAGACACCACCTTTTTCGAGCCCACAACACACACCCAAAGGATCAACGACACCACCCCGGACCAGGAAATCGAACCCATCATGCCCAACAGCCCAGCAAGGCCAGGCTCACCCAGCAGCCCTGCAGGGCCAACAACACGCCAGCCCAACGAGGGCACAGCCAACACACCAGAACAGACATTTGTACCGAGGCAGTCCACCAGGGAAAGAAAGGCTCCCGACCGCCTCAACTTGTAAATAGTTTTCAGTTTGACTTTGGAGGGGGAGTGATGTTGTGTATCTGTAAAGCATTCACTCCCATGTTCCGCCACCAGGGAGTGCATCTCCTGAAGTCCCAAGGGATCCCATCATCCCTTGGGAGCACTGTATATAAGCCGGCCCCTAAGGCCTGTTCCTCACTCTGGAGTGTCTTAATAAAGACTGAGGTCACTGTTACTTTAACCTCCCTGTGTGCAGTCTCGTCTGTGTTAGGAATACAACAGTTACGATCTGTGCTCTCCCTCCTGAACACCCGTAAATGAGGGATTCTTCCACGTCTCCTCGGTCGCTGCTGCTCATCCTTATCAGGGCGAGCAGGAACAGGATCCTTTCCATATTGTTCTTTTTCCTATAAAGGCACATAAAACAGGTTGTCTAGCCCTGAGAAAGCTCTCTGGCTTGACAAAAGTGACCGAGTTCCATATTTGGGCTCATAGTCTTATTCAGTTCCTTGTGGACTGATTCCTGCTTTTAACTTTTATCTCACAGCCGTTTTGCTTGTTATCTTATCGGTGCTTCCTTAATAGCTATACCGGTAGATTCTTCTTACTCCTGGGAGTTACCCGGCCTGTGCCTCTTTTAACAGCTGCACAGGTAGATTCTTTTCCTTACCCAGTTAACTCATACATATACACTTATCATTACAGAGATAAATCTTACATTATTCTAAACTTATTCACTGAACATACTTAAATTCATATTGCTATATATGTACACCTGCCACCCGTATGCGAGTGGCCAGGTTAATTCCTGCCTTCTCATTTTCTTCTTTTCCCACTGGGTGTCCAGCGAGGTAGGTGATAGGTCGGTCTGCACCGTCTAACCCTAAGTACCCTGACTGGACGTAGGTTTGAGTCCCACACTATCGGGGGAACGTCCCCTCCGGTGCTGCAGCACACCACTCCTTTGGGGGTGGCTGCCTGGTTCGTTTATTCCCCTGGGGGTTTCTGCCTGGTCAAGGGCTATGGGCTGGGGACTCTCACTTGGTGGCTGGTCCACCGCTATCTCTTCTGGGGGTCCCTTGTTGCCCGAGGCTACCGGCTGGGTGTCCCTGCTCGCGGGCTGGTCTCTGACCCTTTCGCGGCTGGTCCCTTTCCCGGGGCTGAGCCATTTAAATTGGGGCGCTGGTGATCACGGTGTCTTTGGCCATGGTGTGCGGGGAGTCCTTCTTAAGGCTCTGGCTGCTGGGGGTGCGTCCGAATCCCAAATGATTGGGGGGATATCTCCTCCAGTAACACAGTCCACCGCCCCTCTCGGTGCAGTCTGTGGGTCTGCCACGTCCCCTGTGGGATTTCCACAGTCGGGGGCTGTTGGCTGGGGGTCCCTGTCTTTAGCACGGTTTATAGGTTTTGGCTGTCCCTTACGTTTAGCTGCTGCCCCTGGTTTGAAAAGTTTGCACTGATTTATGTGGAACCACTTTGTTCAGCGGGACAATTTTATGGCATAGATCATGGGGCTTGCCTTGTCGACAATGTGGTACGGTCCCATGTACAGTGCCTCAAAGACCCCTACTCTAGCGTAGTTTCTCACCATAACCTGGTCCCCTATCTCCCACTCATGGTACTTGCGGGGTTCTAGCAGTAGTCGGTTGCTCCGATGCTGTTTTACCATGTTGTTAACAGCCTGCCAGTGAATCTGTTTAAAGTGTTCAAACAGATTCCTGACAAAGCTGTCCCGGTTCGCTTCCCTAAGCTGACTTTCCGCGAGTCCACATGGGTGGGGGTTTTCATGGCTCTGCCGGTCATGAGCTCGTACGGGGAGTACCCCGTGCTCTTTGACTGGCTGGCCCGGATCCCCATGTGGACTAGTTGTTGGACCTCTACTCACCCCGTGGGTGAGTCCCCTGTCTCTTTGCGCAGCCTTTCTTTGATAGTACGGTTTAAACGCTCCACAGGCCCGGATGACTGCGGGTTGTGAGCGACATGCCATTTTCCTTTGATGCCGAGTACCTTAAGGGTCTCCTGCATCACCTGCCCGGTGAAATGGCTCCCTTGGTCGGACTCCACATATTGTGGTAGTCCCCATCGAGAGAACACTTCTCTGACCAGGATCCTAGCTGTTCCCAGGGCAGTGGCTGTTTGGCATGGGAAGGCTTCCACCCATTTGGTGAATACATCCACTAACACTAGGCAGTACTTATAACTTCCCTGGGCAGTGGGTAGGGGTCTGATGTAATTGATTTGGATCGACTGCCAGGGTCCCTCTACCCTCCTGATATCTCCCATCGACACCTTTCTTTTCTGGGGGTCGGGTTGTTGGCCGCGCACACCAGACAGCTAGCAGAGAACTCGCAGACATCTTCCATGAGTCTTGGCCACCACCCTGCCTGTTCCACTCGTTGGCAAGTGGTCTCAGGTCCAGGGTGTCCTGCTTCTGGACCCTCGTGGGCCAGCTGGAGGAATTCTCTCCGGTGTTGTTGCAGTACTGCCCATTGCTTCCCCCTGAACAGCATGCCTTCTTTAATGGCAATTGCTGCGGTGCCATACGGGCCATCTACCCTTTCCCCTTTTGCTAGCGTGTTCAGGACAGCTTTGAGGACGGGGCCTTGGGTCTGAACCGTTTTTAGGTCCAGGGGCAAAGCTATCCCTGCCTTCCCTGCCGTCCCAATCCTGCCCCTGACTGCTGCGATGGATCCTGGGTTGTACGGATCCCAGAGCTTGCCCGTGCAGGCACCTTGCTTGGCTAACATGTCAGTCTGCTGGTTTCCTTCGCTACGAGGTTCTGTGGTGGAATGTGCCTTCACCTTATGTATGTAAATATTCCCTTCCTCCCCTACGGCTTTCATGATCTTTTCCAGTAGGGGCTTAATTGCCAGGGGGTCTCCCGTCTGCGGATGTGTATCCGCGGCGGGACCAAACAGCCAGGTACTCCGTACACGAATTGCATGTGAACATATTGTCCGAGTAAATCGCGTATGGGGTCGGGAATTCTTCGGGGTGTGTGACTACATACACCACCGCAGACAGTTCAGCGTGCTGGGCGCTCATAGTACTGGGGAGTTTAATCGCCAGGGCAATGCCTGCCTCGGGATCATAAACTCCGCAGCCTGTGAGTCGTTCACCTGCAGATACCGTGCTTGAACCGTCCACATAGATCTCTCGGTCTGTGGGGTGTAACCCAGCCCAAAAGCCTATGTTAATTTCCCTTCTACGGAACACCGGTGGGCTGTCCCTGGATAAATCATGTTGGCTGCGAGTCTTGGCTCGCAGACTCCCTTTACCCATAGGTCCATTTGAGAGAGGAGCAAGGTCCAGAGAGCAATGCGGGCACTACTCACTGTCCCGTCCTTGATTCTCCCGTCCAGGAGCATTTGGGTGAGCGTATGGTGGGTAAGGAGTGTGATAGGGGAACTTCCTGTGAAGATCAGTGGTCTTTTCACAGCGCAGTGAGTGGCTAGGAGATGCCGCTCACAGTTGGAGTATCCCTTCTCCATGTCCGTGAGTATCCTGGAGGAGTAGACCACTGGTCTCAGCCGGCCGTGACGCTCTTGGAGACTACCTCCAGGAAAAACTCTTTACCCCCATCTATGGCCCCGAGAGCTGGCGCAGTCTGCAGGTCTTTCTTGAGTTGGATAAATGCTGCCTCGCAACTTTTGTCCCAATCCCACTCCACTCCCTTGTGTAGGAGTCGGAGCAGAGGGGCTGCTGTGGCTGCATAATCCTCAATGAAATCTCTGCAGTACCCAGTTAGCTCTAGAAAAGATCTTACTCCGGTTACTGTGTTGGGGGTGGGTAACTTCTGCACTGCTTCCCTTCTGGCTTTGTCAATGGCTCTTTCCCCAGTGCGCACAGCCAGTCCCAGGAACTTTACTTCCTTCAGGCCGATCTGTGCCTTCTTAGGGTTTACTTTAAATCCTTCTTCTTTCAGCAGCTCCAGCAGCTCAGCCAGCAGTGAGCCATGTTCCTCCCCCTCATCGGTGAACAGGAGCAGGTCATCTACATACTAATTGCTGGGGTCTGCTGAAATTCTTTAAACAGTTGGCCATACACTGATGGAAAATACTGGGGCTGTTGTGGAAGCCCTGAGGGAGACAGTTCCAAGTATATTGCTGCCTTTTAAAGGTAAAAGCAAACTTGTACTGATCTTCCCTTCTTAAAGGTATGGACCAGAACCCGTTGAAAATATCCAGCACCGTGAAGGTGGTCGTGGAGGCTGGGATACTTCGAATGAGGTCGGCGACAGCAGCAACAGTGGTTGCACAGGCAGAGATGTTACGGTTGAGTACTCGATAGTCCACCGTGGATCTCCAGGCATTGTCCGGTTTCTTAACCAGCCACAATGGAGAGTTCACATGGGTAGCTATTGGTCTCAATACCCACTGTTTAACCAGAGAACCCAAGGCTGTTTCCATGTCTGCCTTCGCCTCCCTGGGGAATTTGTACTGTTTCTGTGGTCGGGTCATGTGGTCCCCATCTATACTAACCTCGACCCCATTTATTCTCCCACAGTCGTGTTTGTGAGTGGCAAAAGCTGCAAGGTTTTTCCTCACATACTGTTGGTATTCTATCGGGGTGTTACTTACCAGTGATTCAAGGTCGTCACCCTCTTTTGGTTTCATGGTGTACACCGTCCCTTTTCCCTGTTTTCCCGGGATAACCATCACCTCACTCTCCTGTCCCGTACAGACTGACCCCCAAAGACAGTGGTTTCTTAAATCCACCTGGATCCCATGGCCTAGGATGAAGTCAGCCCCCAGGATCCCTCTCCCTTCCTGCTCCCACTTCATCAGGACACAAGTTCACTTAGTGTGGAGTGTACCTAAATGAATAGAGAGCGGAACGGAGAATGAGCCAGTCTGTTCAGTGCCTGTGAAACCCACCAAGCTGTAGGGGACCCCGTTAGACAGAGGTGAGGCGGCGGGATTAACTGCATAGACAAGGGTGCTTGAGGCACCGGTGTCCAGCAGGTAAGTCCCTTTCACCTTTTCCACTTCCATCTGTACAGTCGGTCTCCCCCACGCATCATACTTGAGGGCACACAGGTAGACAGGCTGCACCTGTCCTAGTCACAGTTCTGGTTGGGAGGGGGCAGATAGGATTTCGGTACCGGTGGCGGTGGCTACCTTTCCAGGGCCATCTAACATGGCTCGGAGCGCAGTTAAAAAGATCTCAAATGAGTGGGGAGGGACTGTCTTATCTGTCTTGGGCAGGGGTTGGATAATTCTTTCCTGCGCGATTCTTCCAAGGATTTTTACAATCCTTTCTCCAGTGCCCACTTTTTCCACACCCAAAGCAGGCACGTTTTGTATCGGAGGAGTTGCCCCCCTCGTGGCGCCATTCTCTCTTGTCTTGGTTAGGTCGGATTTCGTGAACCCTTCCCTTTTGTGGGTGTTATTCTTCCCTCTGCTGTTTCTGTAAGCTAGGGTCAGTTGCCTAAGCACACCCTGTTCTGTGGCTTGGGGATCTCGTGGGTCGAACCAGGCCTCAGCCTTAGTTCTTATTCTGGGTAAACTGTTAGCTACTAGGCTTCGAAGCTAGTGTGCTAATTTGTCCGGGTTAAAGTGATCTCTGTCTATGTCCCCACTAGAGGCGCTTTTGTACACCGGTCTGCGAAAGCCTGTGGGGTTTCCCCTGTGAGCTGCACTGTTTTCTCTACTCTAGAGAAGGGACTCCCGTCATTGCAGCCCATAGCTTCTAAACTGTCCTTTTGGATGGCAGAAAGTGTTTTCTGTCCTCTTTTGCTCTCAGCAGAGAGGGACAGGTACAGTTTGCTGTCTAGGGATAGGAGAAGCATCTTTGCCATTTCTGCATCATCGCACTCATTAATATCCCCTGCCTGTTCTACTTCCACAAAGTGAACCGAGGGGTCTCCCTTTGGAGTTAGCTTTCCCAGGTGGCTTATCATAGCCCTAAGCTGCTGGGGAGGGTGGGGGACCACAAACTGACTTTCCTGGACCCCGGCACTGGTGGGCGGGCCAAACTTCTGTTGCCGGACCGGGCATATTGGCCCTGGTTCTGGCTCTCCCTGTTCTGGCTCACCTCCCTTTCCTCCCTGCGGCCAAACCGAGCTGAAACTCGTTGCTACAGGTGGTGGTGGTTCACTGTCCCTGCCCGCCCCGCAACTGATTTGCCCCTCCTGCTGCTGAACCGGTGTAGTCACCGGTGCCACAGGTGGTGGCCGGGTAGTTTCCTCCTTCTCTTCCAGGTTTAGCTGGGGCATACCCAGGCTTACTAGGCATAACATGCCTTTTTCCTTGGACAGAGCAAGGTTTAAACTTTTAATTTGTTGCTGGCAGGGACCGTGGTCTCCCGATTCAAACCCATTAGTGCTCGCTACTTTATACGCTGCTTGCACATCTTTTAATCTTTCCTGGAGCTCTTTTACTTGTCGGGTGAGGCGAGTGCTTTCCTCCCTCAGTGACTTTTCATTACTTTTGGCCTCGTTAACCTGACATTGAAAATAGTCCTGACTGGTTTTAAACCTTTCCATTATTTGGGTCCTTTTCTGTTTTAGCTTACGGAGTTCTGATAATCTTTCTTCTGACATAACCCTTCCCTGGTAGCTCTTTGCACATTCCCATAATTCTGCCGACAATGTTTCATTCATTCTGTCTAGCAGTTGGACCTGTTGCTGTAGACAGACCAACCAAATTGCTTTCTCTACTGCTTCTTTGTGATCTTTACTTGCTGTCCACTGGGCTGCAGTGTCAGCCAGATGCTCAGCGCACAATAGACTAAGCACCCATTCCTTAGTTACATTCACTTTCTTATACACATAGGAGGAAATCCTCTTTTCCATTTTGGTTCTTTGCCCAAAACCAGCACTCTCTACATCACACCCTGTGTACCAGAGTCGTCCCACGGTCACCATTTTGTAAGGGGGGGGGGGTTTGGGGGGGCGGTTATGGTGTGTTGTGGTCTCTATGAGGAGGTCAGGTTCCCTTCTGACCAACTTGAGTGGTTTCAAATCACTCTCCCTCCCTTGGGTTCTGTACTCTGGATTTATTTGGGGGGTGTGACAAAAGTGCAGAGGATGCTGGTTTGATGCAAAGAACTTTGGTTTTATTACAGTCAAGGTAATAAAGGCTTATTACTCTAGTAAGAAAATACATGGCCAAAGTTACAATCACTCTAATAAAAAACAAGACAAGGAAAGGTACAAGGTCAAACTTATAATCACTCGAATAAAGTATCATACACTACACATTCAAAGGGAGTTGCAGTAAAATTATACCTCTCACCTCCCAATACCTAATTCTAGCTAGGTTAGACTCCAGGGCAGGGAGGGACTTATGCTTACCAATCCTTTTGATAGTTAATGGTAGATGGTGATGTACATCTACCATTAACTATGGTAGATGTACATCAATGGTTAAAAAAAGGGATGAGGTCCTACGAAACGAATTTAAGGAGCTAGGAGCTAAATTAAAAAGTAGGACCTCAAAAGTAGTAATCTCGGGATTGCTACCAGTGCCACATGCTAGTCAGAGTAGGAATCGCAGGATAGCGCAGATGAATACGTGGCTTGAGCAGTGGTGCAGCAGGGAGGGATTCAAATTCCTGGGGCATTGGAACCGGTTCTGAGGGAGGTGGGACCAGTACAAACCGGACGGTCTGCACCTGGGCAGGACCGGAACCAATGTCCTAGGGGGAGTGTTTGCTAGTGCTGTTGGGGAGGAGTTAAACTAATATGGCAGGGGGATGGGAACCAATGCAGGGAGACAGAGGGAGACAAAAAGGAGGCAAAAGCAAAAGACAGAAAGGAGATGAGGAAAAGTGGAGGGCAGAGAAACCCAAGGCAAAGAACAAAAAGGGCCACTGCACAGCAAAATTCTAAAAGGACAAAGGGTGTTAGAAAAACAAGCCTGAAGGCTTTGTGTCTTAATGCAAGGAGTATCCGCAATAAGGTGGGTGAATTAACTGTGCAAATAGATGTTATCAAATATGATGTGATTGGGATTACGGAGACATGGCTCCAGGATGATCAGGGCTGGGAACTCAACATCCAGGGGTATTCAACATTCAGGAAGGATAGAATAAAAGGAAAAGGAGGTGGGGTAGCATTGCTGGTTAAAGAGGAGATTAATGCAATAGTTAGGAAGGACATGAGCTTGGATGATGTGGAATCTATATGGGTAGAGCTGCAGAACACCAAAGGGCAAAAAACGTTAGTGGGAGTTGTGTACAGACCTTTAAACAGTAGTAGTGATGTTGGGGAGGGTATCAAACAGGAAATTAGGGGTGCAGCAGTTATAATGGGTGACTTTAATATGCACATAGATTGGGCGAGCGAAACTGGAAGCAATATGGTGGAGGAGGATTTCCTGGAGTGCATAAGGGATGGTTTTCGAGACCAATATGTCGAGGAACCAACTAGGGGGGAGGCCATCTTAGACTGGGTGTTGTGTAATGAGAGAGGATTAATTAGCAATCTCATTGTGCGAGGCCCCTTGGGGAAGAGTGACCATAATATGGTGGAATTCTGCATTAGGATGGAGAATGAAACAGTTAATTCAGAGACCATGGTCCAGAACTTAAAGAAGGGTAACTTTGAAGGTATGAGGCGGGAATTGGCTAGGATAGATTGGCGAATTATACTTAAGGGGTTGACTGTGGATGGGCAATGGCAGACATTAAGAGACCGCATGGATGAACTACAACAATTGTACATTCCTGTCTGGTGTAAAAATAAAAAAGGGAAGGTGGCTCAACCGTGGCTATCAAGGGAAATCAGGGATAGTATTGAAGCCAAGGAAGTGGCATACAAATTGGCCAGAAATAGCAGCGAACCCAGGGACTGGGAGAAATTTAGAACTCAGCAGAGGAGGACAAAGGGTTTGATTAGGGCAGGGAAAATGGCTGAACATGCAACTTCAGTACCCCATTCCTGCTTTCTCACCATACCCCTTGATTCCCCTAGTAGTAAGGACTTCATCTAACTCCTTTTTCAATATATTTAGTGAATTGGCCTCAACAACTTTCTGTGGTAGAGAATTCCACAGGTTCACCACTCTCTGGGTGAAGAATTTCCTCCTCATCTCGGTCCTAAATGGCTTCCCCCTTATCCTTAGACTGTGTCCCCTGGTTCTGGACTTCCCCAACATTGGGAACATTCTTCCTGCATCTAACCTGTCTAACCCCGTCAGAATTTTAAACGTTTCTATGAGGTCCCCTCTCATTCTTCTGAACTCCAGTGAATACAAGCCCAGTTGATCCAGTCTTTCTTTATAGGTCAGTCCCGCCATCCCGGGAATCAGTCTGGTGAACCTTCGCTGCACTCCCTCAATAGCAAGAATGTCCTTCCTCAGGTTAGGAGACCAAAACTGTACACAATACTCCAGGTGTGGCCTCACCAAGGCCCTGTACAATTGTAGTTAACACCTCCCTGCCCCTGTACTCAAATCCCCTCGCTATGAAGGCCAACATGCCATTTGCTTTCTTAACCGCCTGCTGTACCTGCATGCCAACCTTCAATGACTGATGTACCATGACACCCAGGTCTCTTTGCACCTCCCCTTTTCCTAATCTGTCACCATTCAGATAATAGTCTGTCTCTCTGTTTTTACCACCAAAGTGGATAACCTCACATTTATCCACATTAGACTTCATCTGCCATGCATTTGCCCACTCACTTAGCCTATCCAAGTCGCTCTGCAGCCTCATAGCATCCTCCTCGCAGCTCACACTGCCACCCAACTTAGTGTCATCCGCAAATTTGGAGATCCTACATTTAATCCCCTCGTCTAAATCATTAATGTACAGTGTAAACAGCTGGGGCCCCAGCACAGAACCTTGCGGTACCCCACTAGTCACTGCCTGCCATTCTGAAAAGTCCCCATTTACTCCTACTCTTTGCTTCCTGTCTGACAACCAGTTCTCAATCCATGTCAGCACACTACCTCCAATCCCATGTGCTTTAACTTTGCACATTAATCTCTTGTGTGGGACCTTGTCGAAAGCCTTCTGAAAGTCCAAATATACCACATCAACTGGTTCTCCCTTGTCCACTCTACTGGAAACAGCCTCAAAAAATTCCAGAAGATTTGTCAGGCATGATTTCCCTTTCACAAATCCATGCTGACTTGGACCTATCATATTACCTCTTTCCAAATGCACTGCTATGACATCCTTAATAATTGATTCCATCATTTTACCCACTACCGATGTCAGGCTGACCGGTCTATAATTCCCTGTTTTCTCTCTCCCTCCTTTTTTAAAAAGTGGGGTTACATTGGCTACCCTCCACTCCATAGGAACTGATCCAGAGTCAATGGAATGTTGGAAAATGACTGTCAATGCTATTTCCAAGGCCACCTCCTTAAGTACTCTGGGATTCAGTCCATCAGGCCCTGGGGATTTATCGGCCTTCAATCCCATCAATTTCCCCAACACAATTTCCCGACTAATAAGGATTTCCCTCAGTTCCTCCTCCTTACTAGACCCTCCGAACCCTTTTATATCCGGAAGGTTGTTTGTGTCCTCCTCAGTGAATACCGAACCAAAGTACTTGTTCAAATGGTCCGCCATTTCTTTGTTCCCCGTTATGACTTCCCCTGATTCTGACTGCAGGGGACCTACGTTTGTCTTTACTAACCTTTTTCTCTTTACATATCTATAGAAACTTTTGCAATCCGTCTTAATGTTCCCTGCAAGCTTCTTCTCGTACTCCATTTTCCCTGCCCTAATCAAACCCTTTGTCCTCCTCTGCTGAGTTCTAAATTTCTCCCAGTCCCCGGGTTCGCTGCTATTTCTGGCCAATTTGTATGCCACTTCCTTGGCTTTAATGCTATCCCTGATTTCGCTTGATAGCCACGGTTGAGCCACCTTCCCTTTTTTATTTTTATGCCAGACAGGAATGTACAATTGTTGTAGTTTATCCATGCGGTCTCTAAATGTCTGCCATTGCCCATCCACAGTCAACCCCTTTAGTATCATTCGCCAATCTATCCTAGCCAATTCACTCCTCATACCTTCAAAGTTACCCTTCTTTAAGTTCTGGACCATGGTCTCTGAATTAACTGTTTCATTCTCCATCCTAATGCAGAATTCCACCATATTATGGTCACTCTTCCGCAAGGGGCCTCGCACAACGAGATTGCTAATTAATCCTCTCTCATTACACAACACCCAGTCTAAGATGGCCTCCCCTCTAGTTGGTTCCTCGACATATTGGTCTAAAATACCATCCCTTATGCACTCCAGGAAATCCTCCTCCACCGTATTGCTTCCAGTTTGGTTAACCCAAGCTTGCAGGGAACACTAAGGCAGATTGCAAAAGTTTCTATAGGTATGTAAAGAGAAAAAGGTTAGTAAAGACAAACGTAGGTCCCCTGCAGTCAGAATCAGGGGAAGTCATAACGGGGAACAAAGAAATGGCAGACCAATTGAACAAGTACTTTGGTTCGGTATTCACTAAGGATGACACCAACAACCTTCCGGATATAAAAGGGGTCAGAGGGTCTAGCAAGGAGGAGGAACTGAGGGAAATCTTTATTAGTCGGGAAATTGTGTTGGGGAAATTGATGGGATTGAAGGCCGCTAAATCCCCAGGGCCTGATGGACTGCATCCCAGAGTACTTAAGGAGGTGGCCTTGGAAATAGCGGATGCATTGACAGTCATTTTCCAACACTCCATTGACTCTGGATCAGTTCCTATGGAGTGGAGGGTAGCCAATGTAACCCCACTTTTTAAAAAAGGAGGGAGAGAGAAAACAGGGAATTATAGACCGGTCAGCCTGACCTCAGTAGTGGGTAAAATGATGGAATCAATTATTAAGGATGTCATAGCAGTGCATTTGGAAAATGGTGACATGATAGGTCCAAGTCAGCATGGATTTGTGAAAGGGAAATCATGCTTGACAAACCTTCTGGAATTTTTTGAGGATGTTTCCAGTAAAGTGGACAAGGGAGAACCAGTTGATGTGGTATATTTGGACTTTCAGAAGGCTTTCGACAAGGTTCTGTGCTGGGGCCCCAGCTGTTTACATTGTTTTAGACGAGGGGATTAAATGTAGTATCTCCAAATTTGCGGATGACACTACGTTGGGTGGCAGTGTGAGCTCCGAGGAGGATGCTATGAGGCTGCAGAGTGACTTGGATAGGTTAGGTGAGTGGGCAAATGCATGGCAGATGAAATATAATGTGAATAAATGTGAGGTTATCCACTTTGGTGGTAAAAACAGAGAGACAGACTATTATCTGAATGGTGACAGATTAGGAAAAGGGAAGGTGCAACGAGACCTGGGTGTCATGGAACATCAGTCATTGAAGGTTGGCATGCAGGTACAGCAGGCGGTTAAGAAAGCAAATGGCATGTTGGCCTTCATAGTGAGGGGATTTGAGTACAGGGGCAGGGAGGTGTTGCTACAGTTGTACAGGGCCTTGGTGTGTACAATTTTGGTCTCCTAACTTGAGGAAGGACATTCTTGCTGTTGAGGGAGTGCAGCGAAGATTCACCAGACTGATTCCCGGGATGGTGGGACTGACCTATCAAGAAAGACTGGATCAACTGGGCTTGTATTCGCTGGAGTTCAGAAGAATGAGAGGGGACCTCATAGAAACGTTTAAAATCCTGACGGGTTTAGACAGGTTAGATGCAGGAAGAATGTTCCCAATGTTGGGGAAGTCCAGAACCAGGGGTCACAGTCTAAGGATAAGGGGTAAGCCATTTAGGACCGAGATGAGGAGGGACTTCTTCACCCAGAGAGTGGTGAACCTGTGGAATTCTCTGCCACAGAAAGTGGTTGGGGCCAATTCACTAAATATATTCAAAAGGGAGTTCGATGAAGTCCTTACTACTCGGGGGATCAAGGGGTATGGCGAGAAAGCAGGAAGGGAGTACTGAAGTATCATGTTCAGCCATGAACTCATAAAATGGCGGTGCAGGCTGGAAGGGCTGAATGGCCTGCTCCTGCACCTATTTTCCATGTTTCTATGTTTCTATGTCCCACACAAGAGATTAATGTGCAAAGTTAAAGCACATGGGATTGGGGGTAGTGTGCTGACATGGATTGAGAACTGGTTGGCAGACAGGAAGCAAAGAGTTGGAGTAAATGGGTACTTTTCAGAATGGCAGGCAGTGACCAGTGGGGTACCGCAAGGTTCTGTGCTGGGGCCCCAGGTGTTTACATTGAACATTAATGATTTAGACGAGGGGATTAAATGTAGTATCTCCAAATTTGCGGTTGACACTAAGTTGGATGGCAGTGTGAGCTGCGAGGAGGATGCTATGAGGCTGCAGAGTGATTTGGATAGGTTAGGTGAGTGGGCAAATGCATGGCAGATGAAGTATAATGTGGATAAATGTGAGGTTATCCACTTTGGTGGTAAAAACAGAGAGACAGACTATTATCTGAATGGTGACAGATTAGGAACAGGGGAGGTGCAATGAGACCTGGGTGTCATGGTACATCAGTCATTGAAGGTTGGCATGCAGGTACAGCAGGCAGTTAAGAAAGCAAATGGCATGTTGGCCTTCATAGCCAGGGGATTTGAGTACAGGGGCAGGGAGGTGTTGCTACAGTTGTACAGGGCCTTGGTGAGGCCACACCTGGAGTATTGTGTACAGTTTTGGTCTCCTAACTTGAGGAAGGACATTCTTGCTATTGAGGGAGTGCAGCGAAGATTTACCAGACTGATTCCCGGGATGGTGGGACTGACCTATCAAGAAAGACTGGATCAACTGGGCTTGTATTCACTGGAGTTCAGAAGAATGAGAGGGGACCTCATAGAAACGTTTAAAATCCTGACGGGTTTAGACAGGTTAGATGCAGGAAGAATGTTCCCAATGTTGGGGAAGTCCAGAACCAGGGGTCACAATCTAAGGATAAGGGGTAAGCCATTTAGGACCAAGATGAGGAGAAACTTCTTCACCCAGAGAGTGGTGAACCTGTGGAATTTTCTACCATAGAAAGTAGTTGAGGCCAATTCACTAAATATATTCAAAAGGGAGTTAAATGAAGTCCTTACTACTCGGGGGATCAAGGGGTATGGCGAGAAAGCAGGAAGTGGGTACTGAAGTTGCATGTTCAGCCATGAACTCATTGAATGGCGGTGCAGGCTAGAAGGGCTGAATGGCCTACTCCTGCACCTATTTTCTATGTTTCTATGTCTATGTTTCTATGTTATTCCTTCCTTCAGGACTTCAAGACTTTGAGGCTGGAGAAGTTAGTTTTACAACTGTCACGTTGGTTTCTCTCCTTGTCTTGATGAGGTAGTAGCGACCACCTCTCTCCACCCACTAACCTCGGTTGAAAACAGGGGCAGTTATACGATTTCAGTGTTCTAATCTTGCCACCAAATCTGTTCACAATCCTTTGTATAATTTTGGCCAGCTTGGTTTTTCTTTGTAATATTTTGTCGGGCTCGTTAAAGTTGCTATGTCTTGGGTGGGTTGATCTTCGAAAAACTGTTTCCTGATGGAAGAATCTGTTTGAAAATTGCAATGTCCTTTTGTGCTTAGTCTTTCGCATACAGGCTGGATTGGGCCTCTTTGTGATGTATATGCTGAAAATGGTTTGTCCGGTGATACTGTGATGGTAATGTCTCTTGTGGAGGAAGATTTCCAAATACTCATTCTTCCAGACAGGTTAACTCAGTCTTCACACCCAGACAGTTCCAATAATCAAGTGGGCTTCCTTTGTTCCCTAGGTCTGCCCACAGGCTTGAATTTGTCTTGCAAAAGTTCATAACTCTTTTAAAGTTCGTAGTTTCTTCCATAAGTTAGAGTTCCAAACTTTTCAGTTGATAGTCCCAAATTAAATTTCCTTTCGAATGAGCCCAAACACAGGGTGGGGTTCTGGTGAATTTTGCTCTCTGCACTGCAAAGCCTCGGCATTCCAGTCTCGCGTCCTGCAGGGCAATTTCCCCCACGGGGCACAAAGAGGTCAGCGCAGGGTGATAAGGGGTCGGCGAGCACGGCAATGACATCATCACCAGTTATGCGCCGGCCCGGTGCACTAAACGCGGGTTGCGGTGCTGCTGGAACAGTGCCTCCTCAAGCCTCTGGGTCAATTTCCCCGGAGGTGAAAGCGCCCCCCCACTTCTCCAAGAGAAACCATAATTGCACCCTGTTAACAACTTCTGGAGGTGCTAGCGGGGCTATATAAAGGGACAACTTCGATCCCCTCCATCATACAAATGCAGCTCAATGTTATAAAATGGGTGCAACGACTCGAATTTCGGGGATCAAAGTCCAGCACTGCAAGGATCACTGAAAATTACTGATCCTAAATTGGGTTGCGATGGTTTTTATTCATAGAATCCTGGGATTATACTGCACAGAAGGAAGTCATTCTTTGATAAAGCTACCTAATTACTTCCACTCTCCTGCTCTTTCCTCATAACCTAATTTTTTTCCCTTCAAGTACTTATCCAATTGCCTTTTGAAAGTTATTATTGAAACTGCTTCCACCACCCTTTCAGGCAGTGCATTCCTGATCATAACAACTTGCTGTGTAAAAAAAATATCCTCATGTCGCGCCTGGTTCATTTGCCTATTACCTTAAATCTGTGTCCTCAGTTTGCCAACCCTTCTGCCACTGGAAACAATTTCTCCTTATTTACTCTGTCAAAACCGTTCATGATTATGAACACCACTATCAAAACTCCTCTTAACCTTCTCTGCTCTAAGGAGAACAACCCCAGCTTCTCTCGTCTCTACACAGTCCCTCATCCCTGATACTATTCATGTAAATCTCTTCTGTACCTTCTCCAAGGCCTTGATATCCTTAGTAAAGTGTAGTGCCCAGAATTGAACACAATGATCCAGTTGAGTATTTTATAAAGGTTTAACATAACTTCCCTGCTTTTGTACTCTATGGCCTAGAAATTCGGGGATTTTGTGCCGGCAGTTATTCCGCATGGGATATTCTCTCATCTTGGTTCTCAGAATCCCACCACAATCATTCCCAACACCAGCAGCACCAACAACAACATCAACCTTCTCCGCAATTAACTGATGTTGCACAGGACAGAAGGTATCAGCAACATTGCTGCCCGAGAGGCCAGGGATGGCCTCACCATGGCCAGATTTACTTCACTTGATTCTGTGCACCCTGGCTGCCACATGAAGTGCCAGATTGGCACCACCCCACACCAACACCATAAAACATTGCTACAGTGCCCAAGCTATTCCTTTCACACTCATCATCATTGCTGGAGATACCTTTATGTCTCACCATTCACTGCAATTCCAAAGGTGCACAGAAATCTGTCCAACAATGCAAAGTGCTGAAAATAAAGCTTTCAATGTTTGGCACCACATTAACAGAAACTTTACATGAACATTGCATAAAATACTCAAGTGCCTACCCTTGTGTGTTGTTAGTTGGTATAATTGCACTAGGATGAGGGTGAGTGTGAGGGGTGGTGAGTGAGATGGGGATGTGATAATATAGATAGAGAGGAATGGTCCAAGGTAAGTTGGTGTGAGTAAGGATGTACAGGAGTAAGGTAGGGAATGCAGAGAAATGAGGATGTGATGAGAGGCACAGCAGGATGAGGTTGAGTATGACTTTGCAATAACGGTTCATGACCTACAGAGATCATCGAAAGGTTTGTGCCACTGCAGCCTGGTCTTCCTGACCACATCTCTTGTGCCTTCCTGTGCAATGTGCAACCAGGCTGTGTTGGTCTTCTCTGCCCATGGGAAGAGAAGAGGACCTCCCAGACTGCTGTAAACATATGGAGGGGGTCATGGGAGAGCCTGGGTGCAGCCCCGTGCACCTTTGTACAGTGATAGTCAGTGTTTGCAGCACCTCAATGCTGCAGAACACTGACAGCACAAATGCCAAAATAAATTTGGACATGGTCCCTTTAAAGAAACCAGCTGATGACGCATCATCAAATGATGTCACCAGACCCACTTCCTCTAATTGGCCAGGAAACATGCTGGGCGGGCTTAACAAGCTCTATCAAGAGAAATTCATTTCACAGAGCGGGATCGAACCAGCAGTGGGGTCGGGACCAGCCATTGACACTACCCTCCACGGACCCGCCAAGGTGAGCAAAATCCCAGCTCTTGATTCTCATTTGAAGGCTTCTGCTCACATCACTTTCTTCCAGTCATGGAGGCACTACTTGCAGTCCCCCTTGTGATCGAGTATGACAGGAAGATGAAGCAGAGGCAGAGAAGAAGAGAACAAGAGGCCCACAGCAGGAGGAGGAGGAGGCGGGCTCTCAGCAGAAGACTGAGGGCTCAAAATTGGCCCTTGCAGATTTTTGGCGCACTCACCGGAGTTGCGCTGCTTTTGTACGATGAAAAGAGCGCCGAAAAAATGTCCTTCGATTCTGGCCACTGTGTTGCCTCTCCCGCGGCTTGGCACAGCGTGGCCAGTGGATTGGGGGCGGAGCTACTGTCCCGGCGTTGAAAACAGTGTCGGGTCGTCTGCACATGCGCGTTAGAGTGTGCACGCATGTGCAATAGCTCCTCGCCCCCAGCGTGTCCTGCAGCTTGTGTGGGAGGGACCCGATGCTCGCCACCCCTATCCCTGGCCGAGTGGTCTCCCGCACCGGCTGGGCCCGCTCTGGAACGCATTGTAAATGTGAAGAATTGTAAGTAAGTGCTGTTCAGAGGGCATTGTCATTTATTTAGAAATTTGTATATAATACCAGGAATAGGTGAGTGTAGATGAACGGAGTCTTGTGTTTTGAGATGAAGGTAGGACTTACTTCTATTTTTTATTTGTTATTGAGTGTTTATTACTTTTTGTGCTTTGTAAGTCTTGGTGCTTTAGGTGCAGGTCATCTCTGCTTCCTTCTATTTTTTTATTTGTTATTGAATGCTTATTTTTGTGCTTTGTTTAGAGTTTTAATATGCAGGGAGGACTTAGTTTTATTTTTTATTTCTTCTTGAATGTTTTTATGTCTTCTTGAATGCTTACTACTTGTGCTTTGTATAGTGCTTTGCAAGGTCCTATCCGCTTCCCTTCCCGCCCCTATCTCTGGCCGAATGGTCTCCGATGTACCTACCTGCGCTGATTTCTTAACTCTCCGCAAGGGTTTTTACAAGCGGCCACAAGTGGCCACATACACTGGACTAAGTTAGTTTGGAGTAACTATTAGTTGTCCAAACTGGCCTAAATGGGCAAAATAGGCGTAGGTGGCTGGTAACGCCCCCTTTTGAAAAAAAAAACAACTAAACTAAAAAAATCCTAACTAACTCACTTACACTGGCGTAAATTGAATGTGCAAAATGGGAATTTTTAAGATACTCCAGAAAAATCAAGTTGCTCCAAAAAAAACGGAACAACTCCTGGCCAATTTTGAGCCCAATGTAACAATGGGCTGCAAAATGAGTGATGTTGCAGAAGTCAGCATTTGTAGCTTGAAAGGATGTTGCAAAGAAATGGATGACTGTGGCACAATCTCGCACGCTCCACTTCCTCTTGGGGCGGGTCCAGTGGCACTAATGGGGATGTTCCGCGTGGCGCTGATGTGTTTCAATGCCCCTCCCATTTGTTTAAAAGGGAGGGCCGCTGCGCACTGTACACGGCCTCTGATGGCCTCCACTAGACCACCAGGACAGCATGGTGCCGAGGCCGCAGCCCGGCACCCAAATTGGAATGATGGCGGCCTGGACCACGCAAGGGGCCAAGAGTCGGGTCGATCGGTGAGTTGGCAAAATCGGCAAGATGGCGGCGCGGGGTGTTCGCGACCTCCCGTGTAACTTCCGCCCCGCGAGTGGATGTCGGCCTGTTTCACGACCCACGAGGTTACCACTGACACTGCTCACACCAACCTGGTGGGGCGCGGGGCAATATCCCCACGAGGCAGAAAGGGGTTGACGCGTAGCGCTGAGGGGTTGCTTCGCACGGCGTTGACGTCATTGCCGGTTGCGCGACGGCCCAGGACACTACCCATGGGGCACGGCGCTGCCATGACAGCGCCTCTGCTAACTCCTGTGCAATTTTGTGGGAGCCGGTAGCCCCCTCCCCACCCCCAGCCCCCTGTGGGCGAAAAGTGTTTTGTGCCCCATTAGCGACCCTGGAGGCGCAAATGGACATCACAAAAAGGGACAATTTTGACCCAAGAAAGTTCCTGCGATGACTCCTTACTGAACCATAACCTCCTTACGCAGACATCCTCGAAGCAGGGGTGTAGTTGTAGACTCTGGTGGAAGGATAGTTCCTAGTTGGACTTCTCCTCAGGTGCAGCCTTACCCTGCATACTTCTCTCATTTCCTCTTCACCCTGCTCCTGTTCTGGCTCCATTAGAAGGACATGTGTAAGAATGTGCATAGGGAAGCCCATGCCAAGGGCCCAATGAAAGAAAAATGGAAGAAAAAACATTTCCTGCCTAAAACTTGTGAAAGACTGTTTGCTTTCTTAGCAGCACGCAAACAAAAATAAAATTGTTCCATTCAAAGCTGAGATGTTAGAGAACGTTTCTGGACAGTCAAAACCTGTGAAATCAACCACTTCTTGGTTTGGCAAGCCACATAGTAATTTCAAGCCTGCTTTGTACTGGTGTAAGTCAAGTCAGGTGCATTAGTGTCAGCAGTGGCTCAGTTGGTAGCACCCTTGCCTCTGAATCAAGAAAGTTTTGAGTCCTCCTGCAGGGAGGTGAGTGTGTGCAATGGCATGTGTCAGCCAATGGATGGAGAACATATTTTGAGAGTGACTATGAGGTCGAGGCATGAAATTGGATGAAGGTGAGTGGGTATGATGGATGGATAGATGGGGATGTGAGAGTGCATAGAAGAGAGAAGGGTTGGAAGCACTTGCAAGGTAAGTGGATGTGAGGAGTGATGTGATGGAGTAGGCTTGGCAAAGCAGAGTGAAGGGGCGGGGTGATGCCAGCAGCATGATGCAGGTGAATCTACAACTATACTTGTAATATAGTTCCACCCTAGTGGACTACTGCTCCACTTAGTGGATCACTGATGTAAATACAATAAAAGTTACATGATGTAATGGAGCCATCTTGTGTGTGTGTGTGATTCAGTGATGTCATGAGAATATATCACATTGGCGACATAGGATAGGATTTCTGGATACCCCAGCTGAAATTTTTGTTGGTGAATGATCCAGCCAACTGACAGAGACTTTGAGAGGTTCTTTGTTTTGCAAAACAGCTAAAAATCCAAGATAAATTACAAGCACACTAAGCTGAACTGATTAGCCCAGATGGCTGTGCCTAAGGGAATATTAGGGTGCTTGGGTGAGCTCCATCATGCTCGAGAGACTTTTGGAGCGTATATGGAACTGCTAGAAATGTTTTTTACTGCAAATAGTATCGTCGAAGTTCCCGATGATAAAAACCGTAACCGGGCGATTTTGAAAGAAAGCGGGCCATTTTCTTGATTGAAGCAGGCATCAAGGTGTATGAAACGCTGAAAAATGTGCTTCTTCCTGTCAAGCCAAAGGACATGTCACTGACGGAGATTAGAACAGCACTACAGTCCTGAGCCACTGGAAATTGCTGAAAGTTATCATTTTGAAATACGAGATTAATTCATTGAATAGGGTATCAGTGAGTACATTGGAGTTTTAAAAAAGCTATCCATTCACTGACATTACGCAAACTTTCAGGACCGAACATTGAATGACCACTTTGTTGGTGGGATGCAAAATGAAGTGATCAGAAGAAAGTTGTTGACAACCACGAACTTGACCTTTGATTTACCTTGTCAGACAGCTAGGTCGATGGATATTGCTGACTCCCGAGAATTTCATGCCATTTCCAGTCATCAGCGAACCAAGGTGAATCGCCTGCAGGTTAGAAGTAAAAGGCAGTTGGGCCTTAAGGCCTCTGAAACTGGCCATGGTAACAGCGCATTGAAGTCGTGCTATCGGTGTCTGAGCCAACACATTGCTCAAAGTTGTCCATATGTGAAGGCAGAGCATTCCTTCTGCAAGAAAACTGTGCATTTGCGAAGGTGTGCTGACTGAAGAATAACCTGATGTTCAATGCTAGAAGTAGCAATCGCCAGAGACTACATAGCATTGAAGAGAAGCAACAGGATGAGGAGGTTCTGGATATACACATCAGGAGCACAAGGGTACCTAACAACAACTTGTAAAGTATCGTCATCCAAGTAGATGTTGCAGGAACCAGGATACGCATGGAAATCGACACTTGGGCATCTGTGAGCATAGTACCGGAATCGCTATATCTCAACAAATTGAGTGATTTTCCGATGGAGAAGTTGAAGATAGGGCTGCGAGACTACTCAGGAGACCAAATTCCTGTTGTCGGATGTATCATCATAAAGGTGAAATACAAAGATCAGTTTCAGGAGACAAGCCTGCCTTGATAGGTAGAAAGTGGTTGGGATTACTGAAGCTGGATTAGAATTAGATTTTTCATGTTGAAACGAGATTTGCATCAAAGGATGACGAGACCGGGGAATTAGTAATGGGGAACATGGAGATGGCAGAAACTCTGAACAAATATTTTGTATCAGTCTTTACGGTAGAGGACACGAAAAGTATTCCGACAATGGAAAGTCAAGGGGCTATAGTGGGGGAGGAACTTAACACAATCACAATCACTCAGTAAGATAATGGGACTAAAGGCAGATAAATCCCCTGGACCTGATGGCTTGCATCCTAGGGTCTTAAGAGAAGTAACGGCAGGGATTGTGGATGCTTTGGTTGTAATTTACCAAAATTCCCTGGATTCTGGGGAGGTCCCAGCAGATTGGAAAACCACAAATGTAATGCTCCTATTTAAAAAAGGAGGCAGACAAAAAGCAGGAAACTATAGACCAGTTAGCCTAACATCTGTGGTTGGGAAAATGTTGGAGTCCATTATTAAAGAAGCAGTAGCAGGACATTTGGAAAAGCAAAATTCGGTCAGGCAGAGTCAACATGGATTTATGAAGGGGAAGTCATTTTTGACAAATTTGCTGGAGTTCTTTGAGGATGTAACGAACAGGGTGGATAAAGGGGAACCAGTGGATGTGGTGTATTTGGACTTGCAGAAGGCATTTGACAAGGTGTCACAAAAGGTTACTGCACAAGATAAAAGTTCACGGGGTTGGGGGTAATATATTGGCATGGCTAGAAGATTGGCTAACTAACAGAAAGCAGAGAGTCAGGATAAATGGTTCATTCTCTGGTTGCCAATCAGTAACTAGTGGGGTGCCGCATGGATCAGTGCTGGGACCCCAAATATTTACAATCTATTCTAACAATTTGGAACAAGGGACTGAGTATAACATTGCCAAGTTTGCTGATGAGAAAAAGATGGGAGGAAGATCAATGTGTGAGGAGGACATTAAAAATCTTTTTAAAAAAGGAGGGAGAGAGAAAACAGGGAATTATAGACCGGTCAGCCTGACATCGGTAGTGGGTAAAATGATGGAATTAATTATTAAGGATGTCATAGCAGCGCATTTGGAAAGAGGTGACATGATAGGTCCAAGTCAGCATGGATTTGTGAAAGGGAAATCATCCTTGACAAATCTTCTGGAATTTTTTGAGGATGTTTCCAGTAAAGTGGACAAGGGCGAACCAGTTGATGTGGTATATTTGGACTTTCAGAAGACTTTCAACAAGGTCCCACACAAGAGATTAATGTGCAAAGTTAAAGCACATGGGATTGGGGGTAGTGTGCTGACATGGATTGAGAACTGGTTGTCAGACAGGAAGCAAAGAGTAGGAGTAAATGGGGACTTTTCAGAATGGCAGGCAGTGACTAGTGGGGTACCGCAAGGTTCTGTGTTGGGGCCCCAGCTGTTTACACTGTGCATTAATGATTTAGACGAGGGGATTAAATGTAGTATCTCCAAATTTGCGGATGACACTAAGTTGGGTGGCAGTGTGAGCTGCGAGGAGGATGCTATGAGGCTGCAGAGTGACTTAGATAGGTTAGGTGAGTGGGCAAATGCATGGCAGATGAAGTCTAATGTGGATAAATGTGAGGTTATCCACTTTGGTGGTAAAAACAGAGAGACAGACTATTATCTGAATGGTGACAAATTAGGAAGAGGGGAGGTGCAATGAGACCTGGGTGTCATGGTACATCAGTCATTGAAGGTTGGCATGCAGGTACAGCAGGCGGTTAAGAAAGCAAATGGCATGTTGGCCTTCATAGCGAGGGGATTTGAGTACAGGGGCAGGGAGGTGTTGCTACAATTGTACAGGGCCTTGGTGAGGCCACACCTGGAGTATTGTGTACAGTTTTGGTCTCCTAACCTGAGGAAGGACATTCTTGCTATTGAGGGATTGCAGCGAAGGTTCACCAGACTGATTCCCGGGATGGCGGGACTGACCTATCAAGAAAGACTGGATCAACTGGGCTTGTATTCACTGGAGTTCAGAAGAATGAGAGGGGACCTCATAGAAACGTTTAAAATTCTGACGGGTTTAGACAGGTTAGATGCAGGAAGAATGTTCCCAATGTTGGGGAAGTCCAGAACCAGGGGACACAGTCTAAGGATAAGGGGTAAGCCATTTAGGACCGAGATGAGGAGAAACTTCTTCACCCAGAGAGTGGTGAACCTGTGGAATTCTCTACCACAGAAAGTTGTTGAGGACAATTCACTAAATATATTCAAAAAGGAGTTAGAAGAAGTCCTTACTACTAGGGGGATCTAGGGGTATGGCGAGAAAGCAGGAATGGGGTACTGAAGTTGCATGTTCAGCCATGAACTAATTGAATGGCGGTGCAGTCTAGAAGGGCCGAATGGCCTACTCCTGCACCTATTTTCTGTGTTTCTATGTTTCTATCTGCAAAAGGAGATAGGCAGGCTAAGTGAGTGGGCAAAAATTTGGCAGATGGAGTATAATGTTGGACAGTGTGAGGTCATGCACTTTGGCAGAAAAAATCAAAGAGCAAGTTATTCTTTAAATGGAGAAAGATTGCAAAGTGCTGCAATACAGCGGGACCTGGGGGTCCTGGTGCATGAAACACAAAAGAATAGTATGTGTTGTGTATGTTTAAAGCATGCGCTCCCATGTTCCGCCACCAGGGAGCACATCCCCTGAAATCCGAAGGGATCCCAGCATCCCTCGGGAGCATTGTATATAAGCTGGCCCTTAAGGCCTGTTCCTCACTCTGGAGTGTCTTAATAAAGACTGAAGTCACTGTTACTTTAACTTCCCTGTGTGCAGTCTCATCTGTGTTAGGAACACAACAACTGGCGACGAGTACACGAATCCAACACAAAGATGCAGCAAACTGTGGGCATCCTGGAGAAGTTCTCAGAGGGTGAGGACTAGGAAGCCTATATTGAACGGCTAGACCAGTACTTTGTAGCCAACGAGCTGGATGGAGAAGGATGCAATGCAAAATGGAGAGCGGTCCTCCTCACGGTCTGCGGGGCACCGACCTACAAGCTCATGAAGAATCTTCTGGCTCCGGTGAAACCCACAGATAAGTCATATGAGGAGCTGTGTACACTGGTTCGGGAGCATCTTCACCCGAGGGAGAGTGTGCTGATGGCGAGGTATCGGTTCTATACGTATCAGCGATCTGAAGGTCAGGAAGTGGCGAGCTACGTCGCCGAGCTAACAAGACTTGCAGGACAATGTGAGTTTGATGGCTACCTGGAGCAAATGCTCAGAGACTTTTTTGTACTGGGCATTGCCCATGAAATCATCCTACGAAAACTTTTGACTGTAAAGACACCGACCCTCAGTAAGGCCATTGCGATAGCACAGGCGTTTATGTCCACCAGTGATAACACCAAACAAATCTCTCAGCACACAAGTGCCAGCAATGTTCATAAATTAACTGGAACTGTGTTTGCGAGCAGAAATGTACAGGGCAGAACCACGAGTCTGCAACTGCCAGCAGGCCTCAGGTGATCCAGATGAATCAGAGTCCCGAACAAAGAATGAATGCAAGGCAATTCACACCTTGTTAGCGTTGTGGAGGCTTCCATTCTGCCTATTCATGCCGCTTCAAAGGGTATGTTTGCAAGAGCTGTGAAACAATGGGGCACCTCCAACAAGCTTGCAGATGAGCTGCAAGCTCTGCAAAACCTGCTCACCACCATGTGGCAGAGGAAGATCGGTCCATGGTGGATCAAAGCAATTTCGAGCCTCAGAGAGAGGAGGCAGATGCTGAAGTAAATGGGGTGCACACATTTTCAATGAATTATCCACCTATAATGCTAAACGTAAAATTGAATGGCTTACCTGTAGCCATAGAACTGGACACTGGTGCCAGCCAATCCATCGTGAGTAAAAAGATGGTTGAGAGATTGTGGTGCAACGAGGCACTCAGACCAGCCCTGAGCCCCATCCACATGAAACTGAGAACATACACCAAAGAGCTGATCACTGTCCTGGGCAGCGCCATGGTCAAGGTCACCTACGAGGACACGGTGCATGAACTGCCACTCTGGATTGTCCCGGACGATGGCCCCACACTGCTTGGAAGGAGCTGGCTGGGCAAAAATCCGCTGGAACTGGGATGACATCCAAGCACTATCACATGTCGATGAGGCCTCATGTACCCAGGTTCTGAACAAATTTCCTTCCCTTTTTGAGCCAGGCATTGGAAACTTTTCCTGGTCGAAGGTGCGGATCCATTTGGTTCGGGAGGCACAATCCATTCTCCACAACACTCGAGCGGTACCTCACATGATGAGGGAGAGGGTGGAAATTGAGCTGGACAGGCTGCAAGGCGAGGGCATCATCTCCCCAGTGGAATTCAGTGAGTGGGCCAGCCCGATTGTTCCAGTACTCAAAAGTGATGGCACAGTCAGGATTTGCGGCGATTATAAAGTAACTATTAAGCGTTTCTCGCTACAGGACCAATACCCGCTACCTAAGGCAGACAACCTATTTGCGATGCTGGCAGGAGGCAAGACGTTCACCAAGCTCGACCTGACTTCAGCCTACATGACGCAGGAGTTGGAGGAGTCTTCGAAGGGCCTCACCTGTATCAACACGCACAAGGGACTGTTCATCGACCACAGATGCCCGTTTGGAATTCGGTCAGCTGCAGCGATCTTCCAGAGAAACATGGAGAGCCTACTCAAGTCGGTACCACGCATGGTTGTTTTTCAGGATGACATATTGGTCATGGGTTGGGATACCGTCGAGCACCTACAAAACCTGGAGGAGGTCCTCCAGCGACTGGATCACGTAGGGCTGCGGCTGAAGAGGTCGGTGCATCTTCATGGCAACAGAAGGGGAGTTTTTGGGGAGAAAGATCGCGGCGGATAACATTCGGTCCACAGACGCCAAGACAGAGGCTAACAGGAACGCGCCCAGGCCACAGAACATCATGGAGCTGCGGTCGTTCCTGGGACTCCTCAACTATTTTGGTAACTTCCGACCGGGGTTAAGCACCCTCTTAGAGCCCCTACATGTGTTATTGCATAAAGATGAGAACTGGGTATGAGGAAAAAAACAAATAATTGCTTTTGAGAAAACCAGAAACATTTTATGCTCCAACAAGCTGTTTGTATTGTATAACCCATGTAAAAGACTCATGCTAGCATGTGATACGTCGTCGTACGGAGTCGGGTGTGTATTACAACAAGCTAACTTTGCGGGGAAGTTGCAACCTGTCATCTATGCTTCCAGGAGCATGTCTAAGGCCGAGAGGGCCTACAGCATGATTGAGAAAGAGACATTAGCGTGTGCGTTCAGGGTAAAGAAAATGCATCAGTACCTGTTTGACCTCAAATTTGAGCTGGAAACCGATCACAAGCCCTTCATATCCCTGTTCGCCGAAAACAAGGGGATAAATACTAATGCCTCAGCCCGCATACAAAGGTGGGCACTCACGCTATCAGCGTATAACTATACCATCCGCCACAGGCCAGGTACCGAGAACTGTGCGGATGCTCTCAGTCGGCTACCATTGCCCACCACGGGGGTGGAATGGCGCAGCCTGCAAACTTGTTAATGGTGGCATAGTCCACAGACTTGTTGATGGTTATGGAAGTGTTTGAAAATGATAAAACACCTGTCACGGCCTGCCAGATTAGGACTTAGACCAGCCAAGATCCTCTGCTGTCCCTAGTAAAAAACTGTGTACTGCATGGGAGCTGGGCCAGCATCCCCGTTGAAATGCAAGAGCTAATCAAGCCATTCCAGCGGCAAAAGGACAAGCTGTCCAGTCAGGCAGACTGCCTGTTGTGGGGTAACCGTGTAGTGCTACCCAAAAAGGGCAGGGAGACGTTCATCTCGGATCTCCACAGCACACACCCGGGTATAGTAAAGATGAAAGCAATAGCCAGATCCCACGTGTGGTGGCCTGGTATCGACTCTGACTTAGAGTCCTGTGTACGACAATGCAGCGTGTGTGCTCAGTTGAGCAATGCGCCCAGAGAGGCATCATTAAGTTTGTGGTCCTGGCCCTCCAGACCATGGTCAAAGATCCATGTCGACTTTGCGGGCCCGTTTCTCGGTAAAATGTTCCTGGTGGTGGTGGATGCTTTTTCAAAATGGATTGAATGTGAAATAATATTGGGAAGCACCGCCACCACCACCATTGAAAGCCTGAGGGCCATGTTCACCACCCACGGCCTGCCTGACATACTGATCAGTGACAATGGGCCATGTTTCACCAGTGCCGAATTTAAAGAATTCATGACCCGCAACGGGATCAAACATGTCACCTTGGCCCCGTTTAAACCAGCCTCTAATGGGCAGGCAGAGCGGGCAGTACAATCAATCAAACGGAGCTTTAAACGAGTTACAGAAGGCTCAATCCAAACCCGCCTGTCGCAAGTACTGCTCAGCTACCGCACAAGACCCCACGCGCTCACAGGGGTGCCCCCGGCTGAGCTACTCATGAAAAGGACACTTAAAACCAGACTCTCGTTGGTTCACCCCAACCTGCATGATCAAGTAGAGAGCAGGCGGCAGCAACAAAATGTAAACGATGATCGTACTACTGTGTCACGGGAAATTGATCAGAATGACCCTGTGTATGTGCTTAACTATGGACATGGTCCCAAGTGGATCGCGGGCATGGTGATAGCTAAAGAAGGGAGTAGGGTGTTTGTAGTCAAACTAGACAATGGACACATTTTCAGAAAGCACCTGGACCAAACGAGACTGCAGTTCACAGACTGCCCTGAACAACCCACAGCAGACACCACCTTTTTCGAGCCCTTAACACACACCCAAAGGATCAAAGACACTACGCCGGACCATGAAATTGTGCCCATCACACCCAACAGCCCAGCAAGACCAGGCTCACCCAGCAGCCCTGCAGGGCCAACAACACGCCAGCCCAGCGAGGGCACAGCCAACACACCAGAACAGACATTTGTACCGAGGTGGTCCACCAGGGAAAGAAAGGCTCCCAACTGCCTCACCTTGTAAATAGTTTTCACTTTGACTTTGGGGGGGGGGGGGGAGTGATGTTGTGTATCTGTAAAACATGCACTCCCATGTTCTGCCACCAGGGAGCGCATCCCCTGAAGTCCCAAGGGATCCCAGAATCTCTTGGGAGCACTGTATATAAGCCGGCCCCTAAGGCCCGTTCCTCACTCTGGAGTGTCTTAATAAAGACTGAGGTCACTGTTACTTTAACCTCCCTGTGTGCAGTCTCGTCTGTGTTAGGAACACAACAGTATGCAGGTACAGCAAGTGATCAGGAAGGCCAATGGAATCTTGGCCTTTATTGCAAAGGGGATTGTGTATAGAAGCAGGGAAGTCTTGCTACAGTTATACAGGGGCCACACCTGGAATACTGCATGCAGTTTTGTTTTCCATACTTACGAAAGGATATACTTGCTTTGGAGGCAGTTCAGAGAAGGCTCACTTGGTTGATTCCGGAGATGAGGGGGTTGACTTGTGAGGAAAGGTTGAGTAGGTTGAGCCTCTACACATTGGAATTCAGAAGAATGAGAGGTGATCTTAGCAAAATGTATAAGATTATGAGGGGGCTTGACAAGGTGGATGCAGAGTGGATGTTTCCACTGATAGGGGAGGCTAGAACTAGAGGGCATAATCTTAGAATAAGGGACCACCCATTTAAAACTGAGATGAGGAGAAATTTCTTCCCTCAGAGGGTTGTAAATCTGTAGAATTCGCTGCCTCAGAGAGCTGTGGAAGCTGGGAGATTGAATAAATTTAAGACAGAAATAGACAGTTTCTTAAACGATAAGTGAATAAGGGGTTATGGGGAACGGGCAGGGAAGTGGACCCAAGTCCATGATCAGATCAGCCATGATATATTAAATGGCGGAGCAGGCTCGAGGAGCCGTATGGCCTACTCCTCCTCCTATTTCTTATGTTCTTATTTTCTTATATCATCAAACACTATCCGAAGATGTTTCGCGAAACAGACAGTCCGATCCAAGGTTTCAAGGTGAGTGTCAGAATACAGAAGGACGCTCGACCAGTTTACTGCAAGCCACGTCCAGTACCATACGCACCCAAGGAGAAAGTTGAGCAAGAACTCAAAGACTACAAATTGACAACATTATCTCTCAGGTAGATCTAAGTAATTGGGCTGCACCCATTGTTGTACCTAAGTCAGATGGTAAGGTAAGGTTATGTGGTGATTATAAAGTTACCATAAACCAGGTTCTAGAGGGTATACTACCCAATACATTGCCAAATGTTGAAGATTTTTTCACAACGCTGACAGTTGGTTAGATCTTCTCAAAGTTAGATCAAGTTACAATTTGAACTGGATGCCGAGTCCAAGTTATGCTTGACTATAAATACTCATCTCGGCCTATATTAGTTTAATAGGCTGCCATTTGGAATGACTTCTGCCCCCGCCACATTCCAAGGAGTGATGAACCAGATTTTGCAAGGTATTAAAGGGGTAGTATGTTATTTAGTTGACATACTCATTTCAGCACCAAACAGGCAAATCTATAATAACTTGTTGAATTAAGTGCTCAAACGCTAGTGAAGCAGAGTACGAATGACTGCTCACAGGTGGGGCACAGAATAGACAAAGATGGTTTACATCCAACCAAGGGAAAGCTGAATGCATTCATAAATGCACCCACTCCCGAGAATGCCACTGAGCTTCAATCATTTTTGGGTCTTTTGAACTATTATGGGAAGTTCCTACCAAATTTGGCTAGTGTTACATCCACTAAATGAGCTGTTGGAGAAACAGGTTCATTGGAAGTGGTCAGATGAATGCAAGTAGAGAGTACCATGTTAGTTCACTATGATGTATCTAAGTAAATCAAACTAGCATGTGATGCCTCCCCATATAGGCCCCAAGTTTCCACATGATTTGCTCCTGATTTTTAGGAGCAACTGGTGTAGAACGGAGTATCTTAGAAATCGGAATTCTCGTCATTTAGTTTGCTCCAGTTCTAGTCAGTTAGAACAGTTTCACTTTGGAACAGAATTTTTTTTTCAAAAGTGGGTGTGTCCGGCCACTTACGCCTGTTTTCAAAGTTTCGTCAGTGAAAACTTACTCCAAACTAACTTAGAATGTAGTAAGTGAAGATTTTTGTACGCTCGAAAAAACCTTGTCTACACTTTAGAAAATCAGGCGTAGGGAATGGTGGGGGGGGGGGCGGGTGTTTAAAGGGAAGTTTACAAACATTAAACACTTCAATTTTACAAATAAAGAGCCATCATCAATAATAAATGATAAATACATCAATAAATCAACCAATAAATCAATCATAAAAAATTAATAAGAAATAATTTTTTTTTAAATCAATAAATAAAACATTTTCTACTTACCGACTGCAGCACCGGGAGCCCTCCAACAGCGTGCTGGGAAGCCCCCCTCAGTGTGTCTCTGTCAGTGTCTCTATCTCTCTGTCTGTCTGTGTGTCTCTCATTCACTGTCTGTCAGTGTCTGTGTTTCTGACAGTGAGGGGAGGGGGAGGAGGGGGGTAGAGGGAGAGAGGAGGGGAGCAGGGGGAGGGATTGGGGAGAAGGGGAGGGATGGGGGGAGGGGGGAGAAGGGGAGAAAGGAGATGGGGGGGGGAGAAGGAGATTGGGGGGGAGGAAGGAGATTGGCGGGGGTGGGGGGGAGGAAGGAGATTGGCGGGGGTGGGGGGGAGGAAGGAGATTGGCGGGGGTGGGGGGGAAGGGGAAGGGAAACTGAACGGGCCGGGCCCGTCCCCAGCACCAGATTTACAGGTAGGTGGCGTTGGGTCGGGTCGGGGGGGTGGTGGGAGGGAGTTCGGTTCGGGTCGGGGGGAGGGAGAGGGAGGTCAGGTCGAGGGAGGGAGGTCAGGTCGGGTCCGGTCCGGAGGGGTGAGCGGGTATCGGGTCCGGTCGGGGGGCGGGGGAGCAGGTGTCGGGTCCGGGGGTGGGGGAGCGGGTGTCGGGTCCAGTCCGGAGGCGGGGGGGAGGGGGGGAGCGGGTGTCGGGTCCGGTCCGGAGGCCGGGGGGGGGTGAGAGGGGGAGCGGGTGTCGGGTCCGGAGGCGGGAAGCGGGAGTCGAGTCGGGTCGGGAGGAAGCAGGAGCTGGCCGTGGGAGGAGCCTTATTCACGCAGCCCCAGTGAGGCCATTCGGCCAGGACTAGGGGCTGCGTGCTTCGGGCCCCTCCCACACAGTTTCGGGCGCCTGGAGCTACTGCACTTGCGCGCCCACTGTAGCGCGCATGTGCAGAGGTCCCGGCACTGTTTTCAGCGCAGGGACCTGGCTCCGCCCCCTACAGCTCCTGCTGCGCTGCGCCGAGGGCCAGAGGACCTGCAGGGAGGTGGAGAATCTGGAGGTTTTTTTAGGCGCACTTTGTGGCGCGAAAAACAGGCGTCCAGGTCGGGACTGCGCCTTTCTAGGCGCGGCTCAAAACTTGGGCCCATAGAGTTGGGGCAGTGATTTCTCATATGCTAGTTAGTGGGGAGGAGAGACCAATTGCTTTTGCTTCACACACTCTCAGTGCCAGTGAGTGTAATTATGCGCAGTTCAAAAGAGAAGCTTTGGCATTCATTTTTGGGGTCAAGAAGTTCCACATATACTTCTATACTCATAAGTTTACCATTGTTACTGACCATAAGACCCTGACAGCAATCCTCCATCCAAAGGCCCCAGTTCCCACCTTTGCTGCAGCCCGAATGCAGAGATGGGCTTTGATTTTGTCAGCATATTCATATGACATTTGAGTACAGATGATCAGTTCATCACAGTAATGCTAATGCTATGTTCAGGTTGCCATCCCCACCCAATAGGGAAAAAGTGTTCTATTTTTCATACATTGATGAACTGCCAGTCACAGCTGAAGAGATTGGTAGAGGAACCAAACGTGACCCAGTTATGTCAGGAGGTGTAGGTATCAGAGAAGGATTGTCGGAATGAATTAACAGTGGGTAAAGATTGTATTATGTGGGGTGCAAGAGTAGTTATTCCCTATAAGTTCAAATTATTAGGAGATCTTCATGACCAGCACCTGGGAATGTGCTTGACCAAGAGTTTTGCACGCAGTTACTTTTGGTGGCCAGGTTTAGATAAAGATATAGAGTGTATCGTTAGTCAGTGTACAATATGTTAATCGTTAAGCAAGAATCCACCATCAGTACCATTGCAGCCATGGAAATGGTCTCCCAGGGTGTGGTTAACGTTACATAACGATTTTGCTGAGCTCGAAGGACAACAAATGTTCATTGTGATTAATAGCCATTCGAAGTGGGTAGAGGTGCTTCCGATGTAGAATTTAACAAGTAAAACACTAGACAATTTGCGAAGATTGCTTTCTTCATCTGGCCTCCCAAAAGAAATTGTGTCTGATAATGGGCTGCAATTTGGTTATGAAGAATTTGCACAGTTCATCAGCAGAAATGGTGTGAAACATACCAAATTTCCACCATATCACCCTGCTTCAAATGGCGCAGCAGAGCGCACAGAACAAATTGTAAAATGTGCCCTCATCAAGCAAATGTTGGATCCAAATCCAAAGAAACGACAATTGTCATTGAATCACAAACTAGCAAATTTTCTGATTACTTATCGTAATACTCCTCATATAACTACTGGTAAAACACCAGCAGAGTTGTTTCTCAAACGACAACCACGAACCAGGTTCTCGTTGTTAAAGCCAAACTTGGTACAGTCCTTAGAAGAGAAACAATCAAGACAGAAAGAGAATCATGATAGAGGTAGAGTACGAGAGAGAAGTGTGAAATTGAATCAGAAGGTTAGAGTGAAGAACCATCACCACAAATAGTTAAAGTGGTAATCAGGAAGAAGAGTGAAGATATGTGGTCCTCACACATATTTGGTCAAGATATTTATTCACATTGATCATAGTTTACCTACAGATGTGGAAGGAGTTCAAAATGGAATGATTCGATATTTCTGATGGTCAGTTAGTTTTGTTACAAGTTGAGTACCAGTAGCAAATCCTACATCAAATGTACTAGAAACAAGTCCAAGAGAAAGTCAGAATTTAAGTCTGAGTCTGAATCAGGCAGACAAACAGTCTGAAGTTCTAGAGTCAAAATGTAGATCAAGGGTTGCTAATGGAGAAAAATTCTCCTCAGGCTCAGCCTAGAATGAGTCTAAGTTCGACATGTTTGGAAGGTTCTGTTCGAGATAAAATGTATCTTCTAAACAGAAAACCAGTGGTTAATTTTGATTCATAAATATGGCAAAATAAATCCATATCTTTTGTTGTGTATAAACATGCAAGTTATGTATGATGATTATTTTGTTATGATTATTTCTTCATTAAGGAGGGAGAAGTGTACTATAGCTCCACCTAGTGGACTACTGCTCCACCTCTTGGACTACTGTGGTAATGCAACTGCTGATGTAAATACAATAAAAGTCACATGATATAATGGAGCCATCTTGTGTGTGTGTGTGTGTGTGTATGTGCTTTAGTGATGTCCTAAGAATATATCACAGTACCTGCTTCCTAACCTGCTTAGTTTATTAAACTGCTTCCGACACTGAAACTATGCTCCTGCTGCTGACCTCCTCTCCCACCTCTCACTATCCATTCTTGGTTTCAGCTTCAGGCTTCTTCCTCGCATTGCGAGGGAAGAGTATCAGTGTCCTATTCCTTACAACCCCCAGCAGCACATCAAGGGAGATGCCAGTAAAGTGGGGTGCAGCCTTTCAGCATCTGGACTCCATTGTGAGACTTCCTCTTCTCTTCCTGCCAACTCCAACTCCTTCAAAGTGCATGTTTGGATTGTCCCTGTAAATACTGGCATTCAGATTGCATCATGCAGGTCACCCCCACTGCCGCTGATTGGGCAGGAAACCCAGAAGTAAAATGATAATGAGGTGGCTGCGTTAAGAAGCCACTGAGATACCCCAAACTTAGTTCCAGGCTTTCTGCATGATATTGGAGCAAACCCACCACCCCCGTCCTCTGCTTCCAGCATGTCCCCTAATTAATATCAGGGCCAACGTTTCAGGTCGGTGACCTTTCATCAGAACTGGAAAATGTTAGAGATGTAACAGGTTTCAAGCAGGTACAGAGGCAGGAAAATGAGGTGGAGAGAAAAGAACAAAAGAGAAGGACTGTGATAGGGTGGGCAACAGGAGAGATTAAATGAGAATGGGGATGATGGTGCAAGGCAAAAGGGGGTAATAATGGGACAAGTAAAGATACAAAAGGTGAGTCTATAGGAGCTGTAAATGGCAACAGCAGAACCATTAGTAGGTTCAGCTGTCTGAAAAATTGGGAGCAGTGATTATGAATTGTTAGGTGAGAAATTATGATGGATTCCACCTATATACAGTGCAGCACACTTGTTTGCTAAGTTGATGTATAATTATTATTTTATTAATTGTTGTGCCATGCTTTACATTTTACTTAAAAGCAAGTAGCTGAAGAGCTACTTATCCTTTAGACTAGAGGGTAAATTGTGTGAGGCTGTCACACCCAGAGCCTTGTTTGTTCGCAGCACAGATGAGAGATGCGCTCACACAGGTCAGCACGACCAATGTGCAGTGCTCCTGATTTTACAATGATTAATTATAATTGATTTAATTTTAATCACTGGAAAGTCAGTAGCACTGCACAGCTCACAGATGAGCAGTAAATTATAAAAATATACCAAAGAACTGTTCAGCTGTATACTTCTACCTCCCTCATGGGAAATTCAAAAACTGAAGACTTCGATAGGGACAAAATGAGCATTATTGCAGGTACGTGCTGATTGGTCAGGTTTCTCCCAGTAAGGCTTAGGAAATCCTGCAGGACAAACTTAGTGGAAATCTGATGTAATTAGCATTCCTATTCCTTTCTATTAAAATAAACAACAAATGATGCCATTAATACCCAGGTGCTGAATTTGGTCTCAGCCAGCAGCATGGAACGGGCTATTGGTGACTCAGCAGCTTGTTTTACACTGTGCCCGATTTCCTTTTCCATTTAAATCAAATGGGCTGCCAAGTCGCTGTCAGCCCGTTTTTCACCACTGGCGAAGACCAAGTTCACCCCCTGCCCCCAGGGATCGAAATTCAGTTGTTACCGCCAGCTGATACCGCCAAGGAGAGGCGGTAACTGGGCATAAACGGCTGAACGCCGGCGTCGGTGATGCTGCCTGTTGAAAAATTCGGTTGTGGTTTTTCAAGGGCGCTAAGAATTACCGCCTCGCCTAGGCTACCGCCATGGAAATGATGATGTCAGTACGCGTGCAATGCCTCTTTGGCGGCAGTCTCGCCAAATTCCCTTTTTGCACCTCACTTACTGGCTGGCAGGAAACATGCCACAAAAGGTTGCCGTTCACAAGTCGAGGTTAGGATGCGGGGCTGGTATTTAAAGGGAGTTGCAGCCAGGTCGCAGTGAGTGCTGCGTTTTCTCCTTGCAGAGTGCGTAGGTGTTGGTGTGCTGCGGCTGCTGAATACTCAGCTTCACTACCAGCATTTCGCAAACATTGGTGAGTTTCTGGTCGGATAAATTGGCAACCAGCATCTCGGTGTTACCTTCTGCAACTTAATGGGGGCAGTGATGGCACACCACGTCGTCCTGCGGCAAAGTCTTCAAAGGCGCCAGCTTCACAAACAGGTTATGGCCAATGAGGGTCAATGCCAGAGGAGAGGCTCCAGACCTTGGGGCAGGAGGACATACAGACACAAGGTTTACCATGCACATTACTCTTACCTTGCTATGTCCGAGGAGCAGCGCATAAGAAGGCTGCAGTTGCACAAGGAGGTGATCACAGACCTCTGCCACCTCCTGCACACAGACCTCAAAGCAGACATCGGCACCAGGACCTCGCTGTCAGTGCCAGTGATAGTGACAGTTGCCCTCAACTTCAATGCTACCAACTTCTTCCAGGCTCCTGTAGGTGATATATGCAACATCTTGCAATTTGCAGTACTTTGCTGCATTCGTCAGGTGACCGGCGCTCTCTGCAGCCGACGTACGGACTACATAAAGTTCAGCATGTCCAGACAGAGCCAGGATCAGCGCTCCCGTGGCTTTGCACTGTTATGAATGTAATAAGTCAATAGACTGAATACTGTAGACTTACACAGGTACAAACCTGGCTCTGCTTTATTAGGGCCAAAAGTGATTACATTACATGATGGCTTGCCTTTTATACTTGGGCTGCACACATGTGCGTACAGCCCAATTACCTCCGACAGTTGCGCCACCTGGTGACTAGTAACCCCAAGCATACATACTTGACAATATCCCCCTTTAAGATATTAGTAAAAGTCTTTTTACAAATTGAGACGCTCCGGGGCTTTCCGTTCCCGGGTTGATCGTCTCAGTTCAACTCCAGCCTTGGGCGAGCATTCTGAGTCTGTTATGACTGAGGGCTGGGTAGCCGATCTGACGGGAGTGGCAATGACCACGTCAGGGATTGAAAGTCCAGATTCATTGATGACAGCGGAGTCCTCTGATGACTGAGGGTAGGTTGGTTGGTCACTGATTGTGTCTTCCTCAGACTGTTCCGGTTCATCCGTGTGCCGCAGCTTTATCTGATCAACATGTTTCCTGCATGTTTGCCCATTCTTGAGCTTGACGATAAACACTCTGTTACCCTCCTTGGCCGTAACAATACCGGCGATCCACTTGGGACCTTGACCATAATTCAGTACATACACAGGATCATTAACAGAAATGTCACGTGACACAGCAGCACGATCATGATACCACTGCTGACTTGGCCATCTATATTCAACATGATCATTCAAGTCAGGGTGGACAAGAGAGAGCCTGGTCTTGAGACCTCTCTTCGTCAATAGTTCAGGGGGGACCCCGGTAAGCGTATGGGGTCTTGTCCTGTAACTAAGCAATATGCATGACAAGCGAGTCTGCAGTGAACCTTGAGTTACATGTTTCATACTCTGCTTGATGGTTTGGATAGCACGCTCTGCTTGACCATTAGATGCAGGTTTGAATGGTGCTGACCTCACATGTTTGATAACACTAAGTTTCATGAACTCTTGAAATTCCAGACTAGTGAAGCAAGGTCTGTTGTTGCTTACAATGATGTCGGGCAGACTATGAATGGCAAACATGATACAAAGGCTTTCAATGGTAGCTGTGGATGTACTGGATAACGTGATTATACACTCTATCCACTTGGAATATGCATCGACCACAATTAAAAACATCTTTCCCAGGAAGGGACCTGCAAAGTCGATGTGGATCCTGGACCATGGTTTAGATGGCCACAACCACAGACTCAGCGGCATTCCGCTAGTGTTTTACTTAGCTGCATGCAAGTATTGCACTGATGCACACATGATTCCAAATCAGAGTCAATTCCTGGCCACAATACATGAGACCTGGCAAAGGCTTTCATCATGACAATACTGGGATGAGTGCTATGTTGTTCATGTACAAATTTCTCTCTGCCTTTCTTCGGCATAACAACACGATTACCCCACAGTAAACAATCTGACTGAATGGACTTTGCGACGGTTGTAAGGTTTGGTCTCATCACCCATTGCTTGGGTATGGCAGACCAATCACCACGAAGGATACAATGTTTCACAACCGATAATATCGGGTTCCGGCTAGTCCAGGTCATAACTTGTTGAGCCATGACAGGGATTCTTTCACTTTAAAAAGCATCCATGGCTAACAGTAGGTCTGCAGGTTGTGGCGTCTCCACCTCCGGTGTGGGCACCGGCAGACAGCTCAGTGCATCGGCACAATTCTCGGTGCCAGGTCTATGGCGAATGACATAATCTTAGGCAAATAATGTGAGCATCCACCTCTGGATACCGGATAATGCATTGGTATTGATACCTTTGTTTTCCGAAAACAATGAAATGAGTGGCTTGTGATCTGTTTCCAGTTCAAACTGAAGACCGAACAGGTACTGATGCATCTTTTTAACCCCATACACACAGGCTAATGCTTCTTTTTCTACAATGCTGTCGGCTCTTTCCGCCTTTGACCAACTTGTCGAAGCATACGCAACAGGTAGTAGTTTACCCGACTCATTAGCTTGTTGGAGCACGCAACCAACTCCATATGATGAAGCATCACAGGCCAATACTAGACACTTACACAGATCATAATGTACCAGCAGCTTGTTGGAGCAAAGCAGATTACTAGTTTTTTCAAAAGCTCTATCTTGATGCGCACCCCAAACCCAGTTGTCGCCTTTTCTTAGCAGTATGTGCAGTGGCTCTAATGAAGTGCTCAATCTAGGTAGGAAATTACCGAAATAGGTGAATAGACCAAAGGACGAATGCAGCTCCGTCACATTCTGAGGCTTGGGTGCATTTTTGATGGCCTTATTTTTTGAGTCCGTAGGCCTGATACTGTCAGCAGCAATTTTCCTCCCCAGGAATTCGACTTCCGGTGCCATGAAGACGCACTTCGAACATTTCTGAGTCCCACTTTGTCCAGACGATGTAGAACCTCTTCCAGGTTGTTCAGATGTTCGGAGGTGACACGACCTGTGACCAGAATGTCATCTTGGAACACAACGATTTTCGGGACAGACTTCAGTAGACTCTCCATGTTCCTCTGAAATATGACTGCAGCCTACCGAATTCCGAATGGATACCTGTTGTAGATAAGCAATCCTTTGTGAGTGTTGATGCATGTAAGTTTCTTTGACATCTCGACCAGCTCCTGTGTCATGTAGGCTGATGTCAGATCCAGTTTTGTGAATGACTTCCCTCCGTCTAATGTTGCAAATAGGTCATCAGTCTTCGATAACGGGTATTGATCCTGTTTCAAAACTCGGTTGATCGTAACCTTGTAGTCTCCACAAATCCTGACAGTGCCATCATTCTTCAACACCGGAACAATGGGACTGGCCCATTCTTTAAATTCGACCGTTGATATGACCCCTTCATGCTGGAGTCTGTCCAATTCAATTTCAACTTTCTCGATCATCATGTATGGAACCGCCCGAGCTTTATGATGGACGGGTCTTGCATCCGACTCCATGTGGATCTGCACCTTGGCTGCCATGAATTTGCTGATGCCTGGTTCAAACAGCGAGGGAAACTTGCTCAGCACTTCAGCACATGAAGTATCATCCTCCGCGACAATGCTTTGATATCGTTCCAATTGCATTTGATTTTTTTCTAGCCAATTCCTGCCAAACAGCTTTGGACCATTGCCTGGAACAATCCATAACGGTAAATTATGAACCACACCATCATACGACACCTTGACTACTGCACTGCCAATCACCATTATGAGTTCTTTAGTGCACGTACGCAACTTGGCATTGACTGGACTCTGCTTAGGCCTCACAGCCTTAGTATCCCATCGCTTGTCAAGTGTTCTTTGGCTCATTATTGATTGACTCGCACCCGTGTCCAATTCCATCGGTATCGGCACACCGTTAAGTTTCACATTAATCATTATCGGTTGGCTCTTTGTTAGGAATAAATACAGTCCATACACTTCCTCCTCTGGTATCTCAGATTGTATATCTGGATCCGAGCTATGCTGGTCATCATCCTCCACGTGGTGGGTCGCAGCACGCTTGCTCAGTTGCGGACACATGCGCTGGAGATGCCCGCATCTCAAACAGCCTTTACAAATGTACTGTTTGAAACAACACTGATGAGGCCAATGATTGCCCCCACAATGCCAACACGGTGAAATTGGATTCATTCCCATTGGCGGACTTTGAGCAACCATAGGTTTCACATACGCAGTCAAGTAGGCCCTGCCATATGCAGCTCTACCAAACGACGATACAATCTTGTTTACAGTACTTGCCGAGTTCCGATGATAACTGCTTTAAGTGTTTGTCCGTCATCATGCATGCCTGGGTAATCATGATGGCCTTGCTCAAGTCCAGCATTTCCGCCACCAGTACCTTACGCAGCATCACCTCGTGGTTGATGCCGATTACAAAGAAGTCCCGCAGCATGTCTCCCAATGCGTTTTCGAACTTGCACAGTCCAGCTGGACGTCTTAGGTCGGCAACGAATTCCGATACATCCTGACCCTCAGAATGAACTTGCTTGTAGAATCGATATCATGAGATGCTGATGCCTCCTTCTGGTTTGAGATGGTCACATACCAGAGCACACAATTCCTCATAGTCCTTGTCCGTTGGATGTCCGTGAGGAAGACCGCCCTGCGCCTAACTGCGTCAGTGGATTTCTCCATTTTGTTTGCCATGAACTACTGGTCCAGGCGAGCTACAAAATCTGTCCAGTACTCTCCCTCCACGAATCTCTCTCAAATTCCAATTGTGCTCACTTTTGCATGCAAAGGTTCTTAAGTTACCTCGTTGCCAAATGTTATGTATGCAATAACTCGATAGACTGAACATTGTAGATTAACACAGGGACAAACCTGGCTCTGCTTTATTAGTGCCCAAAGTGATTACATGACATGGTTTGCCTTTTATACCTAGGCTGCACACATGTGCATACAGCCCAATGACCTCCAACAGTCATGCCACCGGGTGGCTAGAAAACCCAAGCATACATACATGACAGCCAGGATAGTGGTGTTCCCACTGGTTCAAGAGGCTATTGATTGTATGGACGTGGTATTGCTGGCCCACCCCACAATGGAGAGGTGTTTCAGAATCACAAGGGCTACACTCCCTCAATGTCCAGCTGGTCTGCCACCACAGACAAATTATCCTCGCTGTCAATGCACGCGATCCTGCGGGAGAGCAGTGTGCCATAACTGTTCCAGCCACCGCATGAAGGGTGTGGCTGGCTTATCGGCGATACAGACTATGGTCTCGCCATCTAGCTGATGACCCCACCGCAATCTCACCACCCCTGCCGAGCAGCACTACAACACCAGCCATACGACAACCAGGGCCTTTATAGAGCAAATTATCAGGGTTCTGAAGCAGTGTTTCCACTGCCTTGACCGCTCTGGAGGGGCATATCAATACTCACCTGATAGTGTCCATGTTCATCATTGTGTGCTGCATGCTGCCCAAAGTGGCCATCATGAGGGATCAGCCATTACCACCAAGGATGGCAGATGTACATTTGTACCTCCCTGTCTGGAGTAAAAATAAAACAGGGAAGATGGCTCAACCGTGGCTAACAAGGGAAATTAAGGATAGTGTTAGATCCAAGGAAGAGGCATATAAATTGGCCAGAAAAAGCAGCAAACCTGAGGACTGGGAGAAATTTAGAATTCAGCAGAGGAGGACAAAGGGTTTAATTAGGAGGGGGAAAATAGAGTACGAGAGGAAGCTTGCCAGGAACATAAAAACTGACTGCAAAAGCTTCTATAGATATGTGAAGAGAAAAAGATTAGTGAAGACTCAGGTGAATTAATAATGGGGAACAAATAAATGGCAGACTAATTGAACAAATACTTTGGTTCTGTCTTCACGAAGGAAGACACAAATGACCTTCCGGATGTACTAGGGGGCCAAGGGTCTAGTGAGAAGGAGGAACTGAAGGATATCCTTATTAGGCGGGAAATTGTTTTGGGGAAATTGATGGGATTGAAGGCCGATAAATCCCCGGGGCCTGATTGTCTGCATCCCAGATACTTAAGGAAGTGGCCCTAGAAATAGTGGATGCATTGGTGATCATTTTCCAACAGTCTATCGACTCTGGATCAGTTCCTATGGACTGGAGGGTAGCAAATGTAACACCACTTTTTAAAAAAGGAGGGAGAGAGAAAACGGGTAATTATAGACCGTTTGGTTTGATATCAGCAGTTGGAATCAATTATTAAGGATGAAATAGTAGCGCTTTTGGAAAGCAGTGACAGGATTGGTCCAAGTCAGCATGGATTTGTGAAAGGGAAATCATGCTTGACAAATCTTCTGGAATTTTTTCAGATGTAACTAGTAGAGTGGGCAAGGGAGAACCAGTGGGTGTGGTGTATTTGGACTTTCAAAAGGCTTTTGACAAGGTCCCACACAAGAGATTGGTGTGCAAAATCAAAGCACATGGTATTGGGGGTAATGTACTGGCGTGGATAGAGAATTGGTTGGCAGACAGGAAACAGAGAGTCGGGATAAACGGGTCCTTTTCGGAATGGGAGGCAGTGACTAGTGGAGTGCCGCAGGGCTCAGTGCTGGGACCCCAGCTCTTTACAATATACATTAATGATTTGGATGAAGGAATTGAGTGTGCAGATGACACTAAACTGGGTGGCGGTGTGAGCTGTGAGGAGGATGCTAAGAGGCTGCAGGGTGATTTGGACAGGTTAGGTGAGTGGGCAAATGCATGACAGATGCAGTATAATGTGGATAAATGTGAGGTTATCCACTTTGGTGGCAAAAACACGAAGGCAGAATATTATCTGAATGGTGGCAGATTAGGATAAGGGGAGGTGCAACGAGACCTGGGTGTCATGGTTCATCAGTCATTGAAAGTTGGCATGCAGGTACAGCAGGCGGTGAAGAAGGCAAATGGCATATTGGCCTTCATAGCTAGGGGATTTGAGTATAGGAGCAGGGAGATCTTACTGTAATTGTGCAGGACCTTGATGAGGCCTCACCTGGAATATTGTGTTCAGTTTTGGTCTCCTAATCTGAGAAAGGATGTTCTTGCTATTGAGGGAGTGCAGCAAAGGTTCACCGGACTGATTCCAGGGATGGCTGGACTGACATATGAGGAGAGACTGGATCAACAGGGCCTTTATACACTGGAGTTTAGAAGGATGAGAGGGGATCTCATTGAAACGTATAAGATTCTGAAGGAATGGAACAGGTTAGATGCGGGAAGAATGTTCCTGATGTTGGGGAAGTCCAGAACCAGGGGACACAGTCTTAGGATAAGGGGTAGGCCATTTAGGACTGAGATGAAGAGAAACTTCTTCACTAAGAGAGTTGTTAACCTGTGGAATTCTCTACTGCAGAGAGTTGTTGATGCCAGTTCATTGGATATATTCAAGAGGGAGTTAAATATGGCCCTTACGGCTAAAGGGATCAAGGGGTATGGAGAGAAAGCAGGAAAGGGGTACTGAGGTGAATGATCAGCCATGATCATATTGAATGGTGGTGCAGGCTCGAAGGGCCGAATGGCCTACTCCTGCACCTGTTTTCTATGTTTCTATGTTTCTATGTTTCTATCCACCTCAGGAGGATGACAACAATGAGGAGGAAGATGAGGAGCTTCAGCCACGGAGGAAGCAACCTGATAATGTTGCGGCTGCAAGGGCTGCTCATTGGAGACTCCTTGCACATTGATTCCAGTGAATGAGGCAAGACATGCCGATGGCCAGCCTGTTCACCTGGCAATCTGCTGAAGACATTGCGACCCACCCTCCAAGCCTCCATGTATATAAAACACAACACAAGAATGTGACAATTCAAAATAATTTTTGTTCACAACAAAAACCATAGTGAGTTGTAAAGAAGCACAAAAGAAAGCCATCATCCACAGCAAATAATTATGCAAACAAGACCCCTTCAAACATTATCACCCACATCCAAGTACAACTATTTACATGAGTTTCATATTTGATCAAGGTCAGCATCTCTGGCCACTATCACACAATTCTTTAGTGGGTCTTGCCTAGTGATTTCCAATGCCTTACCTTCTCCCCCCTCCCACGCGTACTGCACCTCAATGGGGTCTCAGTGCCAGCAGCAAGGCTGATAGACAGGCGCTATGTTGGTGCCACTGCCACACCTGATGGCCTAGCAGGATGTTCCTGACCAGCTCGGGCCCTCGGACTGCATCACCTCAGCATGGGTGGCAGCACTTTGGTCTGGATCGGTTGCAGTGAGCGGCAGGTCCAAAGGCAGAATGATGTTGCCCTGAGAGAGGACATCACGTTCCAACAGGCCCGACATGCTGCTATTCCCCCGGGGCAGAGCCTGAGCATCTGGAGCAACCTGGGTGAGCACAGATTGCTCCAGATGCTTTGGCAATGTTAGGTCTCCATTGGTCTGATGGGGCCCCAGACACGATGGCAGCGGTCAGTGTATGCGTGATATCAAGTTGGCTCTGCATTAGCATAGACTGCGACTGCAGCACACCACAGAGCTGATTGATGCCACCACGCACTGACGACATGACAGTCTGCAGGTCTACCATAGCGCCGGCCTGGTGCTCAATGGCTACTATCACGTCAGCCATAGCCCGTGCCATGTCTGGGATCCTATGGTCACTTGTGACTTTCAACATCCGTTGGTATATACCAAGGATGGGCTCCACGGGCTGCTGAGAGGCATGTGCAAATATTGAGGCAGACTTCTCCATCCTCACAGCTAGTACATCGAGACTCTTGGGCACCCTTGCCAATACACCCAGCAGATTGCTGTGCATCCGCAATAAATGTCTTGTGAAAACCTCCAATTCGGCCTCCTCATCAGAGTGCTGCTGAGCATCACTCAGGCGCGCACTCACCCTCCGGGATTCCCCTACACCACGGTGTTGCTGCAGGCCACCGACCTCCATCTCCCCGACCATGACTTCCTCCAAAAGGTGTTGGCTGGCTTTCTGAGGCCGCTGGATCTTCTGTAAGGTCTAGAGAGGTGTCCTCCGCCTCCTCCTCCTCTCCACCATCGCTCGCAATCTAAGGCTGACACGCAGGCACCTGTCCATCGGGGTCATCATCTGAAAGCACATAGCCAGAGAAGAGTGGTTACCTGCAGGGGAGGGGGCCAGATCTGTGATAGATGTTCTGAAGTGCCACTCTCATGGAAAGTAGTGAAGAATTGTGTAAGGGGAGATTGGGGTGTGGGTTCGAATCCACACTTCTCTGAGGTTTTGTACGTGCGATTTATGAGGATGGGTGAGTAACGAGCACCAGACACAGTGGGTAAGAGTACAAAATGGCTAATGTTGTTTCTTTAGGATAGTAAACACCAAGATAGAGGGCATAGGAAGAGGTCATAAATAGCAGTAATGGCACAATCTCAATCAACAACATGAAAAATCTCGCAACAGGGAAGGGGAAAATAAGAGGTTAAAACATTCCACTCAAACACAACCACACCTCCCGCTCCCACCCTTCCGACCAAACCCGATCCTAAATTGAGTCTGTGAGGGGGTTTGGGCTATACTCACAATCCTATCAACTCCGGGGTTCTGGGGGGCACTTATTTCAGCTCGGGGTCCCTCTGGGGTGGGTTTTACGTTGTTGGTCGGTTGGGTTTTCCTCCTCGATGTTGCGACGGTTTCTTCTCTTTGACTTTCGGTTGGCTCCTAAGCAAAAAGCTGCTGGAGTTAAGCACACCTTCCCCAGAGCGAGGGCCCTGTGAAAAGCTGACTCAACTCCCACAAGCTGACTCTCCAACTGCTCCAAAAACTGACTCTCCAACTGCTCCAAAAACTGATTCTCCAACTGCTCCAAAAACTGACTCTTCAACTGCTCCAAAAGCTGATTCTCCAACTGCTCCAAAAACTGACTCTCCAACTGCTCCAAAAGCTGACTCTCCAACTGCTCCAAAAAATGACTCTCCAACTGCTCCAAAAACTGACTCTCCAACTGCTCCAAAAAATGACTCTCCAACTGCTCCAAAACCTGACTCTCCAACTGCTCCAAAAGCTGACTCTCCAACTGCTCCAAAAACTGACTCTCCAACTGCTCCAAAAGCTGACTCTCCAACTGCTCCAAAAACTGACTCTCCAACTGCTCCAAAAGCTGATTCTCCAACTGCTCCAAAAACTGACTCTCCAACTGCTCCAAAAACTGACTCTCCAACTGCTCCAAAAGCTGATTCTCCAACTGCTCCAAAAACTGACTCTCCAACTGCTCCAAAAGTTGACTCTCCAACTGCTCCAAAAACTGACTCTCCAACTGCTCCAAAAACTGACTCTCCAACTGCTCCAAAAACTGACTCTCCAACTGCTCCAAAAACTGACTCTCCAACTGCTCCAAAAGCTGATTCTCCAACTGCTCCAAAAACTGACTCTCCAACTGCTCCAAAAACTGACTCTCCAACTGCTCCAAAAGCTGACTCTCCAACTGCTCCAAAAACTGACTCTCCAACTGCTCCAAAAACTGACTCTCCAACTGCTCCAAAAACTGACTCTCCAACTGCTCCAAAAGCTGATTCTCCAACTGCTCCAAAAACTGACTTTCCAACTGCTCCAAAAGCTGATTCTCCAACTGCTCCAACAACTGACTCTCCAACTGCTCCAAAAACTGACTCTCCAACTGCTCCAAAAACTGACTCTCCAACTGCTTCAAAAGCTGACTCTCCAACTGCTCCAAAAGCTGACTCTCCAACTGCTCCAAAAACTGACTCTCCAACTGCTCCAAAAACTGACTCTCCAACTGCTCCAAAAACTGACTCTCCAACTGCTCCAAAAGCTGATTCTCCAACTGCTCCAAAAGCTGACTCTCCAACTGCTCCAAAAGCTGACTCTCCAACTGCTCCAAAAACTGACTCTCCAACTGCTCCAAAAACTGACTCTCCAACTGCTCCAAAAACTGACTCTCCAACTGCTCCAAAAACTGACTCTCCAACTGCTCCAAAAACTGACTCTCCAACTGCTCCAAAAACTGACTCTCCAACTGCTCCAAAAGCTGACTCTCCAACTGCTCCAAAAACTGACTCTCCAACTGCTCCAAAAACTGACTCTCCAACTGCTCCAAAAACTGACTCTCCAACTGCTCCAAAAGCTGATTCTCCAACTGCTCCAAAAACTGACTCTCCAACTGCTCCAAAAACTGACTCTCCAACTGCTCCAAAAGCTGATTCTCCAACTGCTCCAAAAGCTGACTCTCCAACTGCTCCAAAAGCTGACTCTCCAACTGCTCCAAAAACTGACTCTCCAACTGCTCCAAAAGCTGACTCTCCAACTGCTCCAAAAGCTGACTCTCCAACTGCTCCAAAAGCTGACTCTCCAACTGCTCCAAAAACTGACTCTCCAACTGCTCCAAAAGCTGATTCTCCAACTGCTCCAAAAACTGACTCTCCAACTGCTCCAAAAGCTGATTCTCCAACTGCTCCAAAAACTGACTCTCCAACTGCTCCAAAAGCTGATTCTCCAACTGCTCCAAAAACTGACTCTCCAACTGCTCCAAAAGCTGACTCTCCAACTGCTCCAAAAACTGATTCTCCAACTGCTCCAAAAACTGACTCTCCCACTGCTCCAAAAACTGACTCTCCAACTGCTCCAAAAACTGACTCTCCAACTGCTCCAAAAGCTGACTCTCCAACTGCTCCAAAAACTGACTCTCCAACTGCTCCAAAAACTGACTCTCCAACTGCTCCAAAAGCTGATTCTCCAACTGCTCCAAAAGCTGACTCTCCAACTGCTCCAAAAGCTGACTCTCCAACTGCTCCAAAAGCTGACTCTCCAACTGCTCCAAAAGCTGACTCTCCAACTGCTCCAAAAACTGACTCTCCAACTGCTCCAAAAACTGACTCTCCAACTGCTCCAAAAACTGACTCTCCAACTGCTCCAAAAGCTGATTCTCCAACTGCTCCAAAAGCTGACTCTCCAACTGCTCCAAAAACTGACTCTCCAACTGCTCCACAAACTGACTCTCCAACTGCTCCAAAAGCTGATTCTCCAACTGCTCCAAAAACTGACTTTCCAACTGCTCCAAAAGCTGATTCTCCAACTGCTCCAACAACTGACTCTCCAACTGCTCCAAAAACTGACTCTCCAACTGCTCCAAAAGCTGATTCTCCAACTGCTCCAAAAACTGACTTTCCAACTGCTCCAAAAGCTGACTCTCCAACTGCTCCAAAAACTGACTCTCCAACTGCTCCAAAAACTGACTCTCCAACTGCTCCAAAAGCTGATTCTCCAACTGCTCCAAAAACTGACTTTCCAACTGCTCCAAAAGCTGATTCTCCAACTGCTCCAACAACTGACTCTCCAACTGCTCCAAAAACTGACTCTCCAACTGCTCCAAAAGCTGATTCTCCAACTGCTCCAAAAACTGACTTTCCAACTGCTCCAAAAGCTGATTCTCCAACTGCTCCAAAAACTGACTCTCCAACTGCTCCAAAAACTGACTCTCCAACTGCTCCAAAAGCTGATTCTCCAACTGCTCCAAAAACTGACTCTCCAACTGCTCCAAAAACTGACTCTCCAACTGCTCCAAAAGCTGATTCTCCAACTGCTCCAAAAGCTGACTCTCCAACTGCTCCAAAAGCTGATTCTCCAACTGCTCCAAAAGCTGATTCTCCAACTGCTCCAAAAGCTGACTCTCCAACTGCTCCAAAAGCTGATTCTCCAACTGCTCCAAAAGCTGATTCTCCAACTGCTCCAAAAACTGACTCTCCAACTGCTCCAAAAGCTGATTCTCCAACTGCTGCAAAAACTGACTCTCCAACTGCTCCAAAAGCTGACTCCAACCTCCCACCTCTGGTTCTGTAGCTCCTATATTTGTTTTCAATTTAGTTCTGGCCTTTTCGCACCCAAACTTAGTTGGTGGTCCATTGTGTAAGTTTGGGCGGGGAGATAGCTTTGAATATTTAATCGAAGATGTCAGAGGTACAGGTAGGTGTGAAGACAGAGGTATTGTTTCAGTGCACATTGGTGCCTCAACATTTGCTGGTTCATTGTAACAGTCCTGGGGGTCAATGGGTTTGGGCCTCTCTTTTGATGGGCCATTAGGTAGATGATGGTCCACATTCATTAGGGGTGAGTCATATTTTCGAACTGGGCCGGGTAGTCCCCATTGGTTGAGGATCTCCCCGCTTCAGGCCCGACTTGACCCCTGATTGGCCTGCCAGAATGCACTTTTCCCCCATTGGCTAGTGCCTCTGTCTCGCTGTGAGCCAGACTCCACAATGTCTGTATCCGCCCACACGTTTCCCAGCCTGTCTGGTCTGAGGATTTTACTTGGCCAAAAATGTTCATTTAAAATGTATAGAATGATCCCATCTTAGTTTACTTGTCCTTAGGGTGTTCCAATAAAAATGCGGCCGTGGATTTTCAAACCTTACAATTGTGGTGTCAAGACTAAGTGGCCTGCTAGAGGCTGCAAAGAAACTCAACATACCATCACTATCCCGAGGGCGCTCGGCCTCACGCACTGCGCCCATCAGGGTCGAGACACATTCCACCAACGCAGTTAGGGGTTGCAGATCAGGATCCCTTCCTCTGGTCTGCATCTGTTCCCTTCTATTATGGGCTAGCTTGGCCTGCAAGATAAAACAGAACATCAGAGTTAGTGCTTTTCTATCCATCTGTCCAAAATGCCTTACATAGTTCAGAACAAGTCACTGTACGAGAGTCTTCACAGATTGATGTAACTTCGATTAGCTGTGAGTACTTGGTGTGGCAATGCTTGAATGAGGGGGGCGAGGACTTAACAGTTACGGTGAGGAGTATATGAAGACTGAGGAGGTAACAAGATGAGGGGTGGGTCTCTACAACGGAGTAGGAAGATTAACAGTGCAAGCAAGCCTTTGGAGTGGGTGGGGTTGCAAATGAGAATGTGGCATCTGGCCTCTACCCATGTAAAGCATGGGGTCAGACACATTCTGATTGAGGAGACACTGCACATTGAGCTCAGAGCATGGCATGCTCAGGTTAATGTTAAAGATACTCACCCTCACCACCCACATCATGTCGTTCCACCTCTTGCGACATTGGGTCGCTGTCCTGCGCACCGTGTTAGTTGCTGAGACGCTTTGAGCAACTTCCCTCCATCGATGTCGAAAGGTCTGTGGCTATGGCCTCCTGCCAGTCTTGGTCCGCAGCAACTCCCGCCCACTCTCCAGTGCATCAGGGAGCACATCCATGGCGGCGATGGAGAACCGGTGAGCTCGCTGATGAGCTGCTGCTACATCTGCCATCTTCCCCTTTGAGTACGTAGGAAGCGAATATAAGCATGAGGCAGTGCTGTGCCCTATCACTGCCTGAATTGAATCCAGGTGGCGGTAGTATGTCTGTGGCACAGTTACAAATGCTGATTATCGGATGAATGTTGCTGCCCCACTCCCAGACCCACTTACCTCCGTTTACCTCCACAGTAGCATGCAATGCTTGATTTATATCTGCAATTCCCTCTTCAGGCGATATTTCGCGGTTGGTGGTGGTAATTACCACCTGCCGGTAAAATCTTAACTCAGGCGGTGACACCATCTCCAAAACAGCGGTACCAAATTTCAACCCCAAGTTACTAAGGAGACAAAATTCAGTAGCGCCCCATTTGGGCGGTAACTTTACACTTTTAGAAAATTTAGTGCCCAGCGAGATGCCTTGCCAAATTGAGTGAAATTCTGTATTTTTGCCTCAGGAGTGAAGGGGGGCGGTAAATGAGAACCTAATGGCCTCAGCTGGGCACTTCAGAGACAGTATTCACAGCCACCAGAGGGGTCGTTCAACCTGACTGCCTGCCTCTGTTCCGCGCGTACATCCGCGCCAGGGTGTCCTTGGAGATGGAGAACGCGGTGTCCACCGGTACACTCGCGGCCTTCCGCGAGAGGTGGGCACCGGAGGGACTGGAGTGCATCGTCACGCCCGGCAACCAAATTTTAATTTGATTTTATGTTTTAAAGTTTAATTTGTTTTAATTGCCGGTGCTTTTAGTGTCCCCCTCCCCTTTTATAGGGGGCACTGGAGAAAAAAATTTTGATTTTAGTGCCCCAAAAAAAACCCAAAAAAAAAGAAAAACACAAAAAAAAACACAAAAAAGAAAAAAAGGGCCTTGTAAATGTCTGGTGTGTCATCCAGGGCGGGTGGCACGGTTTAATGTTTATGTTTTTTCAGGTAAACTCCAAAAGAGTTTCACAGCCACCATGCAGCTGCTTCTTTAGTGTAGCGGTTATAACGGGCACCTCACAAGCAAAAGGTCCCTGGTTCGATCCAGGAGAGAAAAATTATTCCACCGGTATGCTCGTGGCCTTCCGCGAGAGGTGGGCGCCGGAGGGACTGGAGTACATTATCACCCCCGGCAACCAAATTTTAATTTGATTTTATATGTTTTAAAGTTTAATTTGTTTTAATTGCCAGGTTTTAGTGTCCCCCCCTCCCCTTTTATAGGGGGCACTTGTAAAATTTATGAATTTAAAGCCCAAAAAAACCCACAAAAAAACCCAAAAAACAAAGAAAGGGCATTTGAAAAGTGTCTGGAGTGCCTCCAGATTGGGGGGGGCACTTGATCTAACTGTCTATTTTGTCCCCCCCACCCCAAAAGAGTTGTGGAGCGGTTGGAGGCGTGGCCTAATATATGATCTTCATCGCCACCTACCTAATTTCAGCTGAGGTCCATTCAGTAATCAGCCTTCAATCCTTGACTCCAGCTCAATCAGGCTCTTAAAGGGGAGCTCATTTGAACCTGCTGCTGCTCATTTTCAGCACTTGAGTCAGTGATCTGTAGACCTGAGGAACATTCTTAAATGGCTGCTGCTAATTCCCCTTCAGAGGAGTTTTAACATTGTGGCTCTGGAGATATTGGTGGAGGCAAAGAGGAAGCCGTCTCTGCAGATTTTCAGGGCCAGGGAGAAAAATTGCAAAGTGCTGCAGTACAGAGAGACCTGGGGTCCCTTGTGCATGGAGCACAAAAAGTTAGTATGCAGATACAGCAAGTAATCAGGAAGGCAAATGGAATAGAATATAAAAACAGAGAAGTCCTGCTACAACTGTACAGGGTATTGGTGAGGCCACACCTAGAGTACTGCATACAGTTTTGGTCTCCGTATTTAAGGAAGGATATACTTGCATTGGAGGCTGTTCAGAGAAGGTTCACTAGGTTGATTCTGGAGATGAGGGGGTTGACTGATGAGAATAGGTTGAGCCTATACACATTGAAGTTCAGAAGAATGAGAGGTGACCTTATTAAAACTTATAAGATAATGAGGGGGCTTGACAAGGTGGATGCAGAGAGGATATTTCCACTCAGAGGGGAAACTAAAACTAGGGGACATAGTCTTAGAATAAGAGGCCACCCATTTAAAACTGAGATGAGGAGAAATGTATTTTCTCAGAGGGTTGTAAATCTATGGAATTCTCTGCCCCATAGAGTGATGGAGGCTGGGTCATTGAATATATTTGGCGAAGATAGACATATTTTTGAGCAATAAGGGAGTAAAGGTTTATGGGGAACGGGCAGGGAGGTGGAGCTGAGTCCATGATCAGATCAGCCATGATCTTACTGAATGGTGGTGCAGGCTCGAGGGGCCAAATGGCCTACTCCTGCTCCTTTTTCTTATGTTCTTATGTTCATATGTGGCAAGATGTGGCCCAGCAGGTGTCAGCTAACACAGTGGTGCAGAGAAGCCTCACCCATTGTAGGAAAACATTCAACGGCCTCAGGCGCGTGGTGAAAGTCCGTACAAGCCTCCACACCTTCCACATATCAGCCACTCACCCTCTGACTGTGCAAACCACCACTTCCCCCCCACTGCCCCTCCCTGCCCACTCAACCACCAAGCATCTGCAGATACTCACACTCACAACCTCATCTCATGCCTTGTCTACGTTCACAGCTATACAACCATGGCCGGCATATCTTCTACATACATAGCTGGACTCTTACTCACGCGAGTTCCTTTCTTCTGCAGGCTAAGATGACACATAACAGAAAGGAGCAGAGCACTGGAGATGGGGAACCTGAACTGTGGCTGCTGAGTGACCTTGAGGAGCGAGTGCTGGGGTTCATCAGCCCGCAGGTAGTGGATGCCGTGGCAGCGGAGACATCGATCCCGCTGGGAGCAACAACAGTATCTTTATCCCCTCTCCTTTTCTCATTCCACTTCCCCCCCACCCTCCACCACACCAGAAGGCTTTATCACTTTCAAATCCCCCTCCTTTTCTCATACCACTTCCCCCAACACCAGAAGACTTTATCACTTTCCAGCTCCTGATACTGTCTGCATTCCTTGCTCCATTCCTGCCCCACTGCCCTCACCTTAATGCGAATCTTGTGCCATTTATGCTTTCAAATAACTAGGCAGCAGCTATGGAGCCTGCACCTGAGCCTCCCCCAAGAAGTTCTGGAGGAAGAGGAAGAGGAGGAGCCGCTGAGGACTGCGTCAATGCTTCCCTCACCCGCAGGCACCAGCTCAGATACTGGCACCACGTGTTCGTTAGAGGTTAGTAGAGGGGTCTGCACTGGGTGATGCAGTGGGGCCTAGCTGGCTGCAGTAAGGCCAAGGGGAAAGAGAACCTTGGGAGCCATCTTCCCGGAGGGCGGGTTCGCGCGCGAGTCTGTTCCACAGGACTCAGAAGAGGATCTCAATGGGGAGGCATCAAAAGGTGATGGCCATGCACTCTGACATCATAGCACACCATGGAGCCCATCATTGCCAGTCTGCAGACGATGGTGGACTCCCAGAGAGACCGTGTGGATCCAGACCTCATGACGCATGTCATAGGTGACTTGGCAGCTTCCATTGCAGCACAGAGGCCAGAAAGAAGCCATTAAAAAAAATTTAAAAATCACTTGGAGACTGCAAAGGTTCAGGAAGTTTGGAGTTTGAGAGTGCTGAGGAGCTCTCGGCAGTGGGGGAGAGTGTGGGAAGGAGGTGCTAGTAGAGGGTGGGTTTCTAGGAGCACTGAGGAGACAGAAGAGAGCAGTGTGCGGGACAGCATGGGTTCTTGGAGCTCTGAGGAGGGACGTGGTGTTTCGGGAGCTCTGAAGAAGGCAGCTGAAGCTATCCAGAACATCGGCCCAATGTTAAGGTGGCAGGCCAGCTGTCTTCAGAAAAACCAGGTGTACAAGTGGCTTGACTGGCGTTCCTACAAAGGGGCCACTGGAGTCACCACTGAAAAGGTAGTTTTTAAAAAAATACTTAACTTTGCCGACTTTCAAGTGGGCAGAGGCCCCTGCTACAGGCAGGCAAGGCATACTTTGTCCACCGTGGCTCAGTGGGTAGCACTCTCGCCTCTGAGTCCGAAGGTTGTGGATTCAAGTCCCACGCCACGGACTTGAGCACATAAAAATCTAGACAGACACTCACTCCAGTGCAGTGCTGAGGGAGTGCCGAGGTGCTGTCTTTTGGATGAGATGTTAAACTGGGGCCCTGTCTGCCCTCTCAGGTGAACGTAAAAGATCACATGGCACTATTTCAAAGAAGAGCAGGGGCGTTATCCCTGGTGTCCTGGCCAATAATTATCCCTCAACCAACATTTTAAAAAAAATCAGGTCATTATCACATTGCTGTTTGTGGGAGTTTGCTGTGTGTAAATTGGCTGCCGCGTTTCCCACGTTACAACAGTGACTACACTCCAAAAGTACTTTATTGGCTGTAAAGCGCTTTGAGTCATCCAGTGCATGCGAAAGGCACTATATAAATCTAAGTCTTTCTTTCTTTCTTTGTTTACAGATGGAAACAGCTCAAAGTCTTCGTGCTGTAATGCAGATAACGGTTGGTGGCTTGGAAACTCAGACTGCTCTCACGTAGTCTCAGGTTGATGCCACGCAATGGCTTGGTGCTGTCATGCAGTCAGCGAGTGCTGACATCGAGTCTCAGATTGCTATCATGCAGTGTCAGCTGGATGCCATGTGTGCCCTGACTGCTGCCAGTCTGGGCACACATGGCATCCAGCTGACTGGATCCACCACAGTCCACTGGGGATCTCACGGTGTTGCAGTAGACCATCAAACTGTACTCTATCAGATCAGTGGGAATGCTGAGGTGCTGCCCCGGGGGAGTGGCAGTGGGCCAGTGGAGCAGGAACCTGTTGTCCTCTCTCATGATGACAACATTCCTGAGCCCACCATTGCCATTCCGCCATTGCACTTCTCTCTGCCTGCCCCCCAGACGACCCAGACTGTCACTGCCCAGCCTGAGGTGGTGCAGCCTGCATCTGGGCCATCCAGGCCCAGAGCTGGTTGAGGGTGTCCTGCATGGCCATCTGTAGTCTCTGGCTCTGACACACAGCAGCCTTCCACCAGCCATGCTGCAGCCACTGGGACACACTGCGGAGGAGCACTTGATTAGTTAAACCAAAGAGGGGATATAAGGAAATGCAAAAGATCATGCCTTTAAATAGCACTCCTCCAGCCGACTCCTGACTCCAATTTGACAATTGAAGCTGTCGTTGTCACCGCCAGGCTTAAGTGAGGGGACGCGCCCGAATTTCTCTTCCAGGGCAGTAACGGGGCACTGCGCACGGTGATGATGTCATCATCGCTGGGCGCAGCCGTGCGGGACATTTTCAGCAGGAGCGGGGCGATACCTCTTAGCGCCTCCACAAAACCCCCGTCCAATTCTGCACGGGGGGGGGGGGGGCGGGCGGTGGCGCTGTTCTCGCCACACCCAGGCGAAAACCATTTACATCCCGTTGGCGATTCCCAGGTACACAAGAGGCCAATTTTGGACTCTAAAAGTTCTAAAAATCCCCCGATACAGACTAATCCCATATGGCGGATTTTTATCCAGTCTGGAAACTGACTGTTTTGTATATTGTACTAGAAGTAGAACTGCCACCCAAATTAGCCATGCTGCAGTTCATAGTAACTGCCGAGTAATATAACTCCATATTGGACAATTAAGTTCATTGTACCTCTATCCATTCCTCCTTTCAGTTCAGAACAGATTTTTGTCAGATACTTTTACTTGGTCTTTGAAAAACACGAACCACACTGCACCATCAAGTCACTTCACAAAAGTTGAATGTAAACAGCTGACTTGGCAGAAAGAAGAGATCAATTGATTATATGACACATGCCTAGCGTCAATTGAAGTCACATAATCTATATGGTAATGTTCATCACACTATATGAATCCTAAAAAGCAAAGGAAAACATATTGATCTCGTATTAGAAACAGACAATTAAAAATAATTCAAGGCTATCATACAGCACAGAAGGAGGCCATTCGGCCTATCATATCTGTGCAGGCTCTTTGAAAGAACTATTCAATTCATTCCACTCCCCTGCTGTTTTCCTAATTTTCTCATTGTCAAAAATATATCCATTTCCCTTTTAACAGTTATTATTGAATTTGCTTCCACCATTCTTTCAGGTAGTGCATTCCAGATTGTAACAACTTGCTGTGTAAAATAAGTTCTCCTAATTCCCCCCCTAGATTTTTGCCAAATATCTTACATTTGCATCCTTTGGTTACTGGCCCTCCTGCCAGTGGAAACATATATGTGTTAATGGATGTTCAAAGATCACGAACATGTATATTTTTTGCCTCTCATTTAACAAATGAAATGCTTTAAAGCCATCTGAAACCCATTTTACTAAAATGTATTAAAAACTACCAGAAAAGAAGAAATAATGTAATATTACAATGGATATTGAACTAGATTGGCAGCTAACACAAAAGGGAATCCAAAGCTCTTCTATACACATATGAACAGTAAGGGTGTTGTCAGAGGAGCGGTGGGGCCAATTGGGGGCCAAAATGGAGATCTTTTTTGTTGGAGGCAGACTGTGGTATTAAATAGAAATTGCAGAGGTGCTGGCCACAATCTTCCAATCCTCCTAAGATACAGGGGTGATGACTGAGGGCAGGAGGATTGCAAATGTTACACCCTTGTTCAAAAAATCTCAGAAGGATAAACCTGGCAATTACAGGCCAGACAGTTTAACGTCGATGCTGGGGAACCTTTTAGAAACAATAATCCAGGAGAGAATTAAGACTCTAGGACAAGCATAGACTAGTAAAGGGGAGCTAGCATAGATTTATTATGGACAAATCATGTTTGACTAACTTAATTGAGTTTTTGGGGCTCAATTTTGCCCAAGCCCATTTTCTGGCGTATTGCCAGTTACGTTGGGTTTTTAGGTCCTGAAATGCGGCAGAAATAATTGTACTAACTTTCCCCGATCTTTAAACTGCAATCTGGAGCCGCACAGTGTGTCCAGTCACCTTGGGGGGTGGAGCCTGTTGTCTGCGGCGAAAAATGCAGCCGGGCCTTCTGCGTATGCGCGGGGAAAAAAACTTAAGTTTTTGACGTCGCTGCAATGGACGCGCATGTGCAGTACAGCTCCGAGTTTAGCTCTGCTTTAAAAGTCTATGGAATCAGTCTGCTGTATCCACTGTTATACCGAATGCTGATTTGTCCCAGCACGCTGCAGGCTGTCTGTGAGTCTGTGTCCCGATTTTATAAGTTTACTAATTTATGCTTTTGTAAACTATATTTAAATTGTCTGGAGGAGAAGTTGATTTAATGCAGCTTTTAAAATCGGTGGAGATCAGGTCCGCTGCTTATTTACTGCCGAAACCACCGACTATTATTTTTAATAATTTTAATTTTTATATGGCTCCACCTTGTTGTGGATCAAAGATTTGGTCGCTTGGGAGGACCCCTTAATTATTATAACTTTTAGGACAATCAGATCAGACTTATTTCTTGTTTTATCGGGCTAAATTTGTATGCGGCCGGAGAAGGTGCCTATATCGGAATCTTACTGTCTCCGGGAGAGGGGGGCAATCTCCAATAACATGGCAAAGTATATTTAATTGGACCGAAGGAATTTAACTGTTAGTTCTCCCCACTTAATTCCAAGCTTGCCGGTCCGTCCGCTCCCTCCCTCACCGACCCTGGCCCCGAATGCCCTCCCGGTCCGCACCCCGCTCGTAGCCCAGGCCGAATGGCCTCCGATTTACTTATCTGCGCCGATTTCTTTAACTCTCCACAAAGGTTTTCTGGAGAGGCCACATACATTGGCCTAAGCAGAAATGGAGTAACTATCAGCTGGCTAAAGTGCTCTAAATGGCCAGAATTGGAGTAGGTGGCTGGTTACGCTCCCTTTGAATGAAAAAAAAAGTACCTAAAAAAAATCGTAACTAAATGAGTTACGCTGATGCAAATTGATTGGGGAAACTGGGGATTTTTAAGTTAGGCCAGCAAAAGCAGCCTGCTCCAAAAAAACAGTGCAAATCACTGGAGAAAATTGAGCCCAAGATGAGGCAAAAGAGAGGGTCGATGAGGGCAGTGCATTTAATGTGTATATGGGCTATCAAAAGGCATTTGAAAGTGCCGCACATTAGGCATGTTAGCAAAATGGAAGATATGGGGAAAAAGAGGCAGTAGCAGCATGGATACAAAATTGGCTCATGGAGAGAAAACAAGGTGGAGCTAAATTGGATAGCTCCCAAAAATGGGCGTGGGGATTGTGATGCGCGATTAACCCCCATCTGTTGAATGAAATGCAGGCATAACGGCATCTTCGTGCTGCCTGCTCATTTACATGATTTCTGCATGTAGCCAGTGCTGAACGCACTGTTGATTGGCTGAAAACATCAGCAGGGGGCCCAAAATCGATAGCATTACTTAAAGCTAGCCTACACTTCTTAAAGCTAGTCTGTACTGCTTAAAGGGGAGGTGCATTGTGGAGCAGGTGCTGGGCATCCTGTGTGAGCTGGAATAGACAGAAGAATGGCTGAATGTGGGAGAGAACAGTCACCCAAGTTTTCTGACGCTGCACTGGAGGTCTGAGTGGAGGAAGTGGAAAGGAGCAGAGATGCCCTACATCTGCAGGGAGCCAGGAGGCTCTCCAGACTCACAGTGAAAAAGCAGTGGGAGCAGATAGCCATAGAGGTCAATGTTATGTATGAAGAAAGAGTCTGACTGGATACTGTGAGCTCAAAGTAAAATGTACCCCAAGTCTTTTATTGCAGGTCTCCAGAGTGCCTCTCCAATCTGTGAAGCCTCCTTAAGTACTTGTGCTCCCAAGGGATTATGGGATCCCTTCATACTCCAGGGGATGAGCTGTACAGGGTATATACAAGTTTACATACATCATAACACTCCTCCCCACCCCCACCCCCACCCCCCCAAAAGTCAACAGTGTAACTATTTACAAGGCGAGTCGATCTGGGGCCCTTCTTGCCCTGGTTGATCGTCTCGGGGCAAATGCTGGTGTTGGTGAATCGTCTGTTGGGCCCTTGCTGGGCTGCTGTACAGCTGGCCTTGCTGGGCTGCCTGGAGTGGTGAGTCCTGCTGGATTGCTGCGGATGGTGGGTTCTGCTTCGTGGCCAACCGTGGTGTCGGTTGCCACTGGTGTGTATGCTGGGGGGTCGAATTGGGTTGCTCAGGATAGTCCGTGAATCTGAGTTTAGATTTGGTCCAAGTGTTTCCGGTGAATTAGCCCATTTGAAAGTTTGACCTGAAACACCCTGCTCCCCTCCTTGGTAACAATAGTACCGGGAAGCCACTTGGGACATTGTCCATAATTCAATACAAATACAGGATCATTGATTTTGATCTCGCATGACACATTTGCGCTATCATGGTATGTACTTTGTTGAAGCCGCCTGCTCTCTACCTGTTCATGTAGATCAGGGTGAACTAACGAGAGCCTTGTCTTAAGTGCCCTTTTCATGAGCAGTTCAGCAGGTGGGATTCCAGTGAGCGAGCGGGGTCTTGTGCGGTAGCTAAGCCGGACTCGGGATAGGCGAGTCTGCAGTGAGCCTTCCGTTACCCTCTTCAAGCCCTGCTTGATGGATTGCACTGCTCTCTCTGCCTGACCATTGGACGCTGGTTTAAATGGGGCGATGTGACATGTTTGATCCCGTTGTGGGTCATGAATTCTTTGAACTCGGCATTGGTAAAACATGGCCTGTTGTCACTCACCAGGACATCGGGTAGCCCGTGCCTGGCAAACATGGCCCACATGCTTTCAGTAGTGGCAGCGGAAGTGCTTGCCGACATTATCTCACATTCAATCCATTTGGAGTATGCATCTGCAACCACAAGGAATATTTTACCCAAGAACGGTCCTGCATAGTCAACATAGACCCTAGACCACGGTTTGGAGGGCCAAGACGATAAACTTAGTGGCACCTCCCTGGGTGCATTAATTAACTGCGAGCATGTGTTACATATGTGCAGGCAGGACTCTTAGTCAGCATCGATACCGGGCCACCACATGTGGGATCTGGCGATCGCTTTCATCATTATGATGCCTGGGTGGGTGCTGTGGAACTCTCTGATGAAGGTGTCTCTGCCCTTGGGGACCACTACCCGATTTCCCCACAGAAGGCAGTCTGCCTGTATAGACATTTCATCTTTGCGCCGCTGGAACGGCTTTATCTCTTTCTGCATTTCCAATGGGACACTGGTCCAGCTTCCGTGAAGCACACAGTTTTATCTAGGGACAGTAAGGGGTCCTGGCTCATCCAGGTTCTAATCTGCCGGGCAGTGACGGGTGATTGCTCACTCTCACCATGGCTAGATCTGCGGGCTGCGCCATTTCCACCCCCGTGGTTGGCAATGGCAGCCTACTGAGAGCATCGGCGCAGTTTTCTGTGCCTGGCCTGTGACGGATGGCATAGTTGTATGCGGACAACGTGAGTGCCCATCTCTGGATGCGGGCTGATGCATTAGTGTTTATCCCCTTACTCTCAGAAAACAGGGATATAAGTGGCTTATGGACAGTTTCCAATTCAAATTTTAGCCCACACATGTATTGATGCATTTTCTTTACCCATCAACACACGCTAACGCTTCTTTTTCAATCATGCTGCAGGCTCTCTCAGCCTCAGACAGACTTCTGGATGCATAAGCAACCGGTTGCAATTTCCCAAAATCATTAGCTTATTGCGATACACACCCAACGCCATATGACGACGCATCACATGCTAGTACCAAACACTTACATGGATCATACAACACAAGCAATTTGTTTGAGCATAACAATTCTCTAGCTTTCACAAAGGTATTTTCTTGGCTTTTGCCCCAAACCCATTTGTCTCCTTTCCGCAGTAAGACATGCAGTGGTTCTAACAGTGTGCTGAGACCCAGTAAGAAGTTACCAATGTAGTTCAGGAGTCCTAGAAAAGACCGCAGCTCCGTCACGTTCTGTGGCCTCGGTGCGTTCTCGATTTCCTGCGTCTTCGAATCGGTGGGCCTGATGTCATCCGCCGCGATTCTTCTCCCCAGGAACTCCACTTCAGGTGCCAGGAAAATGCACTTTGAGCATTTTAACCTGAGCCCCACATGGTTGAGTCGACTAAGAACCTCCTCCAGGTTCTGCAAATGCTCGCTTGTGTCCCAACCTGTAACCAAGATGTCATCCTGGAAGACCACGGTGCACGGGACCTACTTCAGTAAGCTTTCCATGGAATATCGCTGCCGATGATTGAATTCCAAACAGGCATCTGTTATAAATGAAGAGACCTTTGTGCGTGTTGATGCAGGTGAGGGCCTTCGATGATTCCTCTAGCTCCTGTGTCATGTAGGCTGAAGTCAGATCCAGCTTCGTGAACGTCTTTCCTCCACCAGCGTTGCAAAGAGGTTGTCAGCCTTTGGTAGTGGGTGTTGGTCCTGCAGGGAGAAACGATTGATAGTTACTTTGTAATTGCCACAGATTCTGACGGTGCCGTCTCCCTTGAGAACAGGAATGATCGGACTGACCCACTCATTGAATTCGATCGGTGAAATGATGCCCTCTCGTTGCAGCCGGTCTAGCTTGATCTCTACCCTTTCCCTCATCATGTACGGTACTGCTCTCGCCTTGTGATGTATGGGTCGCGCTCCCGGAATTAGGTAGATCTGCACTTTTGCTCCATGAAACTTCCCGAAGCCTGGTTCGAACAGCGAAGGGAACTTGTTTAACACCTGGGCACACAAAGTGTCATCAGCGGATGAGAGTGCTCGGACGTCGTCCCAGTTCCAGCGTAATCCCAGCCAGCTCCTGCCAAGCAGAGTGGGACCATCACCCGGTACCACCTAGAGTGATAGCTTGTGCACCACTCCATCGTAGGAGACATTTACAGTAGCACTGCCGATTACGGGAATCAGTTCCTTAGTGTAAGTTTTCAGTTTTATACGAATTGGATTCAAGACTGGCCTTGAGGCCTTGCTGCACCACAATTTTTCAAAAGTCTTTTTGCTCATAATGGACTGGCTCGCATCCATGTCCAACTTCATTGACACCAGGAGTCCATTTAGTTCAACATTCAGCATTATCAGGGGACTCTTTGTGGTAAATGTATGCACCCCATGTACCTCTGCCTCCTCGGTCTGAGGCTCTGGTTCGTCGTGATCCGCCGTGGATCTGTCCTCCTCTGCAACATGGTGGTTTGCAGGATTAAGAGGATTAGTAGCTCGCCTACACATACGTTGGAGGTGTCCCATTGTTCCACAGCCCTTGCAAATGTACCCTTTGAAGTGGCATGAATGGAAATGATGATCACCCCCGCAGCGCCAACAAGGTGTTAATGGCCTTGCATTCACCACCCTTGATGGTGGACTCTGAGACATCTGCGGACGTGCAGCTGTAGGCATGTTGGTCCTGCCCTGTATGTTTCAATTTGAAAACAACATCACTTTGTTCACAGTACTTGTAGCAGCACATGTGCTGAGAGATTTGCTTAGTATTGTCACTGGTGGCAATGAACGCCTGGGCTATCGCTATGGCCTTACTCAAGGTTGGGGTGTCTACAGTCAAAAGTTTGCGAAGTATGGTTTCATGGCCAATGCCAAGTATGAAAACGTCTCTGAGCAGGTTCTCCAAATGTCCTTCAAATTTGCAATGTCCTGCAAGACATCTTAGCTCGGCGACATAACTTGCCACTTCCTGGCCTTCAGATCTTTTGTAGGTGTAGAACCAGTATCTCACCATCAGAACGCTTTCCTTCGGATTCAGATGCTCCTGAACCAGTGTGCACAAATCACAGTACGATTTCTCTCTGGGTTTCACTGGAGCAAGCAGATTTTCATGAAGCCATACGTTGGTGCCCCGCAGACAGTGAGGAGAATCGCCCTTCGTTTGGCAGCGTTCGCTTCTCCTTCCAGCTCGTTGGCCACGAAGTATTGGTCCAGTCGCTCCATGAATGTTTCCCAATCATCTCCCTCCGAGAATTTCTCCAGGATGCACACTGTGCTCTGCATCGTTGGGTTCGTTATCTGTATCTTGTCGTCAGTTGTTATGTATGAAGAAAGAGTCTGACTGGATACTGTGAGCTCAAAGTAAAGTGTGACCGTAATCTTTTATTGCAGGTCTCCAGATTGCCTCTCCAACTTGTGAAGCCTCCATAAGTACCTGTGCTCCCAAGGGATTATGGGATCCCTTGGGACTCCAGGAGATGAGCCCTCTGGTGGCTGTACAGAGTATATATAAGCTTACATATATAACAGTCAATGCGAGGAGTCTTGCCCCAAAGATGTAGATACAGTTATCCAAGCACTGCCACTCCACCATAACATCTTGCTCTTGCCTGTCAGCGTATTCTGAGATGATGCAGTCTTAAGCTGGGCCTCAAGGGTCCAGAGCTGCTCGACGACATCTTGCAAAACCATCTGCAGTCTCTGCCACTGAAAGTTAACAGCCTTTCACCAGCCATGCTACCGCCACTGAGGTAGCATTGCATAGGAACTCGAGGACAGGGAATTGCACACGGAAGGAAATGCACACAGGCACTAAGGAAATGCACAGGGTTTACATTTACATTTGTATGTAATATGGGATGATTTCATTTAGAAATTGGCCTCCTTAGTACCTCCTGTTATCAATCCGGGGGCGATAACGGGACACTAACCACTTACCGACCGGTTGCGGCGAGATGATCGACTCCCGCCAAATCTGGCGGGAGGTTTGCGACAGCTGTAGAATGTTGCACTCTAAACTCCTTCACCCGGAGATTGTGACATCATTGCCGTGCGCATCACTCCTGTAGTGCCCTGGACATGAACTTCAGTTCTGCCTTCTGCAGCATCGCCAGACGAAAACACCAGCAGCTGCAGGAGACGTTCATCAGGGGGCCGGGCGCTTTGGGGCTGATATTTAAAGGTGAGGTGGTCGAGGTAAGAAAAACATTTCTGCAATGTTGTACGTCAATTATTTTCAATTCTCTTCTGTCTCGATCAGTCAGCCCGGCATTCTGATGCAGTGCATCAGGCTGATCGGGACGGATCACGGCTGACGTTGGGGACCAGGTAAGTATTTCCCTTGCAGAGCTTGCAGCGATGGGGTCTCCCTTTAAGAGAGGGAAGGAGCCTCCAAACATGCCAGTGTTACATGGCCTGTTGTGCAGCACTGCACAAGTACCACCCCGCCTGGGTCATGTTGCGCTCCAGGAAGGAAGTGGAGCATTTGATTTAGCGCACCACTTCCTTCCTGGAGCGCAAACACAAAATTTTTTTTAAGTTCAAAAAATATTAGCGCCTGGTGCTAATTTATTCAACTTTTAACAGTTAGCGCCCCAAATGGGGCACTCCCGAATTTTTCCCCCATTGGTTTGGAATGTTTATTTTGTGGTCATTTTTATTTTTGCATTGTGGCCAAGAGGACGATATGATGGTAAGTGACAGAGGAAAGTTAAGGAGTGTAGGACTGTTGTGAATGGGGAATTCGGATTGTGGTTACTGGTAGCGCACTTGAATTACACAGGATTACACAGGTTATACAGAACAGAAACAGACCATTCAGCCCAACCAGTCCATGCTGGCGTTTATGCTTCAGTCGAGCCTCCTCCCGTCTTTCCTCAGCTAACTCTATCAGCATAACCCTCTATTCACTTCTCCCTCATATGCTTATCTAGCCTCACCTTAAATGTATCTATACTATTCGCCTCAACTACTCCCCATGGTAGCGAGTTCCAGATTCTCACCATTCTATGGGTAAAGAAATTTCTTCTATATTCCCTATTTGATTTCTTGGTGACTATCTTATATTGATGGCCACTAGTTATGTCCTTCCCTACAAGTGGAAAAACTCCCTCTGTATCTACTCTATCAAAACCTTTCATAATTTTAAAGACCTCTATTATGGTCACCCCTCAGCCTTCTTACATAAGAACATAAGAAATAGGAACTGGAGAAGGCCATACAGCCCCTCGAGCCTGCTCCACCATTCAATAAGATCATGGTTGATCTGGTCATGGACTCAGCTCCACTTTCCCGCCTGCTCCCCATAACCCCTTATCCCCTTATCATTTAAGAAACTGTCTATTTCTGTCTTAAAGTTATTCAATGTTCCAGCTTCCACAGCTCTCTGAGGCAGTGAATTCCACAGATTTACAACCCTCTGAGAGAAGAAATTTCTCCTCATCTCTGTTTTAAATGGGCGGCCCCTTATTCTAAGATCTAATTCTAGTCTCCCCTATCAGTGGCAACATCCTCTCTGCATCCACCTTGTCAAGCCCCCTCATAATCTTATACATTTCGATAAGATCACCTCTCACTCTTCTGAATTCCAATGAGTAGAGGCCCAACCTATTCAACCTTTCCTCATAAGTCAGCCCCCTCATCCCCAGAATCAACCTAGTGAACCTTCTCTGAACTGCCTCCAAAGCAAGTATATCCTTTCGTAAATATGGAAACCAAAACTGCACGCAGTATTCCAGGTGTGGCCTCACCAATGCCTTATATAGCTGTAGCAAGACTTCCCTGCTTTTGTACTCCATCCCCTTTGCAATAAAAGCCAAGATACCATTGACCTTCCTGTTCACCTGCTGTACCTGCATACTATCCTTTTGTGTTTCATGCACAAGTACCCCCAGGTCCTGCTATACTGCAGCACTTTGCAATCTTTCTCCATTTAAATAATAACTTGCTCTTTGATTTTTTTTCTGCCAAAGTGCATGACCTCGCACTTTCCAACATTATACTCTTATTTCAAATCTGTTCATCCTTTCCTGATATTTATACCCCCGCATTTCTGGTATCATCTTAGTAAATCTACTCTGCACCCTATCCAGTGCCTCTATATCCTTTCTATAATATGGTGACCAGAATTGTACGCAGTACTCCAAGTGTGGTCCAACCAAGGTTTGATACAAGTTTAATGTAACTTCACTACTTTTCAATTCTATACCTCTAGAAATAATACCTAGTGTTTGTTTTGCTTTTTTTAATGGCCTTGTTAACCTGTATTGCTACTTTTAGTGATTTGTGTATTTGTACTCCAAAATCCCTTTGTTCCTCTACCCCACTCAGACTGACTCCCTCCAAGTAATGTGACCTCCCTACTCTTCCGACCAAAATGTAACACCTCACACTTATCTGTGTTGACAGTCATTTGCCAAGTTTATTATTGTCCTCCTGTAATCTGTTGCATTCCTCTTCAGCATTGACTACCACCCCCTCCCAATTTGGTGTCATTCACAAATTTAGAAATTGTGTTTTTGATTCTAAAGTCTAAGTCATTAATATAAATATATGAACAACAGTGGTCCCAGCACTGATTCTTGTGGAATACTACTATCCAAGTTCTGCCACCGTGAAAAGCGACCCTTTATCCCTACGCTTTGCTTTCTGTCTTGAAGCCAGCTAGCTATCCAATCTGCTACTTGTCCCCTAACTCCACATTATCTGACCTTATTCATTAGTCTATTATGTTGTAGGTACCTTATCGAAGGCCTTTTTAAAATCTAGATGAATTACATCAACTGCATTACCACTGTCGACTCTCTGTTACCTCTTCAAAAAATTCAATGAGATTGGTCAAGCAAGACTTTCCCTTTGAAATCCATACTGACTATTCATTATTCTATTTTTGGCTTCTAGATGTTCTTCCAATTTCTCTTGTAGTTGGATTCCATTATTTTTCCTACATTAAGTTGACTGGTCTATAATTCCCTGCACATGTTCTATCTCCCTTCTTAAACAGGTATTATGTTAGCTATCCACCAGTCCTCTGGCACTACAACTTTTTTAAACAAATGATTAAATATGTGTAGTAATGCCTCTGCTAACTCTTCCTTAGATTCTTTTAAAATGCGCGGGTATAATCTGTCCAGACCTGTTTTTTTTTTCCTCTTTGTTTCATTAGTTTATTTAATATATCTCCTCTTTTTATTTTAAATGCATTTATTTCATTACTAGTCTCATAATCCAATGTCATGTCCACCAATGTTCTATCTCTATTAAATACTGAAATAAAGTAATTATTTAATATTTCTGCCATCTCTCTATCATTGCCTGTGGTATTATCCTGTCCATCCCTTATTGGCCCCATTACCATCCTGACCTTCCTTTTTTATTGATGTGCCTATAAAATATTTTACTATTTTATTTTATATTCCTTGATAATTTAATTTCATAGTTCCACTTTGCTTTCCTAATTGTTTTTTGACCTCTCCTAATCTCTTCATATTCTCCCTTATGATATTCTCCCCTGCTGTCCATGTACTTAATTTATGCCTCTTTCCATACCCTCAATTTTTCCTTTGTGGCCTTATTCATCCAGGGTGTCCCATTAGTGCTTTTTTTTTAATGGAATATATTTTTCCTGAACTCTGTTTTAAATGTTTCCCATTGCTGTTCTACTTCATTGTTTGCCAATATTGATGTCCATTTTATTTTCCCAAGCTATTTTTTTAGCCCCTCAAAATCAGCTTTTCTCCAATGTATTACCTGGGTTTTTGTCATACTTATGTCATTCTTAATTATTATCTTGAAGCATATTATATGGTCACTATTGCCGAGATGTTCACCTATTTTACTTCTCTTATCTGCACTGGTTCATTCCCCATTACTAGATCCAATAGTGAATCCTCCCTTTTTGGGTATTTTACATATTGGGTTAGGATGGAGTCCTGTACACATTGTAGAAACTCCATTCCTTTATCCTCTTTACCTACCTCTTCTGTCCAATTAATATTGGGGTAGTTGAAATCCCCCGTGATTATTATTCTGTTTTATACTCATTTCCCAATTTGTTTGCATATTTTTTCCTCCACCTCTGTTCCACTACTGGGCGGTCTGTAGACTACCCCTATTAATGTGATTGATCCTTCGTTGTCTTTGATCTCTATCCACATGGATACGGTTTCTGTCTCACTGATAGCTGCGTCACTTTTTTCTACTGCCATTTTGTTACAAGCTACTCCACCTCCCCTTTTTCCTTCTCTATCTTTTCTAAATATGTTACACCCTGCAATGTTTAGTTCTCATGCACAGCCCAGGCAGAAAGGAGCTGTCTAGGTTGCTACCTCCCTTCCACTTCCTCCTCTTCCTCCTCTTCCTCCTCCTCTTGCTCCTGCTCCTGCTCCTCAGCTTCTCAACTGATAGCTGGTGGCAGGGGCTAACCCCTCATGATGATAAGGTTGTGCAGCATGCAGCATACCACCCCGAATCGTGAAACCCACTCTGGCGAGTATTGCAGTGCTCCTCCAGAGCAGCCCAGGTAGCGGAATCATTGCTTCAGTATGCTAATGGTCTGCTCTATCAGATTGCTTGCGGCAGCATAGCTTTCACTGTATGAATGTTGTGCACGCGTGCGTGGGTTGTGAACCCGAGTTATTGAGCCGTGTGGTCAGCTATAGCCCTTGTTGCCCAGTAGCCACCATTTTTGCCGTGATGGCTGAAGTAATGTTGGCTCAGTGGACTGCCACAGAATGAAAGCATTATAATTGCTGCCAGGATGGTCACACCCCAGCTGGGCATTGAGGGAGTGGAATCTCTTTCTGTTCCAGTACATGGCAGAGTTGAGATGCGGTTCCCGCAGAGCAATATGCATGCAGTCAATGGCACCCTGCACCATAGGGAAGCCTTCAATCCTAGCTAACCCTCCACCTGCTTGTCTCTGAATAGAGAGCCTAAGTGACCAGCCAAATGTAATAGTGAACGGCAAACTGCGAGATGTTGCTAATATCTCCATCTCCAGCCTGGAAGAAGCCAGGCACATAAAAGTTCATGGCCATGGTCACCTTCACAGCAATGAGGTCCAAGCCCTACTCTGAAGCTAGAGTTATGGCTGCAACAGTTGGCTGATTTCAGAGATAACCTCTTTAATGAACTGCAGATGTTTCACACATTGTTCCTCACTGAGGTTCAGGTCGGATAATTGCTCTTTGAACATCCTGGGTGGATATGGCCTCTTCTCACTCTCCTCCTCCTCCCTCTTTAGCAGCTTGTCCCACTCTGCATGACCTCTGCTCATTCTCCCAGTCATGCTTGAATCCAAAAGGACGGCCTACTAGACCAACCATGTCTGGCAACAAATGGTTGGTGAAGAAACCTTGAAGCCAGCAAAAAGTACCTGCCATACCACTCCCTGTAAACTTGAAACAGCTACAGAAAGCACCAAAAACGTGTAGAATTGTAATGAGAGCCAGAAGAAATCAACCAGCAACTAAACTGTAAGTAGTTGATCATCCTTTTAAATAGCGCTGGTGGGGGTTCCTTCTTGTTGCTTAATGTTGTGTTTAGCTGTGCGAGATTAAGTAGGCTGGAGCATGGAGTTCCAAAATGACAGCGCTGGTGTTAAAACAGCATTGCACGCTGATTACCGTCATGATTTTCTGCTCTGCATACTTCCAGCAGTTGTTCACTGCGCACACGCTAATGTCTGCACCAAGATGGCATCTGGTGCACTTTGCATCACAAGTGAGCACACGTGTCACAGACGCCATTTTGAATACGTAATGGCACTTGTAGCACCCAAAGAAATTGAGCCCAATTTCTCACCCAAGGAAATTGGCTAAAGGATAGAAAACAGAGCATCGTGGTGAATGGTTGTTTCTCAGACTAGAGCGGGGTACACAGTGGAGTTCCCCAAGGTTCAGTACTAGGACCAGTGCTATTTCTCATGTACATTAATGACTTGGATTTGGGCTACTGGGCACAATTTCATAATTGGCAGATGACATGAAATTTGTAAGTGCAGTAAACAGTGAGGAAAATAATAATCGACAGGCTGGTGAACACATGGCAGATTAAATTCAACGCAGAAAAATGTGAGGTGATACATTTTGGTAGGAAGAATGAAGAGAGAAAATTCATGCCAAATGGTACAATTTAAAAGGAGGTGCAAGAAGAGAGAGGCCTGGAGATGCTTGTGGACAAATTTTAGAAGGTGGCAGGACAGGTTAACAAAGCAGTTAATAAAGCGTATGGGACCCTGGGCTTTATAAATAGAGGCGATGGACTGGACTTTGTTAATTTGCGCCCCATTTAACGCCTCGGCGGGGCACAAAAATATTTTTTTGGCCGTGAAACGAGGCGCACAAGATTTTGTGCCCGGGCAGAACTTTTGCCAATGGTTTTGCGGCGGCGCTAAAACTTACCGTCCCAGTGCTGCCTTGACGGTTGGGATGATGTAAATCGGCGTGCATCGCTGCACTAATGCACCGGCCGGAACTTTCGAGCATATCGCCCGATTTAGTGTCCGCCCGAGAACCCGCCCAGAAAAACCAGTCAGACCAAGGGTGCACCAGGCACTAACGGCGCCCCGTTGAAATCGGAGGAGGAAATCGCAGTTGTGAGTGATGAGAAGTATTGGGGGAAGAACGCTGCGTTACTGCATACTTTTGATTGTGAAGTTTTATGTGAGTTTCTAGTTTGTTTTATAAAGGACATTTAAAGACATTTTAAAAGATGGGGGCCGTGCTAGGTCGGGAGCTGTTCATCCTGGCTGCTATATTCATACAGCTTCAAGCTGGCAGAAGGCTTATTGTTGATCATTTGCAACATAATCCAAGAGGTGTACTGGTGGGTGGCTATGAACAGGGAGACTGGACTGGAGTCAGCAAGGTCCAGGTGGCTGGTCAGAGCACGAACCGGTCCGGTGGAAGCGGTGAGGTCTGGGCGATGGAGCAGCAAGGTCCAGACGAGGGAGTGGCAAGGTTCAGACGAAGGAACGGACAAAAGATCATGGAGCGGCGTGATTGGGGCCCAGAAGAGGCGCAGGCCCAGGGGCAGCATGGACCAGCCCACACTGCGATATGTGTGCACACTAGGTCCGTGCAGCAGAGCTGGTTTCCAGTTGTCTTGGTTAATCTTTGCCACTGGACCAAGACCCAGCTCTGTCAAGCCTGTGTGGTGGCTGGTGTGCAACGGCCACCACATGTTAAAAAAATCCTCACACAGGCATCTCCCACCCTTCAATATGTAATTCGTGACCTGGAATATCAGGTCCTTCATTGAAACACCTTTTTGGTGTAGAAGCAAGTCATCCTCGATGCAAGGGACTACCTATGATGAATCAAAGAGGTCGCAGACATATGGGGAGGAGGCTTTATCCCCCACTAGTTTACAGAGAACATTGCTCATATCTTCAGCTCTCGGAGGCACAGTACGTCAGAAGGCTGCGCTTCTGAAAAGAAGTGCTGACAGAGATATGCCAGCTCCTATAGGCAGACCTACAGCCTACCAGTGGTGTCACGTATTCAACTATCATTGTAACCCATGTATAAACTGACCTAAGTTGTACACCTTGAGAACATTGACCACAAGGGGGTGCACTTGTGGGAGACACTCCTAACCTGGACTTTCAGGTATAAAAGGGGAAGCTCCACCCACCTTCATCACTTGAGATCTTGGTAATAAAGGTAACTGGTCACAGAGTGACCTCTCAAGTATGGGCCTCGTGTGCATTTATTCTTTATAGTAAGGACATATTGGCGATGAGAAACTGGGATTTAAACCACGCGAGCATGGCCACTAGCAGCACAGAAGAGAGGTACTGTGTTGGTGATAATTGGGACGACTTTATTGAGCGACTACAGCAAAGTTTATTCACTAAGGAATGGTTGGGACAGGATTCGGCCGACAAACGCAGGGCTCATCTGACAGTTTGTGGATCCAGAACGTACTCCCTGATGAAGGATCTTCTAGTGCCAGAGTAGCTGGCAGACAAGACATTCGAAGAGCTCAGTAAGTTGATCGGGGGACACCTTAAACCGGCGAGCAGCATGCACATGGCGAGACATCGGTTTTACATGCACCGGCGGCGAGAAAGGCAAAGCATTCCTGACTTCATGGCAGATCTCCGGCGACTGGCGAGCCTATGTAAGTTCACAGATGCATGCAGAGCAGAGATGCTGCGAGACTTTTTTATTGGGGGCATCGGGCACGCTGGGGTTTTCAGGAAACTGATTGAGACCAAACACTTAACCTTGGAAGCAGCAGCTCTGATAGCCCAGACATTTATCTCAGGAGAGGAAGAGACCAAAATGATGTATGACAAAAATCTTGGCTCAATTGCGGCAAATGACTAGCCAGTCAACATTGTTAATGTGGCACACAGTTCTCTAGGCAGACAAGGGCAATCAGACATGCCCCAGCATGTAGTCGAACCCAAAGGGGGAATTCAACAGAGACAATGGCTAGCTGAACGCCGATTCATGTTATCGCAATGGACAATGCAGCCAGTAATGGGGCCATCAACACCTGTTAATGGTGCATTTAAGGACAGTTACAGAGTCAGTCATAGACGATCGACTGGTAATGGACCTTTTGGTTCCAACAACGGGGCCTCCAGCTCATGCTGGAGGTGTGGAGGCAAACACCCAGCCAGAGCTTGCAGGTATCAGCAATCTACCTGCAGAAACTGCAACGTCAGCGTTCACTTGGCGCGTATGTGCAGGAAGCTTGCAGCCAGGTTGATGTACGAGGAGGACAGGCCCGATGTAAGCCCTACGAGGCCAAATGAATACTGGGGGAAACCACTGGAAGCTGAAGTTCAGCGAGTTCATATGGAGCACATATACAGTTCAAATACCAGGACGCTACCGATAATGATGAAAGTGCTCCTAAATGGCATCCCAATATTAATGGAGCTAGACAGAGGGACCAGCCAGTCCCTGATGAGTATCAAACAGTTCGAAAGGTTGTGGGTGTCCAAGGCCAGGAGACCAAAATTATTGCCGATTGACACACAGCTGCGGACATATACAAAGGAGATCATTCCGGTGCTAGGCAGCGCCACAGTAGTCATGACACACAAAGATTTGGAGAACAGGTTGCCACTCTGGATTGTCCCGGGGGACGGTCCTGCACTACTGGGGAGGAGTTGGCTTGCTGTCGTGAACAGGAAATGGGGCGATGTCAATGCAATTTCTTCTGTGGAGCGAGTATCATGCTCACAGGTCCTGGACAAATTTGACTCATTATTTCAACCCAGCATTGGCACTTTCATGGAGGCCAAGGTAGTGATTCACATAAACCCGGACGCCAGGCCAGTACACCACAAGGCCAGGGCGGTGCCGTACGTGATGCGGGAAAAGATAGAATGCGAATTGGACTGCCTGCTGAGGGAAGGCATCACCTCGCCAGTCGAATTCAGTGACTGGGCGAGCCCGATCGTGCCGGTTCTCAAGGCGGATGGGTTGGTCAGGATATGTGGCGATTACAAGGCCACCATCAATCGGGTGTCACTCCAAGACCAGTACCCGCTACCGAGAGCGGAGGACATCTTTGTGGCGCTATCCTGTGGCAAACCTTTTTCAAAATTGGACCTGAGCTCAGCTTACATGACCCAGGAGCTGGCGAGTGAGTCGAAGAAGCTCACCGCCATCACGGCACACAAGGGGTTGTTTGAGTGTACCAGATGTCCGTTCAGGATTCATTCGGCCGCCGCGATCTTGCAGCGAAATATGGAAAGCCTCCTCAAGTCGATTCCAAGGATGGTGGTTTTTCAGGACGAAATCCTCATCATGCATCGTGATACTGAAGAACACCTCCACAACCTGGAGGAGGTGCTACGCAGACTGAACCGGATAGGGCTGCAACTGAAAAAGGCAAAGTGCGTCTTCTTAGCTCCAGAGATAGAATTCCTGGGGAGGAGGGTAGCAGCAGACGGGATCAGACCCACTGTGTCCAAAACGGAAGCGATCCAGAGAGCACCCAGACCCCGTAACACAACGGAACTGCGTTCATTCCTGGAGCTCCTGAACTATTTTGGTAACTTTCTTCCCAAATTGAGCACGCTGTTAGAGCTGCTACACGTGCTCCTATGTAAAGGTCATGATTGGGTCTAGGGGGACAGCCAGGAAAGGGCACGCAATTTGTTATGCTCCAACAAACTGTTAACGTTATATGACCCGTGCAAGAAACTTGTTCTAATGGGCGATGCATCGTCCAATGGGGTCGGGTGTGTGTTGCAGCATGTGAATGCCAATGGTCAATTACAGCCAGTAGCTTATGCCTCCAGATGTCTGTCCCAGGCAGAAAGGGGTTACGGGATGGTAGAAAAGGAAGCACTAGCGTGTGTATATGCATTAAAAAAAAATGCACCAGTACCGGTTTGGCAGGAAATTTGAGCTGGAGACAGATCACAAACCCCTAACGTCCCTTTTGGCCGACAACAAGGCCATAAATGCGAATGTATTGGCCCGTATACAGAGGTGGGCACTTACGTTAGCCGCCTATGACTACACAATTCGGCACAGACCGGGCACTGAAAACTGCGCTGATACACTCAGCAGGCTCCCACTAGCCACCACTGACGGGGGGCAACTGAGCATGATGCTGAGATGGTCATGGCTGTTGAAGCTTTCGAAAGTGAAGGCTCACCTGTGACAGTCCATCACATTAAAGTCTGGACAAATAAAAGACCCGCTACTGTCTTTACTTAAGAAATGTGTCCTGAATGGGGACTGGACAGCCACGTACGGGGCATGCCCTGAGAAATTTAAACCGTTTTATAGGCGCAAGGGTGAACTCTAGATTCAGGCCGATTGCCTACTGTGGGGAAACCGAGTAGTCATGCCCCAGAAGGGCAGAGAGGTGTTTATCAGAGAACTTCACAATGAGCACACGGGCATTGTCATGATGAAGGCAATTGCCAGGTCACACGTTTGGTGGCCAGGGATAGGTGCAGACCTGGAACTTTGTGTTCGCAGGTGCAACACGTGTACTCAGCTAGGCAATGCACCCAGGGAAGCTCGCCAAGCCATGGTCACGCATCCTTGTGGACTACGCAGGTCCTTTCATGGGAAAAATGTTTTTGGTTGTAGTAGATGCCTACTCCAAATGGATTGAACGTGCCATTTTAAATTCATGCACATCCTCTGCCACGGTAGAAAGTCTACGGGCAATGTTCGCTGCTCATGGTCTACCGGATGTCTTGGTCAGCGACAATGGCCCGTGCTTCACAAGCACTGAATTCCAGGACTTCATGACAGGCAATGGAATCAACCATGTCAGAACGGCACCGTTCAAGCCGGCCTCAAACGGCCAGGCAGAATGAGCAGTGCAGATAATCAAACAGGGGATGCTCAGAATCCAAGGGGGTTCCCTACAAAGCCGCTTATCACACCGCCTGTTGGCCAAAAGATCCCGATCACACTCGCTCACAGGGGTTCCACCCACAGAGCTGCTAATGAAAAGGATGCTTAAAGCCAGATTATCCCTTATATACCCTACTATGAAAGAAATTGTTGAGAGCAGGCATCAGTCACAATGTGGCTACCATGACAGGAATGCGAGGGCGCGCGATGTATTGATGTCAATGACCCTGTTTTTGTCCTTAATTACGCTGCAGGGCCCAAAGGGCTTGCAGACACTGTGATTGCCAAAGAGGGGAATAGGGTTTTGGTAGTTAAACTTACCAATGAACAAATTTGCTGCAAACACGTGGATCAAACTAAAAGGAGGTTCAGCAACCCCATAGAAGAAGCAGAGGAAGAACACGACGTAGAGTTTACTCCACCACAGGTGACCGAACACCGGAACGAAGTGGAGGAGAGCCCAGTCACTGTGGGCAGTCCGGACAGGCCTGAGGCACTGCAAACAGCAGACACTTAGGCCAGCGCCCAACAACCAGAGCCCCAACTCAGGCGCTCTACAAGGGAGCGTAACCCACCAGAGAGACTTAACCTGTGATCCCAATAAGACTTTGCGGGGGGGGAGGTGATGTCATGTATTCAACTATCATTGTAACCCATGTATAAGCTGACTTAATTTGTACACTTTGAGAACATTGACCACTAGGGGGTGAACTTGTGGGAGACACTCCTAACCTGGACTTTCAGGTATAAAAGGGGAAGCTCCATCCACCTTCATCACTTGAGGTTTTGGTAATAAAGGTAACTGGTCACAGAGTGACCTTCTCTCAAACATGGGCCTCGTGTGCTTTTGTACTGTATAGTAAGGATATATCAAGTGGCAATAGGACTGCACTACCTGTCGAAATGAGGGTAACTGCAGCACTTGCCTTCTATGCCTCTGGCTCCTTTCAGGCATCAGCAGGGGACATACGCTCCATCTCGCAGCACAGTAACATTGCTGCATTCGCCAGGTGACTACTGCACTGTGCGCACGCAGGATGGACTTCATAAACTTCCCAATGAGCAAGGAGGCACAGAATGAGAGGTCTGTAAGTTTTGGACAATTTGATGGCTTCCCCAAGGTTCAGGGTGCCCTTGACTGTATGCACATCGCACTGCGAGCACTTTTACAGAATCCAGAGGCTTCCCAAACCGAAAGGGATTCCACTCCCTGAATGTACAGATCATCTGCGACCATATTCAGCGCATTATGGCAGTTAATGCCCAATATCCAGGGAGCATCTTTGATGTTTTCATCTTGCGTGAGAGCAGTGTCTCACGCATGTTCCAGCATCAAGCACAAAACCAGAGCTGGCTGACCGGGGACAAAGGCTACAGCCTCGCCACTTGACTCATGACCCCCCTCTGGAACCCTCAGACAGAAGCGGAGCATCGCTATAATGAGCCATGCAGCCACATGCAACATCATCGAACAGACAATTGGAGTGCTCAAGCAACGCTTCCGATGCCTGGACCCTCTGGAGGCTGCCTGCAATACTCCCCTCAGCAGGTCGCTGAGTTCACTGTGGTGTGCTGCATGATACATAACTTAGCTATCATGAGGGGACAGGAACTGGCAATGGGGATTGCAGGACCACCTCAGGAGAAGGAGGAGGAATAGGAGGAAGACAAGGAAGAGGATCCTGGAGAGGAACCCATACCACCACTCCCACAACCATAACCACAGGGGAGGCCTCGTGGAGCATTTGCTGCTGCAAAAGCCTTGCATCGGCAGTTCATAACTGAATGCTTCACTTGAAGAATGAATGGCAGGTTTGACCATTGCCTGGCCACTCTGTCCCACCATGTTGATCATTCCCCCTCTTATTCTGTAAATGAGACACTTCACAGGGATGGTTAAGGTGAACAAAAACATTTATTGAACATTGTAAACTTTGCAACCTTCATTGTGATACTTAAATAAAATAAAATAATTAGCTGCATCCAGCAGTGTGATAATTCAAGAACATTATCAGAACATAACCAGCACTGTGATACTGTTACTTAAATAAATTGCACACAGCATCAAGAACATAATCAAGCAGTGCGATAATTAAATCAAATCCTGCCCCACTATTTTTTCCCACCATCTTTTGCCCCGCTTCCTTTCATCCCCCTCCCTTGCCTGTTGCTCCTCATCAAAGTGGCACCTGGATGTGCCGTAAGGCTACCAGAGCGCTGCTGTGTTGGGGGGAGAGACAATGGAGACGGCGTCTGGGGACACACTGGACCAGCTCGTTGCGTGGAAGACCCAGCTTCTGACTAGTCTCTTCATCGGTGTCACCAGTCACAGGTGGTTTTGGTGACAACTGTTGCTGATACTTGGTTGGCGACTGAATGGGAGGTGATGGAATGCTGTCATCCGGAGGAATAACACCACCTCCCATATCCCTGGAGCCACTCTGTTGCTGATGGGGCTGGTCCCTAGCAACCGGAGCATGATGTGAACGAACACCTTGCTGGCCTGCTTCGGAACCGTCACTTCCCCGTGTGACAGTGGGGAACGCAGAGAGTATGGAGGCAGGTATGGACTACATCACTTGCCCAAGCAGAAGCAGAGCTTGTGCCTGTGATGCGCCATATTCTGCAAGGGCTCGCGCCACATTCTCCGGGACTCCAGTGTCACTGCTGGAGGCCACCAGCCTTGTGTGGGCATTGATGACCTCGCTGGTATCACAGCTCGCATTGACAATCTGCAACCCTACCTCTGTAATGGCCACTTTCAGATTGTCAATGCTCGCGGGAATCCTTCCCAAGACATCGAGGAGCTGACAGCTAATTAGGATGCTCTCTCTGGACATTTCCACCATGTCCAGTTTCACGTCTGCCTGACTGTCAGCAGACTGACTTTGCCGACTCACCCTCCGGAGAGATGGCATACGGGATTTAACCTCAGACTACATTGCTGCACGCCACTGGTCCCTGGAGCCTCGCAATCCTTTATCCCCAAGAATGTTATGTCGTCCCAAAGGCGCTGAGTGCCAATAGTGGAGCAGGGATCGTCGGATGCTGCACCGGAATCAGCTCATCCGTATCCTCCTCTTCCTCCTCCTCCTCCAGACGATGGCCTGATGTGGAGGGGTCCATTGAGTGATGCGATGCCTGTGACTGGTCATCTGGAAGTAGAAAGCAACTGACGAGTGGTTAGCAGCAGGGGAGGGGGCAGGGTGACATGAGGAAGAGCACATAGCACAGGCTCCTCGGAAGGACCACTGCTACTCCATTATATGTAGTCCAGAGACACTGCAGGACATTGCCCCAACCTATCCCAGGAAGTGTGCAGGACTTGCCCTCAGTTTCCGAGTGGGGGTTCCCCCCCTCCCCCACCCCTTGGCAGCTGCCCGACCTGTGACGCCGATGAAACCTGCCAATCTCTCCTCAATGTCAGTGAGTGGCAGGTTCTGGGGCGGACCGCCAACTGTCCACACCTGCCCGCGGCAATTATGAGACTTCTTTGCCTGCAAAGATGAAAATGGGAATGGTTACAAGAGAGTCCATCTGCTCTTGTGCCACAGATAGCCACCAAAGGACTTATGCCATCTTTCTGAATGTAATAGAGTCCTCCGTTTAATGGCCTTGGAAGTTGCACATGGTTCATCAAGAGGACATCAAAGTGGGGAGCCATTTTATGAGATTTCAGAAAGCAATCTTAATAATGTGTAAAGATCATTCATGGCAAATAGGGTGCCAAACTAAGCCTACCTATTTGTCATGCATTTTAGGAGGCAACACACAGAGTGTTGAGAGGCACCAACAGCATGAGAACAAATAGTGTGTCAGATTTATCCTTGAAGTTATGAAGGAGTGCATGAATGAAAATGGTACTCACTCTGACGATCCTGGTGAGATCGTTAAATTTCTTTCGGCACTGTGTGCCAGTCCTCACCACAGTGTCCGAGACAGAGGCCTCCTCTGCTGTGTTTCTCCAAATTCTCTTGAATATGGCGGGCAGTTGTCTAGAACCACCCCGAAGATACAACTCCTGTCATCTCCACTCCACGGCCCCCACTAAAGCTTCATTAGCCTCGTGGCTGAATCACCTGACACGCTGTCTTCCATCGTCCTCCTCCATCATCGAATTCAAAATGTGAAATGGCTGATTCTGCCCCGGTTGCACTGCACATGCACGCGCAGGAAGTGGCCGCGCCCTGCATTAAGTTTTGGGACCAGAAACCAGAAGGTGAAAGTGCGGGGGGAAAAAAAGCGCATGTTCAAAATGGCAGATTGCGTCAACGGTAGAACTTTTGGCTCCGGTTCCCAGAGTCTGTGGTGTAACACTGGAGTTAATGTTAATGCTCCTCATGACCTTTCATTCGACGAAAGTTCTTCGCTCCGGCGCTAACGTTATCCCGGTGCAAAATGTTTTGCTTCGCCGCGAATTGCACCCGGAAAGGCTCGGAAACGCAAAAAAAACAAAATCTGGCCCATAGAGTACAAAATCCAGGAAGTTATGCCAAACCTATATAAAACACTAATTCGACCCCAGCTGGAGAATTGTGCCCAATTCTGGGGACCACACTTTAAGAAGAATATGAAGGCTTTGGTGAAGGTACAGAAGAGATGTAGATGCATAAAGCTGGGACTCATCGTGTCTGGACTAGTTGATAATATTCAATATATACTAATATTCAAATATCAAACCACTCCACAATTTTGCAACATTGAACCATTTTTCAGCTTTCAAACAGAAATACTTTTTGGATGTTTTCTATTATTATTGTCCCTTTACTGTCGCATCAGATTTTATGTCTCCCACAATATGTGCAACGTGCTAAGCTCCCTGAACAAATTTTCATGTGTCAATCGCCTGTTCAAACCAAGAGGAGGGATGCAAATGTCAGTGCAACCCACCTTCTGCACGACTGCCATGGGCCAAAGCAAACCCATTTTAGCCAAATCAGGCCCCCAAGCTTTGGTCACTAATGGACATACAGCACTGTCTCTAATAGGTGACCATCATTGTTTACCATTCGGCTTTTTCATGGCTGGATTCTATGCACTGGCAATGTTTGCACTTTTGCACACTGAACTCCCCTAATTTAAGCTTATTATTTGCCTCTAACAAAGTTTAAATACCTTAGACCTGATGGTGGTTTTGGAGTCGACCGTTCAAACTTATGTTTTTATGTCCTCAATAGAAAAGCCAACTGGCAAGTCTACACCTGGAATTTCCTCAGAGCTGCTCCCAGTAGTGTGGAGAAAACCCCGGTTACGGCGTACATGGTGTTTCCAGCAAAGCTGAGAAAACAGTTTGTAATTGCACGAATAAATTAGGAGAACACAAAAACTATAATTATGTAAAATTATTGATGGAAGTTACAGTTCCAATATGAACCTATACCAGAATAGACAGTTTTGAGAAGGAGTCACACAGTTCCTCGCAAGGCCCAACAAAGCCTACAACAGTGTTTATAATGCCATTTGATGAGAAGCATTTGAGCATCTTTGTTCCATTATATAACGTGAATTCTTGTCACAAACCCTCTGGCTGAAAAATGGAAATGCAACAGCTGACACAAGGTGTAATTGTAAAATGAAAAATGGTACAATCTTGTAGGGTAGCAAGTAATAAAAAAGAACAAGTTTCAAACTTTTCCCTTTGCTGATTGCAGCTTCACTACATGATTCAGAAAAAATGCATTGCCTTCAGCAAGGCAACAGCAACAGCATCAATCAGTCACTGTGCTTTATAACAATCCTTATTTTGAGAGTCGTCGAATAATTAAATTGCAATTCAACAACTCAGGTAAGAAATTATTTGAGTATACCGCTGGAATATTTTTTTCTGGAGTACAGCTATAACAGGTTGGTTTGAGAGCAGAGCTGACTGCAATGTAATAATCAAATATTGATACATGGAAGAACCTTGTTACTACGATATAATAACTAAGTACTACAGTTTGACAAACGCATACTGTGGCACAAATTTAGATTTAGAAGTGCAGTTCAAGTAGAAGAGATGAGTAATGAAAGAAAGTATGAAAAAAGTTGCTAAGATATAGGAAGGAGTCTGAAGAAAGCTCAATGATTTTTATTATACAAGTGTTTTATGCCTGCTTATATGTATATATATATATTTATTTTTATTAGTTCCTGGGATGTGGGCATCGCTGGCAAGGCCAGCATTTATTGCTCATCCCTAATTGCTCTTCAGAAGATGGTGGTGAGCCACCTTCTTGAACTGCCACAGTCCATGTGGTGAAGGTACTCCCACAGTGATGTTAAGGACGGAGTTCCAGGATTTTGACCCAACGATGATGAAGGAATGGCAATATACTTCCAAGTCAGGATGGTATGTAGAGATCTGGGTTTGGGAGGTGCTGCCGAAGAAGCCTTGGCGAGTTATTGCAGTGCATCTTGTAGATGGTACACACTGCAGCCACAGTGCACTTGTGGTGGAGGGAGTGAACATTTAATGTGGTGGATGGGGTGCCAATCAAGCGGGCTGCTTTGTCCTGGCCGGTGTCGAGCTTTTTGTGTGTTGTTGGAGCTGCACTCATCTAGGCAAGTGGAGAGTATTCCATCACATTCCTGACTTGTGCCTTGTAGATGATGCAAAGGCTTTGGGGAGTCAGGAGGTGAGACACTCACCACAGAATACCCAGCCTCTGACCTGCTCTTGCTGTCAGAGCGTTTATGTGGCTGGTCCAGTTAAGTTTCTGGTCAATGGTTACCCCCAGGATGTTGATGGTGGGGGATTTGGCAATGGTAATGCCGAATATATAGATATATATGTATGTAATATATATGGATCAGAAGTCTATTCGTAGAACATTTAATCAGATTGCAGGGGGTGGGGGCGAAGATCACTGGAGTTAACAATATGGAGGAAAGATGTAAAGAATCATACAGGAAAGAAGCCCTAGTTATATGTTCACTTGTATGTCTGACTCCAAGCTGCACAATTTCAGTGAAAGGTTCCTCAAACTGATGTAAATTGGTAGCTGGCATGTTACTAACTCAGCTTGGAATGATTTTTATTATATAATGAAGAAATTGCATTGGTAGAGCACCTATCACAGCCTCAGGACATCCCAAAGTGCTTCACAGTACTTTTGAAGTGCAGTCACTGTCATAATGCAGGGCCGGGGTCTCCGAACCAAGTGCATTAAGCCTGACAGGTTGTTAGGAAATTCTAGCCCTTGATATCTTAATTTCCTCTTCTGTCCAATCATCATTCAGGGCTTAGCAATATATTCATGTTTAGAAAATATTAAGGACACTGCGCTGAAACCAGGATTATCAACTTATTTCACTGCATCAAATGGATCCAAATTTGTATTATTCGAACAAAACCTTAGGTCAGTTAAGATCCTCTTTTCTGTTCTGCAAGAACTGATGTTGACCAAAGCTTCACTGTATGTTTGAAATGGTAACTTAGCCTGATGATGTTAAGTTCTGTGAACCAATAGAAGTGCAACTTTCCGAGCAAACGTGATGCACCCATTCATAGCAACCCGTTACCATTTCTATTCAAAGGGATTTTTGTAATAGTTTCATAGCCTAAGAACATGACAATTAACAAAACTGAAAATAGCAGCTTACTGCTGTCAACTATCATTTAGTAGTCCAGACCAAGCAACACACTGCATTTAAAAGCCAACCCGCATAATAAATAGAACACTACTCCAACGACAGTTTATTACAAATGCTCTTTCATTCAAACCAAAGACAATCATAAGTCACTTATGCCTGCAGAGCTTTTGATTTATGGATCTTTCTCACTTGTGAAGGAACTTCCATAAGGTACCATCAGTGATACGATGTCTTATATTTATCTGCTCACTTTTCCCTTCTAACTGTCCATAATTCATTTTCAAATCAGAACAACAATTAATATTTTAGCAGACTGGAGCTTTAAATATCAATAAATTAGTAAATGTGGGATTGGGCTGTATAATTGGTCTTTTTTCCTGCATTCTCTAATGCCATTTAGTAAGTTACTGGTAGAAGCATCAAGTCAATAAAACGCTTAAATATATCACCTTTGTGCTCTGGGAGTGCATATTTACATTAACTGCTAGAGTCATATTTCTCAGAAGTGAAAGATTAAAAGGAAAGTACACACTTGTGAATTATCAAATTACCATTGGCATGTTACACAAAGAATTCTAGAATTACTCTAAAAGCTGCATGAGGGCTCCAGGGATCCTTCATCACAAAGAACAAACAAATATCTCATCAGCGACTGAATTCCAGGCAACCTGTCTAAACCACTGCCACAATTTACGCTCATCTGTAGCAATTGTGTGTCCTTCACATTGGTAATGCCATCAGCAACCCCATCCACTATAAAAATAAGAAAAGAGGAATTTAACATAATTATAAGTCAATTAAGAATGTAAGAAAAGTCATGGATCGGAAAAGGCCATTCAGCCCATGTCTGAAAATTGTAGCTCCTGTTTTCAGAGATCTAGGCCTTCGGCTAGGCCCCACTGCTGCCATTTGGCGGGCTGGTATGCCAGGTGTCACCTGGTATGCTGGCCACCAATCATCTGCCTAACTTCTGAGAGGCTGGTAAGGTGGACATCAGAAATCCACACGTCTGGCCACGACCCCTCCTATGTTGCTGGTTTTGTTTGGGGCGGGTGGAGGCTCTGCCCGAATGAGAGTCCATGGAGACCGGGGCCTGGCATTTGGGTTCTACTTTGTGTCAGTTCTGCTGCACCGCTGGCAGACTTTTGGCAGATGTATGATGGAAGCGTGAAGGATTTTTAACGTCTATTTCTTTTTTCCCATAGGTTGATACTTGAGTATTGATTGATGATGGCCTTCCTCCACCTCCCCGAGCAAAATAGTAGCAGAATAGTAAGATCTAATAATTTCGATCCGTGCCTCAAACCAGCCCAAGATGGCAAAGATGAAGAAAGCAACCTCTATCTTTGACCATTGTGTTCCATAGCAGAGAATATATTTTTACTTTCTAAGGAGGTTGAAAATATAAAGCTTGAAAGATATATTGCTTTTAAATAGAGCCTTTCAAGCCCTCATGACATTTCACAATGCTTCACAACCAATGAATTACTTTCGAAGTGCAGTCATTGTGTGTAGGAAAATGCAGTAGCCAAATTGCACACAACAAGGTTGCGTAAACAGCAGTGGGATAAATAACCAATTAATCTGTTGATAAAATTAATCATTTGATTTTGAAAGTGCAGCGTTCTGACAACCAGCGTAGAACATCGCAAGCTTTTTGAAAGTGCACAAAACAACAAAGAGTTCATAATAGGGTAAATTTCTGCAAAGCTAGGTTCCCGATGTGGAGTCACACATGACATGAGCACAGATCAGAATATCAAACCTGGAGGTTAGATTTGTGGTGCTCCCAATTGTCTAGTGATTAAATTTAATTAAATACAGTTCCTATCTCAATACTGAACCATAGTAGTACAACATGCTACCAAAAAACACCCACTGCATCGTCCATTTAATTTGAACCTGTAATGTATTTAACCCTGTGTAACCTGCATGACACCTGACCACCAGAGGGCAGAGTATATAAGCAGGTTATCCACAAGGTACCTGCACTCTGGAGTCTTATTAAAGGAGCTAACGTCACATTTGCTCATTGTACACAGTACTCAGTTTCAACCTTTATTATGAGTGTACCAATTGGCGACGAGGTAACAACCAACCGCGCAAAAATGCAAAGAACAGTCGGTATCCTGGAGAAGTTCTCAGAAGGGGACGATTGGGAGGCCTTCGCGGAGAGACTCAACCAATACTTTGTGGCCAACGAGCTGGAAGGGGATGAGAACGCTACCAAACGAAGGGCGATCTTCCTTACTGTCTGTGGGGCAACAACCTATGCCCTCATGAAGAATCTCCTGGCTCCGACAAAAGCGACAGAGAAATCCTATGAAGAATTGTGTACGCTGGTCCAGGAGCACCTAAATCCTAAGCAAAGCGTATTGATGGCGAGATATCGGGTCTACACATGTCAACGATCAGAGGGCCAGGAAGTGGCAAGCTACGTCGCCGAACTAAGGTGCCTCGCAGGACATTGTGAATTTGAGGGATTCCTAGAACAAACGCTCAGAGACTTTTTTGTACTGGGCATTGGACATGAGATACTCCTTCGCAAACTGTTGACTGTAGATACTCTGAATTTAAGTAAAGCCATAACAACAGCCCAGACATTTATGTCCACCAGTGACAACACCAAACAGATTTCGCAGAGTAAAGAAGTTTCGGCCAGTACTGTGCATAAAGTAACGTCGGTCTCAAGCAGAAATATACATGGCAGAACGTACACGCCGGTTGCTGTGGCCCGACCTCAATTGACCCAGAGTCCACCATCAATCGTTAATGCGAGGCAGTTAACACCCTGTTGGCGCTGCGGAGGTGATCATCGGCCCCATCAATGATGCTTTAAGCACTACGCGTGCAATGGTTGCAGAACAATGGGACACCTCCAACAAATGTGCAGGCGAGCTACAAACCCTGCCAACCACCACGTTGCAGAGGAAGATAGATCCACTGTGGATCAGGCTGAATTGGAAACTCATACGGAGGAGGCAGAAGTGTACGGAGTACACACCTTCACCAAGAAATGTCCACCAGTAATGTTGAAAGTTGAAGTGAACGGTATTCCAGTATCTATGGAACTGGACATGGGGGCAAGTCAGTCCATAATGAGTAAAAAGGCCTTCGACAGGCTATGGGGCAAAAAGGCACACAGGCCCAAGCTCAGCCCCAATCACACCAAACTAAGGACTTACACCAAGGAACTAATTCCTGTAATTGGCAGTGCTGAAGTCATAGTCTCCTATGACAGAGCAGTACACGAACTCCCGCTGTGGATTGTGCCAGGGGATGGCCCCACTTTGGCACAAACTGGCTGGGAAAAATCCGCTGGAATTGGGATGACATCCGAGCACTTTTGTCCGTCGCCGACGCCTTATATACCCGGGTACTGAGCAAGTTCCCATCGTTGTTCGAGCCAGACATTGGAAGCTTCCAAGGGGTGAAAGTGCAGATCCATTTGGTTCCCGGTACACGACCCATCCACCACAAGGCATGGGCGGTACCATACATGATGCGTGAAAAAGTGGAAATTGAACTGGACAGGCTGCAATGTGAAGGCATCATCGTGCCAGTGGACTTCAACGACTGGGCCAGTCCGATTGTCCCGGTACTTAAGGAGGATGGCACGGTTAGAATTTGCGGGGACTATAAAGTAATGATTAACCATTTTTCGCTGGAGGACCAGTACCCGCTACCCAAGGCAGATGACCTATTTGCGACCCTGACTGGAGGGAAAACGTTCACCAAGCTGGACCTGACCTTGGCCTACATGACGCAAGAGCTGGAGGAGTCTTTGAAAGGCTTCACCTGCATCAACACGCACAAAGGTCTCTTTACCTACAACCGGTGCCCGTTCGGGATTCGGTCGGCCGCAGCAATCTTCCAGCGGAGTATGGAGAGCCTGCTAAAGTCGGTTCCTTGCACAGTGGTCTTCCAGGACAACATATTGGTTACAGGTCGGGACACCATGGAGCACTTGAAGAATCTGGAAGAGGTTCTTAATCGGTTGGATCGCGTGGGGCTCAGGTTGAAACGCTCGAAGTGTGTTTTCCTGGCACAGGACGTCGAGTTCTTGGGAAGAAGAATCGCAGCGGACGCCATAGCCAGATCTCATGTGTGGTGGCCCAGCATCGACTCAGATTTAGCTAAGTTTGTGGTCGTGGCCATCCAAACCGTGGTCGAGGATCCACGTGGACTATGCGGGCCCATTTCTAGGCAAAATGTTTTTGATTGTCATGGACGTTTACTCAAAATAGATTGAATGTGCAATAATGCCAGTAAGCATAGCCACGGGAACTATTGAAAACCTACGAACCATGTTTGCCACACACAACTTACCTGATGTCCTAGTCAGCGACAATGGGCCGTGCTTCACCAGTGCTGAATTCAAGGAATTCATGACCCGCAACGGGATCAAACCTGTCCCATCTGTTCTGTTTAAACCCGCATCCAATGGCCAGGCAGAACGGGCAGTTCAGACCATCAAGCAAAGCTTGAAACGTGTGCCGGAAGGCTCCCTGAAGACCCAGCAGTCCCGAGTGCTGCTCAGCTACTGCACCAGACCCCACTCACTCACCGGGGCTCCCCCAGCCGAGCTGCTCATGAAAAGGGCGCTCAAAACAAGGCTCTCTCTTGTCCACCCTGATCTCCATGATCATGTGGAGGGCAAGCAGCACCAACAAAGTGTGTACCATGGCCGTGCAAATTTGTCACGCGATATTGAGATCAATGGTCCCGTATTTGTGCTCAATTATGGACATGGCCCCAAATGGCTCGCTGGCACGGTCATAGCTAAAGAGGGGAGTAGGGTGCTTCAGGTCAAATTGGCCAATGGACAAACGCACAGAAAACATTTGGACCAAATCAAATTGCAGTTCAGCAACAGCTACAAACAACCCGAAGAGGACACCACTAACTTTGACCCTCCAACACACACACAAGTGGCAACTGACATCATGGTTGATGAAGCCGAACTCATCATCCCCAGCAGCCCGGCAAGGTTGGCTGCCCAACAGCCCAGTGAAGAAATGACCAACCCACCCACACCCGCATTTGTACCGAGACGATCGACAAGGGAGCGCAAAGCCCCAGATCGTCTCACACTGTAATCAAGTGTACTGTAGACTTCATGGGTGAGTGATGTTATGTATTTAACCCTGTGTAACCTGCATGACACCTGACCACCAGAGGGCCCACCTGTTGGAGTCCCAAGGGATCCCAGCATCCTTTGGGAGCACAGTATATAAGCAGGCCACCCACGAGGTATCTGCACTCTTGAATCTTATTAAAGGAGCTAAGGTCACACTTGCTCATTGTATACAGTACTCAGTTTCATCCTTTATTATGAGTGTACCAGAACCTTTATCATCCTCGGGAGTATTGGCTGGGAGAATTTCGCGCCGTTTCCAGTCATCAGACAACCAAGGTGAATCACCTGCAGGTTAAAAGTAAAAGGCAGTTGGGCCCCAAGGCCTCAGCAACTGGCCATTGAAATCATGCTATCAGTGCCTGGGACAACACATTGCTCAAAACTGTCCATACATGAGGGCAGAGTGTTTCCACTGCAAGAAAACTGGCATCTTGCAAAGACATGCCAACTGAAGTGTAAACCAACTTTCAAAGCTATAAGTAGAAATCACCAGAGACTACACAGCATTGAAGAGAAGCAACATGATGAAGATGTTCTGGAGATACACGTCATCAGGAGCATAAGGGTATCTAACAACGATTTGCGATGTATTGTCATCCAAGTAGACATTGCAAGAACCAGGATACCCATGGAAATCGACACTAGTGCATCCGTGAGCATGGTACCGGAATGGCTATATCTCAGCGAGTTGAGTGATTTTCCACTGGAGAAGTCGAAGATAGAGCTGCGAGGCTACTCAGGACAGCAAATCCCTGTTGTAGGATGTATCACCGTACTGGTGAAATACAAGGATCAGTGTCAGAGCTTGCCTCTCTTAGTAGTGTCAGGGACAAGTATGAATATATTGATCTTGGTTGGGATCACTGAAGCTGGATTGCAATGAGATCTTTCATGTTGAAACGAGATTTGCATCAAAGGATAATGTCATCAAACAGTATCCGAAGGTGTTCTGCGAAACAGGCAGTCCAATCCAAAGGTTCCAAGTTTTGGCTCGAGTTGCTCCTATTTCTTTGGAGCAACTAGCTTAGTATGGAGTATCTTAGAAATCGTAATTCTTGGCATTTAGTTTGCTCCAGTTCTAGTGAGTTAGAATAGTTTTATTTTATTACAGTTTTTTTTTCAAAAAGGTGTGTTACCAGCCACTTACACTTGTTTTGCAAGTTTAGGCAGCGAAAAGTTACTCCAAACTAACAGAACAGAGTAAGTGTCGATTTTTGTACGCTCAGAAAAACCTTGCATACACTTTAGAAATTAGGCGCAGGTAGCAAAAGATAGGTGGGGGGAGGGGAAAGGGAAGTTCGAGGGAAGTTAGGGGATTTTACAAAGCATTAAACACTTCACTTATCAATAAAGAGCCATCATCAATAATAAATGATAAATAAATCAATAAATCAACCAATAAATCAATCAAAAAAAAAAAAAAATTAAAAATTAAAAAAATTAAAAATCAATCAATAAATAAAAACTTTTAAGTTTCTACTCAAATACTACAGCAATGGGAGCCCTCCAACAGCCTGCCGATAAGTTGGTCAGGCGGGCCCCGCCACCGAGGAGGTGTTCGGGCGGGGTCCACCATCAGGGAGTAGTTCAGGCGGGGCCTGCCACCAAAGAGCTGCAATTTGGGCGGGACCCGCCACTGGGGAAGTGTTCGGGCAGGCCCCACCGCCGAAGAGTTGCTAGTCAGGCGGGCCCCGCCACCGAGGAGGTGATCGGGTGGGGCTCACCACTGAAGAAGTAAGGGCAATGGCGACGAAGCGAGGTGAGGGACAGTGAGGCAGGCAGGGCACTCGGCCTGGGATAGGGGCAATGTCCCTTCAGCCAGGGATAGGGTCGCCGAAAGACAGGACGCGCTGGGAGGGCCAGGAGCTACTGCGCACGCACGCAGCTGCCAGCTCTCTTTTTGGCGCAGGGCTGTAGCTCCTCCCTCAGCTGCTTGTGTTGCACTGCGTTGACTGTGAAACAGGCCTGCTGGACTCGGAGAATCGCGAGGTAAATTTTAGGCGCATTTTTATTCTAAAAAATAGTGGGCTTCTCGGTGTGCGCCGTTCTGGGAGGACATCTGAAACTTTGGCCCATTGTTTCAGAGTACAGAAGGAAGCTAGACCAGTTTACTGCAAGCCACGTCTCGCACCGTACGCACTCAAGGAGAAGGTTGGGCAAGAACTCAAGACTGGAAGCTGACAACATTATCTCTTCTAAGATAGATCTAAATAATTGGGCTACACCCCTTGTTGTTTTACCTAAGGCAGATGGTAAGATAAGGTTGTGTGGTGATTATAAAGTAACCGTAAACCAGGTTCTAGAGGGCAATCTACCCAATACATTACCAAATGTAGAAGATTTGTTCACAACGCTGACAGGTGGTCAGATCTTCTCAAAGTTAGATCTCACAAATGCCTACTTACAAATTGAATTAGATGAGGAGTCCAAGTCGTAATTGACTATAAATACTCATCTAGGCCACTATCAATTTAATAGGCTACCATTTGGAGTGTCTTCTGCCCCTGCCATACCAAGCGGTGATGAACCAGATTTTGCAAGGCCTTGAACCGGTAGTATGGTATTTAGATGACATACTAAATTCAGCACCAAACAGGCAAATCCACAATAACGTGTTGAATGGAGTGCTCAAATGCTAGAGAAGCACAGAGTACGAGTGACTGCTCACAGGTGTGAGTTATTTCAAAACTCAGTGGAGAACTTAGGGCACAGAGTAGGCAAAGATGGTTGACACCCAACCAAGGGAAAGCTGGATGCAATCGGAAATGCACCCACACCCAAGAATGTCACTGAACTTTGATCCTTTTTGGGTCTTTTGAACTATAATGGGAAGTTCCTATCAAATTTGGCTACAGTGTTATAGCCACTGACTTGAAAAAACAGGTCCCTTGGAAGGGGTCAGAAGAACGTGACACTGTGTAAAAGCCATGTGGGAGAGAGTACAATGTTAGTTCACTATAACGTATCTAAGGAAATCAAGCTAGCATATGATGCCTCTCCGTATGGAGTTGGGGCAGTGATCTCTCATGTACTAGTTAGTGAGGAGGAGTGGCCCTCGCACATATTTGGTCAAGATGTTTGATCGTGAAAAGGTTAGGTTTGTTCACAATGCTCATATTTACCGACAAAGAGTTGAAATTTGGAATGATTCGATTATTTCTGATGAGTCAGATAGTCTAGTTACAAGTAGAGTACCAGTAGCAAATCCTACGTTAAATGTACTAGAAACAAATCCAAGAGAAAATCAGAATTTAAGCCTGAGTCCGAGTCAGGCAGACAAACAGTCTGAAGTTGTAGAGAGTTCAAATGTAGATTAAGGTTGCCCTTGGATAAAAATTCTCCTCAGGATCTGCCTAGAATGAGTCTAAGTTCGATACCAAGTTTGGAAAGTTTTTTTCAAGAGCAAAGGTATCCTCTTCAAAACAGAAAACCAGTGGTTAAGTTTGATTTGTAAACCTGGGCTAGACTTTCGGCATCATTCCACCCAATTACCGCCCATTTTACCGCCCATTTGCCACTGAGAAGCATTTTACCGCCCAAAACAGTGTTTAAATGGAAATTACCTCCCATTTGCCACCCATAAACCGCCGGTGGTAAATTCGGCAGTCAATCACCGCTGGCGGTAAACAAAATCACCTGCCCATTTTTTAAAATTAAAATCTGACGTCATTGCTCGTGTACGGCCCAAAACAGTGTTTAAATGGAAACTACTGCCCAATTACCGCCCAATTTATTGGCTTGCGCTAAAATCAGCAATTTGCCCAAATACCACTCAACTTACTGCCCGCCCAAAAGAACACTCAGAAAAAGTTGCACTCACCTGACCTTAACCCAGCAGTATGCTCACTATGTTTTAAATTGGATAAATTAATGAAAAGGCTGCTTCAAGTTGATGGGAGCATTAAAGTAATTTGTGAGTGATTTTAAGGCTGTTTCAAAATCTTGAACATTATCTGAGCACATTGTGGTCAATTTAGAGTACATTTGTGGTTGTTTAAGGACAATTGAAGAATTTTGAAGACAGTTTTGGGACATTTAAATGAATGGGGCCTGTAATTTCTCAGCCAATATTGCTGACTACTCACATGCTGCAGAATAGAGATGGAAGAAGGTTCATGAAGAGCATTATGTGCCCAATCAAAGAGGTGGCAGACTGCTCAGGAGGAGGAGGAGGCCTTACTCCCAATGCATTTACAGAGAGCAGTGGTCAAACCTGCACCTGTCCGATACACAGTGCATTAGAAGGCTGCGGTCAGAAGAATGCAACTCAGCATTCAAAGAGTATAAAAGAGTAGAGAGCACAATGTTAGTTCACTATGACGTATCTAAGGAGATCAAGCTAGCATGTGACACCTCTGGGTATGGAGTTGGGGCAGTGATCTCTCATGTACTACATAGTGGGGGGGAGAGACCAATTGCTTTTGCTTCACGCACTCGCAGTGCCAGTGAGTGTAATTATGCGCAGATCGAAAGAGAAGCTTTGGCATTACTTTTTGGGGTCAAGAAGTTCCACAAATACTTGTATGGTCTTAAAGTGTATGATTACACAGCAAGTGGCTGGCCAAACCAGGTGTCAAAGAAAGATATTCATCCATACTTCTATTGTAGGAATGAATTTTCAGTGGGCAAATATTGTATCATGTGGTGTGCAAGAGTAGTTATCCCAAATAAGTTCAGGTCAGAATTATTAGGAGATCTTCATGTCCAGCACCTGGGAATGTGTTTAACCAAGAGTTTGTCATGCAGTTACTTATAGTGGCCTGGTCTAGATAAAGACTGCCCAAAAATGCGTGGAATTTCCGGCGTGGGCGGTAAAAATGGATTTTCAGATCGCGAGCTTGTCGCCCTTTCTCAAACCCCTAGTCTCCACTTTTGAAATTGGGCGATACCACAAGCGAAATGAAATGGGCGGTAGTGTTAAATCTCTCTGACCTTCTGCCGTAAAGTGTCGCCGTCCTTAGCAACGGCATGGCAACGCTCGATTCCTATGATTCAGGAGGTCAAGAGTCAGCATGACATGCGCAGAAGAGGAGACAGATAGAGAGGGAGCTGAGAGGGAGTGAAGGCTTGTGTAGGTGTGGTGTGGCTGCTTTGGGAGGAAGGAGGGAGAGTTTAGAGCTTTAAGCAAATTGAGGAAAAGAAATTAGCTGTTACCAGCCAGATATTTGCCCGAATTTGGTGGCTATAATGGAGAGAGAGGTGGAGGTGACACAACACGCTGAGGAGACTGAGGCTGGCAAGAGCAGTGAGCTGGGAGAGGAGCACATTGGAGGGCGCAAAAGAGCCCGGAGGTTCTCGGACGAGGCAACTGCCTCCCTCCTGCAAGAGGTTGAGTTACGCTGGGGTGATCTGACACAGGGAGGGCGTGAAAAGCCCACCCCAAAGGCATACCAGAAGATATGGGCTGAGATAGCAGAGGTGGTCCCGTCGGCGACCAACGAGGTGCATGAGGGCAGCCAATGCCGCAAACGATGGAACGACCTTGTCGGATCCGCAAGAGTAAGTATTACATTGATTTACATGTACTTATGTATTTATAGAATTGGATTTGTAAGAGTCATGAGTGACTATCAGTAGATGTGAGGGCTTTCACTTTTACCGGGAACGTTGTACTCAAAGCCTGCGGTCACGCTGCACGTCTTTAGGTAAAGAATGATAATTATCATAATAATCATGATTACATCTGTCGGTTATGTGTTGTATCAGTCTCTGTGACAGTACCTAGCAAGGATATCACGCAATGATCTTATGCCATGTCGTCCTGTGACCTTTTACAGAAGAAGCTATCGACGCTGAGGTCTGTGCAGAGGCGAACGGGTGGGGGGCCACCAGTTCACAGCGAGATCACTGAGATGGAGGAGCAGGTGCTCACACTCGTGGGGAAGCACTCCCGGATGGCCATGCAAGCATCTGCAGACCCTGAAGTGATGTGACGTGAGTAAAGTTTACACCATTGTGTGATGTAAAGTCATTGGATCCCTAAAAACTCCACTTCTGTTACTATGAAGACGCATTTCGACCTCTTCAGCCGCAGCCCTACACGATCCAGTCACTGGAGGACCTCCTCCAGGCTTTGTAGGTGCTCGACGGTGTCCCGACCAGTGACCAATATGTTGTCCTGAAAAAACACCGTGCGTGGTACCGACTTGACTAGGCTCTCCATGTTTCTCTGGAAGACCGCTGCAGCCAACCGAATTCCAAATGGGTATCTGTTGTAGATGTCCCTTGTGCGTCTTGATGCAGGTGAGGCCCTTCGAAGACTCCTCCAGCTCCTGCGTCATGTAGGCCAAAGTCAGGTCAAGCTTGGTGAACGTCTTGCCTCTTGCCAGCGTCGCAAATAGGTTGTCTACCTTAGGTAGCGGGTATTGGTCCTGTAGCGAGAAACAATTAATAGTTACTTTATAATCGCCGCAAATCCTGACCGTGCCATCACTTTTGAGTACTGGAACAATCGGGCTGGCCCACTTGCTCAAATCCACTGGGGAGATGATGCCCTTGCGTTGCAATCTGTCCAGCTCGATTTCCACTCTCTCTCTCATCATGTGAGGTACCGCTTGCACCTTGTAGAGAATGGGTCATGCCTCTGGGACCAAGTGGATCCACACCTTCACCCTGGAAAAGTTTCCAATGCCTGGCTCAAAAAGGGAAGGAAATTTGTTAAGAACATGGGTACATGAGGCCTCATCGACATGTGATAGCGCTCGAATGTCATCCCAGTTCCAGAGGATTTTGCCCAGCCAGCTCCTTCCAAGCAGTGTGGGGCCATCACCTGGAACAATCCATAGTGGCAGTTCGTGCACCGTGCCCTCATAGGTGACCTTGACCATGGCACTGCCTAGGACAGTAATGAGCTCTTTGGTGTACGTTCTCAGTTTCGTGTGGATGGGGCTCAGGGCTGGTCTGAGTGTCTTGTTGCACCACAGTCTCTCAAACATCTTTTTACTCATGATGGATTGGCTCGCGCCAGTGTCCAGTTCCATGGCTACGGGTAAGCCATTCAATTTTACATTTAGCATTATAGGTGGACATTTCATCGAAAATGTGTTCAGCATCTGCCTACTCGCTCTGAGGCTCGAAATTGCTTTGATCCACCATGGACCGATCTTCCTCTGCCACGTGATGGTTAGCAGGTTTTGCAGAGCTTGCAGCTTGTCTGCAAGCTTGTTGGAGGTGCCCCATTGTTCCACAGCTCTTGCAAACATACCCTTTGAAGCGGCATGAGTAGGCTGAATGGAAGCCTCCACAATGCCAACAAGATGTGAATTGCCTTGCATTCATCCTTTGTTGCGGACTCTGAGTCATCTGGGTCACCTGAGGCTTGCTGGCAGTTGCAGACTTGTGGTTTCTGCCCTGTACATTTCTGCCCGCAAACACAGTTTCAGTTAATTTATGAACATTGCTAGCACTTGTGTGCTGAGGGATTTGTTTGGTGTTATCACTGGTGGACATAAACGCCTGTGCTATCGCAATGGCCTTACTGAGGGTCATTGTCTCGACAGTCGAAAGTTTTCATAGTATGGTCTCGTGTCCAATGCCCAGTACAAAAAAGTCCCTGAGCATTTGCTCCAGGTAGCCATCAAACTCACATTGTCCTGCAAGTCGCCTTAGCTCGGCGATGTAGCTCACCACTTCCTGACCTTCAGATCGCTGGCACGTATAGAACCGATACCTCGCCGTCAGCACGCTCTCCCTCGAGTTAAGATGCTCCTGAACCAGTGTACACAGCTCCTCATATGACTTATCTGTGGGTTTCACCGGAGCCAGAAAATTTTTCATGAGGCTGTAGATCGGTTCCCCGCAGACCGTGAGGAGGACCGCTCTCCTTTTTGCAGCGCTTCCTTCTCCGTCCAGCTCGTCGGCTACAAAGTACTGGTCTAGCTGTTTGACATAGGCTTCCCAGTCCTCACTCTCCAAGAACTTCTCCAGGATGCCCACAGTTTGCTGCATCTTTGCGTTGGATTCATATACTCGTCGTCAGTTGTTGTGTTCCTAACACAGATGAGACTGCACACAGGGAGGTTAAAGTAATAGTGACCTCAGTCTTTATTAAGACACTGAAGAGTCAGGAACAGGCCTTTGGGGCTGGCTTATATACAGTGCTCCCATGGGATGTTGGGATTCCTTGGGACTTCAGGGGATGCATTCCCTGGTGGTGGAACATGGGAGTGCATGCTTTACAGATACACAACATTATCTATGATGATTATTTTGATATGATTACTTCTCCATTAAGGAGGGAGAAGTGTTATATAGAGCTCCACATAGTGGACTACTGCTCCACCTAGTGGACTACTGTGGTAATGCAACTGCTGATGTAAATATAATAAAAGTCACATGATGTATTGGACACATCTTAAAAAGTCTGTGAGTTAGTGATGTTGTAAGAATATATCACAGGACCTTACAAAAGCCTTGAACGAATCCATATATACTACATCAAACACACTACCCTCATCGACCCTCCTTGTTACCTCCTCAAAAAATTAAATTAAGTTCGTCAGACATGAACTTCCATTAACAAATCCTTGCTGACTGTCCTTGATTGATGCATGTCTTTCCAAATGAAGATTTATCCTGCCCCTTAGAATTTCTTTCAATAATTTTCCCACCACCACTGGCCTGTAATTACTCGGTCTATCCCTTTCTCCTTTTTAAACAAAGGTACAACATTAGCGGTTATCCAGTCCTCTGGCACCACACCTGTAGCCAGAGTTGATTGGAAAATGATGGTCAGAGCCTCTGCTATTTCTTCTGTTGCTTCTCTTAACAGTCTGGGATACATTTCATCGAAGCCTGGGGATTTATCCACTTTCAAAGCTGCTAAGCCCCTTAATACTTCCGCTCTCACTTTGTTTATTTCATCTAATATTTCACACTCTTCCTCCGTGATTGCAATGACTGCATCACCCCTCTCTTTTGTGAAAGTACTCATTCAGAAACACATCCATGTCTTTCATCTCCACACACACATTACCTTTAAAGACTCTAATAGGCCCCATTCTTTTTCTAGTTATCCTCTTGCTCTTAATGTATTTAGAAAACAGCTTTAGATTTTCTTTAATTTTACTTGCCAACATTTTTTCATGCTCTCCCTTTGCTTTCCTAATATCCTTTTTAATTGCGCCCCTGCACTTTCAATACTCCTCTGGAGTTTGTTTCTGCGGTATTGAGCCTTCGGTATCTGTCATAAGCCTTACTTTTTTTCTTTATTTTACCCTGCATGTCCCTTGACATCCAGGGCATTCTAGATTGGTTAATCCCACCCTTTTTCTTTAAGGGAACATATTTGCTCTGAACCCTCAGGGTCTCCTCCTTGAATGCCTCCCACTGCTATGATACTGATTATCTTTAATTACCTGTTTCCAGTTCACTTTGGCTAAATCCCATTTCAGCCAAGTAAAATTGTCTTTTCCCCAATTGAGAAATTTTATTCCTGGTCTATCTTTGTCCTTTTCCATAACTATCCTAAATCTACCTGAATTATGATCACTAGCACCAAAATGCTCTCCCACTGGTGCCCCTTCCACCTGCCCAGCTTCAATCTCTAAAACTAAGTCCAGAACTGCCCCCTCCCTTGTTGGGCGTGTTACATTGTGGCATAAAAAAATTCTCCTGAATGCAATTTAGGAATTCTGCACCTCACTGTACCATTCACACTAGTTAATATTAGGATAGTTGAAATTTCCTACTATTACTGCCCTATAGTTTTTACACTTATCAAAAATGTGTCTACATATTTGCTCTTCTATTTCCCTCTGACTGTTTGGGGCTCTATAGTACACTCCCAGCAGTGTGACCCTTTTTTGTTCTTCAATTCAACCCAATTATGACCCTTCTTTGTGTATGTAAGGGGCCGAACACCAGATTACGTTGACCACTCAGGAATGGCAGTGACCTTCTGGGACCGGGACATCCTGCGCCTGGCGCAGAAGTCCCGCCCCTGCTGCAGAATTGCCTTCACTGCCCCTCAAAGGAAGCGGACTGCAGTATCGTGCGCTCCACTTCCTTTGAGGTCAGTAACCGGGGCGCGACTGGGGTGGTGCGGGAAGCATTAAGCAGATGCTCCGCATAGCGCTACACACTTCAACGCCTCTCCCCTTCGATTAAAGGTGAAAGTTGCTGTATGCTCTGCAAGGCCTCTGATGGCCTCCACTCGGCCAGCAGGGCAGCGTGTGACTGGGCCTGCAGCCTGGCACCCAAGATGGAGTGCCAGGCTGCGTGATGGTGGCCCAGACCAAGTTAGGGCCGCCATCGTTGAGCCGGACCAAGAGTCAACAAACAAAAAAGATGGCGGCCCAGGGGGCTGGCGTCCTCCCCTTTTAGGAACGCCCCAAGAGCAGATGTCTGCCAGCTTCAAGACCAGCGACCTAGCATTGACATCCACTCACGCCAGCCTCGCGAGCCGCTGGACAATTTCCCCCACAAGGCATTAAGGGGTCGGCACGGGGGTGGTAAGTGGTTGCGGTGCACGGCAATTCCATCATTGCTGGTTGCGCAGCAGCACGGGGCGCAAACCGCGGGGTGCGGCATCGCAGTGGCAGCATCTCCACAATTTCCCGGGGCATGATAACGCCACCCCCATCCCCAGGCAAAAAGTGTCTTGCGCCCTGTTAGCACCCCCGGGAGGTGCTAATGAGGCTATAAAAAGGGGAAATTTCACCCTCAGATGTTTAAAAATGAGCCTGACGAATTTAGCTGTGAGAATGGGGGAGGAAAAAGTCATAGGGCTAGATTTTCCATTATTTTTGCATGCATAACGCCCATTTAAGTCCATTTTAACGCTGAAATGATGTATAATGCCCAGATATCGCCTATTTAGCCACAAAATGGAAATTGACGCCCATTTTTCGGACACTTATCGCCATGCGTTACTTTCCGCATGTGCGTAATGCCAAGAAAAAATAATACCGCCCGCCCACATTTTTTGGCTGGAATCATCAGAATAGGCAATCCCAACGCCCATAATATCGCTCAGTGTTACTTTCGGCATTTAATAATACTGACCTGCCACTGGCTTTTTTCGTAAAGGTCAAATTTGCTGAAACTAACGTCTGGTATATCGCCCATCCTTACTTTCGGCACCTCGCACACATTTTGCCGACAATATCGCTTGGCGAAAAAAATGCTGGATAAAGTTGAACTCACCGGAACTACTCACAGCGGTATGGGTGTCAAATTCTAAATCACAGGTCGCATCATTTAACAGGTTGCTCTGCTTCAACCTCCGGGGCGTTTGGATGTACTCGGGAGGTGTTTGGAGGTGATGTGAACATCTGAACAAACATCTTTTCATACTCTGGACAATTGGAATTTACTAGGTGTCTAAGTGGAAACACTCATTCTTTGTGAACAATCGGTGCGAAACAGATAGCTATTGGAGTGGGGCCTGTCATTTCTCACCCTCTCTTGATGACCAGGCACATGCTGTAGATTCAAGATGGCAGAAGGTACATTCGACAGCATTATGTGCCCAATGTAAGACAAGCCAGACTGATGAGGAGGACCAGATGTTACACTCCCTGCAAGTACAGGGAGAAGCGGTCTTATCTCAACTTGTGCGACACCACCTGCCTTCGGAGACTGCGTTTCCACAAAGAGGTTATCACTGAGATATGCCAGCTCATCAGGGGAGATCTGCAGCCTGCCAGCACCATCAGTACTGCACTGTCCGTCGAGGTCAAGGTTACCGCGGCACTGTCGTTCTAGGCCTCAGCTGGCAACATTTGCGGTATAGCTCAGCATGCCACACATTACTGCATTAGGCAGGTCACTAAAGCCCTGTACTCACGCAGGATGGACTTTATCAGCTTCCCTATGATGAGGGAGGCTCAGACTGAGAGGGCTTTAGGATTCTATCAAATTGCTAACTTCCTCAAGGTGCAGGGAGCAATAGAGTGTATGCACATCGTGATGTGGGCACATTTTCAGGATGCAGAGGTTTTCAGGAACCGCAAGGGATTCCACTCCCTGAATGTGTAACTCATTGTCGACCACCAGCAAATTATTATGGCAGTGAATGCTAAATTTCCGGGCAGCATCCATGATGCTCACATCCTGCGTGAGAGCACTGTATCTGACTTGTTTAACAATCAGCCACAAGGTCTATGCTGGATGCTTGGTGACAAAGGATATGGCCTCACCACTTCGCTGATGACCCCCCTGCGTGACACCCACACCGAAACCAAGAAGCGATACAACGAGAGTCACAGAACCACACGCAATATCGTCGAGAAAAGCATTGGAGTGTTTAAGCAGCGCTTTAGATGCCTGGACCACTCAGGAGGTGAGCTTCAATACCACCCTGAGCAGGTAGCTCAATTTGTGGTGGTGTGCTCCATGCTGCACAACTTGGCTGCCAGAAGGGTCTGACAGTCCACCTCAGGAAAGAGAGGAAGAGGAGGATGAGGAAGTGGACGCTGACATTGGGACAGACAATCAGGCTGATGCTGAAGCCATGCCCCAGCCCTCCTGTAGACCGCAGGAAATGGCCCATGGTGGCATCATGGCTGCAAGACTCTTACGTCAGGTGCTCATAAATGAGCGTTTTGCTTGAAAGAACGTTGGTGGTATTTACAAAGCTGACACACTACTGGGTGTGCAGGTCATACATCAATGGTGTGCATCATCTTGGTGACAGTTAAAGTTTAAGTTGATTCAAGTTAAGCATAATTATACCCTTTCATGTTAAAGAATCACCAATGTGTAACGGTGCAGCTATCTGAGCCAATGCACAACAAGGTTATGTTAAATAAAAAACATTTAACCCGACCATTTGTCTGGAATCATAAGTATATCTGTAAAAACCACCCCACCCCATCTCCAGCACAGCTCACAACAAATTTATCACAATTACATCATTACAATGGTCCCCATTTCCCTCACTACAGAACACAAATGCAAACCAACAAGGTAGCCCCCCTCGCCCCTTGCCCCGACCATCCCACCAAAATAGCACCAGCAACCTAAAAATATGCCACAGACAACACCTGCGGCTATGCACCTCACTTTCCTCCCCAGCCCCCCCCCCGCTTCTCCTCCCCACCTCTACCCCTTCCCCTTCCCCTCCTGACTCCAAGCCCCTGGCCGAGGAGCTCCTCAGGCGATGCTTCATTGGGGGGGCTGACAGCAGAACCGCTGCTTGGATGGATACGGGAGAGGATGATCCCGAGGTGGGAACATGCTCTGAGCCAGAAGCAAGATGTTGCACCTGGCTCTCATGTATCATTGGCAATGGGGGTGCGGCATCTTGGGGTGCAGTGCCCCACTCCGGGATCACTGGGAGCCCTCTGCCACCAGTGTTCCTGGCTACCAGCTCCAGGGCCTCCTCCATCCCTTCCATATTATTTATTTTATGTTGAACAAAAACTCAGTGCCAACTATGTTCTTGGTGCTTAGTAGACTTTTTGCTGCTGGTGAATCTCCCTCGTGCCTCCCACAACAGCCAAACAAACACACACCACAGCCACACACACTTTCAGTTCCTCTCAGCTCCCTCTCTCTCTGGCTCCTCTTCTGCGCATGTAATGATGACCCCTGACCTCCTGAATCACAGGAAACCAGCATTGCCATGCCGTTGCTAAGGACGGCGACACTTTGCGGCAGAAGGTCAGAGAGATTTAATGCTTACGCTCATTTTAGATCGCTCGTGGCAACGCCCAATTTTTAAAATGGAGACTAGGAGCTTTGAAAATGGGCGACAAGCCGGTGATCTAAAAACCCATTTTTACCGGCCACGCCAGAAATAACACCCATTTTTGGGCGATCTGCACAAAAGTGTAAAATCTAGCCCATAGACTTCAGTGGTCAGATCTAGTAGCGCCCATTGCTTTTTATACTTTCTCCCTTCTACTCTATTATTCATTCATTTCCGATACATAGTCATATAGTGCACCACAGCAACATAACACTATCTTGGCATGTAAGCTGTTTGAAGGGCTGTCTTCTTGGCCGCATTGTAAACTATCTATTTTGTTTCTTCCTCTACGTGACACTGAAGCCATTATCTATCCTCTCTCCTAGAATCTCACAGCAGTCTGCATTACTCACTCCAACTCAAGCAGCAGTTCCTGATTTGAACCTAACTCTCCTGGAGAGATCAGGGGAGGTTCAATCGATCACCCGATTTACACCTCGCCCGTTGTTTGTGTAAGGGTTGGGGAATACTGCCACATAGTGATGCTGGCTAGTTTCCATGGAGGAAGCTGATGAAGCAGTTTGCCCTGGTGAACAAGGCATCTGTCTCCTGTTTTCTGCACTGGTGAACTTCTAATTGAGAAATTTGGCTGATATCTCCTGCTGTTGCTTGGAATTAATCAATAGTGTAGACATTCAAGGCATTGGTCCCCCTGATAGCTACTGGAGCAGACATCTCTCACCTGAAATTGACCTGAATGTCAGGATCCAGGAGCCTGCACATTTCTGTCACTGGCTACCTTGTGAATTGTAGCCTCCTGAGGCAGATTTCCTTTGCCATGAAATGTGTCTCAGTCTGTACACATGTACATTTAGGTAAGGGAGGGTATAACACAACCACCTCAGCTAGAAACACACACCTTCATTTCATGCCTCCTCAGATCCTCTTTCTCCTCCGGAGCAAGAAATATATTGATATCCCCTGCGATAAGCCCATGGTCACAATTCTGCCACTGGTGCTTTAAGTAGTGTTTAGCAAACACCCACAGGTGGCAGATAGATTCCAGATGGCAAAATCAATGCAATAGAGTTTTAAATTGCAAACTTAAGACACAAAGGGTAAATAATTTGTCTTGGGCGATAGCGAGTGATGCCGAATCGACAGACACTTTACACTCCACACGATTTTCTTTTCCAACTCGCACCCATTTTGCGCTATGGGCCAAAATGAATTTCATCCCGAAAGCCTTAAAGTGGCTGAAGAGGCCTTCCAGCAAGCAAATGTTTTATCTGGGCTCTGAAAAGCAAAAGCACTTGTCCAGCACTGAGCCCAAGATATGGGGGAAGAGTTGATTGAAATAATTTTGTCTTGCCTAATAAGGGAAGCACAATTGGGATTAGAGGCACACAGCATTGTGAAATCAGCCCTTACATTGGCCAGTCCAAGAGAGAGGCCATAACTTTCTGACTCAGAAACGAAAGTGCTACACTCTAAGCCAAACTGACACTGTGGCTGAACATCTTCAGAGCTTATTAATAAGTATGAGGGAAATTCGGCAAAATTTGAAGATGCCTAAAGGATGAATCTAATGGACAGGAAAAAGAGTGAGAGAGCGATAGTGATAGGGAATTCAATTGTGAGGGGAATAGATAGGCGTTTCTGCGGCCGCAACTGAGACTCCAGGATGATATGTTGCCTCCCTGGTGCAAGGGTCAAGGATGTCTCGGAGCGGGTGCAGGATATTCTAAAAAGGGAGGGAGAACAGCCAGTTGTCGTGGTGCACATTGCTACCAACGACATAGGTAAAAAAAGGGATGAGGTCCTACAAAACAAATTTAAGGAGTTAGGAGCTAAATTAAAAAGTAGGACCTCAAAAGTAGTAATCTCGGGATTGCTACCAGTGCCACGTGCTAGTCAGAGTAGGAATCGCAGGATAGCACAGATGAATACGTGGCTTGAGCAGTGGTGCAGCAGGGAGGGATTCAAATTCCTGGGGCATTGGAACCGGTTCTGGGGGAGGTGGGACCAGTACAAACCAGACGGTCTGCAGCTGGACAGGAGTGGAACCAATGACCGAGGGGGAGTGTTTGCTAGTGCTGTTGGGAGGAGTTAAATTAATATGGGAGGGGGATGGGAACCAATGCAGGGAGACAGAGGGAAACAAAAAGGAGACAAAAGCAAAAGACAGAAAGGAGATGAGTAAAAGTGGAGGGCAGAGAAACCCAAGGCAAAGAACAAAAAGGGCCACTGCACAGCAAAATTCTAAAAGGACAAAGGGTGTTAAAAAAACAAGCCTGAAAGCTTTGTGTCTTAATGCAAGGAGTATCCGTAATAAGGTGTGCAAATAGATTGTAACAAATATGATGTGATCGGGATTACGGAGACGTGGCTCCAGGATGATCAGGGCTGGGAACTCAACATCCAGGGGTATTCAACATTCAGGAAGGATAGAATAAAAGGAAAAGGAGGTGGGGTAGCATTGCTGGTTAAAGAGGAGATTAATGCAAGAGTTAGGAAGGACATTAGCTTGGATGATGTGGAATCTATATGGGTAGAGCTGCAGAACACCAAAGGGCAAAAAACGTTAGTGGGAGTTGTGTACAGACCTCCAAATAGTAGTAGTTATGTTGAGGAGGGCATCAAACAGGAAATTAGGGGTGCATGCAATAAAGGTGCAGCAGTTATAATGGGTGACTTTAATATGCACATAGATTGGGCTAGCCAAACTGGAAGCAATACGGTGGAGGAGGATATCCTGGAGTGCATAAGGGATGGTTTTCTAGACCAATATGTCGAGGAACCCACTAGGGGGGAGGCCATCTTAGACTGGGTTGTAATGAGAGAGGATTAATTAGCAATCTCGTTGTGCGAGGCCCCTTGGGGAAGAGTGACCATAATATGGTGGAAATCTGCATTCGGATGGAGAATGAAACAGTTAATTCAGAGACAATGGTCCAGAACTTAAAGAAGGGTAACTTTGAAGGTATGAGGCGTGAATTGGCTAGGATAGATTGGCGAATGATACTTAAGGGGTTGACTGTGGATGGGCAATGGCAGACATTTAGAGACCGCATGGATGAAATACAACAATTGTACATTCGTATCTGGCGTAAAAATAAAAAAGGGAAGGTGGCTCAACCGTGGCTATCAAGGGAAATCAGGGATAGTATTAAAGCCAAGGAAGTGGCATACAAATTGGCCAGAAATAGCAGCGAAGCCGGGGACTGGGAGAAATTTAGAACTCAGCAGAGGAGGACAAAGGGTTTGATTAAGGCAGGGAAAATGGAGTACGAGAAGAAGCTTGCAGGGAACATTAAGATGAATTGCAAAAGTTTCTATAGATATGTAAAGAGAAAAAGGTTAGTAAAGACAAACTTGGGTCCCCTGCAGTCAGAATCAGGGGAAGTCATAACGGGGAACAAAGAAATGGCAGATCAATTGAACAAGTACTTTGGTTCGGTATTCACTAAGGAGGACACAAACAACCTTCCGGATATAAAAGGGGTCAGAGGGTCTAATAAGGAGGAGGAACTGAGGGAAATCCTTATTAGTCGGGAAATTGTGTTGGGGAAATTGATGGGATTGAAGGCCGATAAATCCCCAGGGCCTGATGGACTGCATCCCAGAGTACTTAAGGAGGTGGCCTTGGAAATAGCGGATGCATTGACAGTCATTTTCCAACATTCCATTGACTCTGGATCAGTTCCTATCGAGTGGAGGGTAGCCAATGTAACCCCACTTTTTATAAAAGGAGGGAGAGAGAAAACAGGGAATTATAGACCCGTCAGCTTGACCTCAGTAGTGGGTAAAATGATGGAATCAATTATTAAGGATGTCATAGCAGCGCATTTGGAAAGAGGTGACATGATAGGTCCAAGTCAGCATGGATTTGTGAAAGGGAAATCATGCTTGACAAATCTTCTGGAATTTTTTGAGGATGTTTCCAGTAGAGTGGACAAGGGAGAACCAGTTGATGTGGTATATTTGGACTTTCAGAAGGCTTCCCACACAAGAGATTAATGTGCAAAGTTAAAGCACATGGGACTGGGGGTAGTGTGCTGACATGGATTGAGAACTGGTTGTCAGACAGGAAGCAAAGAGTAGGAGTAAATGGGTACTTTTCAGAATGGCAGGCAGTGACTAGTGGGGTACCGCAAGGTTCTGTGCTGGGGCCTCAGCTGTTTACACTGTACATTAATGATTTAGATGAGGGGATTAAATGTAGTATCTCCAAATTTGTGGATGACACTAAGTTGGGTGGCAGTGTGAGCTGCGAGGAGGATGCTATGAGGCTGCAGTGTGACTTGGATAGGTTCGGTGAGTGGGCAAATGCATGGCATTTGAAGTATAATGTGGATAAATGTGAGGTTATCCACTTTGGTGGTAAAAATAGAGAGACAGACTATTATCTGAATGGTGACAGATTAGGAAAAGGAGAGGTGCAACAAGACCTGGGTGTCATGGTACATCAGTCATTAAAGGTTGGCATGCAGGTACAGCAGGCGGTTAAGAAAGAAAATGGCATGTTGGCCTTCATAGCGAGGGGATTTGAGTACAGGGGCAGGGAGGTGTTGCTACAGTTGTACAGGTGTACAGTTGTACAGGTGAGGCCACACCTGGAGTATTGTGTACAGTTTTTGTCTCCTAACTTGAGGAAGGACGTTCTTGCTATTGAGGGAGTGCAGCGAAGGTTCACCAGACTGATTTCCGGGATGGTGGGACTGACCTATCAAGAAAGATTGGATCAACTGGGCTTGTATTCACTGGAGTTCAGAAGAATGAGAAGGGACCTCATAGAAATGTTTAAAATTCTGATGGGTTCAGACAGGTTAGATGCAGGAAGAATGTTCCCAATGTTGGGAAAGTCCAGAACCAGGGGTCACAGTCTAAGGATAAGGGGTAAGCCATTTAGGACCGAGATGAGGAGAAACTTCTTCACCCAGAGAGTGGTGAACCTGTGGAATTCTCTACCACAGAAAGTTGTTGAGGCCAATTCACTAAATATATTCAAAAGGGAGTTAGATGTAGTCCTTACTACTCGGGGGATCAAGGGGTATGGCGAGAAAGCAGGAAGGGGGTACTGAAGTTGCATGTTCAGCCATGAACTCATTGAATGGCGGTGCAGGCTCGAAGGGCCGAATGGCCTACTCCTGCACCTATTTTTCTCTGTTTCTATGTTTCTAATGATGTAGCAATACCAGCGCAGAACACGGTATAATAGCGACACATATCAGGGATTCGGGTGCAGAGCTCACCTCATCCAATTCACAGCTTGCAGGATTTTCCATTTGTTCAGTTCATTTTTTCGATCATCAAAATTGATAACCGGAAAATTGTGAGGAACACAAATGGGGGGGCATTGACTATTTGTCTGATCTACCTTCCCACCCAACAATGCTCTCTGCAGGCCTGCTCATTTGTAGAATCAGGCCATTGTCTTAAAAAAACATTTACTGCAGTTCTTTAAGGACTCAGCAGAATTTGTGGATGATGGTAATGTGGTGTAAGTTACATATATTGACTTTCAGACAGTATTTGATGAGATGCCTCACAAGATAAATGGCACAGCTGAATGCTTCTAGGAGAAAGGAGGAAGTGGTAAATTGGATAATAAATTGACTAAATAATAGAAAACAAACAATGGTAATAAATGGTTGTAAGGGTGCATTTTCCCATCAGCTGCATCGGTTATGCAGGCACAGAACAGATGAAGGGGAAATCAGAAAATTGGGCTAGCAGGCCTGTAGCATGAGGCATATTCGTGCCTGATTCCTTCGGCAGTGAGTTTCGAGCTAACATTTTGCAGCATTGGGTGAAGTGCCGGGGAGATCAGCAGGCCACTCTGGCCACATCTGCTATTATTCCACTAATCATACTGACCAAGGACCGAGGACAATTGCCTCTGCAAGCTTCAGGAAATATCCCAGCACATTGCCATCTGCTCCAAGGACATCAGCAGCCAACCTGCAACATCGCCATGACAGTGCTAGTGGCAGTCGAGGTCGCTCAAAATCTCTGCCTCCATCTCATTCAGAATCATGGGTATCACAGCACAGATGGAGGCTGTGTGAGCCATTGTGCGTGTGCCAGAACCAGTGCCAGAGCTCCCACTTCAGCTGGAGCTGCTCACATTGATTCCATCTTCCCCACTCTTTCCCCATTTGCTTTTGCATTTCCTTTTAAAATATTACCCAATTCCCTTCTAAACAATGTGATAGTTTCTGCCTCAATAGCCACTAGTGATAAAGCACCCATGTTGTGATAAAGCATCCTTGCTGTGTCAGACATGTCTCATTTGGTAAGACTCTCGCCTCTGAGTCAGAAGGTTGTGTGTTCAATTCCCACTCCAGAGACTTGAGCATAAAAAGCTAGGCTGATACTCCAGGGTCAATACTGAGGGAGTGCAGCACTGTTGGTGGTACCTATTGTGTTCCTAACACAGATGAGGCTGCACACAGGGAGGTTAAAGTAACAGTGACCTCAGTCTTTATTAAGACACTCCAGAGTGAGGAACAGGCCATAGGGGCCAGCTTTTCTACAGTGCTCCCAAGGGATGCTGGGATCCCTTGGGACTTCAGGGGATGTGTGACCTGGTGGCGGAACATGGGAGTGCATGCTTTACAGATACACAAGTGAAAACTATTTACAAGGTGAGGCGGTCGGGAGCCTTTCTTTCCCTGGTGGACCGCCTCCGTACAAATGTCTGTTCTGGTGTGTTGGCTGTACCCTCGCTGGGCTGGCATGTTGTTGGCCCTGCAGGGCTGCTGGGTGAGCCTGGCCTTGCTGGGCTGTTGAGCATGATGGGATCGATTCCCTGGTCCGGGGTGGTGTCGTTGATCCTTTGGGTGTGTGTTAAGGGCTCGAAAAAAGTGGTGTCTGCAGTGGGTTGTTCAGGGCAGTCTGTGAACCACAGCCTCGTTTGGTCCAGGTGCTCTGAAAATTTGTCCATTGTCTAGTTTGACGACAAACACCCTACTCCCTTCTTTAGCTATCACCACGCCCGCGATCCACTTGGGACCATGTCCATACTTTAGCACATACACAGGGTCATTCAGATCAATTTCCCGTGACACAGTGGCGTGACCATCATTCACATTTTGTTGCTGCCACCTGCTCTCTATCTGATCATGCAGGTTGGGGTGAACCAGCGAGAGTCTTGTTTTAAGTGTCCTTTTCATGAGTAGCTCAGCCGGGGGCACCCCTGTGAGCGCGTGGGGTCTTGTGCGGTAGCTGAGCAGTACTCGGGACAGGCGGGTTTGGAGTGAGCCTTCTGTGACTCGTTTAAGGCTCTGTTTGATTGTTTGTACTGCCCGCTCTGCCTGCCTATTGGAGGCTGGTTTAAACGTGCCAAAGTGACATGCTTGATCCCATTGCGGGTCATGAATTCTTTAAATTCGGCACTGGTGAAACAGGCCCGTTGTCACTGACCAGTATGTCAGGCAGGCCGTGGGTGGCAAACATGGCCCTCAGGCTTTCAATGGTGGCGGTGGCGGTGCTTCCCGACATTATTTCACTTTCAATCCATTTTGAAAAAGCATCCACCACCACCAGGAACATTTTACCGAGAAACGGGCCCGCATAGTCGACATGGATCCTCGACCATGGTCTGGAGGGCCAGGACCACAAACTTAGTGGTGCCTCTCTGGGCACATTGCTCAACTGAGCACACACGCTGCATTGCCGTACACAGGACTCTAAGTCAGAATCGATACTGGCCAACACACGTGGGATCTGGCTATCGCTTTCATCATTACTATACTCGGGTGTGTGCTGTGGAGATCCGAGATGAACGTCTCCCTGCCATTTTTGGGTAGCACTACGCAGTTACCCCAAAACAGGCAGTCTGCCTGAATGGACAGCTCATCCTTTCGCCGCTGGAACGGCTTGATTGGCTCTTGCATTTCAACGGGGATGCTGGCCCAGCTCCCATGCAGTACACAGCATTTTAATGGGGACAGCAGAGGATCTTGGCTGGTCCAAGTCCTAATCTGGCGGGCAGTGATAGGTGATTTATCATTTTCAAACACTTCCATGACCATCAACATGTCTGCGGGCTGCGCCACCATCAACAATTTTGCAGGCTGCGCCATTTCCACCCCCGTGGTGGGCAATGGTAGTCGACTGAGAGCATCCGCGCAGTTCTCGGTGCCTGGCCTGTGGCAGATGGTATAGTTATACGCTGATAGCGCGAGTGCCCACCTTTCTATGCGGGCTGAGGCATTAGTACTTATCCCTTTGTTTTCAATGAACAGGGATATGAGGGGCTTGTGATCGGTTTCCAGCTCAAATTTGAGGCCAAACAGGCACTGTTGCATTTTCTTTACCCCAAACACACACACTAATGCCTCTTTCTCAATCATGCTGTATGCCTTCTCGGCCTTAGACAAGCTCCTGGAGGCATAGGCGACAGGTTGCAACTTCCCCGCAACATTAGCTTGTTGTAATACACACCCGACTCCATACGACGACGCATCACATGCTAGCACAAGTCTTTTAAACAGGTTTACAATACAAGCAGCTTGTTGGAGCATAAAATATTTCTGGCTTTCTCAAAAGCAATTACTTGTTTTTTTTCCCCATACCCAGTTCTCACCTTTACGCAATAACACACATAGGGGCTTTAAGAGGGTGCTTAACCCCGGTCGGAAGTTACCAAAATAGTTGAGGAGTCCCAAGTACGACCGCAGCTCTGTGACGTTCTGTGGCCTGGGCGCATTCCTGATAGCCTCTGTCTTGGCGACTGTGGGCCGAATGCTGTCTGCCGCAATCTTTCTCCCAAAAAACTCCACTTCTGTTGCCATGAAGACGCATTTCGACCTGTTCAGCCGCAGCCCTACATGATCCAGTCGCTGGAGGACCTCCTCCAGGTTTTGTAGATGCACGACAGTGTCCCGACCCGTGACCAATATGTCGTCCTGAAAAACCACCATTCGTGGTATCGACTTGAGTAGGCTCGCTATGTTTCTCTGGAAGATCACTGCAGCCGACCTAATTCCAAACTGGCATCTGTTGACGATGAACAGTCCCTTGTGCGTCTTGATGCAGGTGAGGCCCTTCGAAGACTGCTGCAGCTCCTGTGTCATGTAGGCCGAAGTCAGGTCGAGCTTGGTGAACGTCTTCCCACCTGCCAGAGTCGCAAATAGGTCGTCTGCCTTAGGTAGCGGGTATTGGTCCTGGTGCGAGAAACGATAATAGTTACTTTATAATCGCCGCAAATCCTAACCGTGCCATCACTTTTGAGTGCTGGAAAAATTGGGCTGACCCACTCACTGAATTCCACTGGGGAGATGATGCCCTCACGTTGCAGCCTGTCTAGCTCGATTTCCACTCTCTCCCTTGTCATGTGAGGTATCGCCCGCGCCTTGTGGTGAATGGGTCGTGCCTCTGGGAGCAAGTGGATCCGCACCTTCGCCCCGGAAAAGTTTCCAATGCCTGGCTCAAAAAGGGAAGGAAATTTGTTAAGAACCTGGGTACATGAGGCCTCATCGACATGTGATAGCGCTCGGATGTCATCCCAGTTCCAGCGGATTTTGCCCAGCCAGTTCCTTCCAAGCAGTGTGGGGCCATCACCCGGGACAATCCAGAGTAGCAGTTCATGCACCGTGCCCTCGTAGGTGACTTTGACCATGGTGCTGCCCAGGACAGTGATAAGCTCTTTGGTGTACGTTCTCAGTTTCGTGTGGATGTGGCTCAGGGCTGGTCTGAGTGCCTTGTTGCACCACAGTCTCTCAAACATCTTTTTACTCATGATGGATGGCTAGTGCCAGTGTCCAGTTCCATGGCTACGGGTAAGCCATTCAATTTTACATTTAGCATTATAAGTGGAAATTTCATCAAAAATGTGTGCACCCCATGTACTTCAGCATCTGCCTCCTCTCTCCGAGGCTCAAAATTGCTTTGATCCAGCATAAACCGATCTTCCTCTGCCACGTGATGGTTAGCAGGTTTTGCAGAGCTTGCAGCTCATCTGCAAGCTCGTTGGAGGTGCCCCATTGTTCCACAGCTCTTGCAAACATTACCTTTGAAGCGGCATGAATAGGCTGAATGGAAGGCTCCACAACGCCAACAAGGTGTGAATTGCCTTGCATTCATCCTTTGTTGCGGACCCTGAATCATCTGGGTCACCTGAGGCCTGCTGGCAGTTGCAGACTCATGGTTTCTGCCCTGTACATTTCTGCTCGCAAACACAGTTCCAGTTAATTTATGAACATTGCTAGCACTTGTATGCTGAGGGATTTGTTTGGTGTTATCACTGGTGGACATAAACGCCTGTGCTATCACAATGGCCTTACTGAGGATCGGTGGCTCTATAGTCAAAAGTTTTCGGAGGATGGTTTCGTGGCCAATGCCCAGTACAAAAAAGTCTCTGAGCATTTGCTCCAGGTAGCCTTCAAACTTACATTGTCCTGCAAGCCGCCTTAGTTCGGCGATGTAGCTCACCACTTCCTGAGCTTCATATCGCTGGCACATGTAGAACCGATACCTCGCCATCAGCATGCTCTCCCTCGGGTTAAGATGCTCCAGAACCATTGTACACAGCTCCTCATACAACTTATCTATGGGTTTCACCGGAGCCAGAAGATTCTTCATGAGTCTGTAGGTCGGTGCCCCGCAGACTGTGAGGAGGACTGCTCTCCTTTTTGCAGCGCTTCCTTCTCCGTCCAGCTCGTTGGATACAAAGTACTGGTCTAGCCATTCAGCATAGGCTTCCCAGTCCTCACCTTCCAAGAACTTCGCCAGGATGCCCACAATTTGCTGCATCTTTGTGTTGGATTCATATACTCGTCGCCAGTTTTTGTGTTCCTAACACAGATGAGACTGCACACAGGGAGGTTAAAGTAACAGTGACCTCAGTCTTTATTAAGACACTCCAGAGTGAGGAACAGGCCTTAGGGGCTGGCTTATATACAGTGCTCCCAAGGGATGCTGGGATCCCTTGAGACTTCAGGGGATGCGCTCCCTGGTGGGGGAACATAGGAGTGCATACTTTACAGATGCACAACAGTACCCGTCTTTCAGATGAGATGTTAAACACAGCCCCCGTCTGCTCTCTCAGGCGAATATAAATGATTCCATGGCACTATTTTGAAGAAGAGCAGGGGAGTTATCTCTAAAAACAGATTATCTGGTCATTATCAGATTGCTGTTTGTGGGAGCTCATTATATGCAAATTAGCTGCCATGCTTCCCACATTAGTGGAGCCGAGTCTGGGCCACGAGGAACTTTCACCCAATGATTTCTTTACATGGTTGTCCGCTCCAATAGAGGCACTAATATGTCCTATTGCTGCTGGCTTTTGCCTGCTTCGTGAGCTGAGTGAAAGCTACCAATGGCAAAAACACAGCTGTCAGCTCCTGGCTACAGAGTTGCCCATCAAATTGATTACAAAGAAGTATGTCTTACCCCATTCACAAACCTGACTCAAATCTTCCTTTGATTCTCAGGGCAAATGGAAAACCAAAAGTATTTGCCTACACAAACAACTGCCACATACAGCAGGGTTCAGTGACATTCGCAAAGGATGCCTTTTGTTGTGCTGACATTAGGCTGCAGCAAATTATGGCTCCTCCATGTCTTGATGTCAGACAGGCAGTTGAGAGTCCAGCAGCAAACTTGGAATTGATGGAGGAGTCAGAATGATGCAGCTGTCTGCTGTTAACACACTTCTGAAAGCTCAGCCCATGCTTCCAAATGATATCATCAAGAGGTAGCATTTAAATAGTGACCAAGGATGGACACTTGGGATACACTTAAAGAGATTGTGTACAAACAGGATGAGGTGCTATTAACAGACATGAAGTATCGGTGTTTCAAAATGAAAGTTCCACTCCTTCCTATAAAAAGAAGCAGAACACTTCCTTAAAAATATCTTTCCTGAGGTTAGCTCCATTAGTGTGTGAAATAGGAAGAGTAATAATTGAATAAAAGATCATTTTCTATGTTTCGACATAACAATTAACATTTGAAGAGCTTTGACTCATTGGTGGAAGATGTTAATTTGTTGGAGCAAGCTCAAACAATAGACGGCTCGTGGTCTACTTAGTCCGTTCCAAATGTAACAACCGTCACTACCGGGCCGGGAGTGGCAGGAACAGGTTTCCACTCTGCTTATGCTGCCTCCCATTGGGCACGCTCTAACCCCCTTCCTACAGATGGTCACCCCCACGAGAAATTGCCTCATGAGAAAATGCCCCGTGGGAAATTGGCCCGTGGGAAATTGGCCCGTGGGAAATTGGCCCGTGGGAAATTGGCCCGTGGGAAATTGCCCCGTGGGAAATTGCCGCGTGGGAGCGGAGCGGAGTGGCCACCGGCCCGGCTGAAACCCTTCCTGGTAGCCCAGTGGGCCTAACTGAACCCCATGCAAAGTTCGCAGCGGCCCTCTCCTTTAACTAAAAATGCGCTGATGTCATCAATGCATCATCAGAGTGGCGCTGAAGACCCAGAGCGATGGCTGCCTTGCTGTAACGGCACTTCGGCCCTTCAGTTCTGCCCCAAGTGGAAATAAACACCAAAGAGGTGAATATCAGTCCAATCTCTGCCCCATGGATTAGGACAGAGAAACATCTAAGGAATCGGTGAGTGTGCTTACTTTCTGGTCGGGGTCAATTTCGGCCCCTATAACTTTGGATGTTGGGTTGTGAGATGGCCCTGCTACAGCTCGAGATATGTCTAAGAAGGCAGTGAACTTCTTCAATCCTTTGAGCGGGTTCATTGGATTGCATGGATGTGTAATCACTCTGAGAAGAAACTGCCTGATATTTCTCTTTTTCCATGTTCAAGGTGCTGGGTGGCCTGAGATCCGTATGAAAGACTAAACTAGGATAGCACTGAGGAATGTGAAGTGTACCATCATGTCCCTGTGCAGCTGATTCCTCTAAAGTCTCAAATCTGGCAGCAACAAACTCCAGTAAGCTGGAGCCCTGTGTCTCCATAGGCCTCATCATAGAGATCATGAAAGCTTTTTGTCTGGACTTACTCCCCCTGCCTTCTGAGCCTCTGGTAGAGATGCACATAATGTTGCCACAGGCTATATGGTTCAATGTAGTTGTGAAAATCCCTCACACATTGTTACTATGAGGTTGGCGGTATACTGCTCCATATTTTGTATCAATCTTTGCAGGGTATTCAGCACACTCAAAAGATACTATGGGCTGGATTTTTGGCTTTTGTGATTTTGGGGCTTTAATGGTGGTGGGGCGGTCCTGATACCTGAAAGTTTGCACCCTCGTCTGCCAAATTCTGAAAAAAAAGTGGTTCAATGATTGCGGGCACAAATTCAAGCTTTACACAAGGATGTTTTTGCGCCCCATCCGAAATCACTGCGCTAAAATAGTTTCAAAGTTCGCCTATGCTTCACACGTGTTTAAACTTTCCCAGGCGTGGCAGTTTCCTTCGCGCATGTGTAGGTGACCCGCCCACATCCAACACAACGGGAGAGATGGCGCAGCAAGAGGGCAGGCAGCATGCTAGGTGATTCTCTCCAGCGGCTGCTGAGGCCTTAGTGCAGGCCATTGAGAGGAGGTAGTCCGCACTCAATCTGGTTGGTGGAGAGAGGCCTGTGCCCAGGATCTTTCCGAGAATTTGGAGGGAGATAGCCAGGAGGTGTCAACGGCAGACACGGTGGCCAGAACTGGCACACAATGCAGCAAGAAGTTCAACGACCACACGAGGGTCATCAGGGTGAGGACCCTTCACATTTATGTAGGCCTGCCGTGCTTGCAAGAGCACAAGCTTTGATGGAGCTGCCATTCTCTATGTGTTCCAGGCCATGGTGTGGGTTGTTCAATCCAGCAGAAAGCTGTAGCTCATTTCCCCAGCCATTCCCGCTGCAGTCAGGATGCACATATCCTCCTGTCCCCGGATCATTTTCAACCCTCCTTGCACTCCACTCCCACTGTTGTTATGCATTGTGCAAACATTACACTGAGCTGCTATACTACCTGCCTCTCGCCTCCTCCCAGTCTTTTAAAAACCTCAGTCAACAGCCACACAGATTGAACTGAACACATTTGCACATCCACACAGTGGCAGCTATTGATCTATGGAAGGCACATGTCCCACAAGAGAAGGTGGACCCTTACTGAACCCTTCTTCTTGCTCTTATCCCATAATAGAAGGAGCAACATTGTACCGCAGGCAGACAGCCGGAACGGCTGGAGCTCACCTAGGTGGAGCAGCGAGTCTTGGCCCTTGTGGGCACCCAGTTCACACAGTGGCTCGGAGCGATGCAGAGCCCCCTTCGGGTAGTGATAGTTTGTGATTGGCACTTGCGACTGATGTGACTTCCTTGACTCCTAGTATCAAATGACCTGGCCCCTTTACATATACATGTCCAATGCCACTTTCCTGCTATCACCTTGCTGCTAACCACTTGGCTGTTGTTTTGTGCTTACAGATGACCAGCCAGAAACGTGCCAGCCTTCCTGTGAGCCATTGATATCTGGCCACGGGGAGATGATGAGGGAGGGGACGATAGTGTGCTGTCTGAGCGTCAGAGCCCAGCAGTCACACCGTGTAGGGACACAACATCGGGGGATGAAGGTGACTTCGAAGGGTTTGTGGACTCTGAGGCTCCTGGATCCAGTGGCCTATAGCAACGCTGAGAGGGAGGGAAAGCTCAGAGGCCAGCTCCTGGGGGGGGGGTGAGTCGGCACAGTGGTCCTGCTCAAGAACAGGCAGACGTGGACCTGGATTTGGTGGCAATGTCTAGGGAGAACACAGAAATGCACCGCAAGTTCATGGGTGCATTAGCTAGAACTCACAGAGCATAGAAGCACTCGCTGAGAGTGTGGCGGAGGCTGCCTCACATACAGCACATGCATCTGAGGACTCCAGCGAGCCCATACTTGGCCGCCCATAGAGGCAAATGGGCTCCAGCAGAAACAGTGGTGTTCCAGAGTGCGTGGCGCATACCATGGGTGAGGTTACAGCAGCGATCGCATCGCAGGCACAAGCTACGTTCCAGCTTGGTGATATCATGCGATCACTGACCGCTGCCGTCCTCTCTGTGTTCCCCACTTTCCAACGAGGAAGTGACGGTACCGAAGCAGGCCAGCAAGTTCTGGTCACACATTGTGCTCCGGATGCTGAGGCCCAGCCCCGTGTGAGTGTCATTGGTTCCCAGGAAATGGAACCTGCTGTCCTTCCTCAACATGACAGCATTCCAGCTCCCACCATTGGCTCTCCCACCATGCACCTTACGCGGTCAACACCCAAGCCATCAGAAATTGCTGCCACCGATGCTGGTCCAGGGCGTTGTCCTAGGCCGTCTGCACTGTCTGGCCCACCAACACAGCAGCCCTCAAGCAGCCGAGCTGTAGCCACTGAGGGCTCATTAAAGAGGAGCAGCAGGCATTGGAGGGCAATGGTGGGGGGAATGCTCAGGGCAAATCTCTTTAAGGGATGTGAGAACGTTGTGGAGCTACCCTCATGTATTGTGATGACGCAAGTAACTTGTTGAGTTGAAGTAATCCACTTCATTGTTCTTGAGTGCCTTGCAGCAGAATGCTATTTATTGAATAGTTTTGTTTTGTTGGGTGGGGGGGGGAATGTTTGTTACTTTTTTGGAGTAAATTTTCACTTTGACCCTTTGCCAATGGTGTGGTGTGTATCATTCCAAAGTTCACCAGAGATGTGCCTTTATGGTGGTATATAGCACGGCCAGTATTAGCTGCATCCCTCAGCTTCCTCCATTCAACCAAACTGGTCCATTATGAGCTGGCGACGTGCGGCTCTTGATCCGGCAGCATCTCCACGTGGCCTCCTCCATGGATGGTGTGGCTGTGCAATCGGGGCCTCGTCAGGCTCCTCTTCATCGTCCTCCTCCTCCTGAGGTGGGTCTGCAATCCCCACTGGCAATAGCTAGCCCCTCATAATGGCCAAGTTGTGCAACATGCAGCACACCATAATGAATTCGGAGACCTATTGAGGGGAATATTGAAAGCTGCCCCCCAAGCGGTCCAGGCAAAGGAAGCGCTGCTTGTGAACCCCAATTGCCTGTTCGATGATGTTGTGGGTGGCTGCATGGCTCTCTTTGTAGCGCTGCTCCGTTTCTGTGGTGGGGTTGCAGAGGGGGGTCATGAGCCAGGTTGCTAGGCCATATCCTTTGTCTCCAAGCAGACAGCCGCATCCTTCCCTTTGTCGCTGAAACATTCGTGAGACACTGTTCTCACGCAAGATAAAAGCATCATGTGCACTCCCTGGATAGCAGGCAAACACTGCGAGGAGTGGTATCTCTTTTGGTTTCTGAATACCTCTGCGTTGTGGAATAGTACTACCAAGACGATGTGTGTGCAGTCAATGACTCCTTGAACCCTGGGGAAGCCTGCTGTTCTGCCAATCCCACATGCCTGCTCATTATGGCTGTCGCTGCTCATTGGGAACTTTATTAAGTCCATTCTGTGGGCGTACGGAGCCTTTGTGACGTGGCGAGTGCAGCGATGTGCAGCATATTGAGAGATGCTGCATATGTCCACTGCTACTGCCTGAAAGAAGCCAGAAGCATAGAAGGCCAGCGCCAAAGTCACTTTCACTGCGACGGGCAGCACTGTCGTGTTGGCGCTGGAAGGCTGTAGGTCTTCCTGTAGGAGCTCGCAAATCTCAGTCAGCAGTTCCTTTCGGAAGTGCAGCCTTCTCACACACTGCTCCTCAGACAGCCGGAGATATGAGCGTTGGTGCCTGTAAACCCATGGGGCGTGGGGGGCGGGGGGGGGTGGGGTAAGCCCTCCTCCCTAGATGTCTTCGGCCTCTCCTCATTCTTGGGCTGACATAGCCAAGAGTCCTTCTTCTATCTTGACACTAGCAATAGCATGGAGCATGATAGGCTGGTGAACTAATAAATTCTACTATTAAATTCTCTCACTGAAGTTGTATGGACACTGTAATAATGGCTGATAAAACTGCCACTTTCAAGTCGGAGCGTCACAGAGTATGCAGTGCGCAACCATTGCAGTCAATGTGACCTGCGATGTAGGATCCTCCTCCATCCATTTAACTACGCCACAATACCGTCTGCTGCACCTTGGGAACACATGATTGTTCAGGCATTTCCAGGAGCGGGCATATAATGTGATGTTAGGACCCACTTTTGCCAATTGACGTCATGATCTCAGTGAAACTAGAGAGCGGGGCAGGGCAGTAAATTTTTGTGCCGCCATAAACCATGAGCCGAATTTGCCGACCGGGCGGTAAAAACTGGACTCCCACTGTAACACCTAGAAACACCCTTTACCGCCCCTCCGGGATGCTACCAGAGGCACAATGGAGCAGAAAATCCAGCCCCATGTTGTTTATCAATCATAAAAACAGAAAATGCTGAAAATCTCAGCGGGTCAGGCAGCATCTGTGGAGCGAAAAACAGAGTTAACGAGCCCAAAATTGCTCAGGAGTTGCTCCGTTTTTTTTGGAGCAACTTGATTTTTCTGGAGTATCTTAAAAATCCCCACTTTGCACATTCATAAGAACATAAGAACATAAGAATTAGGAACAGGAGTAGGCCATTTAGCCCCTCGAGCCTGCTCCGCCATTCAATAAGATCATGGCTGATCTGGCCGTGGACTCAGCTCCACTTACCCGCCCACTCCCCGTAACCCTTAATTCCCTTATTGGTTAAAAATTTATCTATCTGTGATTTGAATACATTCAATGAGCTCGCCTCAACTGCTTCCTTGGGCAGAGAATTCCACAGATTCACAACCCTCTGGGAGAAGAAATTCCTTCTCAACTCGGTTTTAAATTGGATCCCCCGTATTTTGAGACTGTGCCCCCTAGTTCTAGTCTCCCCGATCAGTGGAAACAACCTCTCCGCCTCTATCCTGTCTATCCCTTTCATTATTTTAAATGTTTCGATAAGATCACCCCTCATCCTTCTTAACTCCAACGAGTGAAGACCCAGTCTACTCAATCTATCATCATAAGGTAACCCCCTCATCTCCGGAATCAGCCAAGTGAATCATCTATGTACCCCCTCCAAAGCCAGTATATCCTTCCTTAAGTAAGGTGACTAAAACTGCACGCAGTACTCCAGGTGCAGCCTTACCAATGCCCAGTACAGTTGCAGCAGGACCTTCCTGCTTTTGTACTCCATCCCTCTCGCAATGAAGGCCAACATTCCATTCACCTTCCTGGTTACCTGCTGCACCTGCAAACTAACTTTTTGGAATTCATGCCCCCAGGTCCCTCTGCACCTCAGCATGTTGTAATATCTCCCCATTCAAATAATATTCCCTTTTACTGTTTTTTTTCCCAAGGTGGATGACCTCACACTTTCCGACATTGTATTCCATCTGCCAAACCTTAGCCCATTCACTTAACATAGAAACATAGAAACATAGAAAATAGGTGCAGGAGCAGGCCATTCAGCCCTTCTAGCCTGCACCGCCATTCAATGAGTTCATGGCTGAACATGAAACTTCAGTACCCCCTTCCTGCTTTCTCGCCATACCCCTTGATCCCCCGAGTAGTAAGGACTTCATCTAACTCCCTTTTGAATATATTTAGTGAATTGGCCTCAACTACTTTCTGTGGTAGAGAATTCCACAGGTTCACCACTCTCTGGGTGAAGAAGTTTCTCCTCATCTCGGTCCTAAATGGCTTACCCCTTATCCTTAGACTGTGACCACTGGTTCTGGACTTCCCCAACATTGGGAACATTCTTCCTGCATCCAACCTGTCCAAACCCGTCAGAATTTTAAAAGTTTCTATGAGATCCCCTCTCATTCTTCTGAACTCCAGTGAATACAAGCCCAGTTGATCCAGTCTTTCTTGATATGTCAGTCCCGTCATCCCAGAAATCAGTCTGGTGAACCTTCGCTGCACTCCCTCAATGGCAAGAATGTCCTTCCTCAAGTTAGGAGACCAAAACTGTACACAATACTCCAGGTGTGGCCTCACCAAGGCCCTATACAACTGTAGCAACACCTCCCTGCCCCTGTACTCAAATCCCCTCGCTATGAAGGCCAACATGCCATTTGCTTTCTTAACCGCCTGCTGTACCTGCATGCCAACCTTTAATGACTGATGTACCATGACACCCAGGTCTCGCTGCACCTTCCCCCTTCCTAATCTTTCACCATTCAGATAATAGTCTGTCTCTCTGTTTTTACCACCAAAGTGGATAACCTCACATTTATCCACATTATTTGCATTTGCCCACTCACCTAACCTATCCAAGTCACTCTGCAGCCTCATAGCATCCTCCTCGCAGCTCACACTGCCACCCAACTTAGTATCATCCGCAAATTTGGAGATACTACCTTTAATCCCCTCGTCTAAATCATTAATGTACAATGTAAACAATTTAACCTATCTAAATCTCTTTGCAGCCTCTCTGTGTCCTCCACACAACCCGCTTTCCCACTAATCTTTGTGTCATCTGCAAATTTTGTTACACTACACTCTGTCCCCTCTTCCAGGTCATCTATGTATATTGTAAACAGTTGTGGTCCCAGCACCGATCCCTGTGGCACACCACTCACCACCGATTTCCGACCCGAAAAGGACCCATTTATCCCGACTCTCTGCTTTCTGTTCGTCAGCCAATTCTCGATCCATGCTAATACATTTCCTCTGACCCCACGTACTTCTATCTTCTGCAGTAACCTTTTGTGTGCACCTTATCGAATGCCTTTTGCGCCAATGTAAGTGAGTTAGCTGGATTTTTTTAGTTTAGTTTTGTTTTGTTCAAAAGGGGGTGTTACCAGCCACCTACGCCCGTTTTGGCCATTTAAGCCACTTTGGACAGCTAATAGTTGCTCCAAACTAACTTAGGCCCACTTATGTGGCCACTTGTGGCTGCACAGAAAACCCTTGCAGAGAGTTAAGAAATCAGCGCAGGTAGGTACATCGGAGGCCAGCAGAACTTAATGACTTGACTAAAGAATGTGAATAGGATCAAACAGCTATACAGGACATCATATGACAAACTTGGCAAAGTTAATTTACTCTTCAACAGAAGCATTCATGGAAGCTTAAACTCCAAAATTAAAAGAAGTAAAGAGACAAAACATACTTATAAAGTTTTTTCAAAATATCCAAATAAAATATAAAAGTGCCTTCTGCTCGTAATTCTTTTGTTCTTATGTTGGAAAGTATTTTCATCAACAGGGTTAAGGAAAGTCTTGAGTAAGCTCATTAAAATTACTGGCTACACAGTTATCACACCCCCTGCCCCCCCAGTTCAAAACTCCCCCCCCGGGATCAAAACTCCCCCCCGGATCAAAACTCCCCCACCCCCCCGCCATCAAAACTCTTTCCCCCACCCCCATTAAACTTTTGAGATGGATTTCAAAATAGACAATTCTGCCTGAACCTTTGCATGGCAATGTCCTCAAGTCTTCAAGTTGTGTGCAGTATATAATGCAGGCAGCCAACAAAAGAACGAAGTGCTTTAGAAGAAGGCAGGCTTCTCTCATTACTGTGCGGCAGGCCACTCAGCCCGGGATAGGGGCAGGACGCATCAGGTTCCACGCTGTAGCATGCATCATCATCATCATCGGCAGTGTAAAGTCCTGTCCCCTCAGTACAGATTCACACGAGGCATGTAATGAAGTCAAGGTCACTCTGACCTGCACCTTTATTTCACAGCTCTGGAATGCTGCACTTGCCTGAGACCTGCCCTTATATACCTGTCTCTTGCAAGTGCACCCCTGGTGGTAAGGTATGCTGGTGGTTACAGGTCATATCTTACTGCAGTCATGTATAGCATGTTAGGATACAGTTATATATAATAATGTAAGATACATGACAGGCAGGAGCTCTAATGTGCATGCGGACAGCTGCCGGCACTCTTTCACGCGCAGGGCCCTAGCTCCGCCCCCCAATGGAATCGCCACGCTGCGCCAAGCCCCGGGAGAGTCAACAGAACGGCCAGAATCCAGGGACATCTTTCTGGTGCCGTTTTGAGCCTAGGAAGTCTGCGCATCTCACATGAGTACGCCGAAAAAAACGTGTGGGGTAAATTTGGGCCCACAGTTTCAGGTCGATGACCTTTTGTCAGACCCTTCGACGAAGTGTCATCGACCCGAAACGTTACCTCTGTTTTTCTCTCCACAGATGCTGCCTGACCCGCTGAGATTTCCAGCATTTTTTGTTTTCCTTTCAGATTCTAGTATCCGCAGTAGTTTGCTTTTGTTTATCAATCAACTCCCTTCTGAAGCTTTTCATTCACTCTCTCGGCAATCTCTGCAATTCAGCTCTGCTTACAAGTTCAATTTCTTTTGCAGCATTCCCGACAGCAGGCCTCCTAAGGCACCATCCTAAGCTATATTTAAACCATCTGCACATGCGGCCACCCTTTACTCCTACTGTGAAAGCCTGCTGTGTGATGAAAACTCCTCTGTACCATTCGCTTCTGTCAGTTAGATTCAGGTGACTATCATCAGTTCTGAAGTAGAATTAAAGACTCGCTTTTTGTCCAATTGTCCTTGCATAATTCCATGTGAGTTGCGTTTGATTGACCTTTGTCATGTATGTAACCACTGTATTACTGTATACACTCAACCTAGATGCATACCTTGACCACAAGGGGTGAACTTGTGGGAGACACTCCTTACCTGATCACATAGGTATAAAAAGGGAGGTCCCACGCAGGGTCATCGTCTTTGGAGTCCTGTGAATAAAGAGTTAAGGTCACAGAGTGACCTTGTCCCCAGAATGTGCCTCATGTGGTTTCATACTGTAGAGTAAGGACTTTACAACTGTTGAGTCCTTAACTCGTAAACATAATCACACGAGGCATGTACTGCAGACACAGTCACTCTGTGACCTTCACCTTTATTACCTGGACCAAGGAGTGCTGGCCCTGTGAGGGGCCTCCCTTTATATACCTGAATCTCCAGGTAAGGAGTGTTTCCCACAAGTACACCCCCTGTGGTCAAGGTGTGCATTTCTAGTAAGTATGTACAGTATGTAGTGGTTACATGAGGGTTACAATTGTATAAGGGTTACAGTAGTATGCTGGTTACATACATGACAACAACCTTTTTATTTTTGCTGATTTGTGCAAACACATTTTAGGATAGGACAAAGGCTCTGAGCATTGACATAAATGGACAAATGAGAACAGATTTACTACTTTAGCAATTTATTTTAAAAAGACGGCAAATTGGGCAGGTTCTGTTGCGGGAGTGTGATCCTTGCTATCGGATGTTCCTCTACACATTGCGTTCAGGTGAAGCTTCATGCCCAAACACTAAAGAGGAAAATCTACCCCCATAATCCATGATTGTTTCTGCTGGCCTTGTGCTCATTTACGTACATTTATTTTTCCGTCACAATTAATGAGGAGACGAAAGTATGGCCCTGGGTGATTTAAAATAAATGCTTTTTAAGCATATTTCTCAACATAGATCAACAACTAAAAAAGAAAATTACAATATGCTCCACCTTACTGCAGGTTAGTATGTAAGCCTATTTTGAGCTGATTTCAATCTTCAAACTATAGAGCTCCCGCTTACAGTTTCCTACTTCTATTCCACTCTTACAGTTTATTGGTGTTTTAAAATCTCTCATCACTTTTCAGGTCATCACCAGCTTGCTACATCTAATGTCACAATAATACTGCACAGAAAGATACACTTGGGTCATTTTCAACTTCAGCGGGGTTGGACAATGTGCAGCAGTGGATTGGTGCCCGGCTATACATTCCACCCAATTTTCATTCTCATTGACCCGCCCAGTTTTCCGCCCCCACTAAAGTTCAAAATTATGCCACTACTGTATTCAGTTCTTAGTATATCAGCCTTTAGCATTATCATCATCATAAGCAATCCCTCAAAGTGAGGATGACTTGCTTCCACACCAAAAAGGGATGAATTCACAGGTGTTTCAATGAAGGACCTAATATTCCAAATCCCGAGCTAGATCTTGGAGGGTGGAAGATGCCTGTGCGTGGATTTTTTTAACGTGTGGTGGCCGTTGCACACCAGCCACCACACCGGCTTGACAGAGCTAGGTCTTGGTCCAGTGGCAAGGATTACCCAAGGCAACTGGAGACCAGCTCTGCTGCATGGACCTAGTGCGCACACATATCACAGTGTGGGCTGGCCCGTGCTGCCCCTGGGCCCTCACCTCTTCTGGGTCCCCAGACTCACACCTCTCCTGGGCCTTGATCACTTCCTTCTACAAACTCTTGCCACTCCTTCACCCCTCCTGCTGTGCCTTCCCCCACTGCAATCAGTGACCTGACTTTGCAGCCGTCGCCCTCCTGCAGAGCAAGTGCTGCTCCCTGGAGTGGCATGCCACCGCACGCTGCTCCCTCCAATGGCCCCGGCCTTTAGTAGCTCATCGGCATCAATCAGTCTCTGTTTTCTGTTGTGAATTTTCCCCGAGTTTGGCATAAGAATAGCGATGTGAATGTACAACATTCAACCATTGGCATTTTAAATACATTTTCCCAAATTGGTTGCAACTGGAACAATTTTGCAACCTGCTGCACTTTAAATGTAGATTTGTAAAAAAAAAATTAAGCTCTTGTCATTAATTTTTAACGTCAAGATGCAAGGGATAATTCCACAATCCCACAATTCCAGAGGAGTTGGACTCACATGGTGCAGGTCAGAAATAAGGCGACAACACTGTAGGCCTGATGCTCGAACTCCCGCTCTCTCCAAGGGCGGCTCATGTTGGCCATGTAAGATCATAGAATTACCACTGTAGAACGGTCACCTTCATTGTACTGCTCGGGCTTTTGACTTGCATACACATGCCATCTCTAGACTTCCAGGGACAGAACAATAACAACAGTAGCAACTTGTATTTACATCGAGCTTTTAACATAGTAAAATGTCCCAAACAGTGTTTTAAGACAATAATTTGACACCAAGCCACATAAGAAGAAATTGCGGCAGATGACCAAAAGCTTGGTCAAAGAGGTAGGTTTTAAGGAGCATCTTAAATGAGGAAAGAGGTAGAGAGGTGGAGAGGGTTAGAGAGGGACTTCCAGAGCTTAGGGCCGAGGCAGCTGAAGGCACGGCCACCGATGGTTGAGCAATAATAATCAGGGATGCTCAAGAGGGCAGAATTTGAGGAGTGCAGATATCTCGGGCGGTTGTGAGGCTGAAGGAGATTACAGATATTGGGAGGGGCGAGGCCATGGAGGGATTTATAAACCAGGATGAGAATTTAGAAATTGAGGCATTGCTTAACTGGGAGCCAATGAAGGTCAGCAAGCATAGGGGTGATGGGTGAGCGGGACTTGATGCAAGTTAGGACACAGGAAGTCGAGTTTTGGATCACCTCAAATTTATGTAGGGTAGAATGTGGGAGGCCAGCCAGGAGTACATTGGAGTAATCGAGTCTAGAGGTAACAAAGGCATGGATGAGGGTTTCAGTAGCAGATGAGCTGAGGAAGGGTAGCGACGGGAAAGGTTACGGAAGTGAAAATAGGCGCTTTTAGTTATGCCACGGATATGTGGTCAGTAGCTCATTTTAGGGTCAAGTAGGACACCAATGTTGCGAACAGTCTGGTTCAGCCTCCGATAGATGCTAGGGAGAAGGATGAAGTTGGTGGCTAGGGAACGGAGTTTGTGACGGGGACCAAAGATAATGGCTTCGGTCTTCCAAATATTTAATTGGAGAAAATTTCTGCTCATCCAGTACTGGATGTCAGACAAGCAGTCTGACAATTTAGAGACCGTGGAGAGGTCGAGAGAAGTGGTGGAGAGGTAGAGCTGGGTGTCGTCAGTGTATATGTGGAAACTGACTCCGTGTTTTTGGCTGATGTCACCAAGAGGCAGCATATAGACGAGAAATAGGAGGGGACCAAGGACAGATCCTTGGGGGACACCAGAGGTAATGATGCAGCAGAGGGAAGAGAGCCATTGCAGGTGATTCTCTGGCTATGATTAGATAGATAAGAATGGAACCAGGCAAGTGCAGTCCCACCCAGCTGGACGATGGTGGAGAGGCATTGGAGGAGGATGGAGTGGTCAACTGTATCAAAAGCTGCAGACAGGACAAGGAGGGATAGTTTACCTTTGTCACAGTCACATAGCATGTCATTTGTGACTTTGATGAGAGCCGTTTCGGTACTGTGGCAGGGCGGAAACCAGATTGAAGGGATTCAAACATGGAGTTCCGGGAAAGATAGGCATGGATTTGGGGGCGAGAACACATTCAAGGACATTGAAGAGGAAAGGGAGGTTGGAGATGGTCGCTGTTATATATGTGGAATTGTATATACTCTGTACAGCCACCAGAGAGCGTGAGGAGGTGCGTCGCTGAGGCGTGAGTTCCGGGGTCGGCGAGAGGCCTATACAGGCCCAACGTGGCAGCAGTCGGGAGCAGCGTCGAGGAGGTGCGTGGAGAGGCGTGGCCGGTGCAGCTACAGGGAGAAGGCAAAAAAGAAGTAGAAAGAAACAGAAAGGTGACATCACAGCCAAGGGGGTAAGTGATTGGCTGGTGATTGGTGAGTAGTTTTTCTTTATTTCTCTTCTATATCAGTGAGTAAACTTTAGAATTGTTGTTGCCAATTTAAGTGTATCTAAGGGTTAAGTCATGGCAGGAGAGCTCGGTCACGTGATATGCTCCTCCTGTACCATGTGGGAACTCAGGGACACTTCCGGTGTCCCTGACGACTACGTGTGCGGGAAGTGTATCCGCCTCCAGCTCCTGACAGACCGCATTGCGGAATTGGAGCTGAGGGTGGATTTACTCTGGAGCATCCACGATGCTGAGAATGACGTGAGTAGCACGTGTAGCGAGTTGGTCTTACCGCAGGTGAAGGGTCCACAGCCAACTAGGGAATGGAAGACCAGCAGGAAGAGCAGTGCAAGGAAGGTAGTGCAGGAGTCCCCTGCGGTCATCCCCCTGCAAAACAGATACACCGTTTTGAGTACTGTTGAGGGGGATGACTCATCAGGGGAGGGCAGCAGCAGCCAAGTTCATGGCACCGTGGCTGGCTCTGCTGCACAGGAGGGCAGGAAAAAGAGTGGGAGAGCGATAGTGATAGGGGATTCGATTGTAAGGGGAATAGATAGGCATTCCTGCGACCGCAATCGAGACTCCAGGATGGTATGTTGCCTCCCTGGTGCAAGGGTCAAGGATGTCTCGGAGCGGGTGCAGGACATTCTGAAAAGGGAGGGTGAACAGCCAGTTGTCGTGGTGCACATTGGTACCAACGATATAGATAAAAAAAGGGATGAGGTCCTACAAGACGAATTTAGGAAGCTAGGAGCGAAATTAAAATGTAGGACCTCAAAAGTAGTAATCTCAGGATTGCTACCAGTGCCACGTGCTAGTCAGAGTAGGAATCGCAGGATAGCTCAGATGAATACGTGGCTTGAGCAGTGGTGCAGCAGGGAGGGATTCAAATTCCTGGGGCATTGGAACCGGTTCTGGGGGAGGTGGGACCAGTACAAACAGGACGGTCTGCACCTAGGCAGGACCGGAACCAATGTTCTAGGGGGAGTGTTTGCTGGTGCTGTTGGGGAGGAGTTAAACTAATATGGCAGGGGGATGGGAACCAATGCAGGGAGACAGAGGGAAACAAAAAGGAGACAAAAGCAAAAGACAGAAAGGAGATGAGTAAAAGTGGAGGACAGAGAAACCCAAGGCAAAAAACAAAAAGGGCCACTGAATATAAAGGGGCTGCAGGATGAGTCAAAACTAAAAATCATGGTTTAAAAACTAGTATTAAAACACTCTAAACGCACGCAGCATTCGAAATAAAGTAAATGAGTTGACGGCACAAATCATTACAAATGGGTATTGATTTGGTAGCCATTACAGAAACGTGGTTGCAGGGTGGTCAAGACTGGGAATTAAACATACAGGGGTATCTGATGATTCGGAAAGATAGACAAGAATGGAAAGGAGGTGGGGTAGCTCTGTTAATAAAGGATGATATCATGGCAGTTGTGAGAGACGATATTGGCTCTAATGAACAAAATGTTGAATCATTGTGGGTGGAGATTAGAGATAGTAAGGGGAAAAAGTCACTGGTGGGCGTCATTTATAGGCCCCCAAATAATAACTTCACGGTGGGGCGGGCAATAATCAAGGGAATAATGGAGGCATGTGAAAAAGGAATTGCAGTAATCATGGGGGATTTTAACCTACGTATCGATTGGTCAAATCAAATCACACGGGGTAGACTGGAGGAGGAATTCATAGAATGCATACGGGATTGTTTCTTAGAACAGTATGTTACAGAACCTAAAAGGTAGCAAGCTATCTTAGATTTGGTCCTGTGTAATGAGACAGGAATAATAAACGATCTCCTCATAAAAGATCCTCTCAGAATGAGTGATCACAGTATGGTTGAATTTGTAATACAAATTGAGGGTGAGGAAGTAGTGTCTCAAACGAGCATACTATGCTTAAACAAAGGGGACGACAGTGGGATGAGGGCAGAGTTGGCTAAAGTAGACTGGAAACACAGACTAAACGGTGGCACAATTGAGGAACAGTGGAGGACTTTTAAGGAGCACTTTCATAGTGCTCAACAAAAATATATTCCAGTGAAAAAGAAGGGTGGTAAGAGAAGGGATAACCAGCCGTGGATAACCAAGGAAATAAAGGAGAGTATCAAATTAAAAACCAATGCGTATAAGGTAGCCAAGGTTAGTGGGAAACTAGAAGATTGGGAACATTTTAAACAACAGCAAAGAAGGGCTAAGAATGCAATAAAGAAAGGAAAGATAGATTACGAAGGTAAACTTGCGCAAAACATAAAAACAGATAGTAAAAGCTTTTACAGATATATAAAACGGAAAAGAGTGACTAAAGTAAATGTTGGTCCCTTCGAAGATGAGAAGGGGGATTTAATAATGGGAAATGTGGAAATGGCTGAGACCTTAAACAATTATTTTGCTTCGGTCTTCACAGTGGAAGACACAAAAACCATGCCAAAAATTGCTGGTCACAGGAATGTGGGAAGGGAGGACCTTGAGACAATCACTATCACGAGCGGGGTAGTGCTGGACAGGCTAATGGGACTCAAGGTAGACAAGTCCCCTGGTCCTGATGAAATGCATCCCAGGGTATGAAAAGAGATGGCAGAAGTTATAGCAGATGCATTCGTTATAATCTACCAAAATTCTCTGGACTCTGGGGAGGTACCAGCGGATTGGAAAGCAGCTAATATAACGCCTCTGTTTAAAAAGGGGGGGCAGACAAAAGGCAGGTAACTATAGGCCAGTTAGTTTAACATCTGTAGTGGGGAAAATGCTTGAAACTATCATTAAGGAAGAAATAGCGGGACATCTTGATAGGAATAGTGCAATCAAGCAGATGCAGCATGGATTCATGAAGGGGAAATCATGTTTAACTAATTTACTGGAATTCTTTGAGGATATAACGAGCATGGTGGATAGAGGTGTACCGATGGATGTGGTGTATTTAGATTTTCAAAAGATATTCGATAAGGTGCCACACAAAAGGTTACTGCAGAAGATAAAGGTATGCGGAGTCAGAGGAAATATATTAGCATGGATAGAGAATTGGCTGGCGAACAGAAAGCAGAGAGTCGGGATAAATGGGTCCTTTTCGGGTTGGAAATCGGTGGTTAGTGGTGTGCCACAGGGATCGGTGCTGGGACCACAACTGTTTACAATATACATCGATGACCTGGAAGAGGGGACAGAGTGTAGTGTAACAAAATTTGCAGATGACACAAAGATTAGTGGGAAAGCGGGTTGTGTAGAGAACACAGAGTCGCTTCCAAGAGATTTAGATAGGTTGAGCGAATGGGCTAAGGTTTGGCAGATGGAATACAATGTCGGAAAGTGTGAGGTCATCCACCTTGGGGAAAAAAAACAGTAAAAGGGAATATTATTTGAATGGGGAGAAATTACAACATGCTGTGGTGCAGAGGGACCTGGGGGTCCTTGTGCATGAATCCCAAAAAGTTAGTTTGCAGGTGCAGCAGGTAATCAGGAAGGTGAATGGAATGTTGGCCTTCATTGTGAGAGGGATGGAGTACAAAAGCAGGGAGGTCCTTCTGCAACTGTATAGTGTATTGGTGAGGCCGCACCTGGAGTACTGCGTGCAGTTTTGGTCACCTTACTTGAGGAAGAATATACTAACTTTGGAGGGGGTACAGAGACGATTCACTAGGCTGATTCCGGAGATGAGGGGGTTACCTTATGATGATAGATTGAGTAGACTGGGTCTTTACTCGTTGGAGTTTAGAAGGATGAGGGGTGATCTTATAGAAACATTTAAAATAATGAAAGGGATAGACAAGATAGAGGCAGAGGTTGTTTCCACTGGTCGGGGTGACTAGAACTAGGGGGCACTGCCTCAAAATACAGGGGAGCCCATTTAAAACCGAGTTGAGAAGGAATTTCTTCTCCCAGAGGGTTGTGAATCTGTGGAATTCTCTGCCCAAGGAAGCAGTTGAGGCTAGCTCATTGAATGTATTCAAGTCACAGATAGGTAGATTTTTAACCAATAAGGGAATTAAGGGTTACGGGGAGTGGGCGGGTAAGTGGAGCTGAGTCCACGGCCAGATCAGCCATGATCTTATTGAATGGCGGAGCAGGCTCGAGGGGCTAGATGTCCTACTCCTGTTCCTAATTTTTATGTTCTTATGTTCTTATGTTCTTATTCCACGGAGAGCCAAGGGATCCCATAATCCTTTGGGAGCACAGGTATTTAAAGAGGCTTCACACTTTGGAGAGGCACTCTGGAGACCTGCAATAAACGACTCAGGTCACACTTCACTTTGAGCTCACAGCGTTCAGTCTCTTTCTCCATACACAACAACTGGTGATGAGATACAGATAGCGAACCCAAAGATGCAGAGAACAGTGGGCATCCTGGAGAAATGTTTGGAGGGAGATGTTTGGGAAATTTTTGTGGAGCAACTCAACCAATACTTCATGTCCAATGAGCTAGATGGGGAAGAGAGCGCTGCCAAACATAAAGCGATCCTCCTCACTGTCTGTGGGGCACCAATGTATGGCCTCATGAAGAATCTGCTCACTCCAGCGAAACCCACGGTGAAATCATGTGACGATTTGTGCACACTGGTCAGAGAACAATTGAACCCGAAGGAAAACGTTCTGATGGCGAGGTACCGGTTCTACACCGACAAAAGGTCTGAAGGCCAGGATGTGGCGAGTTATGTCACCGAGCTGAGACACCTTGCAGGACATTGTGAATTTGAAGGACATTTGGAGCACATGCTCAGAGACTTTTTCGTACTTGGCATTGGCCACGAAACCATACTTCACAAGCTTTTGACTGTAGAGACCCCAACCTTGAGTAAGGCCATAACGATAGCCCAGGCATTCATTGTCACCAGTGACAATACCAAGCAAATCTCTCAGCACACAAGTGCTGCTGCAAGTACTGTGAACAAAGTGATGTTGTTTTCAAATCATAACGTACAGGGCAGGTCACACATACCTGCAGCTATACGTCCGCGGATGTCTCAGAGTCCACCATCAAGGGTGATGAATGCAAGGCCATTAACACCTTGTTGGCGCTGTGAGGGTGATCACCATTTCAATTCATGCCAATTCAAAGGATCCGTTTGCGAGGGCTGTGGAACAATGGGACACCTCCAACGAGTGTGCAGGCGAGCTGCTAAGCTTGTTCAACCTGCAAACCACCACGTTGCAGAGAAGGACAGATCCACGGAGGATCACTACGAACCACAGCCTCAGATAGAGGAGGCAGAGGTACATGGGGTGCACACATTCACCACAAATTGTCCTCCGATAATGCTGAATGTTGAACTAAATGGACTCCCAGTGTCAATGGAGCTGGACACGGGCCCGAGCCAGTCCATCATGGGCAAAAAGACTTTCGAAAGGTTGTGGTGCAACAAGGCCTCAAGGCCAGTCTTAACTCCAGTTCGCACGAGACTAAGAACTTACACTAAAGGACTGATTCCTGTAATCAGCAGTGCTACCGTAAAGGTCTCCTACGATGGAGCGGTGCACAAGTTACCTCTCTGGGTGGTACCGGGCGATGGTCCCACGCTGCTCAGCAGGAACTGGCTGGGAAAGATATGCTGGAACTGGGACGACGTCCAAGCGCTATCGCCCGCTGACGACACTTCGTGTGCCCAGGTTTTAAACAAATTTCCTTCGCTGTTCGAACCAGGCATCGGAAAATTCCAAGGAGCAAAAGAGCAGATCCACCTAATTCCGGTGGCGCGACCCATCCATCACAAGGCGAGAGCAGTACCGTACCTGATGAGAGAAAGGATTGAGATCGAGCTAGACCGGCTGCAAAGAGAGGGCATCATTTCACTGATCGAGTTCAGCGAGTGGGCCAATCCTATTGTCCCAGTCCTCAAGGGAGACGGCACCATCAGAATCTGTGGCGATTACAAGGTAACTATCAATCGTTTCTCCCTGCAGGACCAATACCCACTACCAAAAGCCGACAACCTCTTTGCAACGCTGTTGGGAGGAAAGACGTTCATGAAGCTGGATCTGACTTCAGCTTACATGTCGCAGGAACTGGAAGAATCATCGAAGGCCCTCACCTGCATCAACATGCACAAAGGTCTTTTTGTTTATAACAGATGCCCGTTTGGAATCCGATCAGCGGCGGCGATATTCCAGAGAAACATGGAAAGTTTACTGAAGTCGGTCCCGCACAACATGGTCTTCCAGGACAACATCTTGGTCACAGGTCGGGATACAGTCGAGCATCTGCAGAACCTGGAGGAGGTTCTCGAAGTGCGTTTTCCTGGCGCCTGAAGTGGAATTCCTGGGAAGGAGGATTGTGGCGGATGTCATCAGGCCCACCAACACGAAGACGGAGGCAATCGAGAACGCACCGAGGCCACAGAACGTGACGGAGCTGCGGTCGTTTCTGGGACTCTTGAACTACTTTGGTAACTTCTTACCAGGTTTCAGCACCCTGCTAGAACCACTACATGTCTTATTACGAAAAAAGGGCGAATGGGTTTGGAGCAAAAGCCAAGAAAATGCCTTTGTAAAAGCGAGAAAATTGTTCTGCTCAAACAAATTGCGTGTGTTGTATGATCCATGTAAGCATTTGGTACTAGCATTTGATGCATCGTCATATGGCGCCGGGTGTGTATTGCAACAAGCTAATGATTTCGGGAAACTGCAACCGGTTGCTTATGCATCCAGGAGTCTGTCTAAGGTTGAGAGAGCCTACAGCATGATTGAAAAAGAAGCGTTAGCGTGTGTCTATGGGGTAAAGAAAATGCATCAATACCTGTTTGGGCTAAAATTCGAATTGGAAACTGACCGTAAGCCCACTTATATCCCTGTTTTCCGAGAGTAAAGGGATAAATACCAACGCATTGGCCCGCATCCAGAAATTGAATGGCGGTGCAGGCTCGAAGGGCTGAATGGCCTGCTCCTGCACCTATTTTCTATGTTTCTATGTTTCTAGAACGCATTGACACACAATTACGGACGTACACCAAAGAGATCATCCCAGTGCTAGGCAGTGCAATGTTGGTGGTCACACATAATGGATCTCAGAACCAGCTGCCACTCTGGATTGTCCCGGGAAATGGTCCTGTGCTTTTGGGGAGGAGCTGGCTAGCCGAGATGAACTGGAAATGGGGGGATGTGCACGCCATTTCATCTGTGGAGCGAAGTTCATGCTCACAGGTCCTACAGAAATTTGAGTCACTATTTCAACCTGGTGTCGGGACTTTCAAAGATACCAAATTAGTGATACGCATCACCCTGGACTCCAGACCAGTGCACCACAAAGCCAGAGCTGTGCCGTATGTGATGCGGGAGAAAATTGAGAGTGAGTTGGACAGGTTGCTAAGAGAGGGCATAATTTCGCCCGTTGAATTCAGTGACTGGGTAAGCCCCATCGTCCCTGTTCTAAAAACGGATGGCTCGGTCAGGATCTGTGGCGACTACAAGCCCACTATCAACCGAGTGTCACCGAGAACGGAGGATCTTTTTGCCACGCTGGCAGGCGGCAAGCTGTTCACCAAGTTGGACCTCACTTCGGCCTACATGACCCAGGAACTGGCCGAAGAATCCAAGCTACTGACCACCATCACCACGCACAAGGGGATGTTTGTCTACAACAGGTGTCTGTTTGGCATTCGATCAGCGGCTGCTATCTTTCAAAGGAACATGGAAAGCCTGCTAAAATCCATCCCTGGAACAATCGTATTTCAGGACGACATCCTTATCAAGGGTCGAGACACCTCTACAACCTGGAGGAGGTGCTACGCCGACTGGACTGTGACTAAAGAAGTCCAAGTGTGTGTTTTTGGCCCCAGAGGTCGAGTTTTTTGGCAGGTGGGTTGCCACAGACGTGATCCGGCTTACCTAATCAAAAACGGAGGCGATTCGTCTTGCGCCCAGGCCCGGCAATACATCGGAGTTGGGTTCATTTCTGGGACTCTTGAACTATTTTGGGAACTTTCTGCCGAACTTAAGCACGTTGTTGGAGCCGCTACATGTGCTCCTGCGTAAGGGTTGCAATTGGTTTTGGGGGGACTGTCAGGAACGGGCTTTCAATCAGGCGCGGAACCTGCTTTGTTCCAATAAGCAGTTGACTCTGTACAACCTCTGTAAGAAATTGGCTTTGAAACATAGAAACATAGAAAATAGGTGCAGGAGTAGGCCATTCGGCCCTTCTAGCCTGCACCGCCATTCAATGAGTTCATGGCTGAACATGCAACTTCAGTACCCCTTTGTCATGTGATGCATCATCCTATGGGATTGGGTGCGTGTTGCAGCAGAGTAATGATGAGGGCCTCCAGGTCGCTCTCCCAAGCAGAACAGGGATATGGGATGGTTGAAAAGGAAGCACTTGCATGTGTCCAAGGGGTGAAAAAGATGCACCACTACCTTTTTGGCAGAAGGTTCGAGTTAGAAACGGACCACAAGCCATTAACATCCCTGTTGTCAGACAGCATAGCTGTCAATGCCAATGCATCAGCTTGCATAGAGCAATGGGCTCTCATGCTGGCTGCGTATGACTACACCATACGGCACCGGTCATGCACCAAAAATTACGCTAACGCGCTCAGCAGGCTTCCACTGGCCACCACTGAGGGGGCAGCGGAGCAAAGCGCTGAGATGGTCATGGCCATTGCAGCCTTTGACAGCGCAGGCTCCCCCATCACAGCCCGCCAGATCAAAATCTGGACCAACAGAGATCCCCTCCTATCCTTGATTAAGAAATGTGTCCTGACTGGGGATTGGGCGCCCGCACACGGAGCATGCCCCGAGGAGGTCAGACTGTTTCACAGATGGATGGATGAACTCTCCATCCAAGCTGACTGCCTACTATGGGGCAGCTGGGTAGTCATGCCCCAGAAGGGAAGGGAAGCATTCATCAGGGAACTCCACAGTGAGCACCCAGGCTTCGTGCTAATGAAGGCCATTGCCCGGTCACATGTATCGTGGCTGGGAATTGACTCAGAACTGGAACACTGGGTTCGCAGGTGCATGACGTGCGCCCAGCTGGGCAATACCCCCAGGGAGGCCCCACTCAGCCCATGGCCCTGGCCCACCAGGCCATGGTCACGTATTGATGTAGACTATGCGGGCCCGTTCATGGGAAAAATGTTCCTCATTGTTGTTGATGCGTACTCGAAATGGATCGAGTGTATCATATTGAATTTGTGCACGACATCCATCACGGTGGAGAGTCTGCGTGCGGTCTTTGCGACCCACGGCTTGCTGGACATCCTGGTTAGCGACAACGGCCCGTGTTTCACTAGTTATGAATTCCGGGAGTTCATGTCGGGTAATGGCATCATACATGTCAGGACACCGTTCAAGCCGGCTTCCAATGGCCAGGCGGAACGTGCGGTCCAAATTATAAAGCAGGGCATGCTCCGGATTCAAGGACCCTCCCTTCAATGCCGCCTATCGCGCCTCCTGCTGGCCTACAGGTCCCGACCACATTCGCTCACGGGAGTCCCGCCCGCGGAACTACTCATGAAACGTACACTTAAAACTCGGCTGTCCCTCATTCATCCTGTCCTGTCAAACATTGTTGAGGGCAAGCGCCAGTCCCAAAATGAGTGCCATGACTGTAACTCAAAGGGGAGATGTATAGAAATCGATGACCCCGTATTTGTTCTTAATCACGCTTTGGGGCCCAAGTGGCTCGAGGGTACTGTAATTGGCAAAGAGGGGAATAGCTTCATAGTGGTCAGACTTAACAATAGACAGATATGCCGCAAGCATCTGGACCAAGTAAAAAAAAGGTTCAGCATGGACACTGAGGAACCTGAGGAAGATCATGAGATGTTGCCCACACCACCGCCAGTGAACGAGCAACAAGAACTTTCATCAGCAGCATGCACAGTCCCTGCGGCCAGCCCGGACAAGCCGGAATCACAGGTGACAGAGACGCATGCCAAGGCTCAACAACCAGAGCCCCAACTGCGGTGCTCCACGAGAGAGCATCAACCGCCTGAAAGACTTAATCTTTAACCCCATAAGACATTGGTGGGGGAGGTGATGTCATGTATGTAACCTTCATGTAACTGTAGCCTTCATAACAACACTGCATATTGTATACACCTAAGAAATGCACATCTTGACCACAGGGGGTGAACTTGTGGGAGACACTCCTCACCTGGTCATCCAGGTATATAAAGGTAGGTCCCATGCAGGGTCATCACTTCTTGGTTCTGTGAATAAAGGTTCAGGTCACAGAGTGACCTTGTCTGCAGAATGTGCCTCGTGTGAATTTATAGTAGTGTGTAAGGACATTACAGGGACCTTAGAGGAAGTATCTGAATTTAAACGCAGCCAAGTTTAAAGAATTATAAATAAACATGTAATGCTTCAATTTGTTTCACTTTGGGTGCTCAATTCAGTTCAGTGCTCATCTTTAGTGGATATTTTGCCATAGCGACCATAGTTTTGACCTCATCATTCTGCTGAACCAGCACGGATTGAGTTTTGTAACAATATACCAGTTTAATGGGGATCTACTGGTGAAAGACATTAATCTAACTCCCAGGCAAGTCTTTTCTCCCACAATGAATAATGTTGTCATGTTATAAAAGTAGTTATCTTAAATAATAATAGTCTTACAATTCACTTGTTCAAATTGAATTTTGTGGGTTAAATAAAATCTGTAACTTATTTCAGGCAATATTATACCCAGTGCCTGTGGCTGTGTACATACTCCAGAGCTAAAATCTTGGCCCCTTACTTCTTGTGATCTATGCTAATTACTTGCCATCTGTGTTGAGCTGAGTAGAAGTCCACATCAAGGGAAATCTTTCCATTAAATATCAGTAGTTTATCCTCACATTTTGGCATACTTTCCAACTGGCTAAGAAATAACAATTTATCATAAAACATTAAGAAAACTAATTCACATCTTTGTATATATACCCATAAAAAGTAATGACCCTGAATTTTGTATTAGCTGTAATGGCATCTCATTCAGTAAAGTTAGAAATATTAAATATTGAGGAAAATATTTAAAATGCAAACTGAGAATTCAACAATATAGCTCCAAAACTTCAAATGAATCCCTCTCTTCAGGCATTGTGCCACTTTTTTTCATAACTGCAATCATCACGACCCTCCTCAAAAAAAATACATTTGTTCCCTCTGTCATTGCAACTTATTGCCCCATGACAAACCTTCCTTTCCTCGCTCAAGTCCTTGAATGTTGTCGCCTCCCAAATCTATGCCCATCTCTCACACAATTCCCGATTTGAATCTCTTCAATCAGATTTCAGCCCTAACCAAAATTATAAGTTAAATTCTCTGTGACTGCAGACATGATGTATTATTGTTTCTTGTAATCTTCAACCTCTCTGCAGCCTTTGACACAGTCAACCACACCATTCTCCTTCAATGCCACTGCTCTGTTACCCTGCTCAGTAGGACTGCACTGTGTTGGTTCCAGCCTTCCTGGTATGATTATAGAAACATAGAAACATAGAAAATAGGTGCAGGTGTAGGTCATTCGGCCCTTCGAGCCTGCACCGCCATTCAATGAATTCATGGCTGAACATGCAACTTCAGTACCCCATTCCTGCTTTCTCACCATACCCCTTGATCCCCCTAGTAGTAAGGACTACATCTAACTCCTTTTTGAATATATTTAGTGAATTGGCCTCAACAACTTTCTGTGGTAGAGAATTCGACAGGTTCACCACTCTCTGGGTGAAGAAATTTCTCCTCATCTCGGTCCTAAATGGCTTACCCCTTATCCTTAGACTGCGACCCCTAGCTCTGGACTTCCCCAACATTGGGAACATTCTTCCTGCATCTAACCTGTCTAAACCCGTCAGAATTTTAAAAGTTTCTATGAGATCCCCTCTCATTCTTCTGAACTCCAGTGAATACAAGCCCAGTTGATCCAGTCTTTCTTGATATGTCAGTCCCGTCATCCCAGAAATCAGTCTGGTGAACCTTCGCTGCACTCCCTCAATGGCAAGAATGTCCTTCCTCAAGTTAGGAGACCAAAACTGTACACAATACTCCAGGTGTGGCCTCACCAAGGCCCTGTACAACTGTAGTAACACCTCCCTGCCCCTGTACTCAAATCCCCTCGCTATGAAGGCCAACATGCCATTTGCCTTCTTAACTGCCTGCTGTACCTGCATGCCAACCTTCAATGACTGATGTACCATGACACCCAGGTCTCATTGCACCTCCCCTTTTCCTAATCTGTCACCATTCAGATAATAGTCTGTCTCTCTGTTTTTACCACCAAAGTGGATAACCTCACATTTATCCACATTATACTTCACTCACCTAACCTATCCAAGTCACTCTGCAGCCTCACAGCATCCTCCTCGCAGCTCACACTGCTACCTAACTTAGTGTCATCTGCAAATTTGGAGATACTACATTTAATCCCCTCGTCTAAATCATTAATATAGCCAGAGCATCTCCTGCATTGACTTCCCTTCCTGCTCCTGATCATGAAGTTCCCCAAGGATCTATCCTTGGACACTTCCTCTTCCTTATTTACATGCTACCCCTTTGGCAACATCATCCGCAGATAGGGGATCAACTTGTACAAGTACACTGATGATACCCAACTCTAGATCTGTTGAAACCTTCACTGCTTCTGTCTGGTCAGTCTACTTCTAGCACATCCAGGCCGCAATTTTTAGCAAGGAGTCGGGTCGGGTACATGTAGCACGTCGGTAATGCGATGTTTTGCTCAGCGCGTTCTTCAGGGCAACTTTCACTTAAGGGCCCCACTTAAAGCAGTTGTGTGCGTTTCCTGGCCCATTTAAATGGAGCAGGTCTGATCACCTCATCGATGACTCATTTCCAGCACTGATATTTAAAGTAGCCTTGCACACAACTCATTTGAGTGATGTGGTGAGGAAGATCTGGATCCAGTGCAGGAAATGATTCAATAATCTCATGAGGTCAAGAAAGGTGTGTGTCACCCTAACCCCATTACTCTGCCATCCCAAGCCTACTCCTGCACATCATTCCTCACACCAACATACTTCCACGTCCATCCATCCCTCTCTCTATGTACCTATTCACATCCCCATCTGACTAACCACCCCTCACACTCACCCTCATCCTAATGCAATCATAGCAAGTAACACCACACATGGAGGCCATTTGGCATTGCACCCCACTCCCTCATAGTCACCCGCTACAGATGTAACCTATCGATTCCTTACACTCATTCCATCACTCTCACTCAAAGTTCTCTTCTTTTCCCCCTTGCAGGAGAAAAGAGCTCAGAACACATGGGAGAGACAGAGAACCGGAACTGACCCTCCAGTCTTCACCCAACTAACACCATAAGGAGAGGGCTCTGAAGATCTCAGGAGTTGGAGAGATGCTGGTGGTGGAAGATGGAGAGAGAGGAACATCCCAGCAACCAGATGACAGAATTACATCGTATACAGCCACATGGCATACAGCAGTAATTCATATGATGACTGATGTCAGCAGCCAGTGAAATGCCATCATGTGCATAATGGTAACGTTACAGATTCTTAGTATAACACATCTAATTCATCTCTTTATTCTCCCATAGGCCCATCAACAGCCTCTCCCACTGTTCAGCCGGAGGAGGAAGATGACTCCTCAGAGGAACCTCCAATTTCTGAGGGAGCAGCATCAGCAGACATAGGCGCACCCACCCAGCATAGAAACATAGAATATAGGTGCAGGAGTAGGCCATTCGGCCCTTCGAGCCTGCACCGCCATTCAATGAGTTCATGGCTGAACATGCAACTTCAGTACCCCATTCCTGCTTTCTCGCCATACCCCTTGATCCCCCTATTAGTAAGGACTACATCTAACTTCTTTTTGAATATATTTAGTGAATTGGCCTCAACAACTTTCTGTGGGAGAGAATTCCACAGGTTCACCACTCTCTGGGTGAAGAAGTTTCTCCTCATTTCAGTCCTAAATAGCTTACCCCTTATCCTTAGACTATGACCCCTGGTTCTGGACTTCCTCAATATTGGGAACATTCTTCCTGCACCTAACCTGTCTAAATCCATCAGAATTGTAAACGTTTCTATGAGATCCCCTCTCATTCTTCTGAACTCCAGTGAATACAAGCCCAGTTGATCCAGTCTTTCTTGATATGTCAGTCCCGCCATCCTGGGAATCAGTCTGGTGAACCTTCGCTGCACTCCCTCAATAGCAAGAATGTCCTTCCTCAAGTTAGGAGACCAAAACTGTACACAATACTCCAGGTGTGGCCTCACCAAGGCCCTATACAACTGTAGTAACACATCACTGCCCCTATACTCAAATCCCCTCGCTATGAAAGCCAACATGCCATTTGCCTTCTTAACTGCCTGCTGTACCTGCATGCCAACCTTCAATGACTGATGTACCATGACACCCAGATCTCGTTGCACCTCCCCTTTTCCTAATCTGTCACCATTCAGATAATAGTCTGTCTCTTTGTTTTTACAACCAAAGTGGATAACCTCACATTTATCCACATTATACTTCATCTGCCATGCATTTGCCCAATCACCTAACCTATCCAAGTCACTCTGCAGCCTCATAGCAACCTCCTCGCAGGTCACGCTGCCACCCAACTTGGTGTCATCCGCAAATTTGGAGATACTACATTTAATCCCCTTGTCTAAATCATTAATGTACAATGTAAACAGCTGGGGCCACAGCACAGAATCTTGCGGTACCCAACTAGTCACTGCCTGCCATTCTGAAAAGTACCCATTTACTCCTACTCTTTGCTTCCTGTCTGCCAACCAGTTCTCAATCCACATTAGCACACTACCCCCAATCCCATGTGCTTTAACTTTGCACATTAATCTCTTGTGTGGGATCTTGTCGAAAGCCTTCTGAAAGTCCAAATACACTACATCAACTGGTTCTCCCTTGTCCACTCTACTGGAAACATCCTCAAAAAATTCCAGACGATTTGTCAAGCATGATTTCCCTTTCACAAATCCATGCTGACTTGGACCTATCATGTCACCTCTTTCCAAATGCGCTGCTATGACATCCTTAATAATTGATTCCATCATTTTACCCACTACCGATGTCAGGCTGACCGGTCTATAATTCCCTGTTTTCTCTCTCCCTCCTTTTTTAAAAAGTGGGGTTACATTGGCTACCCTCCACTCGATAGGAACTGATCCAGAGTCTATGGAATGTTGAAAAATGACTGTCAATGCATCCGCTATTTCCAAGGCCACCTCCTTAAGTACTCTGGGATGCAGACCATCAGGCCATGGGGATTTATCGGCCTTCATTCCCATCAATTTCCCCAACACAATTTCCCGACTAATAAGGACTTCCCTCAGTTCCTCCTTCTTACTAGACCCTCTGACCCCTTTTATATCCGGAAGGTTGTTTGTGTCCTCCTTAGTGAATACCGAACCAAAGTACTTGTTCAATTGGTCCGCCATTTCTTTGTTCCCCGTTATGACTTCCCCTGATTCTGACTGCAGGGGACCTACGTTTGTCTTTACTAACCTTTTTCTCTTTACATATCTATAGAAGCTTTTGCAGTCCATTTTAATGTTCCCTGCAAGCTTCCTCTCGTACTCTATTTTCCCTGCCCTAATCAAACCCATTGTCCTCCTCTGCTGAGTTCTAAATTTCTCCCAGTCCCTGGGTTCACTGCTATTTCTGGCCAATTAGTATGCCACTTCCTTGGCTTTAATACTATCCCTGATTTCCCTTGTTAGCCACGGTTGAGCCACCTTTCCTTTTTTATTTTTACGCCAGGCAGGGTTGTACAATTGTTGTGGTTCATCCATGCAGTCTCTAAATGTCTGCCATTGCCCATCCACTGTCAACCCCTTGAGTATCATTCGCCAATCTATCCTCGCCAATTCACGCCTCATACTTTCAAAGTTACCCTTCTTTAAGTTCTGGACCACGGTCTCTGAATTAACTGTTTCCTTCTCCATCCTAATGTAGAATTCCACCATATTATGGTCACTCTTCCCCAAGGGGTCTCGCACAATGAGATTGCTAATTAATCCTCTCTCATTACACAACACCCAGTCTAAGATGGCCTCCCCCCTAGTTGGTTCCTCGACATATTAGTCTAGAAAACTATCCCTTATGCACTCCAGGAAATCCTCCTCCACCGTATTGTTTCCAGTTTGGTTAGCCCAATCTGTATGCATATTAAAGTCACCCATGATAACTGCTGCACCTTTATTGCATGCACCTCTAATTTCCTGTTTGATGCCCTCTCCAACATCACTACTACTGTTTGGAGGTCTGTACACAACTCCACTAGCATTTTCTGCCATTTGGTGTTCCATAGCTCCACCCATACCGATTCCACATCATCCAGCAGCAGCGCAGATATGCACACCTCAGTGGGTCCTGTGCATCATAGAATAGAGTTATCACTGGGTGTCTCACAATTTACAAGTGAGCAAGACCAGGTGGTGTTGACAGAGACAACAGAGGAGGGTGCAGGATGCTCCAAGCTCTGCTGAGCAGCATGCAGACAAAAAAGAAAGACTTACACTTACATAGCGCCTTTCACGCCTTTCAGACGCTGAGTCTCGAGGGCTATCGAGAAAGAGGGTGATCTTGGACAGGCAGCAACAATTGCATGAGGCTCTGGCATCTAGTACAGTGGTGATGTGTGCAACTGTGCAGAGAATGGAGGAGTCCATCTCCAACATGATCAGTACCATGTCACAGACGATGGTATCGATTTGCTGTCCATGGAAAGTAGCAACAAAGATGTCAGTCATGAGCACATGCAGGCTATGGCTACAGATGGCAGGCGCAGATAGATTTTCTCTCTAGGAAGGATTTAAACCTTGAATTGGGCGTTCATCGCCCCACTGCTGTGCAGCAAGATGCTCTCCAGCTACTTGTTAGCAGGGAAGTGCAGATGGCCCATGACGATGCTATTTGTGACTCCAGTTCTATACCAATGTGATCAGTTCTTAACTGCCCTCTGAAGGCAAAGAACTCATATCTATTCATATTTGTCTCTGTCATCATATTTTATTGCATATTACGGCATGTTTGTAAATCTTCATTTTTTTTAGTTATGAATTCATTATGAGGCCCTACTATAAATTATCCCCGAGCTAAACCAGACGTTCTCCTCTGCAACCTTGCAGAAATGTTGACAGTTTTCTCATGTAAATATATATATCTTCCACAATATAATTAAATAAATAGTCATAAAGTGCAGATGGAGGTTGTGCCAAAAAGGAAGAAAACATTCTCATACTAAAAATAGAGGGTTTTTTCTGGTCAGTGGTTAATTCATTGGAAAGAGGAACCTGGCCGGGGATTTGGATGACTTACCCTGCTGAATAGGACAGCTTGCTTGTGAGAGCAAGACTGTTTGGTGCAATATCAAGCTGAAGATTCAAAGATGTTAAGCGCCTGAAGCCAGACTTTTTGGTCTCTTAAAACACCAGAGGGTCGAAATTGTGTACCGCTGTTTTTGAGGTGGTGTCACCGCCTGAGTGTTGATTTTACCGCCAGGCATTAGGTGCAGGCTCCAACTGCCAAATTCAATTTTTATGCCCAAAGATGAGAGAGCAGCGCTACAAAGTGGTGTTGTACACTCATCATCGGGCGGGAGCTCAGGAGGCTGACTGAATTTCACATCGGGAGGCTGCCACCGTGCTGGCTGGAAAACGGGAAGAAAAGGGAAGAAAGAAAGTAAAACTCAAACTTCTCCAACCCACACACAAACTTCCCCACTGTTACAATTAATGAAATGATAAAGAATTAAATAAAGAAAAAAACTTACCTTGCTCTCCGGCTGATTCCGCCGAGTTCCGCTGTTTACTCACCAGTTTTTCCAGGCTGTAAGAATGCCTGCTGGGAAGGCCGATGTTCAAACTAAATATTGCAATAGAGTCGTCAAGGAGGCGTTGCACGCTGGATGACATCACCACGTGGGTGGCATTCGCTGCCGCAGCATTGCCTCTTGGCGCTTCTGCCAAAGAGCCGCTCACCGTCGAAGGTAGTACTTTGCCGCCCGTTTGCCGCCTCCAGCGCGCGGTAATGGGCGGTGTCCACAACTGAATAATCTCAGTAAAGGTTGGTCGAGGTGATGCTTTCTCTTGAGTTATTCATTGTTAATAAGTTTTTCTCCTTTTTCAATTTCCTCCATCAATGTGTTCATCTCCTGAAAGTGTTAACTTGATGAGGCCAAGTGCCCTCCAGTACCTCGAGCAACTGGGCATTATTCATGTGTAAATCTTGAAAATGGATATTGGTAGAATATGCAATCACGGAAGGCATCATAGCTCATCTTGCCTTCAACAACAACAACAACTTGCACCTATATAATGCATTTAATGTCAAAAGCATCCCAAGGCATTTTACGGAGGAAGAGGAAACAATTAAGAAAATAGATAAAGGAACAGAAATGGAGCCCTGAGGGGAGAATTAGGAGAGGTGACAAAATGTTTGGTTGAAAACATGGATCTTGAGAAGGTTTCTCAAGGTGGTAAGAGAAGAGGAGGAGTTTAAGGACAGAGTCCCAGAGCTGAGCTGGCTAAAGGCAGAACCATCAATGATAGGGTGAAGGGAGGGGATGTACAGAAGGCCAGAATGGAGGGTGGGGTGGGCAAGGGTGGGGACCATGGTCAGGGTGCATGAAACACAAAAAGTTAGTATGTAGGTACAGCAAGAAATCAGGAAGACAAATGGAATGTTGGCCTTTATTGCAAGAGGGATAGAGTATAAAAGCAGAGAAGTCCTGCTACAACTGTACAGGTATTGGTAAGGCCACACCTGGAGTACTGCATACAGTTTTGGTCTCCGTATTTAAGGAAGGATATACTTGCATTGGAGGCTATTCAGAGAAGGTTCACTAAGTTGATTCCAGAGATGAGGGGGTTGACTTATGAAGATAGGTTGAGTAGGTTGTGCCTCCACTCATTGGCGTTCAGAAGAATGAGAGGTGATCTTATCGAAACATATAAGCTAATGAGGGGGCTCAACAAGGTGGATGCAGAGAAGATATTTCCACTCTTAGGGGAAACTAAAACTAAGGGACATAGTCTCAGAATAAGGGGCCACCCATTTAAAACTGAGCTGAGGAGGAATTTCTTCTCTCCAAGGGTTGTAAATCTGTGGAATTCTCTGCCCCAGCTGTGAAGGCTGGGTCATTGAATATATTTAAGATGGGGATAGATAGATTTTTGAGTGATAAAGGAATAAAGGGTTATCGGGAGTGGGCAGGGAAGTGGAGCTGAGTCCATGATCAGATCAGCCATGATCTTATTGAATGGGGAGCAGGCTCGAGGGGTCAAATGGCCTACTCCAATTTTTTATGTTCTTATGTTGTTAAAGGATATAAGAGGACATGTAAAGCTGCAGAGGTAGGTGGGACAAGGAATTTAAATTCAGTGTTATGGGTATAGGTAGCCAATGTCAGTGAGAAGAGGAATGATGAGTAGGTGGGTCCTGGAATATGAAAGGCCGAGTTTTGTATCAGTTTTGAGTTCATTAATAGCAGAGGATGAGGGGCCAGCAAAGAGGACATTGGAGGAACTGAGGCTTAAAGTAACAAACTTGTACTTTCAGCAACAGTGGTGATGTGGTCGGTGCAAAAGTGGGCAATGTTCTGGATGTGAACATAAGAGGGGGCCGAAATTCACCATCCCCGAAGGGATGGCTACCGCGGTGTTTGGGCGGTCGATCGAAGCGATCGATTGGCCGCCGCGGTTGGGTACTTTTCCCTCCCCGAGCCATATTCAGCTCGGGGAGGATTTCAGCGGTGTTCACTTCCGCCGGAAACGGCACGGTGAAGCCGAAGTAAATGAGCTCTGCAGCATGCGGGCCGCTGGAAAGGGACTACCGCAGAGAAATTCACCGAGGAAAAGGTCAGATTTTTCCCGGCAGTGCCCCCGCGAGGTTTTCGATGTGGTGCTCGAACGCGACATCGCTGGGGCCCTTTTGGTAGGTAAAAAGTTTTATTACTTATTATTGTTTTTATTTCATTTTTCAGCATGCATCCACAGTATTTATCTTTTGATATAGTTTTATTAATTATTAGTATTTTTATTTCATTTCCCATGGTCTGCATTATTTATCTCTTGATATAATTTTATTAATTGGTTTGGCTCCATTAAACCTGCTGAGTGCTGCTCAGAGGTTTGCACATACCCCTGTACTTTTGTACAACTTTCAGGTCTGACTCTTTAGTGGGCTGCAGAGACCTGCTTGGCAGGATTCACCCTGAGGATGGGAGGAGTGTTGGGAGGGCGACACCTGGTACACCTGGTCAGAAGCAGGGCGGCACGCATTATGTACTGGCAGTCTGCCAGGTCTCCCCACATCAGGAAACAGTATTCTTCTTCTATCTTCCACACCGTCCATCAGTGTCTCCAGCTCCATATCAGTGAACCTGTTGGCTCTCCTTGCACCTCTTACACCAGCCATCCTTCCAACCTCCTTCCGCCCTCAGGGCCTTGCTGCAAACCCTGCCCTTTAAAAAGGCCAGGGAGCAACTGGCTCAGTAGAAACCCTTACCTGCATGCTGAATTTCTCAGTGGTGATAACGCTCAAATTAAGACAGCCACACCGCTGAAAAATCCACTTTGGAATTTTTCATTAGCACTGGAACCCATTTGTTCACTTTTGGAGCTGAATATGGGGTGGCCCAGCCATGAAAATATTTTGCCGCTAATGGCCACAAAAAGGTGGTGGGTGCACCAGCTTTCCAGCGGTACTGAATTTCGGGCCCGAGATCTTTGTGATGTATAAGATGTGGGGTTTGCAGCTCAGCTCAGGGTCAAACAGGATGCTAAGATTTTGTATGGGTGTGGTTCAGTCTGAGTGAGTGGCAGGGGAGTGGAATGAAGTGACGATTATCACCCAGCATTTACAAGACACTTTCAGTTGGGTTTTTGAATAGTGATTAAGAGCAGGAAAGAAAGAACTTGCATTCATGAAGTGTAATCAATGTACATAAGGTCTGCCCACCACCAGGGGGCACTACCACCGGAGGTCCTAGGGTCATAGGTACACTCGTGCTGGGCCCAGTATATAATCTGAACTTCACCTTTGTATCTTCACTTTTGGAAGCCATTAAAGACTGACCAGGTTACAGTACGGAGTTCATTGTATCATTTCATACACCACAACTTGTGACGAGGCAAATACGAACCCACGCAAAAGTATGGTGAGCACAGCACGATCGAGTACTGCTGGAATTCTCGAGAGATTCAATGAGGGAGAGGATTGGAGAGATTTGACGGATCATCTTGACCAGTATTTCATGGCAACCGACCTAAACAAAGACAAGGATGCAGAGAAGCACAGGGCAGTTCTTCCCACTGTCTGTGGCCCCACGATCTATGCACTCATCAAGAATCTGCTCTCACCCACTCTTCCTATAGAAAATGATTACAAAGAACTGTGTGCTCTAGTTCAGGAACACCTTAAACCCATGGAAGGAATCCTCATATCCAGATATCACTTCTATACGCACATTCGTCCAGAAGGCCAGGACGTAGCGGCATTTGTTGTCGACCTGAGATGTCTTGCAGGGCCTTGCAAATTTGGACCTGTGTTGGAAAACATGCTGCGTGACTTTTTCATGGTCGGGGTCAACCACGAGGCGATCTTAAGTAAGCTGTTGGTTGTGGAGACACCGGACCTCAGCAAGGTCATCACCATCACCCAGGCTTGCATGTCCACGCAGAAAAGCACGAAGCAGATACCGCGATAAAACAGGAACTCCATGGCAAATACTGTGTACAATATTGTATCGACGGCCGGCAGAGCAGCACATGGCAGGGACTACTCGACTGTATCTGCAAGACCAGGAGCCGCTCAAAGTTCGCCATCGAGGGCCTACTCGACTGCATATGCGAGAACGGGAGCTGCTCAAAGCCTGCCATCGGGCACAAATCCGAGCTCAATGGCGTTGCGAGGGCAATCACTGACCCCCATCAGTGCCGCTTCAGGCAGTATGGATGCAGAGGGTGTGCGAAGACGGGGCATCTTCAGCAGACGTGGATGATGATAATTCAGCGTGGATCTAGCGATGCAGCCCGAGGCATTTGAGAGCTCCGAGGAGGAAGTGTATAACATACGTGCGTTCCTAACAAAGAGCCAACCGATAATGATGGAGGTAAAATTAAACGGTGTGTCAGTATCCATGGAATTAGACACGGGTGTGAGTCAATCGATAATGAGCCAGAGGACTTTTGAAAAGCTGTGGGAGACCAAGGCAGAGAGACCCAAGCTGAGTCCGATATATGCGAAGTTGCGTACCTACACCAAGGAGCTCATACCAGTGACTAGTAAGGCAGCAGTAAGAGTGTCGTACGAGGGAGCGGTTCATGATCTACCATTATGGATTATCCCGGGCAATGGCCCATCGTTATTCAGCTCAGGATTTGGCTCGAGAAAATAAAATGGAAATGGTACGATATCAAAGCTTTGTGATCAGCGGATGATGATTTTTATGCTCAAGTGCTGAGCAAATTTCCCTCACTGTTTGAACCGGGAATTGGCAGCTTCAAGGGAGCCAAGGTGCAGATTCACCAAGGCCCAGGCGCAAGGCCCATCCATCACAAAGCCAGGGCGGTCCCACACATGGTGAGAGAAAAGGTCGAGCTCGAATTGGACAGGCTACAATGCGAGAGGGTCATCTCACCGGTCCCCATTGTCCCGGTGTTAAAGAGCGACGGCACGGTCAGGATTTGTGGAGACTACAAAGTCACGATCAACCGAGTTTCAAAACAAGATCAGTACCCGCTACCAAAAGTTGAGGACCTGTTTGCAACACTAGCCGGGGGAAAATCGTTCACCAAATTGGATCTACCGTCGGCCTACATGACATAGGAACTGGTTGAATCGTCAAAGAAACTTACGTGCATCAACACGCACAAAGGACTGTTTATTTACAACAGGTGCCCTTTTGGCATTCATTCGGCGGCAGCATATTTCAGAGAAACATGGAGAGCCTATTGAAATCCGTCCCCAGATGCGTGGTATTCCAAGACGACATCCTAGTCACAGGTCATGACACTGCCGAGCACCTGCACAATCTGGAAGAGGTTCTGCATCATCTGGACAAAATGGGACTCAGGCTGAAACGTTCAAAGTGCATTTTCATGGCACCAGAGATCGAATTGCTTGGACGAAAGATTGCTGCAGGCGGAATCAGGCCTACAGACACGAAAACAGAGGCCATCAAAAATGCACTGGGCCACAGAATGTGACGAAGCTGCGTTCGTTCCTGGGTCTTCTCAATTACTTCGGTAACTTCTTACCCAAATTGAGCACAATATTAGAGCCCAAGCTGCTCAGGAAAGGAAACTACTGGGTGTGGGGTGAACTTCAAGACAGAGCCTTTGAGAAGGTTAGAAATCTGTTGTTTTCCCATAAGCTACTGGTACTGTATGACCCATGCAAGCATCCAGTTTTGATCTGTGATGCATCGTCCTATGGGGTCGGCTGCGCACTCCAGCAAGCCAATGAGTCAGGAAAACTACAATCAGTTGCATATGCATCTCTAAGCCTGTCCAAAGTGGAAAGAGCCTACGGCATGGTAGAGAAAGAGGCTTTAGCATGTTTTTATGGGGTGAAAAAAATGCACCAGTATCTGTTTGGGCTTCACTTCGAGCTGGAAACCGATCACAAGCCGCTTATATCGTTGTTCTCGGACCATAAAGATATCAATACCAACACATCGTCCCGCATCCAGAGGTGGGCACTGACATTATCTGCCTATGATTATGTCATTCGCCATAGACCAGGCACCGACAATTGCGCTGATGTATTGAGCCGGTTACTCTTGTTCACACTGGAGGTGGAAACGCTAATGCCCGCAGAGCTAGTCATGGTCATGGATGCCTTTGAGAATGAAGGATCGCCTGTCACTGCTCAACAAGTTATGACCTGGACCAGCCAGGATCCGAACTTATCAGTTGTAAAATGTTCTGTCTTAACGGGGACTGGTCGACCATCCCCAAGGAAATGGGTGAGGAATCCAAACTGTACAGCTGTCGCAAAGATGAGCTTTCCATCCAGTCTGACTGTTTACTGTGGGGTAATCGTGTTGTAATGCCCAAGAAAGGCAGGGCGAGATTTGTATGGGAGTTACATAGTATGCATCCCGGTATTGTCATGATGAACGCCATCGCCATGTCCCATGTTTGGTGGCCTGGCATTGACTCGGACTTAGAGTCATGCATGCATCAGTGCAGCACTTGCATGCAGTTAAGCAATGCCCCAAAGGAAGCTCCGCTCAGTCTGTGGTCATGGCCATCCAAACCATGATCTAGAATCCACACCGACTTTGTGGGCCCCTTCCTCAATAAAATGATTTTTGTGGTAGTGGATGCATACTCCAAATGGATAGATTGTGTGATCATGTCATCCAGCACTTCCACTGCCACCATTGAGAATCTGAGAGCCATGTTTGTCACACATGGTCTGCCAGGCATCATTGTCAGTGACAACGGACCGTGTTTCACGAGCCTGGAGTTTCAAGAGTTCATGAAACACAACGGCATAAAACACGTGAGGTCAGCCCCATTCAAACCTGCGTCCAATGATCAAGCGGAGCGGGTAGTTCAAACCATCAAGCAGAGCCTGAAACGCGTAACTCACGGTTCCTTGCAGACCCGCCTGTCACGCATACTGCTCAGTTACAGGACAAGGCCACACATGCTCACCGGGGTCCCGCTTGCGGAACTATTGAAGAAGAGAGGCCTCAAAACCAGGCTCTCTCTAGTCCATCCTGACCTTAACGATCATGTCGAAACCCGACGTCAATGCCAGCACTGGTATCACAACTGCGCCGCAGTGTCATGCGACATATTTGTAAATGACCCAGTGTATGTAGTTAACCATGATCAAGGGCCCAAGTGGCTCCCGGGCAATGTTACGGATAAGGAGGGTAACCGGGTGTCTATGGTTAAGCTCAAGAATGGGCAGATGTGCAGGAAACACATTGATCAAATCAAGTTAAGACTCACTGACGAATCAGAACAGTTGGAAGAAGACACCATGAGCTTAAACGACTAATCAACTCACACCCAGCCATCAGAAGAACCCACTGTGGTCAACACCCAGCTCCAAGGCGTGAGAGACTCGGAAAGCACTGGGATTGTACTGAGATGGTCAACCAGGAAGCAAAAGGCTCTGGACCATCTGAACTTGTAATATGGACTTATGCCAAGAACTAGGGGGGAATGATGTAATGTATGTACATAAGGTCTGCCCACCAACAGGGGGCACTACCTTCAGAGGTCCTAGGGTCATAGATTCATTTGTGCTGGACCTGGTATATAACCTGAACTTCACCTTTGTATCTTCACTTCTGGAAGCCATTAAAGACTGACCAGGTTACTCCTGGTCACTGGCTCACAGTACGGAGTTCATTTTATCATTTCACACACCACACGAAGCACATTATCACATTGAACAGGACACTGGCTGAACTCCTCACTTCCCTTTCAAATAGTAACATGAGTACTTTGGAATCCACTTAAACAGGCAAACACGACCTCTACTTAACATGTCATCTGAATGTTGGTACTTTCGAAGTTGTGTCCTCCTTCAGCACAGCACTGAGGTGGGGCTCGAACCCACAATCATTCTGATTTAGAGGCTAGTGAACTACCAACTGAACCAAGTTGATACCTACATCCCTGGTTGATTTTCTCTTACTTAACACAAGGATTCTGAGGTGTTTAAAATATTGTCCTATTGTTGTGTGTTACACGTGGTTGTTGTTTTAAATTAGAATAAAATGAAATATTGCTGCCAAGAATAGTAGGTTAATACTTTATCTTAAATTAATGTGTGCAATGTTTTTTAAAGTGCGACATAAATTACTGACTGAGAAATGGCCCATTTTTGGAAACAGTCATTTCACGGGCACTTTGTTCCTGCATGGACTCTACCCAATTTATTTAATCTTGTGAGTGAGGCGAATCGCCACACGTAAAACTTCTAAGATAAAACTAACTGAAATTTCTCCCTGAACCTTAATGCAATCTATTGCACCTCAGGGATATAAATCTAATATTACAACCTACATTATCCATCCCTGACTAGTTGCATTCCTCACCTGACATCTCTATGGTCCCTGTGGCACAAGAACTAGCAGGTTCCATAGAAATATAACTGCAGCCTTAGAGATCTAGATTAAGTTCTAATTTTTCTTCTATTCTACAATGAAAGCAATTTCAGCTCTGCCATTCTCTCTTCAGAGAGCCCTTAGTCCTAGAAATATATTTTTCATGGAATCTGTGAAACGTATCAATGTTCTTATGAAAGTCAGGTACCTGCAATTGTGTACAATATTCTAAAAGTGGAATTTTCTGATCAGACAAAATAGCCTGTTTTGATAACCTATACCAATCCTCTGTAGGTGCATCCTTATAATTCACCAGAATTTCATATTGTAAAAATAAACCAGAAACCAGAATAGAATGTGCTGAAACTATACAGCCGGTCCATCTACAACGCATAAAGAGAAAATACAGGCGAACATTCTGGGTGCATAATCCATCTTCACACTAATAGGGATATACTACATACCATCCAATAGTGGAAAGGAGGTTTGGAAGAAACATGTAGGCCGAAAATATGTAAAATGAATAAAGATCATGGAAGAATAATCATGAGAGATTTTAATCACCCCCAATTAAACAAGTAAGAGGAAGTAGTGAAAGGAGAGAGCGAATGGAGTTTTTACAAAGTGTGCGGGTCTCCTTTCTTACCCAGTATGTCGAAAGCCCAACAAGAGTGGGAGCACTGCTGGATTTAGTAATGGGAAATGAACCACAACAGGTAAGAGGAAGTAAGTGTAGGGGAACATCTAGATGCTCACAACATAATAAGGTTTAAGATAAAAATTAAGAAGGACATAAGTAAGACAAAGACCAATGCAATAAACTGGAAAAATTTACTGACAAATAGAAATAGAACAGCAGTGGGAAACATTTAATATGGTGATCACATTTAATATGGGGAAATATATCCCACTAAACAGCAAGAACAAACTAGACAGCAATGATACACCATGGATGAATAAAGAAATAAGAGCAACATTGAAACTGAAGAAAAAGGCATACACTAAATACTTAACAACAAAGGAGAGAATGACAAAAGGAAATGCGAAAAGGTTAGTAATGAAGTCAAAAAAGCAATTAGGAAGAGAAAAAGAATCTACGCAATTAAATTATCAAGAAATATAAAAAGAAATAGCACGGTATTCTACAGACACAAAAATAACAAATAAAAAACAGGATAGGGATAGAGCCACTGAGGGAAACACACGATTAAACTCATGGGTAAAGACTGCGAGATGACAGAAATATTAAATAATTACTTTGTCTCAGTATTTACCAGGGAGACAAACATGGTGGACATGACATTAGAAGAAGAGATTAAAAAAGATACCAAGACATTTCTGATAGCAAGTGGGAAGATAATTGATAAACTAATCAAATTTAGAGAGGATAAAACTCCTTACATCCGAGCATATTAAAAGAAGTTAGGGAAGAGATAGCAGAGGCACTATTACATATATATAAAAATTCATTAGAAAAGGGAATAGTCCCAGGGGTCTGGTGCACAGCTAATGCGATCCCTATATTTAAAAAGGGAGCTGGGACAAGTCCAGGGAACTGTAGACCAATCAGCTTAACGTCAGTAGTAGGAAAGAAACTGGAAACCTTACTCAAATATGTAATAGAAAAATGTCTAGAAACTGAAACTGTAATAAAGAGTAGTCAGCAGCGATTTCAAAAGGGAATTTCATGCTTGATGAACCTTATTGAATTCATTGAAAAAGTAACAGAAAGGACAGATAAGGGTAATGCAGAAGGCATAACATACTTGGGTTTTTAAAAGGTCTTCGATAAGGTACCACATAGTAAACCTTGGCTTAGGTCAGAAGATGTGGAGTCAGGGGGCAAGTAGCAGAATGGATAGCTAGCTGGCTACAAACGATTGAACAGGCTGGGGCTCCTTTCTCCAAAAAAGAGAAGACTACGGGGTGACTTGATAAAGGTCTTTAAGATGATGAAAGGGTTTGATAGGGTAGGTGTAGAGAAGATGTTTCCACTTGCAGAGGAGACCGGAACTAGGGGCCATAAATATGAGGTAGCCACTAATAAGTTAAATAAGGAATTCAGGACAACCCTTTTAACCTGAGGAGTAGTTAGATTGTGGAAGTCGCTACCACAAGGAATGGTTGAGGTGACTTGCTTAGATGTATTTAAAGCGAAGCTATAAAAACATATAACAGAGAAAGGAATAGAAGGATATGTGGATGGGTTTAGATGAAGAAGGTTGGGAGGAGTCTCATAAACAGCAGAATGGACCTGTTGGGCTGAATGGCCTGTTGCTGTGCTGCAAATACTATGGGGTAGAAATTGCCCTCTGCCACAAACGGGACGCACCTATCCTTTTTGAAGTGTTCTGGCTGCTGCAATGGATGCGGTGGCCTATCTGTCGAAATTCAGTGCCTCGGGGTTTTTTTTCCAGCGGGGATGAACTGGATCATCATGGGGGCAGAAGTGGGAGTGGAGTGGAGTGGGCGTCACTAACGGGGCGGAGTGGGGACGGGACTATTTGCCTTCTTCACCGTCTGCTGTACCTGCATGCCAATTTTCAATGACTGATGTACCATGACACCCAGGTCTCATTGCACTTTCCCATTTCCTAATCTGCCACCATTCAGATAATATTCTGCCTTCGTGTTTTTGCCACCAAAGTGGATAACCTCACATTTATCCACATTATACTGCATCTGCCATGCATTTGCCCACTCACCTAACCTGTCCAAGTCACCCTGCAGCCTTTTAGCGTCCTCCTCACAGCAAACATCGCCACCCAGCTTAGTGTCATCTGCAAACTTGGAGATATTACACTCAATTCCTTCATCTAAATCATTAATGTATATTGTTAATAGCTGGGGTCCCAGCACTGAGCCCTGCGGCACCCCACTAGTCACTGCCTGCCATTCTGAAAAGGACCCGTTTATCCCGACTCTCTGCTTCGTGTCTGCCAACCAGTTCTCTATCCACGTCAGCACATTACCCCCAATACCATGTGGTTTAATTTTGCACACCAATCTCTTGTGTGGGACCTTGTCAAAAGCCTTTTGAAAGTCCAAATATACCACATCTACTGGTTCTCCCTTGTCCACTCTATTAGTTACATATTCAAATAATTCCAGAAGATTTGTCAAGCATGATTTCCCTTTCATAAATCCATGCTGACTTGGACCGAGCCTGTCACTGCTTTCCAAATGCGCTGCTATTTCATCTTTAATAATTGATTCCAACATTTTCCCCATGACTGATGTCAGGCTAACCAGTCTATAATTCCCTGTTTTCTCTCTCCCTCCTTTTTTTAAAAGTGGTATTACATTAGCTACCCTCCAGTCCATAGGAACTGATGCAGAGTCGATAGACTGTTGGAAAATGATCACCAATGCATCCAATATTTCTAGGGTCATTTACTTAAGTACTCTGGGATGCAGACTATCAGGCCCCGGGGATTTATCGGCCTTCAATGCCATAAATTTCCCGAGCACAATTTCCCGTCTAATAAGGATTTCCTTCAATTCCTCCTTCTCACTAGACTCTCGGTCCCCAAGTATTTCCGGAAGGAATTTGTGTCTTTCTTCGTGAAGACAGAACCAAAGTATTTGTTCAACTGGTCTGCCATTTCTTTGTTCCCCATTATAAATTCACCTGAATCTGACTGCAAGAGACATACGTTTGTCTTCGCTAATCTTTTTCTCTTCACATATCTATAGAAACTTTTGCAGTCAGGTTTTATGTTCCCAGCAAGCTTTCTCTCATACTCTATTTTCCCCCTCCAAATTAAACCCTTTGTTCTCCTCTGCTAAATTCTAAATTTCTCCCAGTCCTCAGGTTTGCTGCTTTTTCTGGTCAATTTATATGCCTCTTCCTTGGATTTAACACGATCCTTAATTTCCCTTGTTAGCCACGGTTGAGCCACCTTCCCCATTTTTTTTTACTTAAGACAGGGATGTACAATTGTTGAAGTTCATCCATGTGATCTTTAAATGTTTGCCATTGCCTATCCAGCGTCAACCCTTTAAGTATCATTCGCCAGTCTAGTCTAGCCAATTCACGTATCATACCATCGAAGTTACCTTTCCTCAAGTTCAGGACCCTAGTCTCTGAATTAACTATGTCACTCTCCATTTGAATAAAGAATTCTACCATATTATGGTCACTCTTCCCCAAGGGGCCTCGCACAACAAGATTGCTAATTAGTCCTTTCTCACAAAGGGTTTGATTAGGGCTGGGAAAATAGAGCACGAGAGGAAGCTTGCAGGGAACATTAAAATGGACTGCAAAAGCTTCCATAGATATGTAAAGAGAAAAAGGTTAGTAAAGACAAACGTAGGTCCCCTGCAGTCAGAATCAGGGGAAGTCATAATGGGAACAAAGAAATGGCAGACCAATTCAACAAGTACTTTGGTTCGGTATTCACTAAGGAGGACACAAACAACCTTCCGGATATAAAAGGGGTCGGAGGGTCTAGTAAGAAGGAGGAACTGAGCAAAATCCTTATTAGTCAGGAAATTGTGTTGGGGAAATTGATGGGATTGAAGACCAATAAATCCCCAGGGCCTTATGGTCTGCATCCCAGAGTACTTAAGGAGGTGGCCTTGGAAATAGCGGATGCATTGACAGTCATTTTCCAACATTCCATAGACTCTGGATCAGTTCCTATGGAGTGGAGGGTAGCCAATGTAACCCCACTTTTTAAAAAAGGAGGGAGAGAGAAAACAGGGAATTATAGACCGGTCAGCCTGACATTGGTAGTGGGTAAAATGATGGAATCAATTATTAAGGATGTTATAGCAGCGCATTTGGAAAGAGGTGACATGATAGGTCCAAGTCAGCATGGATTTGTGAAAGGGAAATCATGCTTGACAAATCTTCTGGAATTTTTTGAGGATGTTTCCAGTAGAGTGGACATGGGAGAACCAGTTGATGTAGTGTATTTAGACTTTCAGAAGGATTTCGACAAGGTCCCACACAAGAGATTAGTGTGCAAAGTTAAAGCACATGGGATTGGGGGTAGTATGCTGACGTGGATTGAGAACTGGTTAGCAGACAGGAAGCAAAGAGTAGGAGCAAATGGGTACTTTTCAGAATGGCAGGCAGTGACTAGTGGGGTACCGCAAGGTTCTATGCTGGGGCCCCAGCTGTTTACATTGTACATTAATGATTTAGACGAGGGGATTAAATGTAGTATCTCCAAATTTGCGGATGACACTAAGTTGGGTGGCAGTGTGAGCTGCGAGGAGGATGCTATGAGGCTGCAGAGTGACTTGGATAGGTTAGGTGAGTGGGCAAATGCATGGCAGATGAAGTATAATGTGGATAAATGTGAGGTTATCCACTTTGGTGGTAAAAACAGAGACAGACTATTATCTGCATGGTGACAGATTAGGAAAAGGGGAGGTGCAACGAGACCTGGGTGTCACGGTACATCAGTCATTAAAGGTTGGCATGCAGGTACAGCAGGCGGTTAAGAAAGCAAATGGCATGTTGGCCTTCATAGCGAGGGGATTTGAGTACAGGGGCAGGGAGGTGTTACTACAGTTGTACAGGACCTTGGTGAGGCCACACCTGGAGTATTGTGTACAATTTTGGTCTCCTAACTTGAGGAAGGACGTTCTTGCTATTGAGGGAGTGCAGCAAATGTTCACCAGACTGATTCCCGGGATGGCGGGACTGACATATCAAGAAAGACTGGATCAACTGGGCTTGTATTCACTGGAGTTCAGAAGAATGAGAGGGGACCTCATAGAAACGTTTAAAATTCTGACGGGTTTAGACAGTTTAGATGCAGAAAGAATGTTCCCAATGTTGGGGAAGTCCAGAACCAGGGGTCACAGTCTCAAGATCTGAGGTAAGCCATTTAGGACCGAGATGAGGAGAAACTTCTTCACCCAGAGAGTGGTGAACCTGTGGAATTCTCTACCACAGAAAGTTGTAGAGGCCAATTCACTAAATATATTCAAAAAGGAGTTAGATGTAGTTCTTACTACTAGGGGGATCAAGGGGTATGGCGAGAAAGCAGGAATGGGGTACTGAAGTTGCATGTTCAGCCATGAACTCATTAAATGGCGGTGCAAGCTTGAAGGGCCGAATGGCCTACTCCTGCACCTATTTTCTATGTTTCTATGGCCCCAAGTTTCCACATGATTTGCTCCTGATTTTTATGAGCAACTGGTGGAGAACGGAGTATCTTAGAAATCGGAATTCTCCACATTTAGTTTTCTGCAGTTCTAGTCAGGTAGAACAGTTTCACTTTTGAACAGAATTTATTTTTCAAAAGGGGGCGTGTCCGGCCACTGACGCCTGATTTGAAAGTTTCCACAGTGAAAACGTACTCCAAACTAACTTAGAATGGAGCAAGTGAAGATTTTTGAACGCTTGAAAAAACCTTGTCTACACATTAAAAAATCAGGCGCAGGTTACAAATTAGGCGTCGGAAACGAGGTGGGGGGGGGAGGGGGGAGAGCGGGGGGGAGGGAAGTCATTAAATTCTACAATCAATCCTTAGTTATACCTATACAAATATTATACAAATAAATCCAACCTGAATAAAAATTTATAAGCAAAGAAAAGATTAAATAAACCATGTTCCTACCTGTGTGAAAGTGCTTCAGGCAGGCCTTTCAGGCATCGGTATGGCGTCGGTCCCGACGGCAGGGGCAAGAAGCAGCAAGAAGCCTCAGTGCTGATCATGGAAGGGCAATGTGGTTTTATTAAAAAATGTAAAAAATTGAACAGCTACAAAGAATTTGAATAGTCTCAAACAAGTGCATGTGTCCCATTTATCACAGTCTATCTTTAATTACAGAATGAGTGGTGGAGATTGAAGCGGTAACGAGTTGTAAAGGCTGAATTAAAATGCACAGTTGCTGCAGTAACACTGGTTACATAGAAACATAGAAAATAGGTGCAGGAGTAGGCCATTCGGCCCTTCTAGCCTGCACCGCCATTCAATGAGTTCATGGCTGAACATGCAACTTCAGTACCCCATTCCTGCTTTCTCACCATACCCCTTGATTCCCCTAGTAGTAAGGACTTCATCTAACTCCTTTTTGAATATATTTAGTGAATTGGCCTCAACAACTTTCTGTGGTAGAGAATTCCACAGGTTCACCACTCTCTGGGTGAAGAAATTCCTCCTCATCTCGGTCCTAAATGGCTTCCCCCTTATCCTTAGACTGTGTCCCCTGGTTCTGGACTTCCCCAACATTGGGAACATTCTTCCTGCATCTAACCTGTCTAACCCCGTCAGAATTTTAAACGTTTCTATGAGGTCCCCTCTCATTCTTCTGAACTCCAGTGAATACAAGCCCAGTTGATCCAGTCTTTCTTGATAGGTCAGTCCCGCCATCCCGGGAATCAGTCTGGTGAACCTTCGCTGCACTCCCTCAATAGCAAGAATGTCCTTCCTCAGGTTAGGAGACCAAAACTGTACACAATACTCCAGGTGTGGCCTCACCAAGGCCCTGTACAATTGTAGCAACACCTCCCTGCCCTTGTACTCAAATCCCCTCGCTATGAAGGCCAACATGCCATTTGCTTTCTTAACCGCCATGCATGCCAACCTTCAATGACTGATGTACCATGACACCCAGGTCTCTTTGCACCTCCCCTTTTCCTAATCTGTCACCATTCAGATAATAGTCTGTCTCTCTGTTTTTACCACCAAAGTGGATAACCTCACATTTATCCACATTATACTTCATCTGCCATGCATTTGCCCACTCACCTAACCTATCCAAGTCGCTCTGCAGCCTCATAGAATCCTCCTTGCAGCTCACACTGCCACCCAACTTAGTGTCATCCGCAAATTTGGAGATACTACATTTAATCCCCTCATCTAAATCATTAATGTACAGTGTAAACAGCTGGGGCCCCAGCACAGAACCTTGCGGTACCCCACTAGTCACTGCCTGCCATTCTGAAAAGTCCCCATTTACTCCTACTCTTTGCTTCCTGTCTGACAACCAGTTCTCAATCCATGTCAGCACACTACCCCCAATCCCATGTGCTTTAACTTTGCACATTAATCTCTTGTGTGGGACCTTGTTGAAAGCCTTCTGAAAGTCCAAATATACCACATCAATTGGTTCTCCCTTGTCCACTCTACTGGAAACATCCTCAAAAAATTCCAGAAGATTTGTCAAGCATGATTTCCCTTTCACAAATCCATGCTGACTTGGACCTATCATATTACCTCTTTCCAAATGCACTGCTATGACATCCTTAATAATTGATTCCATCATTTTACCCACCACCGATGTCAGGCTGACCGGTCTGTAATTCCCTGTTTTCTATCTCCCTCCTTTTTTAAAAAGTGGGGTTACATTGGCTACCCTCCACTCCATAGGAACTGATCCAGAGTCAATGGAATGTTGGAAAATGACTGTCAATGCATCCACTATTTCCAAGGCCACCTCCTTAAGTACTCTGGGATGCAGTCCATCAGGCCCTGGGGATTTATCGGCCTTCAATCCCATCAATTTCCCCAACACAATTTCCCGACTAATAAGGATTTCCCTCAGTTCCTCCTCCTTACTAGACCCTCCGACCCCTTTTATATCCGGAAGGTTGTTTGCGTCCTCCTCAGTGAATAGCGAACCAAAGTATTTGTTCAATTGGTCTGCCATTTCTTTGTTCCCCGTTATGACTTCCCCTGATTCTGACTGCAGGGGACCTACGTTTGTCTTTACTAACCTTTTTCTCTTTACATATCTATAGAAACTTTTGCAATCCGTCTTAATGTTCCCTGCAAGCTTCTTCTCGTACTCCATTTTCCCTGCCCTAATCAAACCCTTTGTCCTCCTCTGCTGAGTTCTAAATTTCTCTCAGTCCCCGGGTTCGCTGCTATTTCTGGCCAATTTGTATGCCACTTCCTTGGCTTTAATGCTATCCCTGATTTCCCTTGAGAGCCACGGTTGAGCCACCTTCCCTTTTTTATTTTTACGACAGACAGGAATGTACAATTGTTGTAGTTCATCCATGCGGTCTCTAAATGTCTGCCATTGCCCATTCACAGTCAACCCCTTCAGTATCATTCGCCAATCTATCCTAGCCAATTCACGCCTCATACCTTCAAAGTTACCCTTCTTTAAGTTCTGGACCATGGTCTCTGAATTAACTGTTTCATTCTCCATCCTAATGCAGAATTCCACCATATTATGGTCACTCTTCCCCAAGGGGCCTCGCACAACGAGATTGCTAATTAATCCTCTCTCATTACACAACACCCAGTCTAAGATGGCCTCCCCCCTAGTTGGTTCTCGACATATTGGTCTAAAAAACCATCCCTTATGCACTCCAGGAAATCCTCCTCCACCGTATTGCTTCCAGTTTGGTTAACCCAATCTATGTGCATATTAAAGTCACCCAACATTAATTCAGCAGGTGATTTATTCAGCAGTGCTGCTAAAAGCACTCCCTCACACACAGAAATATCAAGAAAATTAAAATACAAGCCTTTGCAAGGGTTCAATAAACAAATTTTCACTTTTTCTGCAGCACTTTTAAAAATGGCCGAGTGCCAATGTTTACTTCACACTGAGCGTGCGCGAACGCTCCAACGCGCACGTGCAGAGTTGCCGGCACCAAAAAAATTCATTTAAATTGTACCCGCCCCCTCCTACTTACAAAATCGGCGTGAGTGGTAGGCTCCGCCCCCTGTGCGCCGTGCCAAGCAGACATCGAGCTGCAAGGAGCTCGAGAATACCGCGGTTTTTTTCAGGCGCCGTTTTCGGCGCGAAAAACAGGCGCCCAGCTCTGAGGGGTGCCTTTTTCGCCGCGTGTGGAAACTTGGGGCCTATGTTTCTATTACTCATCACCCAGTTTTGCATGGCCAGCCCTCTAGTTGGCTCCTCGACATATTTGGTCGAGAAAACCATCCCTAATACACTCCAGGAAATCCTCCTCCACCGTATTGCTACCAGTTTGGTTAGCCCAATCTATATGTAGATTAAAGTCATCCATGATAACTGCTGTAGCTTTATTGCACGCATCCCTAATTTCTTATTTTATGCTGTCCCCAACCTCACTACTACTGTTTGGTGGTCTTGCCACTAAACTAAATACAAAGTTTGGTGTGTCCTGCAACAAAATTTGGATAATTAAATTGTATCATGTTGATACATGTATGAAACAATTCTCTTCCTTAACTAAGTGATTCTTAGGCCTAGAAATTGGCCTCCTTAGCACCTCCCATTATCACCTCTGGTGACGATAACGGGACGCTAACCACTTACCAACCGGGCGCAGTGAGAAGATCGACTCCCACCACATTTTGCCGTGTGCATCGCTGTGCACATCACTCCAGTCGCTCCCCAGACCTGAACTTCGGTTCCGCCCCCCCACCCCCCAGGCGAAAACACCAGCAGCTGCAGGAGATATTCATCGGGAGGCCGGGCACTTCGGGAGCGATCCTTAACGGCGAGGTGGCCAAGATAGGTAAAAAAAATATTGCAATTGCTGTTTGGTTTTTTTTCCCGGCTTTCTCCCCTGTGATCAATCAGTCCGTCACTCTGCCGCAGTGCATCAGGCTGATCGGATCGGATCGCGGCTGCCGTCGGTGCCCAGCTAAGTTCTTCTTTTGCAAAACCTGTAGCAATGGCCCTTCCCTTTAAGGGAGGGAAGGTGCCTTCCATCGCGACAGTGCTGCATGGCCCATTGTGCAGCGCTACACACCTACCGCTCCGCCTGCGGCCTGTTGCACCTCATCTGAATTTGTGGGGTCAGTGGGAGGGCACCTAATTTCAATGGAGTAGGTTGGCTCAAGTGTGGCTCTGGGCTCATCTTCACCCACCTATTCCATGCAGCCAGATACTATGGCACCTGCTGTCAATGTGGGGATAGGAAAGTTATCCAGGTCCAGCCCCTCCAACTCTGACCGTGGTCCCATTGGTTCGCTCCATAAGGGGACCAAACTTCCTGGCCTGAACTTCACCAATGGGGTCTAAATTTGCACATCTGGAGGCTGGATCACCTCCACTCACTTGCCATACCATCGGTTAGTGATTCACTGCATCCCGACTGTGCCACACGATCAAGGACTCTCAATATAAAGAGATCCCGCCTCTGGCTCTGCCCGGATACCCTTTACTTTGTAAATGGTAGGAGGTGGGTCGCAAGTCGGAAACGCCCATAGTCAGCCGAGACCCAATACATCCAGGGCTCCACTATCTCACAGGGTCTTCTGCTGAGGTACTGACGGAACCCCTGAGGAAATTTAGCCCAAATATGTCACCTGCCCTTTTGGCTACTAGTTACAAAAAAAGAAAGACTTGTATTTATATTGCACCTTTCACGACACTGGACATCTCAAAGCGCTTTATAGCCAAATAAGTTCTCTTGAAGTGTAGTCACTGTTGAAATGTAGGAAACGCGGCTGCCAATTTGCGCACAGCAAACTCCCATAAACATCAATGTGATAACGACCAGATAATCTGTTTTTTTGTTATGTTGATTGAGGGATAAATATTGGCCAGGACATCGGGGATAAATTCCCTGCTCTTCTTTGAAATAGTGCCATGGGATCTTTTATGTTCCCCTGAGAGGGCAGACGGGGCCTCAGGTTAACATCTCATCCAAAAGACAGCACCTCCAACAGTGCAACACACCCTCAGCACTGCACTGCACTGCACTGGAGTGTCAGCCTAGCTTTATGCACTTTATGCAGTGGGACTTAAACCCACAACCTTCTGACTCAGGGGTGAGAGTGCTACCCACTGAGCCACAGCTGACACTGCACTAGTTAAAGAAAATAGTGGGAATAATTAGGAGCAGCAGTTAAATTGGCTCAGAAAGCAGCAAATTTTTCAAGGGAAGTTCGACATTGGTGTACTATAGAAAGGCTCCCTACAGTGGTGCAGCAGATATTCAGCAACCTATGTAGTGCTCATTGCAGCAATCTTTCATCCACCAACAGTGCTTAATTATGTATTACAGATGGTGCAAAATGCTGTAGACTTATGGAGTTTTGATTTTCTAGTACATTAAGCATAAATAGAAAGTTAATTCCACATGTTTGTGACTATTTATTTGCAATGGTGTGAGTTTTAAAACTGCATCTCCCCACAATTCCTCAGAGATTGCCATTAATTGGTTGCCACGTGGCTCAAACATACAGGGGTAGAAATTGATTATCATTGTGCCCATTTTCCAGATGAAAAAAGGGTTAAAAATGACCAATTTTGCAGGGTTCTGCCCTGCGCCGCAAGTACGCCTGAAAAACATCCCCGATGATATTGGCCTCGGTTGAATTTCAGGCATATGGTAGAGTAGTCCGTTTGAGGACCCCTTCAGGGAAACTGGGTTGCCCAGAAGCATTGGGCCTGCTCCGTTGAGGTGTTCCAGCCATGAATGCAGCCTAACACACCAAAGAAGCATGATAAATGTTTTGTTTGATGTGGAGCCAGGAGGAGCTGTCCTCCCGCTGTCCTCCCCTCGATACTTATCTGGGGGCTACTAACAATGAGGCAAGCGGACCAAAATTGGTTGTCTGAAATGCTGCTACCCATGGAGGCACAACAGATACTGGCTGTGTTATGTCTGTAATGTACCTATGAATGACTCCATGAGGCAATGTGTTGTACTCAAACTGTAGTGACCTTGGTCCTTTATTCGTAACTCCAGAGTGAGGCAGCTGCATGGTGGCTCCCCTTTTATACAGCCCCTGCCACCAGGGCAGGAAACCCCGGTCTCCACCAGTTGCACACTCTAGTGGTGCCAGCATGTATATACACAGTGTAAACCTTATTGATAATACATCAGGTAAACAAGTCTCCATCTTATGCAACTATACAGTGACTACACAGAGAATATATCTATAGTCTGCAGATATAACATCACTCTCCCCCAAGTCCTTTGTGCCAATTAACTTTGCACTATGTGCTCTGGCTTAGCTCTCCCCAGACTTAAGTGCCAATAGCTCTTGCACCTTGGCTGTGCTTTGGATTTGCTCTCTCCCTGTTAACCCCCAAGTCCTTTTGCCACAACGTTGGATAGTGGTTACTAGTTTGGATGGTTCGATGATGCAGTGGAGGTTCCAGTGGGTTCTGGATGTGATCCATGTGTGTGTCCATGGCTACATACATCCATTTCCCTTCCCCCTGACCCGCCCCCACATAGCGAGATCATGCAGCTGGCCCGTTACATTAACATACAGGATCAGACACAGTGCAAGTTCAAAGAAAAGATGAAGAAAAATGTTTACAGTTTGTATCATGACACCTTGGTTCAGTGACTTACATTCGTTATATTTTACGGCCATGCACCAGAATTGGGTAGATTGCATTCATGGTTCAGTCATGGTAAGTACTGAGGTAGCAGTACAGTTAGGCGAGGACGCTGGTTCCAGAGCAACCGGACGAGGTCCTAGTCGTCTGATAGCGGCGCTGTGCCCCCTGCTAGCGAGGTGGGCTTGGTTCGCTCATCTTGCCAGGACTCAGGGCCTTTGCCGTTGCCTAGTGGTGGGCAGAGCCACAGATGTGTGTGGCCTCCCTGTCCTCCTTAAAGGGCTGCAGAATCTTCTGCCTGCTCTCTCACGATGTTGGGAACCTGGCTGTTCCAGGTCCCGTTTGGGGAACTCGTTGGTTCTGACCTTTCGCTCCCGGACATGGCCGAGGTAGTGACTGGGTCTGGGGGCTGTACCGTCTCCACCCGGGTGGTGGGCAACGGCGGCCGACTGTGCATATTGGTGCCGTTTTCATTTCCAGGTCCGTGGCGAATAGTGCCATCGGGTGCCTGCAGTGTGGGATAGACCTGGAGCAGGGTATCAGGATCATCGCCTTTAACCTCCCGAATTCACTTGCTTGCTAATTTTGGGGACACTCTATTCCCGACATCTCGCAACATTTTGTTCTTTACATTCTTAATCGGTTCGTTACATTGATTGCCATGTATACAATGTCTCATTAAGTTCAGTTGGTTGCAGGTCTCCTTTAAGAGAACCCTGCCACACCACGCTGCACCTCGCTGCAGCAGGAACGCCATCTTGCCTTTGTCCTCGAGGTCGACTGCCTTGATCCTTCTCTCCCGCGATTCTGCAACAAAAGCTGGAAGAATGCCTGTGAATTCGATCTTCCTCCCCAGGAGTCCTGCTACTGGAGCCAGGAAGGTACTTTTAGGTCGTTCCAGTCGGATCATTGCCACGCAGTCTTGATGGATGGTCTGTGCCTCAAGTGCTGCACTGGTCTGCTCTCTGGTGCCTGGCCCAAGTGAACGTGAGGTTTTGCTCTGCCTCTGAGCATGGGGGACCGATTGCTGGAGTGAAGAGGTCTTCCCATTTCCACTGGATCTTCCCCATCCACCTTCTTCCGAGTAGCGTTTGACCATCACCTGCAATAATCCACAGAGGTAACTTGTGAACCACGCCATTATGGATTACACTTACATCCGCACTACCAAGGACTGGGATCAGCTCCTTGGTGTAGGTGCGCAATTTTTCCTGTACTGGAACCAGCTCGGGTTATTTTTCGTTCCATAGTCTCCCAAAGGCATCCTGGCTCATCACTAACTGGCTCGCTCCCGTGTCCACTTCCAGGGCAGAGAGCACAGACCTCAGCGTTCCAGAATTCAGAGTCTGCCGAGGGATGCTAATCGAGTAGCATTGCAGAGGAAACGTTGAAGACTGGAACGCTGTTTATCTCGACTTCCATCTTCACTGGAGGACAATTGGTGGTACAGGTATATACTCCATACACTTCTTCTTAGGGCTGAGCTGCCTCTCTGGCCAAATCATCATACTCCCCGCTGGATTCAAAGTCATCTACCGACTCCTCTGCTAGATGGTGAGTCATATTTCTTTTACACATACACTGGAGCTGGCCCTTGGTGTTACATGCTTGCATACGTACTCAGCAAACTGACACCGGTGAGCGCTATGGTTTCCTCTGCAACGCCAGCATGGTGCTACTCGATTAGCACCCTTCGGCAGACTCTGAATTCTGGAACGCTGAGGTCTGTGCTCTCTGCCCTGGGCAGAGCCACGTTCTACAATCTTGCCTGTGAAAGGCACCATTCTGTGTACAGTACTTGCTGGGTTTGAGTCCACAGGATGAATAATTTGCTTGATGCTGCCTGACTGACGCTGATGGCTTTCTGCAGGCTGATTGTGGTGTCGGCAGTTAATAGCTTGTGAAGGAGGCCCTCATGGCCAGTTCCCATAATGAAGATGTCTCGCAATGCTTCGTTGAGGTGCATGCCAAATCACACGGTGCCGCAAGTCTCCTGAGGTCGGCAGCATATTTTGCAATCTCCTGGCCCTCAGGTCTGCGGTGAGTGTAGAATCTATGCCTGGCCGTGAGGATGCTCTCTTTTGGTTTAAGTTGGTCGCAAATTAGTTCAGTCAGCTCATCGTATGTCTTATCCTTGGCCTTTGTGGGTGCCAGCAAGTCCCTGTCGAGACGATAGACCTCGGGCCCATAACTGGTCAGCAGTATAGCCTTGCGCTTCTCTGCCGATGCGTCCGTCTCCCCTGCCAGGTCATTTGCCACAAAATATTGCTTGAGCCTTTCCGTGAAGGCATCCCAATCATCACCCTCTGTAAAGTCTTTTAGTGTGCCAAAGGTAGCCATAATCACATGAAAGTCCGTATTCTCGTCGCCAGTTGTTATGTCTGTAATGTACCTATGAATGACTCCACAAGGCAATGTGTTGTACTCAAACTGTAGTGACCTTGGTCCTTTATTCGTAACTCCAGAGTGAGGCAGCCACATGGTGGCTCCCCTTTTATACAGTCCCTGCCACCAGGGCAGAAAACCATGGTCTCCTCCAGTTGCACCCTCTAGTGATGCCAGCATGTGTATACACAGTGTATTGATATTACATCAGGTAAACAAGTCTCCATCTTATGCAACTATACAGTGACTACACAGAGAGTATATCTAAAGTCTGCATATATAACAGGCAGCTTGCCCACTTTGTTTAGATAAGGCCCGAGGCTCAATTTAGTGTAGGGTCTCGGGCCTCCCGGTTCAGGTGCATGCTGCTTAATAGGCCCAAATGAATTTCTACCCTATATTTTTTAAGAAGCTGTTTTACTGGACTTTGTTTATTTCTTCTAGTTAAGGATAGATCAAGCCACAGGTAGCATCATAAAAGGAAAAAATTACAATATGGTCCAGGGAGGGGGGATAAGGTGATCTAAATAGAGTAAGAAACGATTGGTGGGGAGGCGGTGGGGGGAGCCGGGATCAGGAGAGATTGGGGGCAACTGGGCCGAGCAGTTGCCAGCAACGATCTTTGGGGACTGTTGTGGAGCCGGGAGGTTCAGGAATACTCCTGTTTACCGTCCCTTTAAGATCAGGTGGTCAAGCCGATCAAGACCCAGAACAAGCTCAGCACAAACTTCTTCCAGTTGCAAACCAATTTTCTTCGTACAACCGACGATAGGATCCTGATTTGCATATACAGGGCACCTAATGCGTAGAAGTTGCCGACTTCCGATTTGGCAGTCGCCACACTGCCAGGGGAGATCGGGTGCGGATATCACATCCCGAAGTTGGTTCCCCCCAACGCTGACTTTACACCTAAAAGAAGGGTGCAACAATGTTGAACTTGTCCTCCATAATCTCTTGGGCAGCTTCTCGGGTTTCTTATCCCGTTTAACTTTGTCACCCTTAAGCCATCCATGGTGCTCATTTCCTTGGCTTCCTTCAGCACTCATCTGCAAAATCTGTTGCACTTCATAATTCTCTTTAGGACAGAGATCCCCTTGTAATTTCTGCTCCTCTCTTAAAATTTACCAGTTCCGTTGAGATTATTTTTGTGGTTGAGAACAATGGAGCTCTCCCAGCAGCAATCACCCGAAGATGGAAATTGGTCCATTGCCCCTTTTCCATCTATCACGCTAGTAAGAACATTGATTTGTTGTTTCCATAGAGAAATAAACAGAGTATTTGTGGAATACCCCAAAACGTTGGTAAAAAAATCAGCAAAGTCCCGTAATCCCATGTAACAAAGACAAATTTAACATATTCAGGCACTATAAATTCGTCGGTCCAATTATAAACGAATGGGGGGAATCAATTGGTCCATGCCCACTTTTGAATGCTAACTGGGTGGCATGCATGTGCCATGCTCCAGAAAAGGCAATCGAAGAACCACCCAATATTAGTCCTCAGGCCTCACCTTAATAATTTGGGCCACTTGCCTCAATGGCATCAGCCCTAAGGTAAGTCCTGGGTGGGGAGGGGGGGATGAGAACAGGAGGGAGGCCAAGCGCAGAGAGGTGCACTTCTATTCTACATTAAAACAAGTATTTTTTTTAAACTTAGGGGGTGAAATTCAGTAGCGCCCCGCTTGGGGTGGTAATGTTTTGCTTTCAGAAAATGTAACGCCTAATGCTTTGCCACGTTGTGGCAAATTGGGCATTTTTGTCCGAGGAGTGAAGGGGGTCGGTAAATGTGTAAATGTGGCGCTAATTACCTCAGCTGGGCGCTGCAGGGACGCTATTCATAGCCACCTACCCAATTTCAGCTGAGTTCCATCACCGCAGGTTTTCCAAGCCATGTGGCGAGTGGTGGCCCGGGAGGTGACACTCAGTGCCACAAAAAATTCAGCGATCTCAGTCGGGTGGTGAAGGTGAGTACAAGCTTCCATACCTTCTCCATACCAGCCTCTCACCCTCTGTCTGCACACATTGTACAAACCACCACTTCCACACCACTCATCCACCAAACATCTCACACTCACATCCTCATCTGACGCCTTGCCTACATTCACAGCTATTCAACCACAGCAGGCATATCTTCCACATACATTGCCGGACTCTTACTCACTCCAGTTCCTTTCTTTTGCAGGCCAAGATGGCACATAACAGACGGAAGCAGCAGAGGACTGTAGGAGGGGAACCTGACCTGCAACCCCTCTCTGACCTTGAGGAGCGAGTGCTGCGGCTCATTGGCCCGCAGATGGTGGGCACCGTGGCCGGCAGAGATGTCAACCCCGCTGGACGCCACAACAGTATCTTTATCCCTTCTTCTTTTCTCATACCACTTCCCCCCCACACCAGAATGCTTTGGGGCTGAAACTGCCCCCGCCCCTTAAGCTCCATTACCACCTCTAAGAGGCGGTACTGGAATGGAGAGGCCTCACCAACCGGGGGCAGACAGATGGGCCGACCCATTCTAAATTGGCCCCGGGCCGGGAGCGGAAGGAATGGTTTCCACCCCGCCCGTGCTGCTGTCCATTGGGCACGTGCCGACCCCCTTCCGACCAACGGCTACCCGCGCGGGAAATTGCCCTGCAGGAGCGGCACTGCCCCTGGTCGGTGCCACTGATAGGTTTTCCACATGGGAAGCTGTGTGTGCCTGGGCGGCGTGTCTGCCCTTAAAGGGGAGGGTGCACTGCCAGCATCTGCATTTTATTTTAATTGTCAGTCCGACTCCGAGGTCCAACAATGGCAGCCATGGGTTCGGCCAGGCCGCCAACAGGCAGCCCATCACTCCCTCTTGGGCACCGGGCCGCTGGCCCAGCCGAAACCCTCCCTGGTGGCCCAGTGGGCCTAACTAAACTTATTGCAGAGTTCGCAGCGGCCCTCCCATTTAACTGAAGGGAAGGGGCATTGTGATGCGGCAGTGAGGCACTGATGATTCATTAAGGCAGCCGACCCAATCCAAGGGCACTTCCGCCCCTCAGCATCGAACGACCTGAAATACAAAACAAAGAGGTGGATATCGGCGCAAGGTCCACCCCATGGATTGGGGCAGAAAAAGATCTTAAAGATTGGTAAGTGCGCTTATTCTTAGTTGAGGGACAATTTTGGCCCTTTATCATTTTCCAATCCTTCTCTCTTTCTCTCATAACACTTCCCTACCCAACACCAGAATGCTTTATCACTTTCCAGCTCCTGATACTGTCTCCTAGCTCCATTCCTGCCCCACTACTCTCACCTTAAGGCAGTCTTGTGCCATTTATGCTTTCAGATAACCAGGCAGAAGCTTTCCAACCTGCAACTGAGCCCCTAAGACATTGAGCATGAGGAGTAGGAGGAGCCGAGCACTGCTTCTCTCACCCGCAGGCACCAGCTCAGACACTGGCACAACCCGTTCGTTAGAGGTTAGGTTAGTAGAGGGGTCTGCAGTGGGTGATGCACCGGGGCCTAGCAGGCTGCAAGAACAGGGCACTGTGCACAGCGATGATATCATTATCACCGCGCGCAGCCAAGCGGGGCTCTTCCAGCAGGAGCGAGGCACTACTTCCACAAAACACCAAAACAATAGGAATAGAAGCCGAAATTGCCCTGCGACCCAATTGGGGGCGGTAGCCTTCTGGGGCTGAGACATTCTGCCCCGTGCAGAAGTCGCACCCCCGCCGCGGAATAGCCCTTACCGCTGCTCAAAAGAAGCGGTGCGCAATCTTGTGTGCTCCACTTCCTTTGGGGGTGATAACCGAGGTGCTACTGGGGCGCTGAAGGAAGTGCTATGTGGATGCTCCGTGTAGCACTGACCCATGGGGCGCGAAGCTGCCATGGCAGCATCTCAGCAAACTCCCGAGCAATTTCCCGGGAGTCGGTACGAAATGTGTCTTGCGCCCTGTTAGTGCCACCCCAGAGCTGCTAACGGGGCTATAAAAGGGGGCAATGTTGTCCCCATAATTTCATAATCTCATGCAATAAAAATAGAATTTGACTTATTCAGTCGCCGTAAAATAATGGTGCTACACGCAAGCAATATGTTTGATCATGATGTACTACTTCTGTGGTACCTAATATCTGTTCTTTCTCCACAGAAGCACCAGACCATCCAGATTGCGTTCACTAGGTATGGAAGTTTAAGCACTTTGACTGATTGAAGTTGTATTGGGATGTAAAGGTACATTTCTATTAAATCTGTTCAAAAACACTCTTCTTTCCCAGGGAGAATAGCAAAGCATGCAATTTGCACGTTATTAGAGGTAATTTTATAAATTCTCACTCTTGATGTAGAGCATTGCCTGCTGGGAGCATACATCAGGCAAATGGATAGAAAATAATGGGAAGCATATGTTTGAATTTCTGACGTGCACGCCCAGCAGGCAAGGAGCTTTTCCAGGAGCGGCTGCTCATAAAATGACCCCATATGTCAAATTGCCGAGGCAGGTTGTTATGTTTACAGAACACTGTACACGGTGAGAACCCCACTTTAATCTGTTAAATTGATCTTTAGCATTTACAGGAGCATTTCAGAGAATTTTAATCATTCAGGCAGATCAGCAAAATGAAAACCACCCACCATGTCTCTGGTAAAGCCATATCCTTATTAGCCTGATTCATTATCTTGCTTATCAAGGCCAGCTCTGGAATTAAGACTTTGTAGAGTTCTGTAAGGAGGTTATGTGGGCTTGGCACTTTATCTGACTACATTAAATTGATGATTTCCTCTAAGGAGAGCAGCAAATCTGGCACAGTTCCATCTCTGTCATACAACTTTGGCAGAGGAAGGTCAACCAGAAAGTCTTCAGCAGCATTAAGGCAAAGAAGGTTAGCTCTCAGGTGTGCACAAATTGCTATAGAAGTATATAAAAATGTTTGCTTAATTTAAGAGGAATTGTGAAGTGTGTCAACACTGACGAGCAGTTTTCCTGGATTCTCAACCATCCTAATAGTATCTAAGAAATATTTTTTTTTGTGCTGTTAAAAGTTTATTTTGTTTTGTTTTAGGTGGGAGACTAGATTATTTTTCATGTCAGAGTTAACTGCGGATAAGTGTCGGGCTTCCAACTGATTAAATGTTGAGGTGCAAATGACCTATAGGTTTAAAGATAGATGGGACCCAAAATATAGCTTCCCCCTCATGGCAGGCACCTGGCCTGCAGAAAATAGGGTTGGGTGTTCAGCCTTATGCGAGGTCCGACAGGGCGCAGGGCAATATCCGCCGCGGGACGGAAAGTGTTTGGCGCGCGGCGCTAGGGGGTCGCCGCGCATTGGGATGATGTCATCGCCAGTTCAGCGGTGGCCCGGGGCGCTATCTGCGGGGCGCAGCACCTCCGCTAACTCCAAGGCAACTTCCCAGGAGCTGATAGCACGCCCACACCCACCCCCCCCCCCGCCCACCGGGCAAAAAGTGTTTCACTCCCTGTTAGCGCCCCCTAGAGGCGCTAATGGGCAGCACAAAAAGGAGCGATTTCAACCCCATAATATTTACTAAGTTGCAAAATCTTGTCATAAAGATTCAGATGGATGATGAAGCCCCAATTGTGAATGTGAATTTGTTGAAAAATTCCAACATCGATGCACTTCAGATGCTCTTTTACAATATCAGTGTGTTTTGTCATTTTTTGCTGGCCCACTCCTTCAATTTAATCTCTTTGGATTTTAATTAATTTAAAAAAGGGAAAGACAGCATATTGAACTGGGACTATACAGTGGACAGGAGAAATAATGGAATACATTTGTAAATTTCATCTTTTATTAATTTATTACCTTGGGTATGAGTGATGTTGTCAAGGCTCAGGAAGAGAATAATTAACTGCAGTGGGGCATTTCAGCATCGAGCCTGCAAAGCACAGTGAGTGATGTTATCGTAGGAACACTATGGGGGACAATTTGGTCTACTTTGCGCCTCCCGGTGCTAACTGGGTGGAAATGCATCTGCAACTGGAGCCGGTGGCCTGCTGCAACATTGTGAGATCCCCAGTTGACTAGGGTGGACCCAGCGATGATGGCAACCATCAGAGTTTGCGTGGCATCCAGCTGAGACTGCATGAGAGCAGTCTGACCTTCCATGCCACCAACCATTGTCTGCATTACAGCACTAAGACATTGCGTTGCTTCCAAATGTGCTGCAATGGAAACTGCCACATCGCCCATGACATGCGTCATACGGTCTGGGGCCCCACGGTCTCTCTGGGAGACCACCATCATCTGCAGATTGGAAATGATGGGCTCCATGGTGTGCACAGAGCTCTGTGTAGTTCTGTGCAGACTCCTCCACGCTCCTTATCATTGCCGAGAGGCTCTTGGGCACCCTTGACATTTCACCTATCATCTCGGAGTGCATGGCCATTGTAAAGTCCTGTCCCCTCAGTACAGATTCACACGAGGCATGTAGTGAAGTCAAGGTCACTCTGGACCTGCACCTTTATTTCACAGCTCTGGAATGCTGCACTTGCCTGAGACCTGTCCTTATATACCTGTCTCTTGCAAGTGCACCCCTGGTGGTAAGGTATGCTGGTGGTTACAGGTCATATCTTATTACAGTCATGTACAGCATGGAAGGATACAGTTATATATAATAATGTAAGATACATGACATCACCCTCCCCCAAGGCCTTATTGTCTTTATAGGTTCAGTCTCTCAGGTGATCTACGCTCTCGCGTGGAGCGTCTGAGTTGTGGTTCAGTTGTTTGCCTTGGTGTCTGTTTTTCTTTGGGTGTGGTTGCTGGTATCTCGCCTGGGCTGTCTGTTTCGATTGGTGTGATTGTTGTTGACTCGCCTGGGCTGTCTGTTGGGATTGCCCTTTCCTCAGGTTGTTCCCTCCGTCTGTCCACCAGGTGTGGTGCGAGTTCCACATTGTAGTCTGCCTCTGGTTCCGCAGTGTTGTTGGTAAATCTGCTTTTGACTTGGTCTACATGCCTCCGGCAGGTTTTGCCATTGTCCATTTGTACTACCAGTAGCCTGTTTCCTTTCTTGCCCGTTACTGTCCCTGCAAGCCATTTGGGACCCCTGCCATAGTTTAGTACAAACACTTTGTCCCCTATCTCATTCTATCTCCCCCTCGAATTTCTGTCATGGTACTCAGTCAGCTTACGGCGCTTTGCCTCAATGATTTCGTGCATGTCTGGGAGGATTAATGAGAGCCTTGTTTTTAAAGTCCTTTTCATCAACAGTTGCGCGGGGGGGATCCCAGTCAGTGAGTGCGGATGAGATCTGTATGCCAGCAGCAGTCGCGACAGGCGACACTGCAGCGTGGGACTTTGGATTTTAAGCATGCCTTGTTTAATGATTTGCACTGCTCTCTCCGCCTGGTTATTGGAGGCTGGCTTGAACGGTGCCGTCTTGACGTGATTTATGTCATGGTCAATTATAAAGTCTTGGAATTCTACGCTGGTGAAGCACGGACCATTGTCACTGACCAATATGTCAGGGATTCCGTCGTTGCAAACATGGTTGCGAGGCTCTCCACAGTGGTGGAGGTTGTGCTCGAGTTTAAAATGGTGCATTCGATCCACTTTGAAAATGCATCGACAACTACGAGGAACATTTTGCCCATGAAAGGGCCCGCATAGTCTACGTGCACCCGCGACAACAGTTTGGTAGGCCAGGGCCAGGGGTTCAGTGGAGCCTCCCTGGGGGCATTGCTGAGTTGGGCACAAATGGTGCACCTTCGGATGCAGAGCTCCAAGTCCGCGTCAATATCAGGCCACTAGACAGACGTGGGATCTGGCTATGACCTTCATGAGAACGATCCCCGGCTGCTCGCAGTGGAGCTCCCGGACAAATGCCTCTCTGCCTCGCAGACACATGACTAGTCGGCTGCCCCACATCAGGCAGTCTGCTGGTAGTGATAGCTAATGCATGCGCCTGTGAAAGGGTTTTAATTCCTCGGGGCAGGCATCGCGAGCCTCTGCCCAGTCACCGGTTAGGACACATCTTTTTACTAAGGATAACATGGGGTCGCTGGCCGTCCAGGCTCTGATTTGGCGAGCCATCATGGGCGAACCTGTGGACTCAAAAGCATTGATTGCCATGACTATCTCACAGTCCTGTTCGTCAGACCCTTCCGTGGTCGCCAGGGTAGCCTGCTGAGCGTGTCGGCACAGTTGTCGGTGCCTGGTCTGTGCCTTATGGTATAGTCGTAGGACGCCAGCATGTGTGCTCACCATTTAATTCGCGCCGAGGCGTTGGCGTTTATTGCCTTGCTCTTGGATAGGAGGAACGTGAGGGGCTTGTGGTCAGTTTCCAACGCGAACTTGGCCCCGAAATGGTATTGGTGCATCTTTTTGACACCGTACACGCATGCGAGCGCCTCCTTCTCTACCATTCCGTACCCGTGCTCTGCCCGCAAAAGTGACCTGGAGGCATAAGCTATGGGTTGTAATTTGCCCGCACTATTGACATGTTGCAAAACGCACCCGACCCCATACACTGACGCATCGCATGTGAGAACTAGCTTTTTACCTGGGTCAAAGAAAGTCAAAACACTGTTGGAACACAGAAGGTTGCATGCCTTATTGAAGGCGCGTTCCTGGCGTCCCCCCAAAACCAATCGCACCCCTTCCTGAGGAGCACATGGAGAGGCTCCAGCAGCATGCTTAAGTTCTGCATAAAGTTCCCAAAGTAATTGAGTAGCCCGAGAAAGGTGCGCAGTTCTGAAACATTCCGGGGCCTGGGTGCCAGGCGAATTGCTTCTGTTTTGGACTCTGTTGGGCGGATTCCATCAGCGGTAATCCTTCTGCCCAAAAATTCAACCTCGGGTGCGAGAAACAGGCACTTGGATTTCTTGACTCGTAGGCCCACCCGATCCAACCGCTTTCGTACTTCCTCCAAATTACGGAGATGGGAGTCAGTGTCACTGCCCGTGATAAGTATGTCGTCTTAAAATACAACTGTCCCCGGGATGGACTTGAGCAGACTCTCCATGTTGCGCTGGAATATGGCAGCTGCCAATCAGATGCCAAATGGGTATCGATTGTACATGAAAAGGCCTCGATGTGTGTTGATGGTGGTGAGTAGCTTGGACTCCTCGGTCAATTATTGCATCATATACGCAGATGTGAGGTCTAATTTTGAGAAAAGTTTACCTCCAGCCAATGTGGCAAATAAGTCCTCCGCTCTGGGCAGCGGGTACTTGTCCTGTAGGGAGACTCTGTTTATGGTAGATTTGTAGTCCCCACAGATTCGTACGGATCCATCAGGCTTCATGATTGGGACGATGGGACTTGCCCAGTCGCTAAATTCCACAGGTGATAGAATGCCTTCCCGCAGAAGCCTGTCTAGTTCGTGTTCAATCTTTTCCCTCATCACATCGGGTACAGCTCTGGCCTTGTGATGGAGCGGTCTAGCATCCTGTGTGATGTAGATTTTGACTTTGGCCCCTTTGAAAGTGCCCACACCTGGCTGAAAGAGATATTCAAATTGCTTTATAACTGTTGAGCAGGAGGTCCATTCCTCTAATGACATGGCATGGACATCATCCCATTTCCAGTTTAGTTTTGCCAGCCAACTTCTCCCCAGCAGTGCTGGGGGGTCTCCGGGGACAATCCACAGGGGAAGTCGGTTAACTGTCCCTTTGTGTGTGACAGAGAGCATGGCGCTGCCGAGGACTGGTTCTATTTCTTTGGTTTCGGTCCTTCGTTTGGTATCGACCCTTGTGAGTTTTGATCTGTCTCTTATGCGGCCACAGTTGTTCAAATTGTTGAGCGCACATGAGAGATTGACTCGCTCCCGTATCCAGCTCCATGTTGACAGATATCCCGTTGAGTAGGACCCTCATCATTATAGGAGGCATCCTGTTATAGGAGCAGCGGCCATTGATCGTGTTGACCAGCTGTACATCGGTGTCCCGGATACTGTCCCCACCATCTTCTGGTCCGCTTTCCGACCCATCCGATTCGTATACCAGCCGAGCTGCCGTTTGTTTGCACATGCGGACCAATTGCCCTGTATATTCACAATTTCTGCAAACAGCCTGCTGAAATCGACATCCTCTTGACGAATGCCCACCCCCACACCTCCAGCACAGACCTGTTCCATTGTTCAAAGTGTTTCCAAAGAATGAGCTGCGTCTGGCTGATCTCTCTTGAGCTTCTCTCAGTTTGTAGTTGATTGCTCGCATTGTGGGTTGATGAGGTGTGAACGGCCGTTCCTGTGGCCATTGATGGCTTCTGCCTACTGTCGAGAGCCTGTTCTCCCAGTTTTGTCTGTGTGTGGGGGTAGCAGCTTGTTTAGTGCTGTGAACTTCTTGTTCCAGTATTTCGTTAGTTGTCGTACCTGCATTGTAAATCAACCTCGTTTCTTCTTCCCCAATCAAGAATGTCTGTGCAACCAGTGCTGCGGCCTCTAAGGTCAGGTTCTTGGTCTCTATGAGCTTTCGGAATATGCCTGCGTGACCTATTCCTTCAATGAAAAAGTCTCTCAGCATTTTTCTCCTCAGTTCATCGGAGAACTCACATAAACTAGCCAACCTCCGAAGTTCTGCCACGAAGTCGGGTATGCTCTGGCCCACACAGCGTCTGTCATTGTAGAACCTGTGTCTGGCCATGTGTAGGCTGCTCGCTGGCTTCAGGTGGTCTCTTACCAGTGTGCTCAATTCTTCAAACGACTTGCTTGCTGGTTTCTCGAGTGCCAACAGATCCTTCATTAAAGCGTATGTTTTCGAGCCACAGCTGGTCAAGAGATGGGCTCTTTTCTTGTCTGCCTTATCGTCGCCTAACCAGTCTTTGGTTACAAAGCTTTGCTGGAGCCTTTCTATAAAGTCCTCCCAATTGTCTCCCGCATTGTACTTTTCATCTGATCCGTTGTTCGCCATTCTGTAGATTCTGTAATCCCGTAACTCGGCGCCACTGCAAAGTCCTGTCCCCTCAGTACAGATTCACACGAGGCATGTAGTGAAGTCAAGGTCACTCTGGACCTGCACCTTTATTTCACAGCTCTGGAATGCTGCACTTGCCTGAGACCTGTCCTTATATACCTGTCTCTTGCAAGTGCACCCCTGGTGGTAAGGTATGATGGTGGTTACAGGTCATATCTTATTACAGTCATGTTTAGCATGTTAGGATACAATTGTATATAATAATGTAAGATACATGACAGCCATCACCCTTGTTGCGAACGTCTCCCCATTGAGGTCCTCATCTGAGTCCTGTGCAGCAGAACACACCCGCGAACTTTCCCTCCTGAGAGCTGGCCTTGTTGGAGCCCACTTGTCCCTGGTTCACCACCCAGTGCAAACCCCTCCACTAAGCTTCCCTCTAACGATCACGTAGTGCCAGTCTCTGAGGTGGTGCCTGCGAGTCACTCTCATTAGGGGGCTCAGGGATAGGTTTGTCTTCTGATTGCTGATTATCTGAAAGCATAAAGGCACAAAACTCGCGTCAAGGTGAGGGCAGAGGGGCAGGAATGGAGCAAGGAATTCAGACAGTATCAGGAGCTGGAAAGTAATAAAGCCTTCAGGTGTGAGGGGGATGTGGGATGAGAAAAGGCGAGGGGATGAAGATACCGTTGTTGCCCCCAATGGGGTCGACGTCGCTGGCAACCACGGCGACCACCATCTGGTGCCCAATGAGTCGCAGCACTTGCTCCTCCAGGTCTGAGAGCTTCTAGAGCTGAGGTTCACCCCTGGCTGTCCTCTGCTGCTCCCTCCTATTGTGTGCCATTGTGTGTCACAGACAGAGGTTCAGATGGTGGTATGTAGGACCTGTTGAAGCATGTACTCACCTTGACCATCCAACTGAGGTCGTTGAATTTTTTACGGCACTGTGTCAGGCTGTGTTCCACGACACTACTGGCTGAGACCTCCTGTGTCACTTCCCTCCACATTGCCCTGAAGACCAGGGGCAATGGCCTCCTTCCACTTGCCGGGAACACTTCCCTACTTTGTTCCACTGCCGCCGCCAATGCCTCCAGTGCAGCGTCACTGAACCGACGAGGTCTCTCCCTTCGATTTGGATTGGGAGCAGTCATCGCCATGAGCTGTTTCACTTGCTCTCAGGTCAACTTCAGTTCCAGGAATGCTGAAAATGAGCAGCTGCACATTGATACAACCTCCCCTTTAAGAGCTGGAATGAGCCAGTGTGAAGGATTGAAGGATGATTGCTGAATGCAAGTCAGCTGCAATTTGGGAAGTGCTCTGGTGCTAGCACCCCTGTCGCACCCCACTGAGGTCATTAGCGCTTGATTTACAGCCCTCTTCCTTCCTGGGGCATTAAAGTCCAATTCAAAAGAATTTCAGAATCCTTTGTGCCTGGGGCTAAATTTTCAAAATTTAACAAGTTACCTACAGAATTTCACCTTTTTAATTTGCTTGCTCACCCCATTCACAATAAACCGGTTAAGGCTTCTATTAAAATAGTAGTGAAAGGAATTTGATTAGAGTTCTGGCGAAGGGTCATCGACCTGAAACGTTAATTCTGCTTCCTCGCCACAGATGCTACCTGACCTGCTGAGATTTACAGCATTTTCTGTTTTTATTTCAGATTCCAGCATCCACAGTATTTTGCTTTTGATTGGAGCCTGGCAAGTGTTTGTGCAATAACATCATTAACAGTAATTTCCACACTCCTGTCTTGGAGCACACCTATACAATAAATAGAACATATCATGAGCAGTATGAGACCAAGACAATTTATCCCAAGTTGAATTAAAAATCCCCATGAATCACTTTCAGATTCAGATTGTTAAATTATTTAATTATGTCAATATGTAAAATTAGTAACTTACCCCAGGATTCAAGTAATTTAATTTGACTTGTTACGTGAGCATTGAAGTAAAACTTCAGTGGAATGCTATGCCCATGACCCATTTCCATTATACTGCTTGAGAAAAGGACATACCCTCTAACAACAACAACAACAACTACTTGTTTTTATATAGCATCTTTAACATAGTGAAACATCCCAAAGAGCTTCACAAGAGTATTATGAGATAGAAAATTTGACACCGAGCCACACAAGGAGAAATTAGTGCAGATGACCAAAAGCTTGGTCAAAGAGGTAGCTTTTAAGCAGCATTTTGAATGAGGAAATTGGGGTAGAAAGGCAGAGAGGTTTAGGCATGGAATTCCAGAGCTTGAAGCCTAGGCAACAGAAGGCACGGCCTTCTGTTGCCTAGGCGATTATAATCAGGGCTATTCAAGAGGGCAGAATTGGGGGAGCGCAGACATCTCGGGAAGTTGTGGGGCAGGAGGAGATTACAGAGATAGGGAGGGGTGAGGCCATGGAGGGATTTGAAAATAAGGATGAGAATTTTGAAGTCGAAGCGTTGCTTAATAAGTACATAAGTACATAAGAGTACATAAGTACATAAGAATTAGGAACAGGAGTAGGCCATCTAGCCCCTCGAGCTTGCTCCGCCATTCAACAAGATCATGGCTGATCTGGCCATGGACTCAGCTCCACTTACACGCCTGCTCCCCATAACCCTTAATTCCCTTATTGGTTAAAAATCTATCTATCTGTGATTTGAATACATTCAATGAGCTAGCCTCAACTGCTTCCCTGGGCAGAGAATTCCACAGATTCACAACCCTCTGGGAGAAGAAATTCCTTCTCAACTCGGTTTTAAATTGGCTCCCCTATATTTTGAGGCTGTGCCCCCTAGTTCTAGTCTCCCCGACCAGTGGAAACAACCTCTCTGCCTCTATCTTGTCTATCCCTTTCATTATTTTAAATGTTTCTATAAGATCACCCCTCATCCTTCTGAACTCCAATGAGTAAAGACCCAGTCTGCTCAATCTATCATCATAAGGTAACCCTCTCATCTCCGGAATCAGCCGAGTGAATCGTCTCTGTACCCCCTCCAAAGCTAGTATATCCTTCCTTAAGTAAGGTGACCAAAACTGCACGCAGTACTCCAGGTGCGGCCTCATTAATACCCTATACAGTTGCAGCAGGACCTCCCTACTTTTGTACTCCATCCCTCTCGCAATGAAGGCCAACATTCCATTCGCCTTCCTGATTACCTGCTGCACCTGCAAACTAACTTTTTGGGATTCATGCACAAGGATGTTCCATGTTTTTATTGAGTGCACGAGGTTGCAGCCCCTGTTTTATTATTTGAAGGGGCTGCTCCTGAAATTCTGACTGCACTTCAGTCCCACTCTCCTGATCTTTGGGCACCCTGTGTGGAGGGGAACGGGTAGGTCCGAAGGCCTCCTCGTAGGACTGCTCCTGGGCTCGGCCAAGGGTGCCATCAGCCGGTCCAGGCAGCGGGTGGTCGAGGGGGTCGTTCAACCTGACTGCCTGCCTCTCTTCCGCTCTTACATCCGGTCCAGGGTGTCCTTGGAGATGGAGCACCCTTCCGCGAGAGGTGGGCACCGGAGGGACTGGAGTGCATCATCACGCCCGGCAACCAAATTTTAATTTGATTTTACGTTTTAAAGTTTAATTTGTTTTAATTGCCAGTGCTTTTAGTGTCCCCCTCCCCTTTTATAGGGGGCACTGGAAAAAATGTGATTTTAGCGCCCAAAAAAAAACCAAAAAAAAAGAAAAACACAAAAAAAAGAAAAAAAAGGGGCCTTGTAAATGTCTGCTGTGTCATCCAGGGCGGGTGGCACGGTTTAATGTTTTTTTGTTTTGCAGATAAACTCCAAAAAGAGTTTCATGCACAAGCATGTTCCATGTTTTTATTGAGTGCACGAGGTTGCAGCCCCTGTTCCATTATTTAAAGGGGCTGCTCCTGAAATTCTGGTTGCACTTCAGTCCCACTCTCCTGATCTTTGGGCACCCTGTGCGGAGGGGAGCGGGTAGGTCCGAGGGCCTCCTCGTAGGACTGCTCCTGGGCACGGCCAAGGGTGCCATCAGCCGGTCCAGGCAGCGGGCGGTCGAGGGGGTCGTTCAACCTGACTGCCTGCCTCTCTTCCGCTCTTACATCCGATCCAGGGTGTCCTTGGAGATGGAGCACGCGGTGTCCACCGGTACGCTCGCGGCCTTCCGCGAGAGGTGGGCACCGGAGGGACTGGAGTGCATCATCACGCCCGGCAACCAAATTTTAATTTGATTTTACGTTTTAAAGTTTAATTTGTTTTAATTGACGGTGCTTTTAGTGTCCCCCTCCCCTTTTATAGGGGGCACTGGAGGAAAAAATTTGATTTTAGTGCCCCAAAAAAAAACAAAAAAAAAAAGAAAAACACAAAAAAAAACACAAAAAAGAAAAAAAAAAAGGGGTCTGGTGTGTCATCCACGTCGGGTGGCACCGATTAATGTTTATGTTTTACAGGTAAACTCCAAAAGAGTTTCATGCACAAGGACCCCCAGGTCCCTCTGCACCGCAGCATGTTGGAATTTCTCCCCATTCAAATAATATTTCCTTTTACTGTTTTTTTTTCCCAGGTGGATGACCTCACATTTTCCGACATTGTATTCCATCTGCCAAACCTTAGCCCATTCGCTTAACCTATCTAAATCTCCTTGCAGCCTCTCTGTATCCTCTACACAACCCGCTTTCCCACTAATCTTTGTGTCATCTGCAAATTTTGTTACACTACACTCTGTCCCCTCTTCCAGGTCATCTATGTATATTGTAAACAGTTGTGGTCCCAGCACCGATCCCTGTGGCACACCACTAACCACCGATTTACAACCCGAAAAGGACCCATTTATCCTGACTCTCTGCTTTCTGTTAGCCAGCCAATTCTCGATCCATGCTAATACATTTCCTCTGACTCCGCGTACCTTTATCTTCTGCAGTAACCTTTTGTGTGGCACCGTATCGAATGCCTTTTGGAAATCTAAATACACCACATCCATCGGTACACCTCTATCCACCATGCTTGTTATATCTTCAAAGAATTCCAGTAAATTAGTTAAACATGATTTCCCCTTCATGAATCCGTCTGCTTGATTGCACTATTCCTATCTAGATGTCCCGCTATTTCTTCCTTAATGATAGCTTCAATCATTTTCCCCACTACAGATGTTAAACTAACCGGCCTATAGTTACCTGCCTTTTGTCTGCCCCCTTTTTTAAACAGAGGCGTTACATTAGCTGCTTTCCAATCCGCTGGTACCTCCCCAGAGTCCAGATAATTTTGATAGATTATAACGAATGCATCTGCTATAACTTCCGCCATCTCTTTTAATACCCTGGGATGCATTTCATCCGGACCAGGGGACTTGTCTACCTTGAGTCCCATTAGTCTATCCAGCACTACCCGCCTAGTGATAGTGATTATCTCAAGGTCCTCCCTTCCCACATTCCCATGACCAGCAATTTTTGGCTTGGTTTTTGTATCTTCCACTGTGAAGACCGAAGCAAAATAATTGTTTAAGGTCTCAGCCATTTCCACATTTCCCATTATTAAATCCCCCTTCTCATCTTCTAAGGGACCAACATTTACTTTAGTCACTCTTTTCCGTTTTATATATCTGTAAAAGCTTTTACTATCTGTTTTTATGTTTTGCGCAAGTTTACTTTCGTAATCTATCTTTCCTTTCTTTATTGCTTTCTTCGTCATTTCTTGCTGTCGTTTAAAATTTTCCCAATCTTTTAGTTTCCCACTAACCTTGGCCACCTTATACGCATTGGTTTTTAATTTGATATTCTCCCTTATTTCCTTATTTCCTTGGTTATCCACGGCTGGTCATCCCTTCTCTTACCGCCCTTTTTCACTGGAATATATTTTTGTTGAGCACTATGAAAGAGCTCCTTAAAAGTCATCCACTGTTCCTCAATTGTTCCACTGTTTAGTCTGTGTTTCCATTCTATTTTAGCCAACTATGCCCTCATCCCACTGTAGTCCCCTTTGTTTAAGCATAGTACACTCGTTTAAGACACTACTTCCTCACCCTCAATCTGTATTACAAATTCAACCATACTGTGATCACTCATTCCGAGAGGATCTTTTACTAGGAGATCGTTTATTATTCCTGTCTCATTACACAGGACCAGATCTAAGATAGCTTGCTCCCTTGTAGGTTCTGTAACATACTGTTCTAAGAAACAATCCTGTATGCATTCTATGAATTCCTCCTCAAGGCTACCCCGTGCGATTTGATTTGACCAATCGATACGTAGGTTAAAATCCCCCATGATTATTGCCGTTCCTTTTTCACATGCCTCCATTATTCCCTTGATTATTGCCCGCCCCACCAAGAAGTTATTATTTGGGGGCCTATAAACTATGCCCACCAGTGATTTTTTCCCCTTACTATCTCTAATCTCCACCCACAATGATTCAACATTTTGTTCATTAGAGCCAATATCGTCTCTCACAACTGCCCTGATATCATCCTTTATTGACAGAGCTACCCCACCTCCTTTCCCTTCTTGTCTATCTTTCCGAATTGTCAAATACGCCTGTATGTTTAATTCCCAGTCTTGGCCCCCCTGCAACCACGTTTCTGTAATCATACCCATTTGTAATGATTTGTACCGTCAACTCATTTGCTTTATTTCAAATGCTGCGTGCGTTTAGGTAGAGTGTTTTAATACTAGTTTTTAAACCATGATTTTTAGTTTTAACCCCTCCTGCAGCCCCTTTATATTCATACATATTGTTCCTTCCTGTCACCTTGTGGTTTACACTTACCCCAGCGCTACTCTGCTCTGTTGCCTCCTGCCTTTTGCATTCTTTCTTGGGGTCCTGTTCATCTGAGTTCTCATTGACTCTAACTAGCTCAGAGCCCTCTCCTGGGTTCCGAATACTCCTTGCACTGAGGCACCGAGCTTTCATGCTTGCCTTTTTATTACACTTTGACTCTTTAGAATTTTGCTGTACAGTGGTCCTTTTTGCCTTGGGTTTCTCTGCCCTCCACTTTTACTCATCTCCTTTCTGTCTTTCGCTTTTGTCTCCATTTTGTTTCCCTCTGTCTCCTTGCATAGGTTCCCATCCCCCTGCCATATTAGTTTAACTCCTCCCCAACAGCACTAGCAAACACTCCCCCTAGGACATTGGTTCCGGTCCTGCCCAGGTGCAGACCGTCCAGCTTGTACTGGTCCCACCTCCCCCAGAACCGGTTCCAATGCCCCAGGAATTTGAATCCCTCCCTGCTGCACCACTGCTCAAGCCACGTATTCATCTGAGCTATCCTGCGATTCCTACTCTGACTAGCTCGTGGCACTGGTAACAATCCTGAGATTACTACTTTTGAGGTCCTACGTTTTAATTTAGCTCCTAGCTCTTTAAATTCGTCTCGTAGGGCCTCATCCCTTTTTTTACCTATATCGTTGGTAACCAGAAGCCAATGTAGGTCAGTGAGCACAGGGATGATGGGTGAGCGGGATTTGGTGTGAGTTAGGACACGGACAGCTGAGTTTTGGATCACATCTAGTTTACGTAGGGTAGAATGTGGGAGGCCAGCTAGGAGTGCATTGGAATAGTCAAGTCTAGAGGTAACAAAGGCATGGATGAGGGCTTCAGCAGTAGATGAGCTGAGGCAAGAGCAGAGATGGGTGATGTAACACAGGTATAAATAGGCAGTCTTAGTTATGCTGCGGATACGTGGTTGAAAACTCATTTCAGGGTCACGAAGGTTGCGAACAGTCTGGTTCAGTCCAAGACAGAAGTTGGGGAGAGGGATGAAGTCAGTGGCTAGGGAATGGAGTTTGTGGCGGGGACCAAAAACAATGGCTTCGGTCTTCCCACTATTCAATTGGAGAAAATTTCTGCTCATCCAGAACTGGATGTCGGACAAGCAGTCTGACAATTTGGAGACCGTGGAGGGGTCAAGAGAAATGGTAGTGAGGCAGAGCTGGGTGTCACAAGTGTACATGTGGAAACTGATGCTGTGTTTTTGGATGATGTCGCCAAGGGGAAACATGTAGATGAGAAATAGGAGGGGGCCAAGGATAGATCCTTGGGCAACACCAGATGGGGTAATGATCTGGGCGTGGGAAGAGAAGCCGTTGCAGGTGATTCTCTGGCTACGATTAGATAGATAATGGAACCAGCTGAGAGCAGTCCCACCCAGCTGGACAACGGTGGAGAGGCTTTGGAGAAGGATAGAGAGTGGTCAACCATGTCAAAGGCTGCAGACACGTCAAGAAGGACGAGAAGGGATAGTTTGCCTTTGTCACAGACATAAAGGATGTTTGTGACTTTGATGAGAACCATTTTGATACTGTGGTAGGTGCAGAAACTGGATTGGAGGGATTCAAACATGGAGTTGCAGGAAAGATAGGCACGGATTTGGGAGGCGACAAAGCGTTCAGGGACTTTGGAGTGAAAAGTGAGGTTGTAGATGGGGTGGTAGTTTGTGAGGACGGAGGGGTCAAGGGTTGTTTTTTTGAGGAGGGGGTGATGACAACAAATTTGAGGGAGAGGGGGACTTTACCTGAGGAGAGAGAACCGTTAACAATGTCAGCTAATATGTCAGCCACAAAAGGAAGTTGGGTGGTCAGCAGTTTGGTGGGAATAGGATCAAGGGAGCAGGAAGTGGGTCTCATGGACAGGATGAGCTAGGAAAGATCATGAGGGGAGAGCGGAGAGAAACTGGAGAAAGATGTGAGGCCAGGGCTAGGGCAGAGGGGATGCTTGGAGGAAGTTTGGCCCGGTGGGTTCGGGGAAGGAAGGGAAGAGGCAGAGGCGGCCGAATGGATGGTCTCAATCTTCGAGACAAAGAAGTCTGTGAGCTCCTCACACATTATCAGAGGTGAGAGTAGAGACTGGGGAGAGGGATTTAAAAAGACAGCTAGCAATAGAGAATAGAATCCGTGGTTTATCTTTACATTCCAGCATGATTCTGAAGTAGTGAGCAATTTTGGCAGACGAGAGCAGGATCCAATAGTGCCAGATCCGACAGTGAATGACTAGACCAGTTGTCCACCATATCCGTCCAAGTCTGCGTCCCTTGGACGTGAGGGAGCGAAGATCAGGGCTGTACCAGGGGGAACGGCCAGAGAGATTCATTGTTTTAAAGGGACCAGGGCATCAAAGGTGCTGGTGAGGGTGTGATTGAGCAGATCGGTAGCTGCAGAAATATCTTGGTGAATGGAGGGCCAAAGGCTGGACAGTTGGCAGTCGATAAGTGCAGTTGTAAGGGAGTCAGGAGAGAGTTTTTTCCAGGGGTGGACACAGAAGCAAGTAGGGAAGGGGGATGTGGGCGGAGAGTGATACGAGAAAGTAGTCAGAGATGGCCTTAACTGCGATTGACACGATGGAAGTAGCGAGGCCACGAGAGATGGTAAGATCGAGAGGGTGGCCGTGAATATGAGCTGGAGAGTTTACATGGAGGAAGAGATTAAGGGAGGATAGAAGGCTAGTGAACTCAAAGGAGGGAGAGCATGATGAATTGCACAAGTTACACAAAATGCACAAATTGCACCCCATGGGAGGTTTGCATTCCGTTGAATGGTTCCATTTTATTTTTAATAATTATACTGCAGCAATTCATTCACTAATGGTCCAGTTTCTGAATCAACCTGAGCAAACAGAGATTGACTGGCTGGTTAAATGTAAACAAGCCTGGAAATAACAAGTAGGTCACAGGAAAAAACGTGATACTGCAGTTCAACATTCTTGATGTGAAATCACACGTAGACCCAGGAGAAATGACTTGTAGATTTAGAAATAATTTACCATTCATGTTGGAAATGATTAATAAGCTATTAATAACTAAATTAGCAGAATGTACAGAATCTCACACTACACCAGGACATTTCAAAAATGAATGATGTTTAAAGACAAAATTAACTAGGACAAAACTAGACAAAAAAAGGAAGCTTTTGTACAGATATGAATTCAGTAAGTGACGCCCCAGTTATAATTCCGAATGAATTGTTATCAAATTCTACTGAAAAAATATGAATTGTAATAAGGTTTAACAGATCTATGTTAAAGGAGATTTTCTTGGGTCTGCACCGGATCATCTGTGAGGTGAAAATATCCAAACGTCAGTGGATCAGAGCGCTGCCTTATAAAGGAACACACCTGATGTTTCTTCATTTCTCTCCATCATGGAAAAGTTGCACTAGAGTCAAACATGCAGAAAACAAAATTGTATTTATACAGTATTTATATGTCCTCAGGACTTCTCAAAAGCTGGAATTTTCTGAGGTAAGAGTGGATGGGTTGGAGGCGTGGCGGGGGAAGTGAAAGGTAACAAAATGTGAACCCGACCCCAACCCGCCCACTTTCACCTTTTACTCAGGCGAGACAGGGGCGGGCTGCCAACTCACTGCCAAGAGGCGGATTGGCAATTTAAATATTATAATGAGGCCTGACGCCTCTACTAAAACTTGCTTTGCAGGTTTTACTGCAGGCAGCCGGAGGTCGCGGGATGTGGGATTCCCGGTGGCTGCAATGTGGCGGCCGTAGGCTTGGGGAGCAATGCTTGGGGCCGGGAGGAGCAGGAGAGCAGGAGCCCCTCTAGGGGATGCCCCCCCCCCCCCGGGCTTGGACCCTCACCATCTTAGGCCAAGCCTGTCAAACAGTCTGACTTCGGGCCAGGAAACCCACCCCTGACGTCGCACACACGCTGTGGAGTTTCTCCACAGCATTCCAGGAAACCCAAAATTCCTGGATTTCCCGCTATTTCCTGGGTCCCCCTGCACCATGTGAAATCCAGCCCAAAGTGTTTCCAAACCAAAGTGTAGTCACTGATATTTTAATAGGCAAACATGGTAGTCTATTTGTGCACATCAAGTTCCTACAAACAATGAAATAAATAACCAGTTCATTGTTTTTGGTGGTGTTCGTTGAAGGATAAATGTTGGCCAGGACAATGAGAAAACTCACTGCTCTTCTTTAAATCATGCCATAATGTCTTGAAAATCTACCTCAGCTGGCAAATAGAGTCTTGTTTTAACAGTCTCATCAGAAAGATGGCACCTCCGTCAATTCAGCATTCCCTCAGTATTGCACAGAAGTGTCAGCTTAGATTATGTGCTTAAATCCTACATTTGGGCTTGAAGCCATAACTTTCTGATCCAAAGGTCAGAGCACTACTATTGAGTCAAGTTAATAGGCCTGAGTGAGCCTGACACAGATAAGCCAGACTAGTTAATAGGCCTGAGTGAGCCTGACACAGATAAGCCAGACTAGTTAATAGGCCTGAGTGAGCCTGACACTGATAAGCCAGACTAGTTAATAGGTCTGAGTGAGCCTGACACTGATAAGCCAGACTAGTTAATAGGCCTGAGTGAGCCTGACACAGATAAGCCAGACTAGTTAATAGGCCTGAGTGAGCCTGACACTGATAAGCCAGACTAGTTAATAGGCCTGAGTGAGCCTGACACTGATAAGCCAGACTAGTTAATAGGCCTGAGTGAGCCTGACACAGATAAGCCAGACTAGTTAATAGGCCTGAGTGAGCCTGACACTGATAAGCCAGACTAGTTGGCATGCAGAAATGTTGTCCAAACATTTTTTTTAAAAGAAAGGGCATTTTTGCGCTGCTTAATTAGTCACGCTAACATGCAGGCATTTGAAATATTGCCAATCTGTCACAAATGTTTACTCGGCACGTACTTAGGGCTAGTGAGAACACACAGTTGTAGGAATTGGACCAGGCCCTGAAGGTATTTACTTGGAGATATCCTCTGGAATGGGGTGGGTGTTCGTTGTGCCTTCCCTCTTGCAGCCTGACATATGAAAAGGAGGCACAACCGGGGAAATGGCATTATGAGCCAGAATTCCTGCTGTTCTCAGCTCCTGTGCCCCAAATGTACTGAACAATGGCAAGATGATAGTATTCAATACATTGCAGCAATGTACGTGAGTTTCACAGGAGTGCTTCATGGTTTTCATTGGCTGAATAATGGCTTTTAAAGCTGGATTTTAAGTTTGATTCTCTCCTTTATCCCTTTTTTATTTATTCGTTCATGGAATGTGGGTGTCGCGGACAAGGCCAGCATTTATTGCCGAACCCTAATTGGCTTTGAGAAAGTGGTGATGAGCTGCCTTCTTGAACCAGTGTTCTTGGTAGCAGTTTGGTACAACTGAGGGGCTTGTTAGGTTATTTCAGAGGGCAGTTAAGAGTCAACCACATTTCTGTGGGTCTGGAGTCACATATAGGCCAGACCAGGTAAGGACGGCAGATTTCCTTCCCTAAAGGACATTAGTGAACCAGTTGGGTTTTTACGACAATCTGGTAGTTTCATGGTCATCCTTACTGATGCTAGTTTTTTATTCCAAATTTATTTAATTAACTAAATTTAAATTCCCCAGCTTCGTGGTGGGATTTGAACACCTGTCTCCAGATTAGCCCAGTAACATAACCACGATGTTACCGTTCCGATTTGTTCCCATTTATCCCTTGATGAATATGATCCATACAAGCCATTTATGGAAGGTAACTGTTATGTCTGTAATGTACTTATGAATGACTCCACGAGGCAATGTGTTGTATTCAAACTGTAGTGACCTTGGTCCTTTATTTGTAAATCCAGAGTGAGGCACAAGCATGGTGGGCAGCCTTTTATACTGGGCCCTGCACACCTATGCAGGTGACCCTCAGGTCTCCCATCACAGTGCCCTTTGGTGGACAGCCTCTGCCACAGGGGCAGGAAACCCCGGTCTACTCCAGTTGCACCCTCTAGTGGTGCCAGCATAGTATATACACAGTGTATACCTTATTGATAGTACATCAGGTAAGAAGTTTCCATCTTATGCAACTATACAGTGACTACACAGAGAGTATACCTATAGTCTGCATATATAACATCACTCTCCCAATAGCTAATGTAATGCCTCTGTTTAAAAAAGGGGGCAGACAAAAGGCAGGTAACTATAGGCCGGTTAGTTTAACATCTGTAGTGGGGAAAATGCTTGAAGCTATCATTAAGGAAGAAATAGCAGAACATCTAGATAGGAATAGTGCAATCAAGCAGACACAACATGGATTCATGAAGGGGAAATCATGTTTAACTAATTTACTGGAATTCTTTGAGGATATAACGAGCATGGTGGATAGAGGTGTACCGATGGATGTGGTGTATTTAGATTTCCAAAAGGCATTCGATAAGGTGCCACACAAAACGTTACTGCAGAAGATAAAGGTACGCGGAGTCAGAGGAAATATATTAGCATGGATAGAGAATTGGCTGGCTAACAGAAAGCAGAGAGTCAGGATAAATGGGTCCTTTTCGGGTTGGAAATCGGTGGTTAGTGGTATGCCACAGGGATCGCTGCTGGGACCACAACTGTTTACAATATACATAGATGACCTGGAAGAGGGGACAGAGTGTAGTGTAACAAAATTTGCAGATGACACAAAGATTAGTGGGAAAGCGGGTTGTGTAGAGGTCACAGAGAGGCTGCAAAGAGATTTAGATAGGTTAAGCGAATGGGCTAAGGTTTGGCAGATGGAATACAATGTCGGAAAATGTGAGGTCAGCCACCTTGGAAAAAAAAACAGTAAAAGGGAATATTATTTGAATGGGGAGAAATTCCAACATGCTGCAGTGCAGAGGGACCTGGGGATCCTTGTGCATGAATCCCAAAAAGTTAGTTTGCAGGTACAGCAGGTAATCAGGAAGGCGAATGGAATGTTGGCCTTCATTGCGAGAGGGATGGAGTACAAAAGCAGGGAGGTCCTCCTGCAACTGTACAGGGTATTGGTGAGGCCGCACCTGGAGTACTGCGTGCAGTTTTGGTCACCTTACTTAAGGAAGGATATATTAGCTTTGGAGGGGGGTACAGAGACAATTCACTAGGCTCATTCCGGAGATGAGGGGGTTACCTTATGATGATAGATTGAGCAGACTGGGTCTTTACTCATTGGAGTTCAGAAGGATGAGAGGTGATCTTATAGAAACATTTAAAATCATGAAAGGGATTGACAAGATAGAGGCAGAGAGGTTGTTTCCACTGGTCGGGGAGACTAGAACTAGGGGGCACAGCCTCAAAATACAGGGGAGCCAATTTAAAGCCGAGTTGAGAAGGAATTTCTTCTCCCAGAGGGTTGTGAATCTGTGGAATTCTCTGCCCAGGGAAGCAGTTGAGGCTAGCTCATTGAATGTATTCAAATCACAGATAGATAGATTTTTAACCAATAAGGAAATTAAGGGTTATGGGGAGCGGGCGGGTAAGTGGAGCTGAGTCCACGGCCAGATCAGCCATGATCTTGTTGAGTGGCGGAGCAGGCTCGAGGGGCTAGATGGCCTACTCCTGTTCCTAATTCCTATGTTCTTATGTTTGTTCTCCCCCAAGTCCTTTGTGCCAATTACCTTTGCACTATGTGCTCTGGCTTAGCTCTCCCCAAACTTACGTGCCAATAGCCCTTGCACCTTGGCTGTGCTTTGGCTTGACTCTCTCCCTATTAACCCCCAAGTCCTTTTGCCACAACGTTGGGTAGTGGTTACCAGTCTGGATGGTTCGATGATGCAGTGGAGGTTCCAGTGGGTTCTGGGTGTGATCCATGTGTGTGTCCATGGCTACATACATCCATTTCCCCCCCAGCCCCCCACAGCGAGATCATGTAGCAAGCCCGTTACATTAACATACAGATCAGACACAGTGCAAGAACAAAGGAAGTAACATTTTGTATCGTGACACCTTGGTTCAGTGATTTACATTCATTACGTTTTACGGTTGTGCACCAGGATTGGGTAGATTGCGTTCATGGTTCAGTCATGGTAAGTACTGAGGTAGCAGTACAGGTATGCGAGGACACAGGTTCCAGAGCAACCGGTCGGGATCCTAGTTGTCTGATAGCGGCGCTGCGCCCTCTGCTAGCAGGGTGGGCTTGGTTCACTCACCTAGCCAGGACTCAGGGCCTTTGCCATTGCCTAGTGTTGGGCAGAGCCACAGATGTGTGCAGCCTCCCTGTCCTCCTTTGAGGGCTGCAGAATCTTCTGCCTGCTCTCCAACGATGTTGGGAGCCTGGCTGTTGCAGGTCCCGTTTGGGGAACTCGTTGGTTCTGACCTTTCGCTCCCGGACATGGCCGAGGTAGTGACTGGGTCTGGGGGCTGCACCGTCTCCACCCGGGTGGTGGGCAATGGCGGTCGACTGCACGTATTGGCGCCGTTTTCATTTCCAGGTCCGTGGCAAATAATACCATCAGATGCCTGCAGCATGGGATAGACCTGGGGCAGGGTATCAGGATCAGTGCCTTTACCCTCCCGAATTTGCTAGCTTGCTACTTTTGGGGACATTCTATTCCCGCCATCTCGCAACAACATTTGTTCTTTACATTAGGACTGGTACCGACATCTCGCAACAACATTCTGTTCACAATCTTAATCGGTTCATTACATTGATTGCCATGCATACAATGTCTCTTTAAGTTCAGTTGGTTGTAGGTCTCCTTTAAGAGAACCCTGCTGGCTCCCGCGATTCTGCTGGAAGAGTGCCTGTGAATTCGATCTTCCTCCCCAGGAGTCCTGCCGCTGGAGCTGGGAAGGTACTTTTAGGTCATTCCAGTCGGATCATTGCCAGGCAGTTGTGATGGACAGTCTGTGCCTCAGGTGCTGCGCTGGTCTGTTCTCTGGTGCCTGGCTCAAGCGAACGTGAGGTTTTGCTCTGCCTCCGAGCATGGGGGACATCGATTGTTGGAGTGAAGAGGTCTTCCTATTTCCACTGGATCTTCCCCATCCACCTTCTTCTGAATAGCGTTGGACCATCACCTGCAACAATCCACGGAGGTAACTTATGCACCATGCCATTATGGATTACACTTACATCCACACTACCAAGGACTGGGATCGGCTCCTTGGTGTAGGTGTGCAACTTTTCCTGTACTGGAACCAGCTCGGGTCGTTTTTTGTTCCATGGCCTCTCAAAGGCATCCTGGCTCATCACTGACTGGCTCGCTCCCGTGTCCACTTCCATGAAGACTGGAACGCCGTTTATCTCAACTTCCATCTTCACTGGAGGACAATCGGTGATGCAGGTATACACTCCATACACTTCTTCTTGGGGCTGAGCTGCCTCTCTGGCCAAATCATCATACTCCCCGCTGGATTCAAAGTCATCTACCGACTCCTCTGCTAGGCGGTGAGTCGTATTTCTTTTACACATACGCTGGAGGTGGCCCTTCATGTTATAGGCTTTGCATATGTGCTCAGCAAACTGACACTGGTGAGCCCTATGGTTTCCTCCACAACGCCAGCATGGTGATACTCGATTAGCACCCCTTGGCGGACTCTGAGTTCTGGAACCCTGAGGTCTGTGCTCTTTGCTCTGGGCAGAGCCACGTTCTACAGTCTTGCCTGTGAAAGGCATCATTCTGTGTACAGTACTTGCTGGGTTTGAGTCCACAGAATGAATAATTTGCTTGGTGCTGCAGGTCATGCACACCAGACTGATGTTGATGGCCTTCTGCACGTTGACTGTGGTGTCGGCAGATAATAGCTTGTGAAGGAGGCCCTCGCGGCCAGTTCCCATAATGAAGATGTCTCGCAATGCTTCGTTGAGGTGCGTGCCGAAATCACACGGTGCCGCAAGTCTCCTGAGGTCGGCAGCATATTTTGCAATCTCCTGGCCCTCAGGTCTGCGGTGAGTGTAGAATCTGTACCTGGCCATGAGGATGCTCAGTTTTGGTTTTAGTTAGTCGCAAATTAGTTCAGTCAGTTCATCATATGTCTTATCCTTGGCCTTCGTGGGTGCCAGCAAATCCCTGTCGAGGCAGTAGACCTCGGGCCCACAACTGGTCAGCAGTATAACCTTGCGCTTCTCCGCCAATGTGGCCGTCTCCCCTGCCAGATCATTTGGCACAAAATATTGCTCGAATCTTTCCATGAAGGCATCCCAATCATCACCCTCTGTGAAGTCTTTTAGTGTGCCAAAGGTAGCCATAATCGCACGAAAGACGGGGTTGGACAAACTGGATGCGAGGAGGATGTTTCCCCTGGCTGGCAAGTCTAGAACAAGGGGTCACAGTCTCAGGATACGGGGTAGGAAATTTAGGACTGAGATGAGGAGAAATTTCTTCACTCAGAAGGTGGCGAACCTGTGAAATTCTCTACCACAGAAGGCTGTGGAGGCCAAGTCACTGAATATATTTAAGAAATGAGATAGATTTCTAGACACAAAAGGCATCAAGGGGTATGGGGATAAAGCGGGAATATGGTGTCGAGATAGAGGATCAGCCATGATCATCCTCACACAGCTACCACCATGAGCGGGGGTACTCATTACATCGGGAGCAAAATCAGCCTCATCTCCAAGGCGGAGATCCGATATGAAGGGATTCTGTACACCATCGACACCGAGAACTTCACCGTCGCTTTAGCCAAAGGAACAGCGAGTGATTGTGGAGTGACGTGATTGGGGCCCAGGAGAGGCATGAGTTCGGGGCCCAGAAGAGGCGAGGGCCCAGAGGCAGCACGGTCCAGTCCACATTGCACTATGTGTGCGCACTAGGTCCATGCAGCAGAGCTGGTCTCCAGTCGTCTTGGGTAATCCTTGCCACTGGACCAAGACCTAGCTCTGTCAAGCCCGTGTGGTGGCTGGTGTACAACGGCCACCACACGTTAAAAAAATCCACGCATAGGCATCTTCCACCCTTCAACATGTAGTTCGAGACCTGGAATATTAGGTCCTTCATTGAAACACCTGTGCACTCATCCCTTTTTGGTGTGGAAGCAAGTCATCCTCTACACAAGGGACCGCCTATGATGATGATGAATGGTGGTGCAGACTCAAAGAGCCAAATGTCCTACTACTGCTGCTATTTTCTATGTTTCTAAATACTGTTCAATTGTTCTGCTGTTCAATTAAATATTTTTGCACCAAAACGAATAGTCTACATAAAATTGGCGCAAGCACCACTGCTCAAGAAATTCTGAAAAATGCTGATTTGCAGCCCAGGAAGAAACTGGTGCCGGTCCTGCTCTCCCAATTCAAAGATCCCTCTCTTGGGACAAAAATACTTGAATCAGCACGTTAGTTTAGTGAAGTGAATAATAGCCACAATTCAAAAAGTTAACCATTCACTAACATTCTGTGAATTAGTTGGAATATTATTCTGCACACCAAACTATACAAATGTGCTAATTTTTTTATTGCAGATTGTGATTGTAGGATTTTTCATTAATGCTGTTAGAATTATTAACATAGTTGTAGGAATGTAAATCATGATTAAATTGTAGCAAATTAAATTTTAGTGAATTGATATGATGCCTTAGACATTAATGTCCCAAATGCTATGTAACATTTCCATTATCCAAAAAACAACAAATTTTAATTCAGTTTAAAAAAATATTCTTCACTTTAGTTTATTTTTCTCAATGTTTGCTGCTGCCCATTATAGATGTTTCTCCACAGGGGTGGTGGGAATGGTCTGAGGTGCAGGCTCCTCTATAACTGTTATCAATGCACTTTGATCATACAGTAAGAAACATGCTATGAGAGATTTTATAATAGAATCCTTTAACAAGCACTCTTAAGTGCCCAACCATGAATTGACTAAACTTTTACAATGTGAGGAGAGATAACAACCTTGGATTTCAATTCATGATTTTTAGTTGGGAGTCAAACATTCAACCACTGATATGTTTATTACTCTGTCTTAAAATTCTCAGTTTGAAAAAAGATTTTTATTATAGAACAAAATGTAAAAACAGGTTAATAACAGTCTTAACAAATGATAAGTCCCAATCAATTTTATCTTTAGATAGAATTATTAGAAAGATCAAGGAAAATCCATCAAGTACAGTTATAGGTGTCAAATTTTTCTCAAGACATAATTGGAGCTTTCAATACTTTAATGTCTATGGTGAATGCATCAGTAAGCTAAGGATTGCTAAAACAAGCACTACTAGATTGACAAAGGGCTGAAGGCAAGCATGCAAGAAATAACACGGTACTCCGATAAGAGAGTTACCATAAATCTCATTGTGGCTTTTATGTGCAGAATTCATTTGTATATGAAGTGACAGCCTAATGAGAAAAACCCTCCATTAAAAATCCGTTTTTAAATTCATCAGTGCTTATCCTGAATCATTTACATGAAGTAGTTTTATACCACGTATGCTGTGAGTCTCATTGCAGCTAGCCCATTCCAACTTGAATGTGTTGCAGATTAGTGTGCCTTGTTATATACAATAGGAGTCACAATGCACTTAAAAGATTACTTCAGTGAGAATATGTAATATTCATGACTGCAAACTGCCTTTGTTCTGTCATTCATGTTGATACGTCCTTACTATACAGTATAAATGCACACGAGGCCCATGCTTGAGAGAAGGTCAGTCTGTGACGTGTCCTTTATTCCTTAGCACTCAAGTCATGAAGGTGGGTGGAGCTTCCCCTTTTATATCTGAAGGTCCAGGTTGGAAGTGTCTCCCACCTAGTGGTCATTGTTCTCACAGTGTACAACTTAGGTCAGATTATACATGGGTTACAATGCTGGTTGAATACATGACATCACCTCCCCCCCAAAAGTCTTATTGGGATCACAGGTTGAGTCTCTCTGATGGTTTACGCTCCCTTGTAGAGCGCCTGAGTTGGGGCTTCGGTTGTTGGGCGCTGGCCTGAGTTTCTGCTGTTTGTGGTGCCTCAGGCCTATCCAGACGGCCCACAGTGATTGGGCTCTCCTCCCTTTGGTTCCGGTGTGCGGTCACCTGTGGTGGAGTGAACTCTACATCGTGTTCTTCCTCTGCTTCTTCTATGGGGTTGCTGAACCTCCTTTTTGTTTGATCCACGTGTTTGCGGCAGATTTGTCCATTGGTAAGTTTAACTACCAGAATCCTATTTCCCTCTTTGGCAATCACAGTGCCTGCGAGCCATTTGGGCCCTGCAGCGTAGTTGAGGACAAAAACAGGGTCATTGACATCAATACATCACGCCCTCGCATTCCTGTCATGGTAGTCATATTGTGGCTGGCGCCTGCTCGCGACAATTTCTTTCATGGTGGGGTGTATAAGGGATAGCCGGGTTTTGAGCGTCCTTTTCATTAGCAGCTCTGCGGGTGGAACCCCTGTGAGCGAGTGTAGTCGGGATCTATAGGCCAACGGGAGGCGTGATAAGCGCCTTTGTAGGGAACCCCCATGGATTCTGAACATCCCCTGTTTGATTAGCTGAACTGCTCATTCTGCCTGGCCGTTTGAGGCCGGCTTGAACGGTGCCGTTCTGACATGGTTAATTCCATTGCCTGCCATGAAGTCCTGGAATTCAGTGCTTGTGAAGCACGAGCCATTGTCGCTGACCAAGACTTCTGGTAGACCGTGGGCGGCGAACATTGCCCGTAGACTTTCTACCATGGCAGAGGATGTGCTTGAATTTAAAATGTCACACTCGATCCATTTGGAGTAGGCGTCTACTACAACCAAAAACATTTTTCCCATGAAAGGACCTGCGTAGTCCACATGGATGCGTGACCATGGCTTGGCGGGCCAGGACCAGGGGCTAAGGGGGGCTTCCCTGGGCGCATTGCCCAGCTGGGCACACGTGTTGCACCTGCGAACAGAAAGTTCCAGATCTGCGTTTATCCCTGGCCACCAAACGTGTGAGCTGGCAATTGCCTTCATCGTGACAATGCCCGGGTGTGCATTGTGGAGTTCTCTGATGAACACCTCTCTGCCCATCTGGGGCATGACTACTCGGTTTCCCCACAGTAGGCAATCGGCCTGAATCGAGAGTTCATCCTTGCGCCTGAGAAATGGTTCAAATTCCTCAGGGCATGCCCCGTACGTGGCTGCCCAGTCCCCATTCAGGACATATTTCTTGACCAAAGACAGTAGCGGGTCTCTATTTGTCCAGACTTCGATCTGACGGGCTGTCACGGGTGAGCCTTCGCTTTCGAAAGCTTCAACAGCCATGACCATCTCAGCAGCATGCCCGGTAGCCCCCTCAGTGGTGGCTAGTGGGAGCCTGCTGAGTGCATCGGCGCAGTTTTCAGTACCCGGTCTGTGCCGAATTGTATAGTCATAGGCGGCTAACGTGAGTGCCCACCTCTGTATGCGGGCCGATGCGTTTGCATTTATGGCCTTGTTGTCGGCCAAAAAGGACGTTAGGGATTTGTGATCTGTCTCCAGCTCAAATTTCCTGCCAAGCAGGTACTGGTGCATTTTCTTTACCGCATATACACATGTGAGCGCCTCCTTTTCTACCATCCCATAACCCCTTTCTGCCTGGGACAGGCTCCTGGAGACATAAGCTACCGGCTGTAACTGACCTTTGACATTGACATGCTGCAACACACACCCGACACCATAGGACGACGCATCGCACGTTAACACAAGTTTCTTACATGGGTCGTATAGTGTTAACAGAGTGTTGGAACATAACAAATTGCATGCTCTATTAAAAGCCCTTTCCTGGCTGTCCCCCCAAACCCATTCGTGACCTTTGCGTAGGAGCACTAGCAGCGTGCTCAATTTGGGAAGAAAGTTACCAAAATAGTTCAGGAGCCCCAGGAACGAACGCAACTCTGGGTGCTCTCTGGATCGCTTCCGTCTTGGATGCAGTAGGATTGATCCCGCCTGCTGCTACCCTCATCCCCAGGAATTCTACCTCTGGAGCTAGGAAGACGCACTTCGCCTTTTTCAGTCGCACCCCTACCCAGTCCAGTCTGCGTAGCACCTCCTCCAGTTGTGGAGGTGTTCTTCAGTATCGTAACCCGTGATGAGGATGTCGTTCTGAAAAACCACCGTCCCCAGAATCGACTTGAGGAGGCTTTCCATATTTCGTTGGAAGATCGCGGCGGCCGAGCGAATCCCGAGCGGACATCTGTTGTACTCAAACAGCCCCTTGTGTGTCGTGATGGTGGTCAGCTTCTTTGACTCACTCGCCAGCTCCTGAGTCATGTAAGCTGAGGTCAGGTCCAATTTTGAAAAAAGTTTGCCACTGGATAGCGTCGCAAAGAGGTCCTCCATTCTCGGTAGCGGGTACTGGTCTTGGAGTGACACCCGATTGATGGTGGCCTTGTAATCACCACATATCCTGACCGACCCATCCGCCTTGAGCACCGGCACGATCGGACTCGCCCAGTCACAGAATTTGACTGGCGAGATGATGCCTTCCCTCAGCAGACGGTCCAATTCGCCTTCGATCTTTTCCCGCATCATGTACGGCACAGCTCTGGCCTTGTGGTGTACTGGCCTGGCATCCGGGTTTATGTGAATCACTACCTTGGCCCCCATGAAAGTGCCGATGCCGGGTTGAAATAATGAGTCAAATTTGTCCAGGATCTGTGAGCATGATACTCGCTCCACAGAGGAAGTTGCATTGACATCGCCCCATTTCCAGTTCATGACAGCAAGCCAACTCCTCCCCAGTAGTGCAGGACTGTCCCCTGGGACAATTCAGAGTGGCAACCTGTTCTCTGAATCTTTGTGGGTCACGACTACCGTGGCGCTGCCGAGCACCGGAATGATCTGCTTTGTGTAAGTCCGTAGCTGTGCGTCAATCGGTGATAATTTTGGCCTCCTGGCCTTGGACACCCACAACTTTTCGAACTGTTTGATACCCATCAGGGACTGGTTGGCCCCCATGTCTAGCTCCATTGATACTGGGATGCCATTGAGGAGCACTTTCATCATTATCGGTGGCGTCCTGGTGTATGAACTGTTACGTGCTCCACATGAACTCGCTGAACTTCAGCTTCCAGCGATTTCCCCCAGTATTCATTTCTGCAGGTATTTTGCTCATCTCTGCAAAATCCGTCTGAGTGTGTGCCTCCACGCTTCCAACTTGAACTGCTGTTGGAAACAAAAGGTCCCTTGCCAGTCGATCGTCCCTGACTGCCCCTGTGACTGTCCTTGAGTGCGCCATTAACAGGTGTCGATGGCCCCATTACTGGCCGCATTGTCCCTTGCAATGGCGTGAATCGCCGTTCAGCTTGCCATTGTCTCTGTCGAACTCCCCCTCTGGGTTCGACTACATGTTGGGGCATGCCCGACTGCCCTTGTCTGCCTGGAGAACTGTGTGCTGCTTTAACAATGTTGAATCTCTGTCCCAACCATTCCTTAACACAGTACCTCTCATGTGTTCTGCTTGTGGCCATGCTCAGGTGGTTTAAATCCCAGTTTCTCGTCGCCATTGATACGTCCTTACTGTACAGTATAAATGCACACGAGGCCCATGCTTGAGAGAAGGTCAGTCTGTGACCTGTCCTTTATTCCTTAGCACTCAAGTCATGAAGGTGGGTGGAGCTTCCCCTTTTATACCTGAAGGTCCAGGTTAGGAGTATCTCCCACCTAGTGGTCATTGTTCTCACAGTGTACAACTTTGGTCAGATTATACATGGGTTACAATATTGGTTGAATACATGACACATGTAACTGTCATTGTTGTAAAAGGTAATACCACAGAGAAACTGATTTCAAATTTATCAAGCAATGATCAACACATATCTGAATACACATTTAGTGTCTGTATTGTGATTATTACAGTATAGCAATAACATTAGTGCAGCAAAACCTTAAGTTCTTTCAAATCTGTAAAAATATCATGGCCTAAAAATTTTATGATGTCACGGCTGTTTTTCACGTGCAAAATGGGCGCCTAAGCATTAAAAATGGCAGACATGGTGCCTACGTTCAATACGAGCCGGAAGTAGGCCACCCAACATATAGGATCAGGCTGCTCCAAAGGTATCCAAGGCGCATGGCAGAACTATTAAAAGGGCTAATCAAAATATTTAAATAAGGGTCCTACATTTGTTAAATAAGGCCCTCTAAATGAGGGGGAACACCTACATCCTCTTTCCAATGGATAGAGCCAAGCAAAACGAGTGAGCACATTGCAGCCTTCTTTAAAGTCCTTCATCATCATATGCAGTCCCTCGAAATTGAGGAAGACTTGCTTCCACTCTAAAAGTAAGTTCTTAGGTGACATAATATGGCAACCACAGTCTCTGTCACAGGTGGGACAGACAGTCGTTGAAGGAAAGGGTGGGTGGGACTGGTTTGCCGCCCGCTCCTTCCGCTGTCTGCGCCTGTTTTCTGCATGCTCTCGGCAATGAGACTTGAGGTGCTCAGCCCCCTCCCGGATGCACCTCCTCCACCTAGGGCAGTCTTTGGCCAGGTGTCGGTGGGGATGTTGCATTTTATCAAGGAGGCTTTGAGGGTGTTCTTGAAATGTTTCCTCTGCCCACCTTGGGCTCGCTTGTTGTGTAGGAGTTCCGAGTAGAGCGCTTGCCACCAAGCTCATGGTCTACAGGGCTGTAGTGATACCCGCCCTCCTGTATGGCTCAGAGACATGGACCATATACAGTAGACACCTCAAATCGCTGGAGAAATACCACCAACGATGTCTCCGCAAGATCCTGCAAATCCCCTGGGAGGACAGACGCACCAACCTCAGTGTCCACGATCAGATCAACAACCCCAGCATCGAAGCACTGACTACACTTGACCAGTCCCGTTGGGAGGGCCATATTGTTCGCATGCCTGACACAAGACTCCCAAAGCAAGCGCTCTACTCGTCACTCCTTTAAAGTCCAAGATGCTATAGACTGCACCCACATTGTCGTATGTGCTTTCCATCAGCTGCCTGGCATCTTTATCGATCAAAAAATGTTCCACTCTCTCAACATCCAGCTGGATTGCGACCACAGGCAGCCTATAATGCAGGTTTGTGCCTTGTTTCCTGGCAGAAGTCATGACTTATTCATCCTTTGCCAGTCCTCTGTGCCATCTTTATTCCAACCAGGTCATCAGGTTACAGGCTGGTAACTGGACAACAAGGGCTATCCTCTTCAGATTTGGCTCATGACTGTTGTCAGGAACTTGGGCACAGTTGCAGAGCTGGCCTTCAATGAGAGCCATTCCACCACCAGAAACCTCATCAACAGAACTTGTATTTATATAGCACCTATAACATAGTACAACATCTCAAGGAACTTCACAGGAGCATTATCAGATAAAAATTGACACTGAGCCAAAGAAGGAGACATTAGGATTGATGAGCAAAAGCTTGGTCAAAGAGGTAGGTGTGAAGAAGCATCTTAAAGGAGGACAGAGAGCAGGGGAGGCAGAGAGGTTTATGGAGAGAAACCCAGAGCAAAGGGACTTTAAAGCAGAAGGCAAAACCGTCAATGGTGGAGCGAAGGAAGTGGGGGTTGCACAAGAGACCAGAGTTGGAGGAACGCAGAGTTCTCGGAGGGTTGTAAGGCTGGAGAAGGCTACAGAGATATGGAGGGGCAAGGCCATGGAAGGATTTGAACCCGAGGATGAGAATTTTAAAATCGAGGCATTGCTGGACCGGAAGCCAACATAGGTCAGTGAGCAGAGAGATAATGGGTGAATGGGACGCTGCGAATTAGGATACAGGCAGCAGTATTTTAGCTGAGTTGCAGTTTATGGAGTGTGGAAGATAGGAGGTTGGCCAGGAGAGCATTAGTCGAGTCTGAAGGTGACGAATACATGGATGAGGATTTCAGCAGCAGGTGGGCTGAGGCAGGGGTGGAAACGGTCGATATTACGGTGGTGGAAGTAGGCGGTCTTTGCGATGGAGAGGATATGGGATTGGAAGTTCAGCTCAGGGTCAAAATAGATTCCGAAGTTACAACTAGTTTGATTCAACTGAGACAATGGCAGGGGCGAGGATTACAAATAGCCAATTGGTGTGCTCAAGCAACATTTCCATAGCCTGGAGCATTTGGGAGGAGCTTTGCAGTACACCCTGAACAGGTATCCAGATTGGTGATTGTCTGCTGCAAGATCCATAACTTTGTCATCATGAGTGAACAGGCCATACCACCACCTGGGAAGTAAGAAGTGCAGCAGGAGGAGGAGCATGAAGTGAAGGAAGAACAGGAATGGCATCGACCATCAGTGACCCTAACTGTCCAAACCCTCAGAAAGCAGCTCATTCAAGAGCACTTCACCTGAACCATCCATTCCATCCCTAATAGACCAACAGTTCCACAACCATTATCACTCCTGTTCAGATTACTACCTTTAGTCCAGCCTTAGGGGTCTTGCTCTCACTGCACTATAAATATAAAAACCAACATCAAATCCAGATCCAGAACAAAAAACAAGAGCAGGGAGTAAAACATTTTTCCTCATGTCTTCACTGGTTCTTTTGCCAATCATCTGTGCCCTCTTGCCAAACCTTCAGCCATTGCAAACAGTTTCTCTTTATTTAGTCTATCTAAATCCTTCATGATATTAAACACCTCTATCAAATCTCCTCTTAGCCTTATCTGCTCCAAGGTGAACTGTCCCAGCTTCTCCAGTCTATCCACATAACGGTATTCCCTATTCCCTGGAATTTTCTAGTAAGTCTTTTCTGTACCCTCTGGACACAATGCTCCAGCTAAGATCAAAATAGTGTTTTATATAGGTTTAGCATAACTTCCTGGCTTTTGTGGCCTATGCCTCTATTTATAATGCCCAGGATCCCATATACTTTATTAACTGCTTTGTTAACCTGTCCTGCCACCTTCAAAGATTTGTGCATAAGCACCCACAGGCCTCTCTGTTCTTCCACCAATTTTAAAATGGTACCATTTAGTATGTATAATCTCTCCTCATTCTTCCTACGAAAATGTATCGCCTCACACTTCTCTGCACTGAATTTCATCTGCCATGTGTCAATCGATTTCACCAGCCTATCTATGTCTTCTTGAAGTCTGTTGCTATCTCCCGCACTGTTTACAACACTTCCAAATTTCATGTCATCTGCAAATTTCGAAATTGTGGCCTGCACCCTAAAAATAGCTAATAGTGATCCGAGTACTGAACCTTAGGGAACTTCATTGTGTACCTCCGTCCAGTCCAAAATACAGCCATTCACCATAGCGAAATTGTACCTGATTGGATCGCACAATTTGAATTAAATGAAAATTTAGCGCTTGGCAAGATGGGCAGCTAAATGTCCTGGAATTGGGGTCTTTCAATGAAAAAAATCTGCAGGGCGGTATCAGAGGCGTAACTCGCTTCCGCAGGGCGGTAGCGGAGCGATAGAGGGGTGGAACCATGGCGCCATGCTCAGCACCGTGCTAATGACATCAACGTGACATGGACATGCCACTTCATGCTGACACATCACAACATCCTTCCCTTCTTTTAAAGGGGAGGGGCACTGCAAACTCTGTAGCCACTTTCCTGATGCCCACTGGGCCATCAGGGAGGGTTTCAGCCAGGCCAGTGGCCCGGCATCGAAGAGGGGGTACCGGGCTGCATGTTGATGGCCCAGCCGAACCCGAGGCCATCATTGTCGGCACTGTGGCTCAGTGGGTAGCACACTTATCTCTGAGTCAGAAGGTTGTGGGTTCAAGTTCAACTCCAGGGACTTGAGCACATCAATCTCGGCTGACATGCTAGTGCAGTGCTGAAGGGGCGCTGCACTGTCAGAGGTGCCGTCTTTCAGGTGAGACATTAAACCGAGGCTCCGTTTGCTCTCTCAGTTGGATGTAAAAGATCCCATGGCACTACTTCGAAGAAGAGCAAGGGAGTTGTCCCCGGTGTCCTGGCCAATATTTATCCCTCAATCAACATAACAAAAACAGTTCTGGTCATTATCACATTGCTGTTTGTGGGATCTTGCTGTGCGCAAATTGGCTGCTGTGTTTCCCACATTACAACAGTGACTACACTCCAAAAATACTTAATTGACTGTAAAGCGCTTGGAGATGTCCCGTGGTCATGAAAGGTGCATTATAACTGTCTTCCTTTCTTTCTTTCTTTCGAAATTTCTTTCATGTATGTATGCTTGGGGTTACTAGCCACCAGGTGGTGCCACTAGCAGAGGTCATTGGGCTGTAGGCACGTGTGTGCAGCCCAGGTATAAAAGGCAAGCCATCATGTAATGTAATCACTTTGGGCCCGAATAAAGCAGAGCCAGGTTTGTACCTGTGTTAGTTTACAGTATTCAGTCTATCAATTTATTACATACATAACATTTGGCGAGGAGGTAACTTAAGAATCTTCGCATGCAAAAAAATGAGCACAATTGGAATTCTGGAGAGATTTGTGGAGGGAGAGGACCGGGCAGATTTTGTAGCTCGCCTGGACCAGTACTTCGTGGCCAACAAAATGGAGGATCCCACTGACGCAGTTAGGCGCAGGATGGTCTTCCTCACGGTTTGTGGTCCAAAAATCTATGGACTCATAAAGAAGCTTCTCTCGCCTGCAGGTCCAACGGACAAGGATTATGAGGAATTGTGTGCTCTGGTACGTGACCATCTCAAACCAGAAGAAGGCATCAGCATCTCACGATATCGATTCTACACACACGTTCGTTCTGAGGGCCAGGATGTGACGGAATTCGTTGCCGACCTCAGACGTCTAGCTGGACCGTGTAAGTTCGAAAACGCATTGGGAGACATGCTGCGGGACTTCTTTGTAATCAGCATCAACCACGAGGTGATGCTGCGTAAGCTACTGGCGGCAGTGACGCTGGATTTGAGCAAGGCCATCAAGATTACCCAGGCATGCATGACGATGAACAAAAGTTTAAAGCAGATAACATCGAAAAATCGGAACTCGGCAAGTACTGTAAACAAGATTGTATCGTCGTTTGGCAGAGCTGCACATGGCAGGGCCTTCTCGACTGTGTATGCAAAACCTGTGGCTGCCCAAAGTCCGCCAACGGGAATGAATCCGATTTCACCGTGTTGGCATTGTGGGGGCAATCATCGGCCTCATCAGTGTCAGTTTAAACAGTACATTTGTAAAGGCTGTTCGAGACTGGGGCATCTCCAGCACATGTGTCCGCAACTGAGCAAGCGTGCTGCGACACACCATGTGGAGGATGATGACCAGTATAGCACGGATCCAGATATGCAATCCGAGATACCAGAGGAGGAAATGTATGGACTGTGTTCATTCCGAACAAAGAGCCAACTGATAATGATTAATGTGAAACTTAACGGTGTGCCGGTACCGATGGAATTGGACACGGGTGCGAGTCAATCAATAATGAGCCAGAGGACACATTCGACAAGCTGTGGGATACTAAGGCTATGAGGGCTAAGCTGTGTCCAGTCAATGCCAAGTTGCGTACGTACACTAAAGAACGGTGATTAGCAGTGCAGCAGTCAAGGTGTCGTATGATGGTGTGGTTCATGATTTACCCTTATGGATTGTTCCAGGTAATGGTCCAACGCTGCTCAGCAGGAATTGGCTAGAAAAAAATCAAATGGAATTGGAATGATATCAAAGCATTCCTATCGGAGGATGATACTCCATGTGCTTAAGTGCTGAGCAAGTTCCCCTCGCTGTTTGAACCAGGCATCGGCAATTTCACGGGAGCCAAAGTGCAGATCCACATGGACTCGGATGTAAGACCCGTCCATCATAAAGCTCGGGCGATTCCATACATGATGAGAGAGAAGGTCGAAATCGAACTGAACAGACTCCAGTGTGAAGGGTTCATATCACCGGTCAAATTTAACGAATGGGCCAGCCCCAATGTTCCTGTCTTGAAGAGTGATGGCGCTGTCAGGATTTGTGGAGACTACAAGGTTACGATCAACTGAGTTTCAAAACAGGATCAGTACCCGTTAGTGAAGGCTGATGACCTGTTTGCAACACAAGCTGGGGGTAGTCGTTCACTAAAATGGACCTGACGTCAGCCTACATGACACAGGAGCTGGTTGAGACGTTGAAGAAACTTACATGCATCAACACTCATAAAGGACTGTTTATCTACAACAGGTGTCCTTTCGGAATTCGCTTGGCTGCAGCCATATTTCAGAGGAACATGGAGAGTCTACTAAAGTCCGTCCCTAGAACCGTCGTGTTCCAAGATGACATCCTGGTCACAGGTCGTGACACCACCGAACATCTGAACAACCTGGAAGAGGTTCTACATCGTCTGGACAAAGTGGGACTCAGGCTGAAAGTTCGAAGTGTGTCTTCATGGAACCGGAAGTCCAATTCCTGAGGAGGAAAATTGCTGCTGACGGCATCAGGCTTACAGACTCGAAAACCAAGGCCATCAAAAATGCACCCAAGCCTCAGAATGTGATGGAGCTGCGTTCGTTTCTTGGTCTACTCAACCACTTCGGTAATTTCCTACCTAGATTGAGCACTTTATTAGAGCCACTGCACATGCTGCTAAGAAAAGGCGACAACTGGGTTTGGGGTGCGTCTCAAGATGGAGCTTTTGAGAAAGCTGCTAATCTGCTTTGCTCTAACAAGCTGGTGGTACATTATGATCCGTGTAAGTGTCTAGTATTGGCCTGTGATGCTTCGTCATATAGAGTTGGTTGCGTCCTCCAACAAGCTAATGAGTCGAGTAAACCACAACCTGTTGTGTATGATTCTAAAAGTTTGTCAAAGGCAGAAAGAGCCTACAGCATGGTAGAAAAAGAAGCATTAGCCTGTGTGTATGGGGTTAAAAAGATGCATCAGAACCTGTTTGGTCTTCGATTTGAACTGGAAACAGATCACAAACCACTCATTTCATTGTTTTCAGAAAACAAAGGTATCAATACCAATGCATCGTCCCGCATCCAGAAGTGGGCGCTGACATTATCTGCCTATGATTATGTCATTCACCATAGACCTGGCACTGGGAATTGTGCCGATGCATTGAACCTTCTGCCGTTGCCCACACTGGAGGTAGAGACACCACAACCTACAGACCTACTGTTAGTTATGGATGCTTTTGAAAGTGAAGGAACCCCTGTCACGGCTCAACAAGTTAAGACCTGGACCAGCCAGGACCCGATATTATCGGTTGTGAAACGCTGTGTCCTTAGTAGTGATTGTCTGTCATACCGAAGCAAATGGGTGATGAGACCAAATCTTACAACCGTCGCAAAGACGAACAATCCATTCAGTCAGATTGTTTACTGTGGGGTAATTGTGTTGTTATGCCTAAGAAAGGCAGAGAGAAATTTGTACACGATCTACATAGCCCTCATCCCGGTATTGTCATGATGAAAGCCATTGCCAGATCTCATGTATGATGGCCTGGAATTGACTCTGATCTGGAATCATGTGTGCTTCAGTGCAACACTTGCATGCAGCCAAGTAAAGCACCAGCAGAAACGCTGCTTAGTCTGTGGTCGTGGCCATCTAAACCACGGTCCAGGATCCACATCGACTTTGCAGGTCCCTTTCTGGGAAAGATGTTTTTAGTTATGGTGGATGCATATTCCAAGTGGATAGAGTGTATAATCATGTCATCGAGTACATCCACAGCTACCATTGAGAGCCTTCATGTCATGTTTGCCATTCATGGTCTGCCCGACATTATTGTAAGCAACAACAGACCTTGCTTCACTAGTCTGGAGCTTCAAGAGTTCATGAAACTCAATGATATCAAACATGTGAGGTCAGCACCATTCAAACCTGCATCTAATGGTCAAGCAGAGCGTGCTGTCCAAACCATCAAGCAGAGTATGAAACGTGTAACTCAACGTTCACTGCAGACTCGCTTGTCATGCATATTGCTTAGTTACAGGACAAGACCCCATACGTTTACCGGGGTCCCCCCTGCTGAACTATTGATGAAGAGAGGTCTCAAGACCAGGCTCTCTCTTGTCCACCCTGACTTGAACGATCATGTTGAATACAGACGTCAAAGTCAGCAGTAGTATCATGATCGCGCTGCTGTGACACCGAAATCTCTGTTAACGATCCTGTGTATGTATTAAATTATGGTCATGGTCCCAAGTGGATCACCGGTACTGTTACGGCCAAGGAGGGTAACAGAGTGTTTATCATCAAGCTCAAGAATGGGCAAACATGCAGGAAACATGTTGATCAGATAAAGCTGCGGCACACGGATGAACCGGAACAGTCTGAAGAAGACACAATCAGTGACCAACCAACCTACCCTCGGTCATCAGAGGACTCCGCTGTCATCAATGAATCTGGACTTTCAATCCCTGACATGGTCATTGCCACTCCCGTCAGATCGGCTACCTAGCCCCGAGTCATAACAGACTCAAAACGCTTGCCCAAGGCTGGAGTTGAACTGAGACGATCAACCTGGGAGCGGAAAGCCCCGGACCGTCTCAATTTGTAAAAAGACTGTTACTAATATCTTAAAGGGAGATATTGTCATGTATGTATGCGTGGGGTTACTAGCTCCAGGTGGAGCCATTGTTGGAGGTCATTGGGCTGTAGGCACGTGTGTGCAGCCCAGGTATAAAAGGCAAGCCATCTTGTAATGTAATCACTTTGGGCCCTAATTAAGCAGAGCCAGGTTTGTACCTGTGTTAGTTTAGTGTTCAGTCTATTGAGTTATTACATACATAACACTTTCTTTCTTTCTTTCATATTGTCATAAATGAAACTACATATTTCCAAAAGATTGGTTTGCATTTATTTTTTGTTATTGTTTTTACTAGCAGCACTATAACCTCCAAAAGAGCCTTCTGTCCCATTTGGCCTTCTCACTTGACACAAACTCCCAAAGGTCAGCCTGCAGTGTTCCAAAGATATGTTTGAGTGTGTGCTCATAGTGCAGGCTTCCCCCACTGCCAGGGTGATGAGAAAAAACAGTATAGCCATGGCTTTGCTCTCACTGTGCACTGCTATCTGTACTGCACTGGCAAGTATTTCGAAGTAGACACTAAATTGTAATCTTTAGTGTGTTGTAAAAGTCTGTTCACCATTCCAACATTCTCATTTATTACGGTAAACCAATCCTCTCAGCTTTACACAGGAGTGGGCAACCAGGATGCTGCTCATTATTTTATGATATGGCATTTACACATTTTGCCTTTTAAAATTGTGCTCTACAAAAAGTTAGGACTTGTGTTTCTGTCACTGTGGTGAAATGTAGTGTTATTTAGCAAAGACCATTACTGCAAACAGTTAGATTTCAGCTGTTGGTATTGTCTCAGCCACTAATAGTGACAAATCCAAGGGCCATTAACTAGTGTTCCTATGGCAACTACTTCTTAATTAACCTAGTAGCATTTCTTTGATAAACAATCCAGAGTATCGCTGTGGACTTACTGCAGCAAAAAAAAACCTATATATTTCTCCTCACCTCTTCTAAATTGCAAGCACATAGTGAATTTACAGGTTTTTTGTTTCAGATTAGCAGGTACTCAATCTTTCCATTGGAGACTAGAATGAGAGATTAGGCAATTTCACCAGCAGCAAAGCATATTCACTGCTGACCATTTTATGTGATCACAATAAAAGCAGCATCATTTTGTTACCATCACAAGAAGCCACCAATTAATTAAAATCTGCATTAGCAAGGCTATTTTCGATTAAAGAAAAATTACTGCATTCAAGCAAATACCAACATCGAAACAATTTCCATAAATACTAAGCTGATAACTGAACTATATAAACTAATACAAAAATCGAAAATTAATGCAAGTTATAACACAAGTAAAATCTTGCTTACTTAAAGCAAACTTTCTGGGCCCGAAATTACCCCTTTCTTTAAGGCCTGTTAACACCGCCATGGCTGTCGACTTTTCATGTAAAGACTGCCATTATCAAAATTCCGCACCAGCGGTATCCTGGCAGTGGCTCACTCCCCCCACTACCGCTCCTCTGCTGCCGATACATGCTAAGTGCGTCATCACAGTGCGCACCGCCAATGTCAAAATTCCACCGTGAAAATCTTCCTCCCATTGGGCGATGCCAAAATCTGCTTTTCCCCGATGGAGCAGTGAGGCTGTGGCCTTCTGAAATGGCGGTGCGGCTCCCATTAAAGAGGAGGACGCACTGCTGTTGCCGCCATGTTTCTTTTTGTCGGCCAACTATGATGTCGGACCGACAATTATGCCCCCCTCTGGCCTGGCAGAAACCCTCCCTGGTGACCCAGTGAACTGAACTTTAGAAATCGCGCAAGCTCTCCCCTTTACTTGAAGGGGAGAGCCGTGGTGACGCAGCGCCGTGATGACATCATCAGCGCTACGCTCCACCCCAACTTCTTCCCCTCGAGTGTACTCACCACCCCATTTCCGCCCCCATTATCAGTGACTTCCGGTCCGCCTGAAAAAAAACCAAAGAGCGGAATATCGCTCAAGAGGCCACCTCAAACACCGTGGCAATAAAAACACTAGAAATTGGGTGCATACGCCCTGTTTCGGGCGGGGAACAATTTCAGCCCCTCTGTGTTTGGGGATACACAATGACCAAAGAAATCTAAAATAAAATAATTCATGAATAAATAGTAAGGATAGAAAATACAAATGCTCGTCAATCATCTGTGGCATTGCACACAGGGAGTCAAGACCAGGCCTAGAAATGTATTGACGCCAAGCCTATTTAACAGTCTGGATTATGGGCCAGGTTATGGAGGTATTTGGAAATGAAGGCAAGAATTTTGACACCAACTTGTTGGGCATCAAAGAGCTGGTCAAGCTTAGCGAGGACAGATGTGATAGGAAAATGGGACTTTAAGTCATTGAGGACATGGGCGGCAACATTTTAAATGCGTTGTCACAAATGGAGGGTTGAAACATGGATCACAACAAAGCGAATGTTAGAGCAGTTGAGCCTTGAACTGATGAAAGAAAGAAAGAAAGAAAGAAAGAAAGAAAGAAAGAAAGAAAGAAAGAAAGAAAGAAAAAACCTACATTTATAGAGCACCTTTCATGTGCTGACGACTTCCCAACATGTTTCTCTAGGTGTAGCCATTGCTGCTATGTGGACAATTAGCAGTGTAGCTAGATCCCATAAACAGTAAATGAAATAATTGGCCACTTTGTTTTGGTGGTGTTGGTTGAGGGTCAAGTACTGCCAAGAACATCAGGAGACATTCTCAATTCACATCTGACAGACACCACCTCCGACCGTGCAGCACTTAGATCTGGGTGTGGGTCTTGAAACCACAACCTTCTGATTCAAAGGGGAGACTGTTAATCAGCTGAGCCAAACCGATAGCATAAAGGTGTGAACTCGGATCGGTGACAGTGAATGACAAGTAAGGCAGAGACAAGAATTCTTATGATGGTGGAAGAAAACAGTTCTGGAAATGGAGAAGATGTTGGGAGGAAGCTGGGCTCAGGATCCAGTAGCACACCAAGGTTTGGGCATTTCCTGACTTTTGAAATTTAGTCATTGTAATAACGTAGGAAAATACTGCCACCAATTTGCACACATAACATCCTGGCTGTCATGCTGAAGACTTATATTCCAGAACTAGCTGTGTCTCTAGATAAGCTGTTCCAGCACAGCTACAACACTGGCATCTACCCGACAATGTGGAAAACTGTCCAGGTATGTCCTGTCCACAAATCCAATCCAGCCAAATGCTGCCCCATCAGTCTACAGTCAATCATCAGGTGGGTGATGGAAGCTTCCATTGATGCTGTCGGGTGGCACTTGGTCACCTGTGGCCTGCTTCAGACCTCATTACAACCTTGGTCCAAACATGGATAAAAGAGCTGAATTCTAAAGGTGAGGTGAGAGTGACATCAAAGCAGGATTTGACCGAGTGTGGCATCAAGGAGCCCCAGTAAATTGAAGTCAATAGGAATCAGAAGGAAAACTCTCCACTGGTTGGAGTCATACCTAGCACAAAGGAAAATGATTGTTGGAGGCCAATCACCTCAGCCCCAGGACATCACTGCAGGAGTTCCTCAAGGCAATGTCCTAGGCCCAACCATCTCCAGCTGCTTCATCAATGACAGTCCCTCCATCATAAGGTCAGAAGTGGGAATGTTCACTGATGACTGCACAGTATTCAGTTTCATTTGCAACTCCTCAGATAATGAAGCAGTCCATGCCTGCATGCAGCAAGACCTGGATGATATTCAGGCTTAAGCTGATAAGTGGCAAGTAACACTCACAGCACACAAGTGCCAGGCAATGGTTATCTCCAGCAAAATAAAGTCTAACCATCGCCCCTTCATTCAACGGCATTATCATCGCGAATCTCCCACCATCAACATCCTGTGGAATCACCATTGACTAGAAACTTAGCTGGACCAGCCACATAAATACTGTGGCGACAAGAACAGGTCAGAGGTCGGGTATTCTACGGCAAATGTCTCACATCCTGATTCCCCAAAGCCTTTCTGAAATATAAAGCTCCCCCTAGTGGACTACTGCTCCACCTAGTGGACTACTGTGGTAATACAACTGCTCTTGCATTCATTAAAAGGGTCATGTGATTAGGTCACAGGACAAGTTCCTGTAGAGCCATCTTGTAGTCTGTGTGTTTGTGATGTCATATCACATTGGCAAACGAGGATAGGAATAATGGATTCCCTAGCTGAAATTTTTGTTGGTCGATGATCTCTGCCAGCCAACAGATATGCTTTGACAGTTTCTTTGTTTTGCAGCACAGCTAAAAATCCAAGGTAAATTTCAAGCACACTGTTGACATTGCCGGAGTCTAGCTGGCCACACCTATGGGAATAATAGGGTGCTTGGGTGAGGTCCATCATGACTGAGTGACTTTTGGAGTGTATGTATCATCAAAGTTCCCGATGATGAAAACCGTAGCCAGGTGGTGTTAGAAAGAAAACGGGCTGTTTTCTTGACTGAAGCAGGCCCCAAGGTATATGAAACCCTGAAAAATGTGCTTGTTCCCCTCAAGCCGAAGGGCACGCTACTGATGGAGATTCTAACCACAGCACTACAGTCCTGAGCCCCTGGAAATTGCTGAAAGTTATCGTTTTGAATTAAAAATGAATTAACTGATGAGAGTACTGTTGAGTACATTGTAGCATTAATAAAGCTATCCATTCACTGACATTTCAGAAATTTTCAGGACCGAGCTTTGCGTGACCGCTTTGTTTGTGGGATGAAAAATGAAGCAATCAGAAGGAAGTTGTTGACAACCCCTAACTTGACTTTTGATTTAGCTTGTCAGACAGCTATGTTGATGGATATGGCTGACCAATGCACTCCAGAATTTTGCGCCATTTCCAGTCAACAGACAACAGAGGTGAATCGCCTTCAAGTTAAAAGTGAAAGGCGGTTGAGACCCAAGGCCTCAGCAACTGGTCAAGGTAACGGCGCATTGAAGTCGTGCTATCGACGTTTGGCTCAACACATTGCTCAAAGTTGTCCATATGTGGAGGCAGAGTGTTTCTGCAAGAAAACAGGGCATTTTTAAAGGCATGCTGACTGAAAAATAAACCGATGTTCAATGTTAGAAGTAGAAATCGCCAGAGATTAGATATAGTATATCTCATATAGTATCTAAGATATAGTATATCAAAGTATACGTTGCAGGAACCAGGATACCCATGGAAACCGACACTGGTGCATCAGTGAGCGTAGTACCGGAATCGCTATATCTCGACAAGTTGAGTGATTTTCCACTGGAGAAATCAAAGATAGAGCTGCGAGGCTACTCAGGACTGCAAATCCCTGTGGTAGGTCATATCACCGTACCAGTGAATTACAAGGATCAGTTCCAGAGCTTGCCTCTCTTAGTAGTGTTGGAAGGCAAGTCTGCCTTACTCAGTAGAAATTGGTTGGGATCACTGAAGCTGGATTGGAATGAGTTTTTTCATGTTGAAACAAGATTTGCATCGAATGATGATGTCATCAAACAGTATCCAAAGGTGTTCCGTAAAACAGGCAGTCCAATCCAATTTTCAAGACGAGTGCCAGGGTACAGAAGGACGCAAGACCAGTTTACTGGAAGCCACGTCCCATACCATACATACTCAAGGAGAAAGTTGAGCAAGAACTTAAAAGACTAGAGCCTGAGAACATTATCTCTAAGATAGATCGAAGTAATTGGGCTACACCTATTGTTGTTGTAGTAGACACTACACACTGTACACTGCGAGCGACCATCAGCGGCAAGTCAGGGCCATAAAAGGAGCAGCGGCCCTGGATCAGCGTGGCGGCATGCCACTGCAAGGTACAGCGTGAGCTGGTGCAGGAGGGCGACGGCAGCCAACAGGGCAACTGAATTTGATGTCATCAAGGTCCAGATCACTGATTAGAGCGTGGGCAGGTACAGTAGAAGCGACGAGGTTGGGGCGCAGGAGTGGCGAGAGATTGTAGAGTGATGTGATCAGGGCCCAGGAGAGGCATGAGTTTGGGGCCCAGAAGGGGCGAGGGCTCAGATGCAACACGGACCAACCCACACTGCGATATGTGTGCGCACTGGGTCCGTGCAGCAGAGCTGGTCTCCAGTCGTCTTGGGTAACCCTTCCCACTAGACGAGACCTAGCTCTGTCAAGCCCATGTGATGGTTGGTGTGCAATGGCTACCAAACGTTAAAAATTCCATGCACAGGTGTCTTCCACCCTTCAGCATGTAGTTCAGGACCTGGAATATTAGGTCCTTCATTGAAACACCTGTGAACTTTTTGACGTGGAAGCAAATCATCCTCGATTCGAGGGACTGCCTATGATGCCTATGATGTGATGTGATGTACCTAAATCTGATGGTAAAGTAAGGTTGTGTGGTGATTATAAAGTAACTGTAAACCAAGTTCCAGAGGGCAATCTACCCAATATATTGCCAAATGTAGAAGATTTATTCACAACGCTGAAGGGTGGCCAGATCTTCTCAAAGATGGATCTCACAAATGCCTACTTGCAACTTGAACTAGATGAGGAGTCCAAGTCATGCTTAACTATAAATACTCATCTAGGCCTATATCAATTTAATAGGCTGCCATTTGAAGTGCCTTCTGCCCCTGTTATATTCCATGGGGTAATTAACCAGATTTTGCAAGGCATTGAATGGGTAGTATGTTATTTAGATGACATGTTCATTTCAGCACCAAACAGGCAAATCCATAGTAATGTATAGAATGAAGTCCTCAAATGGCTAGAGAAGCACAGAGTATGAGTGACTGCTCACAAGTGTGAGTTATTTCAAAACTCAGTGGAGTACTTAGGGCACAGAGTAGACAAAGATGGTTTACATCCAACCAAGGGAAACATAGAAACATAGAAGCATAGAAAATAGGTGCAGGAGTAGGCCATTCGGCCCTTCGAGCCTGCACCACCATTCAATATGATCATGGCTGATCATTCTACTTAGTACCCATTTCCTGCTTTCTCTCCATACTCCTTGATCCCTTTAGCCGTAAGGCCCTCTAACGCCACACAAGTGCCAGGCAATGACTATCTAAAACAATTGAGAGTCTAACCATCGCCCCTTGACATTCAACGGCATTACTATCGCTGAATACTCCACCATCAACATCCTGGGGATCACCATTGACCAGAAACTTAACTGGACCAGCCACATAAATACTGTGGCAACAAGAGCAGGTCAGAGGCTGGGTATTCTGCGATGAGTGTCTCACCTTGTGACTCGCCAAAGCCTTTCCACCACCTACAAGGCACAAGTCAGGAGTGCGATGGAATACTCTCCACTTGTCTGGATCAGTGCAACTCCAACAACACTCAAGAAACTCAACACCATCCAGGACAAAGCAGCCCGCTTGATTGGCACCCCATCCACCACATTAAACATTCATTTCGTCCATCATCGACGTACTGTGGCTGCAGTGTGTACCATCTACAAGATGCGCTGCAGCCGTCTTGGTTAATTATTGCCACTGGACCAAGACCTAGCTCCGTCAAGCCCGTGTGATGGCTGGTGTACAATGGCCACCACACATTAAAAAATCTACGCATAGGCATCTTCCACCCTTCAACATGTAGCTTAGGACCTGAAATATTAGCTCCTTCATTGAAACACCTGTGAACTCATCCCTTTTTGGCGTGGAAGCAAGTCATTCTCGATATGAGGGACCGCCTATAATGATGTTGAAGATGATGCACTGCAGCAACTCACCAAGGATTGTTCGGCAGTACCTCCCAAACCCAAAACCTCTACCACCTAGAAGGACAACGCCAGCAGGCGCATGGGAACACCACCACTTCCATGTTTCCCTCCAAGTCACACAACATCCTGACTTGGAAGTATAACGTTGTTCCTTCATCGTCGGTGGATCAAAATCCCACAACTCCCTCCCCAACAGCACTGTGGGAGTACCTTCACCACACGGACTGCAGCGGTTCAAGAAGGCGGCTCACCACCATCTTCTCAAGGGCAATTAGGGATGGGCAATAAATGCTAGTTTGGCCAGTGACGCCCACATCCCATGAACGAATTTTTAAAAAAGTATTTCCAGCATTTTCTGCTCTTATTTGCTTCAAACATAATTGACAGAGCTGCTGCCTTGTGGGCCTGCACTGGGAGCAGGCAAGGCAGGTTCTGCGGGACTCAAGTTAATGGCAGCAGAACCTACTGATCTGCAACTATTTTAGTTGTGAACATTAAACAAGTGCCCCCTGATTAAAGGGGAGGTCACACTCCAAAAACCTTTCAAGTGCCCCCTTGTTTTTTTTGATGGCACTAGAAATTCTACAAGTGCCCCCTGGCTAAAAGGGGTGGGGCACTAAAACCAACAAACATAGACAAATTAAACTTTAAACATTAAGGACCAAATTAAAGTTTGGTTGCCGGGGGCAGTGATGCACTCCAGTCCCTCCGGCGTCCACCTCTCACGGAAGGCCACGAGCGTACCGGTGGACACCGCATGCTCCATCTCCAGGGACACCCTGGCTCGGATGTAACCACAGAAGAGAGGCAGGTAGTCGGGCTGAACAACACCCTCGACCGCCCGCTGCCTGGACCGGCTTATGGCCCCCTTGGCCATGCCCAGGAGCAGTCCTACGAGGTGGCCTTCCGACCTTCCCGCTCCCCTCTGCACAGGATGCCCAAAGATCAGGAGTGTGGGACTGAAGTGCAACCAGAATTTGAGGAGCAGCCCCTTCAGATATTGGAAGAGAGGCTGCAACCTCGCACACTCAATATGCACATGGAACACAGACTCCTCTAGACTGCAGAAATTACAAGCGGTGTGGGAGCCCGTGAACCAACTTAAAAATTTATTGCACGGGACTGTTCCGTGCAACACCCTCCAGGCCAAGTCCCCAATAAATAGAGGGAGGACTCCTGCATAGAGAGCACTTCATTGAGGACCCCTGCCTCCTCCGGATGGCAAGATGGTGCACCATGGCGTGTCCGGACGGCAGACGAGGATGGCAACATGGAGGTTGTGCAAGAGCAGCCTGTAACAGGAATCCCCTCCGTGCAGAACTGAAAGGCACGGAGGGGATTTCCCAGAGGAGGCTCAAGTTGTATGAGAGACTTGTGAATCTCATGAAGTGGCAGATCAACATGGACCATCACAAGTGAAACGCTTGGTGAATCCAGGTCCATGTTATTGCATAAATTGTATAAATTCCTCACAACAAGATCAATCCCCTCCCTTACACAATCAGCAGAGTCGAGGTTCATCCCATGATGAGAACATAGCAACATATGAACATAATAAATAGGGCAATCAGTACCTCGAGCTTGCTCCGCCATTCCACAAGATCATGGCGGATTATCATCCCTTCATTTGGTTGCACCTGAGCTTCTGTATCATTTTGATGCACCTCAGTTTCTGTGTCATCTGTGCCTTGCACAATGCCAGAGGGGCCAGGAGATGGAGACACTGAGCTGCCTCTACTGACTCCCAGCAAGACAGCGACCATTTCCTCTTGCTCCGGTGCACCTTTCAATGTGCCGACATCACCGCCTGTCATGGCACACTCTTTGTCCATTGGTGCCGTTTTGGAAAGCTGGATGCAATCAGAAATGCACCCACTCCCAAGAATGTCACTGAACTTTGACCCTTTTTGGGTCTTTTGAACTATTATGGGAAGTTTCTATCACATTTGGCTGCAATGTTACATGCACTGAATGAGTTGAAAAAACAGGTCCATTGGAAGTGATCAGAAGAATGTGACACTGTGTAAAAGCCATGTAGTAGAGAGTACCATGTTAGTTCGCTATAATGTATCTAAGGAGATCAAGCTAGCATGTGATTCCTCTCCATATGGAATTGGAGCAGTGATCTCTCATGTACTACGTAGAGGGGAGGAGAGACCAATTGCTTTTTGCTTCATGCGCTCTCAGTGCTAGTGAGCATAATTATGCGCACATTGAAAGGGAAGCCTTGGCATTGATTTTTGGGGTCAAGAAGTTCCACAAATACTTGTATAGTTGTAAGTTTACCATCGTTACTGATCATAAGCCCCTGACAGCAATCCTCCATCCAAAGTCCCCAGTTCCAACATTAGCTGCAGCCTGAATGCAGAGTTGGGCTTTGATTTTGTCAGCATATACGTAAGACATTGAGTACAGACGATCAGCTGATCACAGTAATAATGATGCTATGTCCAGGTTGCCATCCCCATCACAAGTTACACCCAATAGGGAAGAAGTGTTCTATTTTTCATACATTGATGAACTGCCAGTCATAGCTGAAAAGATTGGTAGTGCAACCAAATGTGACCAAGTTATGCCAAAGCTGTATGATAGCAAATCGCTGGCCAAACCAGGTATCAGAGGAAGATATTCATCCATACTTCGTTTGTAGGAATGAATTATCAGTGGATAAAAATTGTATCATGTAGGATGCAAGAGTAGATATTCCAAATAAGTTCAGGTCCAAATTGTTAGGAGATCTTCATGTGCTTGACCAAGTGATTTGCACATAGTTACTTATGGTGGCCAGGTTTAGATAAAGATATAAAGTACGTCGTTAGTCAGTGTACAACATGTCAATCGGTAAGCAAGAAACCACCATCAGTACCATTACAGACATGGAAATGACCTCACGGGGTGTGGCAAAATTACATATAGATTTTGCTGAGCGAGAAGGACAACAATTGTTCATTATAATTGATAGTCATTCGAAGTAGGTACAGATGTTTCTGATGCGGAAAGTAACCAATAAAAGACGAGACAATTTGCGAAGATTGTTTCCTTCATATGGCCTCCCAGAAGAAATTGTGTCTGATAATGGGCTGTAATTTGGTTCAGAAGAATTTGCACAGTTCATGAGCAGAAATGGTGTGCAACATACCAAAGTTCCACCCTACCACCCTGCTTCAAATGGTATAGCAGAGAGCACAGTACAAATTGTAAAACATGCTCTCATCAAACAAATGTTGGATCCAAATCCAAAGAAATGGCCGTTGTCGTTGGATCACAAATTGACAAATTTTTTAATAACTTATCATAATATTCCTCATACATCATTCCCTCATCATCATCATCATAAGCAGTCCCTCGGAATCGAGGAAGACTTGCTTCCACTCCTGAAGTGCATTCTTTAGTGGCTGAACAGTCAAATACGAGAGCCACAGACTCTGTCACAGGTGGGAACTATTGGTAGAACACCAATAGAGTTGTTTCTCAAACGACAGCCATGAATCATATTCTCATTGTTAAAGCAAAACCTGGCACAGTCAGTAGAGGCAATTAAGACAGAAAGAGAATCATGATAGAGGTAGAGTAAGAGAGAGAAGTATAAAATTGAATCAGAAGGTTCGAGTGAAAAACCATCACCATAAATAAAGTGGTTACCAGGAAGATATGTGGCCCTCACACATATTTGGTCAAGATGTTTGATCATGGAACGGTTAGGTTTGTTCACATTGATCATATTTACCTACAAGGAATTGAAAGTTGGATTTTCTGATGAGTCAGATAGTCTTGTTACAAGTACGAGTAGCAAATCCTACATCAAATGTACTAGAAATAAGTCCAAGAGAAAGACAGAATTTAAGTCTGAGTCCAAATCAGGCAGCCAAACAGTCTGAAGTTGTAGAGAGTTCAAAATGTCGATCAAGAGTTGCCCTTGGAGAAAAATTCTCCTCAAGATCAGCTTAGAATGAGTCTAAGTTCGACACCAAGTTTGGAAAGTTCTGTTCGAGAGCGAAGGTATCCTTAACCAGTGGTTAAGTTTGATTTTTAAACCTGGGCGAGACTTTCGGCATCATTCCGCCCAATTACCGTCGACTTTACCACCCATTTACCACTGAGAAGCACTTTATCGCCTAAAACAGTGTTTAAATGGAAACTACCGCCCATTTGCCACCCATATACCGCCGGCGGTAAATTCGGCAGTCAATCACCACTGGCGGTAAGCGAAACCACCTGCCCATTTTTAAAAATTAAAATCTGCCGTTATTGCTCGTGTAGCGCCCAAAACAGTGTTTAAAATGGAAACTACTGCCCAATTACTGTCCAAATTACTGCCAGCCGCTAAATTCGGCAATTCGCCCAAATACCACCCAAATTACCACTCGCCCAAAAAAACGCTCATAAAAAGCTGCACTCACTTGACCTTAACCTAGCGGTATCGACGGCATGTTTTAAATTGGATGAACTTAATGAAAAGGCTACTTCAGGGCGCATTAAAGTAATTTGTGAGTGATTTTAAAGCTGTTTGAAAATCATGAACATTATCTGAGCACATTGTGATCAATTTAGAGTACATTTGTGGTTGGTTAAGGACAATTGAAGAATTTTGAAGACAGTTTAGGACATTTAAATGAATGGGGCCTGTAATTTCTCAGCCAATATTGCTGACTACTTACATGCTGCAGAATAGAGATGGAAGAAGGTTCATTGAAGAGCATTATGTGCCCAATCAAAGAGGTGGCAGACTGCTCAGGAGGAGCATTTACAGGGAGCACTGGTCAAACCTGCACCTGTCTGATACAATGTGTGTTAGAAGGTTGCGCTTCCGAAAGGAAGTCATCAGTGAGATATGCCAGCTGCTTAAGGGAGACCTGCAGCCTACCAGCACCATCAGGTCCATACTGCCCGTTGAGGTTAAGGTGGCTGCGGCACTTTCCTTCTGTGCATCGTGCCCCTTTCAAGCCTCAGTTGGAGACATTTGCTTCATCTCTCAGCATGCCACACAATACTGCATTCGCCAGATGACAGAAGTCTCATAGGATGGACTTTACAAACTTCCCTATGACCAGGGAGGCACAGCGTGAGAGGACTTTGGGTTTCTCGAGAATAGCAAACTTCCCCAAGGTCCAGGGTGCAATAGACTGAAAGCACATCGCCATGCGAGCACCTTTAGAGTAGTCAGAGGTATACCGTAACTGAAAGGGATTCCACCCTCTGAACGTGCAGCTCGGTGTCATGGCAAATAATCATGGCAGTAACTGCCAATTTTCCAGGGAGCTTTCATGATGCGCATATCTTGTGTGAGAGCACTGTCTCTGATCTTTTTAAGAGTCAGCCACAAGGTTAATGCTAGATGCTGGGTGACAAAGGATACAGCCTTGCCACCTGGCTCCTGACACCCCTCTCCGTAAGCCCCAGATAGATGCCGAGCATCGCTACAATCACAGCCATATAGCCACATGCAATATCGTCAAAGACAATTGGCATGCTGAAGCAGCACTTCAGATGCCTGGACCACTCTGGAGGCAGCCTATAATACCACCCTGAGCATTATGGTGTGCTACATGTTGCACAACTTAGCCATCACGAGGGGACAGGAATTGCCAGGTGCGAATGCCGATCCACCTCAGGAGAGAGGGGAGGCAGAAGAGGAGGAGCAGAAGGTCGAGGGCCTTGAGGAGGACAAGCAGCCTGGCAATGAACCCATGCCATCCCTACCCGCCCCCCCCCCCACCACACCACAGGAGAGGCCCCATGGAACTGCTGCGTCAGCAGCTCATAAATGAACACTTTACTTGAACGGTAACAGTTACGTTGCGTTTCATCCTTGCCTGGCCATTGTTTGCAACCCTTGTATTGATTGTTAACCTTCAGTTTTTAAAAGTGAGTGAGACACTGCACAAGAATTGTAAGTGTAATAACATTCTTTATAATTCAACAAAATTGCAAAAACCTTTTTTAGAAATTTATAATTAAATAATTGTTAAAGGAAAAAAGCAACATAATTTTAAATAAACAACCAATCAACTGAGATAAACATTGAAAACATTTAAATGAACTAGAAACACCATAACCCCCCCGCCCCCAACAATCAACAATATTTGAATAGCAATCAAAATAACGATAACACCCCCACCCCCTCCCCCCCCGCCCCACCACCCGGCAAAATTTCTACCTACGGCCACCGTTCCTCTGCCTCTACCCGCCCCTCCCGACCTTTACACACCCTTCTCCCTCCCATTGCCCCTGCCCCATGTCCTACCCATGCTTACTCCAAGGGATGCCTTGCAGCAGGGCACCTCGAGTGCTGCTGCTGCTGCTGTGGGGAAGTGACAGTGGCAGCGTCATTTCTTGGGATCCCGGAGAAGAGTCGGTATCCGAAGACCTGTCTCCAGAGTGCGAAGCAATTGCTTCCTCCTAACTCTCAGTCGCTCCCGGCATAGGTGGCAAGGCACCTTGGGGTGCAGTGTCATATACCGAGTCCATCGTTTGCCGCATGGAATCGGCAGAATCGGCGGTTCGCCGCATCACCGTAATCAGCTGCACCATGTCCTCCGAATGACGAGCTGAAAACATGGCAATGATGCCAGTTAACCCACCTATCGCTTGGAGGAGCTCTCGACCAATGTCAACATTCACCCTAGACAGTGAGACCATGTCCAGGTCGATGTCTGCCTGTCTTTGAGCTTGCCTTCCTCGCCAAATCAACCTCTGCGGATTCGGCGTAGGTACTGGACCACTTGGTGTGCCCTGCTGCAAGCCACTTGGTCCCGCTAATTCCTCAGAACCGAATCTTGCTGCAATGTTTGATTCGGTTGAGGAAGGTGTGGCCGCAAGTAGCTTGGACCCTTGAGTCCCCGAGTCCCACCCCCCCCTCCAGATGTTGTGTTGATGAGCTGGCTTGAGGCTCATCCAAACAATCCTCCTCCTCTGTGGTCTCCCCTCGAGTGGTGAGTACCACTTGCAGCAGCAACGCTCCAGGGGGCTCCAAAGGTCTCCGATGTGTCTGGGCAACTAGAAAATATAATACGAGAGGTTAGTAGAAGAGATGAGGAGGGCCATGGTGACATGTAAATGGTTATGCTCCGCAGGCATATGTAGGAGGAGCAACATTACTGCATGAGATATCAACGAGAGACGTTACATTTAATTAACATGAACAGCATGTACAGAAACTGCATGGCATTATAATAAGATTTCATGATTCCAACATTAATTACATTACATTACATAATTCATATGTTATACTCAAATAGCATTAAATAGCATTAAATTACTCGGGGGTTATACATGACTTAGATGCCGCCACAACCGGATCTGCACCACCACGGGTGGCAGAGCGGCCGTTGTTAGGGGCGCCAGCCTTGCACGACGAAAAAGATAACTACTGCCCACTAGCTGCCACTGCCACCACCACCCCCCACCCCCCCCGCCCGCCGCCCCCCAAAAAATGCCGAAACTAACAGTTTTGAAAATTGCCAGTATCCCGGCAGTTCTTAAAATCCATTACCGCCGGAAATACCACCCAGATATGGATGGTAGCGGTAGAAGTGGAAAGTGTAGCCCATATCTTTTGCTGTGTATAACCATGCAAGTTATGTATGATGATTATTTTGTTATGATTACTTCTTCATTAAGGAGGGAGAAGTGTAATATAGAGCTACCCCTAGTGGACTACTGCCCCACCTAGTGGACTACTGTAGTAATGCAACTGCTCATGTATATAATAAAAGGATCATGTGACTAGGTCACATGACAAGATCCTGAAGACATCTTGTAGTCTGTGTGTTTGTGATGCATAAAGAATATATCACACTTTCCATCATCTAAAGCCACGTCAGGAGTGTGATGGAATACTACTCTCCACTGGCCTGGATGGGTGCAGCTCCGGCGGCACTCGGGAGGCTCGATGGCATCCAGGACGGGGCAGCCCGCTTAGTTGGAATCCCATGCACCACTTTGGATGCTCACTCCATCCGCCACAAACGCACCATGGATGCGATGTGTACCATCTGTGGGGTGCACTGTGGTGGCTCGCTGGGGCTTCTTCGGTGGCTCCTCCCGGGCCTGCGGTCGCTTTCACCTAAGGGGATGGGTCGGCAGGCGCAGGGTAGCATCGCAGCCTTTGGGTTCAGCTCCAGGTCACATACCATTCCAGCTTGGAGCAGTGTCGCTGTTCCTTCATCGTTGCTGGGTCGAGGACCTGGGGCTACCTCTCTAGCAACACTGTGGGTGCCTTCACCGTCCGGGCTGCAGCAGTTCAAGAGGACAGCTCGGGGGCAGTTGTGGATGGGCAATGAATGGTGGCTTGGCCTGATCCTGCTCCTATTTCTTATGAAAATCAATGGGGGAATAAAAACAAGTAATTTAATGTTGGGAGCAGGAAAATAAACAAAAATGAGAATAAAAAGGATTAAAGGTTATAGTCAGCAGTGAAGGTGGGATGTTACTTGTGTTCATTGCTTCTTTCTTAGTATTACTATTTGGCATCTCATTCTACTCTCTGAAGTGTCTTGGGACATTAACGATGTGAAGAGTGCATTATAAATGCACGTTATTTTGAGAGAATCCTGTAGCTACACCGGGAAGCTGGATCCCAAAATAGTAATTCTCAATTCCGATTGAAAATGAGTTATGTAAACATCTGGGTAGTGAAGGATTAACACAATGCTGATTAGTTGTGACTTTTCATACCTGGGATTGAAAGAAGATCCAATTGTTTCTTGGAAAGCCATGTGATAATGAAAGTTTGGGAGCTAATTATGTCCAAAATAAAGCCTATTATATCCCGTTAAATTTCTGTGCCATTAATAAGAACATAAGAAATAGCTACAGGAGTATTCCCTCGAGCCTGCTCCGCCATGCAATAAGATCATGGCTGATCTGATCATCAAATCAGCTCCACTTCCCTGCCCGCTCCCCATAACCCCTTATCCCTTTATCATTTAAAAAACTGTCTATTTCTGTCTTAAATTTATTCAATGTCCCAGCTTCCACAGCTCTCTTAGGCAGCAAATTCCACAGATTTACAATCCTCTAAGAGAAGAAATTTCTCCTCATCTCTGTTTTAAATGGGCGGCCACTTATTTTAAGATCATGCCATCTAGTTCTAGTCTCCCCCATCAGTGGAAACATCCTCTCTGCATCCACTTTGTCAAGCCCCCTCATAATCTTATACATTTCGATAAGATCACCTCTGCATTCTTCTGAATTCCAATGAGTAGAGGCCCAACCTACTCAACCTTTCCTCATAAGTCAACCCCCTCATCCCCGGAATCAACCTTGTGAACCTTCTCTGAACTGCCTCCAAAGCAAGTATAGGTTCGACCTCCAAAATCCGGAGTTCCAGAATCCAGAATGTTCCAGAATCCGCACTCCGGACCAATTGGTGGCAGGGTCGTCCGGAATCCGTAAAATGTTCCGGAATCCGGACACCCTGCCAAACTGTTCCGCCGCTAGCCAGGTCTAGTGAAAAGTCAAAAAATGAAATCCAATTAGTGTACAGTTAATAGCATTGCAAGAATAAAAACGCCAATCCTACCTGTTCCAGGCCAGATCTTCACAGTCACCGCACCGCTGTTCCTGGGTCTGCAGCAACTCTGCACAGCACACAGACCCTTCGGCCAGAATCAACTCTGCACAGCACACAGACCCTTCGGCCAGAATCAACTCTGCACAGCACACAGACCCTTCGGCCAGAATCAACTCTGCACAGCACACAAGCCCCTTTGGCCAGAATCAACCAAGTTCCCGCGCGCAAGTTTTTTCCCGCCCGTGCACAGGTTCCCTCCTGTGTGTAAGTCACGGGCCAGAATCAACTCTGCACAGCACACAAGTCCCCGGCCAGAATAACTCTGCACAGCACACAAGCCCCTTTAGCCAGAATCAACTCTGCACAGTATACAAGTCCCCGGCCAGAATCAACTCTGCACAGTACACAGGTCCCCAGCCAGAATCAACTCTGCACAGTACACAAATCCCTGGCCAGAATCAACTCTGCATAGCACTCAGACCCTTCAGCCAGGATCAACCAAGCTCCTGCGTGCAAGTTCCCTCCCGCGCACAAGTCCTCGGCCAGAACCAACTGCACAGCACAATGCAGCTCCCCAAAGCAGCAACCGCGCGATCGGATCGCCATGCCCCATGACTCCGAGCAGAGCTGACCCAACCTCGCCCGAGCTGACCCGACCTCGCCCGAGCTGACTCGACCTCACCCGAGCTGACCCGGGCTCACTGCTGTAAGGTTCGAAAATCCATGGCCACATTTGAAATACCGTAAGGACAAGAAAACTAACATGGGATCGTTCCATACACTAAATGAACATTTTTGGCCAAGTAAAAGCAGGCTGGGAAAACATGTGGGCGGATACAGACATTGTGGAGTCTGGCTCACAAGCGAGACCGAGGCACTGGCCAATGGGGGAAAAGTGCGTTCTGGCATGCCAATCAGGGGTCGGGTCGGGCCTGAAGTGGGGAAATCTTCAACCAATAAGGACTCCCCGGCCCAGTTTGAAAATTACTTCCCCCCCAAATCAAACTACGAATGTGGACCATTATCTACCTAATTAATATGGACAATAGCTCTGAATCAAAACTATGAATCTCTGCAGGAATGGCCCACTGACTCCCAGGACTATAACAAAGGACCCACAGACGTTCAGGCACCTATGTGCTCTGTAACAATACTCTGGTCCTCATACCTGCGTGTACCTGTGACATCTTCTGATTAAAACTATCTCCCCGCCCAAACTTACACAACTGAGTTTGAGCGCGAAAAGGCCAGAACTAAATTGGTTATAGGACCCACACAACCACCGGGAGGTAGAAGCAGCAGGGTGTGGAAGCAGTTGGGGACCTTGTAGCTTGCAGCTTGTATCCAGAGAGAGCTCTCTCTCCCTCTCGCTCTCGCTCCACCAGGGGAAGAAGCAGCAGTTCCGCAGACGAAGCCACCGAGACTGAAAACCAGCAGGCAGTGGCAGTGACTTCCCACAGCTGAGCTGAGCAAGGAAACCAACCAGAGGTTGGAGCTTTTTGCTTAGGAGCCAACCGAACGGCAAAGAGAAGAAACCGACGCAACATCGAGGAAGAAAAACCGAAACGACCGACAACGTAAAACCCACCCCAGAGGGATCCTGAGCTGAAATAAGTGCCCCCAGAACCCCGGAGTTGATAGGATTGTGAGTATAGTCCAAACCCCCTCACAGACTCAATTTAGGATAGGAATTGGTAGGATGGGTGGGAGCGGGAGGTGTGGTTGTGTGTGAGTGGGATGTTTTAACCTCTTGTTTTCCTTTTCCGAGATTTTTCGGGTTGTTGAATGAGATTTTGCCATTACTGCTATTTTATGACCTCTTCCTATGCCCTCTATCTTTGTGTTTGCTATTCTAAATAAACAACATTAGCCATTTTGTATTCTTACCCACTGTGTCTGTTGCCTCGTTACTCACCCACCTTCATAAATCGCACGTACAGAACCCAAGGGGAGTGTGGATTCGAATCCACACCCCAAGCTCTCCTTACATTGCGATTTTAAGTTTGCATGCCTGTACATGTAATAAAAAATACTACCTGCACCTGTACTGTACATGCACTTAAAAAAAAATTTGTGGCATTAAACTTTATAGGGCTACCCCAGCTGACCCACCTACATCCCATGATCAGACCCCACCCAACTTGACTCCATTGTGAATTTTTGTTGTCATTGCAAACATGTCAAAATGGCCAACAGATACAGGTACAGAGGTTCAGATAAAGGAAAGAGGAAGCATAGTTCACTTTCAATTGCCAAGAAAGTTGAGTTACTTCAGAGATTAGATAGAGGTGCTTCAGTGAGAAGATTGAGTGAGGAGTATGGTGTTGGAATCTCCATCATCTATGATATTAAAAAACAGAAAGAACAGCTCATGAAGTTTCATGTGGAAAGTGATGTTCATAAGGAAATGAGTAAGAGAAAATGTATGCATAAGCCAAAATGTGATGATTTGGATCGAGCAGTGATGGAATGGTGGCGACAGAGGCGAAGTGAAAAGGTTCCTTTGTCTGGCCCAATGGTGGTGCAACAAGCTAAAATATTCCATGCACAACTGGGGATTGAAATGCCATGCGAGTATCTTCCGGTTGGCTAGCCAAATTTAAAAGGCGTCATGGCATCAGGCAACTGAAAGTATGTGATGAGAAAGTCTCAGCAGATCATGAGGCAGATGAAAATTATATTGATAAGTTGACATTTCACCTGACCAAATGTACAATGCTGATGAGGCATCACTGTTTTGGCGCAACATACCGCGAAGACATTAGCAGCAGCCGAAGAAATGCAGCCAGCAGGTATAAAAGACGGCAAGGATAGGGTGACTGTGCTTGTTGCTGCAAATGCGGCTGGGACACATAAGTGGGGAGAAGCCAGCATCCAAGATGTTTCAAGGGTTTGAGAGCATTGCCAGTGCATTATTATGCCAATAAGAAAGCATAGGTAACCAGGGTAATCTTTCTGAACTAGTTTGAGAAGAATTTTGTCCCTCATTGCACAGAAGCTGGCCTTGAGGAAAACTGCAAAACATACTTGCTGCTAGACAATTGCTCAGCACATCCCGATGCTGAGCTTTTGGTAAAGGATAATGTCCATGGAATCTACTTACCTCCAAATCCTGATACAGCCAATGGACCAAGGAATTTTGAGATCGATGAAGTGTCTCGACAAAAACAAATTTATGAGGTGTATTTGCTTAATGCTGTGAATACAGGCATGGGAATAAAAGCATTCTCAAAAGCTTTCTCTGTCAAGGACGCCATATGGACAGCTGCGGATGCATGGAACTTGGTAACTGCAGACACCTTGGTCAATGCTAGGCATAACATCTGGCCAGCAACTATGTTTGCTGACACTGATGCTGATGATGCTCCTCAGGACTTTCAAGGCTTTTATGTGTCCAAGGAGAAAGCAATGATTGCTCATTTAGATTATGCAAGAGGGCCGACTTGCAATGCTGCGCAGGAATTGAATGAGGACGATGTTGCAGAAGTCACGGACATAGACAACGATGTTCCCATTGTGCATGCAGTGACAGATGAAAAAATCAGGCAGAAGGTTTTACATCCAGAAGAAAAGGATGAAAGCAGTGAGGATGATGATGCCTGTGATCAAGTCAAAAAAGTGCCGATTGACAAAGCAATTCATCTTTGTCAAGAATTAATTTACGCCTTAGAGCAATGAAGCTTCATAAGTGAAGAAGAAATACTGCACGTCGACAGAATTCGGGAAAGGTTAGTGAAAGAAAAGCTCAAATTATTTAAATACTCAACAATATTAAATATCTTTCAAAAGATGTCGCAACGGAAGGCCCAAGACCTACAGCGTGCAACTACACCAGTAATCTCCACATTTGATAATCCTATTGCTGGTCCATCATCAGCCCCACACATCATAGCTGAGCCCTCTACCTCAAGCACAACCTCCAACCAATTGTAACTGTACCTGTTTATTTTCACTCTATTTAACAAATAAAAGACTTCATTTACTGTTTTATACTGTATTTCATAACGTAACTGTTTTACAAATAAAAACCTTTATTATATTTCATGCTTTGAGTACTGTACATTCCTTTTCAAATTTGAAGATGGTAGCAAAAGATACAGGCCGGGAAGCTCACATTAAGTACAGTTACAGAGCACAGGCGTACTACGTTGCGAAAACAAGAGAGGGAGGCTTACCATGCATTGCGAAGAAGTGAGAACGACAAGGCATGCGAGGAGAAGAACAAAAGATGACGACCAAAAACCGGAAATATCACAACCTGGGCCCAGGCATTTCCAGACTCGGGACGCGCTTCTGACGTTCCGAAATCCGGAAATACCCGAACCTGGGCTCGGGCGTTTCCGGACTTCAGAACGTCAGAAACACGTTCCGAAGTCCGGAAGAACATGAAAACCGGCTCGTCCTCGGTCCCCAGGTTGACGGATTCGTGAGGTCGAACCTGTATATCCTTTCATAAATATGGAAACCAAAACTGCACGCAGTATTCCAGATGCAGCCTCACCAATACCCTGTATAACCGTAGCAAGACTTCCCTGCTTTTATACTCCATCCCCTTTGCAATGAAGGCCAAGATTAGTCTTCGTGATCACTTGCTGTACCTGCATACTATCCTTTTGTGTTTCATGCACAAGTACCCCCAGGTCCATCTGTACTGCAGCACTTTGCAATCTTTCTCCATTTAAATAATAACTTGTTCTTTGATTTTTTTTCTGCCAAAGTGCATGTCTTCACACTTTCCAACATTATACTCCATCTGCTAAATTTTTGCCCACTCACTTAGCCTGTCTATGTCCTTTTGTAGACTTTTTGTGTCCTCCTCACACATTGCTACATATAATGTGCAGCATTTCAGTTTGTTAAACTGTTATTTAGACCCACTTGTGCCGCAGTAGTCAGTGATTATTCAGCAGGGGTCACATTCTGCACGTGTGTGTTTTGGTGCCACCCATAATCATCAATGCTTATTGCATTTTGTCGTGATGTGTAAATGGCATGAGTCACACAACTCAGGTTGTCATCTCTGGTTGGACGTATTCCTGGAGCTTGACTAACGTGACCTCCTGCCTCCAACCACCCTTTCCCCCATCTTCAATATTTTTATAAATAATCAAAAGTGGAAAAAACATCATTTTCGTTAACGCCCCGTTGATTTTTCTCCCGGGTTTGCTCACAACAGCATCCAGATTAAATTCCTGGAGACACCAGGACATCCTGGAGAGTTGGAAACCCAACACACAACTCTTCCTCTCGGTACATGGTTGGATAAGGATGCCAGTCTTGTCTTGTCTTGTTTCCCCCACTCAATTCTTCACCCCAAGCTCCTCTCCCACAAGTATTGTTTTGTACCAATTCACAACTTTGTTGTTTAATCAAACATTGGAGGAGTTCCTTGATTTAGCCTGGGACACTGAAAGTGCCACAGGAGCTGTCGTGATGGAATGAGCCAATCCAGTTTTTACTGACTGGGGATTTAGGAATTTAGTTACAGGAACTTTGGGGATCACATGACAGAATTCCATTCACTTATAATTCCATCCACTGTGACTTTCAGAAGGGAATTGGGGAAATACTTGAAAAGGAAACATTTGTAGGGCTATGGGGAAAGGGCAGGAGTGTGGCACAGGCACGATGGGCAGAATGGCCTCCTTTTATGCTGTATGATTTGATGACTTGTCACAGAGTCATCACCCTCTGGAGCAAACGTGTGCAACATGTGTTGAGGGTGGGGATACTACACTTCTTTAAAGGGGAACTTAACAAGTTCCTGGCAGGACATTGCCAGTTACAGGGAGTTAGTGGTTAGTTTAGATTGTGATGTGATGGGAGCAACAGTGATCTCCCAGGGCCTCAGGGAGTTGGAGAGCAATTGGCCAGAGGTTTTTCCTGAGTTGTGATGGCAGCATATATGGAGTGAGCTGGATGGGCCTGATAGTCTTCTTGTACATTTGTATGTGCAGGCTGGGGGTTGACTCTGGGTCCTGCTTGGTGTATGTCTCAGAGAGTTCACCCAGTCAGTAGCTGAGCCCAAGAGCAATCCCCAGTCTGCAATACCCCATCAGAGAAATCATCTCTTCCCCTTTCTGTTCCTTGCTATGATCCGTGCACAAATCAGGAAACACACAATAAGTTTGTTCATTTTCATTCCACGTTTATTTCCAGAACTAACATTTCAGTCATTGAAACATTGTGATGCCTTGCCAGTCACAATATATAGACTTCCCACCCCACCCAAGACCATGTCATCTCCTGGGAGAGGTGAAAAACCAGACATAAAAACCCAGGCCAATTTGGGAAATTCCTCTCTGACCACCTTAGGCGATCAAAATTAGTCCAGGAGATCATTCTGGCCCTGATAAGTCCATGCATTCGAAGACAATTGCTTTTTCACTTCCACTCTGCTGACATCAACTGAACACAGTCCTCAGAGCTTGGTCTCCAACTATCTCCAGTCCACTTCTATACAAGCAGCCACAATCCCAACATTTAGCGATGACTTGAAACTGGCCAGTGGGTTGCCTAGAGTTCAGTGTCATACCAGCTTGAACGAGAACTGTGACACACCCTTTTATCAGCTCTTAAACATTGACGGGTCAAATGTGGGGCAATGTGGATCGAATTTTATGGATGCACACCACAATTTGCCTGGGGAAAATCTTTTGACCTCCTTTTAAGACATTTTGTAAGACGTCCCAACTTTGGAGGGCACACCTACATATTTTTCCCCTCCGTCCCCAGCTCCCATGCAGTGTTAACTTTTAGACAACTCAGAACAAGGCAAAGGACCATACCAAACACTCCCCACAAGACACAAGAGACAACCATTTGGGTCAGTCACTTGAAGAATGAAGAGGAGCTTACAAGGGAGCAGCTGACAAGGGAGCTGATCTTTATTCGGGCATTCTGCACACACTGCTGGCGACTAACCAAGTAGTACTGAGGGCAAGGAGAGTGGAGGTACTTGTATGGAAACAGAGGCTTAAGCAACCAGGACAGACAAAATAAAGTGCATTTTCCATGAATGCCACACTGCTGATGTACCCTAATCTGATGGGCATTCCATCTCAACAGACAGACCATCAATCAGAAGTTGGCAAGATTCATATCCAAATCCAAATTCTGACAGTTCAGCTTACTGCTTGGATCTGGCACTGGCACCGCGAAAAACACTCACTTTGATCTATTTGTCCTGGGAGCTGGAGTCTGTTCCCTTGCAGGGGCCACCTTCTCACCCTGAATACCAGTGGACAGTGTCCAACAGTTTGTGGAGGATGTCAGAATGAAAGGTTCCCTAAAAAAAAAGTAGGGTCGTCTATACTCTTCAAGTGACTTGGCTTTCTCCCATGGGCTCCTGAAGTCAATATTCAGCACCCAGGTGTCTGTGGAGGATGGCAACCCTGAACAACAGAATCTAGAAACAAAAGAAAGACTGTCCAGTTTCCGCCCTGACTGTCTGAGGTCCTCGAGCAGATTGTCTGGTGATACGAGCTAGTCGATCGATCTGGTAACCCCCCCTATGTCCTTAAGATGTTCTGGACTACTTCAGTGTGGATCATCCACTAGTTCGGGTGAACTACAAAGCGGCTGAGTGTGCCGACTGTTGTATTGTCCACCCCAGCCAATTGTGGCACCAAGAGTGTCACCCCATCATTCAAACACCAATGGGAAGCAACGTATGATTTTGACAAGAGACCCAGCTAGGAGTTCCACTCCTGACTTACTGTCATATTACCTGTCTGGAGACACATTGACTTACCCCAAACCAAGTCTGAAAGTGGAAAATGTCCTATTATACCGTTCACACCCGAGCCTGCTGAAATGTCAAGTGAACTCACTTCTCCAGAAGACCATTCATCATGCACGCGACTCCCACCCATAAGTTGAAGCATTACCTGAAGAGACTATAGCACAAATGCCTGGAGAACACAGTGCTCCCCGGACCACCAGCTCTAGTTCAGATGCTGCGACAAAGGAAACCTGTGGAAATATTATTGGCGGAGTGATACTCATCCAGAAGGTTCAACTGCGGAGAAATATCCTCAACAGTTGAGTCTTCTGGATGACTATCACTCGCTCTCAGTGATGTCACCTGCTAGTATGCCCACTAGATGGTTCCTGGATCCAAGCATGATCATTGGGCAGGGTCTCGAAGGTTACTTGTTGCGAACTAACTGCAATCCATGTCCTAATCTGGAATGACAAGCTAGCATTATACAAAGGACATTACGCTCTGGATGAAGCCTTGAAAAGATTGGTGGAGGTGAAGGGATTGGTGGTGATGAATGAATGAATTGGTGGTGGTGATGAATGAATTGGTGCTGGTTAATGGATAGGTGGTGAGTGCATTGGAATGGATTGGTGATGGTGAGTGAAAGGGCAAAGTGAGCAGTGGCCCCCACCCTTGTGTGCCAATTCGGTATGCCTGAAGGTTCTGCTGCAGCAGCTCCTCCAATTGCTCGCCAAAGAAGCCCTCATCACCAATTGGCATCTACAGTACCTGAAGGATCCCCAAGGTGCAAGGCCAATCTAAGTGGTGATGCAAGATCCACTGGATGATAGATCCTGCTCCTACATTGAGGGCACCCACACAGACTGCGACTGCAGTAGATGCTTTCTGAAGGTGATCAGCCATGGCAGGGATTGCTCCTTTAACTCACCTGCTGGTAAGTAAAGCCGGCCCCAGTGGATTTGGTGGCAGGGAATTCGGGATATGCGGCAAACCCTGTAGGAAGGTCTGCCAGACACACATGCCCCATCATTTGGATTCTGGTGGGTGGAACAGGACAGTTTCCTGAGCAGCTTCCCTTCCTTCTGACGCTTTCATGACTGAGGTTTGCCAGCTGTACCAGCAAACCTTAAGTTATGAGGTAGGCTGGCGGAGGTAATATGGATGCTGCCTACCTTGGCTAACTGAAGCATGCTTCTCAAGTTCTCCCAAACTGTCCTGGAAATTGATAGGAGGAATCCAACAAAGGTCAATACCTGAGGCCTTTGCAAGACCCCAAGTAAAGACTCAAACTCCCCATGTGAATGGACTTCTGGAACCTTTGGGTTGAATACATGGAAAAGCCTCAACGCATGGAAGTCATTGTCGATTCAGGCTCCTAACTTGGCTTCCGAAACTCATGCACCCACCCTGGGAGTACCCCTTGAGTTTTTTAGGAAGTGGCTTAAAGTGGGTCCACAGTGGTGGGTGGGAGACACAGATAGCAAACAGAGATCTGCAACCACCCTTACCAAAGTGGAAATCACCCACAGCATAGGCGGCCGTGAGTCGAGATGCCCGAGGGTGGGGCCCCGAAATGAGCTGGCGCCAACTGGCAACCAATGTCCCAGGGGTGGGTGGATGTCATCAGAGGGGACAATGGACGCCTCTGGTGAAGGACACACCAACAGTAGCTGGCGGCGCCTGGGGGAACCAGCCTGATTCTGGCACCAGTAGGCATGGACACCTCAGAACCAGCTGGTGCCAGAGGAGGACTCTTCTTCTTTATCCTGGGAGGCCTCAGTTCAAGTTGATACCAGGGCTTCACACGAGGTTGTGGACTGCGATGGCAGGGATTGGTTGGCGAGTGGCCTTAACCAGCCCGTCCCACTCTACACTCTCAAGGCAACAACCGGAGGGTCCCGCCTTGAGACTTTCAAGTTCAGTCTCAAGGTGGACCACCGGCCGACATCAGTCAGAGACGACTGTATGTACTGGGCCCTATCCAGTGCCAGTACAGTTACCCTGAGCAGTGCCGAATTGAGCCTGGAGTTGGAGCAGGGTTGGTGCTTGATGCTGATGCGGGGACATGAGAGCTGGACATGAAGGGGGAGAACAAGCCCAGGGGAGAACAAGCAAGGAGGGAGATGGGAGTGGGAAAAGTGTTTAATTAACAATGCAAATAGATGTCAGAACAAGTCTAGGCAGAGAAAGGGATAGATCGAGTAGTTGCAGGCCAGTCAGCCTAACCACAATTGTGGAAAAATTATTGGAAAAAATCCTAAAGGACAGGATAAATCTACATTTAGAAAGACACGGATTAATCAGGGACAGTCAGCATGGATTTGTTAAGGGAAGGTCATGTCTGACTAACTTGATTGAATTTTTCGAGGAGGTAACAAGGAGGGTCGATGAGGGCAGTGTGTATAATGTAGTGTATATGGATTTTAGCAAAGATTTCGATAAGGTCCCACATGGCAGAATGGTCATGAAAGTAAAAGCCCATGGGATCCAGGGCAATGTAGCAAGTTGGATCCAAAATTGGCTCAGAGGCAGGAAGCAAAGGGTAATGGTTAATGGGTATTTTTGTGACTGGAAGGATATTTCCAGTGGGGTTCCGCATGGCTCAGTACTAGGTCCCTTGCTTTTTGTGGTATACATCAATGATTTTGACTTGACTATAGCAGGTATGATTAAGAAGTTTGCAGATGATACAAAAAAAGACTGTGTGGTAGGTAATGAAGAAGAAAGCTGTAGACTGCAGGAAGATAGCAATCAACTGGTCAGGTGGGCAGAACAGTGGCAAATAGAATTTAATCCAGAGAAGTGTGAGGTAATGCATTTGCGGAGAGCTAACAAGGAAAGGGAATACACATTAAATAAATGGTAGGACATTAAGAAGTGTAGAGGGACAAAGGGACCTGGGAGTGCATGTCCACAGATCCCTGAAGGTAGAAGGCTAGGTGGATAAGCTGGTTAAAAAGGCATATGGAATGCTTGTCTTTATTAGCTGAGGCATAGAATATAAGAGCAGATGGGTTAGGCTTGCACTGTATTAAAATACTGGTTAGGCCGCAGCTGGAGTATTGCGTGCAGTTCTGGATGTCATGTATGTAACCATCATGCAACGGTAATCTTCATGTAACTGTAACCTTCATGCAACTCCTGTACACTGTACTTATATCCTAGAAATGCACACCCTGACCACAGGGGGTGAATTTGTGGGAGACACTCCTCACCTGGGTTTCCAGGTACAAAAGGGGAGGTCCCACCCAGGGCCAGCACTCCTTGGTCCTGGGAATAAAGGTTAAGGTCACGTAGTGACTGTGTCTGCAGTACATGCCTCGTGTGAGTTTGTAGTACTGTGCAGGGACACCACACTGGTCAACGCATTACAGAAAGGACGTGATTAAACTGGACAGGGTAAAGAGGAGATTTATGAGGATGTTGCCGGGAGTGGAGAATTTTAGCTATGAGGACAGATTCGATAGGCTGGGTTTGTTTTCCTTGGAACAGAGGAGGCTGAGGGAAGACCTCAATGAGGTATATAAAATTATGAGGGGCCTAGATATAGTGAATAGAAAGGGCCTATTTCCCTTAGCAGAGAGGTCAACAACCAGGGGGCATAAATTTAAAGTAATTGGTAGAAGGTTTAGAGGGGATTAGAGGGGAAATTTCTTCACCCAGAGAGTTGTGGGGGTCTGGAACTCACTACCTGAAAGGGTGGTAGAGGCAGAAACCCTCACCACATTTAAAAATACCTGGATGTGCACATGAAGTGCTATGACCTGCAGGGTTACAGACCTAGAGCTGGAAAGTGGGATTAGGCTGGATAGCCTCTTGTTGGCTGTCGCGGACACGATGGGCCGAAATGGCCTCCTTCCATGCTGTAAATGTCTATGATTCTATGATCTGTTAGAGGTGACGGACCTGGTGGGATGGGAAGGAGAGAGTTGGTTTAAGACCATCTCCAGACATCGGCTGCAGGTGTAGATGGATCTGTTATTGACAAATTTAAAAAAAATTGAAAGATGCAGGGCAAATATTTGTTGGCTTAATGCCCCCCCGTTAGCACCAGGGAGAGGAGCTAAGGGGCCGCTAAGAATCCACCACCCAGCCGCCGCGCTATGACAGCTTGCCGCAAACTTGATTGGTGGTTTAATGGCGGCGCTGTCATTTCGTGCTGCGCATTCTTGCGCCACCCACTTGGTGGAGTCAAGAGTGTGCTATGCCCCCTTTGCGACCCGGTTCTGAAATTGACTGCTTTCGCCTGTCATAGTGCCTGGTGCCACTCCCGACAGGGGGAAGCAGACGGTGCACAGAGAATCCCAAGGCGATATCGGAGGGAATGAAAAGGTAAGTGTTGAGAGTCAAATTTTCAACAATTTACTTACCTCTCTTACCTGTGGAAGGCTGTTGGTAGCATCCATTCCATTATTTTGCAGGTTTCAGATGGTCGACCTCACCTCTTATTTAGGCGCTGGGATGCCGCCGATATCCTAGCGCCTCAACTTGAGTAACGCTATCACCCCAAGATGGGCCTTAAGAGGATTGTGGAACACTTCCATTCAGAAAGCAAAGCTTTTCCGATCTTCAAGCTGACCACATTCACTCCTAGACAGATCAGCCAGTTAGTCCCAGTCAGTGCAGTTCCCCTTCCTTCACTTAAACTGTCTTTGCCTCAAATTGATCTGGCTTATAAACCCATCGTCATGTCTAATCTCAGTATGATGTGCAACGTGAGGCTCAGGCTTGCCCTGTGATGTCACACTTATACATAGAAACATAGAAACATAGAAAATAGGTGCAGGAATAGGCCATTCGGCCCTTCGAGCCTGCACCACTCTTCAATAAGATCATGACTGATCATTCACCTTAGTACCCCTTTCCTGCTTTCTCTCCATACCCCTTGATCCCTTTAGCCGTAAGGGCCATATCTAAATCCATCTTGAATATATCCAATGAACTGGCATCTGTGGTAGGGAATTCCACAGGTTAACAACTCTCTGAGTAAAGAAGTTTCTCCTCATCTCGGTCCTAAATGGCTTACCCTTTATCCTTAGACTATGTCCCCTGGTTCTGAACTTCCCCAACATCGGAAACATTCTTACTGCATCTAACCTGTCCAATCCTGTCAGAGTTTTATATGTTTCTATGAGATCCCCCCTCACCCGTCTAAACTCCAGTGAGTACAGGCCCAGTCGAACCAGTCTCTCCTCATATGTCAGTCCTGCCATCCCGGGAATCAGTCCGGTGAATCTTCGCTGCACTCCCTCAATAGCAAGAACGTTCTTCCTCAGATTAGGAGACCAAAACTGAACACAATATTCCAGGTGAGGCCTCACCAAGGCCCTGTACAACTGCAGTAAGACCTCCCTGCTCCTATACTCAAATCCCCTAGCTATGAAGGCCAACATACCATTTGCCTTCTTCACCGCCTGCTGTACCTGCATGCCAACTTTCAATGACTGATGAACCATGACACCCAGGTCTCGTTGCACCGCCCCTTTTCCTAATCTGCCACCATTCAGATAATATTCTGCCTTTGTGTTTTTGCCACCAAAGTAGATAACCTCACATTTATCCACATTATACTGCATCTGCCATGCATTTGCCCACTCACCTAACCTGTCCAAATCACCCTGCAGCCTCTTAGCGTCCTCCTCACAGCTCACACCACCACCCAGCTTAACGTCATCTGCAAACTTGGAGATATTACACTCAATTCCCTCATCCAAATCATTAATGTATATTGTAAAGAGCTGTGGTCCCAGCACTGAGCCCTGCGGCACCGCACTAGTCACTGCCTGCCATTCTGAAAAGGACCCGTTTATCCCGACTCTCTGCTTCCTCTCTGCCAACCAGTTCTCTATCCATGTCAGTACATTACCCCCAGTGCCATGTGTTTTAATTTTGCACACCAATCTCTTGTGTGGGACCTTGTCAAAAGCCTTTTGAAAGTCCAAATAAACCACATCCACTGGTTCTCCCTTGTCCACTCTACCAGTTACATCCTCAAAAAATTCGAGAAGTTTTGTCAAGCAGGATTTCCCTTTCATAAATCTAAGCTGACTTGGACTGATCCCATCACTGCTTTCCAAATGTGCTGCTATTTCATCTTTACTAATTGATACCAACATTTTCCCCACGACTGATGTCAGGCTAACCAATCTATAATTACCCGTTTTCTCTTTCCCTCATTTCTTAAAAAGTGGTGTTACATTAGCTACCCTCCAGTCCATAGAAACCGATCCAGATTCGATAGACTGTTGGAAAATGATCGCCAATGCATCCACTATTTCCAGGGCTACTTCTTTAAGTACTCTGGGATGCAGACTATCAGGCCCCGGGGATTTATCAGCCGTCAATCCCATCAATTTCCCTAACACAATTTCCTGCCTAATAAGGATTTCCTTCAGTTCCTCCTTCTCACTGGACCCTCGGTCCCCAAGTATTTCCAGAAGGTTATTTGTGTCTTCCTTCGTGAAGACAGAGCCAAAGTATTTGTTGAATTGGTCTGCCATTTCTTTGTTCCCCATTATAAATTCACCTGAATCTGACTGCAAGGGACCTACGTTTGTTTTCACAAATCTTTTTCTCTTCACATATCTATAGAAGCTTTTGCAGTCAGTTTTTATGTTCCCAGCAAGCTTCCTCACATATCCTATTTCCCCCCCCCTAATTAAACGCTTTGTCTTCCTCTGTTGTATTTCAAAATTCTCCCAGTCCTCAGGTTTGCTGCTTTTTCTGACCAATTTATATGCCTCTTCCTTGGATTTAACACTATCCTTAATTTTCCTTGTTAGCCACGGTTGTGCCACCTTCCCTGTTTTATTTTTAGTCCAGACAGGGATGTACAATTGTTGAAGTTCACCATGTGATCTTTAAATGTTTGCCATTGCCTATCCACCATCAACCATTTAAGTCTCATTCGCCAGTCTATTCTAGCCAATTCACATCTCATACCATCGAAGTTACCTTTCCTTAAGTTCAGGACCCTAGTCTCTGAATTAACTATGTCAATCTCCATCTTAATAAAGAATTCCACCATATTATGGTCACTCTTCCCCAAGGGACCTCGCACAACAAGATTGTTAATTATTCCTTTCTCATTACATAGAAACAGAGAAACATAGAAAATAGGTGCAGGAGTAGGCCATTCGGCCCTTCTAGCCTACACCACCATTCAATGAGTTCATGGCTGAACATGCAACTTCAGTACCCCATTCCTGCTTTCTCACCATACCCCTTGATCCCCCTAGTAGTAAGGACTTCATCTAACTTCCTTTTGAATATATTTAGTGAATTGGCCTCAACAACTTTCTGTGGTAGAGAAATCCACAGGTTCACCAGTCTCTGGGTGAAGAAGTTACTCCTCATCTCGGTCCTAAATGGCTTACCCCTTATCCTTAGACTGTGACCCCTGGTTCTGGACTTCCCCAACATTGGGAACATTCTTCCTGCATCTAACCTGTCTAAACCCGTCAGAATTTTAAACGTTTCTATGAGGTCCCCTCTCATTCTTCTGAACTCCAGTGAATATAAGCCCAGTTGATCAGTCTTTCTTGATAGGTCAGTCCCACCATCCCGGGAATCAGTCTGGTGAACCTTTGCTGCACTCCCTCAATAGCAAGAATGTCCTTCTTCAAGTTAGGAGACCAAAACTGTACACAATACTCCAGGTGTGGCCTCACCAAGGCCCTGTACAACTGTAGCAACACCTCCCTGCCCCTGTACTCAAATCCTCTCGCTATGAAGGCCAACATGCCATTTGCTTTCTTAGCTGCCTGCTGTACCTGCATGCCAACCTTCAACGACTGATGTACCATGACACCCAGGTCTCGTTGCACCTCCACTTTTCCTAATCTGTCACCATTCAGATAATAGTCTGTCTCTCTGTTTTTACCACCAAAGTGGATAACCTCGCATTTATCCACATTATACTTCATCTGCCATGCATTTGCCCACTCACCTAACCTATCCAAGTCACTCTGCAGCCTCATAGCATCCTCCTCGCAGCTCACACTGCCACCCAACTTAGTGTCATCCGCAAATTTGGAGATACTACATTTAATCCCCTCGTCTAAATCATTAATGTACAGTGTAAACAACTGGGGGCCCAGCACAGAACCTTGCGGTACCCCACTAGTCATTGCCTGACATTCTAAAAAGTACCCATTTATTCCTACTTTTTGCTTCCTGTCTGACAACCAGTTCTCAATCCACCTCAGCACACTACCCCCAATCCCATATGCTTTAACTTTGCACATTAATCTCTTGTGTGGGACCTTGTCGAAAGCCTTCTGAAAGTCCAAATATACCACATCAACTGGTTCTCCCTTGTCCACTCTACTGGAAACATCCTCAAAAAATTCCAGAAGATTTGTCAAGCATGATTTCCCTTTCACAAATCTATGCTGACTTGGACCTATCATGTCACCTCTTTCCAAATGCGCTGCTATGACATCCTTAATAATTGATTCCATCATTTTACCCACTTCTGAGGTCAGGCTGACCGGTCTATAATTCCCTGTTTTCTCTCTCCCTCCTTTTTAAAAAAATGGGGTTACATTGGCTACCCTCCACTCGATAGGAACTGATCCAGAGTCTATGAAATGTTGGAAAATTACTGTCAATGCATCCGCTATTTCCAAGGCCACCTCCTTAAGTACTCTGGGATGCAGTCCATCAGGCCCTGGGGATTTAGCGGCCTTCAATCCCATCAATTTCCCCAACACAATTTCCCGACTAATAAGGATTTCCCTCAGTTCCTCCTCCTTACTAGACCCTCTGACCCCTTTTATATCCGGAAGGTTGTTTGTGTCCTCCTTAGTGAATACTGAACCGAAGTACTTGTTCAATTGGTCTGCCATTTCTTTGTTCCCCGTTATGACTTTCCCTGATTCTGACTGCAGGGGACCTACGTTTGTCTTTACTAACCTTTTTCTCTTTACATATCTATAGAAACTTTTGCAATCCGTCTTAATATTCCCTGCAAGCTTTCTCTCATACTCTATTTTCCCTGCCCTAATCAAACCCTTTGTCCTCCTCTGCTGAGTTCTAAATTTCTCCCAGTCCCCGGGTTCGCTGCTATTTCTGGCCAATTTGTATGCCACTTCCTTGGATTTAATACTATCCCTGATTTCCCTTGATAGCCACGGTTGAGCCACCTTCCCTTTTTTATTTTTACGCCAGACAGGAATGTACAATTGTTGTAGTTCATCCATGCGGTCTCTAAATGTCTGCCATTGCCCATCCACAGTCAACCCCTTGAGTATCATTCGCCAATCTATCCTAGCCAATTCACGCCTCATACCTTCAAAGTTACCTTTCTTTAGGTTCTGGACCATGGTCTCTGAATTAACTGTTTCATTCTCCATCCTAATGCAGAATTCCACCATATTATGATCACTCTTCCCCAAGGGACCTCGCACAACGAGATTGCTAATTAATCCTCTCTCATTACACAACACCCAGTCTAAGATGGCCTCCCCCCTAGTTAGTTCCTCGACATATTGGTCTAGAAAACCATCCCTTATGCACTCCAGGAAATCCTCCTCCACCGTATTGCTTCCAGTTTGGCTAGCCCAATCTGTGTGCATTTTAAAGTCACCCATTATAACTGCTGCACCTTTATTGCATGCACCCCTAATTTCCTGTTTGATGCCCTCCCCAACATTATTACTACTGTTTGAAGGTCTGTACACAACTCCCACTAACGTTTTTTGCCCTTTGGTGTTCTGCAGCTCTACCCATATAGATTCCACATCATCCAAGCTAATGTCTTTCCTAACTATTGCATTAATCTCCTCTTTAATCAGCAATGCTACCCCACCTCCTTTTCCTTTTATTCTATCCTTCCTGAATGTTGAATACCCCTGGATGTTGAGTTCCCAGCCCTGATCATCCTGGAGCCACGTCTCTGTAATCCCAATCACATCATATTTGTTAACATCTATTTGCACAGTTAATTCATCCACCTTATTACGGATACTCCTTGCATTAAGACACAAAGCCTTCAGGCTTGTTTTTTTAACACCCTTTGTCCTTTTAGAATTTTGCTGTACAGTGGCCCTTTTTGTTGTTTTTCTTGGGTCTCTCTGCCCTCCACTTTTCCTCATCTCCTTTCTGTCTTTTGCTTTTGTCTCCTTTTTGTTTCCCTCTGTCTCCCTGCATTGGTTCCCATCCCCCTGCCATATTAGTTTAACACTTCCCCAACAGCACTAGCAAACACTCCCCCTAGGACATTGCTTCCGGTCCTGCCCAGGCACAGACCGTTCGTTTTGTACTGGTCCCACCTCACCCAGAACCGGTTCCAATGCCCCAGGAATTTGAATCCCTCCCTGCTGCACCACTGCTCAATCCACGTATTCATCTGTGCTATCCTGCGATTCCTACTCTGACTAGCACGTGGCACTGGTAGCAATCCCGAGATTACTACTTTTGAGGTCCTACTTTTTAATTTAGCTCCTAGCTCCTTAAATTAGTTTCTTAGGACCTCATCCCTTTTTTTTAGCTATGTCGTTGGTACCAATGTGCACCACGACAACTGGCTGTTCTTCCTCCCTACTTAGATTGTCCTGCACCCGCTCCGAGACATCCTTGACCCTTGCACCAGGGAGGAACATACCATCCTGGAGTCTCGGTTGCGGCCGCAGAAACACCTATCTATTCCCCTCACAATTGAATCCCCTATCACTATCACTCTCCCACTCTTTTTCCTGCCTTCCTGTGCAA